>NC_064764.1:33087276-34337276 GCF_011397635.1 Epinephelus fuscoguttatus
CCCTAAATGACGACTATTGGTCAACTAGGAAAATTCTTAGCTGGGGCAGTAGTATTGCTTATTTATGCAGTACAGAGTGAAATATATCTGTATGTTTTATACTTAAAATGTTGGATTGAATTGAATATTATCACCTGTTTAAAACAAAACATAATTTGTCTCAGATAAAACTCTCATGTCTCACTTAGAGTGCAAAGTTACACGAATATAAATCAACGTCAATACAAGTGTAAGAGTGTCGGTATTGAGTTTAAACATGTAGAAGTTTGTGCAGTTTGTGCAGAATATATGCTTTCACATATTAGATCTACTGGCCTGATGATTCCAGCACTTCCTCAGAAGCTCAATAAACCTGCCAGTAACTACTCTACACACACACACACACACACACACACACACACACACACACACACACACACACACACACACACACAGTGTACCTTGGCAGAAAGTCTGAAGTGATGGTAGTCATTGAGGAGCTGCTGTGTTTCCTCACTGCTGTCGCCAGGTGACGTGTGCGTGGCCAAGTAAACTTCACCTGTCTCTTGGATCCAATCCAGTGCCTGCACACACACACACACACACACACACACACGTGACACACAACACACCCAGAAGATAAAGTTGATCCTTAATCTCCATATATTTCCTAATAAACTCATTCCGTGATAAAATAAACCAGATGTCCCTTTAGTGCTGCACATTTCCCCAAAGCAAAAATCCAGCCAGAACTCTTTGTTTTTGCTTCACTAAAGTACACACACACACACACACACTGACCTGTTTGGCGCTGCGTTCAAACACCAAGTACTGCTGACACTGGTCCAGCCTTCGTTTCTTTAATGTCCAGAAGTGAAGGACTCTGTTCTCTCTCTGCAGCAGCTCGTTCAGAATGGCTGCACACACAAAACACACAATTACATTAAATACACACTTCCTCCCTAATCCCAAAATGTGCTCCCTGCTCACCAGTGAGGTTTACAGCTGTGCACATAGGTCAAGTACACATTAAGACATTATACAGCTGATTAAAGACAGTCCAAGGAAAAAAAAAGTTTCTGTCATCTGTGTCGTTAAACCGAACGACCTTTTCAGTGGAGCTGCATGACATGAGGAAAATATGGGGTAACGCTGAATATCTTGAAAACAATATTGCTATAAATAAATAGGTATTAAAGCGTATTTTCTGTTTTGAGCACTGGCGATCAGGCAACTGACTGATTGTATGTACTGGCCCAAACAATCCTCACCAATGGAACCTGCCTTATGGTGAAGGCTCTTTTTGACTGGCCAGAAAGTAAACAGCACAGCGTCTATCAGACAAAATAGTGACTACAAACATACTATAATTTACTACTGATTCTAGAGATGCACCTGTTAATTGTCCGAACATCTGTACCGGCCGATGCTACTTGCCCCAGGCTCTCTCAGCTTTTACAGTGCAGTAACAGAAACATATACACATATTTTGTACACCTATTTTCCCTTCAAACATTTGTACTTTGATTGAACAGAGATCTGACTGTAGCTACAGTCTGAGGTCTCAAGTTTTAGTTTTGCTATCTGTTCCTAGTGCACAGACTGAGGTGGGAAAATAAAGCTTTTATGTGCTCTGCTCCTCTCACTTGAAATAACCTTCAAAAGATCTGACACCACATGAACTGGTCTCTGCCTGATTTTAAAGCTCTCACAAGTACAAGGATGAATGAATCAGTTGGGTATTGCCATTGTGCGTAGGTGTCCTAATATTTCTACGTGTTACTGTTTATCTTTTATGTGTTTTATTGTGTCGTTGTTTGGCTGCAACATTTTTGTAGCTGCTGTCCTGGCCAGGTCTCCCTTGTAAAAGAGACCATTGATCTTAACGGGACTTACCTGGTTAGATGTTAGCCAAATTGTGATTTTAAACATCAGTATCAGCCCAGAATTTCACAGTGGGTGCATCCCTAATTGTTGCTAATTTCAAAGGGCTATACAGCAGTCTTTTGCAATGCCTCAATGATGCAAGTTGGCATCGTAATGAGGTTAAAAAACATATTGTGCAGCCTTACTTTTTACTCAAATCAGTACAAAACTTAAAGCGTTGAATAAATATTTGAGCTTTCATAAAAACAGTAGCAATACATTTTTGTGCCGTCAGTCATAATAGTGTCAGCACTGACCTTTCACTTGCTGTTCGGGGCCTCTGGTGTGACCTGCAGCTCCGGGCATGCTCACATTGTTTCTGTGGATGTACTTCAGAAACACCTCAGCGTTCCTTCGAGCCAGAGTGCACGCCTGCAACACAGGGACATGGTAATTATATTAACAAACCCACACCATTCAGACACACTTTGCTAACAGCTGTCACCCAAGGACTTCTCTCTTCTTTACAAAATCAGTTGAAGTAGGTTATTTCACACTAAATCTATCTCTCTCTTCTTACAAGCCTTTCAAACAAACTCTTGTGTGTTAGTCTGTCTGGTTCTGTTTATTTAGGCCTGCGTGAAACATTGTCATTCAGACATCGTCATTGTTCAAATTAATTCAACATGTCAGCCTAAAGGTCGTCGTATGTGCATCTGTGTAGGGACACAGCAGACAATGAGAGATGAGTCACCTTGAGGAAGGCTTCTTTCTGCTCCAGGTGTTTACTAATCAGAGGTAGAAGGTGTTCGCAGTCGGCCGACATTCCCAGTTTATCATGGCTGCCACACCAGTCCTCATCCCGACGATACTCCTGCTCCAGACTCTCCAACACACTGCACACCTGGACACACACGCAGAAAGAGTTGGTAACACCGTAACAGCTCCTGCCACGAGCTGTGATAAAGCACAGACTCTATGTGTGTGATTGACGTGTACCTGTTCAGACGTCTTGTAAAAGGCCACGGAGGCATTGACCAGCTTCAGGCGGTCCTCCATCTTCAGCATCAACTGCTGCCAGTGAACCGCCACTTTCTCAGCACAGCCTCTGATCGCCTCTGGATCATAGTGACCTGCCTGGAGCATCATCTGGAAGAGAGGAGGATCAGAGGGAGGATGAGACAGAGCATAATACATGGTCACGATGACCAGCATGCAATATTTCCTGCACCATGGTAGAAATAAATCTGCAGGATAAGATCAGATATATGAGTCTTACAAGTGTGCTACAGTCTCTGCTGTAAATAATAAAGTAACACTTTGGAGTTACCTCAGCTTTCTGCTGGACCTGCAGGGCGCTCTGATGAGTCTTCTGGAGAGAGTTAGCATGAAAGAGAGACTGGAGGAAGAGCACAAGGAGGAGGAGGAGGAGGAGGAGGTGAGAGGACAGATAATTACTACCAATTAAAATCACTGACTCATTAGTTCAATTCATCTTTAAAGGTTCCCTGTGGGGTTTTTGGCCACTATTAAAGACACAGAGCAAAGCTTTAATGTGCAAGTCCCTGTTTTGTTTGCACTCGTGCACATTCCAGCTAATGTTTTCAAATTACTTCACTGATCTACAGGTCGTAATGACGTGTATAAATATGCACTAATGCGCCAGAAAAGGCAGTGAAGAAGAAAAGTGCACGCTGGTTAAGATGCATGTGAACAGTGTGGGTTTCAAACTTAGGAGAAAAATCTGCCTTCCGTTTGTTTACGTACTTCTATGTGGATGTAGTAACAGTTTCAGTAAATATGAGAAAGATATTATAAAAGCTACCAACTGTAGCTACAAAGAAGTGTGTCTGGGTGGGTGGAGGGGGGAGATGGGGTTCTTGAATGACAGCTGTCTGAGCCTATCACACTCAGCAGCATTTCATCATCCCATCCCGGCTCTAAATAGGCTCCGTCTCCTTTGCTCAAATGTAACTGCCAAAAATGGCAGCGAGAGCTAAATCATATTTTAAAGGTGACGTCACAGCCTGCGTTCATTTCTACAGTCAACATTCTGCAGTCTACGGAGAACCGTTCACAACTCAAGACTCAAACATAAAGGTTGTTAAAGTCCAAGGTAGGAATGTTATTATCCTTATGTGTTTGTGTGTGAGTGTGTGTGTGTTTAAGCTATTATATTACATCAGTGTGACGGAGGATGCAGGACTTATTTCATGTTGAGGGTACACACACACACACACACACACACACACACACACACACACACACACACCAATTACAGGAGTTCCACAGGAGCAGAAACCAGGCCACATGTTGGATCTGGGCCAAAATGATGTATGTGTGCATGTGTGTGTGTATGTGTGTGTGTGTGTGTGTGTGTGTGTGTGTGTGTGTGTACGTGTGACTGTGCCCGTAGTACAGTGCTGACCAAAGGGCTTTTACCCCTGTGAGTGCTAACACACTTCTGGAGTCAGCTATTTAAAGTACCACAAGGAATAACACATACGCACACACAAAAATATACACATGTTCAATAGCACTAAATTAAAATGTGTGTGTGTGGGTGTGTGTGTGTGTGTTTCTGTGACTCTTCAAAATCAATGCAGAATCAAATGATTATAGAGGCGAGCTGTGAACGCACGCAGATGACAAAGAGTGATTGAGTGTGTGTGTGTGTGTGTGTGTGTGTATCAGCGTACGCACTCATCTGCTACCATTCAAACCGATGCATGCTGAAATAATTATTACTAAAGTACAGTAAGCCCGGTTTGAGCAGCAATAATTAGGATGTGTGTGTGAGAGTGAGTGCGTACCTCTATAGCCATCTGGAACTGCTCATGTTCCCTCTGCAGCTGCTCGGCCTCAGACAAGGAGCTGGCGTTCACCATGCTGGCGTTCAACATGGACTCACCGTTACGAATCCAACCCAGCACCTAGAGAGACAGAGAGAGAAATTCAAAGCAATTAAGAAACATGAATCTTAGGCATTCTACGCAGGCGGTTGTCGGATACTGTTTGTGAACAGTATCGCCAGAGAAAGCGAAAGCCAACCCCATGTTTTGTCCGCTTGGTGTTTCGCCTCACTATATTTGCTTTTTTTTTTTTTGGCTAAGGGTCTATTTGCACTCAGGTGAGAGCAGCTACACCACAGCAACTTGGCTATTTACACCCATCGCTACCCATTCCTATCCCTCGCAAGCAGTTAGGATTAGGGCAAAGAGGTCGTGGTTAGAGCTAGTGCCAGCCAATCCTGGATATTCTCTGACATTTAAGTGGTCCATTTGCAAGAAATAACTCACAATTGTACTACCAGAAAGTCAGATGATGTAGTAAAAAGTGAGACACAGGGGTTCAAGTCAATGTTTGCTTGTTATTTTTAGACTTAGTCAACTTTTTTCCAGTTTTGAGGGGCTATAAAGCTGCTGAATGCACACTGTGCACATAAACATTAGCAGAATAGCTGAACAGACCCATTCAGTGTTGCTGGGCCGCCAAAAAATACACACTCGGGGTGTAAAAAGCTAATGTGGCTATTTACACCCTGGGTGCAAATAGCATTGTTGGCTGATGACACCCTGGTGCTAATGGGATCTGCCTTTTTTCAGCGCCGTGTCTGCTGTTTTTAAGGGGAGTCCTGCATATATTGTGGTACACCTACACTCACTAGGCACTTTATTAGGCACACACGTTCAACTGCTCAGTAACACAAATAGTTAATCAGCCAGTCAAGTGGCAGCAACTCAGTGCATTTAGGCATGCAGACATGGTGAAGACGACCTGCTGAAGTTCAAACTGAGGAAGAAAGGTGATTTAAGTGACTTTGGCCAGACTGGTTCAAGATGATAGAAAGGCAACAGTAACTCAAATAACCACTGGTTACAACCAAGGTCTGCAGAAGACCATCTCTGAACACGTCCAACCTTGAAGCAGATGGGCTACAGCAGCAGAAGACTACCCTGGAAATCCAGAGTTCTCGCTGGAGCACAATTTGAATTTGCTCAGCGAGTCACTCTGGCAATCAGTAATGATGCTCATTAACTATGCCCATGAAACCGAGCTGCACCAATCACATCGGTGTATCTGATATAGGTGGGCCAGAGGCAAGCTAAACAGATGACGACAGCGCTGCAACGACAAAGTCCGGAATCAGTCAGTAAACATTGCGAGATGGCTACGGATGAACACCAGCTGTTTGAAACGGCTTTGGCCGCTACAATGAACGAGTTAGACTTGGCTTTTTCTCTAAAAGAGGAACTGAAGACGGCGCTCGAGTCTTTCCTTTGCAAGAAGGACGTTTTTGCTGTTTTGCCGACCGGATATGGCAAGAGTCTAATCTACCTGTTAGCTCCACTGGTAGCTAAGCATATACGTCACCCCGTGTATTGTTCTGATTGGTTGTAGTGTTATTCAATTGTGTGCAGTGATATTTACAAATGCATGCTTGGTGCCGCCCCTCGAGTTGGGCCATTTTCATTACTCATGGTCAGACCCTAAATCTTTCTAGATTTGGGTCTGGATTTCCAGGCTAGCAGAAGACCACACCAGGTGCCACTCCTGTCAGCTAACAACAGGAAACTGAGGCTACAGTTCACACAGGCTCACCAAAACTGGACAGTAGAAGACTGGAAAAACGTTGCCTGGTCTGATGAGTCTGGATTTCTGCTGCCACATTCAGACGGTAGGGTCAGAATTTGGTGTAAACAACATGGAAGCATGGGTCCATCCTGCCTTGTATCAACGGTTCAGGCTGCTGCTGGTGGTGTAATGGTGTGGGGGAGATTTTCTTAGTACCAGCTGAGCATGGTTTAAACACCACAGCCTACCTGAGTATTGTTGCTGACCGTTTTATTTTGAAGTGCCGTTTCCTGCTGTAGAGTGAGTGAATAGCTACTTGACAGAGACAGCAAACTAGCTCGACAGCACGGCCAAACACAAGTACGATGCTAAATGTTTTAAACTGTGTGGACCTTGAACTAATGACTAAAGAGAAATCTGGACCTCATGGCTCGACCAATAGCCACATGTGGCCCCGGAGCCACAGGTTGCCTACCCCTGATCTAGGAGGGTGAACGTCCTACACTTACTGAAGGTTGTTTAACTAATGTGCAGTAGATGGCAGCATCATCTGCCAGTGATGAAGAAGCAAAAGAGGCAGAGAACACTGAACGAGTTTAAAAAGGCCAAATTTAAAACTGTAAAAAATAAAAGTAATGGCAATACTCAGACTTAAACTCAAGTTGCAGGCTAGTTCTGTTTGCACTATTGCCACACATTACATACAATATAGTATTTCACACTTGATCCACACGGTGCCCACAGTTATTGTAAGTAAACTCTGCATTTTATAAATTGTTCACTGAACCGTGACTACAAGTATCTGTTTTCAGCAGGTCTGTGACCCGGAGAACTCTACAAGACAGCCTGGAGCAAGAAAGAATGAGGGTGTATCAGTGGAGGTGTATGTGTGTTTGTGTTTGTGTGTGTGTGTGTGTGTGTGTGTGTGTTATTAGCACATTGCCATAAATCTCATAAATTATTCAGCTGTATCCATCTGTAGCAGCAGTGTGCTTCCTGTCTCAACACACGGCGTGTTGACATTCACATCTGCAGCAGCTCCTTCACAGAAAAACACAAAACATCTTCTCCGCTTGAACCGAGAAAGAGCTGGGTGTCGTTTTTGTCACTTCTCCAACATGGAGGAGTCTCTACAAAATTAGACTTTCAGTCCAACTTGCTCCCTGAAACCATCTAATTATTTCCTCATTAGGATTTTCTCATCTTCTCTGGCTGAAGATCAGAATGATGCTTCTGGTGTTTTGTAGATAAATGCTGTTTTACGCAAAATAACTTTTCTAATTTACCTAGAGGAGAGTCAAATTAGAGGTAATGAATCATGATGTTTCGTCAGTGCCTGGTGCTGTGCGCGTTTACCTGTTTAACCTCGGCCTGTAGGTGGCGTAGCTGCAGGGTCTGCTCCAGCCGCGTGTGCGTGTGTTGCGCATTGAGCTCCACCTCCTGCTGCTTCTCATGGAGGAACTCCAACAGCTCCTGAACCTGAGAGGCCAAGTCCATGTCCTTCTCCCCCGTCAGCTCGATCCCTGACACACACACACACACACACACACACACACACACACACACATATCGGACTGTCACGAGGGAACATTTTGTGATATTGTGGATGATCTCTGTCATATTAACTGTAATTCCCCTGCAGCTCTGTACAGACAGGATGCATTCCTCAGTGTAGAGCACCAACACATAAACCATCACTTAACATTACTCTATATGTATGGACTCCAACGACTGGACATTAACACATTCATGATATACAGTCGATTGTCTCATCTCGAATACTCAAAATAATCTCCAGACTTTGCTGTGAACAGTTTTATGTGGGATCTAGTTTTTTCTACGTAACTACACCCAGGCCTGCTGTTGGAGGATCAAAGGATACAGATGACCCTGGAGACAGACACTGCTGTCGACTTTTTCAAATGTATTTTTTTTGGCACTCTGAGCACCACAAGCCAAGTGCCATCAAATTCTGTTATACTGGAGAGAAGGCAGACATCTCTATGGCTGATAACTCCAAAAGTTGGCAACTCACACCAAAACAATCCAGATTGATAAATAGCACAACAGGGACGAGGAAAAATATGTATGTTTGATTTGGGGGTGAACTGTCCCTTTAAAGAGAGGATTTCTGACAGAAATGGTCTCATGTCACCAAGGACGCTTCTCAGCAATTCAGCTGTTAAAGATTTCATATACTGAAGGAATGTCTAGTAGCTTTCCAGTTCCATTCAATACTGATTTGATATTTTTAGGTTATGATATTTGTAGCTGATTACTTCATTAATATTGCATGATGTTAATGTCTGAGCTGCAGATGTCTAATTAGTCGAAGCAATGAGTAAAAGACAAGTGTGTGTCTGCACTCAGTTAACTATTAATACCCTACTCCACCAGTGGCTGGCGCTGCTAGAGTGACAGTGTATGTGTGTGCTGTGTGTGGGTGTTTGTGTTTGTGGCGGGTGGGAGAGATTTATCACTCCAGGGGGCAGCGTGACTGAGGCAGTGACCTCCACATATACACAAACATCACACCCAGTAAGAGGATTGTGCTGTGACGATTTTTTAACCCAATTCTCTGCCTGTTCCACACAACACGCTTTTCTTCGGGATCCCAGTTCACGGTTTGGCCAAAGCATCAGGGCTCTCTCTCTCTTTCATTGTACGGCAGCCAGCTGCAAATCCAGATGTGAGCCTGCTCAGCGGGCAACAGGATCACATCCAAAGTGGAGTGGGGATGCAAATGCATCACTGGAGGCGGCGGCTGCCTCGTAGTAGTAGTAGTAGCGTACACAGCACAACAAACCGCCCCAACAGTTTAAGCAGAGGGACCAAACCGTGCTCGGCTCTGGCTGCATCGCTCTGTATTTTTTCTGTTCAGCAAAAGCTCACAATTGGTCACTTGGGGAGTGTGTTAGATGCATAATGATGCCAGGTGTAAGCTCGAGTCCAAAACTAAACACAAGGGTATGGTGGGAAATTATCTCTGGGAGCTCAGGAACTCAGTTGAAAGCACACAACAGGGCCTCTCTGTCCTCTGCTTCTGTCTTTTGTAATCCTCTGAATCTCCTGTCTTTCTCTCGCTTCGTCTTAACTCTTTATCCGCCTGTTTTTTCTCATAAAGTAAAGATGTGTGCTCTACCTGAAGCCTGGACCTCCATTATGTACTGGTGCAGATCTTGACCCTGCTGCATCACTTCATAGGTCATGTTGTTCATGGCCGCCTTCCTCTCCGCGTGTCGTTTCAGCCGCTGCTCTGCCAGGCTTATGTCCTCCGCGCTGCCAGAGGAGGTGCCGCCTCCCCCGCTGCTGCTGCCACTGCTCCCGCCCGAGCGGCTGGCATCGTTCAGCTGACGAGACAGATCCTCGTTCCAGGCGTCCAACTCCGCCGTGACCTGCAGGAACAGAGCGATGTGGGATCAGAAGGCACATGGAGACACAGTCGACAACGCAACACGCCAAAAGCCAGTGGGTGCCGCTGGGCCGTTGTTGATTTTTGTGATGTGTCTATCAACATTGGCTCTAATTAGCTCTCGTCAGTGGCTGTTGGACAAATTGGGCATGTTGAATCAGTGGTGTAGGCAGTAAGGGAGCAGTAACAGGTCTTTGATTAGTTGCTCAGCTTAGCAAATTAGTGATTCTACAAAAATCTGTCACCTTTCTTTTCTTTGTCCACAAGCAAAAGTCCACAGGCTGAAAATTGAAGGGCAAAGCTGGACAAAACTTTACTCTGCAGTGCCAGTTGGAATTTAGACACACGCTCAGTTAGTACTCTGTGCATGTAACAAGCATTTACTCATTTTCTTTAGTCCTTTAATGGCTCATTTTGATATATGATTAAAAACAAATAGGTGAGAAAAAGTAGTGCAGGGTTTCTCACACATTCTGAATATTTATTTGTTATGTTATTATTATTTTGTTATTTATTTTCAATTGTATTTTATTACTTTTTATGTTACTTTATTCCTTAGCTTGTTGACTTTTTTAATCTACTGTTATTTTCTCTGTTTGCCTGTAAGGTGGCCTTGAGTGCCTTGAAAAACGCCTATAAATAAAATGTGCTATTATCATTACATTCGCCGCCACGAATTGGTTTTCTACTCTGGAAGCTACACACCCTGCCCTCTCTATCTTACACTCTTCTTCTCTCACACAAACACATTGGGTATGTTAGTAAATAGTCACTCTGAGCGCCAGAGCGTACTGGCACAAACTGGACCGCTTGTAGCACTGTTGGAATACAGTGAAAAAACTGAAACAGGTGGAGCAGTAGAGCGCCAAGCGCAATGAAAGTTAAACATAACTGTTCATATAGAAACAAAATGTTTAGTTTCTTAGGACAACAGCATTCTCACACTTCTGCTCTCTTACCTCGGAGCACTGTTGGAATATATGTATACTGTTAAGTTATTCAGAGCACCATACTCTGTACGACAGAGCATACTCTAGGCACAGATGACGCAGCAAAATGCCAAGCTCTTCAAGTTAAACGTTACTGTTCATTAATTCATATAGAAACAGAACACTAATTTTCTTGGAACAACAGTGCTCTCATACTTCTGCTCTCTTACCTTGGAGCACAGTTGGAATATATACACTGTTTGGTTATTCAGAGCACCACACTCTTGGTGCGGCAGAGCATACTCTGGGCACAGATGGAGCAGTAGAGCACCAAGCACAGTGAAAGATAAACATAACTGTTCATTAAGCACAGCATTAAGCTCTCATACTTCTGCTCTCTTTCCTTGGAGCACTGTTATTCGGAGCACCTTACTGCGGCAGAGCATACTCGGGGCACAGATGGAGCAGTAGAGCACCAAGCACAGTGAAAGTAAAATGTACCCGTTCATTAATTAATTTAGAAAGAGAATGCTCAATTTCTTATAACAACAGCACTCTCACACTTCTGCTCTCTTACCTCTATAGTATACTGTTCAAATATGCGGAGCTGGAGGAAGATGTCCAGCTTGATCTTGCGTTCGTGGAACAGTTCCTCCATCTGGCCCTGCGCCTCGTCCAGCTGCTGCAGCACTCCCTGGATGTGTGCGATGGAACTGCAGTGTGGTGTCTTATTGGTCGACATGGCTGCATCTCTGTGAAGAGGGAGACGAAAGGAGACATTACACCACAGTGGTTCCTAACTGGTAGGTCCTGGTCCAAAAGTGGGTCCCAGATCCACTCTGAATGGACCGTAATTGACTCATGAAAGTGTCAAGTTTGAAAGAAAAAAAAAAAAAAAAAAGCACACTTTACTTTGAAGTGCAATTAACTTCCAGCACAGAGCTTTTACTTGAAGTGGCATCCCCTGCCATAGCGTGAGTGACTAACGGACGGCTACAAGACCTCTCTCGTTATGAGGAACCCCTCTGGCAACATAAAGATGCTCTGAGGAGAAGTAGCGCTCTAACTTAAACATGGGAGGTACATATACATATTGTATACCTGCTCATATGACATACTAGTCTTTTAATTTCGATTCTACCATCTCAAAGAGAATGGGGATCAGCTAGTAGATTAGTGTATGAACCAACCAGCATTCACACCACTTGGTAGAGTTACATACAAATACTTTCCCCCATAGCAAGCATTATTTTATTTCCCTTTACACAAATAATAGTAAGAGGAGGCTGAACAGAGAGATGTTGACAGTGTGAGAGATGAAACAGAAGAAAAACTGTCACATATTTGTGTCAATATGGTAATTATTATTCCTAATCTTGGCTGTATGAATTTGACTTTTTAATGACTTTTAAAGTATGAATATTATTACCTGAGCTGCCGTATTAATCCCCCCCTCTCTTTAATAACATTATAAATATTAATATCATTACCTGAGCATTTCAAACACCATTCATGAATAATTATCTGAATTTTATTATTACCTGAGCTGCTGTATTAATTCCTCTCCCTCTTTAATCACATTGAGCGTCGCCTCCAGTGTGGCCGTCTGCTGCTGCTGAAACTGCTGGATCAGAGTCTGAACTGAATCCACCGAATCGCAGCAAACTTCATCCAGCAGCTGTTTCTGCAGCTCCTCCATCCACGACCACAGCTGGACACACAGACGGGCACACAGATGGACAGACAGACAGGCAGGTTAGTAGATGTGTGATAAGCAGAATTTTCCTTGCACTGAACCAAGTAGAAAATACTGGATCCTGAAAATAACACAATATGACACAGTACAGTGCCACTGACTGTGGGAACTGTTCGTCCTGTGTCCTAAGTGAATTCACAAAAGGATTGCTTTTATTGATAAGTACTTATATATATTGCTTTGTGTTTTTTCTACTGATGTTTCCTGCTTGCACTATCCCTCTGCTGCTGTAATGCTGCAAATGTCCCAGCTGTGGGACGAATAAAGGATTATCTTGTCTATCTTATCTTATCTTAAACCTACACAAATAAAAAAAAAAAAACACTGTCTTATTCTCAAAGCACCCGCAAAGAGGGTAAACTGCACTGCCAAGGAAAAAGCATTTTGGTGTTTCTGTGCTAGTTGAACATTTTTAAATGAGGTAACATCGAGGTTATTCAAGTTAACTAAAATTAAACTAAAACCTAAAATCAGGTGTGAAAAAACATGTTAGTTAACTGAAGTAAATCCTGGACTTTAAGGGGAAAAACTGAAATGATATTGTGTACTTACAATACAATAAATTAAAATATGCAGGAAATGTCTTAAGTTTTAGCCTCTGTTAATTTGGTCAAATTGGTAAACACATGGACACATAAGGAGGTATTGGTGCAGATGTTTATTGAAAATAATTCTCTACACAGCATATATCACATCGACTGATGGTGCATTCAGGTGACTGATGACCAGTCGATTGGTAATAATAGGAATATTAATTGTTTAATTGAATCAAGTTATCATAAATGGTGGATATCAGCGGCCACAATCCATTCAGTTATGCGGTTAACAATGAATTAATAACTCCTGGGCAGTAAGAAGATGTGTGCGAATGTGTGAGTTTGTTTGTGTTTACGTGTCTCACCTCCTTGGTGTGCGTGTGGAAGGAGACGGACATGTCCAGCAGCAGCTTCCTGTGTTCGACTCGGCGGACAAAGTCCTGGATTCGGACTTCCAGGTGTCTGGCAGCCTTGTAGATTTCCTCTGGGTCGCACTCTCCAGTCTGAGCCAGCTGCTCAGCTGCCTCCAGCAGCTTGTCTGCATTAGTGTATGTGTTCTGTAAGAGGGGGGGAGGGACCGTCATCATCATCATCATTATTGACAGCCATCAACATGATCAATATCTGTAATAATCTCATGCCATACCCACAGGAACAGTTCTTTTGTTTCATGCCATGTTAATTTCGCCACACGTCTCATCACAGCTTTCACAGTTCTTATTATCATCTTCTTCATCATCACCATTATCATTATGATTTGTTTTTATCATTACCTCAACAAGGTTTGTTTTCAGTTTAATTCGATTTGTTTGTTTGTCAGCATGATTACAGAAATAGTATAGGCTGTATTTTAATGAAACTTGGTGGAAAGGTGTGGCATGGGCACATGTGGGAACTCACTAAATTTTGGCACTGATCCGAATCACTGAATGGATGGGAGATAGGGCATTTGCTTTACATCTTGAAATCCAGCAGGTACTAAAGTTCGATAATGACAAAACATAGCTGACTGTAGAAATACAGTGACTCTATCAAAATCCACATTCACTGATATCAATAATCCTCTGGGGAAGCCTACACATGTAGGTGCTCAAACTTCATACAGAGGGCAGTCCTTATGGAGCATTTGTGTAAGAGGTCATGGGAGAATCAATACCATTGTAACTATGCTTATTTCTCAAACCAAGGCATGTTTATGGAAACTACACACATACCACACAACTAATTGTATTCTCATACCCTTTTCCCACCAAAATCAGTGCGTATATGCAGGTTTTTAAATGCTGGAAAACCTACTAAAAATAGGCGATGGACTCTCCAGCAGCAGTGTTAATTTTGTTGATGAAAACTATGACGAAAGTCTTTCATCAACAACCTTTTTTCCATGACAAAAATGAGATGATGACGAGCTAGATCCTGATAATCAAAACTAAGACAAAATCTATGTTTGATTTTTGTTGACAAGACGTGGCAAAAATGTTACTGGTGGACTCTCAGACACTGAAAGCCGAGAACAATCGTGCTTGCAATAATCTTCTTCGTGCGTGCTCATAAATCAGCCCTTAAACATGTCAAACACTGCTGGAGAATGACAGTTTGTAAGTGTGTAGAAACTATTTATAGCTGTAGGAAAAAACTATCTGAGTGGAATTGTTATACAACATGTCAAGATTCTAATTTGTTTAAAGATTAAAAAACATAGAAAACATAGTGGCTAAAAGTTGACGAAACTTTCAGTCAACTAAAACATTTTGAATTTTCTTCAACTAAAACTAGACTAAAGCTATAAGATAACTATAAGATAAAAACTGAACTAATAAACAATTGCGCCTCAAGACTAAAAATAAATATAAAATAGTTTTCAAAATGAACGCTGTTCAGCAGTAGTAAACAGCTTGGTAAACAGTAAAAAGCAGCACTGAGGCCAGTATAAATGTTACAGTGGTTACTTCTTTGTTGTATGTGTTACTTAGTCACACTCTTTTTCAAATTTGGTGCCGGTTAATTTGAAACAATTTTCGAGAGCTGCTTGGATGGACACAGGTGGAATTTCTGTTTTAGTGTCATTGCATCGTGCCCCAGAAGGGTCAAAAATAAGCGTGACTACCCCGGTGTCACGTTTCCAACAATGCCAATGGTACCTGGAGATATCTGTGACTACTGCAGACTCATTTATCCTGGGAATAAATGCCCTTTGTAACTCTTGTTTTCTGGTTTTCAATGTATGTTCAGTAAGTTATATATTTCCACTTTAGATGTTCACAATAAATGCACAGCTGAGATGATGAGGCTTTAGCAAGGCGCAATGATATTTTGACATATTTGTAACAGTTTTGGAAACATATCCAGACATATATTGCCTGCACTCACAGATTTACATGTCATAGAAGACTGGACTAGTGGTCTATTTGATTCTAAATTTCTTCTTCATTTTATCACCATCATCATGTTTTCTTTTTCATTATCACTAACCATAACACTTTTCCAATTACGACTATTTTTTGGCATCTCAACTTCTCTGCTGGTGTTTCTGATCTAGTCTAAATTAGATTTACAACCTAACACCCCAGCAGCATAGGGATAACACTGAATCTCACACAGATAGACACACACTCACACAGAGTCGGATCACGTTATATTAAAATGTTAATTCCAGTCTCTGTACATCAACAGCGTGAGGTTTCCTGTCTCCACCTCTATCTTCACCAAAAGGGACCAAATCCTGTCTGAGAGTTAAAGCTCTCTGCATTCATCAGGAGGACAAAATGGATTAGTGTCGGTCTATTCTGGTAAGTATGAGAGATTATCACTGGAATATTTCACTTCAGGAAATAAATTCCATTTAAGATATTTTGGGTTGGCTGGAGGTTGTGGGTGTGGTGCTACAGTGAGGAAAAAATGTTGCGTTATGATCCCAATTATTCAAGAATATGAGTTTGGGTGAGCGCTTACAGTCTGGATGTTTTAGAGGGATTAGTCAAAAGATAAAGATTATAATTTACAAGGGATTATTACTCTTCACTGCATGACTGGTTTGGTTCAGGGTGAGGATTATAGCAGGGAGACGACAGGAGAGCAAAATCATCCATGTCACCTGAATACATAAAACATAAAACCTAACATAAAACCTAACCTGACTTTTTCAGACATATATAAAAAAACATACCCTTCAACAAAGAAAAATAAAAATAGGTTAAAAAAAATAAATAAATTCTGTGGCAGTGTTTCAAAGGGACAGAGTGAAAATCCATCCACCCCCACTGCATGAAATAGATCGATTGCTGTCTATCTCCTTAATTTTGCTGATATTCAGGAACAGTGTGTTGTCCTGGCACTAGAGGGTCAGGTCCCCTACTTATTTTAGGCAGGCATTTTTATTGTTTTCTGTGGTCAGGAAACTTGATGATGTCATCAGCAAACTTGATGATGTGTTGGAGTCAGAAGAGGCTACACAGTCGTGTGTGCAGGGAGTACAGCAGGGGGCTCAAAACGCAGCCCTGGGGTGCTCCTACGTTAGGCTCTGATCACACAGAAAGCATTTTAGCAGCTGGAGGCTCCTTTTTTAAAAAAAATTGTTTTTAATGAGAAAGAAGGTTTTTGCTCGCATGTTGCTACACGCCTCACGTTTCTGCGCTCTAGGTGCCTGGCATTTTTGCTGGAGCACTCTGCATTCGAGTTGAAAAAACTTCAACTCAGAGTGGAAGAGCGCCCCACTTCATCCCCTTTTCATCATGTTTTTTTCCCATTGTCCAATCGGATGATTTGAGAGGCGGGCCTTCTGTAGTAGTCACGACAACAAGTTTGCGGTTGGTAAACATTTGAGGAGAAACCGGTGGTAGCAGCTATTGGATACCCAGAGCTATATGGCTGGACAATAGACAGCAGGTTGTCAAACTGCCCAGTCATCCTAAAATATGCCTGGAAACAGCCATCATGGAGGCGAAGCTCCTGGACCAACAACCCTCTTTTTTTAGGGTCTCATGTACCCACATATATCTCCGTTTCCCTGTGCCCAACAAACTGTTTACTGACAGCCTCTCACCCTCAACCAGAGCTACAGCAAGTACCCTCTGCCTCGACATTTTAGGAACAAACTACTAGTTACTGTGAAAAACAAAAACAAAACGGTACATTAATTACAAAGGACAGTTAGCTTAAGAAGGTTATGCATTGGTTGCCTGACAACAATTAAAAGGCACATAAAGCTTGGCAGCGAGGCAGTGCGGTGCACCTCTCACCACCACAGGTCTGCTATTGTGAGGTGTTTAATCCCACCTCCTTGAGCTTTAAGACCAGCCTGGCAGGAACTATAGTGTTAAACGCTGACCTGTAGTCATTGTGAACACCGACACTAGCTGGTCAGCACATAGTTTTAGGACCCGCCCACTTGTACTGTCTGGCCCTGCTGCTTTCTTGGTGTAAGCACGCTTGAAAGCCCTCCTAACATCATGCTCAGAGAGGGAGATAGGTGTGAAAGGGGCATTCGCCCATCCATTAACCCCTGCTTCAGCTTTTTTGGCTCATTGGCTGCAGATGGCCTCAAAACGAACGTTAAAGATAGTCAGCTCACTTGCTATTAACGTATCAATACTTGACAAAGAGGGGGAGTAATCTGTCATAGTTCTTAGACCTTGCCACATGCTCCTGAGATTGCCCTCCTGAAACTGTAGCTTCATATCCTTCCTGTAGCCCCTTTTTGCCTCTTTTACTGCTCTTCTTACATTGTAGGCTGCTGCTTTATTACTGTCCATGTGTCCAGACTGCAGCCTCACCATAACCGGAGGCTTCAATCTCTTGACAAAATCAGTCTGACCTCTCTGTCAACCTACAACCCTCCATGAAAAAAATTTAAGATTTAAGGCACTGAGAAGAAGCTGAAGGATGAAGGCTTTAATGCGAGAAAATGAGTTCTGGGTTTTCATTAAGTATTTCTGTTTGATGTTTGGTTGGTTCAGCTACTCAAATCATGGACTGAACTTGCAGTAATGGCATTAAAAAGACATTAAAATGATGTATAAACTCATCAAGTTAAATATCAATAATGAAATGAATCTGAGCATGTCTTTTGTTTGTATGGGAAAGACTGTCTGACAGTAATGTGGGTAAACATGCTAACATATTCATCTCTTGGCATGTATCTTAAACATGCACTAAATTTATTAATGTTATGTATATTGCTAAGTGGAAAGTTTTACAGGCAAAACACCACAAACTACATCAAAATGCTAATGGGGGAAAAAGGAGTGATAGAGAGCGTCTGACCCAAATAATGCAGATCCAGCAGGTTATGAAGGTTAATCCTAATCCAGAGTGTAAACATCAGATTACACAACTACATACCCTTTATAGGATTTACACTCGGTCTGTTATAGGATTATCACTTTACTGAAACTCCACTGAGCAATGCAGCGAATGACTTATCAATGGCCATAAAATCTGATTGGACATGTGGTTTGCCGTTATTTGATTCGAGACAGCAATTTCCCTGTTATCTTTTTTTAATGCAGACCTTATAGTCTGTGTGATGTCATCAATAATAACACAATGAAGAATTAGATTTAATCTGATATATCAGAATTAGGGGGTTGTTTGCTCAAATACCGTACACAAACCTCAGTGCACTGCACAGAAGATGCATGAAACTAACAACTGAGTTGCCTTAGACTGAAGGGAAAATTAAAGAAAGAGACAGAAGGGGGCTATAACATGACTTGGTCGGCAGTGTTTGTCTCTGCTTCCAGAGCAGTGGGAGAGATGTGAGTAACATGAAGCAGAGAGCAGTGAGAGCAAGGATCATCATCTGCATGCCACATCACCGTGGACCATGTTGCACGCGCGATGCAGAGCCGATGACAGACTCTTGAAATAACAGAAGGAAGACAAGAAGGAGAAGTGGTGCAAGGAATCATGTCAGCCCTTAGCTTGTAATAAGTGTTATATATTCTATATATATCTTGTTCACGAGTGAGGGTAGAATGAAGCGTGAGATGGATCCACAGTTTGGCACACCGTCTGCAGCGCTGGTACAGACGGTCATGGTGAAGAGGGAGCTGAGCCGGAAGACAAAGCTTTCGATTTACTGGTCCATCTACATCCCAGCCCTCCCCAATGGTCATGAGCTCTAGGTAATGACCGAAAATATGAGGTCGCAGATACAAGCGGTCGAAATGAGTTTCCTGAGAAGGGTGTCTGGGCTCAGCCTTAGAGATAGGGTAAGGAGCTTGGACATCCGGAGGAAGCTCGGAGTAGAGTCGCTGCTCCTTCGCATCAAAAGAGGTCAGTTGAGGTGGTTCTGGCATCTGATCAGGATGCCTCCTGGGTGCCTCCCACTGGAGGTGTTCAGGGCACGTCCCACTTGTAGGAGGCCCCAGGGCAGACCCAGAACCTGCGGGAGGGATTACATGTCTAGTCTGGCTTGGGAACACCTCGGGGTCCCCCAAGAGGAGCTGGAAAGCATTGCTGGGGACAGGGGCGTCTGGAATACTTATGTAGGGTTGGACCAGACTTCTTAAGCCCAAAGCTCTGCTTTGACAGTATAAAATGTTCAGAAAGAAAATTAATTGATCAGCCAAGGCAGGTGTGGAAAGGTGGTGGGATGTCAGAGCTGAAAACAGTGGAGAAAAATGACAGGAAGACAAAGGGAGAATGACAAGATGAGGAAGGAAGGAAAGAAGGAAAAAGTCTGTGACTTGAAATGATGCAGACTGGCAGTGTGTGTTTGGGGTTCATTTAACAGCAGAGACAGTCAGGATTTGATGATCCTGATCACATTTAATCTCCAAAGCAATGCTTTTAAATGCACACACACACATACACCCACATCTGCTTTATGAGTACTTACTTGACTTAAAAACAAATCAAATGAGACACCTGACAGCTTCAATAGAAAAGAACATCACACACTCTTACTACGACCAATCCACTTCAAAGCCCCTCAAGGCTTCAACTGCATATGAACCAATATTTCTGTGTGCTTCTTAAAGCAGACGGTTTTGTACAGTGCTGAATAGCAAATGTTGCGTAACCTCAGGGCTCAACTGGAGGCTCAAAGACACTGAGGGCTCTGCAATAATACTGCCTGTGTACTGATTAATATTAGACATAAAGTGTCACTGGTGTTTGTTCTATATTATCCTTCTTTTTTTACTATGGCAAACGTTCAAACCATTTCCACTGCGGCATTGATTCTGCACACAAACCACATTCTTACCCCATTTTTTTAAATCTCCACTGAGAGCTTCAACATGTTTCTTTGTTTTGTTTTCATTTTTTAAACTAAACTCCAGTGTTTCCTACATGATAGACTGTAGCACTGGAATTCAGGAATGGATAACATCTTCTGCAGATCTTTTAGCAAAAGACTTGTGACCATAAATGGTTAGGTAGAGGTCTTCATGCTTCCTGCTGCCACTAGGCATGGCGGTTTTGAAAATTTGGGATTAATCAAGGAAGATTACTTGCAGATGTTTGTAAGGCAAGCAAATAAACATTAAGTAAAAACAAACTACTAACTTCAAAATATTCGTGATAGGAGCGGACCTTTTCTGTGCTATGTTGATATTGTAAATGAGAGCTCAGACATGCACTGACCAATTCCTGAGCTCAAGAAGTTTGGATATTTGTACAGTTTTATTTTATTTACAGTTTGGGACAAAATCACTGACAGCAGGAGAAGATACAGGTGTAACTGCTGTACTGTTAGGGTACAACAGTCATTGTATTGCTCTTCAGTGTCAGCTCACATCTTCAGGTAACTATTTTATTCTAGCATGAAGACAAAGAAATTCAGCACTCTGTAACACTGTCATTTGTCCTTTTAATTCACTTTTTCTCATTGGAAACGTGATACACCTCATTACTAGGGGTGGGAATCACGATACGATATTATCACAATACTTAAGCCACAATACACGTCACAAGCTAGATGTCATCTTCGTTTTGAGAGCTTCAATTTTTTATCCTTTCTGGCTGATTTTACAACCTTGAGATTCGTTTTGACTGAAGAATACTGAAGCTGATATGGTGTCCGCTTATTCTGAAGCCCTGTTTGGTGATCTGAGGAAAGATACGAGGGGAAACTCACCTTGATCACCCTTGAATCTTGCCTTAGGTTGTCTTACATGAAACCACTAGTCTACTGCTAGCTTATAAAATGATTGAAGTACAAGCATGAGTAAAGAACTTTAACCTGGCCGAGTCTGGGCTTTTACTGCAAGAAAATGCGTCTGTTTCATAAACTATTAAAGTACATTACTTAAATCAGAAATTAAATTAGTCATTGAGTCAGCTCCATGCCAGAAGCAGACTAGAGTCAGATTTGCTGACTTTACTTAACTTGACAAAATCAAAAACGGCATGCAACTTGACATGGACTGTCACACCAACGACTCCTGATTTTACTTGGACTTGGGCCTTTTGACTTGAGAATACTTGATACCTTCCCAAAAGTTCATTCATTTTCTGTAACCACTTATCCTGTTACAGGCCGCCGGGGGGCTGGGGCCTATCCCAGCTGACATTGGGCGAGAGGCAGGGTACACTCTGGACAGGTCGCCAGACTATCACAGGGCTGACACATAGAGACAGACAACCATTCACACTCACATTCACACCTACGGACAATTTAGAGTCACCAACGCTCTGAATTTGCCACTTTTCCAAGCAGTTTCTGCATTGGTATAAACTGAAAGTGATCTTTCCTTCATGCCACGGTCACACAGCAACAACAGGCCAAAAGCTGACTTTGGACAGACAGACTCACCTGAGCTACATCCTCAAAGTCATCGTGTCTCTTCTGCAGGGCTCGGGCTCTGTGAAGGGATTTCCCAACACCAGTGTGTTTGCTGAGGAAAGCCTCGCCGTGGTTTTCAATCCAGTCCATCACCTGAAGGAGAGAGAACACAAAGATCACCATCACAACATCTCTTCACACACGCTCAGGATCAAAGGTCACCTGCTGAACCTTCTGTTCCTGGTGCTGCACCCTTTTTTTCAGATAGTGTACATGCAGATCAAGTCGTACAAAATGGTCTCAGACCTCATTAATTAAGAATGAAACAGATGAAACCTTCATGATCTGCATGAGAAATTTAGGTCACAGCAGCTGAGAAGAAAGGATGTTAAATATTCTGTGCCATGAGACAAGGGTAGCCCAATCAGCATAATAGTGAAAGGAGACATCTTGCTGGCGGAAAAATGGAGCCTAATGGAAGCAGGTACAGTGCGAGTAAAATGGGTCCTACAATAAAACCTTGAGGTACACCACAAGTGATAACGGGCAGAAGAAGAGGAAGGGCAACTAATGTTAATTGCCAACCAGTCCTTTAAGACGGTTTAATAAAATACAACGATCAACAGTGTCAAAGGCCGCACTGAGGTATAAAAGGATCAAAATGGCATATTTACCACTATCTAAAGACAGCAGTAGGTCAATTGACAATTTGTGAAGGGCAGATTCTGTGCTGGGACGAACCCTAAAACCTGACTGAAGTTTCTTCTTGATGTTGTTATTAGCTCGATAAGACAGAAGCTCTGAAGAGACAGTTTTCTCTAGTACTTTGTAATGGAAGCTTGGAGATGGGACGAAAACTGTTCAGTACAGATTTGTAATTTGTATTTTAATGATACAGAGCTAGAATTTACCAGTATGTCTGATCTGGATTTGACTGACAGAATTTTACTGTTAGCCGACTTCAGATTAATCGTGCATTATGTGGTTGGACTGTGTAGGGGAATGTAAATATTTGTTTAGGATTAGGATGAGGGTTTGGTGCAAGACCACATTAGCACATCACTACGTCTCACATCTCACATCGTAATGTTGGTACTTTTACACTAAGTACTTCTTCCACCACTGACATCTCAAAGCACTTTTTTGGACCCAGAAAGAAGTGTGTGTATGGATGAACAGTGGTGTCATTCATGACGTCAGTGTAGTGTAGTCAGTCCAGCTGGAGCCACAAAGAGGTCAGTGCGAGGTCACAACACACAAACCAAAGCCCCCTGACTGCAGCTGGACTTTCTTTGTTAGAATGTGGAGCTAAAACTGCCAAATAAAACTACACACCTAATATGTTCTCTTTCAGCCTTTACCCCTGCATCTCTGCCTCTTCCTCTCTGGGGTCACATATATCCTGCAGCATTACAACTCTGGTTGGAATAGCCCTGTTCTCAGTGATTTATGGACTATTGGTATGAGCTTACTCTCTCACTTGCTCCTTGTCTCACTTTCTGTGTATGTCTCTCACCGTCTGTGTGTGTCTCTATGTCTCTCTCTGGGGTCTCATAGAAACTGAAGCATGACGAGTCCAGTTGGCAAAGCTCTGTTTTCAATGAATTTATAACCGACTGATACAATCTCTTCTTAACTCACTATTTCTCCGTCTCCTTTTCTCTTTGTCTTTTTAGCTCTCTTAAACACTCTCACACACACTCTCTGGGGTCGCATATAAATGTTTGCATGGCGCCCATACTGAGAGCATCCATCTTTGAATTTCTAGTCTGACTGATGCCCCAAATCTCTCTCCCTTAGGCCTCTCATTCATACAGTGCAGACATGATGATGACTTCAGTTACAACGGACCCATTATTTTAAATCAATTCAATGTGCTCTTGTTATTGTGTGTCCATACATAGACATATATATAGGCCACTTTATTAGGAACACCTGTTCAACTGCTCTAGACATGGTCAAGACGACCTGCTGAAGTTCAAACCGAGCATCAGAATGGGGAAGAAGGGTGATTTAAGTGACTTTAAATGTGGCATGGTTGTTGGTGCCAGATGGGCTGGTCTGAGTATTTCAGAAACTGCTGATCTACTGGGTTTTTCATACACAAACATCTCAGGTAAATAGGCTATATGATGCTTGTTAAAGTTGCTTAGCAACCTCAGACACAATCCGCCACTGCGCTCTTGAAAGCTGGCACAAAAAAGGCACAAGAGCAGCACCCAGCGCCCAACCTTGCATTTTCCAGGCGGTTAAAGACGCGGCATGTGGACGGCCCCTAATTTCCAGGGCTGGTACCTGTGGTTATTCCACAGGCTAGTTAATAGAATAGAATAGAATAGAATAGAATAGAATAATGTTTATTTGGACATGTTTAAAAGAAACGAACAAGCTTTGGTTAGAAAAAATAAAAAATAAAAATAAAAATATAATAAGAAATAAAAAATGAAAGACATGAATAATCAAGTTGCGTAAAGTAAAGGTCAGCCATTCAGCAAGTCACAAAGACAAACCAAAGGAAACAAGAACAAAAAAAAACAAAAACAAAAACAAAAAAATCAATAATAATAATAATAATAACATGTCGAGCAGGAAATCCAAAGTGTGGGATCATTTTGAGAAGGTGAAGGACGAACCCAAGGTGATATGTAAACTCATCTTCATTGGTCGACTACAAACATGACGTATCATCTGAAACATGGAAGTAGCTACATGCCCATTAGCCCACAGCGTCATTAACAGGCGGCTCGCTCAGTGTGTGACGTGCACTTGGAGATAAAATATAGGCCTATATTAATGAAGGTTCATTAGTACGGTTTTGTATTTCTCTGTAATGTAGCACAGTGTTAACAATGTTATTGATACTATTCTTTCTCACACCCTTGAACTATTAATATATCATTTAATAATTAAATTAATATCGTGAACATGCGGGCGACTAGTTGACTAATGGCCATAAATGACGACTATTGGTCAACTAGGAAAATTCTTAGTTGGGGGCAGCCCTACAGTTTTATGTAGTTTTAACCTGTTGGAGGGCCATGAAGCCTTCCATCTAGAAAAAAAAAAACGACCAGCCCCATAAAAACACAGATAAGCAGCGGTGGTCAGTGCAGCAGCTTCAGTTGATTTTGAGGGATGCGCTCTGGTGTGGGCAAGCTGCAGCAGATGTGCTGCCCAATGTCCGTGCCCTATGTATTTTAGCAGTTAAGTAGTTGTTCCTGACAACATATACATTCATCTGTTACTCTCTTTGCCTGTAGGTGGCGCATGTTGACATGTCTACATCTGTAGGTCTGAACAGTTGCTGCTGCTGCGTCTTTGTCTATAAGGGGCACAGACTGGATTGAAACTGCAGGTGTTAAAATCCAGTGACTGCATCTCTGCAGCTGGACGATGTTGCCTGGGATTACTGTCAGCTGTTTTACATCAGCGACGCTCTGAGTCCTTGTTACTGTACTTTATGTGCATAATTTTGGAAGAAAAAAAAAAAGAGAAAGCTCCTCAGAGAGTGCACATGTGGACTCTTTACTGATTCCAGAGGCTTCAGTAATGCCAGCGGTATTTGGTTGTACCTCATTCCTACTGCATTACTGTCAGACCCACAATCACATTAAAGAAAGTAATGTCATAAATAAGACCTCCTCCTCCTCCTCCTCAACTGATGAAACTTACTTCGCTGGTTAAAAATACCCTTCATAAAACATAGCTGTGATATTACATTTTGAGCTCCTGAATATCTCTAAAACCTCCAGGAATCTGGGCTGACACCTTTCCAAAACCACACAGTCTGCTTGTCTGTGAAATATGAGCAGTCGTACCAGCAAAGCAGAGATCCGCTCTGAGCATTTCATCTCAGGAATTTTCACATTACATACCGCTTAACTGGGACGAGAGGACAGCGGAGATGAATGAATGTGCTGTGGTGATTCTCATCTGTTCTGCTAAGCAAAATCCATCGCATCTGTTCAGTTGATCACATGTTTACATATACGATTACACACTCCACTGTGGTTCGACAAAATCCTCTGACCTCGTGAGAGTAACATTTTTACAAACACTTAAGTAAACACAAAACTGCAATAAAAAGTTAGTGTTGTTTTTTCTCAGTTCATAAAAAGCTGTCATTTATGAGTTCACATCCAATAGCAACAAAACATTCCTACTTCTTTCTCCCTGACACACTCCTACTGTTGTCATTTCACTTGCCTGCTGTACTGTGTGTGCGTGTGTGTGTATGTGTGTTTGTGCGTGTGTGTATACCTGTTGGACATCTTGTTGGAAAACACACAGCTGCAGTCTCTGGTGCAGTCGGACCTTTCGATGCTGCCAAATATTCTCCAGACGCCGCTGATGGTGGAGAACCTCATGAACCACATCCAGGATGCAGTGAACCTGTGAAATAACATAAATGTTAATTCAACATTGACATTTTAGATTCATTTTATTCCCTTTTTAATTAAAATATAATCCTTAAAGCTGCATCTTTATTATCATTGCCTAGCAGATGAAGTCCAGCCCCCACAGTAGAACACAATGGCACTGACCGCTTTGGAGTAATTGGCAGTGGCTGTCAGCGACTCAGAGTTGCCGGGACTCAGAGGCCTCTGGAGGACGTCCAATAGGGCTTTGCCGTCTTGACTCACCTGGGAACACAGACAGGTGGGTCAGAAAGAGATTGGACAGGAAACACAGAGAGACAGACAGAGAGAGACAAAGAAAATTTCTTTAAAACAGTCTAAATAGTAAATGGACTGCATCTGTAAAGCTCCTTTCTAGTCTTCCAACCACTCAAAGCACTTTTATACTACATGTCACATTCACCCATTCACACACTGGTGGCCAAGGCTTCCACACATGGTGCCACCTTCTACTCAGTAACCATTCACACACACTCACACACTGATAGAACAGCCATCAGGAGCAATTTGGGGTTCAGCTGGTGTTTCTCAAAGTCAAGGATCCTTCTTTGGTAGGACAAGTCCTTCCAAGGAAGGATCCTACAAAGGCAAGGCAAGATTCCTTCCTAGCATTCGGTGAACACACATTGGAACAGGCTGACAAGTGTCCCCAGGCGTACGTCATTAATCCTCAGCGGACTGAGGGGGTTTCAGGATACTGTGATAATTTTGACACTCTCTAATGTTGTTGTACAGTTTGAACAAATGTCAGCGGCATTTTCAGAGTCATGTGACCTTAAGGGAGAATATATTTCTGGATTATACTTAAAAAAAAAAACAGGTAGGCTTAATGAAACTCTTGTGGCACTTAGCTCTCTATCCCTGCTGTAAATGATTGATTAAACTTTTGTGTTTTATTTGAATCAGGGACAGGTATTTTAAAAATCTCATTATGTGGCAGTGGACACATTGGAAAGCGTAAACAATGAGGTTTCTGTCAGTATTTCTTATGCTTGTATGATAAAAACTCCCGGAGATTTTAATCCAAATAAATGACATACAGTGGTGGAAAAAAGTTTTCGGACACCCTCAAAATTTTACACAATCTTATATTATCATATTATCATGAAATATTTGTGGAAAAATCTTTTTTGTGTTTCAAAAGGTGTGGCTGCATTAGACAGATACAAACAAATACAAATTATATTTTTTTGTTTATTGTTTACAAGAAAAACTAACAAAACTAAATTCTTGAAAGTTTCAATATGTCAGTTCTCAACATTGTCGGTATCAAAGTCAACAAATAACAGAGAATGTGTTCAAAACTGAACAAAAAATAAATAAACCATCACATCATCAAATTAATATTTAGTAGTCCTGTCACTGTAGAGCTCTAATCCTGGCTGGCATGTTCCCCACTAGCCTTTCACACTGTTGAGGGGTAATCTTGTCCCATTCTTCTTGAATTACTGCTTTTCATTCTTCTAAATTCTTTGGTTTATGCTTTGAAACAGACCTTTTGATAATCCACCACAGATTTTCAATGGGGCTCATGTCCGGGGATTGAGCTGGCCACTCTAAGACCTGGACACTGTGCTCCTGCAGCCAAGTTCTACTGGCCTTGGATGTGTGGTGGGCCATTATCTTGTTGAAACATCCAGTTTTTACCTCGACGGAACAGTGCACGCGCAGAAGGGAGCATGTGGGTTTCGAGAATGGTACAATACTTGGTAGAGTTCAATGTGCCATCACAGACAGTGAGATGACCAACACCAGCAGCACTCATGCATCCCCAAACCATGATGCCTCCACCATGCTTGACAGTAGGTACTGTACATGCTGGAGATAATGCTTCGCCTGGCCTTCTGCGTACCCTGTGTACCCCCCTGGACTCATCTGACCACAAAATCTTCTTCCAATTCCTGGCTGTCCAGTTCTTGTGTGCCTGGGCCCAACGACGCCGGGCTAACCTCTGTCTCTCATTGATCAGGGGCTTCTTGATAGCCTTGTAGGACCTTAAGCCATGATCTAAAAGTCGGCCACGTACAGTGCGGGTGGAACACTGGACACCAGTTTGGTTTTACCACTGCTGCTGAAGTTCCTGTGATGTCATTCGACGGTTTTGCCTGCACATGCGGATCAGGATGCAGTCATTTCTTGCTAAAGAAACCCTTGGACGCCCAGATCTTGGTTTGTCTTCCAAGCTGTTGGTTCGTCTGTATTTCTGCAGAGTGTATCCAACTGCTGAAGGACTGCATCTGCACTTCCTGGCTATCTGGCAGCAGCTGTACCCTTCCTGGCTGAGAATCTTTATCTTCAGGCGTGTTTCCTGCGTTAGGTTACTTGTTTTAGCCATTTTTGTGTCTGAAGAACTTTCCAATGTGCTGGCTTTATGTAGACACGAAGCTTGGCAACAAAAATTGTGTCTTTTAATAAAAAGAATGACCTTCATCACTGGTACCAAAACGACCCAATACTCAAAATTTCTTATGTATTTTTATGGAACCAATCAATTTTAAGTTTTTAATGGCTTTTTTAGGATTTATTTAGTATTTTGGCTGTGACTGTACTAAAAAGAAGAAAGAAAGAAAAAAATTGCACTTGAAGACCTAAGAGTGATTCTTAATGCAATATTTCACAAATGCATGGGGTGTCCAAAAACTTTTTTCCACCACTGTATTTATCTAAATCCTGCTGAGCTCCACTGGTGCAGGTTTCACTGAAGAGGCCCCGCCCTCACTTCCAGCAAATTGTGTACAAAGCATTGTGGGTACTTTATACCTGCTGAGGATACACCCAACACACATGCACCCTTAAAAATCTCTGAATGAAGGACTCTGTCGCTGGTAGAATTTGAAGGATCCTTGACATTGGAACAGTCATTTAAGGATCCTTCCTTGACTCTGAGAAACACCCAGCATCTTGTCCAAGGACACTTCAACATGCGGACTGGATCGAACCAGTGATATTCCAAATGGTGGATGACCCGCTCAACCCCTGAGCCACAGCTACCCACGTAAAATTGTATGCAACAAGCTTTGACGTACATTTTCTTTTATTTGGTGGGTGTGTCAGAGGGGTTACCAAATCAGCAGCTACATGTATATAAGTAAATGTCTGGTCGACTTTTATCATATGATTACTGATTTTACCTTCTTACAATTTTTACTCACCACATTTCAAACTTGCTTTGGCAATGTAAAGACATGGTTCTCATGCCAATAAACCCCTTTGAACAGAGCTCACTGCCCCACCGTCTTTGTTTGAATAAACATTTTGCTGTGGCTTAAAGCAGCCCCGGAATATGAAGACAATAAATCAAGCAGCTAGATGTAAAGCGTAAAGCTGCCTTTTTCAAAGAACTTAAAATTAGAAGGAATTTTAAAGTATTTTCTGCTTCTTTTCTGCTCTGTTTCCATCTTCTCTCCTCTCTTTGTTTTCTCTCCTCACCGAAACAAATATATCCTTTCTAAATCAGCGCTTCCCTTCTTACTGCTAATTGCTAAATTATACGTGGAGACACACCACTGAAACCTCTGCGTCACACACAAGCAGTGACCCTTGTTTCCTTTTCTGCGAGAAATGAGCCCTGTGTGTCTTTTTACGTCCCCTTGTGTTCCTTTTATAGCTCCTCTTAATGCCGTCTGTAAATCACTTTGAATTGCCTTGTTTATGAAAGGCGGAGTAAAAAATCAATGTGCCTTGCTTTGCCTGTTTTTTTTAATCAATTAAAGACAAAACAATAATGAACTTTGAAGATATGTTTAGAGTGATAGTTATTTCAGTTGCATTGCAGTGCATTTTATGAAATAATGGCTGACACTTAATCAACTAATTGTTTCAGCCCGACTACTTTTGCTTGAGGAGGAATCTCTCCAGAAACTTTACTGGCTCCTGAGCTGGTAAACTGCAGGCCTGGCACTAACATAAAAACACATTAAGAAGATTTACATAATGAGATGTACAAAGGCAACAAGCTAAAGAGTATTTTTTTTACATGGTTGGGTATGAAGATGATTCATAACTGAGGTCCACTGCCTGCTCTGGCCTTGATCAGGAGGTAGAACACCAAACAGCATGGGGGAGTTTGTTCTTTCGAAGCAGCAATGAAACAAATGCTCTGCGAAGATTACACACGCTTTCTGTCTCACTTAAAGCAGCTAAGTAAAAAGCTGTCTCAGCAAATGCCTCTACACACATACACACACACACCTGGCAGAGACACCTGCATTTTCATCTTCTCCGCTTTTAACCATTCAAAGATGTTTGTAGTCACATAACAGAAAGCACGATGTAACTCATCGTTACCAATTTACATCAAACAAAAGCTTCTGCTTACAGTTTTACTGTGTGTCTTATCGTTTATGGAAGCTTAAAAGGAACACCGTCACACTGTAACACACTTCCACTTCATTAAATAAACACATCAAGTCAAGAGTACAAGATAAAAACCACTTGCCGGGCACAGGGCGTGTCACTTTTTGAAGCGCGCTCACAGGAGACAGTGCTGTCATAGCTTGCCAAACCTCACCGTCTCAGTGTGAGCCTCTGCCCACAGCTCGATGTGTGTGTATATACGGACTTATCTTTTCACAGATAAGCACAAATTGAGCTAACACTGCGACAGCCAGCCAGTCGAGATAAAACACCGGACAGCAGCGAAGGGCAGAGGAGAGCGGGAGTGTGTTCCCAGACTAAATTTAGTGTAACGTGGAAGGTTTTCAGACAGCGGATCTGGATACGGAGGTGGTGCGGCAGCTGACCAACGCTGCCCTGTCATCACAGCCAGTCACAGCCAGCATCACTGAGCTGCCAAATAACGGCACTGACAGCACCCAATGGAGAGACAGTGTAGTCCGAGGCACACATCCCTCCCTGTGGGGTATCCTAGTACGGTTTCAGTCTTTTCAATAACTGATTTTGCAGGGTTTTCAGGACCTTTCTGATGTCCAAAAGCTAAAATGTTTTATTTTGCACTTCAAGCAGGGCAAGCCAAATCCAAATACTCCAGGGCATGCTATGTTACAAACAGAAACTGCACTATAATTCATATTACTGTCTTTTATAATCATCACTATCACAATAACAAACAACGGACACATGTTGGAGCTCTCCTACACTACACACATGGAAGCGGAAACTGACGCATTCTGCAAAATACACATTTATAATGAGAACAAGTGAAGAGAGCAATGTTTTGTAAGCAAAGACGGGCAATGACACAATGGAAGAAACTGGTGCCAGTAACTGACAGAGATGCCTGTGAGCAGTAAACTGAAACTCCAGGCTTCATGCCTTTAGTTTAAAAACAATAAGTTGATAACACAGATGCTACAGACGACAGCTCAGTATCAAATCAAATTTCGGTTGGAGTAAATGCTGGCTAAAACCTTTGTGACATCATCATACAAGCAGTAAATGTAATGGTTAGCTGTGCTGTTGTTTTACCTCAGTGTACGCCTGCGTGACCTGCTCGTACAGGCTCTGGTGGCGGTGGATGGCGATTTCCAGCTCCTGCATCTCCGACGGTAACCCTCCCTCACTGCAGACTTTACACCAGGCCTCCACCTCTGACAGGAACTGAGGAAGCAACAAGGAGAGTCATACAATGTGTGTTTTCCTGTGAGAATTAATCTGATGAGACGATGAACATATGGATGAATTAATTAGTGTATAATGTAATGTTGACTTCTCACATTACAGCTGTTAATCTAACAGCTCTGCACATTCTTTATCTGCTTTCACCCTCCCACAGTGTGTCATTGTTTCAGGCCAAACGGTGACGGTGTCCCTCAGTCAGTCATTTGTTCAGTCCGTCTATTCAACACTCTGGTCCAGAATAAGATTTCTCAGCAACTACAGGCCGGATTGCCATGACATGTTCTGTTGATATTCATCATCCTCATGCTATAAATTCTAATTATTCTAATATGTGCTGGCAACTGTGAGTTGCGGAGACATTACACAATATGTGTAGAGGTTATGGTCAAATATAAACTCATGAGCTTGGTCCCATGTAGAACACTAAATGTCAATATTAGGTCACACGATTAAAAAAAATTTCACAACACCATCTTAAAATCTTTTTGATTTCATATAATACATGATCTTCCCTCTACATGTTTACATTTGAATCCCCACTAATTGTAAGAATATACATAGACTCAACCACAGCAACATCACGCTAACAACAATAATCACTTCCGAGTAAACATCTGGCAGCTGTTTTAAACTGTGGATATATATGTACCAGCATTTTCAGCTTTAACTGTACACTTTAAAAATAAATACTTAAACACTGGTGGTCCAAACTATTGTATCTGCTTTTAGGTGACACATTGCTGAATTTCCAGCGGCCATTGTGTCACCAAATCAGGGTGTTTCTATCGAGACATTGCTATACTTCCAGTGGAACTTTGCTGCATTTTTATCAACCTTTGTGCCACCAAAACTGGGTGTTTTTTAGGGACACAGTGCTGTATTTCCAGCTGAGTTTCAGGGTATTTTCTACAGCCATTGTGACTTCAAGACAGGGCGTTTTTTAGCGAAATACATGACTGTATTTCCAGCTGAGTTTCAGGGTGTCTTTAGCGGCCATTGTACCACCAATACCAGGCTTTTTTTTTTTTTTTTTTTTGCAACACAGCTGTATTTCCAGCAGTATTTCAGGGCATTTCCAGCAGCCATTGTGCCACCAAAATCAGGTTATTTTTAGCAACACGTTGCTGGATTTCCAACAACATTTCACTGGGTTTCCAGCGTCTGTTGCGTTACCAAAATTGAGTGTTTTTTTAGTGACACATTGCTGTATTTCCAGCAGTGTTTTGCAGTATTTCCAGTGGCCATTGTGCCACCAAACAGGTTGTTTTTTGGGGACACATTGCAGGGTGTTTCCCACAGCCATTGTGCCACCAAGATGGGGTGGGTTTTTTTTGCAAAATATCACTGTATTTCCAGCAGAGATTCAGGGTGTTTCCAGCACTCATTGTGCCACCAAAACTAGGCTTTTTTGTGCAACACAACTGTATTTTCAGCAGTATTTCAGGCCATTTCCAGCGGCCATTGTGCCATAAAAACAAAGTTATTTTTAGCAACATATTGCTGGATTTCCAGCTTCACTTCAGTGTGTTTCCAGCGTCCATTGTGTAACCAAAATGGGGTGTTTTTTTTAGTGACATATCACTGTATTTCCAGCAGTATTTCAGGGTGTTTCCAACAGCCATTGTGCCACCATGACAGGGTGTTTTTGGGACACATCGCCGTATTTTCAGCAAAGTTACAGGGCATTACCAGCACCAAAACTAGGTTATTTTTAGCAACACATTGCTGGATTTCCAGTGTCGTCTCACTCAGTTTTCAGCAGCCCTTGTGTTACTAAAATGGGGTGTTTTAGTGACACATAACAGCATGTCCAGCACAGCTTGTACATATATTCTAAGTCAAAATATAATCTTTCCTAACCATAACCAAGTAGTTTTTGTGCCTAAGCATAACAACACATAAACTATAACTTTGTTTAAGACGTAAAGCTTGAATATATCTGTGGCATAGTAGTCAATGGTATATGTTATATGTTCCTAGGGGAAACACTGCTGTGTGCGTTTTGTGTAACAGGTGGATGTGGTAGTCTACTGGTAGAGTAGAGAGAGAGCTAAGTAGCGTTGAAGTACAGTAGAGCAGGGAAGAGAGATGGAAGCAAAATATATTAAACCCGGTGTTAATACAGCAGAACTGGAGAGAGGGGTGAAAAATAAATAGAGGTGGGCATGGCTCAAGTAGGGTGCAAAATTATAGACAGAGAATGATTGACAAAGATTGCCGCTGCCAAACTTGACCATTTTCTCGTGGTATCTCAGCTGTTCCTTGTTCCAGTTTGCTCAGCCCCATTAAATTGTATGTATTTGATGCAGGGTTTTTTAAATCCAAAAGTTATTGGGATTCAGGAGTGTATATACTTTTAAGGTAATTTACTAACAGAGTTAAGGGGCTGCAAGAAATGAAGACAGCCTTTACTCCTCTCTCTCTCTAAATCTCTCTTGTTTCCACACTCTAACGTTTGCTCTCTCTGTAGCCTCGCCAATTTTCTTTTGTTTGTGTCTCTCTCCCCATCTTGTGTTCCATCTTTCATCCTGACACATTTTTGTTTCTCTGTATTTCATTAGGCTCTCTCTCAATCTCAGCCAATCCTTTCTCTGCCCCCACCACTCACTCTCTCCCTCGTTTAGTCTTTCATCTCCGGTTTTCTCAAATGTACACTTGTAGCTAATGTCAAGGGCCCAGCAGGAATCAAACAAGTCCCATCTGTTGCCATGTCAACCTTCCAAGAATCGGCAGTAGAGCAGTTTGATCTACTCAGTATAATCAGACGCTAAAAATGTCCCATTTACATTTTACATTCTGGACATGTGTCTGCTGCAGAGAGATTCCTAGATTAGATAGTTACCGCATCAGCGACTGAGCATCCGTAGTCTCACAGTGAGTGGAGCAGCTTTTCCTCTAATGACGGAGAAGTGAGTGGGAAGACGTTACATCCACAAACATGTCTGATGTGCTTCCTCCTAACTCCAGCTGGGAATAGATTTGCTCTCACTACTGCCAGGTCAGAAGAAAAACTCCACTCAAAGACATCTAGGTACACTTGTTTCTTACCTGTTCAGCCTTCTGGTGAAAGACGGACGACATGGCGAGGATGGTGGAGCGCTCGTCAAGTGCAGCAGCAAAACTTTTCCAGTCCTGATCCAGCTGACTGGAGATCTGTTTTATCTGTGTGGAGGCGTAGTGACCGGCTTCTGCCAGGCGACTCGCCACTGACATGATTCTGTTGATATTTACATAGGCATTCTGGAAGACGAAAAAAATTAATTAACATTCACAACAAAATGCTGCTGGTAACCAACTGGCTGATCCTCTTACTGTCATCACTGGGTTTAATAATTGTAAACATTTTGCATTAAATACATCAAGATGCTCAAATCTGTAATGATAGGTACAGTTGCAAGTTTTTTCTATAAAAGTCTTTTTCAAAAGATTTATTTAAATATGTAAAAGTAGATAGTGTCTCTTACTGTTCTGTACTAATCTAAATCTAATTTAGAATACACTGAATTCTACTTCATGAGATAAAGAAGCAGTTTTTATTTGTTTTTCTTATTGCTGTGGTTGTGTTTTTGCTAAATTTGAATAATTTCCCCTTCCCATTGACTTTTACTGTTCAAGGTTAAGACAAATTGTTAACTCAGCCTTTCACTGTGAAATCTGATAAGTTGATCTTACTTAAAAAGACAAAGAAAAGGCCTTAAGGTACTTTTAGTACTTTTAGCCCTTCCTGTTATGACAAAGTTGATGTATTTATTTTGCCCAGGATTCCTGATCGTACAATCATGTTCAAATCAGCGTTCTTGCTGTACTACATGGTTGTCTTCTGTGTGTCTTGATTGTATATGATGATGGTATCTGGTATGCCGCACTATATGCCCAAAAAAAAATTCCCATTTGAAACAATAAAGTTCATCTTATCTTATCTTAAAAAAACCTACGAAAGCGACTAAGTAAATGTATCTACTAGTCTTAAGTTATATTTAGTGGTTACAAACTGGTGGGTCGCAGGTCCATTCTGAATGGACCACAGCTGACTTGCAAATGTGTCAAGTTTGTAAAAACACACTTTATTCTGAAGTACACTGAATTTCTGGCACAGAGCTTTTATTTTGAAGTGCAATTTCCTGCTGCAGAGTGAGAAATTAATGGACAGCTACTTAACAGAGACAGCAAACTAGCTTGACGACATGGCCAAACCAAGTGTGATGCTGAATGTATTAAATTGTGTGGACCTTCAACTAATGATGAAGGAGAAATCTGGACCAGCTGGGAACCACTGATGTATAAAATAATGGACGTAGCGACTGTGATGTCACCCATTGGTTTGTGGTCTGATGTTTTGAGGATGAAACTGTGCCATGAAGCCTGGATGAAATGTTTAGTAGTCAGAGAGCAAAATTTAGTTTGAATATTTCACCATTTTTAAAAAAAAGATTATTTTATAAGGCTTAAAAGTGGATTCGATTTGAATGACAAATCAAAATAGAAAATAATCTCACAAGCTCAGGAATCTCATGATTCCTTGTGCTTGCTTTACCTAAGGCTATCAGTTTAGTAAATTCTACTGAGTTAACACAACAGTTAAGTCAGACTTACTTAGTAAACTTAAGCTGCTAACACTCAGAACAATCTAGCTTGTCATTTTTAGGTTCCAACGACTCCACAAATTAAGGAAATACAACTACATTTTAAGTAATTTTAAAAATAACACATAAAGTAAACATGCTGTAAGACTAAAAGTTACATAACTTACCTTTATTAAGGCAACTGGGTTGCCAGATCTTTTAAAGTAAGATCAACTTGTCTGATTTTACAGTGTACATTATTATATTCTGAGTGTATTTCATCACTTCAGGCAGATAAACAGGTTAGCGAGCACAGAGCCTGGCTGTGTGTGATCATGCTGATCATGCATCCTCATGTGAGAATAATGACTTTAATAACTTGGGGTACCATGGAGTTCATGGCGAAGTGGTTGTGTTGAGTCTGCAGCTCCACGGCGTGTTGGTAACCTCGGCCAATCTCTGTGTGACTCTGCAGGAACACTTCCTTGTTGTGGCTGATCCAGTCAAACATCTGCACACACACAGACATACACAGCAACACTAAGAACAGTGCAAACTATGTCACACATTTATTTTTGGATTCACTGCAAGCACAGAAAGCACTGCACTGGAACTGAAGGTTGCATTAGGAACAAATAGAAACCATGTGCGACGAGAGTGAAATAACATTTGATCAGTTTGAGAGGAGCTCTCTGACAGTGTTACAGCTTTTTGCTGTTGAAAGTTCTGGAAGAGCTCATGAGTGGACCTTGAGTTTAAATGTATTTGTCAAACTACTGTTTCCAAGATCAAGAATGAACTTTCAAACTGAAATAAAACACTGAGGAATTTTCTCAGCGTGTGGAGAAGAAAGAATCTTATTTAATTACAAGACTCAATTACTGCCAGGTCCTACAGCCATGTTTTATTCTTTAAATACAAGCCTTTTTATGATGCATGTTTCTGCTGATTGTACTGAAGTTCATAACATTATGTCTAGCATTTTCCAGCAGCTGCTTTGACTAATCCTCTGTGTCTACAATAAGGTTGGTGAGTAAAACGCTGCCACTACAGAGAGAAACAGAGGCTGAAATGACATAAACACGACCCAGGCTGTAAACAAACAAAAGGAATATTCCTGTAAAAACATCTTCTTCTCTTGTTGGCTTTGTCTCTACGAGCTGATCAGTGTTCAGCCGAAGAGGCCAGGACAACCTTCACGCTTCCTCCTCCATCTCAATCAATCTCTGCAGACAGATGGAGGCCGGTTGTGGCGCCGTGTGGTTACCATGGATACCACATCATCTACACAGTCGCTCCTCCAGCAGTGATTTCCACAGAGCGGACACCTCGTCAGGTCTGACTGTTTCCCTGGCTCCACTGCGAGCACTGAGTGTTTCCCACAGTGTAAACTCATCCACACGCCCCCGCAGTTCCTCAGCGTGACAACACTGATGTGGACAAAACTGTTTTCTTTTATTTTTTCTCTCCAATTGCTCTACAGTAAATATTTACTGCTCCTGCATGTGGATTTCTGTTTGGAACAACGCACCAAGTCAGCTGACACCCGTCTGTGTTTGTGTGTGTGAGTTTATGTGTGTGTTTGGGAGTACTCGCTGCACTCCCATCAACAACACTTAGGGTTTTACCAAACACATGCAGCTCTGTTGGCAACAGGCAGGGCTGCAGTTGACATGGTTTATCAGAATCAGAAATACTTCATTGATCCCCCCGAGGGGAAATGTGATTCCTTACAGTCGCTCCGATGTAAAGAATAGAGAATTATAGGCAGTAAAAATAAGGGTATGAAATAGAAGTCTGTAAATAAAAGCAATAAAATAAAATAGAAATGAGAATGTACATTAAAATAAAAAAAAAATAAGCAGAGGTGATGATATTATTAGACTGAAGGGGAAATCCTGATCTTGAAACTAGTCAATTGGGGGTTGTGACTCAAACATGTAACCACTTATTTATAGATGTGTCTTCCATAATGTCAGTCTAAGAAGTTGTAATTGACCCTTCGCTAAGCCCCACCCTTTGTGATGGTCCAACAAGCTGCTGAAGTAAGCTTGGAGCCCACAATGTAACTAACTGCACTCCCTGAAGAAATATTATCATATTTTTGGAGAAATGAAGCAGTGATTCCAGAGAGAAGCAGACAGAGGGGTCTACAGTCTGTGTTTGAAGGATATATCCAGGATGTCAAACTGACTCAGAAGCAACAACAGGTTAAAAAAGACAAAGATAGTTAGAAGCTAAAGCCGAACTATAGGCTACAGATCACAGTGTAAAAGTGAACCACCACATCACTGCTGATCGCCACACAAGACAATGAATATAAAGGGAAGCTTTGCTGATATTGAACCAGCTGTGTGGCATCACAGTGTGTGCAGATGAACCATGTTTGGCCACCAGCACCCGGACCTCCACCACCGGACGGGCAGGGATCTCCAGGGGAAGTCAAACAGCTGGTTGAATATTAGCAAAGTTTCCCTGCTTCCCTTCACTGGTTCCTGTACAGCAGGGTCGGTCTTTTTTTCACTGTTATAATCATTACAAAGCAAAAGCAGCATGTGTATACATTCAGTAGGCTATATCTTCAGTAGCTAGCTAGCTAACCCTACACTTTTCAGGGTTTGATTTTGGTTTTGGAACAGGGAAGAAACGTATATCTTTCTCCAACCTCTCCAGGTAACGAGTATCATTAATACACGACGTGCCCCAGGCACAACATTTAGCTCCAAATCCATAAAACCAGCCTGAAAATGAAGGAAATCTGAATCGACTGCATTAGAGTCAATGGAGCACAGCTGTGTTGTTGTTATCGGACCCTGGTCTTGGTTCACCCACTATATCAGATTGGCTTCAAGGCCCTGTGCTGTTTCTGGGGGGCATTACCAGCCTGCACTGTGCAGTGTTGCTGGTGATCAATTCTGCACAGGCCTGGCTCATCCTGAATGAGCCTACTGTATGATTATCAGTGACATTTGGCATTTACCGTACTTCCCCACAATTAGAGCAACTAGTGGGGGTAAAGGGGATGTAAAAACACTGGCAGGCAACTAAATGAAACATACCTTGAATAAAATGATAGATTTCTCTAAGTTTTAACACTGTTGGAACAATCTCTGGGATAATGTTAGAAAACATAAAGCAAGTCGTTTTAAGACATTTTAATGCAGAAATGTGACATATTATACCTTTAAAACTGTACATTATGTCATCAGGATATGTTGGTAATCATCAGGTCTGCAGATGTCAACAACCCCAGACATCAGTTTGCAGTCATCAGTGATCTCTGTAGGTATTATCTGTTCAGATGCTTCTCTTGGCTATAGAGTGGTGTTTACCCTAATAAAAGCATTCCTGAGGTTGCAATTATCTGTATTCCTTAAATACCGGCCCCTTAAGATCAGAGAGCGTGATCGTTTCCAAAAATAGCAACTTGGAATGAAACCGAAATAGTTTTCCATGTTGCTGTAAACAGGCTGGTATGATAATGATGAATGGAATCCAAGTTTTCAGTCACAACTGCAGCAAATCGCTTCACTGGTGAAACTGATTTTCCGCTGGCTTAGCTGATAACTGTGTTGCTCTGTTGAGATTATCAGGCAAATTCATTCACTTCGCTAAAGAGTTTCCAGAGAAATTTATGGTGACACAGATGTGAAAAGGACAGAGAGTGAAAAATAGTGTGAAACTGTTAACGAGGACGGAAACTGGACAGAAGTTCAAATCCTGGATGAAGGTAAAGATTAACATACAGAGGAATGATGAAGAAATACTAGAAGAACTTCATCAAAATGAGAACTAAATATTTAGCAGAGCTTGTGATGATCAACAGGCTTGCTTATGATGGCTAACTCAACAATTTCAATGTGAATCACATCCCTGAGGATGCTTAACATTAAAAGCCTCCTGGGTGTGTGGAGAATGCATCACTAAGGGACCTTTACTATGAAGCAGCTGCAGGAACACAACATGGAAGTGTTGAATTGGGCCGTTTTTGCGTTCCAATGCGCCTCGTGTTTCTGCACTCTAGGCGCCTGCCGTTTTTGCTGAAGTGCTCTGAACTCCTCAAGGTAAAAAGACTTCAACTCAGAGCGGGAAAACATCCCACATCATCTGTTTTCCATCACCTTTTTCCCATCATCCAATCAGATGATTTGAGAGGCGGGCCTTCTGTGGTGGTCACGACAACAAGTTTACAGTTGGTAAACAATGGAGGTGAAACTGGTGGTAGCGGTTGCTGGATACCCAGAGCTATACGGCCCAACAATAGACAGCAGGTTGTCAAACTGCCCCTGAGTCATCCTAAAATCTGCCTGGAAACAGCCATCATGGAGGAGAAGCTCCTGGATCAACTGGTGGTACTCCCCATGATCCACCCTGTAGTTGTAAGTGTAAGGATGTGATGGGGTGGTTGCCTGGCAACAATAAAAAGGTCCAGCAAGCGTTTTTTTTTTTTTACCTGTGGCATTCAATTTTTTAAAGAAAAAGGCAGAGCAGTGCACGCTGCGTTCTGCAAACTGCAAACTTTGCTCGATATCCCACAGCCCTAGGGATAACCTCTGCTCATGTAGAGATCTAACACTCAGTACGACTCACCTTCTCAGCATCCTGTTCAAACAGACGGAGCTGGAAGCACTGGTCCAGTTTCAGTTTCCTGACATGCCACATCTGATGGAGATGTTGCCTCATGGAGTGGAGCTTATCCAGCAGACTGGCAACCTGGCGATAAGCAAGAATTAAGAATTGTTAGATGAAGTCTCTAATGACTGTCTTATCATTTTAGTGTTGACTTCAATTGGTTTGATTGTCTTCTTTAAAAATAAGCAAAGAAACATACCATTCATGGTTTGATAGTTAAAATAAAACATCTTAGGTATATTCTGTGATGGAGATGCCAATGAGTCATGCTTCATCAGTTTACATCATCAGTTTGCAGCCACTGGTGTATGTTCATGGGTTTGGTTGCACTGAAATCACCTCTAATCTTTGTTTTTCTAATCTGAATATAAATGAATAGCTATTTACTTTAAAAATCAATGACAGATGTGTTCTGTTTTGCTAAAGAGGTTTTTAAAGCTCATTTTTTAGAAGTCATCATATCTATCCTTTGACATTCTGAGGTCTTTGAACTGCACCGGTGGGTCGAGTGAGATCAAGCATGTCAAGTTTCTGTGACATTCCTCTGAATTGTCAATCCTTCACCAGTTGACATTTTTTTTCCATATTAAATAAAAATGCACATATAAAAATAAAATGCATTTTTCTGTATGTAATGTAAAGTGTATGTGTTCTTTCTCAACTTTTCCTGTGGAGGCCTTCAGCTAACGAGCCAGCATGCAGCAAGTACTTCTAATTAGCTCTAATGAGGGATGCTAAGGAGCTGTGGGCCCTGACCAGCTGACGACAGCATGAGACGATGCGCTGACTTAATCATACATTATGAGATAGTGTGCTTTAAGTGTTGCTGTAACGGTGGAATATGTAGAATTTTGATTGGAGCATCTTCTAGTGAAATCAAAAGGATTCATTTTCATAATTGGTAACAGTGAGTGTTCTGTCCTGTATCGCCTTGGCTCTGTTCATATTGTGTTTGGGATCTGCTGCCATACTTTCTAGTGACAGTAAATCTCCTTAATCCAGCAGGAAAATGAGTATGAATGGAGTATGATTTCCTCTGTATATCTGACAATAGGCCTGAAAGCATCTGCAGGTGAAGTTTAGAATAGAATTTCTTTCTTTTTTCTTTTTTTTTTTTTTACAATTAAGAGGCCTTTAATCATTTTGTTGATGTTTCACCCTAGGCCTGTTTGGAGGCACTTTTCCCCAACTGGGAAAATTTGATCATGGATCAAATATGATTTTTCAAGAGATAATATCAAGAGATTATTCAGCTTATCATCAGCCGGCCATATTCCCATCTGGAGTGACTTTACCTTGGGCACTAAACTCTGGAAGTCAGCAGAGCCTGAGATGCAGTTCCTCCCTGAAAAACCATCGCTAGACCGGATACACTGCAGCAACCTTTGGCCTTCACGGTCCAACTCTTCCACTGGAGCCTTCAGCACCTACAGGAGCATATGAAAAAAATATTTTAGTGCCTTAACATGATTCAGAGTTGTATGTTATGATGAGAAAACTATGATGTTTGACACAGAGGTCCAACAGCTTCAGGTACACAACGTGATTTTGCCAAGTAGGACATGCTACTGGATCAATAGTCCATATTGTCTTCTAGGACCAACATTGCAATCAACCAATCCCAGCCCTCTGACCTCATCAGTGTGCTGTTCCTGAGCTTGTTTCAAAATTCCTTTGTGCTTCTTAAGAGCTAAGCAAGTTAATACAGTCAAAGAAAATCCTCAGTAACACTTGACGAAAACCTTTTATGCTACTGCAGGGTTAGCGAGTTAGCCTAGTAAACTTGCCAATTGACTAGAATATCAGTAAGTTAGCTTGCTAACTAGGTTGGCTATACTAACAAGAAACTTTCCAATAGGCTAGAATATTGTGTTTTGATGGTTCTGGATCAACAAACAAATTATCCAGGGTCACCATGGGAGTGATGGTCCTGAATCCACACGATTTTTTGTAATCATGCAAAAAAAAAAAATAAGTGAGACAAATGTGTCCATCACAGCACTTTGCAACTGCAAAATTATATTATCCTTACTCTTAATGTTAATGAATGAAATTTTAGACTATTGGTTAGCATACTTGTTAGTGTCCCTCTTGAGTAGCAGTAGGGCAGGAAAAGACAGGCACACAATATAGAACAGTCTGTTACATTAGCATAGCCTACCAACTTAGCAAGCCAACTCACTAATATTCTATTCTTTTGGCAAGTTTACTCGTTAGCATCAAGCTAACTCACTAATATTCTATTCTTTCGGCAAGTTTACTCTCCAACCCAAAAACAGCTTTTAAGATTTTTGTTCAGTATTACTGGGGATTTTGTTTAAATGTATTAACTTCAATTTGAAAAAAAAAAAACTTGTTTAGCTCTGAAGAAGCACAAAGAATTTTGAAAGAAACACTGGAGCAGCAACTTGATGATGTCAGAGGGCTGTGATTTGTTGATTGCAATGTTGGTCCTGGAAGGTGATGCGGGATGTTGATCCAGGAGCATGTCCTACTTGGCAAAATCATGTCATGCAGCTTCAGGTTAGGTTCAGCCCAGCGAGTGGAAATGCAACTATTTTTTTATTTCTTTAAATGGATCCAAAGTCTGTATCAGACAGGCCTGACAGCTGTCTCACCTTTTTCTTCAGCTGTGTGTGCTCATCTATCAACCGACGAGATCCCTCCACATCTGCAGGAAACTCCTTCTTGGACTGAAGCTCCTGCAACACACAGTACAACTTTCTCATGCTGGGATAAAAAGGTCTTTTAATCCTTCTAAACCATCCATCCATCCATCCATCCCTCCCTTGATCAAACATTCACTCATCTGCCCATTTATCTGCCCGTCCCCCACCTGCAGGTCTTCAAGTCTGGACAGCAGGTGAACAGCGTTGGACATGAACTCCTCCAGAGAGACCCTCAGCTCCATCCACTCCTCATGGTTGTAGTCCAGAGAGCCTTCAAAGTCATCTGTCAGCTGGGAGGGATCCACCAGTTTGGCTAGACCTTCGACTGACACCATGCTGGTCTGGTACACACAAACAGACATTAAAGAGAAATTACAAAATGCATATTTGTTTTAGCAGTGACAAATTATCAAGGTTTGTGCCATGTGTTCCAGTGACATCATGTTGGTCTGATATACACAGTAACAAAAGTAAATACACATAAATACCATCTGTAGACCACATGGTGAAATCAAGAAAATGGAAAGGCTTGGCATCGCTCAGTGTTTTAATAACTAAACCATGATACTTGATTCTGTTGACTGGAGCATTCATCTTATTTTAATGACTTCCAGGCTGCAATTTACAGGCCTTTTAGAGCTGACAATTGATGATGCCACAATAGGGGGTGGGCAATATGGCCCTAAAATATCATGTTACTTGGGGGTATGGTCCTCACTCATTCAAATCTTTGGAGTTTTTCTTGTAGGCTTTCTCCCAGAATGCCCTCTCTTAAAGATATCAATACATTTTAATCCAATTTAACCAGTTCCACCTGCTAAAATTAACCATTGGCTAAATTTAACCGGTTCCACCTTCTAAAATGAACCGTTAGCTAAATCTAACCAGTTCCAGCTTCTAAAATGTTCTGCTAGCTAAATTTAACCAGTCTGCTAAAGTGAACCATTAGCTACATTTAACCAGTTTCACCTGCTAAATATTACCTGTTTCATTTGCTAAACTGAAATGTTAGCCAAATTTTACCAGTGCCACATGATAAACTAAAGTTAGCTACATTCAACCAGTTCCACCTTCTAAAATGAACCGTTAGCTAAATCTAACCAGTTACAGCTTCTAAAGTGAACCGTTAGCTAAATTTAACCAGTCTGCTAAATTTAAACAGTCTGTTAAAGTGAACCCTTCGCTAAATTTAACCAGTTTCACCTGCTAAACTGAAATATTAGCCAAATTTAACCAGTTCCACCTGATAAACTGAACAGTTAGCTAAATTCAACCAGTTCCACCAAATAAAATGAACCGTTAGCTAAATTTACGTTAACCAGTTCCATTACTAAAATGAACCATGAGGTAAATGTAACCAGTTCCACCTACTAAAATGAACTGTTACCTTAACTTAACCAGTTTCTTACTCAACTAAAAAAAGAGCTATAGCCACCTGCTAAACCAAACCATTACTGAAGGGCCCACAGCGTCCCTAAAATCAAGTGTAAATTTGTTTTTACCCTTCTTTATTTGGAAATATAGGTGTGGTAATAGTGAGATTTTACTTTGTTTTAACTGCAAAAGTAAACCACTAACCTGAACCAAATATTTTTAGCTGCTAAACTGAACTATTGGCTAACCTGGACCAAACAGCATTAGCTCATGTTAGCCGGGTCCATGTCATTGGTTCGACAGCCCATTGGTTCGACATCCCGTTAGTCCGACTGTCCGCAGTGCTGAACGGCTCGCGGCGGGCGTATGGTGCACCGCGACTGGCTTGAGGCGGAGCAGGCTCATGGCTTATGTGTTTGTCACTTTCTTTTTCATTTTAACCCACACCATGATCTTTTCCTGACCCTAACCAAGTGGTTTTTGTGCCTAAACCTAAACAGACCTTAACCACAGGGCATCATGATGATTTCGGAACGGACTTCGGAACAATGAGTTTAATATGGTCGGAACAATGGGATGTCGAACCAATGGGCTGTCGAACCAATGGGCAGTTACCATGTTAGCCCCCTACACACACACGCAAACACGATAACATGTATAAAATCAGAAAATATTTAAATATTTTTAAGACTGCCAGGGAAAAAAGATGTAATGATACTGTACACATAAAGTGCAAACTGGGACTAACCTTAACCAACCAGATACAACACCAGCAGCAAGCAAACATCAAACATACTGAGATTTCTTTGAAGTTCACAGCCTCCTTCAGCACACAACCCTTTCATAGTGATCTAAGGTGAACGCTACTGCAGTCCAAAACCATGGTATCTGAAGTGAGACTATGTTGGATGAAAAACTCTAAGAAAACGAGGGCTTACCTCAAAGGAGAACTTTGCACTACCGAAGTTCGTCTTCTGTTTCTGCCAGAAGTTGTCCGGTTTAATGATGAGCGCCACACAGATCTCAGCTGGGAAAAACTCCTGCAGCGTCTTCAGCAGAGGCTTGATCAGCTCCCACTTAGAACCACGCATGTCGATGATGACGGTGAAACCACGTTTACATACATCCTCACTGAGAGGAGACACAGAACGGAGAAGGACAATGCAAAGGGTTAGAAGAAATGGTAACTTGAAAATCCTAAACAAAGAAGTTAATTAATGTTGCTTCCTTATCAGACTGTTACATAAGACGAATTAAAAGAAACCTTCAGTGAACTAGTCTAGTAGTCTGTACTGAACTACAGGGAACATGAGAGAGGTTACTGAAATTCAATTTTTTATTTATTTTTTCCAAATTTTTCCAAAATGTGTCATTTGGTGAGCAAATTCAGAATTATTTCGAGACTAAATACACTGATTCAGGACAGGAGGCATTACATGGGTGCTGATTTACAGTAAAACAACACTAGGGATTTAAACTGTGCATGTATCACTCTGCTTTACAGGTGTTCTGTGATGTTAATTACATTAACTGTTAATTAGCCAACATTAAGGGTTGTCACACCAAACTTGGCACTGCATTGAGGAACATCTTTCCTCAAATAACAGAGTTAAATAATGAATTGCTGTGAGGGAAGGACGAAGGGACACAAAGAAGCCTGAATACTTCACTGTAAGTCTCCAGGTATGCTCACATGACATCAGAAAACGTAACATACTGATTGAGCTGTTAACTGATCAGCATCACACAATGCCACCAAAGCAACTGTCAATACACTCTTATTTCACTGGTCGCAAAGTAAGTAGACACTCGCAGACAAAGCCTACATAATACAGAGCAGCACCTGCGGTAACATTCAGACTTACATGAAGTAGCAAGGTAGTGTTGCTTTGCAATAGCCCAGTTCCGGTCCAGTAGCAGAAGCCAAATAAATCATTACATAAACAAACAATTCATAACCTGTTGCCACTTTTGACTGTTAATATATGGAGCTTGTAGAACTGTTGCATAAAAGCCATAACACACGAGGTCGTGCTTTTGTACTGATGCCGGCATGGCTATGATTATCTTTTACAACGGAATCAAAGCCATGTGGATATACAGTACAACAGCACCCCCTCTCGAGTGATATTGCTTAACTAAGCTTACTAACTGTGTCTCAATTCAGGGGCTGCAGCCTTCAAAGGCGGCATTTGAAGATCGATTTCATCACAGCGGCACGAACAAGGCTGTCCCATTTCGAAGGGTCCGTTAAATGCGGCCAAGATATGCAGCCCTGTTTCTTCGAATTTGGAGGATGCAACAGATGAATCTGTCATCCGTCCCCAAACTATCCCAAGATTCATTGAGCACCGGTGACAAAAGGGTTTTAGTGGAATATGGCATCCCTACACCATTGTTAGCAGCATCAGAGTTACACTTTTAAATGTACGTTTTTGTGTTTCAACTCACTTTCAAATAGTTAACAGTGCAAATGTTAAAAACAAACTGCCGTGACGTTAACGTTAGTGATGCTAACTGACATTGCTTGTTAGCTAGCTATCTAACATTAGCTACTTGGAGCCTCCGCACTATTCACTCCATCTCGACATCACAACCTTTGACTGCAAAGCCTTCTCTTTCAAACTTATGAGGTTCAGAGTTGAATGATATTTTACGTTAACAAGAAAAAATTCCAATGACCGTAATAAACGTTTCAGTAGATTACACGACTAACTTGCTTATCTTGCTAATGTTACTTAAGTTGCTTTTATTTGTTGGTATGGCCTTATATTTACAGGGCACATATAACAGTGGTATTGATATAATGAGCTGCACAAAAATATAGTGTTTTGCGTAAACTGTAACTATGCCTTTAACACTGGATGCAAAACAAATGTCCCACATTTAGGCCTACATCACCTCATCAAACAAACATCCCACATTATTTACATCACCTCATCAAATTAAACTGAGGAATAATTTTGTTCTCATATGGTACAGATCAGAAATATATTAGTACCCTGACAGCAAGGGAAGTGTTGAAATACAAAATAAATGCATTATGAGGACACCAGAATGCCTTCCAGATGGTGATTCGGCTGTGCTTGTTGCATGTTAATTTATGTATACATGTGGGTTGTGTAAAGCATATGCAATATGTAAGTGTTTGTAAATATGTAAACAGATAAATCAGATAAAGGGGAAATTTTAAAAATAGGAGTCTGTTACTGCAGTGTTAAGCTGAAGTTCAACAAAGTGTAGTGAAAATAACACTCACTGAACACGCGATAGGAAGACACAGATATTTCCTGTAACCAGGACCTGCTCTGAAACCAGTGCAGAGAGCCAGCTGTGTATACTGGAGTCTAATGGGCTCTAAATTCAGCTGCTGCTGATTGGAGAGTAAAAATATACCGAAATGACTTCACCTCCACACACAACCTCTATTAATATAAATTCAACAAAAGCACATCCATTATAGTCCGCCTCAGGGAAGCACAAACTCCACTTGTCGCCATGGAAACAGCAGCTCAATTAGCAGGAGGAATCAGAGCGGGGCTGATAGGGATCAAACGATACTACAGATTTTGGGCTAGTTTGATTCGATCATGCTGTGGTCTAGCCAGGTAAACGTGTTAACATGCACATGAGTCTCTGTTTGAAGCTACAAGTAGAGACAAGATTGAAAACACTGTCGCTGTTGTTGCATTCAAGGACACTGACATCTGATAATATAGTCTGGTTACTGAAAAGCCATATCTTGAATATCTTGCAAAAGGACATATTTGGAGAGTCACAGGGAGTGGTCCATGACCGATTATTGATCTTTTTTCTCTAGACCAGCTCATTCCTTGTTACATCCTCTTACTGTGATGAGGAGCAACAGGAATAAATGGACTTGAAGTGAAGTGTGACAGACTCGCTGCTGTCTGCTGCAAACACTGCAGCTTTCATGCTGATGCAAATCAAATGCTGCTCTCAGTCTGCTGCTGTGATGGAGAAGAAAGGAACATTTGATTCCGCAGTGTGGACAGCTCTGAAGCACTCCACATGTACTTCACCCTGCACCTCTTCCGCCTAATAAGCCTAGTTCCCTCAATGTTTTTGTCCTGAATATTAAGGTTGATAAAAAGGTAACAAAGTTGATACTGACAAAAGATAATAACTGTAAACATGAAAAAATCTAATCATAAAGAAAGAATACACATGCTTTTTTATGTGTGTGTGTGTGTGTGTTTGCTTGTGTGTACCTGGGAACAGTAGACAGGTAGGTTACCAGCCTCCTCAGGTCTTCCTGTTTTATTCGGTCATGGTTACTCCTGGCAGGAAAAGTCAGGATTGGTCCTCCTCTTTTATCTCGCCCACCTGTTCATGCACACATACAAATAATGAATTTGATGTTTAATGTTGTCACAAACAGAATGTAGGTAGTATCTTGAAAAATCCTATTTTTATCAACACATTTCATATAAAAAAAAACAAAAACAAGGAATTAAGCCTACTAATAGGTATTGTCTCTATAGCCAAAGCCTATATAGCTTATGGCTCTTGGCCATAGAACTCCACTGGCATTAAGAAACTGGGACATAGCCTATTCCCTCATTACAATGAATGTAGTAGCAGCAGTACCAGTGGTAGTAGTAGGAAAGTAGTGACAGTGGAAATAGTGGTTGCTGTAGCAGTAGAGACAGTAGCAGGCTTAGTTGTGGCAGTTGCAGTAGCATCGTCAGTGGCAGCAGTAGCAAAAGTAGTAGAAATAGTAGCAGCAGTAATAGTAATAGTGGCAGTAGTACTAGCAAGAACAGCTGTAGTACTAGTAATAGTAGTAGTAGCAATGGTAATAGTAGTGGTAGTAGTACCAGCAGTAATAGCAGCAGCAGTAGTAGCAGTAAAATTAGTAGCAGTAGTAGTACCAATAGTGAGAGAATACAAATACTGGCAGTACCGATATTTACAGTTGTAGAAGTAGTGGCAGTAACAGCAGAAATTATAGTAATAGCAGTGGTAATATTAGTAGCGGTAGTAGCAGGTAGAGGCAGAGGGAGCAGAAATGATCTCACCCTCTTAACATCACATTATGTTGTGGTGGCACTTATTGTGTTGAAATTACGTGCACCATGGAAACAGTGCCAACAGACAGTCAATTAGGATCTGTTGTTTTGGCAGACACAAGAATTCCCTGGTTCAGCATCATCAAACAACATAAGGTGGTTGATGTTGCTACCTAAGAGATAGTATAAAGAGCGAGAAAGTTGCGTTGGTTGACGGTTAGGGTGATAGATGACTCAAAGAACACCAGGATTTCCAAGAGAGACTGCTGTTCATGTCTCGTGAAACTCCAGGTCAACATGGACTTCTTTTAACGTAGCATACTTACGTTCTTTACATAGTTATATTTCTATTTTAACAGATAACTCAATCTTTTTCTAAACCTAACCAAGTAGTTTTAGTGTCTAAGCCCAACCACGCTGCGCTGTACATAACAAATGTAGTTATATTATTCACATTCAAATGAAAGATTAAGTACAGATCGCAAAATCAATGACATAACCATTCAAGACCTATAATTACAGGGCAGACACTATTCTACACTGCAACCACTGTCACTCCATTATCACCCAGTAGAGTGTATCAGTGTTAATCTGCACATTACTCTACACTAATAGCCTTAATATCTCTGCATCTGTAACATAACTCCCATCACAGCTACATCAGCCAGTAAACACCCTTTCCAAAGGCTCCGAAAAGCCATCCGAAACACAGACTCTCGCTCTCCCTCTCTATGATAAATTATGTGTGTAGAGATGTTTTGGTTAGATTAATGTAAGAAACACAAACCGCACTGTTTATAAAACTGCTACTCAGTCGTGGAAAATCGGTTGGCCTGTGTGTGTGTGTGTGTGTGTGTGTTAGAGTGTGTGATTTGGGAGGGAGCACGCTGCTGTAATCTAAGGAGGAATCTTGATGACAGATTGTTGTTGGCACTGTCTTGAACATGCTCTCTCTCTTCCTGTCTCACTTTCTGTCTCTAGGTCTCGCTCCCATTCTCACTCTGTAATGCAGAGTTACTCTTTTGCTGGTAAACATTACTACATTCAGGGAAGAAACAACCAGTATTACATAACATGAAAAACAGCGGTAAAATATTTGCCTTCTATCAAACAGAATTGTCGACTCATTAGAGTACAATTCCACCCAAATCAGCGATCTCAAACTCAGTGGAGTGGGCAGATTCAAAGGTCTGGACCCAGGCAACTTCAATGTTGTACCCTAATGCCATCAACTACAAATTACTCCATTTCAATGCTGCAGCATGAGCCTGCAGTGCAATATACAAAGGCATTAATATTTTTCTAGAACCTTATTGGTTGAAAATGTAGTGGACATTAGTGCCCGATTTGAAGAAATTCCCTGAAGACCTTTCTGAGAAATTGTGTTTATGAGAATGTGATGGATGTGAGGTCACAGTGACCTTGACCTTTGACCACAACAATCTAATCGGTTCCTCCTTACGTCCAGGTGGATGCTTTTGCAAAATTTGAGATAATTACCTTAGGGCTTTCCTGACACACTACATTCACGAGAAAAGGACAGATGGAAAAATGTTTACTATTAACTGGTCTACATTGCAATTATTGTAGGGGTCGTTATGGGTTTCCTCAGTGCCTATAGTGACCAGGGGTCTCATTTGCGTAGGATCCATACTAAAAATGCACGTACAGACAAGACACAAAAATGGTGTGTGCCCAAAAATATTCAACAATTTCTACAATCAGGCTTCCATCTCACCATCTGCATCGCCAATTTCCTGTCTCCAAAATGTTCATAAGCATGGGTCAAAGTTTCTCCCATCAAGTCTGTTTTTATGTAATCTCTCAAGACAGATTCTGCAATTTACATTGGATTTCCAGATTGGTTTTCTATGGATCACAACTTCTTTATAGAAAGTGGCGTACACCTCTTTCAGGCCTTCAATTCAATTCAATTCAATTTTATTTATAAAGCCCAATATCACAAATCAGAATTTGCCTCACAGGGCTTTACAGCACACGACATCCCTCTGTCCTTATGACCCTCGCAGTGGATAAGGAAAAACTTCCCAAAAAACCCCTTTAACGGGGAAAAAAACAGTAGAAACCTCAGGAAGAGCAACTGAGGAGGGATCCCTCTTCCAGGACGGACAGACGTGCAATAGATGTCGTACAGAACAGATCAGCATAACAAATTAACAGTAATCCACATGACACAATGAGACAGAGACAGAGAGAGAGAGAGCGAGATGCAGGTAATGACAGTAGCTTACAACAACATTATTGAAAGTAATAATATTATAGTTATAATTCTGGCTACTGTAGTCCAATTTGTTGAAAGTATATTAATATCTGGCAGTATACAAGTGTGACAATAATCATATGTGTATAACAGTAGAAGTATGACTAATGACTAATGATGGCAGCAGCAGCAGGAGGCATCTGGCAGGACCACGGCAGCAGCACAACCACATACGTCACGCTGTCCAGGCACCGCTGCGATATGAGTTAATCTGAGAGACAGTGGAGCACAAAGGCTCCGGAGAAGAAGCCGAGTTAGTGACATCCAGAATGGCCGAGTTAGCAAGATGCAGTAATAGAATACGAGAGAGAGAGAGAGAGACAGAGAGACAGAGAGAGAGAGAGAGAGAGAGAGAGAGAGAGAAGGTGCCCGGTATATTATAGGGGGGTCCTCCGGCAGACTAGGCCTAAGTCAGCCTAACTAGGGGCTGGTACAGGGCAAGCCTGAGCCGGCCCTAACTATAAGCTTTATCTTGTTTTGTGCATACACAATGTTTACAAATGAGAACCCTGGTGAGACCAGAACCTGGACCTGAACAGGGCCAGGTCAAATTTGCATTCAGTCAAATCACGTCTGGATAGGGTGCTGCACAGCATTCTACCATGCAATAGGACATGCTGTTGCCATAGGCCTTTGGTCTGTGCTTCAATAGATGTAATACCTGAGTTGATCCATGCTGACTTGTTCCTAGGTTTCATTATCATTAACGTAGGGTACTGTTCAGATAAAATTGCATTTCAGTTTTCGTCAGATTTATTTTCAACCATTCTGACTGTAATTGTGTCCCCTTCTGATCAGGTCTCTGATTCTGAAGTAAAATAAGTGTGTTAGATTCAGCAACCTGGTCTCACAGAAATATGTGAAATGACCACGTCCTCCTAACATCACATTACATGGTGGTGGTACTTATTGTACAGAAATCACATGCACCACGGAAACAGTGCCAATGGAAAGTCAATTAGGATCCTTTGTTTTGGTCGACACAAGACTTCCCTGGTTCAACAATGTCAGACAACATGCGGTGGTTAATGTTACAACCCAATAGATAGTGTAAAAATTGAGAAAGTCTGCATTGGGAGAAGGTCAGGGTGCTAGATGGCTCAACGAACACCAGACTTTCCCCTGAAAGACTGCTGTTTGTGTCTCGTGTGAAAATACGAGTCAACGTGGACTCCTTTAAACTTACATGCTTTACATAGTCACATCACAATTTTAATGGAGAACTAAATCCTTTTCTAAACCTAACCTAGTAGTTTTAGTACCTAAGCCCAGCCATGCTGCCCTGTACGTAACCAACAGTTATTCTGACCGAAAACATCTTTTTTTAAACCTCACCAAGTAGTTTTGGTGCCTAAACCCAACTATGCTGCCTCTGCAAAATCTCAACACAATACGTGCCACCACCACGTAATGTCATGTTCAGAAGCCGTGGTCATTTCACATTTGCCATGAGATCATGTTGGGCTTCAGGGAGGTTTTTCCCTGGGTCTGTTTTAGATCCAGTCTGATATGTTGGACTCATGAAGGCCTCAACAGCAGAGCTGAGAATACAAATAAAGTGATGGAAGTTTGGAAACTGTGAACTGTGAACAATCCAAGCACTCTGTGCTTGGATTGTTCACAGTTCACAGCTGCTGTTTAAGTGGAAGAAAATGTAGATTTTCTAAATTTTGGGGGAATAATATTTTTCCAAGGTCATCTGATGTTACATCTTGTTTGTTCAGAATTAAAATACATCACATCGCTGAGTGTTTGTGAGTGTGATGGCCTGTGGAGTGGAACAGCTCATGTGTCTGCTTTCTCTGCTTGTTTTGGCACACAGTGAGCTGCAGCGCCTGCCAGAGGGGAGAAGTTCACATAAGTCACGTCCAGGGTGTGAAGGGCCTGTGACGATCTTCCCTGCCCGCTTCCTGTCTCAGGAGGTGTGTAAGTTGGGGTGCTAACCAATGATCTTTTCTGCAGTCCTGAAGGCTTCCATGCCTGACACAGTCCTGTTTAGTATGAGTGGGATCACTGAGGGGGGCTCCTCCTGGAGTCCACTGTTACATCCATGAGAGTGTTCGGCTACAAGTTGTTGTGACTACACTTGAGGCCCAGCTGTATAACTTCCCATCTGTATGCAGACTTGTCACAATTCTGGATAAGACCGTGGACCTTGAGGAGTTTGACAGAGCGGGTCCACAAACCAACAGGAGGAATACTGACAGGTTAACAGACCTGGGGTTGTATTCACAAAACATCCAAAGGCTAACAGTAGCACCAAGCTGGTTGAGTTCTGAGAAACTCCTAAAAATAAAGGCTGTGTCATTTCTAACTTTGAGTGTCCTAAGATTTTTAAGAGTAATTCACAAGGCCTTTGGCTCTCAGGGTGCTTTCAGACCTAGAGTTGTTTTGCTTTGGTCTGAATCAGGGACTCATTTGTTACAAAGCTGCATAATTGCCTAGAGTTGGTTCATTTTCTCACGGCAGCATTTACAAGCGGACCAGATCAAATGCCTTGTGTGAGAAAGCTGCTCTTGATTGGTCAGAATTTCCATGTGGGAAAAGTCCAGGAAGTAAAGCAAACATTGAAGAAGAGTACACTTGCAAGATAAATGTGACACTTTCTAATGTCACAATGGAGGGACAACTACGCAGGTTGATTTTAGCGCTGCTCATCGTGGACTATATTGCTGTCATTGTTCATTTTAGTCAAAGCATACAGTTTGAAAACGAGGCGCGGCTCCAACTAGAAAACAATGTTTTGATGCATTGGATGCAGTATAGGAGGGGGCACACATTAATAATCCTCTAGGACGGTAACATGCTCATGCTTCAAGAAGGTCTCAGTCCGGTTGTTTTGGTGCGTACTTGAGTGTGATTGCTGTGTTCACACCTGCCCAAATGAACCACATTTAGGGGCAAACAAACTTGAACCGAACCAAACAGGGCAGGTGTGAAAGCACCCTAAAAGAAGGTTATACGTTTGAGAGAAGTTAGAGGACTCGTAAGTTACTGAGAACAGTCAGCTGCTGTAGGTAATGTGCCTTGTCAGTCATTCATTCATTCATCTTCTAACCGCTTCATCCTCTTGAGGGTCGCGGTGGGCTGGAGCCTATCCCAGCTGACATCGGGCGAGAGGCAGGGTACACCCTGGACAGATCGCCAGACTATCGCAGGGCTGACACATAGAGACAGACAACCATTCATGCTCACATTCACACCTATGGACAATTTAGAGTTACCAATTAACCTGCATGTCTTTGGACTGTGGGAGGAAGCCGGAGTGCCCGGAGAGAACCCACGCTGACACGGGGAGAACATGCAAACTCCGCACAGAAGGGCTCCCACGCCCGGGATTGAACTGGCAACCCTCTTGCTGTGAGGCGAGAGTGCTAACCACCACACCACCGTGCCACCCCCTTGTCAGTCAGTGTTTTTCTAAATAATATAACAATGACGTTAACAGCACATGTAAAAGTAGTCACAACTGCACTACTGTATCTGTAACTAAAAATCTGTATTTAGTGGTAATGAATATCTTAGCCTTCAGTATGAATTATTAGTCAAACCCAAATGTAATGTATCACTGTAATGTAATGTTGAACAAATGAAGCTGGTTTCATGGCTACAGCTGAATTTCCAGGCAAAATTAGTTGTATGCAGTCTGAAGACACTGGTATTACAAAACATTAGTCTGCTACGTAAGCAGGAAAGGAGGCAAAAAGGGTCTAAATCGCAACGCACAAGTTGAAGGAGCTGATGGACGTACGTATGATTACATGTGACAAACACACTGATTGATTGATGTAGAACTACCCTATTGTCTACTTGCACAATGTAGGGAGGTCGCAGGTTCAAGTCCCAATCCAGACCAAATATGGAGCGTGGACTGGTAGCTGGAGAAGTGCCAGTTTTCCTCCTGGGCACTGCCGAGGTGCCCTTGAGCAATGCACTGAACCCCGAACTGCTTGAGGCGCCAGTCCAAGGAAGCCCCCACTCTGACATGTCTCCTTTTTATACATGTATAGGTCCTGTTTGTGCATTTGTGTGTATTTCAGGCCTGCGTGTATATCACCGTGTAACCGACTGGAAAAATTTAATTTCCCCTCTGGGATTAATAAAGTATATCTTCTTCTTCTTTTTATTACTGTACAAAGCTAACAGTGAAAAGTGTCTGTTTACTTCCTGTTAACTCTACAGTAACGTTACCTTTGCCTCAAACCTTTGGGATCACAGTGCTTTGTCGTAGTGTTTCGACCATTTTGATATTCATCATGGGGTCTTAGATAACCATTAGCTAATTACACAGTGTAGCACCAATGCTAGAGCCATAATTCCTGAGCTTTGCTAACGCTATGTTGCTATGGGTCTTTTTCACACTTAGAGCCTGGAAGAGCTGCCAAAAATATTTAGTGACTGACATAGTTCTCTCAGTTCTTCACTAAAAGCTGCTCTCAGCAGTTTTGTGAAGAGCTCTTGGGAGGAAATTCCAAGTTAGGAACATTTAACACAACTCAGGAGGACACCTTTTGATAAGATCCTTTGTGAACGCAGCCCCTGGAGCTCTGCCCCACTTTCTGATGCACTTTGATAAACAGCAGGTTTGTATGACCTCAGCGACTTGGACGTGATCTCAAACAATTCTAGGATACAGTATACGGCCTCGGATTCCTGTCTTGGACTGAGGGTTTGGTGATTTAACGACAACAGTGGGTGACACTCACCTGACACAAAGGCAACTTTCTCCTTCAGCACAGGAAGAACATCAGACGCCTTGATGCCTTCAGTCCTCAGTGACCCTGGGGAGACACACAGAGAGAAACAGTCAGTCGGTGGAGCTTTTAGTATTAATCCCATTATCAGATCAACATTCCTGCGAGAAAGAACACACCCACACACATCAAGCTTTTACAGTTTTCTGTGTGTGTGCTCTGATTCTTTTGTCTTTAACATACTGCTAACAGTCTCCTTGGTATTGAAAGCGTTTTACACCGTTTAGTGGAAGTATTAGCAGTAGACGCTGTAATGGAAGTATTTTTCTATTCACTCACACTAACACTTTCATTCCCCTGCTCTTGTTCTCTTTCCTTCCCCCTCTGTTCATCTGGACATCCGTCTGTCATGTTATGAAATCTCTCTCTACCCCCTCACCTCTCTATCTCTCTTTCTCTCAGTGGAAAACAAGCCCAAATGTCCATGTCCTGCTGTGTCTGTGCATGTGATACACTGTCCTGGCTACAAACACACACCGCACACACACAAATTCCAAAAACATTCCATGGCGAGATTGCTAAGTCGGCAAAATCTATCTGAGGACACAGAGAGAGGGAGAGAAAAGTCAATTCCATATTTTAAAGCGCTGACATCAACACAAACCTGTTTTATATTCATGATATATCAAAAAAGGACACAAACAAGAGGCTGAAGGGGGCATTTGCAGTTTGGAAACACGTATGAGAATTTACGTTTTAACCTGTATTTTTATTGACAAATTTCAAATCCATCCTGGGTGATCTGATCCCAAGTGAACCGCTTTTAACCAAAGTGTGACTGACGCACTGGGATCACATCGCTCAGCCACATTCAGAGGTCGTTCTTGACACACGTGACCAAGCAGAGCCATCCACAATTTAGCGACGAGGCGATTAGTCACAATCACTCATGTCGTTCAAGGTTAATGATCTAATTGATCAGTTTAATGTCGGCTCACGTAACGGAGTGCCAACAGTTTACAGAAATCGTATTGATTTAAACCTGATGAAGCAGTTTAACCTACACTACAGACAGATCCATGCGCAGGTGGCCCTACTGTATTTAAAGGAATATACCACTGTTTTTGCTTAGTTTGGTTAAGTTTGGTTTATTTGCACATACATGTAGGAAATACAGGAAATAGAAATTAAAAGTTTAAACATTGTGCATGAGAGGTTAGAAGCTGAAAATGGCTTATGAAGATATCTCCCCTATTAATAACAACAATCATACAAAAAAGGAAAAGGATAAAAACTGTTAAAGATGTACAATTTAGAAGGTTGTTCCAAAGTTCAGCTACTTAATCACAAATGTTTTGCACATTTATGCTACATATTGTAGCCAAAAATAATGTCAACGTGGTTTTTAAATGTATTTCAACAGCAGCTGGCGGATTGCTGTCGTTACACCCTGGTGACATTTGCAGGTACCTTTACATGCTGCTTAATGTGCTGCAGCTAATTAGCTATCGAGACAGCAAACGGATGCCAAGTGTGAACTGGATATTAACCTGGAATGGGCCCAACTAGTCCTACACACACTCTGAATAGATTTGAGATAGCTAACGATGCGCGTAATCGCCACGGGGCATCGGGGGACACATTTCCACCAATGTATGACGGAGGGCAACTAGACCCCCCTCCAACAGTGGTCATTCATCGACACAGTTTCAAGCTCATACTCCTCTGTGTTTAATTACACTCTAACAGGGGAAGGCAGCATTTATTGTGCCAAGCTATTGGGGTACCACAAAAGAAACAAAAGAAGGAGATACTCCACATGTGTGTGTGTATATGTGTGAGAGACAACAGAGCAGAGGCAAAAGACGCAGATATTAAGTGGACTAATGAGATGTAAGATCAAAGTGAGCCCCAAGACACTGCATTGGGGCGTTTTATTATTAGGCACAACTCATTCAAGGATGATTGCCCCCCTCCACTCCCCTGCCAGTCAGCTTTCACATTAGTCATGTTGTTCCATACCTCAGTATACTTTCTCATCATCCACGTGACATTTTTGATGTGCTACAGTTTAGAAAAGGATGCCTAAGATGGAGACCTCTGTTCTGGGCAGCAGGGTAAAGCTCTGCTCCTGGCCGAAGAGGAACCGCAGAGGTTCCCACCTTCTTATAGAGCTCTGACTCAAGGTCAAAGGCAGCAGCAAAGTTGGACCTCGGTCTGTTCGCAGTGGGCTGCACTAACGTGTCATGTACAGGCATCAATATTAAATACTGACTGTTTCGTAGGCAGTTAAAACTAGTCATGTTTAGGGCCATTAGTCGACTAGTCGCCTGCATGTTTATGATATTAATTTAGTTATTAAATTATATAACACAATGGTTTGAGTTGAAGGTGTGAAAAAGAATAGTATCAGTAACATTGTTAACACTGTGCTACATTACAGAGAAATACAAAACCGTACTAATGAACCTTCATTAATATAGGCCTATATTTTATCTACAAGTGCACGTCACACACTGAGCGAGCCGCCTGTTAATGACGCTGTGGGCTAATGGGCATGTAGCTACTTCCATGTTTCAGATGATACGTCATGTTTGTAGTCGACCAATGAAGATGAGTTTACATATCACCTTGGGTTCGTCCTTCACCTTCTCAAAATGATCCCACACTTTGGATTTCCTGCCCGACATGTTATTAACTAGCCTGTGGAATAACCGCAGGTACCAGCCCTGGAAATGAACCTGACTCCTGTCTGACTGCTGAGCGTGGACACTTCCTGTGTCTGTCCTTTCAAATTAAATTCCCACATGGTCCAGTTATATAGGTTTGGATTTATTTTGACAAGGCACAGCTCCTGATAGAGTTTCATGTTTGTTTGTTTGTTTGTTTGTTTTTCTGTGACTATGCAACCAATGAAGTCTTGCCAACTCATGACCTTTCTGGTTGACTAGCGTTTGGTCGACTATTAGGGGGCAGCCCTAGTAGTGTTCACACTAATCAAATGAACTGGACTCTGGGGTCCAGTGTACTCGTATTCGGGCATGGGTCCATGATGAGAAAGCCAGCTTACTTGAACAACACTTGCATAACAATATTGTTGGCAGCACATTGTGTTGTATTGAAATTCATTATCTCAGTCTGTCCGGGGCAAGAAAAAAAAAATGACTGTAGCCCATGGCGAGCAGCCAACCTCCAAACCACTAGCTGTTGTCCTGAGGTGCCTGTCTCTCTCGGGTTACTTGCTTCACTCAAACTAACATTGGTGATCGATAGCCAGGATCATTAAGGTGGTTATAACTTGCCTCTGTTAACACTGAGGTTTCCAGCTACAAGCGACAGAGGCCAGTTAACCGCTGCAATACAAGCCTCAAAATCAGGAACATGAATGAAGTATTGAGCTGAGATAAAACAAGTGATAGAACTAAATGGAGCTGCTTTGAACTGAGCAAGATATCAGTATGTTGTTGGTCACCCACAGAGTGTGTGCTGTCTGTGCACATTTGGATACAAATAGGTACAGACGCACCCTCATCTCTCACACCAGTAGAGCTTTATTTGAGTGTAGTGATGGTTATTTATTACCTGATATTACATATACTACATCTTAAGCCTGCAGACACAAGCACTGTACCTACAGTCAGCTCCCCTTTCAGACTCTATTTAGACACACTATTTAGCCACTGTCTGTTCACTTTGACTGATATTGTTAATTAATGGATCTACAAAACCACAAAAAGCTGTCTCAGCTAACATGCGGTTTCTTGTAACAGACAATTTCACAATGTTCCACTGTGATGCAGACGCTGGCTGGACACCAGAGCTGAAGCCCGCCCACAACAGATGAGTCTGTATTTATGTCTTTATATTAAAATTGAAATGATTTGCATAGAAAAACAGTTTGTGTTCCAGGAAATGAAGGAAAGAACAGAGAGAAGAGCGCACTGCCAACATCAACAGCCTTTTCTCTTACAGCGTAATACACACAGCAGAGGAAGAGTGTGCGTGTGTGTGTGTGTGTGTGTGTGTGGATGGTCCGGTGAGTGAATGAGGCTCATTTGTCCATTACTGTTGAGAGGAAACAGCTTTTGTCATTTCAACACACACAGGAAGTTGTCAGTCCTGTCTCTGGACACACACACACGCACACACCCTTTCTACTTTCGTATGACAGGAAAGTAATGGTGAGTCAGAGTTGGGCTTGGCTGTGATTCTGCGGTGTTCTCTGCTCACCAAAGGAGGTTTTGTTCCTGCATGGAACCATAAAGGCTTAGGAGCCGTACACATGCCGCATTATTTGCACCCTCAAATTCATTGAGACATGTGCTTGTTTCTCCCACGGAAAATATTTTTGGCCTAGTACACACTTATAAACAGTGCCTGGAAGATCAGCTTTCTAGTAAGGAGGCTACGATACGATGCTGGTTATGATCGTTAGAGAGTAGCGCCCAGTGCCCAACCTTGACTTTTCCAGGTGGTTAAAGACATAGCATGTGTACGCCCCCTTACAGAACTCCTCTGAGGTAATCATGATATAACTGTGAAGATGATAGGGTTCAGTTTTTGTTTAGGGGCTTTCACATCACGGACCCGTGCCTGGATCCGAGTACATTTGACCCCAAAGTCTAGTAATACAGTATCCAGGCACAGTCCGCTGATCCATGCCCGAGTCCACTAGAGAAGGTGGTTTTCAGTATGGTTCATGTGCACTCTGGTACAGTACGCATCAGGCATGAACACCAGCTGTACTAAAACACAGAAGTGGGCTGCTAATTAAGGTAACTACAAGGAGTTTTAATCAGTTACGAAACAGTCTGAGTTGCTTCTATATCAGGCAGCAGTGTCAAGGAGGCTTCGAATTCTACCGAGGACTGAATCCTTCCTTCAGAGAATTCTCAAGGATGTATGCATGTATCCTCAGTGGGCATGACGGACCCAAAACTCTTTATGCAGGATTTGCCAGAATTGAAGGCTGGGCCTCTTCAGTGACGCACACCTCAGCACTCGCTGGCCTCTTCCAGTGTGTGTTCAGTCTTTGTAGTACCTGATTAGGAAGGTCCTATCCTTCCAAGGAAGCATCCTTGACTTTGAGAAGCACCATCTAGCACAACAAAAATGTCACCTAGTTGATGACGCAAGTGTACTCTGATATGGAACGACACAGCTAATATAAAAGCTGGGTAGGGGCACCCAGTAGCTCATCTGGTAGAGCAGGTGCACCATGTAGGCTATGTCCTTGCCACAGCGGCAGCAGGTTTGATTCCAACCAACAGCCCTTTGCTAGACGCCATCCCCTTTTTCTCTCCCTCTTTCATAATAAATCTGTCCTATCAAATTAAGGCAAGAAATATTAAAAATAAATAAATAATTGCTGGGTGGGGGCAGCAACCGTACTCAGGCATGATACAAATCAAGCATACCTAATGTGAAAATGCCCTGTGCTGAATCCACTTTATCATAATTTGGGAGGCTGTAGATTGTGGTGCTGTTTTCTACTGCATTACAGCGAGAACTGTTTCTTATATTTTGTCCACTCCTCTACATTAAAGAAGGCAGACTTTCTATCAAATTAATTCTATGTTTATTAGGAAAAAATAAATGTGGAGGTATTAACATCACAATGAAAATACTTTTGTTTCAATACAGGTATTCTAATTATCCAAATGTATCATACCTCCATAATAATTCTCCACGGCTCTCTGTCTCTGTAACGGTTTCTCACCAGGATATAGGAGATAGCGAAGATTATGCAAATAGTTTCAACTGAAAGCACACACACACACACACACACACACACAGAGTTGTTTTTGCCGCTTAGGAGTACACTGCATTGGGTTACACTCATCCCCTGAGCAATTCTGAGCAATTCTTATCCTAAACTTAACCATAACCACGATATAACCCCAACTTTAATCCTGACCAGAAACCAAGACTTGCTCATAAAATATAAGGGTTTACATTATAGGGACCACTTTCTTACCCAGATGGGAAGATAATTCCCACAATGTGACTGTGTGAACAGATTTTTGACGCCACAACATGCACACACACAGTAACACACACATACACCAGCTCAGTTGCCAGGGAAAAATGTTGTGATCGCACATTTCTGCAAACCTTAAATACTTTACATTTGCACCATTTATACATATATAAGTGTTTTAAAAGTGACGTAGTATATGAGCTGACTTTGTCTGTGGATGGTGCGTCACCTAGGCAAGACGCCTGCCAAGCTGCAGACCACTGTTCCACACCTACAGACGACAAAAACCAATCGTTTCTAGCAAGTCATTGCTGTGTTTCCAGTGGCTTTTCAGGCACCAAACCATGTTGTTTTTGTGCCAAAATATAACCAAACTTTAACCACAGTGTTGTTGACATGCGAAGGAAACATAAAGTTTCCATGTATCTGCTGCATAATAATGTACAAATGTAATGTATCCATGGTTTGCAGAAACTAGGGCTGCCCCCTAATAGTCGACCAAGCGTTAGTCAACCAGAAAGGTCATTAGTCGGCAAGATTTCATTTCTTGCTTAGTCCTGTTAGGAGCAGCACCTTGTCAAAATAAATCAAAACCTTCATTTGAGGCATGTGTACGGCCCCTAATTTCCAGGGCTGGTACCTGTGTTTATTCCACAGGCTAGTTAATAACATGTCGGGCAGGAAATCCAAAGTGTGGGATCATTTTGAGAAGGTGAAGGACGAACCCAAGGTGATATGTAAACTCATCTTCATTGGTCGACTACAAACATGACGTATCATGTGAAACATGGAAGTAGCTACATGCCCATTAGCCCACAGCGTCATTAACAGGCGGCTCGCTCAGTGTGTGACGTGCACTTGTAGATAAAATATAGGCCTATATTAATGAAGGTTCATTAGTACGGTTTTGTATTTCTCTGTAATGTAGCACAGTGTTAACAATGTTACTGATACTATTCTTTCTCACACCTTCAACTAAAAATATCTAATTTAATAATTAAATTAGTATCGTAAACATGCAAGCGACTAGTTGACTAATGGCCCTAAATGATGACTACTGGTCGACGAGGAAAATTCTTAGTCGGGTGCAGCCCAAGCAGAAACATACAAGGCCAACATTTACTTTGGCAAGTGGGTAACATGCACACACACATAGACTCACTCCTTTAGGCCTTCACGGAAAGTGTCGATAATCCATCGACTGAAAGGAAATAGGAAACCATAGAGAGAAGTGATACAGAGAACTCCTGAATACATTTTAATTACATTTCCATCCAAATGTGGAAGAACTCTAACTTTATGTTAATGACTTTCACAGTCGTTCCATCGTCATTTAGCTCCAAACATGTCTGAGAGATCCTGATGGCTCAGATGGCTCGAGGGCTCAGACAGGAGGCGAAAGATTTGAGTCTTCAAATCCGACAAACTAAAAGCCTAAACTGTCTCTGACAGAGCAGTCCTGACTCTCCACAATGTAAAACTGCAGTTCTTATGGTCAAACTGTGCTTATGGTTTGACTTTGTATAACTGCATATAGTTCTTTTCCCTATTTTAGGACAATCCTGACTGTCTGTGAAGTTATTTTAATTGTTACTGTCTTGTAAAAAGAAAGTAATAACAGCAACATTCTCACTGCATTATTTAGCCTGAACTTTCGGCACCAGCTGTGCATAATATTGTCTTAGTTATCACCCTCTGCCAGCCGCCACACTGTTACTAATACAGAACTGTAACAGTGGGAGTCCCGTGGTGTTCTGCTCTGTTCATTAGATGCTATAAAATAATGTTGATGCATTCAGCTGCTGTTGATATTAACTCATCACCTTCTAAATATGCTTAATAATAGGTCTGGGCGATTGGAGGAATATATCAGCCATCAGGTATCAGCAATTGGCTGAATACATTTACTATAACATACATTTATTTTGCTCATTTTAATGGTCTGCCACTAAAAAAAGTGTGAGCGCCACTGCACAGTAGGCAGCAAAGAGACAGCCAGGGAAGTACAGCATGTAGAACAGCCCACTCCATGAATTAAGGGTTTATTTAGACCAGAGCAGAGTTGGTGATTGCTGCAACGGTGTTAATCAAAGCAGTTCATTAAAAGTTTCTTACCCTGATCAAAGAAACATAGCTCAGATCAGTAGTATTGGTTTGACAAGGTGGTCGTCCAATGGCCTACTCGATTTTGCGGGCCTGCTGATCTCCGACTCTCTGGAGTCAGATTTTAAGATTCCCCACAAAGACTTTTTCAAGTATCTCCAAATTGACAATTTTACAGAATCGCTTTTAAAGAAGAAGATTCACTTGAAAATGTCCGAGTTATGATCGGTTTCAGCCTGGTCTCCCAAGGGTGTAATGCTCAAAGTTTTATACTTGGTTGTTTCATTCTGATTTGTCTGTGTATAATTCCCTGAAGCCATTGCAGGAGCGTGACCTGGGGGTAACATTTAGCTCTGCTGATTGGACCAAAATCTGCGAGGCGATCTTTCCGAAATGCACTTCTTTTTTCGAAACATAAACAACATTTTCAACTTTTTCATAGGATTTATCATACACCCATCTGCCTCCAGAAAATGTTCCCCAACAACTCAAACTTTTGTTTTAAATGGTTTTAAATGTAAAACACACAAAGGTACATATGTACATGCGTTCTGGTCATGTAAGTGTGTCCAAATATTTCAGAAAGAGGCTCAATCTGTAACTCAGGAGGTCACGGGCAGATGGTTCTCGTTGACTCCTTTGTTCTACTTGTTGCACCATGTCCGTGAAGATTCTCAGTGATCCAGGTCATAGTCATCATAAGTGCTATATTGTAGGCAACTGGACTTGCTTGTGTTTCTTCAAGACATTTTGCCCCTCCTCCAAGAAGCTGGTGTGGAGTCACAGGCTTTACGCTCTTTCATACCCTCATCGACTTCAAAACCTGTGACTCCACACCAGCTTCTTGGATGAGAGGCGAAATGTCTTCAAGAAATGCAAGCAAGTCCAGTTGCCTACAATACAGCACTTACGATTACTTGTTGCATCATATTTCAGACTAATCCTTTCATAACGATGTCAAATCTCTGTTAACAATACTTTCATACTTGGATACAAACTGCATCTTGCTGCGATGGTCTGCTCCACAGGTCCCCGAGGTTGACATGTGGCTATCACAGATATCAGCTGTGCTTCCTCTGGAGAAACTGATTTATGATCTCAACAATAAACCAGACAAGTTCTGGCAACTTTGGGAACAATTACACTCTTTCCTCCAGAAACTGTGACTTGCTTATCCCTGGAGGGCAGTAACTGATTGCTCCATCTGTCGATGTCAATATCACATTACTGTACAATCTCTTTTTTTAAAACTTATTGGCTCATTCATTCTTAGTTGTAATATACTGCAGCGATTGTTCTTTTGGAGTGTCCATACCTCTCTGTCTTGTCTGTCTGTATGTCTGGGTGTTGTTCATGTTGGTTGGCTTTGTTTATATATGGATGTGCTTTATTTGAAAAATCTAATTAAAAGAAAAGAAAAAAGGAACATAGCAATTCAGGAGTTGTCACAACCTGTGCAGCTGTATCAAGTCTTTGGCGCATACCGTGACATAAATTCCTAATCCTGCCGACAACGCTCTGAATGGATCACTCGAGTCTTTTTCCAACCTGGAAAACAACCTCTAATGAGCCCAACGCCAGACCTATTTAAAGCTCTGAAAATCTGAGATGAAGGCAGCAATTCAGAGGTCTGGAAAAAGGATACAGCAATCCTTCCTGAAGTGCTGAGTGTGTTGGATGTATTAGACGAGTCAGACGTGATGGTGTTCTGACCGTCAGCAGGATGTGGCGAGGATGTAAGCTGAAGGTGTTTACAGGTGGCTCTGTTTACATTGAGCAAATTACTTTCTATTACGATCGGATTTGCATTACAAAGAGGTTGCCAATCCAACGCCTGCTCCCCGACGATAAAAATTAATCAGTATCCTCATGGACACAACATGATTTCCGTAATTACTTGCTCTCGTGATCATAAGAGGACATTGTTACATCAAGATTAAAAGCCTCCCACAGGAAAACAGAGAGAGAGGACATAAAGAAAGAGTATGTTGACTTTCCTTTCATCTCTCCTCACACACACACACACACACACACACACTAATTATCTTTAAGAACAGCGTGGTCAAAGTATCTCTAATTCCTTTTAAGCTTTCAAACTAAATCCAGTTTGCATCGAGAGTATTAAAATAACTACCATGCATGTTTTTGTTCCCATTTTGGCTCATCCGTCTCCCTCACACACACACACACCTTTGATCCAGCATGTGTTTTCTCCATCAGAGATGTTCCCCGCATATGCACACACTCAGCATGTGTTTGTACAGTAGCAATACAGCAGTGATTACAGCAGCATATGGCTGTTAAACACACTAGACAGAATGACTTGGGGCCATTGAATTGACTTGACACACACACACACACACACAGAGGAGGTAGACTGATCTTATAGCCAAAAAAAGAAGTCCTCAGACAGAGGAAAACCTGAATGGTTTGACAGTCTTCATCTTTGCTGCCACACTGCTCTGGAACAAGGCAGCGCACCTTCTATGTGTGTGTGTGCATGTGCCCTTACACTGAGGCTGACATCATCCAGAAACCGACCGGGACATCTGCTAACCATTGGTACACCGATGGAAGAAGACTTTAATGTGTGCGTGTGTGTGTGGGTGTGTTTGTGTGTGTGTGTTCAGTGAACTCTCTATCATCCATAAGCGAGTGAGATTTAATTCCACCAGCAAATGTCAGACTGAGTGAGTCTGGTTGTTCCAGTCGCAGCGTTAGAGCCAGGAGTACCAGTAGCATCACCAGCAGGAGTAATGAAATCAATAATGGTTGCTACTAGCAACAGAACATTCAAATGAACCCAACTGCTGGTGGTAGAATAATACTGTGCAGCTAAAGGCTGTTGGATTTGTTATAAAGGACAGATGAACGCTTGCTAATAAGATTAAAACTGCAGTTTGTTTCGCCTCATTCATTCAGCCCTGGTAGGCATCACTTGCCAAACCAGAAGCATGATATATCCATCCTGCTGACATGGAAGTTACAATAGCACTTGCTAGGAGCCAGTTTAGGAGTTGTGTGGATCAATTTACTGAACTGAGTTGATGTCATCCACATTTGATCACATTTTTGTGTCTATATTTTTAACGACTAAAGCTCTAAATAAGATATCATTGTGTACTAAGCTCTGATTGGTTATTTGTTTTGCTAATTGGGGGAAACAGTTGTCAGTGGGCAAAAACCCAGACTACCTGTTTAAATTGCAAAATAAATCTGAGATGTGGGCAGCGAGCCATGTTGTCTTCACATCAAATACGATGCAAATTTTTGCATTGTGTTATCTGTGCAAGTTTGAACACTAGAATATTTTGTGTTGGCTCGTTTCATACGCCTGAATAACTTGCATCATACACACAATCGCTGTATCGATGAATGAACTTCCACCAGTACATCCTGAGCATCATAAATCCCCAGAGAATGTCAATGCTGATTGGCCATTGCGGTGCAAATTGTTTGCGGAAGTTCAGATTTTTCAAATCTCGCGAATAAATGTAGGACGCAAAATTGCGCCACTCGCTTAATTTGTGCCGCTTAATTTGCATATTTGGTGTCATTCGCGTAGCATCTATCCGTAGTCATATTGGCAGAACCCTTTAAGTTTAAACAGACCGAGGTGGCCTTCCGCAACGGGAGTGGCTGTTGAAGACTTGTGGGAGGAGCTATTAATGACGCCACACGTGTGGGCCACTGGTGGATAAACAGGAAACAGCTGATAGCAGGAATTAGCGAGCAGCTAGTAGCAAGAGGGAAATGCAAACCTGACAGACACTGTAAAGATGAGCAACTGGGGAGACAAGGAATTGCGCGCCCTCCTTGTCCTCGCAAACCAAGAGGCCATTAACCATCAGAGGACGGGGACGGTGAAGAACGGGCCGATTTACGAGAGAATCACTGCCTCCCACATCACTGTTTATGTCACACGCTGAGCTACACGTTTTGTTACTTGCTCACGCCCCCCATTGCCCCGAAAAAGGCGCATTCTGTATAAACAAAAGTAGGTAGGTGGCATTTTGCTGCACTCCCCGATTTTGTTTTTATACTGCCAGTGCTAAAAGAAGACTGATTGGGCTTTCCTGCAAATTTGCACAATTCCTATCTAAAAAGGGCTAGTGGGAATTTGCATCTAATTGTGTTTGAACTGACTAAATGTTCAGTGACAGGACGACAGTAAGCTATAGGTTTCCCCTGTTGGGGGTCACAGGGGGCTGGAGCCTATCCCAGCTGACATTGGGCGAGAGGCAGGGTACACCCTGGACAGGTCGCCAGACTATCACAGGGCTGACACATAGAGACAGACAACCATTCACACTCGGACAATTTAGAGTCACCAATTAACCTGCATGTTTTTGGACTGTGGGAGGAAGCTGGAGTACCTGGAGGAAACCCACACTGACACAAGCAGAACAGGCAAACTCCACACAGAGGGGCTCCCCCACCCTGTGTTCGAACCAGCAACCCTCTTGCTGTGAGGTGACAATGCTAACACGGCTGACTTTCAGAACTATTCACCAAAATGCATTCTGTGCTCTAGGGCTGCCCCTTGGAAGTCAGATTCAAATCATCAGTCTGTGACCCTCAAGTCAACTGAGATTGCTTCAAGGGATGCACGATATTTGATTTTTTGCCAATATCCAATATGCCAAAGTATAACAACTAATTTTGGCTGATACATAAGAGCAGCACCTGCTCCACAACAAACTGAAACATTTGCTTTCATGGTTCTTTCCTTCTGGAGGAGAAAAGCACAGAAATTCTGAGGAGATGGAAAAGACTGAACCACCATCAGAGAGAAATTCAGCCAATGTCTTCTCTGGTTTTGAAGTCCTCAGACTGAGCAAATGTCTCTAAGCAACCAGCAGAAAAACAGCCGTCTCAGCGCGTCATTCTGAAGGCAGCTTGTTAGCATAAAAACGCTCAGTGAATAAACTTCTAATAACCATGAATGACTGACTCATTTACATGCTAGCAAGGATTGAAAGCAATGAATTCAAATTAAGCCTGCTTCAGTCAACACATACACCCAGGAAGGTTGGAGCCTGGGCAGGTCACAGTCTGAGAACTCAGCTAAATGACACTGCCACTGAGTGTACGGAGCAGGCATCACATGGAAGTCAACATCTGCTTTTACATGGAGCCTTTTATGTCACTGATTATCACAATTATAATCTAATCAGTAAAAATATATATGTCATGTAGACACTACAATCACAACACTGGTGTAACACTGACAAAACATTAAACCTCAAAAGATTAAATCACTGTCAAAAATAACTTTAAAGGTTGTGTCCTTGGAGATTTAGTGTGTTGTTTACTCGTGCTATCTACAATGTGATTAACTGTGATATACTATATTTAATGGTAAATTAGTAATAATTCTTCATAATGAATAAAGCCCTGGTTCTCTCTTCAGCTGAAGTAAATGTTAGAGAATGAACACATATACAACATGATAATATTACCACAATAAAAGACAAAGCTTTTACTACAAAGATTTTTACTCTCCAATGTGAGATGGTTGAGATCAACACATTTAAAAATTACCCATCAGCACCATTTAGGTGGGTATACTCTGGCCACAATGCAATGCTAAAAGTTAAACTATCCCTAGTCTGAGTGGGCGGAAGTTCGCTGCATAGATCAGCCTCTCATTGGGCGGAACGAGCCACCTGCTGAAGTCCCACCCTACCACCTCCGGTTGTGTAGCAGTTTTCAACCATTTTCAACACGTTCTTTACTAACTTTTGCGGTGTTTGATCTTGCGGGGATGTAGCCATTTTTCTGGCATGGTTCGCGTCCTGTAGCCGATATTTTTGTGGGCGTGTTACACCAAAATCAAATTTTTGCAAGCACACCGTTGCTGTGCACCGCCCAGATCGACTGTGATTGCTTGAAAGAAATACAAGCAGCCGGGGCGTTTTTTCCTCCAATCTTAAAGTGAGAGTCGGCCCAGCCTGACCTTTCTTTTCTTGAGAAAGGTCTGGTGAGCGAGACTAAACTATCCCTAACCCTTTAGTTAGTTTACAGGTGCAGCTTGAAGGGGCTGTTGCAGCTATCCATAGAATTGCACAGCAGCTCGCCACGGGCAGCACTCAGTTGCTGCTTGGTGTGTTTTCAGCACTCTGGAAACTCTGTCTGGGGAGACACATTTCTTCGACCAACAGAACTCTCATTTTAGTGTAGAGCGTCAGACTGAATTTACCAACGCACCATGTCAGGTCACTCTCTCTCTGGGACCGTCAGTGTTACTTGAATAAGTAAACAATGACCAACGGGACCAGACTGGCCGACCCGTATGCTCTCACTCAGTGGATGGATGATGTCACAGGAAGCCAGTCTTACAAAGGAGGATGACACTTGTTTGTTTTTGCTATAGAAGCTAACGTTAGCTAATGCGCTAAAAAGTTAGCGTTCCAGAGAAATCCAATATCCCTCTTAATCCCTCCCCAGTTTCTGATGAGGTGGACATGATAACCCTTAATACACATAACGTTATTCATCCCTACAACAGGAAATACTTTTTCCCTAACCTGATATGAAGTGTGCGCTGCACATGTGAGCATTTTTGATGATGGCCTCCGTCCAGTCCTTTGGTCTTATCACATTTAACCATAGTTGTCTTTGTTTTTGTTGACGGGCAGTGGCGGCTGGTTTTGAGCCATGACTCCTTTTATTCTGGCTCCCAGTAACACAACAAGACGACATTTTAAGACTCCTACGTAGCCTACAGCCCTGTGGGGGAGAGGTGTGTTTCACCTCCAACATCAGCTTTAAAAGGGTCTATACATCACAAGTTTTGCGTGGGAAGTGGCGTACGCCTCTTTCATGCCTCGTTTTGTGCGGACATAATGTTTATAGATGAGACCCCTGCTCTTTTGTGCCAACACAGACTGGTTACACTTGACATTTTAAGAGCATCTGTACAAATCATGGCTGTTAAGTTTCATTTTTCACACCAGCCTCATTCTGATGCTCTTTCTCGTGTGGTGATAATGTGGAAAAAAAAATATAACAAATAAAAGGGCACATACTGCAACATAATGTTTCACACATTGATATGAAAAATGGGCTCAAAACAGATGAAAGATTAGAAGTTAATGTACTGTAAAGAGAAGTACTGGAGTGTTTTCTGCACAGTGATACACACAAACACACAGATACACACTGTCTTTGAGATCACTGATTTAGTGCCTTACAGTGTTTCAAAGAAGTGAAGCTACACAAAAACCACTGTGACCAAACCAACCTCTCCTCTGTCACACACACATAAGCGCACACACACACACACACACACACACACACACACACAGAAGTCTCAGAAGTCGTTCAGAGAGAGAACGTTCATGTTTTTTTCATTTGGTGGTGGGAATAATTGTCGCTCTAATGTCTTCTTCCTGTGAAGTTTGTGTGTGTGTGTGTGTGTGTGTGTGTGTGTGTGTGTGTGTGTGTGTGTGTGTGCATGCTAAATTATTACTGTACACCCCATGTGTGCTATTCATGTGTCTCGTTGGTTGCTATGGTTACCCCTGGACTCCCTGACAACCTGGAAATTGACAGTACTCAGGCAAGTAACCGAGACATGGTAGAATCTGAACATACATGCCACAATGACACACACACACACACACACACACACACACACACACACACATTTCACAGACATTTAATCCCACAGAACCACAGGAAAGAATACCATTCAACCATAAATGTACTCTGGTGTGTACAGTGTGCTCCTTTTGTCATAGCAAGGTCACACAGCCAGGAAGTGATGTCACACCCATTTTATCTATGTCTATTCTTATGTCTAACTCCAGGGGTAAGGTCACGATATGCTCTGCTGCACAAACACACCCACGCACACATGCAGAGATATAGCTGGTGTTCAACGTTTCCAGACGTATAGATGTTAAAGGTCAACATGTACTCCTGCTGGAACCATTAACACCGCTAGAAGCAGTGCACAGGAACCGAACGATGACCCAGCCTTACAGGAAGGACTGCTACCATCATTGAAATGCACCCATGATGCAGCGGAGGGAGTGAGATAAGCAAGTCAGATGCTTCCAGTTTTAAGTTCTGTTCACGTCAGCCAGCGAGAGAAAGCTTTTCCCCAGACAGTGAAGGTGACACTGAGGGTGCTCAGACAGCCAACAGACGTCCGTTTCAGTTATTAAGCCTGTATAAATCACTGTAAAGATGACGTACTTCATCTAAGAAGACAGGCTCATTTCCTGGCCCAGCACCACTGTGGCCAAAATTTAAAAAGGTCTGCTCTGTCTTTTGAATAATGATCAAACATCCACAGTTTAACAGCTTTATGCAAAACTGCCGTGAGAGTGTGTATGTGTGAGAAGCTGTGACATATGTCACATTCATACACAGGTCACGAATGTGCCTAAATGTCTTTGGAAGGCGACAGGTGAGGCCGTCTGCACCCCTAGCAACAGCTGCCCCGACAACCGGCTGCCGGACCTCGTGTGTTACCACGGAGACAGGGGGGGTATATCATATCTAATGTTGCTCAGCTTACACGTTGAAAGAATTCAAAGTGTCAGTGTGCAGTATTTGGTGGATTAATGGCTGTGGAAGCTTAAATCCACGAAGCTTCAGCCGAGCTGTTATTATCCATTTACACCGATCAATGACGCTGCCGCGGGTTACAACAGGTTGATCAAAGCGACACTTGTCACCCAGTCACGTCAGCATGTGTTAACTGTCAGGATTGGGTTGCATCAGCTGTTTGTATCTATTACTGCATTTGAGTTTGAGTCCTTATTAAGCTCTAACAGCATTGGGCAGGAATATCTCGGCGAGTAAAGCCTTTAGTCATGTGTGAAGTGGTTAGCGTGAAACATCTGTAGAGAGGGATGTCCAATCAGACAGTAATCATTGATGTAAACATGGACGTGACTGCAGCAAAAAAAAATAGAATTACAGTACAGCCTTATGATTGTATGTCTCCCTGAAACACTCAAGCTGCACTTACAGTTTACATCCAGGTCTGTGAAAACATGGATGCTTCACACATATCTTCCCCCCGGCAGCACGAAAGAGCTTCACAATCACACAGTTTCAAGGTGAACACCCAAGATACGTGTATCAGTATCTGATCAAATGACTCCCTTCCACAAATGGCCAGAAAAGTGTTTTTGCAGAACATTATGATGTCACAGTTAAGTTGACCTTTGATCTATTGGATATAAAATGTCAACACTTTATCATTATATTCTATTACAGATTTGTGTGAAACTGTGTCATACTTTGTGTATTAATTTTTGAGTTATGAGCAAAAACATGTTTTGTGAGGTCACAGTGACCTTGACCTTTGGCCACCAAATTCTAATCAGTTAATTCTTACGTCTAAAGGGACATTTGTGCCAAATTTAAGGAACTCAACACAAGGGCTTCTTGAGATATTACGTTCACTAGAATAAGATGGCAACAAAATCAAGGTGATCTTGACTTTTGCCACCCAATTATAAACAATTCAGTGTTGAGTCCAAGTGAAGCATACACCATAAAAAAAACTTAGAAACACAAACTACACATAACAGTATCGCACATCAGCCGCTCATGTATTGCACATAACGTGCAAAAGAATGTGACGGATGGCTTCACAGTGACCTTTGACCAATGACCACCAAATTCTACCTGATTCATTGTTGAGTCCATGTTAACATTTGTGGCATATCTGAAAAAAAAAATCCCTTGATGGTGTTTTTGAGATATTGCGTTCACAAGAATAAGACAGACAAGGTCACAGTGACCTTTGATCTATGACCACCAAATTCTACATGATTCATTGTTGAGTCCATGTTAACATTTGTGCCATATCTGAAAAAAATCCCTTCATGGTGTTTTTGAGATATTGCGTTCACAAGAACAAGACAGACAAGGTCACAGTGACCTTTGACCTATGACCACTAAAATTTAATGAGTTCATCCTGAGCTCCAAGTGGACATTTCTACCAATTTGAAGACTTTCCCTCTTGAGATATGTTCACATGTTCAAATGAATGGACATACAGACAGACAGAGAGACAAGGTGTTTAAAAGGGTTAGTTCGGATTCACCAAAGTCACACTACAACACTAACTAACTAACTGATCGAAAGGGCTGTCTGCGGCAAGGTAAAACAGAGAAAATATTCTAAATATAGCATCTGCCACCCACCATAGGTAATACTCTGACAATGGGTAAGTACCTCATACAATGCCCTTGAAAAGATCAGATCTATCCCTTTAATTGAACAAGTGTTGTGTTAAAAATGTTGCCGTTGTGTATTACTATGTGCCGAGTTTGCCCCACAAATACCTGCTGTTAACATGTAATCTGTATGTCACCCTACCATCTTAAGTAGGCCCAGCAAAAACTAGAGACAAGCCTTTTCTTGGCAAAGGGAAAAAAAGAAAGTAGAGTCCATACAGCAGCAGCAGCAGCATTAAGCTGGATTTACAGTCAACACAAGAAGTCCCACTGAAGGTAGCTACGGCTTAGATTTTGATTTATAGCTGAGTGTCGGATTTTATCCATTATCATCCCTGCAAAGCTTCACTCCTGTGCTGTATATCATTAGACCGCATCCTGCTTTATGTTCCCCGGTGTGTTTACATTCTTTCATGCAACAGTGAGCTGCACAAAGAGAATTATAGAACTGGAGTTGCATCCAGGTGACTCACAATGTTCTTTTGCAGTGTCTCATTTCTGAATAGGAGATGACTGCTGTGCAATTACTGTGCTTACGTTGATACATTCACACAAAGCACTGGCTGCAATAAGCAGGAGGTTATAAGGCCCTTTTACACTGTCTGTTCAAGACGGGAATGTTATTCTGCCTCACCATTCTGTATGAAAGGTATGAACATGGAAAGCTGTGGCATTACTGTTCTACCTTTAAGCCGGCAGCAGAGCGGAATCAACATCTGTGTAAAAAATGTCAGCCAGCAGGATGGAACTGGGGTGATGTTTTGACACAGTGTAATGTATGCAACCCACCACCAGGAGATTACAAGAGGCAGCTAGCAGCAGTTAGCAGCTAACTCAAAGAAGAACAGCAGTTATCAGGATAATGCCAACACCAATGATCAGATGTTGTTAAACAGATAATCTATCAGCTACAGATGGGATGTTAACCAGCTATAAACTTCTCACTTTGAGGCTTTAAGCTGCAGACCAGCAGACTAGTTCACACAAAGTCATCCCACACAGACTGACCTTCACCTTCATGAACAGATGTTTTAGTCTTGTGGACGAAAGAGAACGTGGCACAAACTGTAAACTCAGCAGAGAGAGCTGGAGGTGAGTGGACTAACAGCGAGGTGAACTTGAGTTGAGCTGTGGCTCACACTGAAATGCACTGTTTACCTTTAAATTAATTTCCTTCCTCATATAAAACATTTGTAAAGATGATTATTTGAATACTTTGAATCCTGCATTGTTTCCAGTCATGTTTATGAGTCAGCCACTTTTCTGCTTCAGTGCTTTTGATGGCCCGTCGCTTTGTTTCTTGGCGCATTAACACCTTGCTGTTGATCAGTGGAAAAGCTTGATGGCAGGGGGTTTATTGGGTCACACATGGTCGTGTGTGTGTCCCTGTGCACCTGATACAAACAAAACATCACAAGAAAGCTCAATAGCGCTACAAGTGGTCAAACACTCCACAGGATACCATAATCGCTGTCTTTTTGCTGTTTTTCCTATTTACAAGAAGGAGTAAAGAGTCATGTAATAATATCAGCCTTAGTTTAGCAGAAGATGAGCAGCTGTGGCTGAAAAAAAGCCAAAACTCAATATGCAAATCATGTGTGTTTTAACCCCACAAGCCTCTGACTCTTGTAACGGCATCATGCAAAGCACTGTCACAAAGCTGTGCCAGCAACAAGCGCCAAGAACAAGTGTACCAAAGCAACAAATCATCAGAAGTTCCTTACAATACCGTAATTTGATACAAAAGAACATGCTGGCATTTATTGTGCTGGATGACCAACGCCTTTCTGGTCTGGGGAACAAGGGATCTTCAATCTTGCTATATGCTGTTTAGGGTTGGGTACAGGACTCTGTACAGACCAAATTACATCAGTTATACTGAGTACGGATTCATGTCAAATCAATCTGTGCCAATCTTTAGTACCTAAGAGCACATCTGGATGAGGGAGTAACTTAGATTGTGGAGAGACAGAGGCAAAGCAAGACTACATCGCCCCTGCAGCTTGTTCAGGTCACAGTGAGTCAGGGCAGTGGTGAGCTGATAGCAGTCACAAGTTACACTCATACACAGTGCAGTAATTGCGATGCGAAATGTAAAGCTGCCCAGGGTAACACGTCTAACCTCGGAACCACCTTGTCGAAAACAAAATATATCTAAAAGCTTAAGAGTCGCCTCTCGTGGGTTTCCTCCGGGTACTCCAGCTTCCTCCCTCAGTCCAAAGACATGCAGGTTAATTGGTGACTCTAAAATGTCCGTAGGTGTGAATGTGAGTGTGAATGGTTGTCTGTCTCTATAGCCCTTTTTAGATCGGAATTGTGCAAATTTGCAGCCCAATCAGTCTTCTTTCAGCACTGGCAGTATAAAAACAAAATCGGGGAGTGCAACAAAATGCCACCTACTTACTTAGAATGCGCCTTTTTCGGGGCAATGGGGGGCGTGAGCAAGTAACAAAACGTGTGGCTCAGCGTGTGACGCAAACAGTGACGCGGGAGGGAAGCCACAGCTGGTCAGTCCTTAAGCGATTTCTCTCGTAAGTCGGCCTGTCCTTCACCGTCCCCGTCATCTGACGGTTAATGGCCTCTTCGTTTGAGAGGGCAAGGAGGGCGCGCAATTCCTTGTCTCCCCAGTTGCTCATCTTTACAGTGTCTGTCAGGTTTGTGTTTCCCTCTTGCTACTAGCTGCTCGCTAATTCCTGCTATCAGCTGTTTCCTGTTCATCCACCGCCAGTGGGTTGCACGTGCGGTGTCATCAACAGCTCCTCCCGTTGCGGAAGGCCGTCTCAGTCTTTTTAAACTGAAAGGGTTCGGGCAATTTAACTACCCTACAAGGAGGAACATTGGACACCTCGGATCAAGTCGCCAATCCAGCTCTGTGTGTCTAAACGCTCGCAGCTTGCCAGCAAAACGGCCCAACATTCACGGAAAATCTGGCAGTGTAAAAGGGGCTTATGTGTCAGCCCTGGGATAGTCTGGTGGCCTGTCCAGGGTGTACCCTGCCTCTCACCCAGTGTCAACTGGAATAGGCTCCAGCCCCCATCAACACCTAACAGGATAAGCGGTTATGGAAAATGACTGAATGAATGTTTCAAATTTATAGGGGCGGTCCTGAAAAGCCTGTGAGCAGTTCGGGAGGTTTAAGACTGGATCTGTCAACTCTCACAACTCACAACTCTCTATCAGATAATCTGGGCTAAACATCGGTGCCAACCAAGGTCCCAGACCAGTCTCCTCTGATTGGCAGGAGGTGTGAATCAAGGATAAATCGGCAAAAACTCTCGTAGTCTGAGTTGTTTGGTGTAGTTTGGTTTCTCTCTAGATTTTCTTCCATAAGCTGAACATACACTAAATATGGCACACTCTTCTGGAAGGTGATGGTCCAAGTGCTGAATTGTCATTTGACTGGTAAAGTTATTAAACTGTGACAAAGTTCATGATATCACTAGCTGCTGTGGCTGTTTGAGAGACATCCCGTGCAGCTCATTATTTTTAATTATCCTCGACCTATTTGGTCTCCTCGCTGGTTTTGAACATACCGCCGCAGGTCTTTTTGCCCGCCTCGTGCTGCACCATCAAACTACAGGTCCACGGTGCAGCTAATCTTTATGAAAACAACTAGCACCAATGTCGGAGTCTTTCAACACCACGTAGTCCGATTTCAATGATTTGATCCAATCACTGTCAACAGCAACTGACCCAGACGTGAACACACTCGGTCCAGCTCACAGCAGTCAGTCAGTAGTTGTATAATGTCAAGTATCATACTGAGAATGAATAATTCATATCTGTCTCATTATTTTAACATATCACCTCCATATATTCTTTAACACTGCAGGGTGAATACGTTTCCTATCTGTAGCTCACTCTCTTACACACACACACACACACACTTTAATGGCCTCGGCCGGCTCCAGTTTCCCCTGCAGAGGAAAACCACATCCATCACTCTTCCAATGCAAACCACACACTGCTCTCTCACTCTCTGTCTCTCGCAACCACACTCCCAAACTGGCTCACACACACACACACACACACACACACACACACGGACAGAAAGAGAGAGCTTGTAATAGTTAAGTGCTTGCCAGGCATCACACTCAGGTCACACACACACACACAGAGGCACAGCAGATGATGTATTCTCCATAGGGAAGCTTCTTCTCATAAAGGGACAGTTGCTGGAAGAAAAACAGACAATGAAATTATTAAAAAGACAACTGTCTGTCTCCGTCTCTCTCTCCCTCCGTGTCTCTCTCTCCGTGTCCCTGCACGGTCAGTTTAACTACTTACTTCTCATTTCTGGGTAATTGACTGACTGTGAGACTCTGCCTGCTGTTTCCACAGTGATAACAATGAGCTTTTCCTCCTATTAAAGACTCAAGGCTGCTGTGCACGCACACACACACACTCACACACACACACAGAGTTGGCTGAGGGCCGTTAAAACAAAACATTCTCACCTACTAAGGAACTGACTAACTGAGGAAGACCTTGTGTTTGTGTGTGTGCTTGTACATGTATCTATATATATGTGTGTGTGTGTGTGTGTGTGTGTGTGTGTGTGTGTGTGTGTGTGTTTCTCTCTTCGTTCCTCTCTCTTGTCCATCGCCACCATCTGACTCATTCAGCAACAGCCAATCAAATCAAAGCTTCGGTTTGGGGGTGATGACATCATTTGCACTGCGTTCCAACCACATGGAGAGATGCCATCTGGAGGGTGCTGACTCAGCACAACACACACACGAGTACAAGCAGAATCCTTTAGTATTGTAGCTTGAGATCAAACAGTGCTGGTCTCAGTCAAGGCAGACTGGCTGAGTGATTCTGATTCACTGGTTTAACTGGTCAGTTCACCCAAATTATGGAAAAACTGATTTCTTACTTTTGTCTAGTGCTACGTTGCAGATAGGTTCAGACATTTTTGGCCCTACCCCTTGACAGCGCAGGCGAAGGACATTAATCAACAGCATCATCTCTCCAGAAATAACATCACATTTGCTCTGAATAATCCACAGAGCTCCGACCTAGTGAGCAGTTTTCACAGGAACTCTTTCTTCAGTGGAAAGAAGTTCAACTACAAACTGTTCATGGTGAGATCTGATGATTGTCCAGACAAATAACAGGGACACTGACTCTGTAAGTGAGTGTAAGCACCAAAAATTTAATTTTATGCAGAAACCTGTCCCCGACCTGCACAAATGAACCAGACTATCTGCATGGTTAGATAGCACTTGGGGTGTGAAGGTAGAAAACAGACTCTGAATTTGAGTGAACTAATCCTTTAAAGGAACACTTCATCCCCCAAACAAGGGCGGCACGGTGATGCAATGGTTAACATTGTCACCTCACACCAAGAGGGCTCCTTATCCGAACCCAGGTTGGGGGAGCCCTTCTGTGCGGAGTCTGCATGTTCTCCCTGCGTCAGCATGGGTTTTCTCCAGGTACTCCAGCTTCCTCCCACAGTCCAGAAACATGCAGGTTAAACTGTCCATAGGTGTGATTTTTTTTAAGATTCTTCATTCACCATGGAGGCATGTGAGGAGACAAAGTTCATTCATTCATTCATTTCCGTAACTGCTTATCCTCTTGAGGGTCGCGGTGTGCTGGAGCCTATCCCAGCTGACACTGGGTGAGAGGCAGGGTTCACCCTGGACAGGTCACCAGACTATCACAGGGCTGACACATAGAGACAGACAACCATTCACACTCACATTCACACCTATGGACAATTTAGAGTCACCAGTTAACCTGCATGTCTTTGGACTGTGGGAGGAAGCTGGAGCACCTGGAGAAAACCCACGTGGAGAGAAAGTTTTCTTCCCAAATTCAACATAACACAGAGCTTTTTGTGTCATATGAAGTGAAATCAGTTCTTAAAAACAGGTAATACATCAGAAAGACGGTCCCAATCACCTAGTATGTCATCACATTTTTTAAAGATGAGTAAGCCTACAGTACGCACCGAAAGTTTGTACTCGTCAGATAAACTGCAGACTTTGAATTTCATGCATGTGTTGGGAAGATCCAGCCACGACTATAGAAGATACAGCACATACAAAATATAGTGTTTCAAGTACAACTCTGGTTCCCCTGAGCCTATTGTATGTCTTTATGTCATGGGAGTTGCACATTAGTACGAACAAAATGATCAGGTTTTACAAGCTGGCGCAACAGCAGAAACCCATTCAGCCTAGACAGTGCATAATGTCATGATTTAGCCTGAACTGACTGTGCAAACATACATTATAGACACCAGAGAGCTTTAAAATAGAACAATGGGTCTATTAGCAACAGGTGAAAAAAACAGGTCAACAATGATCTCTGTTTTCTGTGGCTGCTCTGCTCTGTCACAGGTACACATAGTATTAACATTAGCTCATGATCATTAGTGTAGTTATTGAAATTGAATTTGATGAAAGTCTCATCTGCTAGAAATGACTAGGGCTGCCCACCTAATAGTCAACTTAACATTAGTGGACCAGAAAGGTCATTAGTCAGCAAGATTTCATTGGTCGCTCAGTCAAAGAAAAAAAAACAAACTAACAAGCAAACGTGAAACTCGATTAGGAGCTGCATCTTGTCAAAACAAATCAAAACCTATGTGACTGGACCATGTGTGAATTTAATTTGAAAGGACAGACACAGGAAGTGTCCACGCTCAGCAGTCAGACAGGAGTCAGGTTCATTTCCAGGGCTGGTACCTGCGGTTATTCCACAGGCTAGTTAATAACATGTCGGGCAGGAAATCCAAAGTGTGGGATCATTTTGAGAAGGTGAAGGACGAACCCAAGGTGATATGTAAACTCATCTTCATTGGTCGACTACAAACATGATGTATCATCTGAAACATGGAAGTAGCTACATGCCCATTAGCCCACAGCGTCATTAACAGGCGGCTCGCTCAGTGTGTGACGTGCACTTGGAGATAAAATATAGGCCTATATATCGTGAACGTGCAGGCGACTAGTCAACTAATGGCTCTAAATGATGACTACTGGTCGACTAGGAGAATTCTTAGTCAGGGTGCAGCCCTAGAAATTAGTTTAACCAGTTTGTTTCAAGACTTTGAGCAAAAATAGTAAATATCAAAAGACAAAGAAAAGCACAGATGTCTTGTTTTCCTTTAGACCAGAGAAGAACAACAGAAGAATAAAGAAAAATAACCTGCTGGACTTCAGTAGGTGGCCTTTTACTCTGCTACACAGAACCATCCATTCATTGCACACTATCCCGAAATATCCATCACACACACTTGTTTATTCCGCCGAGACACTTCCACACACATGAACATGATTAAACAGAGAGGTCGGAGGTCAAGAGGAAGCCGGCGGTGCTTTCCTCGAGGAAAAAGCGAGCTAGAGACAGAGAGGAACCAAATGTTAAAACATGGAACACGTGTTTCAGCTATCAGATGAAACTCCCTCTCGCTCTCTCTCTGTCTCTGGATCAGCTTTCAGTCTCCAGACAGCAGCTGTCTGTAGAGAGGAAAAACTTAGACCGAGTGGTCAGACATGGAATGTGTGTGTGTGTGAGTGTGTGAAGAGCCTGGTGACAGTTAGGTACTTAGAGGCGCCGCATTCACTGTAACAACAAACACACTTCTAATCTGTGACTTATAACACAGACAGTTACATAAATTATTAGAAGTGGTGGAAAGTAATTAAATACAATTTGGCAATTAGTGTACAAAAGCCAGGTGAGGTCGGGACTGTAGCGACCAGGTAGCAGCAGCGCACATCCAAGGCAAAGATCACGGACACAGTGCTGGAAAGCGCAAACATAGTGAGGCGAAATGCCAAGTGGACAAATGAGAGTGAATGCTGATGTCATATTGGCGTCATCGTAATTACCAATCTCCAACTTGTAAATCCATGTCATGATTACGTCTGGGACACCAGCTGTCTCACGTCACCCAGAGTCGTTCTTTCAAGGTAATTAAACCTAAATTTAACCGACGTAGTGTTATACCGTCAATGAACTGTATTTTTAACCCTCACTTGACCAACTCTGCAATTATACAGCCGTTTACAACCTGCGAGTGTTCCTGTTGGAAGTGGGAATCTTTACGGTCTTTAGCAGGGTGAGGCTGGAGGTTGAGCCTTATTAGATCTTGATGGATAAATTCATCAGCTTGACCTGTTGTGTTCAGTAACTACAGTGATCTGTTTGTTCTGAATGTTGTGTTCGTGTTGTGACTGATTTCACAGCTGTGGGTGGTGTTTTTTCCTAATGGCCACAGAGGCTCATGGGTACAGTAATTAGAGCCACTCACCAAACCAGACTGTCAGAATTAAAACAATATCTCACAGTCAGACAGACATGGTAATGTGGATGTCCTTATTGGAATATTGCCAGATGGGTCCAACATGACTGTGACCCAAAAGATGGGTGTTCAAGATCAACAAATAAGCCTGATGTTCGCGTGACGCAGTGCTGCCTTTCCAGCTGCGTTCAGGTCACTCATAGCAAGCTGTTAGCAACACACTGCTGCTTTTCGAGCTGCGATTGAGTCCCCAAAGCCAGGTGTTTTTTATGACACACTGCTACCTTTCAAGCCTCATTTATAGCACTCCAAGCCAAGTGTTTTTCAGGAACACACTGCTGCCTTTCTAGCCAAGTCTGTGTCACTCATAGCCTGCTGTTTTTGGCAACACAACGCCACCTTACCAGCCATATTTGTGCCACTCAAAGCTAACTGTTTTTTAGCAACACACTGCTGCCTTTCCAGCCACATATGTGTCGCCTAAGCTGAGTGTTTTTTTTTTTTTTTAGCAACACAGCATTCCCTTAGAGCTGCATTTGTGTCACTTATGGCCAGCTATTTTTAGTGACACACCCCCACTTTTCCGGCCTTATTTGTGCCACTCAAAACAAACTGTTTTTTAGCAACACACTGCTGCCTTTCCAGCTGCGTATGTGTGTCGCAAAAAACAGGTGTTTTTTGCGACACAGCACTGCCTTTCCAGCCATAGCAGGCTGTTTTTAGCGACACACTATTGCCTTTTCAGCTGCGTATGTGCAGCTAAAGCCAGGTATTTTTTACTTATACACCTCTGCCTCTCAAGCCAAATGTTTTTAGCAACACACCGCTGCCTTTACAGACACAGCTGCCATATTCGTGTCACTCAGCTAGCTGTTTTCTGTGGCACGCTGCTACCTTTCCAGCTGCGTATGAGTCCACAAAGCCAGGTGTATTTTGTCACACAATACAAGCCAAGTTTGTGCCACTCATAGTCGGCTGTTTTTTGACACACCACTGTTTTTCCAGCCTCATTTGTGCCAACCAAAGCCAACTGTTCTTTAGAAACACACTGCTGCCTTTCCAGCCTTTGCCTAAACCCAAATGCAGAGTCAACTTGCATCACTTAAGTCAACCACGATCTTTTCCTAACCATAACTGAGAAGTTTCGTTGCCTAAACCTTATCACCGACCCATTTTTACCGCCCACCTTCTGCGTCAAGATACAAGGCTGAAAAAATTTCAACCCCTGGATTTTTCCAGTGTGATCATGTTTAAAACTACACCATATTTGGCTCCTAAATGTGTGAATCAGTACGCTATATTGTGTTGTTAAATGAATATTGTCAGCCTGCCAGTGTTGGTGGTGTACGTTCAGAGCTGTTTATGTGATGCCATGACATCTCAATTCTTCAACCCACAGTGAACTCGTGTGATCTCAGTATTTGCAGAGATGCTGTGCAGCAGTCAGACGTAAAACTTGGATGATCCTCATGCCTTCAGGGCAGCGACACACACTCGACACAACAGAACCCTTCCCAGTGCCTGAGTGTTAGCCAGTAAAATTGATGATGTGGCTGAGTTTGGCTTATCTCCAAACCCTACCTGCCAGTAGGCAGGATGAGCACAAGCTGCCCTTTTCTGTCCACATCTTGTCTCGATAATAGAGAGTTTTTATTCTCTAATGAATGTTGGATGAGCATCAGGGGAGGAGGATACAGTGAGACTAAACTCTCAGATCATAGATGTAAAGCTCAGAAGATCAGATGATAACTGTACCCTGAACTGAGGAATATTAAGGATTAATGTTTCCACTCTTGTCCTCTCTGTTCTATTAATACTCTTCAGTAAGCTAGGTTCTGTTCGCTCAATTACAGCCTGACACAAATGTTCCTCTGTGTGTGTGTGTGTGTGTGTGTGTGTGTGTGTGTGTGTGTGTGTGTGAGAGTGTGTGTGAGTGCAGCCTTCTTTAAGGGTGAATGAACTTTAATTAGTGCTTAGTTTAGAGACAGAAAGATGCCAGGAAAAGGTAGGAATACGACAAAACAGCGGAGGATGGATAAAAATCGAGAAATGAATAAAGTAAATTTGCCAACCGCACAAAGAAACCACTCTAAAACACAAAGAGAGGAAGAATAAATGGAAGAGTGTTGAGAATCAGTCCCAGCTGCTTCATTCATTCTGTCTGAATGGAAACTATGAACAGAACTTTGAAAATGAATGAAATTCAGGATATAAATGCACACGCACAAACACAACTGCAGTTTGCGACTCTCCTGCAAAGAGCTACTTGTGGTTGTGCTGGAGTGTTTTCCAACCGTCTATGACACACACACACAAACACACACACACTGACTCAGGCCAGACCACAGCATACTCAATCTTCATATGCCTGTGAGGTTCAAAGTTTTGGGGCTGGAGTTAAACTGAGGACGAGCAGCTAGTAAATAAGTCTGAAAGCAAAACAGATGCTCAATAAAAACAATCAGTCAACAAGCTGGTAAACTGAGTCACTGAGTGACGCAGGCAGTAAACAATCAGTCAGTTCATCAGTTAATTCATAAGCCATTTTGAGCTTAATCTGTTTAAGCTGGGGTCAGCAGAGATCTGGAGCTCCAGCAGCTCTAACCTATCTGTCCTAAGCCCCTCCCACAAGACACCATGGTCATATGCACAGGCTTCATACAGCAACCTAGTGTTTCCCATATACTGATTTATTTAATCTTATTTCATTAATTTCATTCAACCCCTCCTTTCCATGCTCTCTCTTTATCAGACCACAAAAGAGAAATGAATTAGCTAGCTAGCCACCCCACGAACTCTACGCCTCACTCCCCGCTGCTGTAAACTACGACCCTGAGAGGAGAGCGGGCAGTACCTACAAAGCTCCAGTCAACACAGCATTCTGGTGGCCAGCAGCAGCGTTGGATCTAACCAATGTTACAGCAGCAACAGAAAGTTTGCTGATCCGGCAGGGATCCAACACGGTCGCTGACCGGGGATCAGTTTCCAGAGCTGCTGCCTGCTCTTCTACCAGAGAGGTGGTCTGTTGCAGCGAGGAGTGAGACTGAGGACACACTGTGAAGCTAGGCTACTGCTAATGTTAGCTACATAAATGAGAACTTGAAGCCGCAGCTGTAAGCCTTTGACTCTGGTTAGCAGAAGGCTAAACTATTAGCAACATTTTCTGTTTAGCTCTGAAATGTTTCACCAATAGTGACACGTGTATTTCTTTCATTGTCAAAGTCTCTTTTAGATTCTGTTTTTGATAAGTCTTACTTTTTTAGGTTGCTTTACAGTGTAGGCAGTTGTTGCCGATGCTGGGATGGCACCTTTCTCTGCAGGATTCTCCATCACATGCATGCATCTGCATTGGTAGAACAGCCAATAGGAACGCCTTCTCTCTGAAATGACCTGTGACTGGTCAAAGTCTCCCGTCATGGGCTAGATTTTCTAAAGCTTGAAAACAGAGCCAAGAGGAGGTGCAGAAGTCTAGTTTTCTCTCAGACTACTTGTATTACAATATGCTCAAAGTGTATGATGGGACTTTTGCCCAATTACACCAAAATGAAACTGTCTGCTACTCCAGGTTTAACTGAAATGTGCAGTTAAGGTTTTCAAACATAAGGTGGAACTCTGTAACAAAAACTAGTATCACCAGTACTTTATCAATGCATGGATATATCATATTACAATCTTGGGTCTTTTGGTTTGTGATTTCAGAGACTTGAAATAAGCCAGTGACTGGTCAGAACCAAATGTCTCGAACCAGACAGCAACATTAAAAAAAACAAGTACAGCTAAAAGATACAAAAAACCCTCGGGCAAAACAAAACCTCCATTTTCTAGCTGCTTAATTCCTCTGTCAGTCTTTTAATTAAAAGGTCACTGCAGAAATATAAAGAATAAAATCTGGTGCTCAAAGAAAAGCCATAGTCATTTTAATAATCTGTGGCTCTTTCTAATTGTTTTTGCTGCCCATGGTCAGTTCAGGAACTGATGTTGTGCTCAATAAAACCGGCATTACTGATGTACTCAGAACAGACATACCAGAATTCTCCCCCAAATCCACCGGATTTGTTAGACACGCAAGTGGAAATTACACTGTGAATTATAAACTCAGTGTGCTGGTCGATGAAAGAGTCTTTTGACATTTAGGGAAATGTGCTTAAGAGACAACTAATTTCATCTCTGCATTTTTATACATCACATTTTTGCTCCCAGTCCATAATTGTATTAATATTACCAATAAAATATAATGTAGTGATTAAGAGGTGTCAGAAATTAAGGGTAGACTCTCCATCTGTCTCACACATGACTGTAGTTTTCTATTTTTTTCTAGTTTTGTCGGAAGGAATACAAATTTAATTGACTAAGCGTTTTATAAAACCACCAATTAGCCACTTAAGTTTTATTTTAACAACAATATCTTACTTCCTTTTGTCAGTCCTCTCTAGCCAAAGTCCAGTGCTGTTATTGTGTTTGTTAACCAGCAAACTACACAGAACCAGTCACACCAGAAACCCCTTTATACTTTAATCCATTGTGATTTTCACATTTGACTAAGAACACATGCTTTTCCTTGACCTCATTTGCTCTCTCTCTCTCTCACACACACACACACACACACACACACACACACACACACACACGTAAACACACGGTAGTTTCCTTGCAGCCCATAAAGTGTTTTACTGCTGTGTCGTACAAAATAACAGGCTAATTACTGAGTGCAGAGAACTAATGAACAGTGCTGATGTTAGCACCTGGATGGAGCAGTAGATCAGACACAACAAAACTAAGATGACAAATTATCACACTGAGGCTGTGGACAGATAGGTGATAGTAGAGTAGGTTTTGTGCCAGGTGTTGTTGGTGGCCAGGATGATGTTTTCATGCAAATTATAGATAACTATAGTTATTATTTACATGGTGGCTCCCGGCAAGGTCACATTTCTAATGCTAATACTCCTTTATGATGAATGCCTGCAGTGCTATTAAATGTATTCAGGTTCATCTGTAAATGACGCAGGTCTTATTAGCAGCTGCACCTTCGTTTCGCTGTATTTGCATCCCAGCTGCCAGAGTTAATGTTGGCATTGTGCATTTCTGCAAACCATGGACACGCTGCATTTGTACGTTATTATGTAGGGGATATGTTGACACTTGATGTTTCAACAGCGCAATGGTTAACATGTGGTTAGGTTTAGGCACAAAAGCCACCTGGTCATGGTTAGGAAAAGATTATGTTTTGGCTTAAAATACTGTTCTGCAGTATGCTGCAACAGGTTGCTTAAAACAGTGGTTCCCAACTGGAGGGTCACGGTCTTAAAGTGGGTCACATGCCATTCTGAATGGATGGCAAGTGACTCACAAATGTTTGCAAAAAAAAAAAAAAACACATTGTTTGAAGTACAGTGAATTTAGAACAGAGCTTTTATTTTGGAGTGCCGTGTCCTGCTGTAGAGCAAGTGACTAATGGACAGCTACTTAACAGAGACAGCAAACTACCTCAACGACATGGCCAAACTAAAGTATGATGGTGAATATATTAACCTGTGTAGACCTTAAACTAATGATTTAGGAGAAATCTGGACCCTGTGGCTGGACCAGTTGGGAACCACTGCCTTAGAAAATACCCACGTTTTGTGGGTAAAAGCAGCTGGAAGACGCAGCAATGAGTCTATAAAAGCAGGCATCCCACCTTGGTGTTAAGCCATCCACCATGCCCTCCACCTCCCAATGACAAAGGCCCAATCCCAATACCCCCCCTTGTCCACTACCCCTTAGCCCTTGCCCACTACCCCTTGGCCCTCGAAATGAAGCAACGAGGGGTAGGGGTTGAAATCTTTCCCTAGGAATTGGGACACCACTCATTACATCACCGCGTTGGTTATGTTCACACATATATAACTATTTTAAACCCGAAGCTACAATGGAGTCTCTAGTTGAGTTCATCCTACCGACCGCGTTTGCATTATTCATCATGCTTCGTTTGATGAACGACAGATGACAGGGGACTTCTGCTAGCTAGCTAACCAGCTAACATTACGAGGCAGCATAGTTATACTAGCTGGCGTGTTATCATAATGCGAAAAATCCGACAATTTTGCAGAACAGGACAGATGACAGACGCCAGATAGTGCGAGCTAGCTAGCTAGCTAACAAGCAACCTGACGACGGTAACGTTAGCTATGTATGAACTTTTTTCCCCGTCTCTTGCTCGGTGGTAGCCATGGCGATGTCTGCCCCTCGCTGGCAAGTCAGCATCTGAAATCCCTCGCTCTGAAGGGCTAGTTTCATACCCACTACCCCTCATTATGCCCCCTACCCCTACACGCAAAAAGGAATTGGGACACCCTTACCCCTCGTGGGAACGTGCAAATGTGGTGGTAGGGCCAAGGGGTAGGGCTAAGGGGGGGTCTTGGGACTGGCCCAAAGTCAGCTCATATACCGTGACACTTCTAAGATGTTGCCATCATATGTATGAAAAGTACAATCCCAACAGTTATTCTTCTGGCAACTGGGCTGGTGTTTGTTGTTTTGTAGTAAGTACCTTGCCCATGGATACTCTGACATGCGGACTGGAGGAGTCGGGGATGGAACTGCCGATCTTCCAATTAGCGGACGACCCTATAACAAACCTAGAAATGTCTCAAGCACAGCAAAATAAGAAGAACACAGAAATACACGATTCAAGTGGGACTGAGAGGGATTACTTCTATATGAGTCGGTGCATTGTTTTCAGGTAAAATCCTGAATAGTATATCTTTAACATGCAGCACAATATATCACTCACATCACTCACACGTTTACACCAGACATCAGTTTTAAATACTGTCTCAGCAAATGCAGGAAAACCAGGACACAGGCAGAAGATACCAACCTAACTGACAAAATCATCATGATGTCGATGAGTACAACTGAAATGACTGATCGACATTAATATTCATTTATCATTTCAGTTATTTTCAAGCAAAATGCCAAACTCCTTCCAGTTAAAATTATTTAGTTGTGAGGATTTGCTGCTTTTCTTTGTCTTTGTCTGATATGTTTTTGTGTTTTGGACTGTTGGTCGGACAAATCATCAACTTGGGCTTTAGATAACGTCTGGCATTTTATAAACCAAACAATTAATTGACTGAATTAATTAGATCAGGGGATTAACTGATAATGCAAACAGTAATTAGTTGCAGTAAAAAGGACCACAACTGAAAGTAAAGGGAGTTGTTCAAGCTGTAAGAGCATTAACTTTAATTTTAAGTAGTTTCCCAGTGGACTCAGCCCAGTATGATTTTATAAACAAATTATTTTGTAGTAACATGATTCTAAATTGCAGCTCAGGTTGAAATCATAGCCTTTTGTAATCACCACCAAGCACTATCGATGATGCTACACTAGGACCAAGACAAAAATGAGCGCATCTTTTCATTTTACAGACACTCGCGCACAAAGACAGTTTCACACACAAAAGCAAGATTAAGGGTGGGGATCTTGAGGCACCTCATAATTGGATTTGATTCAGTTCAGACGGCCATGATGTGATAGTGAAAAACAATCAAGGATGCGTCTTGGTTCATCTGCGAAAAACTGAAAATATGGCAACAAGAAATGTTTGTCATAAATTCATGTTCAGGCGTTTTCTTCCATTTTAATGAAGGCATCAGAGATATATGTCGTAATTGGTCATTTTCTTTCCATCAGCCAATCAATTGACTGAGAATTGCAGCAGCAGTAAAATGTAGAGAACATAAAATCGGTCAATGTGATATTGTTCTGCTTTAAAGACAGCGAGACAAAGGAATCAATAAGACGGTGTTCAGGTCTGACTGACTCTCTCTCAGGATTCTTATCTGCTCTCTGACAGCTCAGCCAGCCGCAGGGGAGTCATCGCTTTCTGCTTCAAACACACACACACACACACTTAAACGATGGGTGGTGAGTAATTACCCAGGGTCAAGCATGCTGGTGATCTCCAAGGAAGCCTATTAAGTGTGTGGTGTGTGTGTGCGTGTGTCGGGCTGTGACTGAAATCTTTTCTGATAGTGCTGTTGGCGAGGATGGAGCCTCTCACGGGACTCAGGCGAAAACCATGCAGCTTCTCGTATCTTCTGTGAAGGTTTTTCTTCCCGACAAAAACACAGGGTTCAAACTGGGCCAGTCAGAGCGGACCTGTTAGAGTCCTGCATGGATCCAGGTTAATCAGAAAAGATACCACAAGTGAATCGACTGCAGCAGCTTGTGCCAAAGACACTTTGGCATTGACCCAATCAATTACATCAATTTATAGAGGTAAATACCCCATAAAAACCTTTGACATCGTTTGTGGAAGCTAGGGGTGACGTCAAGGAGACAAACAGGTAAGGTAATTTAAATAACCTTCAGCTGACATGAACGTTAGCTAATAGGAAAGAATTTAAAGAAAGACACGAGATAAGAAATGAGACGTGGAGCCCCAGTGGGATGGCAAAATTAGGTTGATAACTGTCCTGAACTTGTGCTAAAGGCTAAAATTTGGGGAACAAATCCCTCAAAGCTCCGTATCCGAACCAATCCCTTACCCTTAAATACCTGTAGCAATTCTGAACCCGACCCAATAACATGGAGGAATTTGTTTGGACATATCAGACCCTATTAATTATTCGTTTTTCCACAATTTCGCTGTTTTTTGGGGGGATTGTTGCTGCCCAAATATGTCTGATTTCACATCATCTATCCATCCATTTTCAACCACTTATCCAGGGCTGGGTCGCTAGGGCAGCAGGCCAAGCAAAGCACCCCAGACGTCCCTCTCCCCAGCGATGCTTTCCAGCACCTCCTGGAAGACCCCAAGGTGTTCCCAGGTCAGATGAGATATGTAGTCCCTCAAGTATGTTCTGGGTCTGCCCTGGGGCCTCCTACCAGTGGGACGTGCCCAGAACACTTCTAATGGGAGGCGCCTGAGAGGCATCCTGATCAGATGCCCGAACCACCTCAACTGACCCGTTTCGACATGAAGGAACAGCGGCTCTACTCCGAGCTCCTTACCCTCTGTAAGGCTGAGCCCAGCCACCCTTCTGAGAAAACTCATGTTGGCCACTTGTATCCGCGATCTCATACTTTCGGTCACTACCCAGAGCTCGTGACCACAGGATGGTCCGACGCAGCGCCAGCATCACTGCAGAAGCCGCACCAAACTGCCAATCCATCTCACGATCCATTCTCCTCTATGATGAATCATAGTCTGACTTGACTAGCAACAAAGTATTGTGCACTCTTGGTGTTTCAGATATAGAAACTTCCTCAGGACCTCTTTGCTGTGTCTTTTTGCTCTCACTGCAGCATAGCAGGGCCTTGATTTTCCAATTCATCCACTGATTCAGACCACAGCAAATTTACAATAGGTCTGAAAACACCTGAAAACCCACAACCCAACGAGTATGCATTCATAAATAATCTCTGTTTGCCTGGCTTGTTGGCACACACACTCACTTCTTCTAAATTGCAGATTACCGCAGGGTGCAGGAAGGGCTCTGGGACACCTGCAGGGCTCACATAAACAGCCGCTACGGCTACAAACACAAAGCTTCCCATATATTTAAATGTGTATTAATGATGGATTGCTGCGGTGCACCGAGCCAGTCCAACTAGTTGAAGTTGTGACTTAGCTGCAGCTGAAAATCTGTCCATGCTGCTTCAGGGGGGCTGGACAGACGCCCACAACAACAAAAACTATCTGGTTTCTACATAGACAGCAGATAAAGATGAGGCAGCTTTCTGAGGGGATGTTTTAAAGCCTGGCGCTTGGATGCATCACTCCCTCTCATCTTTTGTCAGTTGCTGTTAGGAAATGCTGATTTGCAGAAAGAGGATGGAGCCAGACAGGCCGCTTCTGTGGATCGTTTTGTTGCACCTGTTAGGACAGGACGGCTTCCTCTTTTATGACAGTTTTTGTTAAATGGAGTTTGGTGAACTCAGCGAATTTGTTGCATAACTTTGCTCAAAGTCGATCTGAAAAAGGTCACATAGGCCAGAAGGAATAAAAACACCTCAGTGGATGGAACAAGGCTTTTGAGAGTAGTTTCAAAACACACAAACAAGGGGTCTACCCATTGATTCAGTGTAGTTGGAACCTTTCCTGCTGTGCATAAGGTAGTTTCTGTCTGAATATAATTTTTAAAAATACTTTTTTCCCTTATTTTTCTGATCTGAATTAAGGCTCTGAGATTTGACGCAGGGGTGAAAGTAAAGTTAAGTTGTGGCTGGTACTGCTGCACCCAGACTTTATCGCTTTACATTGTTCTCCTCTCACCTTCTGCTTCATGCATCCCTGAACACACATATTCAATTTTTTTAACCCCCAAACGAAATTTGAAACACTTGACATCATGTATAGCACATGATTTATTTCAATGGCGAAATCTGACAGTCATATATTGTTTTGTTTAAAATCAGAAGAAAATTACAAGTTTATGAAAGACAGCTCAACAAGTCTCTGTTCTTTGGGCATATTAAAAAAAAATTCTATGAGTGAAGTTAGTGGATGCTTGGGGACACAACAGTGTATAAGAGTGAAATTACTGATTATTTCTTTCAATAGAAATTGCCTCCGACATACGAAAAACCAAATTTTAGGGACACAACTTTATCAGTGTAAAGTTGCTGAATATTTTTGTTAGGGCTGACCTGAATGCTTCAAAGCTTCAATCGTTGCTATGGTAGTCAATGTCCAAATCAGTATTTTAATGCTCCAAAATAGCCCATGAATTTAAAAAAAAACAGTAATCCAATGTTATTCATTATGTATCAACATTTTATTCACAGATCAGGACACTTAAACCTTTTAAATTTAACGATAGTTTTGTGTTTCTGACTTGTTTTTTTATCTAACGTCAGGCACCAGCACCATGTCAGTACTACTGAAACTGGGACAGTTTGACCCCATGTGACATGCTAACATACACTGGCAAAATGTTGAAAAAGTAATCGCCTGAAAAAATCTTAAGTGCTATATCGTGGGCAACTGGACTCTTGGATGAGAGGTGAAAAGTCTTCAAGAAATTCAAGCAAGTCCAGTTGCCTACGATATAGCACTTCAGATTGCTATGACCTGGCTGAATTTGAAGCCCCTGAAAGTGTTTCAAAATTTGTGAAGGTGACCCCCCGAAAATACACAAAAACTCAAATCAAAAGTCTTGTTTTGTTCACCAACAAAACAACTGTCTTATACTAAACACGTTTTCCACACAAATACAACATGCTAAAGTTATTAGCATAAGCCTATGGCATTTTACCTTGTATAAATTAGCCTAGCCACAAGCACAGATTTCCTCTGCTCATATGAAGCCAGGATAAATCACACACAAGATTTAAAATGTTGTTTTTGTGGAGGCTTTGTTGTCTTTACAATTTATAGCTTCTTATCTGTGAAATTAAAGTAAATTAAAGCTTTGTTTCCACAGAAAGACTTGACAGGAGGTCTGCGTCGCTGTGACGTGTAGCTACATTTCTGGGGAGGTGCACGTCAGGCTCTACATCAACACACTGTAGGTACGGCATCGATTTGAGGCCCACTTCCTTTACCCGTGGTTAGAGGGAGTCATTGTGCAGATTGCAAAGCCCTCAGAGACAATTTTGCGATTTCAGGCAATAAGAATAAAACAGCCTTTTGAAATTGAAAAGTACATTTTAAATCATAGTAAGTATTAAATTCTTTATTACATTTTGCTTTAACTGTCGGACTATCTGTGGCTTTTAATGGCTCTGTCAATCAGGATAAAAGCTTCCTGTCTCTGCCTCACACACACACACACACACACACACACACAAAGACAAAGACAAACACCTGCCCACAGCAGTTAATAACATCAGGGTCTATTAGCTAGCACCACTAACCAACCAGTAACACACACACTCACATACATGTCTGTAAAATGTCTTTCTGATCAATTATAGTCAAAACGGATGTTCATTACACTAACACACACACACACACACACACACACGGACACATGCACACACCATATGGCTGCAGCTGTCCAAAGACTAGAAAGCTTTTAGGGAGGGAGGAGACAAAGGGAGGAGGAGGAGGTGGAGGAAATCCTTTCTTTGTATTTATCTATTTAACACTCTTTCTCTCTCCGTCTCTCCCTGCAGCTCTCTCGGCCTCTCTCGTTTGTCCCCTGGTGGGTAATAAGGGCTAATCCACTTAAGCTGCCTCTCTCTCTCTGCCTCTCTCGGTTCCTGTCTGTCACCCCAGCATCCCCACATGCACAAACACACACATACAGACGCAAACACACACTTCATTCTTCACACCCATCTGCCGCTGTTTCTGACACTGGGTGGGTGTGTGTGTGAGTGGGAGACAAAGAGGCGAAGATGGAGGGAGGGAATCCCTGCCTCTCTCTGCTCAGCAGCAGCATCTTATTGTTCCTGATGACAGCACACACACACACACACACACACACTCTTCAATAATAGATGTGTAGCTCCTCCCTCCACGTTTCCCCACCATGACTCAGGACTGAGGCCTCATTTAAAGGAACAGGACACCCCGTTCACGGGCCATAACTGTTACTGTAAAAGTCAAGCACTTGAAATTGTGGTAATACTTTATGACCAATGAGAAAAAAGTCAATATGTCCATTATCATTACAAAAGACTCCAACCTGGACATTTATGAGATGAGAGTCAGCACCTCCAAATCTGAAGCCATGGTTCTCTGCCGGAAACCGGTGGATAGTTCAGCGATGTGGGCGCTGTGGCACCATCATGATGAAGAGGGAGCTCAGCTGGAAGGCAAAACTTTCAATTTCCCGGTCCATCTACATCCCAACCCTCACCTATAGGCCCGTTTCCACCGCAGGAACTTCGGGGTAATTTTACGGGGCCGGGGCCGTTGGTGCGTGTCTCCACCGCAGGAACCAACCCCGAAGGACAGAGTTCCAGAACTTTCACAGAGGCTAAACAAGTCCCTGCCTCGGAGTAGGTACTCACAACGGCCCCGAGAAACTCCTGGCTGGGGCTTGGGGATTACTTGGTGCTGATTGGATATACTCAAGGCGGGATGTGACGTCTACAGAAAGCAGCAAAATAGCCAGCATTTTTAAAACTCAGCAGACGAGGGTTAGCTCGTTCATAGCTTCAGTGACTCAATAAACGGTCCGTGAAAAAATATTTTTTCCAACGGATATCTTAGTTACAACATGATTGAGCTAGCAAAGCAGTTTTGTGTTGCTATGTGTGGTATTTATTCAGTTCTGGGGAATCACAATGTCTAGAAAGCATCAGTGGCTGCAGCTGACAGGGACAGCTAACAGCAGCAGCAAAGCTAACATCAGGACGTCATCTGTTAAAAGCCTCCCGTTGTCGGATATGACATGAAACTACTCCAGTTAGCTCAATCATGTTGTAACTAAGACATCCGCTGGGAAAAAAAAAAATTCACGAACCGTTTATTGAGTTACTGAGTATTATAGACACCGCTAAGGGCTAACAACGTCCCTACGCCTCTGCGTCGCCCCGGTCAAAATGGTCGTGCAACGATTACGTCACATCCAGAGCCCATAACTTTACAGGAACCTTCCTCCTACTCCGCTCTCTCAGTAGAGACACGGCGGTTGAGAGGGCCGAGCGAGAGGACGTTCCTGTAGTAGTTCCTGCCCCCCAAATAGTACCAGGAACTTCTTCAGTGGAAACGGGCCTTATGGTCATGAGCTCTGGGTAGTGACTGAAAGAATGAGGTCGCGTATGTAAGCAGCCAAAACGAGTTTCCTCCATGGGAGATAGGGATAGAGTAAATTAGCAGTGTGGAAATATTTTCAATTTCAGAGATAACAGGGGTCAACGGACAGAGCATATGCCTTATGTGAATAATGCCGTCATGGATGAACACAACATGACACTACCTGTCTGGATGGGCACCTCACTCTGCTAATGTCTTGCAGCAACGCAGTCACATTAGCTGCTCTGTTTCAACAATGTTGGGCTGAAAAAAGGTGCATGCAGGCTGAAATTCAACTGAGCTGTTCTGTCGGGAGAATAATGTTTCTGTTAATCCATGTTTTATGGCTGTTGGCAGAATTTTGTCTTCAGAGCTTTAAGAAAGATAGTCCTGAAGTTTTAGGAAAAAGATGATGGTCTGGGTTAAAACAGAAAGACCTGAAGGCTAACTTATCCCATGTGCTGTTGTACGTGTGTGAGTGGAGTCAGTTTAAGGTAAACTTTACTGCACTTAAGCACTTAGGTTATTTACATTATTTATGTGTTGTTTTTATCCTTTATGGCCAAAAGCAAAAAAAAGAAGGGGGTGGCAGCTCCTCCTTAAACAGGTAGCGTTGAATGGGTAGATGATATCGTCATGTACACAGTCATGTACATGGCTGTAGTCGATATTCAACTGTAGTCGCCTTTTTAAAGACACCTAATGGCTTAAAAATTCACAAGAGGGGCATTTCCTGATGTATCTTATGTCTTGGAACAAAATGTTAAAGTCTCTTAAGCCTGTGTTAACCACAACTTTATTTCAAACATTCCACCAAAAACCCATTTAAAAGACCCACTGACTTTGAGACGAGGAGGCTGGAAGTGCTAACATGCTAACTCATTTCCAGGTTTCAGGACTCATTCCTGCACCACTCTGTTTGAAGCTACAGTAGTGTTACCACCAGTAACACTTTAATCAAGCTCAAAGCTGTAAAAACAGACCCGACGTGGATCTTGCAGACGCACCAGCTGCATTAACTGTTAACTGACAGGTCATACAAGCAGAGGGGATTAGCTCTGTACCAAAGCTGCTTTAAGAAATTACATTTTAATGACATGATATTCCCAGATGGTACTGGTATGTCCCTGCTGTGAACTGCATGCATGACATGATCATTTCCCTTTGAATCCAAGGTAAATGAAAAGCGTACCAGGCTGCCATAAACTGAAGAAAACGTCAAAGACAAAAGTGTTTCCTGGAAACGTCAACACTTCATGCTGAACACATTTCAGTTACAAGAGCTGCACTCTATGATGTAAATATGTGATAACTGTGTTAAATACTGCTATATTACTTACAATGAATATACAGATATTTAAGTGTATTTAGTTCTGCCTTTCTGCTGTCTTCAGTAAATTGCTAAAGTTTGAACATTCTTTGATTTAGCAAACTGAACACAAAAGGCACCAAATACAAAAATAATGGTAGTTACATTTTAAAGTTTTCTACAGATAATCTCTTTCAATTGACTCAAAAAAATCCCTGAGTGCAATATTGCAGTCTTGTGTTTACTGCACAAGTTGACATCTCGATGACTATAAATAAACAATATACTGTGCAGACTTAGTTACAACAGACGTCTGTTGCCTCTGCATGATCTGCATGTTTTGATCTTTGTTGTAAGATTTTGGATTTTTGCTCATTATAAGTGGGTGAAAGTTGGAAGAGTTGCCAAAGACTGCTATTACAATTCATTTTTAAAGAGGAAGTCCATACCGGAAAAATGCTAGAAGCTCTTTGTGGCTCCACAGGAAGCTGTATGAAATCTGTAGTCCGTCTGTGATCTCTGCTTAAGGTCAGCAATGCTTAAGGCTACATTAGCCACTACTAGCATAATATGTAAAATTCTCCAACTTAACTGTAGCATGCATTGTTGGTAAGGAAGAAGTGCTTTCCTTATATGACATGACAAAATGTGTTTTGTGAGACGGCCAAATTTCAGAGAAACATGAGCCACTTTTACACTTCCTGTTCAAGGCGGGATTAGCATGCCATCATGCCGCCTAGCCGTTCTGTATATAAGGTACGATTGTGGAAAGGAACAGAGGTAGTAACAGCACTGGAATGAGGTCTTTGTTTAACATAAATCTTGAGAGACATGACCATGGGTGGAACAAGTGTGACGTTTTGGTTACGTGTTATGTGTGCGACCCACTGCAGGAGATTAGGGCTGCAACGATTAGTCCACTAATCGATGACTAATCCACTATTAAAATAATCGGTGACTATTTTAGCAGTCGAATAATCGGTTTGAGTCATTTTTCATAAAAAAGTACTATAAAAGTACCCCAAAACACTCTTAATGCAGCTTCTTACATTCAAATATTGGCAGCCTTACACACTCTCCCATGACAGTGAATTAAAACCCTTTGGCGTGAGTACAAAACAAGACATTAGATGACATAATTTTGGGGTTTGGGAGAGACAGACCGACATTTTTCAATAAAACGATTAGTCAACTAATCGAAGAAATAATCGACAGATTAGTCGACAGTGAAAATAATTGTTAGTTGTAGCCCCACAGGAGATTTTAAAGCAGCTGTTAGTAGTTAGCAGCTAACTCAAAGAAGAAGAACAGCAGCCATAAATCTGCACAAATTGGGAAAATGATGAGGTCCGGACGCTCCTTATCCTCCGAGCAGAGGATGAGATCAATCGCCATACAACAGAGAAGCTAAATGAATGTGACTAGCATGTTAGGTCATTATTGTTGAGGTTGATGTTATTGTCTTATAGTGCGATCTCTGTGTCAAAAGGGCTATGGACTCCATATTAGTGGTGCCCCAAATGGCAGGGCCATGTCCCCCCTGATATAATTGGTCCCCGTTGTGAAAGTAATCAAAACGTGTCTCTAAGTTGCATTAAAAACCTTTTCTCATTTGCTACCAACTTCCCTAGCCGGCATTCACATTAAATTCACAGCCTCACACACGTAAACAAACCATCAGACCACCAGCTAGTTTGCCACAGCTTTATTTGAGGGGTGTTCAGCTCGCCTGCTGCACACCGACAAGCATAGTGAGCGCGAGCACAACGTTCGGCGAATTGACTGTAATGAGGTCCGTTAATATGTATTCATAGCAGCACATGATCAGAGGTATCAGTGTAAGTGCTGGCAATACTGGTGGATTAGTATTAGTCCAAGTTGTGTTACTGACAGCGTGATCTCATTAGGCTTTATTTAAACAACAGCCTTTATCGTTAACTTTAATCCCACTGCATAATTGATTCTGCCTCTGTCCACACTGCGGCATGGTGAGAGCTGGATTAGCAAAACTAACCCTGCTAAACAAAATCACACATCATAATTAGAATTCATCTGAAAACTCTCTCAGTCTCTCTGAATTTGAGTGCTGATACTGCAGGTTAATCTGGCTGTAAGCCTGGAGGAAGCAGTGTGTGTGTGTGTGTGTGTGTGTGTGTGTGTGTGTGTTTGTGTCTGAATCACAGTGAATTAATGGATTAGTGGTCATTCATCCATGTAAGGTCTCTGTTTGCAAAGCACATACACACAAACACACTCTTATCCACGTCCATCCACAGACCAACAAAGTCATTTTTAGACGTCCTACACACAAACAATATCAGTAATGTCAACCACTGGTATTCATTCTTTCAACTCCTCCCCTCAGCAGAGACAGAAACCTTTGATAGTAGAAACGAGTCCAGACTGTTTTCAGGCTACGTGTTTGGTCTCCAGGTGAAATAAGGTCTCTCCTCTGAGTTTTATCCTCAGTCTCAAGTTTGTTTTCAGGGTAAAACGAGGTCTTGTCAGAGTGAAATACAATCTCTCCCTCAGGTGAAATAAGGTCTTACAGTACGGACTCAGAATGCTTCAAAAGAAACCAGGGTAGCACCGACCTGAACCAGCAGATCGGTATCGGCATCAATACTGACATAATTAGTTAGACCTGGAATCAGCCAGAGGAAACTGATCCATATTAAACACATTATAAGATTTAATGTTTCCTGTATCAGTTACATTGTTTCAGTCACAGAAAGCAGCTGACTCAGTGTTTTAGTGCCACAGCGGACCCTGGCATCACATTACCTTCTATGAAAATGATTCCGGTAACTTCCACATGGTGATGTATGCAGATTTTAAATTTGGGAGAAAAGCAGCACTGGTGTCAGATCAGTACTTCAAGGGTAGAGATGTCTGGCACATCTTCACCTACTACTAACATATATGGAGAAGGTAAAAAGTCTGGTACTCTGCATTGGCAGATACCCTGAGTTGAGGAATTGGGATTGCCATGTGGGAATTTAATTTGAAAGGTCAGACACAGGAAGTGTCCACGCTCAGCAGTCAGACAGGAGTCAGGTTAATCTCCAGGGCTGGTACCTGCGGTTATTCCACAGGCTAGTTAATAACATGTCGGGCAGGAAATCCAAAGTGTGGGATCATTTTGAGAAGGTGAAGGACGAACCCAAGGTGATATGTAAACTCATCTTCATTGGTCGACTACAAACATGACGTATCATCTGAAACATGGAAGTAGCTACATGCCCATTAGCCCACAGCGTCATTAACAGGCGGCTCGCTCAGTGTGTGACGTGCACTTGGAGATAAAATATAGGCCTATATTAATGAAGGTTCATTAGTATGGTTTTGTATTTCTCTGTAATGTAGCACAGTGTGAACAATGTTACTGATACTATTCTTTCTCACACCTTCAACTCAAACCACCAAAATATATCATTTAGTAATTACATTAATATCAGAAACATGTGGGAGACTAGTCGACTAATGGCCCTAAATGACGACTATTGGTCGACTAGGAATATTCCTAGTTGGGGGCAGCCCTCCACCTGGAGTAGTATCCAGCTGGGCTTTATCTAGAGCTTGCGAGATATATTTCGGCTGCGCTTTGGAAAGCAGAGCTAAATGCTAAACAAACATGGCACCACACCGGTGAGGTAAGACAACACGTTTACATGTCGTTTTCTATGTGTTCTCTGACATTTATCCTAACGATATGAGGTGGTCTTTGTGGGGAAAAAAGCTTGTTTAGTGGACTAACTTTGCACTTGAAGGTTGCCCAGTCACTTGCGTTTTAACAGGTCTGACGCTACTATGTGCCCCGGCTTTATCTAGGCTAACAGCTAACATGCTAACTATTATTTTTATGTCACTAGTCACTTGAAACAAATTTAGGACGATAGGAGACAAACTGAAATAAACCGAAATTTCCCTTTAAATTTCCAATCATCTTACCAGTGCTCAGATCTCCTTGCCCATTTGCAGAAATCTGCTTTGCTTGAACTACAGATTGTACTTCAGCATTTAGGCATAAAGAGTATAAAAGCAGGTCAAGAGAGAGAGGGGTGCAGCCCTCTCTCTCTCGGACCCAACTCAGATCAAACTCTAAAACTAGGCAACGCTGAGCAAAAATGAATATAATTTCTGTCACTGCATTGTCTATTTCTCACCTCAGATGATTTCGAAATCATATTTTAGTGTACTGTTTAGCTGGCTCAGTTGTTTCTAACATACCGGCTATTCAGTAAAACCCTAAGAGAGTCTCTCCTCAAAGACCATCATGGTTTTCCTCTCAGTTATTAAGACAAGAAGTGATGAAAACATGTGAAGAATTTAAAAACGAGAGCTTGAGAGAGAAGTTCAAACCCTGCCCACTTTCATTCTATTGCACACCTGGCCAATCACTGCGTATGGCGGGCATGATTGTCATCTCCCTCACTAAAGTGCAAACATCACCTTGCAGTCGTCATCTTTTGTCTATACTAAACATCTCCATGGCTACAGACATTACTCATGGATTTCAGCAGATTAGCTAAGAAAATTAACTCTAATTACTTGTTCATGCTCACAGCGAGAGTTCGCTTCACACCTCACAGCTGGAATATGAAGAACACACACTGAGATTCAATCTCATGAGAATGCACAGCTATTAATGCCGAACAGCAACAGAATGAAAAAAGCATGAGAGATATAGAGGTGTATTTATAAAGAGAAATAACAGGATTTTATAGACAGGATGTATTAAAGATTTATAAGAAACAACATTTAGGAAGAATCTGATGCTGTTTTTAGCACTTGGACGCTGCCCTCAGCTCTCAGCCATGATGCCGCTTCTTAATCTCCCAGCATGCCTGTGTGAGGATCTGCTGCGCTTCACCTGTTTCTCACATGACAAAGACCAGAATGACATCATTAACTTCTGCTTGTTTTGTCTGTTGTTCATTAAAAAGAGAAAACAGTGATTTGGCGATTATTCTGGCAGCGTAGCAACAGCAGCAGCTATTGACAGACAGCTGGCGTCAGTTGTCTGATAAACACTCAGACGCTGCTCTCTGATTGTGTGTGTGTAGGTATGAATGTGTGTGTGAGTGTGTGTGTGTGTGTCACTTCCTGTTTCCGTCTGATAATTTAGGATCCTATTTATACACCGCTGATTAGCATAACATTGAGCCGCCGCGCCGCCTGCACTTTCCTGTGAGTGTGTGTTGTGACTCTTTTTCTGCTCCTTTTTTAATTTCTCTGCTGCTGCTTTCTTAAAATGTGAGCATTCGCAGTGTCGAATGCTCCGTTTAATGTTTTCATGTTCCCCCAGTGCCACCACCATTTCCTATACAGACAAAATCAAGAGCATAGATATCACTTTTTCAAAACACACCACTGTAACTGTCTGAAACATATGCAAGGAAAAGGAAGCCTAAATCAAACACAAAAAGAAATTAGATAAACACATGTAGAATACATTTGATTGGAGCTTTTCAAGCTTATATATACATTGCGGAAATATACAAAGCAATGTTAATTTGGTTTAAGAAAACTATGGCAATAAATGTTCGTCAACAACCTTTTTTTCCATGACAAAGACGAGACATTGACAAACTAAAAACAGATATTTGACGATAAAAACTATGACAAAATGTATGTTTTGTTTTCATAGACGAGACGAGATGAGATGAAAATGTTGGGGTGGGCTACTGGACAATCAAAATAGGACGAAAGGATACCTGAATGAATAACATTAATGATACTTATAATAATAATGACTCTATTAAGGAAACAAAGAAAGATCCATAGCGTACCACTAACAACAGAAATTCGTCTATGTACAAATCAGACGTTGCGCTAGACTTTTTCGTCGCCGGTCATTTTGACCGACAGGGTCATAAAAATCCAGTCATAATCTATTTTTACCGGTCATTTTAATTTTCGTTTTTAAATGATAATAAAGATATTCAAAGACATTTAGTTTTCATTCGTTCGTTTTTAATAAATCAAACAAGCAAGTTATAAAGTGTGTATTAATAAGGACATGAACGAAAAGATGAACAGACATCCACCGCAGTGCTTCAGTTCAGCGTCTGGTCTACACGCGAGCCGCGAGCGCTTCTGTCAAGCTGGATAGAGTGGATCGTACCAAACAGGAAGTCGGACACAGAAAAGACGAGAGAATCCGGCCTATTTTCAAAATAAAATAACAACAGCACGCACTGAGGAACGTGAGGAGAAAATACCGTGTTTATAATTTAAAAAAACACAACAGTGCGTAACCGAACACATTTTTCAATACCATAATCACTTCATTACAATTTTAATTTTGTGTCATCGAGCCTACAGGCATAACTACATAAATAAAATGGTCAGAACAATATGCCCTATTCATTCAGTGTTTATCCAACATGCTCAATACATGGACATTCAATGACAAATTGTCATTAACTTATTACGTTATAAAAAAACAATTAAAATATGGACTTACCCATGTTTAAAATGACCTGTTGAAGTGAAAAAACGAGTACTGACGGGAACAGACGAGTGGAGTTGATGTTTAACCGGCACGGAGAGCGCAGGAGAAATGCGCTGCCTGTGTGGACATTCAAGCGCCTCACAGGACTTCTGCGGCCCTAACGCATCTGGTGTATCCAGGGCATTATGTCAACAACGCTACATGAAGCAAATGAATGACTTTTTCTCTGCAGTGTGAAAACGGCAGCCACTTAAACCACTGACTGTGCACTCTGCCGCCAAGTGGGCAGGGGTGGTAACTGCAACCGGTCAAATGACCGACGGCCTTCAGATTTTCCGGTCATTGTTGTAAAAAAAACAGTCAATGACTGAGAGTATCCGGTTAATGCGACCCCTGGTACAAATACACGATATAATAAATGCAACATATATATAAATAAGACAAAAATTACCCACCATTAAAATGGTAAATGGACTGCACTTGTATAGCACCTTTCAAAGCGCTTTTTACAGTCACATTCACCCATTCACACACATTCACACACTGGTGGCTGAGGCCACCATACATGGTGCCACCTGCTACTCGGTAACCATTCATACACACTCACACACCAATGGAACAGCCATCAGCAATTTGGGGTTCAGCATCTTGCCCAGGGATGCTTCAACATGCAGACTGGGAGAGCTGTGGATTGAACCGCTGATCTTCCAATAGGTGGACAACCCACTCTAGATCTTGATCCACCTTGATCCAAGCTTGGGGCGGCTGTGGCTCAGGCAGGTAGAGTGGGTTGTCCACAAATCGGATTGGTTCGATCCGCGGCTCCTCCAGTCTACATGTCGAAGTATCCTTGGGTAACTGAGAAAGGCCGCCCCAAGCTTGGCTCAAAGGCTGACTTTCAATAGATCCCAGTGAGGGAAACTGCTCTGCTACGTACAAAACCCTGACCCAGGATCGGGTCGTCTGCAAGTGATTTAGCACCAGGTTCTCCACAAATATGCGGTGCGAGATAGGAGAGGTGCAACAATCTGCCGGCCACATCCAGATCATCACGAACAGCTCTGTTCACCGAACGAGGCTGGTTATCTGGAGCCAACCGAAGATCTGTGGCGCTATGGTATCGTTACGTCTAGGCTGGATTCTGACTTAGAGGCGTTCAGTCATAATCCCACAGATGTCGGCTTTGCACCGTTGGCTCCTGAGCCAAGCACATACACCAAATGTCTCGTACTGAGCAGGATTACTACTGCAACAACACATCATCAGTAGGATAAACTAACCTGTCTCATGACAGTCTAACTGAACCACTTCATTATACAAGTTCATATAAAAAAGACAGAATTCAACAAACTGCCCCCAAACTGCCCCCACAAACAGGCTGGAGACCCAGTGGCCCCACTGTCTCCATGAAAACCCTACTGAGCTTAGGTCAAGGTTGGTCAAGGCCAGGATGATACCATTTTCTGAGACAAAGCCTGCCATACATCGATATATAAGATTTTATATTTAAGCAAGGCAGGTAGACACACCGACATTTGCAAACATTTCTTCGTGGAAGTTTAAGAAGCAGTTGGGCCACATTAAGTCTTCAGTAAGTAGTCGTTTATGATGTTAAAGGATGCTTAGTCTTTGTCCTCTGATATATAGCCGCTGGCCATCGTTAAGATTAAACATTCATTCATTTTTAAAACAGGAAATTGTCACTGTTTCAGTATGTGTGAGCTCTGGGACTAATAATAAAAAGAGTGAATGGCGTGCTGTGAGCAGGAGTGATTTAATAACACAGTTGATCAGGTTTCAGTGCAGAGCCTCACCCTTATGAACTTCTCTCCTCCGGCCCGCTAAGTCATCGTTGTCACTGTCTGTCCATCCAACATGTAATCCTAGTGTTTTCTTTGCCTTCTCAGCACAAATTGCCGCATTATTACTCACATGGTTTAGTGTTTATGAATACCATTTGTTCTGCATTATCAACCTCTAATACTAAATTCATGCACTAAATAGTAGATCACCATCAATTGTTCGGCCCTTTATTAACTCAGTCAGCGTGCTTTCCTTTTAAAGACCGACAAAAAAAACATGTACACTGGTGGAGATGTGTGAGGGGTTTCAAGTTTTTGCAGGTTTCAAAATCTGCTCCTGGATTTAGTTTATATCTTGTAAGTCACACCTGAAACAGAGTTTGTCGTATGTCATTCTGATGAACTTGATCCTAATAGAGGTTACTGTTACACTAAACTGTCCTATCGTATTACAATATGTTAGTTAAAAGCTAGCTTCAACATTTTCAAAATGGACCCCTTTTTTGTGACTGATTGGAACAACAATTTTTGACAACTGGTCCACTATTGCGAGAAACCGCTGCAGCCGGCAGCCGTGAACCAGGCTGCAATGTAATCACGCAGGGCATGTCCACACCTCCAACTGAACGTCCACTGAAAGTGCTTATTTTTGCCACTGACAGGTTCAGGTTGTTTGTTTAACCAGAAACAGCCACGGAATTGGTATCCCCAATTTTGACTCTCAAAGTCATCAAAAAACAAAATAAAACTCACAAAACCATCTTGGTTTTTCTTTCCACTGCTCCAACTATCAACAACTCTGGTTTGGTTGAAATAAACCCTTAATTCTCTCAGTATATGCTGGTTCTATACACACTAAAATTACTGTGGGTTTGGTGACGGCAATTTTGTGGCTGATTATGGTTAAACAAAAAGGATCTTACCCTTTAACAACTTTACAGTTATCACATCGCGACTGACTTGACCATCACATCAGAGGACTAATATTCGTAATCCTCGCACTGTGCAGGCACGTTACAAGATGGAACGTTTACATTAGCAGCTAGAAATATTCCCATTTCTTTGATTTTGTCAGGAGGAAAGATAGCATCAACACTGTTGCTGCAGGTAGTCGGACTAAAACTCTTACCACTGCGAAAAACACGTCTTCAAACCTCTGGTCCAAAACACTTACTACAACCGACAGCACAGCAATGTGAAGCTCCAGGAAATACACCCCACCAAAGGTGAGCCCTGCTTGGCCTGTGGACATCACCTGTAGCTCTACTTTGGCGAAACAACTAACACTGGATTTTAATCATGTTCAGCTGCAGCTACAAAAAAGTGATATGTGGTGGATGAAATGTTGCTCCACGAGTGACTCTACGTCACCGTGGGTAAATATGGGTCCAAGCAATAGAAGACCTCCAGGTAAATAGCTAGCTACACTTAGCTACATTTACTGGCCATTACCTTGGCGAGCACACAGAGGCACACATCTCAATTCTGGGAAACCAATTTTATGGGGTGTAAGTAATGAGTAATATATTACATTTTTAGATCAATGAGACCAACACTGGTAGGAACTCTTCCCATAATCTTGTCAGATACCTAATAAAGATCTGAGTCTGTCGATGGCAAAAAAACCAATCACTTATTGTGGATGTAAATTGACGATGCAAACATATTCTAAGCCAAAACATGATTGTTTCTCTCTGACCAAGTGTCTCTTGTGCTTAAACCTAACCACACATTTCCATGTATCCAAATAGAATGTATCCATGGTTTGCAGAAATGGACATTGCCAACGTTTATTCTGGTGACTGGGTTGAAATATGACAAAGCTGCACTGTACAAGCATGAAACATTACGAAGAGAAGTCAGCATGAGGCTCACATGTGTGTCTTGTGTCATTACTTAGTCTGACAGCACTCTGACTGAACTCAGCTTTCCAACAAGCGCCGCTCCACAAGGAGGAATCCATTATGGCAGCACTGAAGGGGATGTTAAATGAATGGCAGATTAGAAACAGTACGGTGGATTTGGTTTTACGAACGATGTCAGGAACATGCAAACAGCTGGGTATAGTAACAGATTGGTATCAGTTTTGGCTGATACTCAATAATGTGGGACTGGTTTTAAAATGAAATAGTGGTCGGGAGCCATCTCTAATTTCCTCTGTACTGAAGTCAGAGACGTTCAGCTGATGGAGACAGATCCCTCGTACAGCCGCTCAGACGCTGTGGTGCATTTTAATGTGCGCAGGCGGGCAGCTTTGGTTTTGTTACTGTCGACAAAAATCATTTAATTCTGCTGTTGTGTGGATCATTCTCTCAAAAGAAAGTGTCCTGAACCTCACGGAAAACTACAAAGCAAACAACACTGTTCAAAGCGAGACGCTGGTGCATATCTCCGCCTGTGCTGCAGGAGTAATGATTTTGATACAGAATAGAAAAACTCATTAGCAGAGGGAGAGGACGGGCACGCTTTTAGAGACCTCAGATTTAAGTCCTGCTTCACACCAGATGTGGAGACATTATTCTTTCTTTCCTTATGAGATAAAACATGTTTATGGAGCCTCTTTCCAGCACTGCGGGAACAAGAAAATATGGACGTAATGAAAAAGATAATGTGAGTATGATGATAGCGCCCTGCATTAAATGTTTAAAAAATCCACCTTTGTAACTGCTCTCTATGTTCTGTAAATTCTCCTTTGAGACACGCTGTGCTGTAAGATCTCATCACCTGACAACATTTTATACACACGCAGGTTAAAATGAAGGTGGAGCACCTCTCCCGACACACAATGTGTATTTGAAGGTTTAAAGTAAGCGCTAAAGCAATTAGTACATCTATCAGGAATGAACCACTGTAAAAAATCAATAGTGTGAGTCATTTTTCTAACAAAAATACCAAACATTGCGTCCAAAAACTGAGGATTTGATGTGTTTTAATTGTTGGCCAACAAAACATTTTGGATTGCAAGCAACAGCCACAACCACTATGTTCATGTGTTTTCTTATTTTCATGGGAGCTCTGCATATTTACACTCTGCTGATACAAATGCCTGCATGATGACAAAAACACACCTTGCAGTGGCAGAGTGCGGTTCGTAATAATGACATTTTACTGCAGCCCAGAGGCGTGTTCATGTGTTTCAGGCGGGAAGAAATTCTTTGTAACACAGGTTAACATGTCACAGGAGTCGAAGGACTCTGTGGACTGATTGGCTGCATGTATTCTCTGGCCACAACTGAAAGTCAGACACACATGGTTGATTATTTACTGCTGGATTACAGCTCACAACTCGCACCAACGGCTGACGCTGCTCCGGTGTTGTTGCTGGAGAGTGAAACATCCTGGCACAGACTATTTGCTGGAGTTTACCAGCATGTCACTCGTGCAGCATTTGAAGGTAATTGTAAGCATGGCTGTTCTCTGGTGTCAATGTCCAATTGTCCACCGTAACCATTTTCATTAAGTCTCGTCTCATCAACAAAAATTAAGCATGGATTTTGTCTTAGTTTTTATTTTTAGCTTCTCATCATCTCATTTTCATGATGGAAAAAAGGTTGTTGACGAAATTTTCATCGTGGTTTTCGTTAAGAAATTAACACTGCTTCACTATTTCTCTGTGTTTTTTCAGCATAACAAGGCACCGGCGTCTATTCAGTACTGAGCGCTGCATGTTTGTCATTTTGCTAAAAATGCTGAAAATTATTTGGGTAAAAAATGCAGCGACTCACTGTCACTTTTTATCCAGCCATCAAACCACAGTGAAGGAGGAGCTGGACAAATTCCACAAAGACTGACAGTCACACTGCTGGACAACAATAACAATGGAGGAGAAATTCATACTGAACCCACACAGACCGGTGGGTTTGTGCTTCAGGCTTCCCTTCATCCAGAGCAAGTACTCTACTTTGTGTCGACATTTTTTCTTCCACGGCAACACATTCTCACTCTAACCTCGTCACATATCGACATTTGGTCATGGACCTTCCACTTACAGATACAACGTGAAAGGTTGTCGACTTTCAGGGACGCTGTGTCAAGTTCTGCCTGTTACATGCATTGTTTTTTCAAAATACACTGCTGTTTTCACAGGGAATTGAACATTTGCATACAGTCTCTTTCAAAATAAAAGCACGTCGTTACAACACAAAATTTTTTTTCCTCCGACAACAAACGCACGTGGTTAAGTTTAGAAAAAAAGAACAAGGTTTCACTCCATAATCTTGGGGACGTGAACACTGCTCCCCAGGGTGAAAGTTACTCTACTCCTACTCGGCCTTTCGCAAACTTAACTTTTGTTCGTGTCCCACCACGTTTCCCCGACGTCGCCAAGCGTCGTTACACTGTAACAACGACCAGTTGCATATCATGCTGAGGTAAAAGGATGGCTTTTTCGTTGGTGTCTGACGCCACAAGTCACTGCCCGAGCGCCAGATTTCGAGAACTTCAAAGTGAGACCAGGTTGTCCATGGATATTCTGTATCGCAGCAACCACACGCACCACACACCAAAGCATCTCAGCTGTAATGCCCCTCTGTCTTCTGCATTTAACCACAAGCAAGTATTCAATTTGTTTTAAAACTGTTACATCATTTGAAAAAAATTTGAAAGTTTGCTCTGGGCAGTGTTTCATTTCGGCTCGACTGCTTTCAACAAGACGGCCTCATTTTACAGCTAAACAGTACAATAAAATATGTTTCTGAAAACATTTGAGGTGAGAAATAAGCAATGCAGTAACAGAATCATGCTGCCTAGTTTGACTGCATTTCACGAGCAGTGATTGACATGATTGAGGCTCTGATTAATTGTTTCCATTCAGCCACAGTTTAATCTGGCAGATGACATTAGCAGCACTATGAGGAGGAGGAGGAACGTGACTTTTTCAAAGATGTTTTTGCCTCTGTTTGGTGTTCTACACGGGACTATATGAAGTAAATACTACACTACCCATGAGCCTCAGGGGCTTCTGCTACAGAGCAGACAACAATGAAAGGTCTACCACACTCTGAAAGCATCTGAACCATTGATGCAATCAAAGACAACACAACCTCTCCAGCAGCACTACAACAGCGTTGGAGCTGGTTGTTTCTCACATCAGCGCTCTCTGGGACTCACACTTGACTCCCCTCCTACAGCTGTTGTACCTTTGACCACATTTCAATGAATCCCACTTTTTTTCAGCACAGTGTTTCATTGTTTGTGCTGATGAGTCAACCAGTAGATTTCCACACAATGTCCATCTGCTGGAGACGATCCAACCGACAGTCATCTAATATTATGGGAAAACCAAGAGATCACACATAGAGGCCTGTTACTCTATACAACACACACTGTGTCTCACAGTGTGTGTGTGTGTGTGTGTGTGTGTGTGTTTGATTTAATAAAGCACCTTGGCAGGACTGTTCATGATAAAGTTATTGAACTGAATTACACTGACAGAGACAGAGCCAGGGTGTGTCCCCCTCCAGCAACGCTGCGTGTGTGTGTCAAATATGTCACCAATGCGTCACCAGTTTCCTTAATTTATTGTATTATTTTTCCATGTCTCTCTTGCACACACTCTTGAATTAATGAAATCACACAGTATCACTGTGTTTCACTTACGTCCATTATTGAGTGTCAGTATCAATCACACACACACACACACACACACACACACACACACAGACACAGCTAACAATACGTATAAATCATCAACTGAATCCCTCTTAACACACACCTTTACTCTGCATAGTCCAGGTGTGTGTACGCTACTCACTCATGATTTATCACTTAAAGGTCCAGTGTACCGGATTTAGGGGGGCATATTGGCAGAGAAGGAATAAAGTACAATAATTGTGTTGTCTATAGTGAACAACCACCTGAAAATAAGAAGATCCTCAGTCATCTAGGCTATGGTAATATGGACGAACGCAAGCAAGTCCAGTTTTCTGGATTTCTGCTGCCACATTCAGACGGTAGGGTCAGAATTTGGTGTAAACAACATGGAAGCATGGATCCATCCTGCCTTGTATCAACGGTTCAGGCTGCTGCTGGTGGTGTAATGGTGTGGGGGAGATTTTCTTAGTACCAACTGAGCATGGTTTAAACACCACAGCCTACCTGAGTATTGTTGCTGAGCGTGTCCATCCCTTTATGACCACAGTGTACCCATCTTCTGATGGCTACTTCCAGCAGGATAACGCACCATGTCACAAAGCTCACATCATCTCAAACATGACAATGAGTTCACTGTACTCCAGTGGCCTCCACAGTCACCAGATCTCAGTCCAATAGATGTGGTGGAACGGGAGATTCTCATCATGGGTGCAGCAACTGTGTGATGTCATCATGTCAATATGGACCAAAATCTCTGAGGAATGTTTCCAGCACCTTGTTGAATCTATGACACCAAGAATTAAAATTGGGGTCCAGCCTCGTACTAGCAAGGTGTACCTAATAAAGTGGCTGGTGAGCGTATGTTAATCTGCTTCATATTTTTTTCTATTTCATTATTCTGGCAGAAAACTGTGGGAAAAAAATGCTTCTCACAAGTTCCTACAGTTCAATGTGACATGTGTCTGACCAACCGTCCAGAACCCAACAGATGTTAAATCTTTAATCACACATGACAAAGAAAAGCGGCAAAATCTCACATTTAAGTCACAAACAGAGAATATTTCATGTTTTTGGTTGATAAATGACTTAAAAAGATTAGATCACTTATCAGAGGAGCTGCTGATGAATTTTCTGTTGTTTTTGCGAACTGATAAATCCGATAAATGTCGCACCAAACATGATCTGATATCAACACAGAGAGTGAACGATCCTTTACTGGGTTTCACATCACTGTGAAGACAGAATTTGGTGCTGCTGGTCAGAGGGGATAAGCAGTTTGAAGACGTGATGGACCAGGAGATTAATCAATGATGCCAGCTGCAGCTGTGTGTTTAGCCATTATGCTCTGGTGGAAGTGTCAGACATCAAAACACACACACACACACACACACACACTGTATACTCTGCACACAGCCATGTAACACTTTCTTTCACCTTCTGACCATTTTGGATCAGTTTGGTCAGTATGAGCTGTCATCTGCTGCCTTTGTATCCAAATGCTTTGGTGTATCTCACACTCACACACACACACACACACACACACCTTATTAAAGCTCTGCATACATAAATTGTCTTTCAATCGCATATCGAGCAGATTTCCAGGAGCTCATCTGATGTCATTCCTCCATGATTCCTCTTTCTTTTGTAAAGACCATCAGCATCAGACACATGAGCTCTCACACACACACACACACACACACACGCACGCACGCACGCACGGGCGCGCACAAACACACACTGAATGCATGTATACCATCAAATATCTGCAGCAGAGCAGCGTTAATCATGATTTAAAGCTGTATGTGAACGCTTCCCTGTGTGATCCAGTGTGTGTGAGCACACACACCAGCTCTGTGGTGCTCCTCTGCAGATCTGCTGCTCCTCACTTGGGTTCATGTGCTTGTTTCAGACCGCTCCTGCTGACATCCACCACTCTTATCAAGCCTTTGTGGCACATTTTTGTGTGTGTGTGTGTGTGTGTGTGTGTGTGTGTGTGTGTGTTTGCAGCCCTACCTGTTTTGTAGAAGGCATCAGTGTCGGGGTCGCTGGGCGCCTCCTCGGCCGCTTCTGCAGGGTTCATATCGGAATCCGCTTCAATACAATCCAGCGACAAAAGAAAGAAGAGAAATAAAGCGCCCTCCGCTCCGTCTTTATTCCTCACATGGTGTCCGTGTGTCCGCCTCTCTCTCCATCCCTCCGCTGCCGTTCTTTCTTTCTTGCTTGCTTTCTTTCTTTCTGTCGCCCTCTCGGTTTGTTTGGTGTTTCAGGGCTGGCTTGGTTTCTCTCTATTGTTCCCGGTCCAACCTCCCTCTCTGCTGCTGTCCGCCAGGGTCTCTCTGCCTCCCTCCTCCTCCTCCCTCCTCCTCCTCCTCCTCCTGTCTCCCCCCGGCCCTCCCCTCCCTCTGCCTCCCTCTCTCCTGCTCCCTCTCTGCCAATTCAATTCATTGACCTTTATTAGCCAGACATCAGCTGTGTGCTGTTTATACATTATTGTCACACACAAACAACAAATTATTATTATTATTATTATTACTATTATTATCGACCAGGGACATAAAGTATCTATAAAAGTGAAAGGTGATAGCTTGTATATTTTTTATATATTTTTTATTTTTCTTATTATATGTATTTCTTTATTTTATTTTTTTTATTTGTCACTGTTTTTTTTGGTTGTTGTTTATTATTTTTTTGTTTGTTTGGGTTTTTGTTTTGTTTTTTGCTTTTGACCCAGTGTGGAATTAATAATGTTTATCTTATCTTGAATAATAATAACTATTATTTTTATTTTATTTTATTTTATTTTTATCTTTTTATTTTATTTATTTTTTTTATCTTATTTTATTTTATTTTAATCTTTTTTTTATTTTATTTCTTAACTGTATTATTTATTTTTTTCTGATTATTTTTATCATATCTGTATTTTTGTTGTGTTTTTATCAAGTTAAATTTATCTCTCAACCATATTTTCTTTTTGCTTTTTCCTTGCCTTATTACTGTTGTTGTTATTATTATTCATATTTGCAAATATCCACCATTTGCGATCATACCGGTGTGTAGAGCTTTTATATTTTAGCTTTTTTTTTTTTTTTTTTTTTTTTGCTTTTGACCCAGTGTGGAATTAATAATGTTACTACTACTACTAATAATAATAATGATAATAATTTATTCTTATTATTTTTAACTGCATGGTTAATTTTTAGCTTATTTTATTTATATCTGTATTTTTGTCATGTTTTTATCTTGTTTTCTTTTCTTTTCTTTTCTTTTTTTTGACATATAAATTATGCCCAATATGGGATCAATAAAGTGTATTATTGTTGTTATGGTGGCGCAAAAGGAAAACCAAGTAACTGTGCAAACGATGAGTTTATCCTCTGAGATGCAGAAAATGTGCTGTTGTGTACAAATAAAAATGTCGTCCTTGCTGTCTCTGTTTGCGTGTCTCATACATGTGGACAGAACTATGTTAATACTGTTTTACATCTCTCAGAGTATTAAGACCTTTTCTTTACAACTGGACAGGGCTGTTATACTGGTTGGCAGTGGCACACATAATCACATGACAGACAAGTACCAGCCTGAATCTAGCTCACAAGATCACAGCAGATCCACTGCCTTCTCTGTGGTCTAAGTTTGTACTCTAACCTTCATGGTGGAGGTATATCAAACCCAGGATGAAGACCAAAAAAGTCCCCACACCATTTTATCCCAGCAGGATTCAGCTGCTCAACAAGCTCTGATCTCGTAGTCTGGAGCTGGCACTTCTTTAACTTGATGCCTTCATCGATCCTCCCAGTAATTATGCTTTTTTATGACATTTTATGATGTTTTTATGATGCTTGTTTTTTTGTTATGTGTTGCTGCTGATGTGTTTTCATACTCTTTTATGTTCAACTGTGTGAAGCAATTCCCCTCGCGGCAATAATGGTTTTCATTCATTCATCGTGTGTTGATTGCAGATTGCATCAGCCTGTCTCACCATGATGTCTTCTACTGCTGAACAATATCCCCGAGGTTTTTCCTCTCACATGCCTGTACAACACTGTGCGGGGGGGTTCACATGCTCTGCTATGGTGTTTACCCAAAGTCCTAAGATTGAACCTACACATACAGTACACATCTGTATGATTTCTCCTCTGAGTTTCCCTCATCTGAATCAAGTGTCTGAAACAATTTCATGATCTGGGGCTGTATAACTAACTCTGACTTAACTGCAAACATTATATATCGTCCTCTATAGACCATGAAAATCCACATACAGTATTCCTCTGCTGATTACAGCTGCTGTGCTGCAGAGTAAAAACAAAAATGTGGGTTTCAAGATAAATCCATTTATTACCTGCATACCGCTTGGAGCTCAAATGCACTTGTATGAACATGGATCTTAAGATGGAAATGGGCAATAAAGAGTAAAACATACAATGCAAGAAGTAAATCTGTAAATGCAGAGCTCAGTATCTGAGACAGAAAACCATTAGAGATACTCATAATCTTTCAAACAGCTGTCGTTATATTGCTATCAGATACTTCAGACAAACAAGACGACGCTCTGAGGACAGTAGCGCTGCTGCAGAAACATGACTCTGTTGCTCTGAAGAGGCTTTTCAAATGATTCATACACTTACATCACAAACACACAAACACAAAGATCTTATCAAACTGCGACCTTGCTGATACAATGATGTGCATGATGTTTGGCTGGTAGCACAGCCCAGACACCAGAAGAGAGTTGGCATCGTACATCTCCACAAACCATGAATATGGCACAGTTGCACGCTTCATATCAACATTTCTAGAGGGGTGAAGTACATTGGTTAACTTTATCATCTGGAGGTGGAGGGGATGGCGGATGGTGAGACATCTGTCAGGCTGCAGAACCTTGTTTCAGACCAACAAAAGCAAGACATCGCTGCATTTCCAGCTGGGATAGTGCCACCGAAAGTGAGTATTTTAAGCAAAAACATGATCTTTTCCCAAACATGACCAAGTGATTTTTGTGCCTAAACATAACCACACATTAAACAGCGTTGTTGAAATGTAAAGAAAACTTATTTTTCAACATACCTGCAACTTAATAATGTACCAATGTAACATATCAGTGGTCCAGTTTGAAAATGAAGTGAAAGTTTTTCCTGCAAAACTCCACCACAGTCAGTTCTTGCCCAGACTTCTTTTCCCCCAGCTTGTATTTGGACCATGATGAAGAGTCGTATCCGCCCATGTACTCGTTTAAGACCCTTAAATCTCTGTATGTTATCAATGAATCAAATGATGACATGTAAAAAGGAGTTTCTTAATGACAAACCTGTAGAAAATTCTCAGCCAAGTCCGTAGTTTTATTGAGCTTGTTAGCGTCTTTTAGGCAATTGTTTTGGCTTCACAACACATTTGGTTTTATCTCAACACTCTTATTAACCCAAAGCTTCTATAAATCAGCTTTATGCAACCTGTCCAGCACCAATACAGCAGACAAACAAAGGAAACAATAAAGACCAAACATGAGCTACAAGGAGAATTTGTTAGGTGTCAGCCATCAAAACACCAGAGAATGCTAACTTTGCGTTGTCTTTTCAGGAAACAGGCAAATGTTTGCTGACATATTAAATAAAAATATATGAGTCTGTCAGCTTGTTGTGCTCCCTATAAGGAGGAGTGACTACCAGGGGAGGATTATCAGACAATGGCCCCCTCCCAAGCTCTCCAACATATGAGCAAAACACAGACTTTGTGGCTGTAATGCTGTTTTTTTGTGGTTTTGTGTGTCGTTGTAGCTGTTTTGTGTCTTTTTGTGGCTGTTTTGAATCACTTCCTGGTCTTTACATGTTCATTTGAGTGACATTTCGCAGGTGTGTCCATGGGCCTGTGCCCAGTTGACTCACTCAGTCATGTTTCCATGGTAACCACAATTAGACAATGTATTAACCAGCAAAGAATGATATTATATTTGGCTACAACTACAATAAATGTAGGCCTAACAGGAGAGTAAACACAGTTGTTGTTAAAATCATGTATTCAGCTCATTGAGTTTTGTTAATTCAGGAGAGTTTAACAACACAATGACTGAACAAACTGTTTAATTCGAGCTGTTTTGTTGAAACTATGAGCAGTTCTGGACACGAAGCGTTCTGTGTTCTTCTCCTCCTCTACTCTTTAGCCCCGGGCTGGAGGAGGCTGCCTGTGTGTTGGCCTGCGTCCAGAGATAAACATGTCCAACATGTCCCTGTCACTCTCTTTAACCCTGCTTTCAGTGTGAGCCTCTCGTCCTCTCACTGAACACATCACCTTACCAGCATGGAGGTCCTGAACAAGCTGCTCAGTGTCTGTGTCCTCTCACAGTGTGCTGCTGCCATCTAGTGGACACTATCACACATAACCGCTAAGTCACTGTGTCATGTTATTGTCATATCATTTTTCTGTCACACTTAACAGCTCCAGAGGGCCCATTACAGCTGCTCAAGCCACTTATAATGGATGATGATGATGATGATGATAGTGATAGATAATGATGATAGGATAATGATAGTGAGAACAATCAGTCGCTCAGGACAGACGATCACAAACGTCCAATCTTTAATCTGCACTCCTCCCCTTTTCTTTTTGGTTCTAGATCATTGCATTCTTGCAACAGTTTCCAATCCCTCTGTTCTCTGTAGTAATCCTTACCCTAATATTGTTTTTTTGGGGGGTGTCAGAATTCCTTTTTCCTTTTGACTGAATTGGAGGATTCAAGATGTGTCACAGAATGCGAGGAATGGTATGAAAAACAGTCCAGAACAATTATCCCTCACTTTTATCCGCACACTCTAGAGAAGTGATTCCCAGCCTTTCTCCTAAAGGGACCTCCTTTCTATCACTGAGTAAACTGATGACCTCAGACTGACTAAGGGTATTTTATATTCTCTTCGATGCAGAACAACAACAGTCCGGGACAACTGATGAATGGTACAGTTAACCCAAAGAGGGATCACAACACCTGCAGAAAGTTTGTATTAAACGATTCGGATGAATTTTGAGCAGATTCTTTCCTGCTAATATTGCAACAGAGAAGTTTTCCTGATATTCTAATCTAAGAGGAAAACTACATCTAAACAAACATTGTGTTTGTACAACTTTGAAAAGTCTGTGTGTGGGGTGTGAAAACACTGCAAAATCCAACATTTTCTTCTGCACCTTACACCTGTTCGGGTCTGTTTTGTGTCCAAGTCTTAATAAGGAGAAATCTCGCTCAGAAATCTACAGTGAGGCGACTTGTTAGTGAGAGCTGGAGAGAGGAGTGCTGGTGATAGTCTGTTGTGTTGGAGTGCAGACAGTGTATACTACCCTTGTCTAAAAGATTTTCAGTGTCATGGCTGAGTGTATCATGGCATTGTGATAAAGTCTACAAGATGTCAGGTCCTTTAGCGAGACATTATCCAACTGTCATCAGTCTGAAACCATGACACAGCTACATGTTGAGGATGACTCATTTTCACTCCTGCCACCGAAAAGAGGCAAAAATATGTGCAATATTACGATCTTTAACTTACATAACGTGTATAGTAGAGGAGTCAAAGATCTTTTGCTTCACTGATTTTCTGGTCTTGTCAGAGAGACCATTTTAAAAACATAAAACATTTTAGGCTTTTCAAATAAAATAAGAAGATCGTGGCCGGGCTGGTTAACACTTGCAGGTGTCTCTGCTTCTTTAGCCTGATTAGACTTTTCCTCAGGACTGTGTGGGCGTGTACAGGCGTTGCTTACTCTCCTGTTAGGATAAATTAAACATTTACAAATTTTGAGGTACATGGACTTTGATGACCTCATGTGGCACTGTGTGGGTGAACAGGTCCTTCAAGGACAGGAGACATTTTGAAACCCAGTGTAGTACCCAGAGTGAACAACCGAGGGAGACTCAGACCACTGATTCTGTCTGTTTAGAGTTTAGAGTTAAGAGTACAATTATTTAAGTATTTTTAATAAAAGTATAACTGTAATAAATTAGTACATTCAAGCTATATTTGGACACTAACAGGCAAAATTAGTTAAGATAAAACAAGATTATTAATTGAAATAAATTAATGCAAAACACTGCATCAGATAGAAATTCTGTTAATAGACCTTGTACCACAGGGCAGATACTAGACTTAAAAAATAAACACCCATATGCCAGTATAAATGTTGGCATTGTTAGAACATGAATGAATTACATTATAGCCTTACTTGTAGTGGGTATGTTTAAATAAATATTTTTAAAAGGCAGCTAAAAACATATCTGTTCACTTTAGCCTTTAACTAGCTCTGACTTTCCTAAAACAGGTCTGAAACTCTTTTTTTATGCTTCATGCTGCTGCAGTTTTTCCTAAAATCTTACTTGATTTTATGATTTATATAGTTTTACAATTCTAAGATTGTATGACTTTTTTTGATTTACTTAATATTATGATTTAAAAATGTAAATATAAACTAAGATTTATGGGTTTTGCTATGATTAGTGGGTGGTGGATTTGATGGAGAAAGACTGTGGTGAGCTCTATTTGATCCACAGCACCACAGCTGGATGGTGGTAGACTCTGGGGCAACTGTGGGCCGTACCTGGCACAGACTGTACCTGCAGTGAGATTAACTCTGGAGAAAACATTTGGTTAATCAATGTCTGTTGGTGAGTCTGTGCCTGTTGGGAATTATAGGCCCTGATTATTAATGATGTCTGAAGGCAGAAAAAGTGACACAAGAATATGAGATTTTGATTAATAGGTTCATTAATCACCACTTCGAAATGAAAATTGTAGAATCAGTTAATCCATGTTTTAAACTTTTAATGTCCTATAATATTAAATTACCTTGTTTGTCTGTTTTATGTCCATTCTGTCTATTTTCATGTGAAGCACTCAGTGCTTATACTGCCCTCACTGTAAAGCACTTTGTGCTGCATTTCTTGTATGAAAGGTGCTATATGAATAAACTTTATCATAATTTATTATCATTAAATGTCTATTTAGGTTTCAACAATGCTGTGGCAAATGTGTGGTTAGGTTTGGGCACAAAACATTTACTTACAGTTAGGAAAAGATCATGTTTTGGCTTGAAATACCAGGCACAGGGGGCACAATCACCGCTGGAAAAGCAGCGACGTCTCTGTAAAAACGACCACTTTCCTTGGTAATATCTCCCGTTGAAACACAGCAACGGATCGTCAGAAAAAAAACAATATTTGGTGACTAAGAACCACTGACAGATTCAACAATAACTTGCCAAAAACAACTGCTTTTGTTCTTTGTTGGTCTTGAACAGTGGTCCGCAGCTTGGCAGCCTCTTGCCTCGGTGTCTTGCCATCCACCATCCCCTCCACCTCCCCATAACAAAGTCAGCTCATATACTACATCACAATATGATACTTAGGAAACGCACAGTTGTATTTGTGGTCTGCAGAAACGTATAATGCCAACATGTTCTTCTGGCGACTGGGTTGAAACACAGGCCACGATCACTCATGGCAGAAAAAGCATGTGTGTTAACTTGGTGACAGAAACAGTTAAAGGTCAGCGCACTTGTGTTAGCCATGAGGCACTGAGGAAGTAGAAACATTCCTGTGGCCAAATATTTCAAAGCCTGTACCAGTCTCCGGTGCACCCACAGGTGCTTTCACTTAATTACCTGATTAAACCGCTCTGCAGGGCTGTGTGGGTGTACAGACCTGAGATTGGTTGACATCTTCAATCTTCACTCTCCTGTTAGTTTTGTTGCACCTGTTGCATGAGCTCATGTAATTCCCAGCAAAGCTCCACCCAACATCGACCGCAGCAGAGACGAGTGAGCGGGCAGGATAAGTGAAAACACCTGTGAGGGTCTCCAGGAATGTCCTGACATCAGATATACCAGAGCAATATTATCTCACAAAACATTTTACAGTGAATTACCAAGACAAGACTGGAATCAGCCTTTCATCTTTTTGACATATAGTAGGAAAAACACAAAAGTAACACTCTCCTCAGTGCCAGACTTCATTGAGAAAAAAAGGAATTTAAGATTGCTGAGGGAAACGCGGTGGGACGAAAAAGGACAAAAGTTAAGGTGACAAAAATCTGAGTGGGGTGGGTGGGAATGATAGATGGGTCCGTCAAACATCGACTTTTACCCAGGACAGTGGTGTTTGCGTTCCATAAGATTCGTCAACAACCAACGCACCCATGGTACCTTGCACGTGGTATCTGGACGTTCAAAGTCCATGACTAAACGTTGATGTATGATGTCAGAGCGAAACTGAGGGTGCTGACCAGCATCCACTGTAGGTGATACACTGACTATGGATGAGTACCTCATACAACCCCACTTGAAAATATCTGAACTCTCCCTTTAAAACCAAATAGTAAGAAGTAACTATATAGAGGAATAAAAAGTGGAATTGCAATTTGCCTCTTGAATGTGCTTAACTCTCCAGCACTAGTAACAGATGGGCTTTTCCTGCTGCGACTAATCAAAATGTCTGCTGTGAGGAAGATCTGTTGTCCTCAAGATAAACCTCTCCACCTCTCCACGCTCACAGCCTCTAATTAAGATAAACTGTGTACACCGAAATGTTTCTGCACGCAGGATGTTTCTCTTTGGCAGCTCTTTTTTCTCTATTTGACGTCCATGAAAACCACAGCGTGGACATCATGACAGACCGAGAGGGGAGAAGCAGATGTACTGGGGTGATGATTCACTCGTCCCAGGCAGGCAGCAGTCCCTTCTCCCTCGACTTCACAGAGACTCTAATTGGCTAGTTATTATCTAAATATGTCTGCAGTCTGCGAGCCTGACAAAGCTCACATCTCTAACAATATCCCCTGGGCACACTAAGTCCCATTGTTCTTTCTTTTGCCTTGTTATACTGAAATAAGGCGAGATGTGTCTTTCCATAAACAAGGAGAGCATCAGCGCCTCTCACCCCCACCGCCCCTCCAACCACCATCCAGCCTCACCCTGGAAATATGCTGCTACGCCCTCAGGAGACTCAGAGTGACGTCTCCACTGCCTCTCTCTGACATTCGCCTCAAAATCTTCGTATTAATTTTCACTATTATCGGCTTTATCTTGAAAAATAATGATGCAAGATCAAGTTTCCCACGGCTGTGTGTCACATATAAATCCAGGGGAGCTAATAATAGGATTATATGTGCGCATTGAGACTCTTTCTGCCCTCCTCTCCCGTCGTTAACAATGAGTGATGTCAGAGAGCCTCAGGCTAATCTGAACGTTACCATAATTACTTTCTCTGTGGCTGAGGATTAAAATATGACCGCATTCATAGAAAACTAAATATCTTTATTTAGCATCTCTGATCTAATTTAAGACAGATGATTACAGCGGCATTCAGCTTTTCTGTTGCAGTTAGTGCAGAGTTTAGTTAACTGAGGGGTAACTTGTCGACTTAGATGACTTGTGTTTTGGTTCAGACTTAAATCTCTCTCATGTGCCTCAGCTGTTTCTACTCACTGAGCCCTCAGTGTAAGTTTCTGGAAAAATTTAGATGCAAAAACCCCATTATGTGCTGAGTGAAATCATGTTTTACAGAGACTACTGAGCTGCTGATTTGCTGTATGGGGTTTAAATCAAATTCAGATACTGTACTTGTGTTCCTCTGCCAAGGGGATTATGCCTCTGTTTCTGTTTTACTTAGCAAGGAACAAATGATTAGTTTCTGGTGCAGCTTCAGAGATTTAAAGCAAGATATCTGAACACTGTGAGACAGAATTTACTTTGAAGCTGGGCTGTCTTATTTTGGCATCATTGAGCAAAAATCCCATATTAAAATTTGAGCATTTTAAAATTTAAGTGGTCTGAGAGAAAACTAGTCTTCTGCACCTCCTCTTGGCTCTGTTTTCAGGCTTTAGACAGTCTAATCTGTGCTAGGAGACTTTGGCCAAACACAGGTCATTTCAGAGAGGGCATTCCTATTGGCTGTACAGATGCAGATGCATGTGCATGAAGGTTGCTATTCCAGCACTGGCAACAACTGCCTACACTGCAAAGCAGCCCCAAAAAAGGAAGACTGGCTTATCAAAACGAGAGTCTAACAGAGAGCCTGACAATAAACAAAGTAAATAAATTAAAATAACGAACGTTAGCTGTAGCCTCGAATCACAGTGTTCTCCGCCTCACTCCCCGCCACAACAGACCCCCTCACTGGGAGGAGAGCAGGCAGCAGCTCCAGAGACAGACGCCACAACAACATAAATCCAGCCAGTGCAAACCCCAGCTCCAGGGAACGGGACAGCCCCTAGCCCCTGCCTGATGAGAGAACTTTCTGTTGCTGCCTTAGCCCAATTCAAGCCACTACAGCCACTGACTGCAGGTTTGTCTCCACAGCTGATTACTGCTCTCCTCTTGGGAAAGCAGTCCACAGCAGCGGGGAGCGAGTCGCAGGGACCATGGGGTGGCTACTGAACTAATTCTTGTCTCATTTGTGGTCTGATAAACAGATCAGATCCTCTAAAGTTGACTTGGCTGAGCTCCTGTGGGACACCATTGTGAGCATTTCTACTTATGCGGTGGTGTGTCTGTGTCACTCTGCAGTTACACCTCCAAAACACAAGTCGGTGGTGGGGGTTTCTGTGAATTACATTTCTGGGGAGTTGCACGTCAGGCTACAGCGTAGGGTACGGTGCAGGGTACGGCGTACGGTACGGCGTGGGCTCTACATAGATGTCGATTTGACGCAGAAGTATATTTCCCGCATTAGAATGGATGATAACAACAGTTTAACATGGATCTCCTCCTCTTTAAACAGTCATTTTTAATTATGATTTGCCATAAAATGATTCCCATGTTGCTCATCTTTTGCCGCACCACTGGTGATATAAATAACAGTGTTTGTGTGTATGTGACAAAGTGGGTTACTGATGTGTAAGAAGCCTGCGACAGTGTAAAGACCGTATTGTGACTGCGTGTCCTTTCTCGCCTCTTCATACTACCACTGCTCCCCTCTGGCAGCCTGCCAGTCACAATGAATTACAGTGAAGTAAGGGGGCAGCGTCTGTTATGTCGGGCTGGCTCCATCAACAGCAGCTACGAGGATGCAGGAGTCTGTTTGTTTGAAAGCAAAGTAAGAGGCTCTTCAAGGAGCAGGCATGATGCAAATGCTCACAAACTGACTTTTATTCAAAGAGACAGCTCAGCTGGGGTGAAACGCAGTGATTCCTGGACTGACATGTGAGCTGTAAACAGCTTTCTGTTCAAAGTTAGACTGCAGTGAAGCTACCATCTGTGAGATCATGACTGAACACCTCTAAGTCAGAATCCCACCTAGACGTAACAATACTATAGTGCCGCGGATCTTTGTTGGTGAGTTGAGCCACTTGTGATGATCTGGGGTGTGGCCAGACGATGGTCGCCCCTCTCCTGTCTTGCACTGCATGTTGGTAGAGAACCTGGGACACAGATGCACTACCATGCATGTGTGGCTGGACTATTTACCACAACAAACCACAGAGAAACTCAGATTATGACGCACATGGTAGCTTGACTTGTCTCATGGTGGCAGTGGAGTTATATAGTATTGGCTGACATACCTTATGGACAACGAACAAGGTTGCAAAGGTGCATTCAATCGCTGGCAGTTTTAATGTACATAGGTACCATGACAAGATCCTGAGACCCACTGTCATGCCAGCTCATGTTGCAACATGACAACACATAGCTCCATGTTGCAAGGATCTGAACACAACCCCTGGAAGCTGAAAACATCCCAGTTCTTACATGGCTTGCATACTCACCAGACATGTCACCCATTGAGCGTCTTGGTCTGTATCAACGTGTACAACAGCATTTTCCACTTCATGACAGTATCCAGCAACTTCACAGAGCCATTGAGGAGTGAGCCAACAGTCCACAGGCTACAATCAACAACCCGATCAACTCTGTGTGAAGATGTGTCTTCTATAAACCAAAATTTGAAAGTCTTTGAGAGCCTGATCAGGTGTAGTATCACAGCTTGGTTCAGCAACCTCTCTGTGCAGTCAAAAAACAAACTGTTTCAATTGGTCCATATTGTGTGGAAGTTAATAGCTGTTGAAGAGCACATTTCCATGCAGACTATTTTTGAACAGGCTACTTTAAGGATGCGTCCCAATACTCACACTTCCCCTCAAAATTGTCCCTAACCCTTGTTTTTGCACGTTCCCGCAAAGGGCTAGGGTGTCCCAAACATTAGGGAAGTGCTTTTCAGCCCTTAAAATCCCCACTTAATTTGAAGGGCCGTGTGATGCACACTTGCGAACCCATCTTAACTGAGGGGAAGATTGAATTTCCCAGGATGCATTGCTAAACTATCCAGCCAGGCGAGTTTTCCAGGAAGATGGCAGCCTCCATGAGAAAGCCATCGCACAATTTTAAGTACTATTTTCGCAAATAAGCATGCAAAGATTATGTTTCTGCATAAGCATTGTTATCTGTAAGCGATGAGTTAGAATATGAATGCTTGAAAATTGCTAATGCACGATGTAGCCGACATGAATATATACAGTTGCAATCAAAATTATTCAACCCCCATTGCATATTAGGCTTATTGGCAAAATATACAATTTCTCTGCTGTTTGCAATAAACAAATTACACAAGAAGTGAGTGGAATCTATCTGGCAAGTGCACTTGAAAACAAGGGGTTAAGATTAAGGGTAGAGAATTGGGATTGGCCCCAAGTCAAGTGAGATCATCAGTGACTCCTCTCATGTACTGCATACCCAGTACAAGCTGCTGCCCCTGGTAGGAGTCTGAACAGATTTACAAATTCATTCATACCTGTGTCGATAAAGCTTTTAAACTATGGTGGATAAGCCAGATCTGGCACTGGATTGACGATTTGCTGATTTGCATTTGTGTAGAGGTATTTTTAGCGTGTGATGTCATCGATTATTTATTTATCTTTTTGTGTTTCTTATTACTATTTTGGGTATAATGTTGATTTCTCTATGTAATATGTTCTAAGTTGTATTTCTATGACTGCAGTATGGGTGTTGGGCCCAAGACAAATTTCCCACTCTGTAGGTCAACTGAGTTCTTGATCTTGTATAAATAATGTCAGTGGTTTTGTTTCCAGTAATCATGCAGACTCCTCAGGGTTAATGTGGTAATGATTTATTGATGTTAAAATGCTACACATAGCACCTTTACATGTCAGGGGTCCACAGTAAGGAGTCACTGACACAGGTTGGAGATCCCTGCTGTTTGCTGTTTGCTGTCTGAGTGCGTAGAAAACCGGAGGGCTCAGAGAGGGAGACGCATGGAGTGGTCAGAGTTATATGCTTGCAAGATGTTTGTGTTTTTTCACTTTTGTGATTGAAGAAATCCTTTATTTCCAAAGGAAGAAAATAATACATTTGAAACAAGCAGTCAAAGGACATGGGTCAAATCTGCAACACCTACACCTTGTCCTGTTAGCATGTTAACGTTACTGTGGCTAAAGAAAAGACAAAATTAAACTCTCCAACATTATAGCCTATTAAACAAGTCTCAGTAGTATGGCACCATTTTCAGGCTGTCATAGAGTCCAGTGTTTTGTGATGAGAGTACTATTTACAATTAAAAACCAAACCAAAAAAAAAAAAAAGAATCAACAAAGGAGTTTGATAAGCATGTGTTTTAAAAATAGTGCTTGAAACGAGTGACTTGACGTAAAACTATGTACATACCTGTATTTGTCAAAGCTTGTTTGCCTTTATATACACATCTTTTTTCACATTGTTAATAAGTCACATCAATCATATTAAATATAGCAAACATTTCCGCTGTAGTAAAAAGAAAGGGAAAGAAACGAGTCAATTCGAATGACATGTAACCACGTGTGTATCACATTTCAACATAAAACATAGAACAATAATATTAATACCAATAGTAATGACATTATTCGAACAATTAAATGGAAATCTCTTTTCAGCATCTCTTCGCCATGAAATAATTCTACTCTGCATCATTATCCGGTTCATTTTGCTATGTACAAGAAACATTCAGATCTGTATCCTTCCAGTAGAGATCTCTGTTTAATACTCACATTTGGTTTTTCAGTGTTTGCCATTCGGTAACTGCGCTGAGATGCTGTGAAGACCTGAAATTACTGACCTGATAAATCGCCCAAGTTTTCTGCAATTTAAAAGGAAAAGTCTCACATTTTGTCAGGTGAGGAGATCGGTAAAGTTTCACCCCTCTGTATGGAGATAGATTTGTCTCAATATTATCTGTGTGAACAGCTCGACAATCTGTGTGTTAGTGTGTAATCTGTGAATGCAAAGCACCCTCCACAAATACAAAATAAGATCTGAAAATCAAAAAACTATTTTCCAAATACAAAAATCTGTAAATACTAGGGCTGTAATCAACCAAAGAATATCTATGTCAACTGAAATTCTACCTGTTCTAGCGTTAGCCATCCTGCCACGCCAACAAGGGCTCCAGTGTGATCCTATTCCTTTCAGAAGCTTTATAATCCAGCCTTGAACTGCAATGTCTTTATGGAGAGTCCGGGTGCTTTCAGACCTAGAGTCGTCTCGTTTGGTCTGAATCAGGGACTAATTTAGTTACAAAGTTGTATAATTGCCTAGAGTTGGTTCGTGTTCTCACGGCAGCATTTACAAGCGGACCAGATCAAATGCCTTGTGTGAGAAAGCTGCTCTTGATTGGTCAGAATTTCCATGTGGGAAAAATCCAGGAAGTAAAGCAAACGTTGAAGAAGAGTACACTTGCAAGATAAATGTGACACTTTCTAATGTCACAATGGAGGGACAACTACGCAGGTTGATTTTAGCGCTGCTCATCGTGGACTATATTGCTGTCATTGTTCATTTTAGTCAAAGCATACAGTTTGAAAACAAGGCGCGGCTCCAACTAGAAAACAATGTTTTGATGCATTGGATGTGCTGAATGTGCATATTAAGGCAGTACAGGAGGAGGTGCACGTTAATAATCCTCCAGGACTGTAACATGCTCATGTTTAACCCAAACAACGTGTCATGTGACTGCAGTTGGTTCAGATCGACATTCTGAGACCACCTCTTCAAGAAGGTCTCGATCAAGTTGTTTTGGTGTGCGCGTGAGTGCGATTGCTGTGTTCACACCTGCCCAAACGAACAGCACTTAGGGGGCCAAAGGAACTTGAGTTTGATTGAACCGAACCAGACAGGGCAGGTGTGAAAGCACCGTGTCAGCAAATCTGACAGTGAATGTCTTGTGCGACATCACCAGCAGTCCAGTTACAGTAGAGAAAGGGCAGGACTAATACCACAAAGACCAACTGTCACAGAGGACAAATACAAGTGCTGAACAACAACTGCTGTTTCAGCTGGGAAAAGAAACACTTTGATGTACACTCGGCCTTATTAAAGTAACACCAGCAACTGTCTTACCAATGAGACTTTGGATGGACAAGAGCATATTGAGCAACCTTTGAGAATGTGACAGCCATAGTGAATACATTTCATTAATTTACAAATAAACTGTTCCAGACATTAATAACTTTTGAACGGATACTTGTGTTTGTTTTATATTTGCAAAATATTTTTTTGCGACTTTACATATCTGTGTTTGTATTTGTGGAAGGTGTTTTATATTTACAGATCACACATTAACACATGGACTGTCGATCTGTTCACACAAGTAATACTGAGACAATTCTATTTCAGTCGACCTCGAGTATTCCTCAAAGATGTCAGACTCTTCCTTTAGAAACTCGGGCTGTACTGTGATGGAGTTGTGTCTGGATTCACTGATTCCCTCGAGAGAGCGAGTGCAACCACTGCTTAGCTAAGAGGATGACAAAGCGTTACATTTTCTTTTTTTTAGTTTTTTTTGTTTTGTACAAGAGAATGTCTTTCACATCAACTTCAAAACAATCAAGACTGCGTACTTGCTGCAGGACATGAATAAATACAGAAAATTAAAATTCTTCTAATCAAGTCAGATCAACTTTTCAACCCAAATAAAAGAAAGAAAACTCATCCAGAGGTCCAAGATTATCGACAACAAACAAATAATAATTCAAGTGGAAAAAGATAAAAATGACACTAACAATTGTACAGAAGTGTTTGTGCTTGTGAGGACATTAACCCATCACCTGAAATGTGCCTCAAAGTAAAAAAATGCAAAACTGGTCCTTGTTGCATCAGTAGCTTCAAAGATAAACAGGTCGTCTTTATCCCTGAATACACATCTGCATTAAGTGGGTGCCTGAAATAAAGTGCAGGATATTTCTACGCCATAATTTCCATATTCTAGACTTTTTTTCAAACATTTACGGATTAATCTCATTGTTGACGAGCTCAACAAAGAAATCACTGAACGCTGAGAGATTACATTCTTGTAGCATGATGGAAAACTATGAGTGATGCGGTCGACTGCCAGTAACTCAAAACAAAACAAACAAAAGTTGGAGTTGCACCGACGGGGATAAGAGTGTGTGTTTGTGTGTGTATTATGGTGCGTTCAGATACAAAGCGAACCAAATGATTCTGACCCTACAACAATATAATCATTAGAAACTGGTGGGGAAAAAAATCAGGACAAAGAACTGCATTTGATGCTCAGACACAAATATTTCTCTGTACATTCATGAAGTGGAGACATACAACGACTTCAGTCCCTCTGCATCTGTTCTTACACAATGATCCTATAATCAATTAAACATGCTGGTTATTGTTTTGATCAATTCTGCCTTACAAAGGCTCGCCGCAGCAACTAAAAGTTTGGTTAAAATTGAGTTATGACTAAAGTTAAACCCTTGAATATCTGTTTTATCTTGTGACAACATTTTCTGATTCAATCTCGTTCTATTGCAGTCTGTAGAGAAAATAAGCTGTAAAAAATGCACTACTACACTTTCCAACAAAAACCCAAGGCAAACCAGTAAATGGTAAATGAAGTTACTGCAGTCTGATTTGGGGTCCTGGAGAGTTACAGGAGGATTCAGTGGGCCAAGGAAAATCACAGTAAAGGCCCAGTTATGCTTTTTGCACAGACATGAGCTGATGCGGTTTCCTGACAAGGAAATGTCTGGATCTTTTATACAAAACCAATATTCTCCCAAACTGTAGGCGGCAGTGTATCAAAATCTCACATCTACAGCATGGCTCTCCGCCCACCTGCATCCGTGTTGCTGGAAAATGTCTGAGGCGTACCCCCCAGAGAGGGCTGTGTTTGATAGTTTAACATCAGTTGAATCAAGCTGAAATCATGTATAAGCATATTACGGTGACGTGTGAAGGATGCCAGCAACAAAATAATTGTTACCATGACTACAACCATAGCAAGATCTGTGATGTCAAGTAATTTCGGTCAAACCTGATGAAGTGAATACCCTGACAAAATAATCCGTGAGGGTTACTTTAAATTTTCTCTGTTACTACTTTTAAAACACTCATTCATTCATTTTCTTTAACCACTTATCCTGTTGGGGGAGCTGGAGCCTATCCCAGCTGACACTGGGTGAGAGGCAGGGTTCACCCTGGACAGGTCACCAGACTATCACAGGGCTGACACATAGAGACAGACAACCATTCACACTCACATTCACACCTACGGACAATTTAGAGTCACCAATTAATCTGCATGTTTTTGGACTGTGGGAGGAAGCTGGAGTACCTGGAGGAAACCCACACTGACACGGGAAGAACATGCAAACTCTGCACAGAAGGGTAGCTGTTAAAGGTAATATAAATGCAGACTGCAGTAACTACACAGTTTTAGTGCATTTCTAGGGTCATAGGTCAAATCACTGATCGGGGGTTTAAGCATAAAAATTACCAAGTGCATTACCACTTTTCTAACTATATCACATTTGGCTGGACTGTCGAAAAACTGAGATCCTAGTTACTGCTGGTACCCTGTGTAGAGCAGAATTGTTTCATCTCTAAAATGCTGAAAATGTTGAAAAATGCTGGACTCAATTCAACAGAACCAAACAAGACGTCCTCAGATGTCTCTGACCGACAGTCTAACGCTCAAAGATGTTCAATTTAATTCAATATAGGATGAAGAAAAGCAGCAAATCCTGATATCTGAGAAGCTGGACCTGTGACTGTTTGGTATTTCTGCTTGGAAAATGACTAAGATAATTAATCGATAACTTTCTGTTGATTGACTGAGCTATTAAAATATCTCCTACTGGCCTATATTCAGCATCCACTGGTAAACTAGTGTCTGTTTCACCGGTAACACCCAGTATTAACCAAGTACATCTGATTTTTTTGAAGACATTTCTTCCTGCGTACAAAATGTAACAAACTGCTGCATGAAATGATGGGATTTTAGATTTAAATGTTGAATAAAAATCCATATAATCTTCTAAATTCTGCTTCGTGTTGTATCTGAACGCAGATTTGTGAAACTCATCTTGAAAAACTCACATCAACCTCTCTGTATTACTTAAAATAGACTCCACTGAGCACTCTTGACTGCATTATTGTAAACAAAGGACTCATATGATAATATGACTTGAAATACAACACAATGATCCCTCGCCCCCCCCCCCCACCTGCCCACCCGCCCCATACACACACAAAAAAAATTACAAATTGGAAACAAAAGAAAGAAAAAAAACATATAGGCCTACGTTTATTCAGCTTTGTTTGTTGTGTTATCTAGACGTATAAGGCTGGTCCAGTCATTGTGTGTTTCTGGCCGTTCACAGAGTCCTGCTGCATGACTGGTCCTGGTCAGCTGGTCAGAGGTAGAAGCCGGTGGCTGGCGGGTCGGGGAGGCTGGACAAGGTCTCAGGTACGGGCATCTGGACAGTAGGGGGCGCCGCTCCGTTTCTATTGGGCAGAGCGCAGCCTCCTGGGTAAGTACTGTTCAGGATGCAGCCATTCTCTATCTGCATGAGGCAAAAGAGACGTGATGAGCACAGACAGGAAGTCAGAGTATAAAATACAGTCATATGTGGAGTTAGCTGAAGCATTGCTAATAAAAAGAACCCCTGTTATTCAGATTCTAATCCCCAAACATGCACAAATTCAGATCCCGATTATTTATCACAATTATACTTTGATTCACAATTCATTCATTTTAGGTTCAAAATATGTTTTATGACACAATATGTCACATTTGAATAAAGAGAGCACTGCTTTCACCTCCATGTTGTGCTACATTTCTGCTAATATACAAATCTTTCCATCAGTAAGGGTTATATAGGGTGTTTTCACATATACTCCTTTTAAAACAAACCGACCTCAGTCCTCTTAAAGTGCACCAAAAAATGGACCGACAGAAAAACCACTCCATTCTTTTTGTGTTCACATTGTCAGCTCATTTCAAAGAGGACTCAGGACTCAGACTCTCAGCTCTGATGGGGTCTCAGTCCTCCTTCTGTTCACACTATAGCCTATACGTATAAATTGTTGTAGTTTTGTTTTTACTTTGACGTGGCACTGCAGTGAGGTTATGAAGCACCACTCTTTCAGATGTACTTAATATTGGAAGAGAACCTTCGCATTTCTGTGCTGTAGACTCTTGCCGTTTGATATATTCTACACTCCATATCTGGAGACGTGCAGTATCTTCTGTGAACCAAACTACTCCTCATCCTGCGTCCTTGCAAGCGTTATAGGCCGACGTGGTTTTGCCTGTTTTTTCAGGCGTCCCAATACAACAGCATGTGATCTAGAAGGCTAAATACAAGGCAAAGAGCAAATCCAACCTGGAGCGCTTTGTGTTCACAAGGCACAGGTTAAGTGAACCGCACCGTGGACTTGAAGCGAACTGAGCTCAGATCAGCTCTCTAAGAGGTCTGAGAGTGGTCTACATCAAAAGACCTGCCCTCTCACCAACATTTCTGGCAACTATGGAGATGCTTTCTTTTCAGTTTTGGTGTAATAAGGAAACTAATCAGATTCTTCCATGAGAATTTCCACCAGGTTTGCGAATTAGTGGTAGAAAGGTGTATCTTCGGCATATAATTTGCGGTTGTGTTACATTATGTGGAGTAACCGATGATTACTGTAACAATTATATTAATACACAAGAAAATTCCATGACTTCCAAGCCTGGAAAATGGGATAATGAAATTCCATGACTTTTCCAGCCTTTCCATGACTGTGGGAACCCTGGATCAAGATTAATACTCAGTTAATTGTGCAGCTCTCACATCCCATTTGTTGGGCTGTTTAAAGTTCAATGAATTAAATATTCAAACTCATGTTATGTTTTAAGGCTGTATTGTGTCCTCAAATGGAAATGTCCATTATTTTATGCACACAGTAACACCCTGTACCTTTGGGATCACAACTAGGATTTAAATAAATTTCTGTGGATTTGAACAATGTTCGTTTGCCTGCACAGATTTTCTCCTGACTGCAGACTGAAGAGGCCGTTAAACTTTTATTTTGAAAGGACATGTAGCGAAACATTCTGATATATGCATGAAGGAAACTGAGTGAGCACAGTTTCTTTATTTAAAGATATGGATGTCATGTTGTCATGTGATGATGTCATATTGTGATGTGTGGATGACTTCACCCACTCTGTGCATGTGCAGAGTGGGTGAAGTCATCCACCCACTCTGTGTGTTCACAGATGCATACATAAAGTATGAGTTTGTGCATAAAGTGCAGCCTGGTTGACAAACGATCATCATCAGAATTTCTGCGCTCATATATATTGATCACCGTAGACAACATCACGCTAGGCCTGTGAGCCGTCTTATCTGCACATACTCATATAGAAATACTTCATTTAAAGCTGTCTGTTTAATAAACTGGTATTTGTTGAATGTTTTTTTTTTTATCAGTCTTAGAATCTCTTGCACCACTGTGTGTTTATCAGCTCCACAAAGTCTGCGCTGCATCTCATCTTTCAGTCACTGCAGCAAATAAAAAAACAGCCACACAGCTCTTCCAGTTTTTGTAGGTCACAGCACATCAAGTCTTTTCAGTCTCTGAATACGGAGCAATGACCCCAAATGAACAAAACAAACAAGACACAGATGTAGAAAAAAAAACAGCTTAGATTCTTAGATCGCTGCCTCAGATATTTTCCTCCTCTGGCATGTTTCCGACCAACAACGATTAATCTGATTTGACTCAAGTTTAATGCATTTAGCAAAGATTCAATGGATTTTTATGTGTTTATGTTTTATATTTAATAATGTAGTATTTAAACGCAAATATCTTCTGTAAATTTGTGTACACAAGCTATAAATCAGACAGAACAAAAGTTAACCCTTTGACACTTGGAGCTGCATCACTTTTCTTGTGCTGCTTTCAGACACCTTTCACAACTATTGAAACCTTTGAACGCTGAGCTAATCGGTGTGATTTCTTTCAAAAACATGCGGGGAAAAAGGCAACGAGCAACCTGATAAGAAATGTCCCACAAATAATAAAAATTAATCGATTTAGAAACTAATCTTTAAAAGCTAGGGGAAAACTTTTTATAATTATCATTAATATATATTTAAAATTATGTCACATAATTACTATAATTTTTAAGCTCTTTTTCCAGGTAATTTTTTTTTTTTTTTTGGTAATTTTCTTCTTTTTTTCTTTTATCATTTTCTTTTATATATTTATTTTTTTGTTTTTATTTTTGCTTTTTCAATTTTTTTTTATTTGCTAAATTCTTGCAAATTTTTGGGGTAATTTCATCTGTCATTGCTCATTGCCCTCTTGCCATGTTTTTGAGAGAACTCAGGCCACTTTGCTTGGGTTTCAAAGGGTTAATAACCTTTTCGCAAGTGACTCATGAAAATGTCAAGTTTGTAAAGGACACACTTTATTTTGAAGTACACTGAATTTCTGGCACAGAGCTTTTATTTTGAAGTGCTGTTTCCTGCTGTTAACTAAGTGACTAACAGACAGCTACTTGACAGAGACAGCAAACTAGCTCGATGACATGGCCAAACACAAGTATGACGCTGAATGCATTAAACTGTGCGGACCTTGAACTAATGACGAAGGAGAAATCTGGACGCATGGTCTGAGGCTGTTCTAAATTTGTTTGCCGAGTATGAAAAATTCTGGTAAGAAAATACTGATGAATCCCAGATTTGTGCATAAAATGTTCATACGCACTGTTTATGAACGAGGCCCACTGTCTTTGTAACCAAGCTAGTGATTCAGCAACCTCACCTTATTGGGACTGGGGTCATGTGGGATCTCAGAGGTCACCATGCCATAGTGGTCCAGCTGCCGGCACGGCTTGGCCACTCCGAGGATCTGCTCCAGGGAGGCGTTGGGGGGAGGGCACTGCGACAGGCTGGAGATGACCTGAGCCAGAGGAACTGGGATCTGCTCCTGCTGCCGTTTATGGTTCACCCCCTGGAAGGATGAAACCGTGGACTCGGCCCTGAGCTGCTGTTCACTCCGCCCAAACAAACCACTTCCACTGATCGTGTAATCCGCATTGTCAATATCAGGCATGCTAAAATCCATGCAAGAATCAAGTGAGGTGTTTGTCAGAGGTTTTTGGCCGTTATCAAGGCAGGAGTTGCTGCCCAGACTCTCGCTGAATCCAAAGTCCTGCCACTGGGATTTCCCTGCTGGGTGCTCCGTGCTGGAGACGCCGCACAGTCCGTTGAGGTTGGCTGCCTTCTGTTTGGCATGGCACTGCTGTGAGAGGTGGTTCTGCATCCTGGGTTGCTGCTGCTGCTGCTGCTGCTGAAGGAAGTGTTGATGCGTTTGCTGCTGCTGAAGCTGTCCATCCAGCTCCGAGGCCTTGCCATTGAAAACAGTCTGTTGTGTGTTAAAGTGTCCCAGTTGTATTCCTGCACTGACCAGAATGTCCTGGGCTGTCCACTGTCCGTTGGGGAGCGACTGATTTTGGCCCAACAGCTCTCCATTCGCTATCGTGTTAGCCAAATGGTCGCTCTGCTGGACCCAGTCATGCGCCACTTTACCTGGTCGCATGTTGAGGTGCTGCTGCATCTGCTGGGACAGCTGCACGATGGGAGCCGACCCCACCAGGGGAGGCTTATGGTGAGGAAACTGCATTTGCACATTAGTGTCAGAAGTGGCATTACTTTCAGGTAGTGACACCGTGGTGGCAGTCGCTGAGGCAGTACTGGGAGGCGCCTGTCCTCCATGCTCTGTGGAATCAGTCTTCCCCTCGATGGAGTCATAGATGTAAGAAAGAATCTCGTCGTTTGTCAGTAGGTCATCCAAGGTGGGCACACGTTCAGGGTCCATCTCAACTCTGATCATCCGCTCATCCAGCAGCAGCAGCTCCAGGTCCTCAGCACTCAGCCCCAGCCCCTCCAGAGCCCCAAACAGCTCGCCGTTTGAACACCCACTCTCTTCTGCATCCACAACCCCATGGCCTTCCAGGGAGAGGGAGTCTAACGTAGCCAGCAGAGGGTCAAAGCTGGTGCTGGGCTCTGTAACGCCTGCACCCAGCACGCCATTACTCGGCTCGTCCCAGCTCCTGTGCATGCTGGAGGGCTCAGAGTCAGAGAAGCCCATCTGGTCTCCAAAGAAGCTATGGAACGACATTTTAGGCTCCAGAGCGGGCTGGCAAACATACACCGACTCGTCCTGGCTCATGAGCGCCCCTAGAAGAGAGCCGGGGTCCAGACCATCCCTCACTAGCCTTTCAGTCCGGCTCTTCTTTGACTTACTGCCATTTTTCTCATGACTTCCATCTCTGAAGGCTGCTATGGGATGGTTAGACTGGTAGAGCAGGGCCTCACCTGTGGCATAGGTAAAGGGTAGATGCATGGAGCGCTTACGCAAGTGTTCTCCTCCCTCTTCGTCCCTGTAAACACAGAAAACATGATTATTGTCTGGAAACCTGACCATGGCAGTTTATTTGCAAAGCATCAAAGTTGCACGCTTTGTCTCTAGCAGAGGTGGTACTTGTTTCTTACCCAGTTATCCATGATTGCAGGCGTCTTAAGCCCAGTTCAGAACAAAGATTCGCAACGAGACAAGTTGAAACAGGCAACTACTTGCAATGCGCTGTTCTGCAACGTTCTATAAACCTGCCAGTTCACACCAATGCAACTAGATGAGACTGTGTATCATCTCTATGCAACAACTCTCCGTACTTCTGTTCTGATTTGCAGCTTTTCAGACTTATTTTGTGGCTGAATATAATTTGTAGCTTTCGGCCAGTTCACACGTTCTAAAACGGGTTCATCTCGTTGCGAATCACTGGTCTGAACTGGGCTTTTTAAGTGTCATGGGTTAACAAGTGGGATCTATACGTGCCTCCATACATAGGATAAAAAATTCCCTGTGTAAACCAGATTAAAACATGTGAATTTATAATTTATCCACACATAACCTTTGATATTATATTAAAATTCTGTTGCTCATCTTTAAAAACATCTGGTACATTTAGTTGATTTACAACTGCACATGAAATGACAGTAAAACATACAGGAGGGGCCTCTGGGTGGCGATGATGTAGTCTGGTTTGCCGTTCTTGTACACCAGCCTGGCGTTGGCCTGGACCCATTTCCAGCGGTTCTCCTTTGTGAGGAGCCTGAACACAGTCAGACCACTTTCTCCAGTCTTCATCACTGCGAATATGGAACACAATGATGAGTAGACCAATACTGCATACTGGTTAAATCAATCATATCCATAGTAAATGTCAGTGTCTTTTATGCAAGTTTAAAAAACATGCTTCCCCAGTGTTTACTGGCTGATGAAAAAGACTCTTTGCCAACTCCGCCCTAACCACGCCCCCTAACTATGACTGGACACTGACTGTATCTATACTATAATGTTCGGCTGAAGGGAGCAGATCCATTGGCTCCTCTGTGTAGGAGTTCTACTTGCTTTTACATCTATATTAAACTGCACTGAGGAGAGAGCGGTCAGTAACACATCTGACCTCTGAAGTGTTTATGTGTTTGGTGCTTCTGTATGGATCATCTCTGATGCTTTGCTCATGCAGTGGATTTGTGGGCCCTATCCTCTGCTCTGGCAGCTCTGCAGCTTTGCTCAATCTGCTCCGTAATCCAGCGGGATTACTTGCGAAAGCTGTCTGAACTCTCTGACCAGGTTAGACCAGACCTCCTCACCTTTTTTTTTTTGATGGGACTAAATCTAAAATGGCAAATATGTCTCTGAGATAAACATGATGGATGAATTCTTATCATATACTCTCTTCAGTATAAAACAGCTTCAGACTACATAACAACCACATCTTTTGGGCCACTTCAAGCTGTGTTCTTAATCATCCAACTTTATATAAGGCTGCAGTACAGAGGCATATGTTTTAGGCCATGAAGTTTTAAAACATAATGGTATAAAGTAGGGCTGGGCGATATGGCCTAAAAAAAAATCTCAGATTTTTTCACAACAAATCCGATTCACGATTTAAATCGATTTTTCCCCTCCTAGTTGAAAAAATATATATATTTGCGGCCTGGTAGCACATACCTGGGGTCCAAAACTTTCAGCATGTGAATAAACCCCGGCTTTTCCACGGTAGCCTATATATGGGCACCATATCTCTTGTAATATACATTGCGACTGCATCTGTGATCGCTTTCCACCGGACCCCTTTCTTATCACACGGCAGTATTTCCCCTACCATTATATTGGATCACAACAGAAGTCATTTAAGGTTACCTTTCCCATAGAACAGGTCTGTTCCTTGTCCTTTTATTAAACAAACTAAATAGCCTTATGTTACAGGCATGTGCTATGTTATTTACATCAAGCTGCCACAGTGAAGAAGTCTACGCAGTTCTGCATGCTGTTTTTGAGTTATTTCCCTCTATGTAAAAGTCAGACACTGATGACAGAGGCTGTGCATCATCCCTGCAGTGCTGAAAATAAAGTGCCGTTCTTTAACGCAGACAAAGTCCCGTTGTTTATGTGTTGTTGCCACAACGAGCTAACACAAGCTGAAGGATCTGAGGGATCTAAAGTCTGCCAGCTTGGTGTTGGGAACACTTATTTATCTTATTTACACAACGGCATGTCATTTCTGTCCCTACACAGTGCGCGTCTAAAATCCTCCTCTGCTCTGTGTCGCGCACGGCGGAGTGCGGCCCTGATGCGCACACACACACAGACACAGGTGAGCACACACACACACACACACACACACACACAGACACCGGTGAGCACACAAAAGTGCTGAAGAACTCGTTCCCTTTCTTGAGAACCGAGTTCTTCCCCGCTTGCTGCCATGTTGTTTGTGTATCAAGCGCGCGGGGGGGGGAGGGGTGAGCCCACTCTGAACCTCTGAGCCCAGCATGGAGCGGCGGTGGCGGATTTTAAATAGAAACTCGATTTTCATTCAAACAAATCGGCCTAAACTACAAATTCGAATTAATCGATAAAATCGATTTATTGCCCAGCCCTAGTATAAAGTCTGTTAAACTGCTAATTGTGGAAAAGCTATGTGTGTCTATTCCAAGCGGCAACCTCCAGGGCTTAAAAATGAAGCCAAAAAGGAAGTGCCAAAAACTGCAGTTCCTTGAATGGCCACTTGAGGCGAGTCAATCATAGCAGACCTCCATGTTAAAACGTCCAACTTTACAGCTTCAAAACAGGGGGTGAATTTTTATATTACTCACTCATTTAAATGTCATGAGGGCTTAAAAGTTATTGCATAACCAAGAGTGTGGCTGCTTTGAGTGACAGGTGGATGATGTCACTGGCCACTAGCTATCTGCTCAGAATCATCTCTGCTGGTCAATGGAGTTGACCTTTCGGCCTTGGTTGTGGTGTTGGTGCCTTTTGGGGGGTTTTCATGCAAATACTGGAAAATAATATGGCTTGCAGTGCGGTTAACAGACTGTCCAAGAAATCTGTCCTCCATTTTGTTTCAGTGAGTTAGCTTGTTAACTAGCTAATTAACCATCTCGTGAATTAGGCTTGGGTTAGCCCAGCTGTGCTAACAATGTCAACAGGAGCATACGCTGGCCACAGTTACTACACCAGTATGTCTGGAAGAATTTAGGGTGATAATATGGTATTTTTGAACAAAAGGTGTCCCCGTGAGGTTGGAAAATAAAGGTCCACCAAGTTAGTTAGCTAATGCTATGCAATGCTAACATAAAACTGGCCATACTATTGCTAATGTAACATTAATTCAAGACTTGGCTAGGTATGAAAACAGGGCCGAGCACCCGATTGCTCTGTCAAGGGTGGTTGTGGTGGTGTCATTCATGACTTTTGGAAGTCATCCAACAGTGATGGCAACAAGACGGGGAAGCTGTTACAGCGTTGGGAAGGGAGGCCAGTTGTCTCCTGTAGGTGGTGTGGTGGCACAAAAATGACAATAAAAATAAAGGCATAAAAAACCCTCCAAAATACTTCAAGAAGGTCAAGTGATATTGCGTGAAGTCTTGAAATGATCCACATCAAAGTGTTTGGAGAAACCCAGGAAATAGCGGCATCATCTAAAGGACTAAAAGGAGAGAGCCGCAATGACAAGTACAGGGATGTTCCCCCTCTAAAATCGGTCTTAAATTTATGTTGGTGAAAGCTTTTATTGCCATACTCTTACATGATTGTGTTCGGTTTACATGTCTTTTTTGGGGACTTTTTATGCCGTTATTAGTATCAGTAGAGAGATGAAAGGAAATGTGGGAAACAGAGATGCAACAAAGGTTCCCAGCCAGACTTAAACTGCACATGTTGTGGTTTATGGCCAGTGTCTTAAACCACAGTGGTACACGAACACAACTTACTTCTGACGTGGTTCTCTGCACAGTACAACATATCTGCTGCATGGATGAACTGATACCCGGATCCTCGTACCCGCAGTTCAGCCTCTGTGTACCCCAGCACGATCTTCCCCCTGCACACAAACGACCATAATTAACTTTCAAAACATTGCTCATGGCACACACCACGTCTTACATTCACAGCTAGTGAAAGATCTTCAAAGTCCTGCAACAAACACACTGGAGAATAAAAACACACATGCTGTTTTATTCTCACAACACAACAATCATCTAACAAAAGTGACAACACTTTACATTAAGACATATGACATGTTTATGCCAGGATCCTTACTTTGCGTCACAGGCCAGCGGCGTGAAGTCCAGCTTGTGTTTAGTTCTGAAGATCATGTTCTTGGTCCTGATCTCCAGGATGGACGGGGGCTGCAGAGGAGTCGCGATGGCGAACAGGGCGAGCTGAGACGGGGCCTTTCCTCCGTTTTCTTGCCGCTGGTTCTGTCCGTGCAGAAACTTAAGTCTGCCCTGGATGTTCAAAGCCTGGAGAGAAAGGAAATAAATCCTTCGAATGAGTTGATATCTGAGAGAGTGCTTTTCTCCTTTTCCATTGCCAGGAGACCAGAGCCGTGCACACTGCTCTGCAGTAGATGACTATGTCCTTCTGTTTCTCTCTCTCTCTCTTTTTTTTTTTTTTTTTTACTGGTGTTTCATGTTCGCACAGATGGCCACTCTCTGGACCTGCAGACTGAGCCCTCGCAAACTTCAGTTGTACATAGTGTGACATATTTAGCGTCATCACGTAAAAGTCTGCGAGGGCAGAGACTGCAGGCAGCTGATAGTTGGCCCTCAAGACTTTTTTACATGTTGCCGTGGAAACTTTCAACTATCTCCGCTGTCATATTCCTTTATATGTCATATGAGCTGATGAACAATACTTAACTCATCTGTCCCTGTAGATAACAAGATATAAATCCCATGTGTAGCTTTTTTTTGTGAATAAAAATGTATTAATACAGCTCTATATAAGGCTGCACACGTTCAAAAACAGAAATGTGTGTAAATAAGGACTATAACTCAATAAATTGGCCATTACTGACACTAGAAGACCTTCTTTTGTTGTTTTTAAACGAATTTCTGTATCATGACTATCCAAGACTTGCCCGGCATGCACCCACAAAGTCTGCGAGGCTGCGAGTGTGGTAAAGTCTGGACATTTGAATTCAGCCATGGATTACCGAACGGGCAAGGGCCCAGAGTGTCAGGGGCTGCCTTGGCCTTGGCTGGAGCCTCTAAATACCCAGGACTAGTGCGGAATTATTTGTCCTGAAGTGAATGCAGATTGTCACCTTTCCCATTGAATAAAAAAGCAAATTCTGACTGGGTGGATTTTTTTTGATCCAGTGAGAACAGGGCATTAGAAACTGTTTTCTATTATCTATAAGAGCTACATATGTTTTATTTACCTTGCACAAAAGGAGGAAACATTTTTAGGGAAAACAATTGGCTGTAAGTGGGAGTTATCAGGCAGGACAGAGACGCTACATGTGCGGAAATGGTGAGACATCTTGTAGGAGTGGACTTAACTGTCCCACACAGACCTCTACTTGCAGCAGACAAGTACAAGTCAAGTCAAAAGCATCAGCTCTGGCAAAAAATGCACCTGAAAACTGCAGATTTTCTGTCTTTTGTTTGAGCATATAACCTACCAGAAAGCCAGAGGAGTTGTCCAGTAGGCAGCGAAAGCGACACACAAAGCTCCTCTCCAGGAAGGATGAGTTCTCTGGGGGAAGCTGTTCAGGGTTGTAGGTGACCACAGATGAGCTGCTGTCTGGTTCCATCTCTGTAATCACAAATAATATGAGCTGATGTCAGTGACAATGAACAAAAAATATATTCAGTTTAACTTGACAATTTTGGCGTTAAAATCCCAGTGAACTAACAGCCCTCCTCAGCTTTGTATTGCTCTGTATTTGCATTTCAAAGCCAGGCTGTATTTGTATTTCTTCACAAAATGACACCCAGCTCACATATTGAGTTTCATCATAGAACACCTCTATAGTCGGAAGCTTTAATAATGTCACAGATGTGAAAATTAAGAGCACATTTTTAAGAGTGAACACATCCTGTTGCCCTCTACATTGATTCCTGAGCTGCACTATACTGTCTCATATCATCAGCTGCACATAAGTAATGAAGTCAGCAGTTATCTGTGTCTTAACACACCAAGTGACGGCATGTGCTGCAGGTCGAGGGGGGAAGAGTGTAAACGGCTTCTCAGTGCAGGAGTGGGTTAGCTGTGTCAGAGCTGTGGGTCTTAGCCTAAACACATTGCTCAGAACCAAAGCACAGACATAAGCATCTTAAAACCCAAATACAGAAATGGGACCACTTCACCTCCTAAGCCACGGTGAAGATTACAGGGTCATGTGACTTGACCTGAGGATGGTCTTATAGCTTAATGCCTAAAACTGTGTGTACTTAACCGTCTCATACTGATGTCCAAATGTGTGTGTTCACACAGGCTGGGGGCTGCAGCAGAGTGCTGCACAATTAGCACTTGTCTAAAAAAGGTAAATTCTGAGGTTTAATGAATGTGAACAGACTTGCTTCCTAAAAATACATTTAAACCCATTGAAACTAATGGAGATTGGCTCCTCAAGTGTTGTATGATTAATTACAGCTCTGTGTAAAAAAGGACTATCAAACTATCGAACTACTATCAACGAGCTAATTTTGACCAAAATAAGTGAAAAAATAAAAATCTTTCCAGAGCCACAAAACATATTTGAGCTTTATATGAAGGTAATACAGCCTATTAAGTCTAAATTACTCTATCAACATTATTAATACGTCTAAACGAGCATTTATCAATATGTTTTACCACAAGATGGCCACTCTGCAGTTGGCTATTTAGGATTATTCGGTACTTTAACTTTGCAGCGTTGGCGGTGAAAGCAAACAAACCTGTCCACACCCTGTTAAATACTGTGTTTTCCTTCAAGACTTTTCCTTTTTTGGATTTCGAATACATTCCTAGCCTAGCCAGGAAGACTCAAGACAAGCTACTGCTACTGAGGTTTGGCGAAATTTAGAGGAAAGGATGCACATTTTAGTTGATGAAATGTAAAAACATTTCTCTTATTTGGTGTAAAGGCCACATATTTTTACAGTTGGACAATGTAAGAACTTCTTAAGGTTTACAATGATGATAAGTGAAAATTAAAATGTTAAAAAATAACCGTTATTCATTTACATAAATTTTTCTTAAAACCTAAGAGAGCAGCTGAAGACGGGGGAAAGAGCTGCATGTGGCTCTGGAGCTGCAGGTGCCTACCCCTGTTTTAGGGCATAGGGTTGCAACGGTATGAGATTTTCACCATCTCAGAAAATATCACGGTTTCACAGTATTACAGAATTTATACAGTTATCCCTCAGAATGACCCTTAAAGGAATAAAAACAGAAGGTTTTGGTTTTATTACTATAACTGAAACTTGAAGCCATTTTTTGATGGAAGTTGTGTAAAAAGTCTCCTCTTCAAAAATAACTAAAATAGAACGGAGATTCTCCGTCAAGTTGCATTTTTTTCCCCAAGCAAATGTACACAGTATGATGACCGTCAACTTTTATATCACAGTATACCTTGAAACTGATATATCGCTGCACCCCTATCAGCAGAATCTCTACAATTAAAAAACAAACAAAAAAACAGTAGTCCCATGTACCCAAAGACTAAACATGGTATGATAATAAAGAGGCTTTATCTCAGAAACTACAGGGAGCACAATTATGTGTTTAGTACCTTTGAACTTATAACAAGTTGAATATCAAAGCATTTTTATCATTTGTTAAGAAAATGCTAACATTGATCATTGATAAAGTGTGATTTATCATCTGAACTTAAAAAAAAAAACAAAAACAAAAAAAGTACAAGTTCATACCGGAAGATCTAATGGACAAACTTAGTCCTTGCCAGATTTCAAGACTTTGGACTGATGGTTTTTAGACTTGTTGTGCCCTAGACACACCTGCATTTATATCTGTGCACAACAGCTTCTATAATGTGTGTTCTATAACTGCTCTTATCACAACATAAGACAATAAAAAGAAGATTATAGCTGCCGCACAATTCTGAGCAACCTCTGGAACCTAAGACGGTCATCTACCGCTCTGAGATAATTGGCAAGTAGCAACTCAACAGTGGCTTCACAAACTGAGTAAGCCATTCACTGTTGTGTAGGAAAGCAGCCATTCGTGCATGGAAAGGCAGATTTGAAACCACTGTAAAAAGTTCAGTTATCGAAACAAAAATCTGAAAATACACATATTGCATCTAGACAGTATGGAGATGTTGGTAATTTATTTGTAACAATGATTGATTTGCTCCATAAGTGAAAAACTGATGTTTAAAATTGCCATTTTTACATTGACTCCAATTGTTCACATTAGAGCAAAATTCAAAATGCTGTCAAAAATTCAGTTTTTGAGATAACATTCTGAAATTTGCCACACATCATCTACCATGACTCTAGAATTTTGTCATTTTTTTCATGAACATTGAAGATTTATTTAACAAGAATTTGCATGTATATGTTTACAGTATCGTTTACAGTCAAACATTTTGATGCACTGTAGGCTCAATTTTTGATAAATCAAAAATCTGGGAAACATAGTTTGTGTAGGACAGTCTGAAGATGCTCTGTAGCAAGTTTGGTGTCAACTGAGCAAAAACTGTGGGAGGAGATACGTTTAAGAAGTTTTACAGTTTTTGAAAAAAAAAACAGAGTGATGAAATTCATAATTTTTAATAGGTTTAAATGTACAAAAGTTTCTTCAGTATTGGGGCTACAGTTTGATGAAAGTTGTGAAGTTGTAGCTTTTGAACTTTAGACGCTTGCTGTAGCGCCACCATCAGGACTATTGGCTTGAGTTTACAGCTGAGGATATCTGGCATGAGACTGGACCTTTGTGCAAAGTTTGGTGAGTTTTCACCCATGGGAAGTATGATTTCCTCGAAAGAAGAAAGAAGAAGAATACCTAGGATTACAATGGTGACCCTAAAAAAACAAGACAGGTAGCTTTAGTGATAGCGTCTACTGACAGTTTTTTGTCTTTTCTTTTAGTGGTAGGTCTTCTTTGTTGGTGCTTTGTTGTAATTTGCTCCGTACAAACTAACGACTTTTGGCTTCTAGATGTTTTCATCCCTCACATTCGCTGCCAATCAGGGCTTTTGATGTGTCACACACTTATAAATCCCATGCTGAACGGCAAGAGATAGGTTACCCATGATGTTTCTTTTAAATTAAATTAAATTACATTTTTTAGCTAGTTTGCCTCTTTATTAGGAAATGGGTGTGCACAACATACTGATACAGTGAATGAAAAATTCATTCATCACTTTTTGTACAGGCCCAGTTGAATATTGCAATAGCAATGTGTGGTTATCACAGAATCCTACAACACATCTGGACTGGCATCACAGCACATCATTTGAGAACCACTGCTTTAGACCAGTTAGAAGAAATGTTTTGGCATTTTTCTTGTAATACTATCACATACTGGTTTATCTTTGGTAGACCCTTGGGATGTATGGCTACAAGGTCATGCAGAAAATATGTCACCAAACCCTGAGTTTGTTATTAAGTTGCAATAAATATCAGGTATACAGTAACCTTATAGGCTATGCAAAGAGAAGAGTCAATGCATAATCATTTAATACCTGCAAAAGTTGTTATGCCCAATTTTCACTCCGAGCCACGGTCACACAAACTTTGCTGCTTCATTATATTGAAAAAAAATAAACTTGATGCAAATATGATAATGCCTTGGTCTGGTGTGTTGTATGTTTCTTGTGTTTGCCCTTTACATATGGCTTTCAGTTTAGAAACTTAATGACAGACTCATGTATGAGGAGAGAGTGATCACCTTGGGGGGAGTCCTGGGTGATGGCAGGTGCAGAAGCAGGGGGAGGATTCAAAGCCCAGTGCAAGTTTCTCCTGAGCTCCTGCTGGTCCTCTGTGTGGACCAGTTCATACACACTCTGGTGCATGACATCCGTCTGAGGGGAAAATAAGAGAGGAGGAATCAGCTTACACCAAAATAAAACAAGTTAAGTATGATTAGAGACCTGCAGGATGTTTCAAAATTACACACGTAATCCAAACCCATGTCAAAAAAATTCAATTCAAAATTCAAAACAGTGTGTCTGAGAAAACTTTTTCCCTGTTGTGTGCACTTCTTCGAAACACAACTGCACACAGCTGCCCAAAGACTCTCAGTGTGTGCTGCTATCTTGAGCTGTGGGGCAAAGACGTGTTGTTCACTGCAGCCCACTGCTGTGTCTGGTGGTTTGTACTAAAGGCCAAGCTATAAATAGGTCAGGTCTTTTTGCTGTTGTTTGAGCGTCTGACTCTGCACCACACAGGGAGCACACCAATGGATCAAACAAGACCCCCGCGCCGCTCCCTGCAGATGCTGCACGCAAGCCATCCATCCGGAGCCATCTGTTGGCGTCTGGATGTTTAATATGGTCGAATTTGTGCCTCTATATTTGCACCTCGCTGTGTCTAACTATGCTCCTGAAAATGAAGAATGATGGAGGTAAATCCTGGCTATATTAGATGATTAACATGATGGGTTAAAATATAGATTCATGCATCCAAATCTCAAATGTGTGTTTTCAATTAGACTCTAAAGTACAAACCTCAAGTGTGTGTGTGTCCAAAGCAGTGGGTGTGGTTACAGCACCTACAAGCTCTTGTCTACAGGCTGCTGTCTTCCACCACCAGCAATCCAACTAAATGCTGGAATGCTGGGACAATTACCCGGTTGTCTGATTTTGAAAGGGAGTCTCTTGAGTGACAACTACATGGGCATGAAGGTGGACATGTGGTAGAAAATTTGGCATAATTATTGATCAGACATTAACTTTTAATGAAAACTCAGACAGCATTTTTAAGAGAGCCAATGAGCGCCTGTTTTTAATCAGGACGCTGAAGAGCTTCGGTGTTAGCCAGCACATAGTGGAAACAGCATACAGAAGTCTGGTTGAAAGCATTTTATCATTTAACATTACAGCATGGTAGAGCAACCTGAGTGCAAAGAGCAAAAACAAGCTCTCCAAGATCGTCAGCACTGCAGGGAAGGTGATCGCCAAGTCACAGAAACAAGTCAGCAATATATTTGATAGTGCTGCTCCCATCTGGGAGTCAATTAAGGGTCCCAAGAACAAGCCGGAACATATTATAGAGGTCCTTTATTCCCTATGCCATACAGGCAATGAACACAGAATGACTGTATCAGGGAACATCACTTTTTGAATCTTCTAAACATTTCTAAAATATTTTCACCAGTTTTCACCAGCCAAACATTACTAAACATGCTCTTCCCAGGCATTTACAGATAAACAAACTGCTAGCACTTGCTAACTTTGCTCGCTAAGACTAGCTGCATATGCTATACATATCTCGTCAGTCATCCCCTGCCCAAGTGGATTAATGGCCAAACACAGTGGACGGACAAGAAATCTATATGTGCTGTGCTGTACTGCAGCATAAATATAAGGTATACAACTTGCACTTAAGATAAATATTATGGATGTAATTTGTGCTTGAGGTAAATACTTGGGCTACAACTTGCACTTATATATTAGGGGTGCAACTTGTACTTAAGATAAATATTAGGGCTACAACTTGCACTTATATATTAGGGGTGCAACTTGTACTTAAGATAAATATTAAGGCTACAACTTGTACTTATATATTAGGGGTGCAACTTGTACTTAAGATGAATATTAGGGCTACAACTTGTACTTATATATTAGGGGTGCAACTTGTACTTAAGATAAATATTAGGGCTACAACTTACACTTATATATTAGGGGTGCAACTTGTACTTAAGATAAATATTAGGGCTACAACTTGCACTTATATATTAGGGGTGCAACTTGTACTTAAGATAAATATTAGGGCTACAACTTGCACTTATATATTAGGGGTGCAACTTGTACTTAAGATAAATATTAAGGCTACAACTTGTACTTATATATTAGGGTTGGAACTTGTCCTTTAGTTCAATATTAGGGCTACAACTTGTACTTATATATTAGGGGTGCAACTTGTACTTAAGATAAATATTAGGGCTACAACTTACACTTATATATTAGGGGTGCAACTTGTACTTAAGATAAATATTAGGGCTACAACTTGCACTTATATATTAGGGGTGCAACTTGTACTTAAGATAAATATTAGGGCTACAACTTACACTTATATATTAGGGGTGCAACTTGTACTTAAGATAAATATTAGGGCTACAACTTGCACTTATATATTAGGGGTGCAACTTGTACTTAAGATAAATATTAAGGCTACAACTTGTACTTATATATTAGGGGTGCAACTTGTACTTAAGATGAATATTAGGGCTACAACTTGTACTTATATATTAGGGGTTCAACTTGTACTTAAGATAAATATTAGGGCTACAACTTACACTTATATATTAGGGGTGCAACTTGTACTTAAGATAAATATTAGGGCTACAACTTGTACTTATATATTAGGGGTGCAACTTGTACTTAAGATAAATATTAGGGCTACAACTTGTACTTATATATTAGGGGTGCAACTTGTACTTAAGATGAATATTAGGGCTACAACTTGCACTTATATATTAGGGGTGCAACTTGTACTTAAGATAAATATAAGGTCTACAACTTGCACTTATATATTAGGGGTGCAACTTGTACTTAAGATGAATATTAGGGCTACAACTTGCACTTATATATTAGGGGTGCAACTTGTACTTAAGATAAATATTAGGGCTACAACTTACACTTATATATTAGGGGTGCAACTTGTACTTAAGATAAATATAAGGTCTACAACTTGTACTTAAGATGAATCTAATGGCTACAACTTGCACTTATATTATATATTAGGGGTGCAACTTGTACTTAAGATAAATATTAGGGCTACAACTTGTACTTAAGATGAATCTAATGGCTACAACTTACACTTATATTATATATTAGGGGTGCAACTTGTACTTAAGATAAATATTAGGGCTACAACTTGCACTTATATATTAGGGGTGCAACTTGTACTTAAGATAAATATTAGGGCTACAACTTGCACTTATATATTAGGGGTGCAACTTGTACTTAAGATGAATATTAGGGCTACAACTTGCACTTAAGATGAATCTAATGGCTACAACTTACACTTATATTATATATTAGGGGTGCAACTTGTACTTAAGATAAATATTAGGGCTACAACTTGCACTTATATATTAGGGGTGCAACTTGTACTTAAGATGAATATTAGGGCTACAACTTGCACTTAAGATGAATCTAATGGCTACAACTTACACTTATATTATATATTAGGGGTGCAACTTGTACTTAAGATAAATATTAGGGCTACAACTTGCACTTATATATTAGGGGTGCAACTTGTACTTAAGATAAATATTAGGGCTACAACTTGTACTTAAGATGAATCTAATGGCTACAACTTGCACTTATATTATATATTAGGGGTGCAACTTGTACTTAAGATGAATTATTAGGGCTACAACTTGCACTTATATTATATATTAGGGGTGCAACTTGTACTTAAGATAAATATTAGGGCTACAACTTGTACTTAAGATGAATCTAATGGCTACAACTTGTACTTAAGATGAATTATTAGGGGTGCAACTTGTACTTAAGATGAATATTAGGGCTACAACTTGCACTTATATTATATATTAGGGGTGCAACTTGTACTTAAGATAAATATTAGGGCTACAACTTGCACTTATATATTAGAGGTGCAACTTGTACTTAAGATGAATATTAGGGCTACAACTTGCACTTATATATTAGGGGTGCAACTTGTACTTAAGATGAATATTAGGGCTACAACTTGCACTTATATATTAGGGGTGCAACTTGTACTTAAGATAAATATTAGGGCTACAACTTGCACTTATATATTAGAGGTGCACCTTGTACTTAAGATAAATATTAGGGCTACAACTTGCACTTATATATTAGAGGTGCAACTTGTACTTAAGATAAATATTAGGGCTACAACTTGCACTTATATATTAGAGGTGCAACTTGTACTTAAGATGAATATTAGGGCTACAACTTGCACTTATATATTAGAGGTGCAACTTGTACTTAAGATAAATATTAGGGCTACAACTTGCACTTATATATTAGAGGTGCAACTTGTACTTAAGGTGAATATTAGGGCTACAACTTGCACTTATATATTAGAGGTGCAACTTGTACTTAAGGTGAATATTAGGGCTACAACTTGCACTTATATATTAGAGGTGCAACTTGTACTTAAGATGAATATTAGGGCTACAACTTGCACTTATATATTAGAGGTGCAACTTGTACTTAAGATGAATATTAGGGCTACAACTTGCACTTATATATTAGGGGTGCACCTTGTACTTAAGGTGAATATTAGGGCTACAACTTGCACTTATATATTAGGGGTGCAACTTGTACTTAAGATAAATGTTGGGGCTACTACTTGTACTTAAGGTAAATATTAAGGGTGCAAACTGCACTTACAATGTCAGATTTTTTCGTCTACACCACATTAGGATGATAGGATTTTCCCTAATATCAAGTCAGAGGTATAGAAAAGAGTTGCAGTGATACTGTACCTGGTGGAAGCCCAGGTAGTCCTGGATGGTGTGAGAGGAGTAGAAGATGGTCCCGCTGGCTGTGACGACCATGACAAACCCGTTGAGAGCCTATGAAACAAAGGATGCAGAGACACAGACAGTTAGCAGAGACATCTCATTGTGTGAGAGCTTTCAGTATGAAAATGGAGAACCACACTGTCACCACCAAGACTTCACCTGTGAAATGTTGTTGACAGTAATGCTGTGAATGACCAAAATATTGTATTCAAAAGGGGTGTTTGCAAATGATCCTGACTGATGCAGGTCATTTTAGGTTCTCTTAACAGGTCCAGCTCTGTTTAAGCCCCCTGGACTACCATCTATATGCTCTGCACTGCCATGTTGAGGGATGAAAATGATTATTATTTTCGCGCCTGGGTTTAAAGAAGCATGTAGGCAGAATAAATGTGGACCTTTGTCAACAAACATATGTGAAGCATGTGGCATACATATATAATGTGAACTCCTTTGCCTCTATAACATTTTTATTGCTTTGAATTATTTATTTTTTTCTATTTCTGTAAAAGGAAGGAAAAAAGTTTCCTCCATTTGTTCACCACAGCTGCAGTGTGGATGTTCATGCTTATAATATCTGAGTGGATCAGCAGTACCACAGGAAAATAACTGCTCGGATCACAAATGGAAGCACAGGAGGAGAGTATTAAAGGAAAATTAGGAAGCTTTCTTTTTGTTTTGGTGTGTGCTGCAGAGTGTTGGAGATATCAGCTGTAGAGATGTCTGCCTTCTCTCCAATATAATGGAACTAGATGACACTCAGCTTGTGATGCTCAAAGTGCCAAAAAAATACATTTGAAAAACTCAACATCAATGTCTCTTTCCAAGAAATCATGACCTGGTTACTCCAGTGTAGTGGAGTATTGAACTATTTTCATCCTGCCAAGCTAAACTTGCCTCCCCTATCACCATACAGAAGGAGGCATACATTTACTCTTCGACGAGAGGCTTGTGCTCAATAAATAACCAGATGTAAGTATTAATAGGGAGGTCCCCCGCAGTTTTCAGAAGGCAGTATTGGACCTCTCAGTTTTTTTATTTTTTACAGTTTTTACAACTAGAATTCTGTGTCAACGTCAAACAGTAGCAGGCAGACGGCAACTGCCAAGAGAAAAACGATGAGGATAACGTTATTTACTCACAAATAAAATCAGCAGTGTGGAAATATTTTCGATTTCAGAGAAAATACGAGTCAACAGACAGAGCACATGCGTAATGCAAACAATAATGTTATGAGATCAAAAATGACATAACATTACCTGCCTGGCTGACATCTCTCTCAGCTAACTTCTTGCATCAACACAGCAACTGCCTAATTAATTAATATTTGACTGAGAAAAACGTGCATGCAGGCTGAAATCCAACCGTGCTGTTCTGTCAGGAGATGGCGGTGACTTAACTAACAGTAAATGAGAAAAAGTAGAAATAAGCTATGAGTAGAGGAAAAAAAGTCTGCTAGCTGCTAGGCTAATCCATGCAATGTAAACATGCTAAAGCTAATATTGGGTCACTAGCAAAATACAATGTTTTGTCTGTAAACCTCAACAGTTATTACTGAGCTAAATTTGATCACTTTGTTATATGACCTTGTTGCTAATACATGTTTTATGGCAGTTTGCCCTTCAGGGCTTTAAGACAGATAGACCTGTTTTGAGTCAATTTAAAGTAAACTTTACTACAATAAAGTTGTTATAATTATTTACATTATTTGTGTTTTTTTTTAATCTTTTATGGCCAAAAGCAAAAAATAAAGGTGTGGCAGTTTCTTCCGTAGTGGATTGTAATAAATGGGCATATGATACTGTCTCATATCAATCACAGGCCCCTGAATCACATCAAATTCAAATTGTGGTAGACTTTGTAATATCAACAAATACCTTATGGTTGTCCAAAGAATTGATATAATATTGTACCGTAATGAAATACCCCTATACAACATGATATTAAAAAGAAGATATGGAAGTTGTAATGGTGTTTGTATCTCACAGGTTGTAAGAAATACCATAGAGAATAAATGGAGAGAATCATCCAGAGTGATTTTATTAGCTGCTATCAGCACATCTGTAGCTTGCTCTGTCGGTTGGTTGGTCGGTCAGTCCACAAAAATTTCCCCACCCTTTGGTGGCCGCAGTTTTTGCCCTAGGAGGCTGAAATTTGGAGTGGAGGTCGCTGCTACTGCCAATTCATGCTTGTCCTGCACTTTATCTCCTATGGGATGAGTCAATATATTGATCAGTGACATCAGTTTTTGCTGTATAAAATATTTTTATTATGACCGTCCATTTTATGAAGGAGACATATCAAAATTATTTTAAACATAAAATGTCCTGTGTTGTCCAACCCCAGGTAGGCGTATCTGAAGGCTGTAACCTTAAATAGCTCTGTGGCGCTAGGTGAGCTAACAGTAGATACACACTTCCATCTGTGCAGTGACACTGTTGGCAGGTGTAGTTTGGTAGAAAGGAAATACATTTCTGTCTCTGCTCACAATAAGTCTGTGGATTACCTTGAGTAACCAGGTCATGAATTCTGGAAAGAGACATTGCTGTTGAGTGGTACTTTTTTGGTACTTTGAGCACCGCAAGCTGAGAGCCATCTGGTACATCTCTATTTCCAACATTCAGCAACTCACACCAAGACAATCCAGATTGATAAACAGCAGCACAGGTAAGAGGGAAATTCTGACTTAGAGGTGAACTGTCCCTTTAAGTGAAATGGAGCACATTCATTGTTTCTCTTCAAAGGGGAACAGCTGGTCCAACATTTCCACCTCACTAAACGCACACGTGCCCTCCCCCGGTGTGCTAACATTTCATAAACAAACACTCAAACAGACATGCACCAACAAACACAACTGTCCTCACAGCGCCACAAACATCCGCACAAGCAAAGTCATCTCTTTCCTAAATCAGCCCGCAGGCTGCTGCGATGACTAATGCTGGAGATGTTATTCTTTCTGATACTACACCACTGATTCACCACAATTATCTGCCGCACTTCCTCCAGAGTAAACACAAACACCCAAATGTCAAGGCTGAGCGTTTCATACAAACAGCCACCAAGCGAGGGCGAAATCATGTTTCATGATATGATGGCTCCAGTTTTTCAGTTACTCCTGTGACACTGAGCTTGAAATAATTTAACTTCTTATGTAATTTCCTAAACTGTTTGTTCAAAAATAGGACAATTGCGAAATGCTCTGTTGCTGCTGGAGTCCGATTTGATGTGAACGACTGTGTGAGCTGCCAGAAATGAGGCCACACCTTTAATACCAGAGAGTCTACTCATGTGCACTCATTAACCTCCCAGCTGCAAATGATTTGATTCAGTCATGAGTGTGAACCAAAGAAGAGCTATGGCTCCCAAATGCTGCGTTAAGATAAGAAAATATAAATAAGTAAAGGTCGGTCTGCATCGTCAGAGCAGGTTGTTATCAGTTAAAGTCAGAAATAACCAATTCTGTGTGTGTTTATTTTCAATAACGTCCAAAACGTAGAAGCACAATTAACACATTCTGCCATGTTTCCTCCATTTTCTGCGTCTGAATAATTGATTGGCTCACAGCTCCTCTATAATTCACCAGTGTCTGATGTGAAGAACAGCAAAGAAACCGGCTCAGACTTATGGCTTCAGAAATAAACCTCACATTCCTCAGCCTGTGAACCGCTCGCCATCCATCTCCCCTCTCGTCCCGACGATTAGGAGGAGAGAGAAGAGGAGGAGGAAGAGGCCCCCTGTGGAACACTCCCTCGCTTTCTCTCCAAATGAGCTTTCATTTCTCATTACCAACAAGCTGGGGAAATGTAGGCTTATCATAATAATGAAACCTCCCTGGTAGGGTCGGGGTACGGCGGGCAGGCTGTTTCCTCTCCTCTCCTGGAATGCCAGAGTGATGCACATTGGGAGGAACTGGACTGGAAAATCAATGACTCCGGCGGATCCCAAAAAGATCTGGCAGCCAACGAGCTCGCTCTCCACTCAATCACACATACAGTGCAGAGGGCACATAACCGCCGTGAACCAGGAGACACTGTTTTTCTGGAAAACAGGTCTGTTGATGGCCTTTTCTTAGAAAGCTGAACTGTGACCTCAAAGTGCAGCGAAATGCTTCAGATTTTCAAACAAAGAAATGTTGTGTTTTACCACTGACAGTTATTTGGATTTTATTTTCGGCAAATTTTAGTGCTGGTGCTGCGCCCGGTGGATCAGATTCAGCCTAGTCCGGACCACATTATTTTGCCGATGATAAATGATATAATAATTTTATTTTCCTAAACTTTATGCCTTGTTTTTGCACACTCACCCACCTCCGTACATACTCCTATTTGGTTAAGTAAAGATGCCATGACATGACCCAACAGTGTAAGCATAGCCACAGCTGACACTATTTCAGTGTGTTTTTCGGTTTATTAAAGTTAATTCTAATGTTTGGGTCATCTAAAAAAGTCTTGTTCAGCATTTGGTTGTACTAAAAGACCCTCTGCAAGGTCAGACACTCAGTTTTTCCCAGTATATACATATTGTTTTAATGGTTTAAAACCTGTTTTTTTGCTAGCCAAAATTAACATTAGCATGTTCACATTGAACCACAGTTGTAAAATGCACCATGCTAACCAAGCTAGCAGTTGGCATTAGGGTTAACTCCACCCTCTAGTCCAAATGTGGTCACGTCTGGTTCCAAAAATCCAAGATGGCACCTGCAAAAATGCCAAACTCAAGACTTCAAAAACAGGAGCAGTAGTAGTGATTATGAGGGGAGTAAAGGAAGATATCAGGTGACGGGACTCTCTCGAAACTTGGTACCTCACCAGGGTTTTGCAGGATGTAGCAGAGTACGTTTCAGTGAGCTCTCTGACTGTCTCAGGGTGCTCTGAGTGCAAGTTCATACTTATGAAGACAACTTGCGTGCACCTTTGTATGAACGCAGAACAAAAATTCTGAATTAATGTTTGTATGAGAAAGAATAATACAATAAAATACATGTTACAGAATATACTAGTCATGCTTTCCTTGTATATCTGGTCTCAAACCTACTCACATGGAAACTGACAGTCTGCCTTGTGAGACCGTTTGGGCATCTATTGATGCAACATACTACACTGATATCTGAATAAAGACTAAATGTCAATATATTTTAGCTCTATTTAGTCATGCATATTTTTCTGAATTATGTTATGATGTCTGGTAAAAGTCATTTGAAATTCAGCCGGGAAGTCTGGTCATGGTAGCGACTGTGCCAGCAGTACAAGGAGCAAAAATCTAGGGGTGCTTTCACATCTGCCCTGTTTAGTTCGGTTCAGTGAATGCAAGCTTGTTTGGCCTCTAAATGTGAACACGGCAATCACACTCGGCTGCCCACCAGACAACCGGACTGAGACCTTCTTGAAGAGGTGGTCTCCTCCGGTTACAAACAAACTCTGGTGCAAGAACGTGTTCTGACCTGGATCTGAACCAGCTGCAGTCACATGACACATTGTTTTCTAGTTGGAGCCGCGCCTCGTTTTCAAACTGTATGCTTTGACTAAAATGAACAATGACAGCAATATAGTCCACGATGAGCAGCGCTAAAATCAACCTGCGTAGTTGTCCCTCCATTGTGACATTAGAAAGTGTCACATTTATCTTGCAAGTGTACTCTTCTTCAACGTTTGCTTTACTTCCTGGATTTTTCCCACATGGAAATTCTGACCAATCAAGAGCAGCTTTCTCACACAAGGCATTTGATCTGGTCCTCTTGTGAACGCTACCGTGAGAACACGAACCAACTCTAGGCAATTATACAACTTTGGAACTAAATAAGTCCCTGATCCGGACCAAAGGAGACGACTCTTGAGCAGGTGAAGTTACAATGCGACAGAGACAGACAGAGACAGACAGCTCAGCTAACCAATTGTGGACTATGCTTATCTTCTTATCTGACTCTCTGCAAGAAAGCAAATATTTCCCAAAATAATGTCTATCTGCTCCTTTAAATGTAACAATAACGACCAAAACATTAAAAATATGACCCAAATATAAAACAAACAAATAAAAAAGTCCATAAATCTTCAGGGTGACAGTGATTATCTTTAAAATTCTTATCTGTGTGTGATTTGAGGACTAACAAGCTGAAATCAGGTCTTTAAATCACAAATCTTCCTTTAAATATCACATTTCTGTTCAAAAGAATCAAAACTTAGGTGGGAATTCTTTTGGTACCAAGTTATCCCAAACGAGGAGCTTTTTAGGCCATATTCAGATTAGTCCCAGACACAAGGTTTACCCACCAGTCCAGCAGCAGACTGGCTTCACTAAACAGTTGACTAATGTTTCATGAGGGCGCAGCAGACAGTGCCAGACGTATTGAGTGGTAAGCTGCCCTGAGCCTGTGAGCCTCTGTCATTGGCCTAAATAGATTTTGGGAACTTGTCAGGAGGGAAAAAAAAAAAAAAAAAAAACAGAAAACACGAGAGCCGTCCAGACACACAAACTGAATCAGTGCAATTGCCCATCAACAATCGGTGTCCCCCAAAACATATTGAACACAGGGTGGATTGGCTGCGGGGATGTGAAGTGTTTGTGTTCGCAACAAACAATCTCAGATATTGAACCAAAAATCAATCAAACTGTTGATCAGAAATTATATTGTGTACAGAAACAGAAAACAACAAACACAGCGTCAGGACTGACCTGCAGCAACAGCTCGCCTTCAGGAATCTTGGTCTCCACGGCTCCCGCTGTTTTGCTGTCGTCATCGTTCCCACCGGCTGGAGTCACTCCATTCAGTGCGACTGTAGAGAGGGACAGACAGACAGGGAGGGAGGTGGAGGTGGAGGTGGAGAGAGGTAGACAGTTTTTTAGTCCTGTGATAATGTTTGCAAAGCACTGCTGTGACTGTCAGGTTGCCTTATCTTTACTATACTAAAGATGCTGCCTGCGCGCCCAATCCAAGCTCATTAAACATTCATTACACTCAATCTGAAAGTCTAATTCACCAAATCCAGACCTTTTATTTGTCTAACCTGCTTGTATCATAATTTCTACATATGATGTTAGAACAGAAGAACAAATCTCTTGTTGTTGTTTCAGTCTCCTGAGAAACCCTGCAGTTGTAAACACAGTGCACAGTTTGATAGACTGTAGACTGACTGAAGTGAACGAATATTAGTCCCTTACATCCTCACCACTGAACTAACTACAGAAGGTCAACCTGCAACTGTTTTGTCAATCAATTCATCATCTGTCACTTTTTAAGCTTTAGCTAGCTGAGACGAAAATGCTTATTCGTTTTAGTCACATTTTAATATTCAAAACATTTAAGTCATTATGTTTTCTACATGTTTTTAATCTTTAAACTAATCCAGAGAGGCTAACTCATGTATCAGACATTAGAATCAAGGTGACAGGATGTATAAACATTTCATTTAGACAGTTTTTTTCTACAACTACAAATAATTTCTGCACACTTCCAAACCGTCATGTCTCCAGCAGTGTCTGACGGGTTTAAGGGCTGATTTACGAGCACACACTTACTGATCATCATTTAAAAAGCTCAACATCTCTCTATTTATGCTCTCAAAAACTCTGACACCACAAATAACTAATCTGAGACAGCTACGCATTTTACCCAGGTTCATTGTAAACTCTGACTCATCGATCTCACTGTTAAGAAGCAGGAAAACAACCTCTGCAACATGTTAGTCTGGAGGTTCACACTTGTGTCCTCTCACAGAGTGGGTGATTCAAACTGAACTCTCATCTCTCTCTCTTGTCAGAGAAAACTGATCTGAGTTCAGACTGTTTACTTACAGCACAGCTACACTCACAGATGACAGAGCCTCAAACCATAAACCTTCCTGAGACACTCCACAACATCCATTCAGCAGCTCCACCATCCACAGTCAGACACACATGGCTGATTCATTACTGCTGAATTAAAGCTCACATCTCGCACCAACGGCTGACGCTACGCCGCTGTGAGTGGTTCTGCAGGCTGGTGAAACATTCTGCTGCAGACTAGTTACTGGAGTTTACCAGCCTGTCACTCATGCAGATAATTACAAGCCCCATCATTTTCAGCTTTCAGCGTCTGATAGTCCACCACTCACATTTTTGTCACATCTTATCTCGTCAACAAAAATGAAACATAGTCTTAGTTTTTATTATCTAGATCTATTTTTAGCTCATCATCATCTCATTTTTCGCATGGAAAAAAGGTTGTTGCTGAAAATTCTCATTGTCTATCTCACACATATTTGAGTTTTAGCACTCTAGTTTTTGGATTTGGGAGAGAGATGTTCACGCTTACTAATATTTTTGGACTGTCTTTGGCCATAGGAGTAACATGTATGAAATTTTAAAATAGCCGTAGTTCCCCTGTAACTACAATGGGTTTTTAAATGCTCTACATCTGTGATTAGTGTCTGGATTTCTGTTATTGGTGTTAAACAACATTTGGGTGAACAAAAGGAATATATCTGTTTACTTATAAAACATGAAATCTGTTTGTATTTGGTGCTTTATATAAATTTGGTTCCCTTCATCAAATGAGCAAAGTCAGAGGAATGAGTTTTTCAATAATTTTCTACTTGCTGGGTTTAAAATAAAGGTCAGCAGAAAAGAAAATACATATTTGAAGGAACAAAATTGTTTAAATTTCTTAATAATTTCCTTTTTACACACAGATCAGTTTGTCTAAGCCCCCAAACAACAAGGGAAGTAAAGCCACCATCCACAAAACAAAAGGGTTAACAAATCAAACAGGACAGGATAAGTCAGATCTTTGTAATGAAGTTATGATATGTTGCAAATTTATCCCAAACATTTATCAAAGTGTGTTTTTTTTTGTGTATGTGTGTGTGTGTGTACCAAACAAACTGATGAGAGAACTGAGCTGTTGGAGAAAAGCTCTCTGTCTCTCCCAGAAACGCTTTGTTGCCACATTCAAGTGAGGTGAGGCGACAGTTCCTTCAGGCGTCACTATATTTGCACTTTACAGATTGCTCAGCTCAGCTCCCCCCCCCCCCCTTTACTCTCGTACTCAGTCTCACCACTCCCCCTGCTCCTCCCACAACTCCTCTCTGCCCCCCCCTCTAGTCTTTCATTGGCTGGTGTCCCCAGCTGTTCCCATCCTAATGGGATTCTCCTTTTTCCCAGCGTGACATCATAACTGTTTTTTTCTTACATCCAGCTCTGGTGCTGCAGGCGTGTGAAGCTGTTAGAAGGCTGGTGGGTTAAATACGTGGAGTTACGTTCAAGAGATGTGTTATCCTGAGTGTCATCCTGCATTTAAAGGATGCACAGCTACCCTTATGTGTGTCATCGTGGGTTTCCTCCAGGTACTCCAGCTTCCTCCCACAGTCCAAAGACATGCAGGTTAATTGGTGACTTTAAATTGAGCGTGAATGGTTGTCTGTCTCTATGTGTCAGCCCTGTGATAGTCTGGTGACCTGTCCAGGGTGAACCCTGCCTCTCGCCCAATGTCAGCTGGGACAGGTTCCAGCCCCCCCCCCCCCCCCGTGAACCCTAACAGGATAACTGGTTACGGAAAATGAATTAATGAATGAACTTCATGCTCTGATTACTGACCTGAGTCTCTGTCATTAAGACAATCTACAGAGTCTCTGACCACTGGTGGCCTTTGTGGTCTTTAGCAGTGTGTCATACTTGCGTTTGACCATGTCGTCGAGCTAGTTTGCTCTCTCTCTGTTAAGTAGCTGTCTCACTAGGGTGACCATATTTTGATTTCCAAAAAAGAGGACACTCGGCCCGGCCACGACATAGCCTACTTAAATGATACTCGCAGTTTACTCACAGATGCCTTATAATTTTAATATATTTAAAATCTATATGTATGGATAGAAAATTCAGTTATATTACAAAATAATATCTTTCAAAGACAGAAATTCAGATAGGCCCCAATAGGGGACACACACACACACTAGAGTGTGGCGATCCGAGCCCGATGGTACCTGACGGGTCGGCCGGGTTTGGTCAGAAATGTAGCTATAAATTGTATTCGGGCTCGGGTCGGATTCGGTCAGCTTTCAGTGAAAATGTAGTGTAAAAATAAATAAAATCCTATTGTCTGTCCTGTTTATTGCTTGGGCACTGTTATTTACGTGACAACACCTGAACATAACACACACAGACACACACACGGAAAACTGGACATTATCATCAGTTTATAAAAACCCCCCGGATGCCCCGGATGCCCCGGACGGGACGTGAAAAGTGGACATGTCCGGGCAAAAGAGGACTCTACAGCAGGAAACTGTACTTCAAAATAAAGTGTGTTTTTATACAAACTTGGCACATTTGTTAGTCTCCTTAAGTCCATTCAGAATCAAGCCACAAACCACTAGTAGGAATTCACTGCACTATATATAAGACATAAAGTACAGAAAAGCATAATAGGCCCCCTTTAATAAAATATATCAATACATCAATAGATCAATAGATCTCAGTGAGTCTTTTTTGGCAGTGTGTCAGACAGAGCAAACCAGGCCGACCTTCGGCTCTCAGCAACTTTGCTTTGTTTCCTGAGGTCACTACATCAGTTTAGACTTGTACGACAATAAAAAAACACATTATTTATTTATTACTTCTAAAGTGGTTTTAAAGCAAATAACCTGATAGTCAATCACTTGAATGACAATTCTAATGATTGATTGATTAACTTATTGATGCAGCAATAAATTCTAACTATTTCAGTCCCTCCAGAGTGACGGTCTGCTTCTCTCCTCTGACCTGATGCACTATGAGTTTATGGTCTGTTGATCAGAATAAAGAGTTTTAAGACATGGCTTTGAACTTTGTAAAATTCTGACTGAAAAGCTTTGATTATCAGTTGATTAACGACAATACAGTGAATTTTCAGTTGCAGCTGACATCATCATCATTTATTATTTCTACAACGTGAGGCAATGAGCTGCGGTGATGTCATGAGAAAGAGAGCAGTGGTCAAGCACATTAATCTCTGACCCCTGCAGCAGCACCGTGCTGCGACCCGTGATGACCTCTGACCCCGAGGGTGATGTATGACATGATTGGGTGACTGGGTTCTGGGTCAGATCTTTTGTTGTCTGCAAAAGGGGTTAACAAGGAGTCCATCAGCAGGGCGGGGCGGTGCTAGGAGTGTCAGGGCAGACACTGGATAGCATATGGGCTTTGTGTGGGGAGGCCGACGTGTCCTGGACCTTCACACGAGACATAGCTTTGGTTGGACACCCCTGACCTTATTCCCATACAGATACCTTGGATCGACTTCTCGAGGGTCGCTTAGAACAATGTGGGACATAATCTAACGTATTGGTGAGGAGATGGTGTAGGCAACTCATCACATATGCCACATATGCTTGATATGGTGGCGTTCTTGCCCCACAAAGAAATGCAGGAGCTCTCACAGTATGTACGTCTGTGTATGTACTCATGGGCTTCTGGTTGCTTTGCATATTATCTCATCGCAGTGTCCTCGGTTTAATAACAGCTGAGGTTCTTTGTTGTGTGGTCCCTCCATTCTCCCTTTGTTTGCAGTTTGTCTCCAGGGTCAGTTATCACATATCAGGGCTTGACATTAAGGATTGTCTGCGTGTCTGGGACAAGTGGATGAGTCAGAGAGCATGGCAACGTGAAGAAGTTCAAACTTTAGCGAGGTGTGAGGAGCAAAGAGCGATGTTTGTTTGTTTACTAGCAATTTCATGCGGTTTTAAGGTGACAACAGGAGACATGGCAGCGTTGGTGGTACATGTATACTATACCAGTTCACCCAAACGTCTGCCCTGCACTGCTGGTCGCTTGTGGCTGCAGCTTAAATGGCTGTCTTGATGTGAGCACTGTTTGGATTTTGAAAATTATAATGCCCTTTTGTTGCACTGACAGCGTTGTTCACATCACAGGTATCATCAGTCGCTTCCCGGTCACTTCCAATACACGATGTAATGTATGGGAGCAAATTTCCAGTCACATATTATCCAGTATAGTCGGCATGCACCGTTAGTCTCTCACGAAAACTAAAACTGCACCAGTATGGCAACATTTTGAATCTGAAGCTGATTAGAGAGGTGTTTTTGTGATTTTGTCATAATTAGAAAACAAAAGTTATTGTAATAATTATTTCCTGATCATGTGAACACAAAGGTTGCAATGTTAAGATCACATATAAATCACTGCTCCGCCATACTTGGTGCTCTCTGTAAATCTGTTTTTCCTGTCAATGAGCCCTGTGTTTTGTCAGCATCTGTGTGTATGTGTGTGTTGTGGGTGTGCTGTGTTTGTACTCAGGGAGTTCACACATCAGAAACCACAGGTACGCAGCAGCGTCAGGAGCGTAATCCAGCCAGAAAAAGTGGGCCAACACAAAGCCTCCTGAATGGCCAGGAGGAGGACAAAGAGCAGATCTTGTTATCAAGCTTCAGTGGGCACAAGTGTACATAATGAAAAATTTACATTCCCACTGCCATCACATACATGTGGCATAATAGCGCTCCAGCAGTCACCCAGAGGCGTTTCCAGTGAACTGAAGAGAGCAGCCTGGCTTTTCCCAAACATGCTTATCTTTGCATAATGGAGCTCCGAAGTTACAACAAACAATGTACAGCAAAACACAGAATGTGACATGGACAGATCAGGCCCTATAACAGGGACATCACGAGAACCAGTACTGTAGTAGCAAGCCAATGCCAAAATTCTGAAAACCCGACAGCACTTGTTTCTCTCCTGCACCATAGACACTGCGGATGCAATTCTTCCATGTTCTAGTCTGCTGTTAAATGCCAAAGGAAGAAGAAGAACAACTCCCAGCATGGAAGAGGAACAGCTACACGTGCAAAATGGTGACAAGGGCAGTTGCTGTGACAGTTAACCTACATTTTGAGTTCTCAGCGACTTTTTTCTACGAGTCTTGACCATCCGAAATCATGAAGTACATCATCGGCATTGGTGGCGTAACCAACAGAGGGAATAACCACCCTCAACAAACGACTGATCAAGAACCTGCCCAACTGTTGTGTGGTACACCTGGATGACTTCTTCAAGCCCCAAGATTAGAAGTTTGTTAAGATGGCTTTAAGCAGTACGATGTCATCACTGCTCTGGATACAGACACCATGATGAGTATGATCTATGCACGAACAGACAACTCAGTGAAGTCTGAGAAGTCTCATGGTGTCAGTAACACCCTGGATACTGATATCGTCTCAGTATCTCTCTGCTTTACACCTACAGTCATCACGCTCAACCAACGGTACTTTATTTCCATCCCATATCAAGAATGCAAAAAGAGGAGGTGCTCTAGGAAGTACATGGTACCAGACCACCCCGGCCCATGTATTTCAAACACGATTTCAGATGTATAATTAGACCTAGATATCAGAACCCAAGATGGCGCCTTTTCAGTCCAATGCAAATTACTCACCTGGGGTTCCCACAGAGAGTTTTCCAAATATAAAACCTCCATGGGTCAAAAACTCATAATAGAAAGAGTCATAATTGAGCTTGTTTGCAGTTCGAGGTGTCCTGTCAGCAGTTTTACAGACCTCTCTTTTATAATGGTGCTACGGGGGATTTTCTTTTCATTTTTCAGTCTGAAGAAGGGCACCTGTGGTCCGAAACGTCACTCCAGGATGGTGGAATAAATGCACCTAAAGGGAGCTAAAGTGTGCGGAATCTTCTTTGTCTTTTCAGTTTTAGTCATTTAGTCCAGCACCTTTTTCATTTTTTGGATGTGCGCAGCTGCTCTCTTTGTATTCATTGGATTTTTTTCCTTGCTGCAATACCATGAGTGGCCTCTAGGAAAATTAAAGGCAAGTCAGAGCAGCACTCTGCGGTCTGACTCGTTGAAAAGAAAAGCATTTTTTTCACTAATTTACACCACGCTACAAACGCCGACAGCATGACAAGGCACAGAGCATCTATTCTGAGACTAACACAGTACGTTTAACGTTTGTAGTGACTTTTAACAAAATAAAATGTCTAAACAAGCCACTGAGGGACGAAGGGGTGAATTTGTTCCAGACACGTGTTCTGGGATAACAATGAATCAATGTGCAGTGTGCGTTATCTCTTTGGATTTGCCGATCCAATTATTCTCACAACAAAATACACATGCTCACTATAACACAGAGGGGCAACAGCATTGTCCATATTCAATCATTCTTCCATTCAGCAAATTCAGTTTTACACGCTGATACTTAATGTTAACATGCCACGCTTACATAACACGGTCAAAAAGTGTTTGCTTCCCGTTCCACACACCTGATTCCCACACATGAATGCTCCACCTTGTGTTCACTTTTAGAACTGCATATGTATATTTATATTTACATTGTGTTTGGATAAGGAGAAAATAAACAAACAAAAACTATATTATGGATCCAACAACATTTGTTTTTCAGCTTTGGGTAAAACGCTGCACTCATCACTGTCACTTTTTACCCATCTGACCAATCACAGTGGAGGAGGGGCGGGACAACAAGGCCTACCACGAAGAGAAGCCATCACATCTTGCATGAACGAGTGCTGAACAACAACAATGGAGGATATACAGTATATAGTACTTTGCATTCAAGGTGGATCATCAGGGATAAATGACTCTTTCAAGTCCAGAAAATCCCTGAAACTGCAGTGGAAAGAATCAGAATTAACCCAGTCCACTGGCGGAGACTCAGCATCATGTTGGTGTTGCTCCATAGCTGCAGTACAGTGATGGAGTGGAGGACTTTAGGAGCAATGCTGGAGGCGGCGTGGGTCCTCCTCTCACTGGGCCCCATGTCGGCCCTCAGTTAATGTATCTGCTCCAGTGTTTGACAGATCAAACCTGACAAACAAGCAGTGACCCTGAAAATCAGACGTTTGTCATACTTCAGCTGCCTTTGGAGGCATTTTATTATTGCATGGTGTCTCTGGAAGGTGGTGATGCAGCTGGAACACAGAAGGTTACTATAATGTTCATTTCAACTCCAGCAGTGCACCAGACCCTGCAGTTTGACCCAAATTATTTTAAACTAAACTGTGGAACCAATATTTCATAAGGTGGCAATACAGAAAACATCTAAGCTTTAATATCTACTGTTCATCTACTGTCAAGGTAGACTGCAGTAGGCAGTAGACATCTATCTGATGTGAAACAGGAAAAAGTCAAGTTTAGTTGATTCAAAACACACATTAAACACACATTACACATGGCTTAATAGAGATGATTTCAAACACAAGAACACAAATCAGCTTCACTATAACTCGCAGCATTCACAAACACTTGTCTTTATCTGAACACATTTCCCCACAAATATAACATGCTAATGTTATTAGCACAAGCCTATGGCATTTTACATTGTATGAATTAACCGAGAAGCTAGCGGACTTTTCCTCTACTCACATGAAGCCAGGGACAACAGCAACATTTAACAAAGGTAACGTTACAGAGTTCAGCTCCATTACAACTCACAAAGTTCACTGACAAAACAACTGTCTTATACTAAACACGTTTTCCAAACAAATGCAACATGCTAACGTTATTAGCATAAGCCTATGGTATTTTACATTGTCTAAATTAGCTTAGCAACCAGCACAGATTTCCTCTGCTCATATGAAGCCAGGATAAATCACACACAAGACTTGAAATGCTATTTCAGTGGAGGCTTTATTGTCTTCACTATTTATAGTTTCTTATCTGTGAAATTAAAGTAAATAAAAGCTTTGTTTCCACTGAGGGAAATGGTTTCAGCTTACAAAAACACACAGGAGGTCTGCATCACCGTGACATGTAGTTACATTTTTGGGGAGGTGCACATCAGCCTACGCCGTAGGGTACGGGTAGACTCCCAAATAAGGAAGAAAATTGTGGTAGTGGTTAAATATTTAAAAAAGCTGACTTGAAAATCTAACCAAAACCATGACCCAACCCTCAGCCTTAACCAAGACATTTTGGTGTCTCAAGGTTCACCACACATAGGACGCACCCCCTAGTCCCCGGTGGTGTCTTAACTCCTGCACTTTGCAAGCCAACCCCCCCGAAGAACGTAGCCCCTTCTGGACTGGATAAAACTTTGCAAATGGACGTAATCCAGGCTGCAATTTTGTTTCCTCCTGAAAATAAATGTTCTTTTTTGTAGACAGGGCTCAGCATCACACAGACCTACAAAACTAAATGATGTCCAGTTGTCAACACTTTCAGAAGACAAATCTTTCTGTCCCGGGCCTGTGACCCAGAGGCCAGCTTGGCTCTGCTCCCGGCCTTCATCATGGTGCCTCCAGCATAAAGCTTACTGACACCGCTCCACAGAGAGCCAGACATGGGCCGAGTATGCTGGGGTTTATCTCACAGAGGGCTCTGCTCTGCTGGACGCCGAGACCCAAAAAACATTTAGCTCACTACAAATATTTATCAAATATTTGACCACTTTCAATTTGTCCCATCATGCTATTTACAACGGGATTAGCGGGGATGTTCTGTGCTTGCAGCGCTTCAATTTCCTGCCCAATCCCTACATGCCGTCCTGGTGTGTCGTTACAGGCCATGTACCCTTGATAACAAAAAAACACACACACATGACGCTGCCAGAAAGAGACTTAAAGTGTGTGCGACCAATCACAGGACAGATTTGGGATAAAGCGTTACTTAACACCAAAGAGCTGCTGGTAAAAACAAGATGTGTAACACTTTCTCTTGTTGGTCTTTACTGAGTTATTTTTAGACACATGTAGTTGTGCAGACTTTCGAAAGTTTCGGCATGAATGACAGGATACAGCGTTGTATAGTGTTAGTACTGGTAGTAGTAGTTTGGAATATCTTCAACTTAAAAACAAAAATATAAACGATAAACTAATACATTATATATAACCCACTGCCTCCTTTTCACGGTCAGTGACCGAGCAGTGCGTATAGTACTCAGAATTAACTTGTTTGTTTACACCACATATTGCATGTCTCTGGTATCAGGTCACATGACGGGATAACAATAGCAGGAGTCTGAATCATGAAACAGAGCTATATTTGGACAGCATTAACCCAGCGTATTAAGCCTGTGGCGGGGGGGTTATTTGGTGACAGGGACCCGTGGTGTTGGACATCCTCGCGATTAGAGGACACGCCCCACCTACATGGCCCGCATGGGTTAGATAGTGGAGGGAGGTGGAAGAGGGAAGAGCTGCGGCTTATTTTGGAGCCATGCCAGGACTGATTCAGTCTGCAGGCAGCGAGGATGAGAGCAAAGTACAGACCTACTTTTACTTTCGTGGCTGGGAAGGCTGTCAGTCAGTCAGTTTGTGGATGGACACATCCCACTTCATTTCTCTTACAGAGTTTACTTCAGGTTAACACTGTCTGTTGGTTTGGTTTTTCTTTCATCACATCCACATCTAGTAATGTCCTCCACATTACTGCTAACTTTCACATGTGTGTATTCTATCTATCATTCGGTCTTCTAGTGTTGCACGGTATACCGGTACTAAAATAGTACCGCGGTACTAGAGTAATCCAAATGGTACTATACTGCATTTGGAAAATACCGGTACTTTGAAATTGATTCAATTCATTAATTTAGTTAATTTATTTTACTCATTTATGCACACAAACGCCTTTCTTGTTCCTATTGGAGCACAGATTGCACAAGTGGTGTGTATGACAACACCTGTATCAACATCTGCAGCTGGCGCACGTGAAAAAAGACAAAAGAAAGTCTGCCTCGCAAAGGGAGACAACACGAGACAACACCAACTTGGTGAAACATTTGAGCAACCAAGCTGTGACATCCGTACCGACGTACTTACCGAACCACGATTTTTTGGTACCGGTACACCCCTACTATTTATTCTTCTAAAGGTTTGTAGCCAAAAGGACTTTTGCCTAGGAAAAGTACCGAAAAGTATCGAAATTCATATTGGTATGGGTACCGAAACAAAGATTTTGGTATCGTGACAACACTACAGTCTTCATTCTCTTACATTTTGCTGTTCTTCTGACCTACAATGCAGCTTCTGCAGGATGTTGCAATCACAACAATTGAATTCTGAGTAACCACGCAATGTTGTGCAATCACTGCAACTTTTCTGCAAATATGACCAATCATTCGTAGTTTCCCCTGAGTAACACTGATCACAGCAATCTCTCACATAACGTCACCAAGCTCACTTCCTTGTTTCTGGTTGTGACGACGCAGACACGTGGAAGACAAACGTCTCACATTTACCAACAAAAATTACTACTAAAAACATTTAAACGCAATTCCTTGGTGTTCTGCATGAAAGCGGTGTAAACGGTCTGGCACCGTGTGAAACATTTTGGTGAAACACTTTTCTACCACAAAATAAACCTGGAGAACGGCTGAAACCGGTGGACAACAGGTAAGATAAATCGCCACGACAGAGACTATTGCAGTTCTATTGCAAGAGCTAACAGAAAAAACGTGAGTTAACGCAAGTAACCGTGCATAAAATACGCAAATATTCATTATTTAAAATGAATTATACAAAAACTGCAACTAGTTTTTGGTCATGTTTACCTACACCTCACCTACGCCCCCTACGCAATTTTATCACAAAACAAACACCTAAAAACACACATTGCAACATGCATCATAATTTTAAAAAAAAAAACCTGTTGTGAAATCAGACACAATAATCCCCCCAAAAAGCCCACACAATCCTGGAGGGATCAATTCATGTGACTCAAGCCAACCATGCACCTACAGACAGACAGTGATCATAAAATAAATAAAACTGTATCCTGATTTCTTTCAGTTTGCATGTTTTACTTTCTAAAGGCAGGATAAACTGTAGCTTTATCTGAACTTCGGAAAATGTTTCTGCTGTAACTCTCCACGCTTCATTTCAGACCTACAGTGCACTGCCTCGTTTTAGATGTTATATATATATATATACGGATAATCTGTTTAGCATTTACACAGCCATAAACTCCCAGACAGCCTGCACCTCAGAGCAGCCACGCCTTTCATTTTGTGTAACTTTAAGTTACACTTTAACTGTTGGAGGTTCAGGTACACGATCTCTTACAAACTGTCTTCTCAGCTCAGGTGTTAATCTGTGCAGTAACATGTTGGCAGCTTATCAGGACGTGCAGGTCAGGATGTTGTCGCCACAGAGGAAACACTGTGGAGGCAGATCAGTAGTGACAATTGGCGTGCTGTATATGTGTGTATATGTGTGTGTGTGTGTGTGTGTGTGTGTGTGTGTGTGTGTGTGTGTTCTCTTCTAACAATTCTGTGCTCTGTCAGTCAATCAAAATGATAAAATTATGTTCAGACTTGCTGTTTGCATCGAAGAACAAATACTGCAGGAGTGGAAAGTAACTAAGTACATTTTCTCAAGTACTGTACTTTTTCAAATTTAATGTAGTAAACAGTGCCTTTGCCAAATGACCAGGAAAAAAGTATACCTCCTAACCACTGAGACACTGGACTTGCACTAGTTTATTGCCTGGTAAGCACTGATGGATTACACCCAAAGTGTCAGGAGTTCTCCTGGCCTTTACCTGCACCATGTCACACAAAGAGACACGTACAGACCAGGAAGACACACAGAATGACCATAATGACATATAAAACAACTAAAAAGAGATGAAAAGCAGCTGCAAAGAGACAAAGGTACTCACGATGACACTCAGGACGACAACGGAAAGGGAAAAACAACCCAAAGAGACGCAAATTAACGAGAGGCTAAAGAATTGTTAGGATGGCATTTTGCATGTCTATGCACAGGGGCAAATTGTCTCATAACCCACCTAAGCCGTCAAGGACTGACTCTCTGAACCTCTATGCAGAATGTTTTTTTATCTATATTTTATCTGTGTTTTTTTCGTATTCTAATTCCAATGTCAGAAAATTCTCAACAGGGGTGTACTTGAATTTTTATGTCATTGTATCATCATTATATCAGTGGCATAAAATGGTCTTAAAATGACACTAATATTGTTCAGCACAATAATTTCTGATACAACATATCAGAGGAAATAACTGTGACGGGGGACTAGTTAAGATAACGTAAAGCTACAAAAGTAAAAATCAATCACAGAGGAACTTACAAAGTACCCAGCAGAATAAAGTAGTTGAAATTAGTTCCACCTTTAGCAGCTGCAACATTAGCAGCACACATTAACTCATCAATTATAATCAAAAAGCATAACTTATTCACACTGAAGGAGCTGCCCAGTGCTGTCAAAGTGTCCTGCATGGGGTGGGACATGTTGTCCGTAAGGAATGATAGCTTTCTCTCTCTTTTCTCCCACCACCTCCACCAGGTCAAGGGAGCATCCCAGGACCCAGATTAAAACTAATAAGCATTTTGCCGATAGTCACAAAACAAAACAAATAAAAAAAAACAAGATATATGTCAGGATCCAAATCTGCACATCTACAGGTATCAGACACTTAAATGTAATGCTTTTTAAGACCTTTAACAATTATTTTAAAATCAAATTTAAGACCGATTTTTGGACAAATTATCTTTTTCTTATTTGGGCATTGCAGGTAATTATAAAGGATAAGTATTATTTGTGGTTCTGTGCAGAGTTACCAACAGGTAAGTGCACATATTAAAGGGATAGTGCACCCAAAAATGAAAATTCAGCCATTATCTACTCACCCATATGCCGAGGGAGGCTCAGGTGAAGTTTTAGAGTCCTCACATCACTTGCGGAGATCCAAGGGGAGAGGAGGTAGCAACACAACTCCACCTAATGGAGGCTGGGCGCCCCAGATTAAAACATCCAAAAACACATAATTGAAACCACAAAATATCTCCATACTGCTCATCCGTAGTGATCCAAGTGTCCTGAAGCCCCGACATAAAAAGTTGTTTGGAGAAACGTCATTTGAACTCTGTTTTTGGCCTCACTGTAGCCTGTAGCTAGCCTGTCGGAACTTCAGGGCCAGCAGTATGGAGATATTTTGTGGTTTCAATTATGTGTTTTTGGACGTTTGAATCTGGGGTGCTGTCAGCCTCCATTAGGTGGAGTTGTGTTGCTACCTCCTCTCCCCTTGGATCTCTGCAAGTGTTGTGAGGACTCTAAAACTTCACCTGAGCCTCCCTCAGCGTATGGGTGAGTAAATAATGGCTGAATTTTCATTGTTGGGTGCACTATCCCTTTAAAGATATGGGTCACAAAAAAGGCTGAGATCAATGCCAAAAAATGTCTATTATATAGAACATCCGTGCACAAAAAGAAGGGTGCTCAAAGTGCAAAATAAATAAATGAATAAAAAGTGATAGAAACAGCAGCAAACATTTCAGTCCTTGGCTATCATCAGTGCTACAGATCTGTGACAGCACACAGCTTTCACACCAAAGAGTTTGACTGTTTTTGACAAAAGAAATTTGTTTGAAGAGAGACACATCACACATCCAGCTGTCTGAGAGGCAGGTGTGTTGGAAAATATCACTTCAGTCTTGGAACAGAAAATCCCGCACTCCGCTCTTGCTCAGCTTCACGATTTATTAGTTACACTGAAGTTTCTGTCCTACAGGACCTTCATCAAGAGTGTTCACACTTGAAACACACACACACACACACACACACACACACACACACAGACACTTTTGATGACGGTCCAGTGGGACAGAAACTTCAGTGTAACTAATAAATTGTGAAGCTGAGCAAGAGCAGTGTGCAGGATTCTCTGATCAACGACAAAAAGAAATTAAAAGATGAATAGATGACAATAGATAAAATGTATGTGGTAATTAAGACCTACCAAATTCAAATTGAAGACAACTTAATGGCTTTTAATATTTATAAAATTAAATGTAAGACTTTTAAGGACATTTTAAGGACCTGCAGACACGCTGAGTAAAACAACTACACGTCCTCATGTGACAAAACTAAACCACACCACTCAACCTTTGAAGGTTAACAAGCTACATTTCACTTCTGCACAGCAGTGATTACATTTCTACATCCCCTCACCGTGCAGCACAGAGAGTAGCAGAATGAACGTGTGTGTCAGCATGTACACATGCAGCCACACACACACACACACACACTACAGTACAGTGCATACATACGGTATGTGTGTGAGTGTGTTTGTGTGTTAATTATTCTACCAGAGTGTGAATGGCAGCGAGTAAATATAGAACGTTTCAACTCCTTCACCCCTCCAAACACTGCAGTAAATGAACACGCGATGCACACAAACCACCCCCACATCCACTAACATACACATGGCTGCACGCAGCACACACACATGGCCACACATATAGCGGCTGAACATGAACACGCGGTCACTAATGCAGGGGGAAAGCACGCACCCTGTGCTGCTTTCGTGTCTCCTGAGGTTTCTCAATCACATGGTTGCATATTTGCTTATGAGAGGCGATCCAGAGAGGTGGGAGGTGCAGGAGGAGGAGGTGAGGAGTGATGGGATTTGGGCGGGGTAGGGTGGGGAGGGGTCACTACTGATTACCAGGTTTTCCCTTTGGTGGCCTGCATTCCTCGCTGCGCCGTATCGTGATCAGCGGGGCTGGGGGATGGGGTTAAGCCCTGCAGGGGAAGGACGGAGAGAAGGACGGACAGAGCGAGGGAGGGAGGGAGGGAGGGAGGGAGGGAGGCAGGGTCGTCATGAAGAGATGACCCACTGCTAATCATGTAGCGCGGGTAGCTCTGCCTTTCATTTGTGTGCGGATAGATGACCTACAGGAAGGAGGGGGAGGGGAGGCCGCTTTTCAAATAACAAATCATTGCCCTCATTTAGACCCAAACGGAGACAGGTATCATGACATGTCACAAGACTTTCACAACAGCTTACATAACCACTCCTGGAGTAGCAGCAGCAGCGTTAGCAGCGGCGGCAACATGCTATAGAAACGGCCACAGCTCTGACACACACTGCCAGCTGTGTGCCATTTGTATGCGTGCCGTGTCACAGAAGCAATGTATGCACATTAATTTCATTAAAACTGAGTTATCTGGCCTCATTTTGTCTCAGACATCAGGCCTGTAGCAACATGTTCTGCACATGTACACACTGCACAGTAATCTGAATTGATTGACATGAATTCAGCCGCATTATTTGTCGATAAAACTTCTATCAAAAGTGACATTTTGAAGGAAACAACAGATCCAGGATGCTGCTCTGGTGTAATTTCTATTAGATTATTCGACAGCGACTGTGTACAACAAAGCTACATCTTACTCGGATCAGAATAGCGTTTTACATAATTCATTTTCTATATTCATGTCCTGATCCAGCGGGAGTTGCATAATGCCTGTGCTGTGCAGGTCCATGTTTGCCGTCTCTCTATTAATGGACGACATTTTAAGCCGGTGCTTTTATAATAGATATAATGGTCTACCTTATGGAGACTTGTGAAAAATTCATTTCTCCTCTACAGTCGCTGAGAGGCCGTATAAAACAAAAGAATCCATTTTTTAATGTCAATATGTTTGATGGGACATTTGCCATTTTGCAATAAGACAAAAATCTGGGGCAATGGCAGGAGAATATCAGGAAATAAAACTGAAACGGTCACTACATCCTCACAGGACGTCAAATCATCTTCACTCAATTCAATTCAACAGAATGTTATTTGTCCCGAAGGAAATTCTTGTGCCAGAGAATGCTTGCTAAGTGCAGTAACCACAATTTTAATGATTCATAACCAGTACCAACCAATGGTCCCCCGGGTCAGGGTCAATCACTGGGCCCAGTTTTGGAACAACAGAGTATTGAATATGTGGCAAAATATATAGATATACAAGATAGAAATGTTTTCAAGGAGCAAAAGCAAAAACCAATGTCTAATACAGTGACAATAGGAGTATGAGAGTTACTAAACATGAACTAAATTAGTGGAAAAAACAGACTGATATTTCACTACATTGCCAAGTGAAGGTGATATCGTAGACTAATACTGCACATGATGTTGAAAAGAAGTTATGTGCATCACATTAAGTAATGGTGCACCTAATGTAGGTGAATATTCCTGTCTGTACCCTTTGTTTCAGCTCTCGTCCCTACAGGAGGGGGAGGAGTTACACAGTTCGATGGCCCCAGGTTCTGTAGCGCTCCTCTGTGGTCTCAGTCTACGGCTGAATGAGCTCCGACAGGACTCCATCTGCCTTGTTGTATTGCTTCTAATGACATTACTGTACATGAACGAAAACAGATCAGAGCTGAGGAGCCTCCAACGCAGCCAATCATGTCAATCACTGCTGGTGAACTAGGCAACGCTGATCAAATATGAATCAAGATTCTGTTACTGCATTGCCTGTTAATCACCTCAAATGTTTTCAGAAACATATTTTAGTGCACTGTTTAGCTGTAAAATGAGAAAGTTTGTGACTCAGCTAGTAGGCAGTGCTTGGATTTTGCTTGACTGACAAGTGAAGCAAACATCGGACTTCGGACTTTTCAGTTTGATTCAAACCAAAAAAAAACTTCAACAAGATCACGGTACGAACCAAACGGCCGGCTTTGGTCTGATAAAAAGAGGTGTTCTCAGTTTAGCTCAAACCAAACCATGGTTCTCTACTGTGAAAACATTTTCTGGATGGTTCACACTTTGGAACCAATTACAGGAAGAATAGTGTAGCTCCTCAGAGCGTAGTGTGTGTGTGTCTGTGTGGTTTAGACAGGTGTTGACAATCAGAGCGGAGGAGAAATTTCAGTTGTCAGAATCAGTTGTTAAAGTTGTCAAGTGGTGGTAAATGCTATGTGTATAGGTTTCAGTTTGACCCATGAACAATGTGTAGTGTAAAGAGTTCATTCCTAATCGAGCAAAAGGGTTATACTGCATAAGTTGATTATGAAACAAAGTTATATACATCTATATGTGTTAAAACACTGTCATACATGTCGAAGTATTCACAATATGAGTTCACATTGTATCCATACACTAAAGAACACACACATTCAAATATAACCTATCATGCTTTGTATAATGATAACACACGCACACATTCAAATGTCTGTATTACCTGATGCACATTAAAGGTTCATATTGTAGGAGAGCACATAAGAGCACAAAGGGCTGCATAAAGAAAGTCCCTAAAATTCACGTTTTTTAAAAATAAAGTGAAAGCGAATCCGGAGCTAAGGGTGGAAGATTTGGGAAATTCCAGGCTCAAAACGAAAGCATTACACCATTAAAAATGGGCCTGCTTATGATTGGACAAAAAGAAAAAGGTTTCCACCAATAGATTTGGATTAAAGTAGGATGGACTAGCAGAAAGAGGTGGAGACTCTACCCAGTCTCCACCAGCATAAAAGCAGATGTGTTGAGAAGCAGTTTTCAGTCCGGCTCCGGGGCTTGACTCGATGAGTTGTATGTGTTAAGCTTGTGAACACATTAAACTCAATTGCATCGGACTCTGCCTGTCTCCAGTGTTTTCTTGAGCGCTACTTAGCTGTATCCAAGGTACCAGATCGACACCTGAGGACAACTGAGAAGCAACGTTGAGGACAAGGTCGGGAGCCTACAGGCCCAATTCCAGGCACCGATTTTTGCCTCTTCAAATGCAACATGACAAAACGAGCACTTGGGGAGGGAGGAGACAACTTTATAAACAGTCAGTTGGAACAAAGTTAAATACAACTTCGACACTTTTCAGTCAGGTACAGCAACACATTCTCACTCCAACCTTGTCACATATCGACGTTTGGTCATGGACTTTCCACGACTGAAAGGTACCCTGGGTGTGTTGGGTGTTGACATTCTGGGACACCGTGTCAATTTCTGCCTGTTACATGCATTGTCTTCTTCCAAAGTACACTTCTACTTTCACAGGAAATTTACTGTTAACATACAGTCTTCAAATTAAAAGCACTACGTTGGTACAACAATGCAAATTCACGATTTTTCCTTCAACAAAAGCACATTGTGAGGTTTAGGAAAAAGAACACGGTCTGGCTTTAGAATTTCTCGGGACACAAACTCTCCCGGGTGAAAGTCAGTATATGTTGGACCCATCGTCGCCCCCTCCCGCCTGCCCCTCTCGACTTTCACCGCCTTAACTTTTGTCCTTGTTCAGCCGCGTTTCCCCCTGATGCTGCTGAATCGTTACACAATAACGACACCTGGCTGCGTATCATGCCAACGTTTAAGGATGTCTGTGTCTGACGCTGCAAGTCACTTCCCAAGTGTCGGATTTCGACGACTTCAGAATGAGACTGGGATGTTCCAAGAGAATCAGGGAGATCCTCTCTATAAACCAATCAATATCAAGTAAAGGGAGACACAGCTCACATAGGTGATGACGACAGGACATAGGTATGTTGTATAGTTCTTTAGCTTGCTGCATTGTTACAATGTGAAACCAAAACTAACTGGATCAAATGTTTACAGCGTGACAAAAATATGAACCTTGTTTCAGACTTTCAGGTGTGAAAAGGCGCAACAGCTCAAAGCTGAAGATTCAGGTGATCATTTTTGTGGGTTTATTTATCACACACACTTGAAACAATCTGCGATACACTCTTGAAGCATTCCCACACTATCCTCCTGTGTGTCAAACACACAGCCAACACCAAACCACAGTGCAGCGAATCCTCCCACAGTCACAGCAGGGATTATTTCTCCTAATCTCCATCTATATTTACAATGGAGTGTATGTGACAGAGCTGCGGTTCACTTTAACAACAGGCATACTGCTATGAGCAAATGACAGGATTAATCATGATTTTATGTCCCGTAACATTACAGGTCTAAACTGTGATCTATCTGAAGCTCCGAGCACAATAACGACCATCTGACATGCATCTGCGAGAGTGCTGGTTATGCAACAGAGGTCACGTGAATGCAGGTTTTATTCTTGCAGCCTGCCTCGAAAACTCTTTTCAGAAAAACAAGACAGAAGAAGAAGGGATGGGGTGTGAATGAGGGCACGTGGGAAAAGGAAAAGGGTTAATCGAGGCATTTGGCTGTGGGCGATGGACTATTCCAAGAAACCCATGAGAGCCCTTATTGGCTTAGTTGTGTCATCCAGGATCTTGTCAGAGTTTTCTCACCGTAAACAGCGTAACGATTTCCCCACACAACCAATCCTGACTGACCACTGCTCATCTGCTCAAACGAATGCTTCATTAGCTGGCTACGCTGTCATACATATTGTAGAGGGTGGTTTGAGATGATATGTAATGCTGTGTGATTTCTTTTACTTTCCTTTCAAGCTGAAAAAGAAATCACACTGAGCTAGATGCAACAGAAAGGTTATTTGTCCCTTGTAGCTGTTTGGTTGCATGGTTCCAGGTGCATAGAGAGTCTTACAGGAAATACATGAATTTCAGAAAAGAAAACATCTCTACAACAATCTCTGCATACAGTGTACAGGGTAACTTATACTTGAAGGAGTGATGAGGGAAACCTTTTATTAATAATAATAATAATATTAATATCACTGCAAACAACACTAAAGGTCTGTGACAGTAGTCTGTAATGGTCTGTGGTTCTTCCTGAAAGCCACGAAGTTTATTACACGCTTTTACACCGCACAGACAAATGCATGCAGATATTGTTATTCTTTAAACGCTGATATACACCCTACAAACCCTGCATACATTCAGTGCTTTGTTTGTGCAGGTCTTCAGGGCTGTGATCACATAGTCACATAGGTGATCATTTTCAATCTAAACAACAGAATTTTAGAGCTTTTGAAACAATAATCTTTGTTCTGGTGGTTGAGTGCCATTTTAGGGAGCCAGCATATGATTTAGGGCTGCACAAGAAATGCGCACACACACAAAATATGACTTTTTTATGACATACCAACACTTCACACTTTATTTTATGCTTTGACTTTAGGTCTTTAAAATGCTCTGGAGCTTTTGGAAATGTTTGAATCACACAAGTCAGAAACGATTGTACAAAGTCATCACTGGAATCTAACTCTACAAATAGTACAAGACTAATAATATTAGTGGAGCCTCATCTTTATCTGTAACTGAGAAATAGTGAGTTTAAACAGAACAAACAGATGTGCCAAAAAGGGGCTGTGCAACATTCGACTGCTGATTTAATAACGTTATCAATGAAGCTTCAACGATGATCTTGTTGAAGCTTGTTGAAGTAAGTGTCTCTGGAGCAGCGTTTTGACTAGAAAAGTGGTTCCCAACTGGTGGGTCATGGTCCAAACACGGGTCACAGGTTCATTCTGAATGTAACCACGAGTGACTTGCGAACCTGTTTGTATAAAACACGCTTTATTTTGAAGTATGGTGAATTTCTGGCACACAGATTTTATTTTGAAGTTCCACTTCCTGCTGTAGAGTCAGTGACTAATGGACAGCTACTTGACAGAGACAGCAAAGTTGCTCGACAACATGACCAAATGCAAGTATGACACTGAATATATTAAACTGTGTGGACCATGAACTAATCACTACGGAGAAATCTGGACCCTGTGGCTGGACCATTTGGGAACCAGTGGACTAGAGAGCACAGTTACACTAATAAGCGTATCACTGATTCTCCACACCATATTATCTGTGACAACATTATCACTGCTGGACACACTGCATGTGACCTTTCAGGGCGCAACTGTTACCAAACTACCAGTAAGGTGATGTAAAGCTGCAGCTCAAAGTGTAACTCTTACAGGATTATGATGCTGTTGACAGTTGCACCTGACACATGAGCAGTCAGTGTCATAATGTGGGGCTCACAGACAAATTTCCATATTCAACTCGTCGACCGCCGCGGCTCTGTTGTCACGCATGGAGCATAAATGATCCAAAAGGCAGACAACAGCTGTGAAGATGGTTCTTATGGCTGAGAGCTGCCTCACACCCAGAGTGGGGGTGATCCCGGCGTTATCGGTTTTAAGGACAGTTAACGCCCCTCTCCTCAGACTGGCTGAGAGGGACGAGCCCATTGTAGCGCCTGACAATAACAAAGATGGCAGCTGGGCTGGATAATACTGTCAGCCAGATTAACCAGGCTCTGTCGGGGCTTTGTTCAGCTCCTACTCTGACAAACTCAGCTACACGCACAGCCACTGACCCTCAGTGTCTGAGTACGACAAACTCCAAAACAATAAAATGATTCTTCAAGTAAACTCTCCACCACACAAAGCAACTCTGATGCATTTTAATATTTCATGTACGTGAGACTCCCTTAGTGTTTAACAGTTCGTCTAAACATCCAAACAGAGCCAAGAGCTGAAGCAGTGGCAGCGTTCCCAGAGTGTACTGGAGCTAAGTCACCGCTCCGCAGACCACCCACTTTCGGTTGCCTCTGACAAGCGGGATTTGCGCTGTTTACATACAACAATTATGGCTGACCACAGAAGCGGCCTGGAGCAATGGGCCCCTCGGGGTCTACAGCTTTCTCTCCGCAGAGCTGCTTTCTTAATGTAAGAGCCCTGAGCTCGTTAATTACTTAGAGACTGTCCAGGAAGTAGGCTAATGCAGTTAGACAAGAGGGCTCGTCTATAGGCTACACTTTGACCTATTGGTACTGAAATCCATTATCAATAATTCATCCTGACAGGTCGAGTAGCCGCCGAACACTTCCATATGTTATTCAGTGGGAATAATAGACGTGACTTCTACTGATGAAACTGTAAAAATAGAAATAGTCAGAAGAAAAAACAGCTCTAGATTCAATTGTGTTTGTTTCTTCGGGGCATCCTCTACATACACACAACATATGAACCAAGCAGCCGCACACACACACAATAAAAATATGAAATGCATTTGCAACATGCGCCTGAAACACACTCATATCACCGCTGCTGTATCCTGTCCGTCTCACCCCAAACAGCCATCTCAAAAAGCCGCTGCCTTAAACAAACATTGCTCTGCCTCCATTTCATAAATTCTTTAAACTCCGGGGTTTCTCTCAATTATTCATGCATCAAGAGCATCCGACGGCCGCATTGCAGCATTCTCTTTGAAAGATCACCGCCTAAAATAACAATGTCTTCACTCTGCATAGTAGAAGACGACTGTACACATCCATCCATTGGCATGCAACTCTTCCCTATGCTTTGGCGTACGGTTTTAATGGACGCCAAGGCTCCATCTCCTAATCCTCGAATAAGTGATGTCACACACACACACACATGCATACATAGACATGGGTCTCAATGAAATATTGAGGGCCTTTCCCGGGGATGAAATCATCTGAATAAGGCGGTGGCTGGTTGCTCTCCTCTTGCTGTGGTGGTCTCCACATCTCTGGTTGATGAGATGAGCCGTGAGATGTGGGGAAACACATCCAGCGCAAATACAGAGACGAGCAACTCGGCTGTTGTGACATTCTCGTAATGGTCGGAGGGACCGGAGCAATAAACTGAGGGCATTTAGGAACAGTCGCCTGCTTTGAACTGCTCCCTTTGGTTTGAATTTATCACTCAAACACACCACTCTACCAAAGATGTTAGCGCTCATTTGCACTCCATTTATGTACCAAAATAGATACGGTTATTTTAAACGTTCTAACCATCGTTGCCCTCATATGTCCTTTATAATGGATGGCGCTAGAGGGCAAAGTGAAAAGTCTCAGACAACAACAAAATCCATGTTTCCACCAAACACTTTCAGTTCAGTACCCTTGAATGTTGAGGCTCAAGCACACCTTCAAGAACTTGTAGACAGGTGCATGCAAGGAAACTGTCCATATGTGAAGAGAAGGGAATTCCAGCACATTGTTTTACTACTTGCAATAAACTTTATGAGATACAGTGGTTAATCTGATGAAGGTGTGAGGCCTGAAACATTGTGTATCTAACTAAAGCTTATTGGCAGTAATAGGACAGTGGGCAGGTATAGTACTCGTAGAACCCGTACAGATATTGTCATGGCCGTTTCAACATACCAAAGTTCCTACTCAACTCAACCTTTTTGAGGTGTCTCGGTTTTGACATGTGTTTCTGTTCCTTTTCTGAACATCCACAGTCTTCACATGAGGCAGGGAAACATTTAATGAAATTTATTGAGAATACTAAATAGTAAACAAAACAACAGGCCAAGTCCTTCTATATCTCGTATGGTCCACGACCAACTCGATGTCCTAGTTCTACATAATCTCATCATATTCCCGTTACTACGCTTCAACACTGCAACTTCACACAGTCATAAACTTATTAATAGAGCTGTAACGGTACATGTAATTGTGTTGAACCATTCGGTACACGACTTTCGGTTCAGCACAACCCTATACCGAATTATTGGGCGCAGGATATTATTTTATTTTGTTTTTTATTTTAATTCCGTTTTTGCGAGCCAAACCATTTAAAATATCTAGTTCCCTGATGGATATAATTGAGTGATGGATCGAGTCCGACTGTAAATCTCCGCTTTCACTTTGTGCAGCGCATTCTCGCATTTTGACACCATGGCAAGTGAGCCTGACGAACCTGAAGACCCACCCGCAAACCTTAAGTCCTCCGTTTGGGAACACTTTGGTTTCAGGGTAAAATACAAAGATGGAAATAAACAAGTGGACAAGACAAAAGCAGTGTGCCGACACTGCAGAACAGCGGTCGGGTATGTACTTGGAAACACGTCTAACATGCTAACGCATCTAAAGCGACACCACCCGAGTTTGAACGTTAACCAGCAGGACTAGAAAAAGCAATCTGGTGCAAACTACGATATCGTCGTCGTTTAAAAAGAAAGAATGTTTCCCTGACCATCGCGCTAAAGAAATCACCAACGCCACTGGAGTTGAGTAAAATTGTTTAAGCTGCACTTTAGATATAAGCATGTTTTGTTTACTGCACTTTAACAAAGTGGGAAAGCTAAGTAAGTTCCCAGTAAAACTGAATCTGAGCAGGCTTTAAAGCTGACCAGCTGCACTATACTTCTTATTTTAATTGAGTAAAACTGTTAAAGCAGAAATGTATATTTATATTTTTCATTCAAACAATGTGTTAAAAAAACAGCAGGATTTTATTTTTCACTTTTATATTTCTATTTTCATTCAAACAATGTGAAAAAGCAGGATTTTATATATATATTTGTTTCATTCAAAAATTGTGTAAAAAGAGTTAACTGCTGTGGTGGTATGTTTTAATAAGGTTACCAATAAGTAAAAGATATTTAATAGTTGTCTATTTTTTTCATCACTGTACCGAAAAAAACGAACCGTGACTTGTGTACTGCTGTACGTACCGAACCGAGATTTTTGTGTACCGTTACACCCCTACTTATTACGATCCAAATCAACACAAACTTCATGTTGTCTTTTATGCATAATATTCCACAGTCTCTGGATCTGCCTTAGTAACTCGTGCCTGTAATCTAGCACATAAAGTAAATATAAACATAACCATGGCACTCCACTACTATACACCATTCAAAGTATACAGAAACTGTTGTGTAAACTTAGATAATAGCAGAACTTGTGTATGTCATATCAACACAGATTTCTGCCAAATATAAATATGTGTGGCTCTTACAGATATGTACTTTAACCCTTTCCAGCTCCTGCTGTATTTTCTCCTCACCGCAATCTCGTCAATGCAGATTAACACTTGCACCTCATCCAGCAGGCTGGACTGTTTACAGTCGCTGTCGCAATTAATGGGATATTTAAAAAATAGCAGGTTTGTGCATTGAGTCCTTTTCAAGCAAGAGTGACAAATCTGTCTTGACCGATCAACCGACTACAGAGTTTCTAGCTCCACCTTTTAGCATCAGATCTGTGTGCAAGGTACCTCAACAGAGGGGTGACAAAAAAATTATAAATGAGACAGAATGGAGCAGTTCTGTTGGTTACATCTACAACTTTTGACAACGGAAATGCAAAAATAACCACTTGGAGGAAACAAGGCAAAACATGGCAACAGTGGATGAGATCGTACTAATGTACCTTTTAACAGACGCAGGGTTGTAGATGGTGGTGGTCTGTGAGGCCATAATATGCACTGCAACATTTGGACGGAGAATTCTTAAGACTTTGTTACTGATTTGTTGCATTCTGGCATTTTTAAAATGTCTCCTACAAAATGTGTCCTACAGTCGTGTCTTGCTTGATCTATGCTACACTGCCGCCCACTATCTCCGGTGGTAGTGACGTAAAATGACTATCTGAGCCTGGTATTATCATCACTCATGGCTAATCCGATTATGAACGGTGCTGAATACAAGTGTAAACGACCACTGCGATGCATTATGATCCAATCACTCAAACCACTTGCTGAGATCATCTTTTGTAGTGTAAATGCTATTTTTCCTGATGCGACATGGATTGCTTCATCAGTGCACAATGTGGTGGTTGTTTTGGTGACAGTGAGAGTGTGGACATGATAACTGTGCGCAGGGCTCTTTGACTGTCTTGCATAAGTGACGTCAGAAGTTAAGAAATCTGTACACAAGTGGTCAGCTGGAGACGCAAGGTGGACACAGGTGTGAAGGGCGATGTGTCTCGGTTGTCCAGTTGTGTTTGGATCCAACACATTCTCACTCCGACCTCGTCACATATCAACGTTTTGTCATGGACCTTCCATGTCATGATACGACGTGCAAGGTACCCTGGGTGCGCTGGTTGTTGATGTTCTGGGACATCATGTCAAGTTCTGCCTGTTACATGCATTGTCTTCTTTCAAATGACACTTGTGTTTTATTTTTCAAAATAAAAGCACTACGTCATTACAACAACACCAATTGACTTTTTTTTTTTCCTCCAACAACAAATGCATGAGGAGAGGGTTAGGAAAAAAGAACAGGGTTTGGCTTTAGAATCTCACGGGACGCCAACACCACATTGCGAACAAGAACTTTTGTTCTTGTCCTGCCGCATTTCACCTTGATATCGATGACTTGGGACTGAGACCGGGTTGTTGGATCACCTAAAAACATGTTAACACCAAATATAAACAGGCCGTTTGCTGACATGTAGGGCTGGATTTTCAGGACTTGTATTACGAGAGATGTCAACGTGGTTTTGAATCATGTTTCTGGAACAGAAGCTGTAAATTCTGTCTCTCTCTCTATCAGGACGGGACTTCAAAAAAGCTGCATGCTGTAATAACTTTTATCAAAGAAGACAACTGCGGGATTAATGGAAGCTATATGTTTTCTACATGTGATGGATTTGAACTAACCATTCCTCTGCATTCAGTCTCCGTGCTAAGCTAAGCTACACATGCTGCAGACCTCTCTCTGTGTGCTGGACACACACTCATGCTCATTAATTTGATATTGATCTTCTCTGAGTTTCATGGCACACAAGATGATATCCTAAAACTGTCCCACTAATTGGAAACAGGTTTATGTGACAGACGCGATCAATGCATCCATGTGACTGTTCCTGTGCAAAAGACTCGACCTAATACCAAACAAATCAAGATTCAACCGCATGATGTTCGATATAATAATGAGCAGCGTTCAGGCACACCAGCAAGTAACACAAAGAGACACTGCTGTTACATGTCAAACACATCCTTTTATATTTACCAGAGAAGAAGTTCTTGGCTCGCAGGTAGCTGACACTCAGGCGGAGGATGGAGAGTTTGTCCAGACTGGCGGTGACCTCCTCAGGGAAAGGCAGCAGGCTGGCCAACCGCTCCAGCTCCCCGTTCAACCGGTCTCTGTGCCGTTTGGACGGGTTGGACTTGGCCCCTTCAGCCGGTGCCTGCTTCACCCTGACAACATGATAAATGGAGAAAAAGGTCACAACTAAATCATAAGCAGTCACCAAGGAGCAACCTACGGGGCTGATGAATGAAGCAAACGTTTAAATGCCAAAAACTGCATTTCCTCTAATGGCCACTTGGGGCTGACTCCAAGAGTGAGTCAATCCCTGTAGACCCCAATGTCAAAACTTTATTTCATAAATAAACATGCCTGATACGAAAACAAACAAACAAAAAAAAAAACACAGGTTTGATCTCTATGGCTAATTTCCCCATTCCTGAGACCTATACGGGGGTAAATTTTTATATAACTCACCCGTTGGCCGCTTTAAGTGACAGGTGTCGATTGACAAGTCGCTGCCACAGGGATAACGTTGGTTAGCTAACGTAACCATGGCGTAACCCCAGATAACCCCAGTGTAGGCACAGTCGTAGCTGTTACTATTTCAGTGTGTTTCCAGATCATGAACGTTAATTGTAACATTTTGGTCGCCTAAAAAAAGTCTTCATCAGCATTTGGTATTTAAAGACCCTCTAAAGAGCCGGATGTTCACTTCTTACAGCAATATATTTTGTTTTAATGGTTTTAAGACTGTTTTTCGCCAGTAAAAAATAGCATTAGCATTATCACAGTTAACCAAAGCTGTAAATGCACTGTGCTAACTAAGCTAGCAGCTAGCATTAGGGTTCTGCCACTCTCGTCCAAATATGGTCACTTCTGGCTCCAAAAATTCAAGATGGCGATGCTGAAGCTTTAAACTGGGAGTCAGCAAATGAATAGGTGATGTCATGGTGGCTACTTTGATTATTTTATACAGTCTATGGCCGTCACTCAGAGCCAATTTAGGGCGCATTAACTACCAGGCCAAACAAACTGTGAGGTTCCTCTCTTGTTTTTTGTTTTATTTTGTTGTTTGTTTTTTCTTTCTTTCTAAATTCAGTTTCTATCCTTGAGTTGGGGACATTCTGGGTTAAACAGCTAATTATGGTGATGCATAAACAAACTTTAAGTTTATAACAAATACACCTTGGTGGTACCACACCATGTTTAGGATTATAACATTACAGTTCTCACATTTTGAGCCTGCTATAGCAAATTTTGGGATTACATCAACAAATTTGAGAATTTTATAACATGGTTAAAAAGAGTAATTTTTAATGATTAATTAATGAATATCATAACCCTTCAATAAAATGTTGGAATTAGCAGTGTGGGAAAGGGAAATTTAAATTTATTCAAAAACATAATTTTCACCCGTATATCTTGTGGAGGCCCATAGATGCTAGCTGGTATTTTCCAAAATAAAGCCCATGCACCATGAGAGGAGGCAGATTAGGTTTAGTATTTAACTGAGTATTTTTGTAATACTTCTCTAAAAAAAAAAATAAAATAAAAATAAAAAAAATAAAGTGCTGATGAATAAAAATAACCACTGGAAGTCACTTTTTTGGTGCTGCACACAATTGTTGGTGGTTTTTAAAGTAAAAAATAACGACAAACTTACAAGGCACAACTATGAATGATGACTTTTTGTAGTGAAACCCTGAACGTTGCTCTGCTCACACTGCAGGGCTCTGACGGAAAATCAGCACAGAAAAAAAAAATCTTATGCAGCTAAGTCCTGATAAAACCCTGCTCTGTTTAAACCACACACAAAGAATGTCAATAGAAACGTAGAAAGAAAAACAGCAACATATTTGTGGGTGTGATTAACGTCATGGAACAAAATAGGTTTCAGCTTGAGCGAACCACAGACTTTGTTTTCAGCATAAATAAAACAAAAAACCTGCAGAAACATCTGGAGAGTGAACTCTGAGCTCAGACACTACGCGAACAAAAATAAACACACAGATTCACAAGTTCATTTGATGCTGGCGGAAAGCTGAAGTGATGCACTCAGATGGTTTCAGTTATGTGACTTCTGACACTCTGCTCTGTACGTCTGCTATTTATTTCTGTATTATTTATAATCTTAATTCAATTCAATTTTATTTATAAAGCCCAATATCACAAATAACAATTTGCCTCAGAGGGCTTTACAGCATACAACATCCCTCTGTCCTTTGGACCCTCACAGCAGATAAGGAAAAACAAAAAACAATAAATAAATAAATAATAATAATAATAATAATAATAATAATAATCTCAATGTGCCTATAATCATTATTGGAGTTGAGTGATCCTTAGTATCCATTCATCATCATCTTGATCCTCTCTGTTGTTTTTGCATATTCAGTTTTAGTCAACATTTTCACAGGTTGGTTTCGAAGGTGTTTCACAACGGTGGGATCTTCTATTGACAGAGCTACAGTCTATACACAGTCTGTAACAACAGTACCCAGCTGGGGTCTGAGACCCTGCAGAAGACCTCAACATAAACTCGATGATAAACACATTTCTGCTGCATAAATTCAGGTTTACTCATGTCTGTCCTAAATAATGGACCTCTTATGAGACGTCTTTAAAGGAGAAGAGGAAAAAAAAATCATTGGTGGAACTGCTAACGTGACAGTCTGTATATAATACTACTACTAATAATAATAATATTAATAACACATTATACTTATATAGCGCTTTTCAAGGCACTCAAAGACGCTTTACAAATTCAGGGACAAAAAAAACAACAGGATAACAGACTGTAAGATTATTAAAGTCTATACACTCCTTTTCACTTCCATGCATGGCAACACACAGATGCAGAGCTAACATAGTGCTATGGGGTTGTGTGCAACCTACTTCCTGGTCAATGGGTCCCATGCAGAAAGCGAATAAACAAATCTCCTCTTATTTCAGTTAGTATCAATGGGTGCGGTTACATGATGGTTTCTCATTCAGAATGAAATAAATCTGAATGAAATGATTCGGAATTAAAGTTTTTCCAGGTAGTTTACATGAGAAATATTCATTCCAAATGAGGGTTTACATGGGAGATGAGTTTAATCACCTGTATTCAGGTCTGCGCAAGGTTTGGGGCAGGGAAGGTTTCTGATTGGATAGGGGGCGGGGCAGATGTTACGTGTTTACATTTACCGGAACAAAACACTGTAGTCCTTGCTCCGGATAACAAGATGCTTGACGATGCCGTTCTTTTCTTTTTCAGGCTTGTTTTGCTTATATTCTTGAAGCAGCACTACGACAACTACCTTGTTCTGCTAATGCTTCGTCTGTTGAAGAGGAGAAGAGAGGTAGAAGGTCGAAGAAGGGAGATAGATGACCGTGCTGTGGCGTACAGAAACCGGTGAGTGCAACGAGTCCGACTGCTCTATCTCAGCCCGTTGCTATGTACGCTGTATACGTCATCGCGCCAGAAGGGCAAGGAAACGAGCATGTGCAGAAAGACGGGAATAAGAGGAATAAGTGTAGACAAGTGCGAGAAATTCTTTCATTCGGAATGACAAACGGAATAAACCACCCCCTTTAATCAGATTTAATTTTCAATCGGAATGACCGTTTACATGACCACTTTTAATCAGAATGGCCTTGCATTCCGAATGAAGGTGGAATTGAACTGTCCATGTAAACGCACTGAGTGATTTGTTAGTTATCAGAAGCCATTGTTTTCTTGTTTTTGCCTTTTTCTTTGAAACATTTGCAACTGCTCAAGAGCACTTTTACCAAGATATGAGAAAAACATCTTATTTTTACAGTCCACAAATTGTTGTTCAATGCGAGTGAACTAGTTTTAAATTTGAGGAACATAAAAAAATGAACATCTTATAATCAAATTTGAATTATTGTATATTTTAGAGTAAATATACTGATTAGGTTATTACATTTGTGGGTTAAAGAAACACAATTTGTCCATTGATCTTAATCAAGACTGTAAAACCCTTGAATGACACTGCGTGTGTTCAGCTTCTTTGATTCTTTGGTGATACAAATCTGAGGTACTTTTACTTTACCTTACTCTGTTACACTGTTTTAAGAGATAAGATAAGATAAAACTTTAATGATCCCACACCGGGGAAATTCACGTTACAGCAGCTCAAACAGCACACACAGATACACATGGTTGAATGGCAATAGAAAAGTATAGAATATAAAATATATACAGAAAGATATATATCAGAATTAGAAAAATATAAAGTACTAAATTTAGACACAACTAAACACTTAATACTGTTTAAACTATATACACCTTTCACTTATGTACATGTGGAAAAAAGATCAATCTCATGCCACTTTTAACTTTTACGCCACTTCAGATGGAAAAAATTTTCTTTTCATTAAATTATTTGATCATTTTTATAACTACTGACTTTACAAATTAAAATCTTTGCAAACAAACCACACTAAAATATACGTCTCTGAATTTCCTGTAACACCAGCACTAACACTCACAAATCACATTTACTTCAGGTTTCTTTACCAGAATGTCAACTTCACTACTGCTGAAGCTCCTCTTCTCCTCACAGCCTTTTTGTTTGTGGCATCTCTCGATTTTCTAGAACATGTGCCAGAGTCTTTGCACACAGCACAACACCTGCCCTTATATGGTGTTTAGGGGGTGTTACCTGCGCTAACAGGTTACTCATGATCAAGTTCATCAGTCAGCACACCTGGGCAGATTTGGATAGTTAATCTGGTGCATCTGGGGTTGACTTCTCTTATTTTTATCTTAAAAGAAAATTAAGGGAAAACATAAGTGAAATTTAAAACAGTGTTGCTGCATGAGGCCCTGGTTCTGTTAAAAGATAAATATATATTCATCCTCAGGGTAAATTCAGGTGTCGCAGCAGCACAAAGACACAAGTACAGATGAACAGAGGCATAAATAATGATAAGAAGAAGAATATATACATAGAATAAGAACAGAAGTAAAAATAGAAAAGAGCAATCAAGGACAACACATCAAATATAGTGACAGAGGTGTGGCTGATGGCAGTGAGTCAGCAAGTCTACACCAGAATATATAATGTGATTAAGTTTTGATATTTAATGTGTTGATTGCTTCATAAAACATAAGAAATAAGTGTTAAATCACAGTTTTGACCATATTTACATTCACATAAATATAACATAAATTTTCATATATAAATGAAACGTACGTATAAACAGTTTCCGAAATGACAAAATGTATTTTTATTTTATCATTTTATTATTATTATTAGTAGTAATAGTAGTAGTAGTAGTATAAGTATGATTATTAATTCATTAATTAATTTATTTGACTATTTTTTTTAGTTTTTGTTGTTTATGAACATTATGAATGCAAGAAAGCATTTAACAAAATCAGAAAATATTAATATCTTGGATTTCATTTCAGTCTATTTTTTTTGTTTACACAAACATCAACAATATGGCAGCTGTGTATGGCAGAGTCAACAATTTACAGTTCATAACTCACACACACTGACACACTGTCACATGTTGTCTCTGTACATCAACATAGATGGAGACGTGTTTACACTGTAAACTGATGGAGGTCACTGTGGTTGACCTGCAGTGCTGCTGGTAGTCCTTTGGTGTGTGTGTGTGTGTGTGTGTGTGTGTGTGTGTGTGCGTGTGCGTGTGTGTGTGTGTGCTATACTGTAATAAACAAGTGTTTTCATTATAATTAGTCCACTTATTATTTTTGCTATTATCCGTTCAGTCTCATGAAAGTATATTTTTTCTATTGATAGTTAAACTATTAACCATTATTTTTTTCTATTAATCGTTTGGTCAGGGTGTCATGAAAACATATCAAATATACATTATAAATTGCCAGATGACAAAATAATGTGCTCAAAATTCCTATTTAATCTGATCAACAATTCAAAACTCAACTGTTGCTCAATCTGGAGACGTCTGGTCACCACTTAGATGTACTTTTTCTGTTTTTATGATTGAATTAAAGCTTGATTAACATACAAAAAGCAATACATCATCAATCAATCAATTATCAAAACAGCCATTTATTAATTATTGTATCCATGTCTTTGTGTACAGGAAAAGCTTCATCATCATCATCAGAAAAACTGACCCACTAAATCAAATTTCAGCCTCCAGAAGTGTCTCACCTCCAGTTTTAGTCCCTCATGAATCTGTCTCATCACAAAGGAGGATTATGGAGATTTTTCATTTGCAGACGCTGAGTTTTTAGGAATTATCGTGCAGTTTGTGCCTCAATTTTCCCCAGATTAAAACATTTTGAACAGAAACAGTCTCATCCTGTGACATGTTTCACTGGCAGGTTGATTATTTATGCGAAAGCATTCGTGCATTCATATTTACCTTTAATTTCTTTGTTATCCATAGTATTTAATATCGTTGCACTGTTTTTACATTTAAATTTAATCATCTTATATTTGCACTGCCACCATTAGCACATGTTTGAGAGTGCTAAGGTGTAAGTTTCTTTTCAACATTGGGCAGGACACATGAAATGAAGGAGTGTCAAACACTTAATTTCCTGAAATGGTGACTTTCCAAAGACCAGTTTTTGGCCTTTTCTGCATCAATTTATAGTGTAAATATATTTAATCTTGTCATTATAAAAGTCCTCTGCTACTGTCATGTTGTTATTGGAGGATGGGGGAACAAATGCACATGTGCTAAATACTGAGGGGCCCTGTCCCCTGCGTCCCCCCTGCAGCTATGTCACAGTGACAGCTCTTTGTAGTCCTTTTACTGCTGTGTGTTTTTATTCTTTATCCCTGTAGAAAATCTACTGGGATAAAATTCTCTTGGGAGTTAATAAAGCATCTACCTTTCATATATTAAACATTATTCCATAAGTGAAGTAAAACTGGAGCAGCAGCATCATATAGTGACACACACACACAGTAAAGCTGCACATCACCATACCGTCCTCCTCAGGCTGCAGACTGTGTGTTGTGTCTTACTGTGTACTTTTCCAAACTCAGTCACATGTGATCACATCACAGAACAAAGACGATCAAAGGCCTGCTCTGGATGTTTTGTGTAGATCTGCATTTTACTGAAATGTTTGTCCCTGTTTTATTTTTAAAAATACTGTTGAGAGGGAAATGGCGTCAGTGTGAGGCTGCCTGAGTATGATGTCACACCAAAACAGTTACTGCAGCTGCTCAGACCTTATGATAAAGGTTCATATTTAATTTGGATTATTTTTATCATCACTGCTGAGGATTTAATCACATGTTTATGGTGGGAAAAAGGCGTTTGTGGATTTTATAGTCTAGTAAAAATCCTTAAAACAGCTCCATCTAAAATATTTTTTTTTCCTAAAATAAGGGCAGTTACTTTAATTTATATTTTTTTTTTATTACACCTGAAAAATATATTATTTGATGAGGAAACGATGGAACATTAAATATCACCACACCAATCACAACAACCTCAGGAGAAAAAAAAACGCTCTCTGATCCTCTGAAGGGCGTTTTGACAGAAAATGGCGCAACACTCTGCACCAGGGCCCCACTGACTCAGGGACATCTCTAAAAAATAAAACAACGAATTAAAAAAATAATTTGTGTCTCATTTTACTTTACATGCTGGATTATATCGAAACCGACTCTATAATAAAAACCACAGACGGAAACGCTGAAGGTTAAAATCAGGCCGCAGTTGCAGGCCTGCAGTAATCCGCAGGCATTAAAGCGACCCTGCACAACATTTACAACGCACTGCAAATTTCCACCTCATATATTTCATCACAGAACCTCACAAAATATATGAGGAAATATAAATATATATTTAGCGCTTTGCAGGTGCGTTGCACTAAGAGTGCGTCAAGACGCAAACGAATTTTTGGATTAAATCCACTCCCAAAATCGATAAGAAACTCTTCGCTTAAATGTTTTGCAGGAATAATCAGGGCTGCAGCAGGTTTGTGCATTTATAACTGACATCATAATTAAAGCAGACTGTCCAGGTCGATTTTTATGTTTTAATAGGAAGGTATTTTATGTGGATATCACTGGAATTGACATTAAAAACAAAAATAAAATGAACTCACGCTCTCTGCACCGGTTTTCTCCTCTTGCGTCCTGCATACATGACGGATCTTCTTATATAAGCCTCTGATGAATCCCTCAGAAATACACAGAGCTTCTGTCTCCGCTACATGTAAGCCACCAACAATATTCTGCAATAATCCTCCAGATCAGGACCGTAAACACATCCTTGAAAATTAATACAACAAATAAAATTAAAAAAAAAAAAAAATCCGAATAAATAAGTTAACAGGACGCCTCTGCCTTGTTTTATGGGCCGCTCCTCTCAGGAGTTAAAATAAAATCTGCAGAGGAAAATAAAAACAGACGCAGCAGAATCCGAGGAGGATAACTGAGGGAAATAACGACACAGTTGTCCCATCTGCCCTCACGACATGATCAAGTTGCTCCAAGTAAAAAGGCGATGTTGAGTTTTCATCCTCATGAAGAGAAACGGGATGAGATTATGAGAGAGGAGCCGCAGTGTGCAGATGGATCCTCCTCCTCATCATCATACACTTTATAAATACAACTATAAACTTCACTCAAACGCAGCAGAAGCTTCAAGTATTTACATTTTATCATCTACATCAGTGCTGCACTTCAATTAGCGCCGGACATGAGCTGCAAGGGGAGGAGGGGGCACCGGGTGCGCGCATTCCACTGGCGGGCACGCCCGACACAGATTTCTAACGGGAGCGCGCTCCAGAAGCTTCTTACGAGTTGCAGCAGAGGGGGCAGGAGGCAGGCGCGGGCACGTGGGAGAGTCTCCTGGAAACACAGGCCGAGCGTGTCCACGCCGGCGCGTCCCCGAGCGGGTAGCAGCGTCCAATCAGCGCTGAGATGAGGGATGGTTTATGTTGAGCCTGCCGGTGGCCCGGGCTGAATGTGGGTCAGGGGTTAGACTTTAAATAATGTAACTGAATTCATTTCTACACTCAGAGGAGCTCTCTGTGGTGTTTACCTGCAGAGATGTTGGGAAATAACAAGAAGCTGCTGTCAGGAATCACCATGAGGCTGAATCTATAACAATCTATCTGCAATACAGATATTAAGAATGATTATTTAAAGCCACTGCCTCATTGTTCAGCTGTCCAGCTTACAACTGAAGTAATTTGGTTCACTGCTTTTTCATTTTGAGCTGCAGCAGCTGACTTCAGTGCAAAGGCTCTTTAAACCCAGCGTAAACTACAAGGCCATGGCCTCCTATCTAACATGTGGTTGGATGGCGTCCAGGTGAATTTCCTTTCAGAAATTTCTAGAATGAAACAGCTGATCTGACCATCTGACGTATTAACTCTACTGCAGAATTTATACTTCTGCTTTGAATCGACACCATGTAGGCTCCATGTTGATGTAGAACCTACGCTGTAGCCTGATGTGCACCTTCTCAGAAATGTAGCTACACGTCACAGCGACGCAGACCTCCTGTCTGTTTCTATAAGCTGAAACCATTTCCCTCAGTGGAAACAAAGCTTTTATTTACTTGAATTTCACAGATAAGAAACAATAAATTGTGAAGACAATAAAGCCTCCACAAAAATAGCATTTTAAGTCTTGTGTGTGATTTATCCTGGCTTCATATGAGCAGAGGAAAAATCAGCTAGCTGCTAGGCTAATTTATACAATGTAAAATGCCATAGGCTTGTGCTAATAACATTAGCATGTTATATTTGTTTGGAAAAAGTGTTTAGTATAAGACAGTTGTTTTGTCAGTGAACCTTGTGAGTTGTAATGGAGCCGAATTTTGTAACGTTACCTTTGTTAAATGTTGCTGTTGTCCCTGGCTTCATATGAGTAGAGGAAAAGTCAGCTAGCTGCTGGGCTAATTTATACAATGTCAAATGCCATAGGCTTGTGCTAATAACATTAGCATGTTGTATTTGTGGGGAAAATGTGAAAAGTGTCTGTGAATGCTGTGAGTTATAATGAAGCTGATTTGTGTTCTTGTGTTTAAAATAGTCTCTATTAAGCCATGTTCAATGTGTGTTTGTTTAATGTGTTTTGAAGCAATTTAACTTTACAGCAATTGACACAGACACACCACCGCCAAGTATAAATGCTCACAACAGCATAGGCGATGTGCTTAGGCTACGGTGTAGGGTCTGCTGCATGAATATAAATCCTGCTTTAACATAACAACACATTCTCACTCCGATCTTGTCACATATTGACATTTGGTCATGAACATTCCACGTCCACATATGACGTGCAAGGTACCCTGGGTGTGTTGGTTGTTCATGTTCTGAGACGTGTCAATTTCAGCCTGTTACATTGTAATGATTTTGGGTCCGCGTAGCTCTTTGGAGTGAGACGACAGGCAGAAACTCACTTCCACACGAGTGTGGGATTTCACAAATGCTCGTCGTTTATTTTTACATCAACTTAAAAACACTCCGACCTTACCAAGCCTGGTTGCACGGCTACTACATTTTCATACATGAACAGAATAGTCGCCACACGTACTTACAACCATCACTGTTGTGTTGAGAGACAAAAGAAAAAGCAGGAGCACATAGGTATACGTCCGACCAACGTTGGGTGCGCTCTCAACAGACTCAAATCATAACAGGTGCTGCTTGATGACGTTGCGGTTAGGCGACACAGTATACTGTGTACAGTATAGTGTATTGTCTGTTTTTAAAATACACTCCATTTTCAGTGACTTCTGGCATCACCAACAAAAAAGCCGTCCATTCATGTCTGCATGACACATGGCTATTGTTCAACGATGCCTGGCAGAGTCTGGGGAAAGGTGGCGGGACAACAACGAAAGTAAAGACAGCGAATGCTGACATTCACCCTGGAGGCCGGTGTTTCCTTCCCGTTCTTTTTTCCTCGACCTAACCGTGCGCATGCGTTGGCTTTTTTGTATCAGGCTGCAAACATGTTTATTTCTGCAATAAAGTTGGGCATGTTAGCATGGGGGTCTATGGGGATTTATTCTGTTTTGGAGGCAGCAAACAGCTGTTCGATAAACTGCAGTTTTTGGCACTTCCGCACTGGCTTCATTTTTCAGCCTCAGAGGCTGCTGCTGGTGGGGAGTGCCAGGGCATTTTTGCCTTTAATGGATAGGTCAGCTAAATGTGTGAAGGAGGAGAAAGAGAGAGGGACTGACATGCAGCAAAGGGCTGCAAGTCAGAGTTGAACCCTTTGTACATGGGGCGCCTGCTCTAACCACTAAGCCACCGACGCCCCGGCAGGTCATATCATGGGGAAATATTCATTTTCTTTGTATTAAGATCCGGTCATCATTTAGGTTAAATTAAAGAAAAACATTAATTTGATTTTATAGGCATTTTTACAAGAGACAGTTTGTCATGTCAGGTGAAAATAATAATGTTAATGACGGCTGTGTTTCATGTAGACTGATCAGTTTGTCTCATTTTCCTACCGAGGCTGCCAGCTGCTGTCAATCAAAAGCAGACACCAACACACCCTCAAGAGGAGCAAGAGCATTTCAAATATACTGTTTTCTTCCGTTTCAAAGTTTAAAACTATTGACAAATTAAAGAACTCATTATTCTTAAATGCGAAAAGACATAAAAATATAGATGAAAGTTAGAACAGATTCCAGATTTAAACCAGAACCTACGAAATAATTTAAATGCTTTGGTAAAAAAAAACCCAAAATAATAATAATAATAAAACAAACAAAGAATTGTGTTTGACACAGACTCTTCATACACACTGGGAAAAAAAATAAAATAAAATATATGCTTTCCCCTCAGTAACCAGTTATATAGACATTCAATACCCAACTCTACTAATACAAGAAATCCCTGAAACTGCATTGAGACCTTTATGCTGGAAAAAACTTTTACAGAAAATATAACTGAGCAGTTTGCAGAATAAATGAAATATCAATTATTCAAATAATTTGCCTCGGGGAAAGCTGGACTCATGATTTCGGTCCTGCCCGATTGTGTGAAAACAGAGGTGCACAGGTTTGACGTTATTGTGTTTTGACAGCAGACAAAAACAGATATGTCTCCATGTTCATCTATGGACGCATACATTGAGTCACATGACCCGATCGACCCCCTGAGGGTGCTGAAGACCCCCACAACACATGTAGGAGGAAAACTAGGCCAACATGCCGATAGGTTGTATCATAGTCGACTACATTTAATTAGCGTCTCATGTCTAAATAAAGTGGAAACTGTTTACAGGGATTAAATGCTTATATGGATCAAAAAGGTTCTGACATCCCCATATGAATGCTGTTTAAATAATTTCGTTAGAGTAATCAAGTAGTCAGCTTACAGTGTTCATTTCGGTCTTTTTATACAAGTTGTGAGAGTATGTCCAATACATGTGAGCGGGGGTTTGATGTCCACATATTCATAAATGAGCAAGCTACTGAAATTAAAACCTTGAAACGTGTAGTTAGGCCATAGGTCACTGATAATGATGTTAAGGGATTGGCTAAGGGCTTCTTCATAATCTCACAGTACTAAAAGTTGTAAGACAGGGTCCATGACCAACCCTGTCTCACTCTGAAGTCGTTGAAAACTCAGCAACTTCTGGTGTTAGACACCAACAAAAAAAATCTGTCCATTCACATCGGCATGATTCGCTGCCAGTCGCTGTTATTGTCGCCAGGGGGAACCAGGGTGGGCCAACAATCAAAGTTAAGGCGGCAAAAGTCAGAGTAGGGCAGGCTGGAGGGGCAACCATCGACTTTCACCCTTGAGGCTGGTGTTTGCTTCCCATATGATTGTAAAGCCAAACCATGTTCTTGTTTCCTAAACCTAACAACATGTGTTTGATGTTGAAGGACAGAAAAGTCAATTTGTGGTGTTACACCGCTGAAGTGCTTTTATTTTGAAAGAGACTGTATGCAAATTGTACATTTCCGGTGAAAAAAGAAGTTTATCTTGAAAGAAGACAATGCATGTAACAGGCAGAACTTGGCACAGTGTCCCAGAACGTTAACAACCAACACACTCAGGGTACCTTCCACGTTGTCCATGACGTCTAAGATAGTCAGTTGCTATGTGAGGGCGGTTTGCAAGATACTCATGCTGCCTCATGACTGTGCGCTACCTCAGTGACCTCTGCAGGACTCAGGGTAAAGCTTCCTCTGAGCCCTCTGATGCTGTCTGCTCCACAGAGACCAAACTTTCCCTCCATTGGTCTACTGTCTCTACAGTCAAGGTCAGCATGGACAAAGCTCTGCCTCGCACTGCAGAATCCTCTGATGGTTTCCCATAATCTCTTCACAGCCTCATCAAGCTCCTCTCTCATATCTCTGCAACCTCAATCCCTCCTCCAACACTGGTGTCCACCAGTTTCTTGAGTTGCTGCCACAACAGGCATCACTTATCCTCCACCTAAATCTCTGAGAAAGATAAAACAATGGCCCACTGCAACTTCATGTCCTCAACCTCCTTCAGCTAACAACAACAACAGGTAACACTCATCTCCTCTGACTGACTGAAGCACCCTTGAACGTCCTCAGCACAACAAAAGCTGCAGTTCTTCTTGTCTTCTGACACCATAAAAAAACGATGCTCATATTAAGCTAAGAGGACTCAAGAGAAAACTTGATGAATGTTTTCTAAATGCTGCATGCGTCGTCAAATTGGTGAAGATGTTTTTTTCATTTTCATGTTTTCTTAATTTGCAGTGCGTTGAGCTCTCAGGGCCACCGTAGAAAACGCTCTGGATGCTGGGCGCATGCGTCAGCGTTGTGGTTTTCTGCCAGAAGTTCTCACATTGACACAGAGTGAAATAAGTTAGCATTTCAATGGGTTTCTAGAACGGGTTTTTGGTTAGAAAATACATCCGTGAAAACCCAATTCTTGGATTTTGAATCTTTTCTGCATCTTTAAGAAAGCAGCTGCTAACCAGTGGCTAAATGAGACTCCAGAACGTCATCACGCGGCATTGTTATGCCATGCGAATGTGGTGTAGTTCGTTCACAGCCTAACGTTAGCTTTTTACTCCTGGCGACTGCATTTAAGCTTCAAAATCATAAAAATGATGTTCATTTATTAAGATTATCTTGCGGAAAAAAACGTGTAATTTTCATAAACATTTGCTTGCCATGAAGCTTAATTTCATAATAATCCAAAATCCAACGGAAAAATCCAAAAGGCATTTTGACGAGGGAACCAGGGAGACGCTAACTTCCAGGTTGGCCTACAGAAAAACATCATTCCTGGAGCACTCTATTTGACACTGACATTGTCATCCAGGTCATCATATGTATATGTTTTTATCAAAGTAAACGTTTTTAGCCATCGACTGCTCAGATCATAAGTTTTAAGCAAGTTTTAAGTAAAACACACAAGCCTTCCTTTTGATTTTGACTTTACTGTGTTTATATCTTTGCCCTAACACACAGCTCTGCAGAAATCTGTAGGTACGTGCCCTTCATGCCTGCAGGAGTTTGGGGGTTGGGACAAGAACGGCTTTTGTGTTTGTTCAGACACTGTGTGTCTCAGGGGACAGACAACACCACAGCTGTAAATGTGTTTTCCATGCTCCAAGCACAACACAACGAGGAAGAAAGAAAGCTGTGGTTCTTTTTGGTCTGTCTGCGAGTCAAGGTCATTGTGTCGGCCTGCAGGGGAGCCGTGCACTCAGCAGAGGAGTCCATTCAGACTGGAAGGAGCACATCAGGCTCGTGGGGATGGGACTGTGACAGAGTTTCTTCCATATACCCATTCCTCATGGGAACATACACACACAAGACAAGACAGCTGCCACGTGTCCTCCCGGGCATCATACACAAAGTGGTTCTTAGGACACAGACAATACTGCAGCACAACAAGTGCTGTGTAGTTTGAGTTAACATGTTTGTGTAGTTAGGAGTTCTCTTAGTGTTTGCGCATGTTTTAAGAGAACCATAATTACACGAGGAGATGCTTCTCGACGGGGTAATAAAAATGATTTATCACGAAACACACAGACAATAAACGATGCCCCCTGATTCATTATAGTGCCCAAGGAGTGTATTTCGACGCCCTGGGAGTGAGACCAGGCTGCTGGGTCAGTGACCTCTCAGTTGCAAATTGGAGTCGGTTGCTTGGACCCCAGAATACTTGCTTGAAAGTCTACACGTATTTTTTAATTTTTAGATCCATTTTACATTTTCTTTTGTTTGTTAACAGAGCAGGTTAACTTCAGGGTATTGTATCACAGCCTGTCAACACCCCGACTTCTGAACAATCAGATCACTGAAGTAAAAAGTGAACAAAAATCTGGAGTCTCAGGTAAAAACAGAGGAACCTATATATTGTTATATCCTCCTGAGACCCTGCGTCCTCATATAAGAACATCACATTTTGGGTTTACTTCACCTTTTACTTTATTCTACTTAAAGGGGAACTAATGTTTTCTTTCAACCAGGGCCCTATTTTCCAATTTACTTTTGTCTAAATGAGTGATAGGATGTTCAATATGTGACATTTCTCCAGTACGAAGCTAGGGCTGACCTGCCTGCAGCCCGTGAGTGCGTGCTATATTAAATAATAGGGTATTGGGACAGCGCCTTTAGCTGGAGTCAGACATGTTCTTCTGCCTGTTGCTGCTCCCTCTCTCCCCTTGTCCACTCTTTAGTTTCAATGAGCTCTGAGTCCGTGTACATCCGTGTACTCCATGTTCAAATAAATACGGACGGTCGTCAAATTCAAATGGCTCATCCAGATCCAGTTGGTCAAAATCGGGTAAAATGTTTGTTGTGGCAAGTCACAACCTTCACTCAGAGAGTGAAAGTCTGGCTCTGAAATCTCACGTCTCGCAAAATTCTTCTTCTTCTTTGGTGTTTTATGGCAGTTGGTCTTGCGAGATTTGAGTTGCTGCAGGAAGTCACTGCAGGAGTGACCTTACAGTCGGTCAAAACCGGGTAAAAATTCAGCCATGACTACTCCGAACAGAGTAACTCCTCGCGTTTGTAAGGTCACTTCCTGCAACAACTCAAATCTCGCGAGACACAGACGTTCATTTCTCCTTTCCGTTACGTTGTCGGATAATTATACTAACAATCCGAGCCTATCTGTGTGAAAAAAAATGCACTTTAAGTGGACGTTGTTTGACGCTGTTTGAGTGCCCTATTATCTAATATAGCGCATGTTCACGGGCTGCAGGCAGGTCAGCCCTAGCTTCGTACTGGAGAAATGTCACATATTGAACATTCTATCACTCATTAAGACAAAAGTAGTTCGGAAAATAGGGCCCAGGTTGAAAAAAACATTAGTTCCCCTTTAACTCAGACCTGTTGTCCTCGTTCCTGGACACTTTTTTGTGCTATCTAGTGGTAGTAAGAGCACAATACACTAATCCATGTAAAAACAAGATGGCAGCCATCTCTGCCAAGTTAGTCTGCAGCAGATCCAGACACAAAAGTGGACAAAACCTGATCACATTTTATGGTTGAATCTTGTTTATTTGTGATTAATAATGTTTGTAGTTTGATAAATACATAAATTTGACCAATTTTAACAAAAGTAACAAGAACAGACACTGTTAATTAGGAAGTACTCGTTACAAGATATTGAGACTTAATTATTAGTCGGTAAAAAAATTGACTAACTTTAATCCAGCAGTCATATTTAATCATCTCAGAAAAGTAAAGTCAATCTTCAACATCTGATTGCTTTCTTGACAAGCTAACAGGTAATTCAGTTGGCTGTTTGAAGCTGGACAGGTGGCGTGCAATGAGTTTATTTGCTGAAAAGAGACCCTTGTGCACCATTATAAATGTGATTTATTTTGCATGCAACACTGACCATATTTTAAAAAACAATAAAGCCCACTTTCCATGATCTATCATTAAATCACAACAAGAAATACAAACAACTGTAACCTCAGCTGTCCGTCATGCTGCCTGAACTCATTCTCTAACTATTCCTCCCTCTGCAGAGACACAGTCAGCAGTGTTTAATGAAAGGGACATGCCATCAAAGAGAGCTGGGGAATCATTCATACACTGAGCTGTGTATTGCATTAGCATGAGGCTCTTTGTCCCCAAACCCTGAAATGTGCTTTAGCAGTGGAAAAATATGAACTAGTGAAACATGAATGAGGGCTGTGGCTTTGTAAATCATCGTTTAAAAATTCAGACTTGGGGCTAATCTCTGGGGGAGAGGGGTCTGTTAGTTTACAGCTTTCAATACTAACTAATAACTTTGGTTAGTGGGCTGTTGGCGGTAAAGACAACCTTGAAGCAGATGGGCTACAGCAGCAGAAGACCACACCAGAGGGGTAGCCTATTCCAGAAAGCGGGTTTAGTGAAAACTCTGAGTATGTTAACCTTGAAATGAGGGGAACTCTGGGTTTTCAGTTCCAGAAAGAGAGGTAAATCAAACTCTGAGTCAATCACCATGGCAACTGAGTCTGTGAACCTAACCTGCTCGCTGGTTAGGTTTTTCTCTGTCTCCTCCCTCTTACACGCTGTTTCATCTCCTCATTCATTCAGTCCGTGTCAAAGCTTGTATCGAAGCGCATTAATTAGCGGAGATTTACCGTCTGTCACAGTCTAAATCCTGCTGGATATTAGTTTGTTACTCAGGACTGTCTTAAGTTACTGAGTTTATGCACATCAATCATTTCTTTGGACATCAGTTTTTGTCTTTACATTCAAATATTACACAGCGAGAATTCACCCTCAGCTCAGAATCAAACCTCTGTCCTTTTTATATTTATTATTTTTTATAACACTGTGCACAAGGATCAGGCTGTCAGTCTGTTAGAGCCGCTCCCAAATGTTTATTGCACATAATGTGTAGGTCTAATTATTTAAATTTTAAAAATCGGTATGAAGCTTTAGACACGTAGTATCAGTGACTAATGATCTCTATCACTGATGGAACATAATTCCTACAGCCTAATATTGGGGATTATAGCCTATGTTAATATTTCTGAGTGAGTAATGGTGCAGCATTTCAGAGTCTTTAAATTTACTACATTTGAAGCTGAAATAAAATCACTGAATGCTGTTGAGTCAAGATACAAATAGATGTCCAACATTTTAAAATCTACTGTATTTTAACCTCAACGTCTTTTCAAGTGCAAATCACCAAACATATTATTACTGGGTCAGACTGTGAGTTTACAGTCATGTCTTTGTGTCTTTGATCTACAGCCTAGCCTATACGTTTTAAATCTTACTATTTTCCCCATCAGATTCAATCTGAACAAATATATTATTATATATTATTAATATAATGTAATGTATCTACAGCCTGACACACAGTCAGATTCCACCACTTTATCTTCATTAAGGAAATGTAAGTCTGATAAATGATGAATAAACAGACAACACTGAATAAAACTTTTTTATTAACTTTATGGTTAACTTATTGACACTTTCCTCGATCTGGCTCAGGCTCTTCTTTTAAAGATAAACGTGCACCGTCTGCTACACATGCATTAATATCTCTACATCCACTGGATTAAAATGGAGGTGCTGTCTTTTATTTACCTGTTGCCATGGTGAATCGTGGAGTCAGAGCTCCATTGATGATGGCTTTTTATTGTTGGCTTAACTCAGAGTGAACACACTCAGAGTTGACTGAACTAACTCGAATCAGCTGTTCTGGAACTCAGAGTTCACGGTTAGACTATGAGTTTGTTGAACCTGCCTGGAATACCCCTCAGGTGCCACTCCTGTCAGCTAACAACAGCAAACTGAGGCTACAGTTCACACAGGCTCACCAAAACTGGACAATAGAAGATTGGAAAAACGTTGCCTGGTCTGATGAGTCTGGATTTCTGCTGCCACATTCAGATGGTAGGGTCAGAATTTGGTGTAAACAACATGAAAGCATGGATCCATCCTGCCTTGTATCAACGGTTCAGGCTGCTGCTGGTGGTGTAATGGTGTGGGGGAGATTTTCTTAGTACCAACTGAGCATGGTTTAAACACCACAGCCTACCTGAGTATTGTTGCTGAGCGTGTCCATCCCTTTATGACCACAGTGTACCCATCTTCTGATGGCTGCTTCCAGCAGGATAACGCACCATGTCACAAAGCTCACATCATCTCAAACATGACAATGAGTTCACTGTACTCCAATGGCCTCCACAGTCACCAGATCTCAGTCCAATAGATGTGGTGGAACAGGAGATTCTCATCATGGATGTACAGCAAGTGTGTGATGCTATCAGGTCAATATGGACCAAAGGACAGCCTTCATGTCTTGACACTGACAGCCAACGACCAAAAAGAAGCGACTAAATTCAATACAACTCAGAGCAGCTGCCAGAGCTACTTTAATAAAGCTTTAAGATTTAGGTGGTAAAATGGCGGGGCCACAACTACCCAGGACAATAAAACCAGAATATACACAAATTTCACAACGCCACATAATGCGCCATTTTAGCACAGGTGATAATGTGGCGACATACCTGTTCTCCTCGAGGTGCTGTGACGTCACTGCTGGTGTCCCCGTCAGTTTGGGTAACGTTAGCCATGATTGTCACAGTTACACAATCCTTCCACAAAAGATGCGCGACATCCCGAAAGTCTGTTGTTTTCACCAGGTGCCATTTCCTCTGAGTCAGACACAACGATCAGACAGGTGGGAAACGGCCAATCAAATTGCAGCTGGACAACAGGTAATCAGTCCCACGCGCACTACGGCTTTAGGCATGCGCATTCTGTTTTCCCCATAATTTCACATACTTTAAAAATAAAACTTTATTTAAAAAAAAAAAAAATACATATGTCACTCATTTTGATTTGGAAAATTAAAAAAAAAACATAAAATTTAAAAATAAAAAAGTAAAACAAGCTTCAGAAAGATAATATTTAAAATTATTGTCATTAAATATTTAAATGATGGTACGGAATTATTTCATTTTTTAACCCTTTTCTAGCTCATTTCCTTGTTTTTGTTTTTTTAAACACATTTTCTTGTTATCAGTTTTCTCAGCAAATTTTATTTTTTTTAAATGATAATAAAAACAATAATAAATTATTTATTTATGCTGCAATATCTATTGACCCTATACAACCTATACAACATATTAGTGCTGTTCACATGAGACACTGATGGGTGAGGAGAGGCAGAGGGAGCCCTCTAGTGGACAAACCATATATTACCTCTAAAAAAAACAAGCCAGCCAGCCCAGGATCTTTCTCACCACTGCTGCCTTTTCTTTCCTCTTCCTCCAAACCCTCACTTATTTTATTTCCTTCTCTAACTCCTCCTTTTAAGTCATATTAGTCTTATCTGGAAAGCCCCTAAATATTTAGGGGCTTTCCAGATAAGACTCCTCCTCTACACAGGAAGGATGAACCTCATGAACAATTTGATCTGTAGAATGTCAGACCACAGAAAAATCACAGTTTCCTTAACAGGACATTTTATGTTCTCTATATAGAAAGGTTGTGACAGGCTCTGTGTTCTCCTGTTTTGCTTTTAGCTGCTTCTCTGCTGTTTCAAATCCATTAAAATCAAACAAGTTAAAATCTTTAAATAAAGCAAGCAGCCGACCCAGTTCTGTTCACTTCTGTCACTTCCCCTCGCTTCCCTTAAGTCACCTCGTAAGAAGACACAAGAGAACACGAGGGAGGAAACAGGCAGGAGGACAGTCAGATATCATCAGCAGACAGATGCGTCTCCAGCAATGAAGACAGATGACATTTAAAGAGACAGTTCAGACCTTCCATGTGTGGTCGTGTGAGGTAGTAATGCATAGTTGGTGTATTACAAAACAGCAGATATCATTTGGTATGTCCCTAGATTGGAGAGGCCTGCAGGAGTACTGACTTTGAAGTTAAGCAATGTACTGCTGTGGACAGGGGCAGTAGTGAAACATTTTAGCCAGCCATTGCACTTTGACACCAAGGTAACGCAGTGAAAATATTCTACATATAGTGTACACTTAAACTGGTATCCATTTTTTTAGGTGGAACTTTTTTTAGGTGACTAAAATACATTTCAGTGCTGCCCCCTGTCCACAGCAGAACATTGCTTAGCTTCTGTGGTACTCCTGCCTGCTTCTCCAAACTGGGGGTGTGCAGACTGACATCTACTGCATGTAATACACTGACCATGGATAAAACCTCATACAGTGCCCTTTCAAAAGATCTAAACTATCCCTTAAATGTCTTCCCCGTCATAAAGAGTGGTCTGCCGCAAGGTTAAGTAATGGAAATATTTTTAATATATCATACACTTAAACTGCTATTGATTTCTTTAGGTGGCTAAAACACATCTTGCTGCTGCCCCTGTCCACAGCAGTTCATTGCATAGCTTCAGTGTCAGTACTCCTGCCTGCTTCTCCAAACTGGGGGTGCACTGAAAACCACCCTCTGTAAGTAACACACCGACTGTGGATAAGAACCCAGTACAACCTATGGAAGCAAATAAGACACATATTTTAACTGTAAGTCATTAAATACTTTGTATTGAAATTTAACACCACTGAATTATAAGCACTGAAATATATTAACTCAAAAACAAAAAAAAATCAGGTTGTTCAAATTCAGTTGGTTATATTACATCCAAAATTTTTGGATCTGAATTGAAAAAATAAATAAAGTCCAGCTTTTGAAATTGCAAGTCAAGAAATTTAATTTTTTGATTTCAAAAAGATGAATTCAGAACAAATAAATTGAGACAGAAGGTTTTCAAAGTAAAATACTTGTACTCTAAATTCAGTGATTAAATTTCAGTAACAAGTATTCAGTGGCTGTTAAAATAATATAGTTATGTCTCTTATTTGCGTCCATAAAATGCCACTTTAAAAGATCTGAACTATCCCTTTAAAGCCGGAGTATCAAACTCATTTTACCTCATCCAGTACGATTTAATCGCTGGTGGGCCAGACCAGTAAAACCATTGCGTAATGTTCCTCCTCAATAATCTTCCCCAAAATTTTTTCCTTTTTTTTGTTTGAAAGAGTTTTAAAAACACAAATCCATTCACAAAACAGATGACAAACAGCCTGTGATGTCTCCAGAAGAATAAATGCAATTTCAACAATATTTCTCAGCTGTTCCACATTCAGTCAATCAACTACCTATTGTCATTGCATGTGCATTTTACTATACATTTCCACTCCTGTGTAATCCTGACTTTACCACACCAGAGTAGAGTGAAAGAAAAGCATTATCAGTATTCTGGTCGGGTTGGAAAAGCCTCTAAAGCAGCAGTGTTTAACCTGCTCCTGAAACCTGGCATCTCTGAAGCGGGATTTTTAGTGGTGCGGCAGACCCTACCCTGATGTGAGCATTGATACGGTGGTGTGTCTGTGTCACTCTGCAGTTACACCTCCAAAACACACATTAAACACACATTAAACATGGCTTAAAAGAGACAGTTTCAAACACAAGTACACAAATCAGCTTCACTATAACTCGCAGCATTCACAAACACTTGTCTTTATCTGGACACATTTTCCCCACAAATACAACATGCTAACGTTATTAGCGCAAGCCTATGGCATTTTACATTGTATAGAATAGCCCAGCAGCTGGCAGAGATTTCCTCTACTCATATGAAGCCAGGAACAACAGCAACATTTAACAAAGGTAATGTCACACAATTCAGCTCCATTACAACTCACAAGGTTCACCGACAAAACAACTGTCTTATACTAAACACGTTTTCCAGACAGATACAACATGCTAACGTTATTAGCACAAGCCTATGGCATTTTACATTGTATAAATTAGCCTAGTGACGAGCACAGATTTCCTCTGCTCATATGAAGCCAGGATAAATCACACACAAGACTTAAAATGCTATTTTTGTGGAGGCTTTACTGTCTTCACAATTTATTGTTTCTTATCTGTGAAATTCAAGTAAATAAAAGCTTTGTTTCCACTGAGGGAAATGGTTTCAGCTTACAGAAACAGACAGCAGGTCTGCGTTGCCGCGACAATTCCTGCTTATAACAGCAACCAGCTCTGCTGCAGCGTCACCAAAGTTCCCTTCACGGTTCAATAATCGATTTCCCAAATAAAAGAGCCACACACAGTTTTAGTCATTGCACACATATATTTATGAAAAAGCATTTAACAGTAGACAAAGGTTGGTTATTTATTTAACATATATTACGATATAGATACTAAAACTACTTGGCTAAATATAAGGTAGATTACATGGAAATTATTATGGGATGTTTTTCTTTCTTTTAATTTTTTAAAAATGTTTTTTACAAATAACAGCAATATGAAAAGGCACATTAGGATAAAAACATCAACACCGCTGTGAATAAAACATTTGGCTCCAGGTTTTTTTCATAGTGGCAACAGTCGTGACATATCCGTGTTAAAGTTCCATATCAAAGACGATTTAAAGGCCGTCCTCAGAGCCTCCGAAGTCTGGTGCGAGCAACCAGGACGCATTAACCTCTGCTCTAAGACTTTCATATTTTTAAGAATTCACTTAAGGTGGTAATGTTTTTTCCATTTATAAGCATTGTACTAAAATGAATATTCAAAAATATATAGTTAAGGACATGTAAAATACTGAGTGATTTCCCACAGTGCAGCAGGAATACGGTAAAGCTGCCATGTTAATGCTGTTTTTGCTCAGGTTAATCCAAACCAGTACTGCTGTATTATCTGTAGTGCGGATATGAAGATCTGACGGAGAGCGGGTAAAAAAACACAAAGGAGCCAAAATGACAAACAGGAAACAAAGCAAAGTAAATATGATCTGCATTGTTAGTTCAAATCTCCACATTCTCGATACTAAATATTCAATGAAAGAAAGCATACCATCTCTACAGAGATAGGTCAAGTTCAGTTTTTTCCCTTGTTTCCACTGTTAAGGACGTTTGTGTAAAGGCTAATGGACTTAAGGAAATTCCCCAGAGCCTTGAAATGCACTTAAGGATAATTTAAATTAGTGCGGCTCCTCAGGATGACTTTAGAAAAACAAGCGCTACTAAGGCAAATATTTTACGATGCTTCATACAAGAAGGCACAGATATATTTATAGACAGTTTCACTGGAATTGCATTGCTAGGCAACAGCTTGAGTCCATGTTTGCTTCCTGTCTGCGGATGTCGTTCACACACACTGCAAAACATCCAACAGGAAACACAAAGGGACCCATTTAGAACATTTATGTTGTCAAATTCAAAACGCTCCATATGAGGATACTTTAAAGCTGCCGATTCGGCATGAAGGCACAAGAGTAATGTATATGGTCATGCTGTGTGCTGTGATATAATTTAATGTTTGGGTTAAGGCAATATATATATTTTGGGATGTTCTTATGGAGGATCACATGCAGTGGGAGAACGTAACAGAAGGGTGTTTTGACAAGGGCTGCTGCAGAGTTGGAGATCTGGAAGCTGTTTTTATTTGTCTGTTGCGTCCGTATTTAGGGACTGCATCCTTTGAGGAATGGCCTGGCTCATTTTAAAGGCTTGAATGCACCCATTATCATTTGTTTAATAGTGGATTAAAGGAATACGTCACACACAAAGTGATCATTTGTTTAACAATGACGCGCCACGTGTTCAATTTGTGGAGAAAACTTTGTTTTGCTCGCATGCCTCTGAACGAAGAATCCAAAAAAGACCAACCTTCATCAGGAATTGAAGTAAATTAGGATCGTGTTTAAAAAACAAACAGCAAAACCAGGGTTCCTGCAGATCCTTAAAAAGTCTTAAGTTTGATTTTGAAAATTTAAGGCCATAAAATGTCTTAAAAAGTCTTATTTTTACTTGTGAGAAGTCCTAAATTTAGACTAACGGAGACATGTCTGAATACCTAATCAGATCTACCCATTACTGTATCTAGTTACATGAATAATTATATGATTTTATGACTTTATTACTTGTAACGCGGTCACAAGTAACGACACTGAGGAAAAACTTGGGACGATGGGCGTTGAAGCATCAGACACTGGAGCACCGATGAGATGTGAACGTGATGTTTACTGCCATGTATTAATGCCGTTTGTTGGTGTAAAATGGTATTAATTTTTCTTTGTTGAGGTCTTAAAACATCTTAAATTTGACTTTAAAAAGTCTGCAGGAACTCTGAAAACTGTATCTGAACATCTGCTTACAAGCTCTCACAACTCGTTAGGGCTGTCAACGAACATTCTAAATTCGAATTTAAATTCGAATTTGAAAAAAAAAAAGGACCTTCGAATGTGAAAATTGATATTCGATTGTGGAGGAAAAAAAACACCACCGCAGCTGACCTCTTTGCGAGTGGGCGTTGGCATCAGACGCGCATTTCTCCACGATGGTTGACAAGCAGTTCTGCTACCAGCTGTTGTCTCCGTCACCCGGCTTGACACATTCGCTCGCGGCTCGCGCAGAAAATAGACCAGACGCCGAAATGATCGCTGCAGGACGCAAGCCGGTCACGGTCCGGCGCTACGAGGCTATTCGCAGTGGCAGTGTGGCCACAGGTCAGAGAGAGGGGGGGCGCGCGAGAGGTCCGTGGCCGTTTATAACGTATTGTTATAGATAATTGTTTTATGTGTTTTAATGTGTAGGTATGTAAATGTTTTCAAAGACGTTTATATTGAAATAAAAATACCTACAAGTAGTTATGTTTCCTTGTATTAGTTTGTCCTCTTGTGGACATAATGCGAAAATTTATTATTATTTATTATTTTTAGAAGGAATATTCGAACAACATTTTTGAGCAATTTTGGCAGCCCTACAACTCGTGCAGCATAATCAGTCTCATTTATCCAGTCATATGCTCCGTACTACAGGGCAATGCAGTGGTTAGCATCACAGCAAGAAGGTCCCTGGTTTGAACCCAGGGTGTGTCAGCGTGGGTTTCCTCCAGGTGCTCCAGCTTCCTCCCACAGTCCAAAGACATGCAGGTTAAGTGATGACTCTAAATTGTCCGTAGGTGTGAATGTGAGTGTGAATGGTTGTCTGTCTATATGTGTAAGCCCTGTGATAGTCTGGTGACCTGTCCAGGGTGAACCCTGCCTCTCACCCAGTGTCAGCTGGGATAGACTCCAGTAAGTAAGTGTCCACGAACAGGACATGCGGTTACAGAAAATGAATGAATGAATGAATGAATGAGTACAAACAGTCTCAGGCACGGCTGAGTAGCGTGCCAAGGCACACGTGTGTCTGCGTGTGTGTTTGGACAGTGATCAAGCAGAGCCTGTGTTCGGGAGGAGTGACCATGCGGCTGTCTTGTGTGGACCGTTACATCATTCCATAACCACAAACCATGGATTACCAGAAGTATCCGGAAGCATGGACAATTATAAAGCGGCCGCCAACAATGTAAGAACAGGCATAAAAATGGACCAAATTACAGTGCAGTGTTACAGGAGCTGATGGGATCACATGTCACTGGAGCTGTTCCTTGTATAATTCCATGTGACAAATAAATGAGCGCATGCTCAGGTGCACTCAGGGGGTGCTACTTGTCAGCAAGGGTGTTTAAGATTAAATTTAAAGTTGTCCTCTGCACTGACCTCCTGATTCAAATCACCCATCAAAACTCATGTTTTCAAAACGGCTTTTAATGTGTATTTTATGATTGTTTTTTACTCGTGGAAAGACTGGATACATAAGACTTTGATTACACTGCATGAGTTGTGTGAGAGTTTAAATTCATGAAGGGTGTTCGCCTTTTTGGATTCTTCGTTCAACGTGGCAGCATGCAAAAAAAACAAAGGTTGCTTCACAAAGTCAAATACACACACGATCATTTTGCGGGTGAAATATTCCTTTAAATCAGACTGAAACTTCCTCAGTTATACTTTTATATCATCTCTATCCTGCTACATTGTTTACCAGTCAAGTAAACATCGCTTATTGTCACTTGTGCTGTGAATTCAGATATCATGGGACTCATCCGAGTTCATTCACCACTGGGGGCGACTCTGCAGCGATACATATGTGGAGGCTGATACAGAGCGCCTGAAGGCACCATTAGTTTTGGCAGCTGTTAGGATGACTGTCTTATTTAGAAGGTTGAATGTTGACCCACATTCATTCAAAGAAGTCGGCCCATGAGACGGGATGCCGCTGTCATCATTGTGGTCGGGCACTTCTGAGAAAGAATAATTCCTTTCTCAGAAGTCTTTGTCGACTTTTTTGTAGACCTTTCTTGAGTCACTGAGCGTTTTGTTGAGATGAGTGTGAGTCGTGTTTTTTGATGGACTGATTTCTTTAAGCACAGTTAGATTTAGTTGCTTTACTGACATGAGTAGGACGCAAGGACTCACAGCTCTTAGTTAGCAGCAGTGCGTTCACATCAACTCAACTGCAGCTATGCTTAATTTCAGCTTTAAAAACGTCACTGAAATGGAAACAATGCAAAATGTTTGCATCAAACAGAGTTAATGTGACTCAGAAAGTTTCTGATTTTCTTTCTGTTGTACTCACAATTTGGGATCTGAGATATCTCTGCGTCTCTAACTCAAACACATTCTCCATAAAAGCACATTTATACTGCATACAGATAAACACGTGTCACATGCTGAGGCATTCTGTACATACGGCATTGTTGTGAGCCAAAGCAGACACAAGTACGATTACAGACTGTATTTATACACTTACATCAGCCACATCCAAGGGTTTCATTTAAAATATACAGATGCTCTTTATCTGTAACAATTTTAATTTGAAGGTACAGCTGTGCGCTCAGGTAGCTATCACTTTCAGTGATTCTTTACAAAGATGACGACAATGTCTTTTAGATAAAGTGTCTACTTTCTCAGCATCAAAGTTTAGATTGATTATATATATATATATATATATATACTTATATATATTTACAAAACAACAGCATGTTCAGGTGTTTTTTGTTTTTTTTTTAGTATTTTCAGGTATTTATACTTGGGAGATTTTCAATGTCCCTGGCTGAAAACAAGGACGTGACGACACCTGGTTTCCCTTATAAAAAAACCTATTTCTTTGGCTATTTGGATTTACTTGACCAATCCTCCTAGCTGGCTCAAGCTCCATCCTGGTTAAGCGCACTTGTGGCTTTATACTTCATTATTACTGTAGTGTATCTTCACTAACAACTGACAAGCAACAGACTTTTAAACATTGCAGACTGGACAAAGTATAAATGACACAGAGTGATATATAAAACATACGACAATGAGGGTAAGCATGAGAGTCCGTGGATAAGCACTGATACAGGCAAACTATACTGAGTTTTGTCCTTGTCCTGGGTTTGTTGGAAATGACAACATGGCTCGGCTCTACTCCGCCAGGTACATGGCCACATCGCAAGCAGGAGCAGCGAAGATCCCACTGCGTTCAGTCAGGACTCTTTCATCCTGCGGGAGAGAGCAGAGAGGACATGTGGTTTAAGGAAACTGTGGTTAAGGGTTTTTGTTTTTTTCATTTTTTGCATACAAATAACAGTGACTGAAAAAAATAAGGGAACACTTAGTCATCACAGTGTAACACCAAGACAGTTAAACAGCTGCTTTGGTGCAAATCAAAGTGACAACAGGTGCGATGCAGAGGCAAAAGCAAGACAACCCACAAAAACAGATTCCAAAGATTCCAGACGCAACAAAACCGTTTTAGGACACTGCAGAGAAAAGTTGCAGTGGTCTGAATGACTCGGTTGTATATTGGCTCAGGTCTGCTCATGCAGTTGCAAGGGATTCAACTGCTCGAGAATTTTTTTTTTTTGTACAGCTGGGTACCCACGTGGGCCGTACACATGAGTGCACGCTGCGGCTGTTGCACACACACACAGTAGTGAACATGGCAGACTTCTGGACAGAGGAGAGAAAAGACAAGCTCATAAATCTTTTGGATGCACTACCCTGTTTGTATAACCTGAGGTTACATGTGTAACCCTGGTTCTCTGAGTGAAGAGACTTCCCCTCCACCCAGAGATATATTGTATATATCTCTATTGGAGACCTGAACCCTTGGGTCAGGTGACGTGGATCATTTCTTTAAGACAATCCACCTGTGGACGTGGCTGACAGCCTATATAAACCCCTGTCAACCACGCCCCCCTGTGATCTAGATCTGATGGAACAAATCCTAGAGCGGCCTTGAGGTGGAGGGGAAGCCTCTTCACTCAGAGACCCAGGGTTACACATGTAATCTCCCGTTCTCTATCGTTCTAGCTTCCCCTCCACCCACGGATATATTGTATATATCTCTATTGGAAATCTGTAAGACACACCGCGAGGGGATAGAGCAGCATCAACTTCGAATGAACCCTGTACAAACAAAAAATAAAAATGTAATTGTCTCAAAGAAGCAACACACGCCACGCTGCTCCAAGTGGAATCAGAAAAATCACTGGGGGCATGGTTGACAGGGGTTTATATAGGCTGTCAGCCACGTCCACAGGTGGATTGTCTTAAAGAAATTATCCACGTCACCTGACCCAAGGGTTCAGGTCTCCAATAGAGATATATACAATATATCTCTGGGTGGAGGGGAAGCCTAGAACGATAGAGAACACCAGTTTAAATTGCTACTCCAACAAAACAACGCAAAGAAAAGGTAACGTTAGGGTATCTAACCAGAGATGGTCACGTTCAAGAATCACTGAGTGCTCTGCTGATGCATCCATGTGCTCTCTGGGGTTTGTTGTGCTCAGCTTTACATTACATCACAACGTACCCGTTGCTGTAGAAACGACAGCCGTTTACAGGATGTCGTAAGAGCCAGTCTCAGTTCGGTGCCTTGGTGTGAAATGTACTGTTGCAAGACGTTGTCTAAGTCTACACGAGGAGAGGCTGACAGGGCCATAGAAGGGCATCAACCCAGCAGCAGGACCGGTATCTGCTCCTTTGTGTGAGGAGGAACAGGAGGAGCACTGCCAGAAATGACCTCCGTAATGTGACTGACGCACATTATGAGCTGCCGTGATAAAAATCAAGTTGGATCAGGCTGTGATTTCAATTTTTTACTTTGACTTTCAGTGTGATCCAGCCCTCAGTGGGTTGATGATTTTGGTTTCCACTGACCATTGTTAAGTCATTTTGTTCTCTGTCAATAGAGATTTTCCACTTGAATAATTCATTCATCAAGATCTGATGTGTAATTTTTTTTGAGCAGTGCATGGATGCTTCACACACATTTTCCACCCGCCAGCACAGAAGATCTACGCAAGCAGCACAATTTCAAAGTGGGCACCCAAGATTTGAGTCATTGATTCAGTATGTGACCAAATGTCTCCCCTTCTGTTCCTGAGATATGACGTTGAGTAATGGCCAGAAAAGTGTTTTACGCAGAACGTTATGATGTCACAATGAAGCTGACCTTTGTTTTTCTGGATATAAAATGTCTTCACTTCATCATTTTATCCAATTAGACATTTAAGTGAAGTGTTGTCATAATCAGCATATGAATTCTTGACTTATGCAAAAAACATGTTTTGCGAGGTCAAACTGAACTTGACCTTTGACCACCAAATTCTAATCTGTTTATTTTTCAGTCCAAGTGGACGTTTGTCTCTGTCAACTACGATGGAGCGTCAGAAAAAAATAATAATCTGAGATTTCAGTAAGTCACAACATTGCATCACGAGGCCTTTGCTCTGTTTGGGACTGTCTCACTACTTCAGGATGCTTCCTATTCAAAAGCTCAGGGAAGCATTTGCCAGCTCCGTTTTAACTGAGGTGGTGAAGTTTACAATTGTTTAGACAATAAGTAACACAATCGTGAGATTTATGCCTGATCAGTATAAGTGTTTTCCGTCAGTTTCAAGTTTCCACCTCTGCTGGAGAGCAGCACACAGAGTCCCAGACGGGGCGATGTGTCTGTCTGGCAGTTTGAAACAACAGAGTAAATCAAGCCTACAGGGATAACATCAATACCTGAGGTCAATACAGAATGCTTTAGAGCCTTACTGCATTATTCCATTATATTTGTATTACTTTAATTTTCACCTGGTGTCTGAATTTCATGTTTTCCTTTTCATAATTAGATATTTCCTCCATAAAATGATGCAAAAAGGCAGAAATTGGTGCAGAAATATTCACCACAACGCAGGAAATTAAGTGTTTGATGCTCAAAACGTCCTGAAGGAAGAACCCAAGACCCCACGCCTTTGCATGGCAGAGAATTTGTCTTTTAGTCTTGAACTTGTCACTTTAAACTGTACTTGTCATTTGTTAGTATATTCCAACGCTGTTTAGACATAATGATTAATTGGTTCATTTAAATAGTAATCTTCAGAACTGATCATAAAAATAATCATTAGTTGAGGCCCTACATTTATTAAGAGTCTAAAAATACTGACCATCATCGTTTATTTTCTCCATTAATTTGAATGATCTTGTTTACCTGCGTCTGTCTGGGGCATTCCAGGTAGTGCTGAATGTTGAGTGTGTGCTCTGAAGAGGACATGTTGGGCGGAGCGGTCAGAGGACTGATGTTGGCGTTCTCCTGGTTGATGGCCGATGTGCCCACCACAGGCTCACTGTGGCTCCACTGGAAGTAGCAGGAACCTTGAGGGGGACTTTGATCCAGAGACATGTCAGCCCCCCTCAGGCCTGAAGACCCAGACAGAGCCAGGACGTCGCCTCCTGCTGGACTGTTAGAAAAGTGCTGGTCAAACATGCAGCTGCTGTGAGTAGCTGCCTGGCCACACGTCAGCCCTCCCTGCTGAGTGTGGCTCAGTCCGGTGACGTTCCTTGGCCAAAGGCCAGCACGTGGGAATGTTTGGCTTTGTGGAGTTTGGCTGTGGCATGCTGGCATCGGCTCATGTCCGTTCTGCATGACGCCAGCATGAGGCAGCTTCTGCTGCTGGCCCTGCGGCCACTGCTGAACCTGGTGGTTGTGCGTTTCAAAAGCGGATCTTCCTTGCAGACATGTTGTGGGAAAGGGAATGGGAATATTAGGTGTGCTAGAGGAAACAAAGTCATTGCATGGAATCAAGGGCGGCAAAATGTCCATGACGCCAAGTGCTACATTGTTTGGTTGTTGAACAGAGCTCTGCAGCAGCTGTCCGTTTGCTGTTATTGCAGGAGCCTGCAAATTGTTTTGAGGACCCCGCGGAAGCTGACTGGATTGCGTCTGTGCAGTCGGGAAGCCCATGTGGTTGATAGGTGCCTGTGCACAGGATTGAAAAGGGGCTGAGGCAGCGGAGACGTCAGAGACAGTGAGCTCTGGGAGCTCTATAGAGGGGCTGTAAATGTCCTGGAGCTGCAGCTGCTGAAGAGGGGGCAGGTTGGTGTCAGCCTGAGGCATCAGGGGACCGTGGTGGGAGAGTTTCTGGGTGCTGCTGAACATCTGAGCAGACTCTGCCAAGCTTTGCCCTGCAGTCACTGGACCATTCATTGCATTCTGCTGGTGAGCATAGAGACCATTCACTGGAGAGTAAGTACAATCAGGGCTCGGGGCCTGAAACAACTGAGGCTCACTAAGTCCGGCTGCGGTTGAGAGCTGGACAGCCTGAGTGAAGGGGACCTGCTGATTGTTGTTGACTGCTGTGAGGCAGGCGGGAGTGCCGGTGTCGAGACAGTGATCTCCCTTCTCCTTGAACAAAACACTATCAATGAAGTCAAATATGTCATTAGTGAGGATGCTGTCCAGCTCAGACCTGACGCCGTTCTGCTGGCCCTCGTCCTGACTTAATCCCTTGAGCGTGTTTTCCCACTCCATCAGCTCTGCATCACTGACCTCCAGATTCTGCAGAGCTGCAGAGAAGTCACCGTCCTGTGCCATTTTTTCCAGGTTGTCAATCACAGCCATCACTGACTGCTTGGCCTCCTCTTTCAATGCAACAGGGTCACTTGACGTGGTTGTAGTTCCACTGTCATGCCATACGTCACTGGCAACGCTAATCAGGGCCTCACTGTCCAAAAACACCTGATCCACAGGTAGAGGGGGGTCTACTGGCTGCGTGTAGGCTCTTTCGTCCTGACTCAGGAAGCAGTCCAGCAGAGAGCCAGGGGTCACATCCTTTTTAATGTCGTCTGTGTTGTTAAACATTTTATTGAACTGAAACTGAGTGATGTCCACTGTGGGGCCGATGTCGTACAGGACGCCCTCTCCTGTGGTGAAGGAGAAGGGAAGCTGCAGCCTCCTCTGACGCAGATATTCCTCACCCTCGGCATTGCTGAAAAAGAACAAATAGTTCATTACATTACTGACACCAAGATCAGAGTCTTATTGAGCTGAGTAAGAAACCTGGCCAGATAGGTGTCTCTTTTACCCGTGCATCTCCTGTCCTGGCAGACAACATGCCATCTTTCATAATCATGGCATGTAAGGGAGTGACTGACAATTATTAAAGGTGGGGTAGGCAGTTTAATTTAGGGATGTCCCGATCCGATATTCGGATCGGTATCGGCCGCCGATATTAGCAAAAAACGGGCATCGGCATCGGATTGGATTGCATTGCATGGAAAAATGCTGATCCAAGAACTCCGATCCAGTTTTTTCACGGAATCCGCTCCAGGTTTTCCGGCCAGCCCAGCGCACTGCGATTCAAGCAGTCCATTCCAGTGATCCGGTCCAGCTTTTACTATCAATCCACCAGGCCAGCATGCAGACGGCAGACCGTGCGGCAGACACACACGGAGGGAAGGGTAGGAAGAGTAGCGGTCAATTTAGTTAACTGACTATTTGTTTTCTGCTCTGGTTTTTTTAGAGTGATATTTTTATTTGGTTTACACTCTTACTGTTTAAGTAAAGAGCACTGATGGCACTGTTTTGGGCACAATTAGTGAAATTGGAGCCATGGATGGACTACATAAACACAACTAAAATAAATGAAAAGGAAAGGCTGTGTCGGTATTGGTATCGGCCAAAACTCAAGGCTGTAATATCGGTATCGGATCGGACGTGAAAAAGCTGGATCGGGACATCCCTAGTTTAATTTTAGCTTCACTGGGCAAAAATCCAGAATAACTTTAAGCATATTGTAATTCAAGTGGACTGACAGAAAACTAGACATCAGCAACTTCTCTTGGCTCCATTTTTAGGCCATAGAAAATGTAGCTTGTGACAGGAGACTGTGATCAATCACAGGTCATTTCAGAGAGAGGGCATTCCTATTGGCTGTACTACAAATGCAGATGTGCGTGCGCGCCCTCAGTGAAAGCTTAATTCAGTGGTGCAGAATCCTGCAGAGAAAGCTGCTATTTCGGCATTGTCAGCAACTGCCTACGCTGCAAACAACCCAAAAAAGGTAGACTTATCTAGGGCTTCGAATCACAGTGTGTCCTCCGCCTCACTCTTCGCTGCTAAAGACCACCTCGCTGGTAGAAGTGTGGGCAGCAGTTTCCGAGACAAACCTACAGTCAGCAGCAGCAGCAGCAACTCCAATCCAGCCAACTCAAACCCCATCTCTGGGGGATCAGTGAGCCCAACTCCCTGCTAGATCAGCAAACTTTCTGTTGCTGCCTTTACACAGGTTAGATCCTGTATTGCTGCTTTTCCTGATTTCTGCCTGCACCAGCTTAAAGGGTCAAACACTTACACCAAAGCTCTCTGATACGCGATGATGAATTCAGGTCTTCCTCCTTTGTAGATCAGCTTGGCGTTGGCCTTCACCCACACCCAGCCGTTCGACTTGCTCAGGAGCCTGAAAACAGTCAGACCGCTCTCTCCTGTTTTCATCACTGTGAAATAAAGACAAAAACAACACACAATGAGAGGTTTCCAGTAAAGTGGCAGTAAATGTTTGGTGTAACTGCTGTTATGGTTTATTCACCATACAGTACACTGTGATGTGCTGTTCTTAGAGCTTCGCTAGCAGATGAATTTAAAATAGAATCTTTCCCTTGAGGGCAGGATAAGAAAAAAAGACCACTGGGTCATTAAGATCATTTTGGAGGCATACATTTCAGGTTTCACAACTTTTCCATCAGATGTTTCTTGACTACAAACTGAAATTATATCTCAAGAAGTTACTCAAAACTTTAGAATTCAACCTAAGGGGGTCACAAATACCCACAACTAAATTTCATGTCAATAAGGGCAGTATTTGATGTGATAATTTACTCTCGATCCAAGTATAATCGCTGTTTCGTTACGATACATAAAAAGGTTACACTAATTACAGTATTTTTATACAATTAACACAAAATTTTAAATGTGCTTAATCATGTAAAACAACACGACAAACAAGCTACTATAAAGGCTAATAGTTAAACAATATTTTCTTGAAGGTCCAGTGTGAAGGATATAGGGGGGAGGAGAAACTGAATATAATGTTTGTTTTCTTTGGTGTATAATAGCCTGAAAATAAGAATCGTCGTGTTTTCATTACCTTAGAATGAGACATTTATGTCTACAGTAGCCCAGAACGGACAAACTAAACAGTGACTCTAGATACACCCATTTGTGTTTTCCCGTCAGGCCTGTCCGCGACGAGAAAAACACCAATTTCTTAAAGTGAAACTGCATAATTCAGTGTTGTTAATGGTTTAAATCACAAGGTCCACGTGTTTTGAAGAGGATGAGATCTATGCATATTATTCAGCTCACGGTAAAAACCTCTTTAACATCTGGATCTTAAAGTATCAGAGAAAAAGGTGAGCACACATTAGCAGGTGCTGGGCAAGCAACCTGTCTCTGACAAACCAAACAGCATTGGAGAAACACTGATATGTAACATGAAACTGCTTAATTCAGTGTTTTTATTGGTTTTAATTATTTGGTTGGTCTGTTGGAGAGGAGGAGACCTGTGTGGATAATTCGGCTCCCAGTAAAAACCTCCTGAACAATGAATACAGATGTAATTCTAACCAGGAGAAGTTTCAGGTGATTGCAATCTGCAATCCTCACCACTAGATGCCACTAAATCCCCTAAATCTCGCACACTGGGCCTTTAAAACAAGTATTTGTCTTTGTATGACCTTTCTAGTAGGAAACAATTTTTAAGCTGCCTATTTGATTGCCTCCTACATCAAACAATGTTGCATCTCCATCAAATAATATCCACATTTAATGTTCATGTGCAGTAGAATTTGCCAACATACTGCGGATGTGGTTGTCGGCACAATACATCATGTCAGCAGCGTGGATGAATTGGTAGCCGGAGCCTCTCATGCACAGTTCAGTCTCTGAATAGCCCAGAACAATCTTCCCCCTGGAGAAAGGCAGAAGAAAAAACACAGAGTTTGTTGAAGCTGGAAGAAACCTCAGTTGAAGACACAGTTGAGATGCAGCATGTGGGATTTTTTTTTTTTTTTTTGCTGCACAGTTGGCAAAATAATACATTTAAAAGAAATAATGGAAGAAGTCGCAGCACCTGCTATCTACACCTGTGGGTGTGAAGTCCAGCTTGTGCTTAGTTTGAAAGAGGAGCATTTTGGCTCTGATCTCCACGATGGCTGGAGACTGGACAGGCATAGCGATGGAGAAAAGTGCCAGCTGAGGTTTGCTAGCGTTCCCATTGTCCCTCATAAGCCTCTGGCCATGGAGGTACTTCAGTCGACCCTGGAACTTCAGAGCCTGGACAGGGTGGGAAAAAAGGGGAGGATGAGAAACTCTGGGGGTTTAGCTTGGAACCACAGCACACTTTTACACTTTGTCAGTCAGTGCATTTTAGATGAGCTTGGGCCCAGTTGTTGATGATATATGACTTTCACTTTGCATGACAGAGTCTAAACTTGCATTTGTAGATGCAGTGATAAACTGTGTTTACTGAAAACGGTTTTCCAAAGAGTTCCTGAGCCCATGTCGTAATATCCGTTAATCATGGTGGTTTTTAATACAGTGCTGTATGAGGGGTCGAAGGTCACAGGCATTCAATGTTGGTTTTCAGCCTTCCTCCTTATGTGCACAGATTTCTCCAGATTGTCTGAATCTTTTGATGGTTTTATAGATTGTAGTTGGTGAAATTCATAATTTTCTTTCAACTCACATGAAATTGTGAAATTCACATGGTCCTTGCTGGTGAACAACTGAGCCTTTCGAGGATGCCCCTTTCAAAGCCAATGATGATACTCACCTGTTACCAGTCAACCTATTTAGTTTTTAAACAACATTCCCAGTCTGTTATTGCTGCTGTCCCAACTTTATTGGAGTGTGTATGAGTGTATATTTACAAAAAACAATTAAGATTATCAGTTTCCCGTCTCTGTTCTCTATTCAATTGAATATAGGTCAAAAAGAATTTTAAATAATTTGTGTTTTTTTATACACAGCGACTGTTTAGAAATCAAGATTGTAGTTTCCTGAAATGGCTCCAAATATTTCGTAACTGCATGAGATTCAAGCAAAAGTAATCACGCCACATTACACCTAGTCTGAGTGGGCGGAAGTTCGCTGCATAGATCAGCCTCTTATTGGGCGGAACGAGCCACCCTCTGAAGTCCCACCCTACCACCTTCGGTTGTGTAGCAGTTTTCAACACGTCCTTTACAAACTTTTGCGGTGTTTGATCTTGCGGGGATGTAGCCATTTTTCTGCCATGGTTTGCGTCCTGTAGGCGATATTTTTGTGGGCGTGTTACACCAAAACCTGTTTACCCCCGGCAATATTTTTGCAAGCGCACCGTTGCTGGCACCGCCCAGAATGATTGTGATTGGTTGAAAGAAATAAAAAAAGGTAGAAAGGTCTGGTGAGCGAGACTACATTACACCTGATTTCGACGACGTAACTTTAAATACTGTACTCACCAGGAAGCCAGAGGAATTGTCCAGGAGGCAGCGGAAGCGACACACAAAGCTCCTCTCCAGGAAGGCGGAGTTCTCTGGGGGAAGCTGCTCAGGACTGTAAAACATTGTGCCGCCACAATTCTGCGAGGCTGAGAACACAGGTTGACGTGAAACATTACGCGTCAGAGCCAGTTACCTGAATCACTGATTTATGTCAGTTTCTTGTCGTGTTCAGGTGTGGAAAGACTGAGCTCATGGTAAAACCTGAAATACAGTCACCGTTCTTACCGTTTTCTCCGTCACCGGCAGATGGAGGGTTGAGAGCAAAGTGAAGCTGCTGTCTGAACAGAGCCCGGTCATCAGTATGGATGAGCTCAAACACACTCTGGTGAACCACGTCAGACTGTCGGCAGAGGAAGAGACACAGCACTTCATCAGCAATTCAAGTCCTTTAAACACGAGATATGCACTGATTCAGAATCCGGAATAGGGTTGCAAATTTCAAGGAATACTCAAGGTGGAAACTTTCAATGGGAATCAACAGAAACAAAGGGATTATTTATCGATATGTATATTTGTATTTCATTGTACATTATTTATTGATGTCATCCTATATATTCTATCTCATCTTTAATTGCAAATGGTGCTTTTACTGCTAAGCTAACCCGTTCTCTTGTCCAGTACATTTAAATATATGGTTTCTGCTTTGTCTCTTTTTGACCTAAGTGGTCCTTGGCTTGAAAAACGTTGGTTTAAAGCATACTTGTCATATGAAACGACAGCTCCAAAGTGGTTTATACTGCAGCAGGAGGGGTATAAGAAGTTTCTTTTGACGCTTGGAAACTTGTGACGCATTGGTGACAAAATGAGTGGTGTAATTTACACCTACAGGCAGAGTTTCGCAGAGTCTCGGGCTGTTGCTTGAACTAAAGGCTGTACTTTGGCATTTTCGTATTGCCCGCAGTATAGAAGCAGATAAAGACAGACCCGCCCCTCTCTCTCTCAGACTTGGACCATGTTTAACCGTAAGAAATGGAGATCATTTCTTGCCAACCGACCACAATACATCACCCACTGGCGCGAGCGTTTATTGGTCCTGTGTGGCACAGTGCATCCTTTTTCTCTGTTTTCTCTGGTCATGTGGCACCAATTTCAAAAGTATTTGCATCTTTCTACTGCATAGACAACCTAGTTTTATTAAAGGGGCATCTTTCCAGCGGCGAAATACTTCTTAAACATCTGTGTGAGATATTTGTACCTAAGTGTTGGACATCTCTCTCTACCACCACCCCTCTCTTGATTGTTACTGCCAAGAGTTCAAAAGAGGGAACCTTTAACAGTCAACTTTCAAGTCTACAAATGAGTATTTGATTCTACAAAAAAATGTTGTATGTAATGTTACATATTATTATAAAAGCCAACATCTTACCTGATGAAAGCCCAGGTAGTCCTTGATTGTGGCAGAGACATAAAACACCAAGCCCTCTGACGTGACCACGATCACAAACCCGTTCAGCGCCTGCACAGGGAACAAACAGTCAGTCAGCATTCAGAGGTTTCTTTAAAGTGCATGCACACATGTCATTGTGCTACTGCAGCACTTTTAAATAATTAAATACCAAAGTCAAACCCATGTGCATACAATTTGGCCAGTGAAAATATACATGTTCGAAATAAAGCAAGTAACACTTGCTGCCGGTCCGCTGCTTCTGCTCACGACCATTATTTTGAGTGGTGGAAAATATGCTTTGCTGGTGGATTTTTTCATCCACCTGTCAAAAAGTTAATCTAATTAATCAGACTTAAGCTTTTTCAAAGTCCTCTAGTGTTGGGTGGGCGTAACTGTGGGACTCCAGGGAAAGAAATGAAACTACAGATCTGTTTGGAAGTATCACTTTATAAATCAACTTTCACCGATTTCTAAAAGGTCAAAATAAGCACAGAAATAAATCCCATTCTGTTGAAAAAAAAAAAAAGAATTAAAATTTAAAATCTGCATTAAAATAAAAATAAATGTATATAAATAAATAAAAACAATAAAACCAAAACTCCTGTGTAATGTTGTTTTTGAACACCAACAGCTGCTGATTCTCAAAGGCCCTTTGTGTTACACAATGACCGCCCATTGAGATCATTATACGGAACAAAGTGTGAAAATGCTCATGACAGGTGAGCGTCAATAAACAAGGTGCAGAGTACATGACAAAGCACAGGTTTTGTGAAGAGCCACAAAGCGTGGCCAGGCTTTGGCAAGAGTCAGCAAGAGGAGCAGCCTCACCTGTCAAAACTTCCTCCTGCATGGATAGACCTGGATTAACTCTACACAACCTGACTAGAGTACAAACAAACAAAGTCTGACTTTAAACACCTGCTAGCCTCAGGCTGTTTAGTAATCAATCAGGCCGTGGGACTGTTTCTCCTACACACAGCAGTAACAGTCAATCAAACTGTTTAAAGGTGTATTTGTACTATTTTTAGGGTGCCTAGCCTTTAATCTATTGTGTGTGAGTTTGTGCTCTTTGCTTGTTGTGATCTTTGTGTGACCTGTCTGGTGTTGCTTTCAGAGTGACAGCAGTTTGGGCAGTAGGGGAGTGCCATATCATCTCATTCACAATAATATGAAAAATTCATATTGTGATACTCGCGATATTTCAGCTTGTTGACACTGACATCATACTGTAACCCACGGCAACAACAAGCATGGCTTAAAGCAAAATTATTACAGACTCCTTGGTGGCTCCAAAAAGAGGAGCAGCTTCAGCAGTGTACTAATTTGTCATATCGTCAAGAATATCGTTATCACAAAAACACCCTGAAATATTGTGATATTGTTTTAGGGCCGTATCGCCCACCCCTAGCTGGAAGTTTATCTGACTGAGGAAATGCACATCATCTGACCTGGTTTCATAGTCCTGCTCCTCATGGCCACAGTTTGGATTGATTAGTGTCGAAGAAAAGGTATTTCTTTCAGGGATGGGGCATTTATAAGATTTCAGATTACATCCATGTCTGTCCAGACTCTCATGTAACCATGACGGTAGACAGTACGTCATATGTGGATGTGTCTGTTTTTCTTTCAAAGTTTTTTTTTCTTTCAAGGTGGGGACCTAAGATTAGTGTCACCAATTCAGTATCTGACCAAATGTCTCTCCTTCTGTTCCTGAGATATGATGTTGAACAATGGCCAGAAAAGTGTTTTTGCGGCACATAATGACATTACAGTGGGTTGACCTTTGACCTTTTGGATATACAATGTCATCAATCATCATTTTATTCTATTACATCCCATTTTATCCCCTTCCTGTCAAATTTTGTAATAAGTGATGCATGAATTCTTGACTTAAAGCCAAAAACAGGTCACAGTGACCTTGATTTTTGACCTTTGACTATCAAAATCTAATCACTTCATCGCTGAGTCCAAGTGGATGTTTGTGCCAAATTTTAGAAAACTTCCTCAAGGTGTTCTTAATATATCGCGTCCACAAAAACAAGATGTATGTCAGACAACACGTTAACATAACACCTCTGACAACGCCTTTGCCAGCGAGGAGACATTATAGAAGCCAAATGTAACAAGCATTAAGATGAATGATGAACATACGACAAACAGTTAAAGCAAATGTGACACATTTACAAGCAGCATCTGCATGGGTGCTTGACTTGTGTCTTACCTGGAGCAGCAGGTCGCCCTCAGAGAAGCCCGTGACGTCCATGTTGTTCCCGTTCTGCCCATTCTGCCCGTTCACTCCAGGTAACATCAGACTGCTGTTATTGGTCTTCATGGCCCCTGCACAAAAGGTGACAGAACAAAGACGAGGGGTCAGCAGAGGTTATATTAACATCGCTAAAGGTTTTAAGCATTTTCAGCAAGGTTATGTATTATATCCCTCAATTGAACTGGCTTTGTGTGACAGACAGTGATGTGATCAGGATTTAAATCAATCTTTTAATTTTGTTTTTCTTTTTGACAAATTCAGTGTTTTCTGCCCCCTGACACTTGGCCATCATTTGATTATGGTTACGTTAAATGCGTACTTTTCTAATGGAAGACAAAGCTGTTGCGCAGAACATGAGGGCTCTGTGACTACAGCTTGTGATCAGGTCTTCACTGTACCCCTGTCCAGGTAGATTTTTCTTACGTTTATATCTTGAATAATAATCTAAAAATGATAATTTCATTTATTTTTATTCATAGAAATAAATAAAGAGCTAAGATATAGGCCTACTGTTTATTTTTAAAAATGTTTGCTTAAAACCCTGACACATCAAGCTGACGGTTGGCCATGTCACCCTCGTCTGTGCAGTGTGTCCTGCACTGTTGGCCCTTGTCGGCCCCAGTCGTCTTTTTTTTCTTCCCAATTCAACATGGTGAATTGGTGTCTGCCACAGAGGAGCCTGTCTGTGAATGAAATCACTCCGATTAGCAGTTCAGCTCAGCACACGAGAAGAGAAACGGAAGTGAGGAAAGTAAACAAACAGTTGAAGTCCAGAGGGAGCGAGACCGAAACAAACGTGTTACATAAGGTAAGATTATTTTTCTACAGCCACTGAGCCCTTTAGCAGAAACGTTTCCTGGTGGTTTGTGTTATTGTTCACTGGCACACAGTAAATATGTTCTGTTCTTTCAATATTGGATTGTGTTGTTAATGTGCTAACTGACTAACTAGCGTCAAGACAGTCTTCCTTTTTTGAATGAGGATGACAGACTCCCGCCATCTGCTGCTGTGAAGTTATTTCCTCATCTCACGGTTGATCATCGGCTGTAGTCTTAACGGTGTGTTCATGGGCAACTTTTTTGGTTGAGACACGGCGACATCAGGAGATGCAGCAGGGGGCCTTTGTTGCCACTAGTTCTCTGAAGTTGATTTGGTAAGTTGAGGCCTTTACAAACCTAACATCATGAAGGCCTCATGACCTTCCATGAAGCTTTGGTGGCCCCTTGTGGTGGCAGTGGACCCTCAGGTTGGGAACCAGCACCATAGTTATTCTCCCATTTTCTTTTATCAAAGTTTTTTCTCAGAGAAAGGTTGAAAAAGGACAGTTCTCAAACCTTCGTGTTAGTCTAACAGCCTGTATCATAATCAAATTATCTTGATAAATGGTTTTTATTGCTGTTGCACTAACGTTGAAGGTCACTACAGTTAATTTCTACAAAGATATTGAAAACTGCTGGTTTGAAGGGACTCTCCCAAATTTCAATAAAATAAATGGAAAAATGCTTTTCATCTTTTTTTTTTTTGGAGCTGCTTCTTATCAATCATCACTGACTTTAATAAAGCAGAGAGCCCTAACCACATACAGACAGTGCTATGTAAGATAAACAATGTCTGAAATGTGGCTTTATTGTCGTTTCACTGAAATAAATTATGTGTTTTGGAATTATTTAAGTCGTAAACTACTGCGGAAAAGTTATGGATGTTCTATTTGACAGGTATAAAAGCACAAACCAAGCATGCCAGCGAGTTCGTTGGTTGTAATAAACGGCAGTAGTCGGGGTCTCTGAGTTCATTCATTCAACTGTCACTGTATATGCAGCACAGTGCAGGGGAATAGATAATGGGTCTTTTATATAGTTTACTTGGCAAAATATCACATGGCAGCCACATCAAATCTTGCATCTTGCCTAAAGACATACTGTTTGTAGTCTCTCTTACACATTCCAGATGCACAGTATGTGGCTTGATTAATTATTCATTTAGAAGTAAAAAGTTTATTTGATGGCTGAGAACTTGTTTCGCTGCCTCGGCATGTTTAAGGTTGAGAAAGGCACAACAGGTTTGTTCTCTCAGGCTATAAATACACACTCCTCTGTTAATATAATGAGGCTACTTCAAGAGACCTGTCCACCGATCACATTTGAGACTGTACTCCAACTTGTCGAGGGATCCACACCTTCATCTGCACCATTTCAGAGGTCCTGTGACTGAAAGAACGTGAAGTAACAGGACACTGCTGACATTCATTAGAGCCGCTGGGTGTCGAAAACATGTCAGCTAGAGAACAAAGCCAGTTTAGACAACTATTTCCAGGTAGAGGATTACGAAAACTTGGCAACGTCTCTGTTGTGTTTTTATATAAGAGAGATGAGCGAGGTGCCTGAGTGCGTTTGTTGCAGACACAAAATCAAGCCTCCAGTGTAAGCAGAAGTTGCATCACATTGTTAATACTGCTCAGGCAGTGCTTAGAACGTCCACATCGAATGACAGCCTGCACTAAGTACAGCAACCACTCGGCTCCACTGTTTGTGTTGGCTTGTTGGCTTTACCTTGGCATCTGGGTAAAGTCACACAGTCCCTGCTGAAAGGCGTCTCACTGTTCATCATTGTTCTCTGGGTAGCCCCGCCATGTCGTGTCATGTTTAGACTGCTTCCCACATTCAGAAGAGTCATGCTATTGTTCTGAGAGACGTTAACATCTGAATGATTCTGCACGTTAATGGTTGAACATGCTTACGCTGCAAGCCTTAAGTCTGGGCACAATGCAAAAGTATGCAAATGAGCGTGTAAGTTAGCTGCGGCGAGATACAGCAAGTCAAAAGAGGGTTTTTTTAAATCACTGTGGCAGCACTTGAGTTTGTGTCACTCAGTAACATTATGAAACTGGCCATCGCAAGCTTAAAAGAATTAAAGGATACTATCCGGATTTTTTCTCCTAAAAACCAATGCATAACCTCATACAAAAGAAATCCCTCTCAATCATCACCTGTGAACGCTAGAAGTGTGTGGGGTGTATTTGTCTGCAGAGACTCTGAACTCTGCCTGGATTTTCTTATTTCACTGTGGTCAGGACGTTCCTGGGCACAACGCACAGGTGAGTTTGTGACTTTATAAAAAGCTAGTCACCAGGAACCAGATCGTAAGTTGCACACATCTTAGAGGAAAGCTACAAAAAAAGTCACCAGAAGAAAATTTTGGCACTGTACATCTCTGCAAACCACAGGTATGTTACATTCTTAGGTCAACTGGGTGTTGTATCAACTTTCTAAAGTGATATAGTATATGAGCTGATTGTCATCCAGGAGGCGGAGGGGATGGTGGATGGCGTGACACCTCAGCGAGACGCTCGCCAAGCTGCAGGCCACTGTTCAACACCAACAAACAACAAAGCCAGTTGTGTCTTAGCCAGTCATCACTGTGTTTCCAGCATCTTTTTTGACCAAATATGGGTGTTTTTTAGCAACCTGTTGCTGCATTTACAGCCGGTATAACTCCACCAAAAGTGGATGTTTATTAATCAAGACTGTGTTTCCAGCCGGAATAGTGCGACAAAAAGTGGTTGTTTTAAAAGATACATTTCCAGTCAGGATAGTGCCATGAGGAGCAGTCGTATTTTATCAAAACATCGCTGCGTTTCATGCCAGGATAGTGCCACCAAAATGGTTGTTTTTTTTTTTATTAAGACATGGCTGCATTTCTAGCGGGGATAGTGCCACAAAAAGTAGCTGGTTTTACAGCAATATCATTGCATTTCCAGTCAGGACAGTGCCATGAAGAGCAGTCACATTTTATCAAAACATCGATGCATTTCCTGCCAGGACAGTGCCACCAAAAGTGGATGTTTTTCACTGAGACATGGCTGCATTTCTAGCAGGGATAGTGCCATGAAGAGCAGTTGTTTTTAAAGACACATTGCTGCATTTCCGGTCAGGACAGTGCCATGAGGAGCAGTTATGCTTTATCAAAACATTGCTGCATTTCCTGCTGGGATAGTGCCATAAAAAGCAGCTGTTTTTAACCAAGTCATTGCTGCGCTTCCTGCTGGGATCGTACTCACAAAAAACTGGGTATTCTAAGCCAAAGCATGATCTTTTCCTAACCATAATCCAGTGTTTTTGTGCCTAAACCCAACCACTTGTTCATCACAACGCTGTGGAAACATAAAGAAACGTTATTTGCTACATAAGAACATACAAATGAAATGCAACAGTGGTTTGCAGAAATATACAATGCCAACATGTATTCTGGCAATTGGGTTAAGTATCAGAAAGCACAGGGAAAAAAAATGCAAATATAGTGAGGCGAAACGCCAAGCAGACATAGCTCGTTCCAAGCCAGACTGAATCTGGGGTTGGCTTTAAATTTGAATTTGATGGCGACACTGTTCACAGTAACCAACAATTCCAGCATAGTATACCTTTAAGATTTATCTTGAATTACAGTATGCATGGGTAAAACCATGTTAAATGGCGTACTATATGGTGTACTGTTCCTTTTGCAATTCACTGTTACACCCATGTGGCCGTTCTGCAGACCAAAACTCTTCTGTGGATCAATACATGATATGAATGTAAGATCATGAGTATGTAGCAGCAGCAGAAAACAAAACAAACTATCTGGCTCGAGTCAAGCTTCAACTGTTGGTCCCCCGCCAGAAGACAGGTTTTCTCATTGCTGGAGAACTAATCTGGCAGCCTGCATATCTGCACACACATAACACATACACAGACATAACACACAAACACACTCTGTCCTCTTGCATCTGTCCCTGGGGGTTTGTTGTAAGCAATAGCCGACAAGAGCGCTTCCCTTATCTGGACGGCCACTACAGGAAAATCCCAGGATATGGCCTCTCCCAACCCGTCCGTTCAGTCCTGTCACGCAACTTCTTTAAGGAGGGAAGGGGCCCCTAAACACTCCCCCTCAAACACAGACACATACAGTAGACACTCCCCACCCTTCAGCTAGAACTCACACAGTGTTTACACAAACACTAAGACCTGCACAGCCTGACAATCACATGTCTACACCACACTAAGCTGCAGGTCTGACACACAATGCAATCCGTGCATACAATCACTGAGTGCAGCCAGTCCAGGATAGAAACCATCCGACGGACACTTCAAGTCCAAATCTGGATTACCAGCACTTTTTTTTTCTTAAATTCAGTGTTAGCGTGAGTAAGTGGGCCTCATTGTCGTCGTCTGTTTGTTTTCATTCTACTTTTCATCCCCAGTGGTGGACTCCGCATCGCGTTCTCCCTCCCCTTCTTTTTCCGCTGCGAACAGCTCGACACTTAATGGCGCTGCAGAGTTGTTCGTGTGCACTTTCAGTTCTCCGTGCGGCTGCAGGAGAAACATGTTTGATGATTGTTGGCCAGAGGTTGACCAGAAGTTGGAAAGGCATTCCTGTAAGTTTGTGGGAGGCAGCAAAGGAAGAAAAACACAGATTCCCACTAACATCAAACATACACACTGCCCTCACAGAGCAGGAGAGGGGTTTTCACATGCCTCCAAAATATTGTTGCACCATGATTTTTTCGATACTGTTTGATTGATATCATTTGATGGCATGTGATGGTGGGAATGGACACTTAAAGGCTCAATCCCAATACATCACTTCAACTTACCACTTTCCACCACTTTCCCTTACCCTTCCATTTTGCGCGTTCATGTCTACAGGTAGGATGTCTGGATTTTTGTTAGGATAAAGGGACAGGGCAAAGTGGCCCTTCAAAAAGACATTTTTTTCAGAGGCACACTCCCAGCATCATGAGAAATAATCAAGGAGATGGCTGCACAGTCAACATAAGAAACCCACAATCTTTGTTAATAAAGATTTTAAAAATTACAATAATCAACGTAATATTTTAGTTTAATGTTGTTTCAATTTATTTTGGTCCTTTTCTTTATCACAAGCATAACATAAAAAATTCTAGGCCATGTTTACATGAAAACAATCCGCTGAAAACGGAAACGTTTCTCATTTTCTTTTTGAAAAAAGTTCCGCTTTCAGGCGACAACATTTTGCTAACAATCACCGTGCACACGGATCCACAAAAATGACCAAAAACGCTATAGTACACATGCCAGGACAGTAGTTGGCGGTGTGACTACGCAATGAAACAATACAAAATGGCAACCGCACAAACATTTGTCTAGACGGACGACGAGGTGGAGTTGCTTCAGTAAATCTACACTTTGCTGGAAAAGCGTTGATAATTTCAACAGAGTGAGCAGCACAAGCAGAGCTCAGGAGTCTGCCATTGTTGTTGTGATGGTCAACTTTCTCGCACATGCCTAGTAACTGGGACCGTAATGCGCATGTGCGAAAAGTCTCGTTTTTCAGAGGAACTGCATATTGCAGGTTTACATGACAACGGAGACGGTGCTGTTTACAAAAAATTGCACTCTGGAACCCGTTTTCAAAACGTTGCGTTTTCAGGCACCCAAAACACAGCTGTCGTGTAAACGATCAGCCAAAACGCAACTAAAGTTTACTGTTTTCAGTTGAAATCGTTATCGTATAAATGGGACCCTAGTCTACTGCTGTGCTAGTAGCTAACTAGCTAGTTAGCTAACGTTACATTGTTTGTGCTGATTAGTGCACACAAGTACCCTGGAAATCCAGAGTTTTCACTGGAGCACAATTTGAATTTGCTCAGCGAGTCACTCTGGCAATCAGTAATGATGCTCATCACCCATGCCCTTGGAACCGAGCTGCACCAATCACATCGGTGTATCTGATATAGGCGGGCCAGAGGCGAGCTAAACAGATGATGACAGTGCTGCAACAACGAATCAGTCAGTAAACATTGCGAGATGGCTACGGATGAACACCAGTTGTTTGAAACGGCTTTGGCCGCTTGGTGCTGCCCCTCGAGTTGAGCCATTTGCATTACTCATAGCCAGACCCTAAATCTTTCTAGATTTGGATCTGGATTTCTAGGCTAGCACAAAAGTGCTGTATTCTAATATATTTCCATTTCGCATTCCCCCTTTTCTGGCATATACCACCTTGAATTTAACTTAAGTCCAAAAATTAAGTTGCTGTTATAGTTAAAGGAATGATTTACAGTTCAGCCTGGGATTTCAAAGCACATCTGCAACACTACAAAGACGACTTAGGTGCTGATTACCTGCTGAGTAGATCGACAGAAAATCTTCATAATCCAAATATCCTTGTTTCAGGTCATAAGAAACAGCTCGTATAAGACGAGAAAACATGACCACATCACACCAATCCTGGCTTCACTACCCTGGTTATCTGTTGCTTTTAGAATTGACTTTAATTTTATTGATGACTTACAAAGCCCTGACGGGCCTTGCTCCAAGTTATATAACAGACCTTTTATTGCCCTATGTTCCTTCTCGCACCTTGATATCGTCAGTTGCATCTTTTCTTGTTGTTCCAAGGTCGAGATTAATTCACAAAGGTGATATAGAACCTTTCCAGTCAGAGCTCCATGACTTTCGAATGACCTGCCTGAGGTGATCAGAGCTGCAAACTCAGTCTCATCTTTTAAATAACTCCTGAAAACCTACTTGTTTAAAATGGCCTTTAGGGTGATTTTAACTGCTTTATTATAGTGTGTTTTACTCTGTTATGTGTGTTCTGTTTTTACTGCTTTTATCTTGTGTTATTTGCTTTGTCTTTTATTTGGTTTTGTAAAACACTTTGTAACTGTGTTTTAAAAGGTGCTATATAAATAAAGTTTATTATAATCATTATTTATGATGTGAAAATGACAAATGTTCTTTGATTACATTTCTTTATATAACTTTCTTTGTTTTATAGAAAGTCTCTGTTGTGGGACTTAACCCTACAACACACATGAAGGCCTTGACAGTAGTTAGTTTTCCCTTTGACATTTGCTAACTACAACACCAAGAGAGAAGAGTTACAGAAACGTCGTCACATTGGGAAATTTATGGCTCTTGGCGACAACAGCCCCAATTCCATATTTCACAGCGATGATCTCATTCAAAACATCCTGCAGTCGCCCTTAAAGCTTCTTCCAATACTGTCAAACTTTTTTTCAAGCCGAGGTGTAATGTGACACCAAGAGAGGTCACTTTTTTTAGCATCAAACTGTAGCTTCCTGTTTCAGGAAAAAAAAAGAGGCCATTATCGGATTTGTGAAATGCAGAGCATGCTTTTGATGCAAGATCCACTCCAGGCAAACATCCCTGTCACTCAGAGAATGAGGTAGCCTTTAAAGGATTTGACATCTTTTCATCATGGTGTAATTAAGTGAAATCCAAAGAACTTTGAGGAGACGAGGAGGAGTTTCTTTGAGTATTCGGGGAAACAAGTTAAAGCAAAGGAAAACAAGTCAGAGTCTAAAGTAGTGGTGGTGAAGCTTGAAGCACTGAAGAGTGAGAATAAAACACAGACATAACTGGCTTCAGTCTTATATTTAAAGCAGTGATCAAACAATGACAAGTAAAAAAGAAACTAAATCTTGAAATGCTTTAAGTTGAACTAAAAACACTACAGTCACTACTTTAAAGTATTTGCATGTGGCACTGAGTTAGGACACAGTGAAACTAAAGAGAGAAAAAGGAAATGCTGTCAGGGGCTGGAAGTCTGCCAGGTTCAGAGAGAGAATAAAGCATGCCAGCAATGCATAGGGGAATATTATCTTGATTTGAAAACATTTAGTTCCAGTAGATCCTGTACAGAGATCTGTGTTCTCACGCAGATGTGCAGGAAAGGGCAGTGCTTGCAACAACTCACAGCCAATGAGCTGGGTCACCCAGTCCACAGGTTCAACCTCCCATTAGTCATTTGATTAATGTCCCCATTTACTTCCATGACTTTAGGGGAAGGAAACAGCCTCCTGTTTTTTCTTCACGATCAGACAAGAGTGTCATCTCAGCATGTCAAGGAAAGAAGGGAAGAGCAGCTCTGGATAGAAAACAGAGGTTTGCACAGGCTTATTATGGCTATGAAGCCACTGTTGTGCTATTAAAGAAATATGTATTTACATAGCAAATTGTTGGATTTCAAAGTGTTTTTTGGAGTGTTTTTATTTGATTTGGAGGGGGACGGGGGATCTATGTGAAAGTACATTATTCCTGTTTTTTTTTCCTCACACATTAAAATCACTTGTTTTTACAGAGACATCACTGCGTTTCCAGCCAGGATAGTGCCACGAAAAGCAGTTGTTTTTTTACTGTGTCAAGACTGCACGTCCAGGCAGGATAGCGCCATTCAAAAGCAGTTGTTTTTTTAGCCAAGATAATGTTGCGTTTCAAGCTGGTATAATGCCATGAAATGGTGTTTTTTACTGACACATCACTGCGTTTCCAGCTGGGGTAGTCCCACGAAACGCGGTTATTCTTGTGACATAATTGCATTTCCAGCCAGGATAGTGCTATTAAAAAGGCGGCTAGTTTTTACCGATATATTACTGCTTTTCCAGCCGGAATAATGCCATGAAAAGCAGTTTTTTTTATAGAGATATCGCTGCATTTCCACCTGGTATAGTTCCAGAAAATGTTGGGGTTTTTTTGTTTTGTTTTGTTTTGTTTTATAAAGCCAAGTTATCGCTGTATTTCCAGCCAGAATAATGCTACAAAAAGCATCTGTTTTCTACAGAGACACGCTACCCTTCCAGCCAGGAAATGCCATGAAAAGCAGTTGTCTTTTACTGAGACATCACTGCATTCCCAGCTGGTATAGTCCCACGAAATTTTGTTTTTTATCGTGACATCACTGCATTTCGAGGTGGAATATGGCCATTAAAACAGCAGTTGTTTTTTACAGAGATATTGATGCTTTTCCAGGCTGGATTGTGCCACGAAAGCTTGTTTTTCCACTGGGATATCACTGCGTTTCCAGCTGGGATAATACCATGAAAAGCAGTCGTTTTTTTACTGTATCATGACTGCATTTCCAGGCGGGATAGTGCCATTAAAAAAAGCGATTGGTTTTTACTGAGATAATGCTGCATTTCAAGCTGGTATACTGCTACGAAATGATGTTTTTTACCGATATATTACTGCATTTCCAGCCGGAATAATGCCATGAAAAGCAGTTGTTTGTTAGTGAGACATCATTGCATTTCCAGCAGGGATAGCACCACCAAAAGTGGTTGTTTTTTATCGTGACATCACTGCATTTCCAGGCAGAAAAGGGCCATTAAAAAGCAGCTGTTTTTTACCGAGATATCGCTGTGTTTCCAGCCAGGATAATGCCACGAAAAGCAGTTGTTCTTTTTAAAGATATCACTGAATTTCCACCGAGCATAGTGCCACAAAATTGTGTTTTTTTTTTTAACCAAGATATCAGTGTTTCCAGCCAGGAAAGCGCCACCAAAAGCAGTTGTTTTTTATCGTGATATCACTGCGTTTCCAGGCAGGATGGTGCCATTAAAAAAGGCGGTCGGTTTTTACTGAGATAATGCTGCGTTTCAAGCTGGTATAGTGCCACGAAATTATGTTTTTTGCTGAGACATCACTGCATTTCCAGCCAGGATAGTGCCATGAAAAGCTGTTGTTTTTTACTGACATATTGCTGCGTGACCTGCCAGGATAATGCCACAAAAAATGGGTATTCTATGCCAAAATATGATCTTTTCTAAATCAAAACCAAGCAGTTTGTGTACCTAACCTTAACCACACATTAACCACAGCGTTGTTGAAGCGTGAGCGTAATAATTCTACTACATAATAATAAACAAATGTAACACTGTTTGCAGAAATTAACAATGCCAACATTCATCCTTGCGATTTAGTTGTGTTTACGGGCCCTTGTGCCAGCCCTGTAGTGCAGGTTTATAAAGGTTTGTGTGCTGCAGCACAGAACCCACAAGCAGGCCTTGATGATCAAAATAAACAGTGATTATATACCATTCAGGACACAATGTCTGTGTTGCTGGTGGTGGTGGTGGTGGTGGTGGTAGTGAAGTCTGGGGGCATCTGTTTTTTTAATCAACACCCGCTCAACTATTTTTGGCTGTCTGGGCTCTTTATCTGCTTGACAAGTAATGTCATCGGTTTTGGAGCTAGGCAAAGACAGTTATAAAAAAAAAACAAAAATGTCATATTGCAAAAATGATTCTTATCAGTCTCCAGGCAGTCATCGTGTAAGACAACAACACAAATACCGACTTGGCCTTCTAAATATAGCCAACAGATAATGACAACTTGTTTGTTGAAGCTGAGTATAAATGTTTGAAGTCTGGAAATATATGCAAATTATAATCAACACTAAAAGCTTACTCACACTCCTGAGTAAAACCACTGTTTATGTTTTCAAATTCCTTCTGAACCCTGACAGATTTTAATCAGGGCCCTTGAATAAGTGAAATAATACATCTTCTGTGTCTCTGATCCCCCAACCAAACTTTGAGTGGGACGACAGCTGATTTTGTTTCGGCGCATAAACAAACACGAGCATTTTTGGAAGACTCTAAATGTCACAGAAAGCGTTGGTGGGCGAGCTCGGCTCTGGCCAACAGGGAAGCAAAAAAAAAAGAAAGGGTTTGGGTATGAAGGGAGATGTAGCGCTGTGGTTTAAAAGCTGGAGGAGTGACTGAGAACAAACCTTCCAGAGAATGGAAATTGAACAAAAATGAAAACATGATTAAATCTGTCTCCCAGCGGTTGCCTGCATTCTCACGACATACTGAAAGGCGAGTCAAGAATCAAGAGCCAACAGGCAACTTCTGTCACCCCAGTGAGATGTCCTCCGCTCACATATTATGATGCTGAGTTGACAGGTGAATTATGCTGAGGTTTTAAGGGCATGTATGAGTAAAACACACATCTTAAAATAAAAGAAAAAAAATACTCCTAATGAGACCATCAGGATTCAATAACAAACAAGACTGGGCTTCCCCGTACTGATACTCTCCTCTGAGCTGCAAACGTTTGCCAGGACTTAAAACGTTCTTCTTACCCCTTTATTCCTTCTGTTACACTTGTGTCATGTGTACGGGTTTGTGTGTACATGGTTCAGATATCCCAAATACCAAATTGTATCAAATTATAGCACATGATACGGTGTTACCACATCAGCTATGATTGCTAACAGGCCCTGGATGTTTTCAATGAACTTGGAAAGCAAATCCACATTTTTCAGCAGCAGCGAGCCACAAGCCTTTCAAAATATCCAGCGCTGCCTCATAAAGTCACGCGATGAGGCAAACAGTCCAGCTCTCTCCAAAAGATCTGCCTTTTTCAAGGCAGCCATAAATAGCCTGTTTCATTATCAGGTCTTTAAATCTCACTCATATCCCCCAAAATTGCTTATGTTTGTTCTTTTTTCTAAAGCCTTTTCTTTTACCTCACAATTTATGGGATCATTATCTTAAATTCTAGGCATGCCCCGACTTGCACACACATCGTAGGCTGATGTTTTGACTGGGATAACCTCTGAGAGGCAACCTTAGTGATCTCGTTTACACAGATAGCAAAGACTCTGTTAAGAAATCCATCACATGTATAAAAACGTCATCTGTCTTAATGTTGTGCAAACTTATCTCATCCAACTTGATACGACTGAAACTGCGGCTGAGTTTAAGTTATTGAACTCTACAGAGTTTCCTACACAGAGGAAGTTTAGAGCTTATCGTACTGCACAGCTGTTGCTGTGTGTGTATCTGGAAATGTGTGTTTACTCTCTCCATTTTCTCACAAGAGCTTATTTTGTGTGAAATGGTACAGCACTGCATGAATCCAGTTTTTTTTAACTTAACGTTACGTGGAGGTCTTTAGCACACTATTCAAACACTTAACGTTTGCATATATGTAACATCTCTCTGCCACTGGCTCTGTCTTCATTCCTTCACTTTTATTTCTGCTTGGGACATACAAAGTGTTAATGAAGCTATATTGCAGTGATGGCGTCCTGAGCAGAGAATGAAGTCACGCTCCCTCTGTGTGTGTGTGCTGTAATCTGAGCTTCTCTGTGGGTTATTGTGGTGTGCCGGTCTGGGCACACGTGCATGTTAGTGCATTTTCTGTATCCCATTGACTAGCTCATAGCTGCAGCTCTGCACAGTGCTCATACTCATATCAGGACGCTGTTGTAGAGGAGGCGTAGTGCCCACCCTCCAGTTCCCCCTGGTTAACACCGTGACCTCCGTCAGGACTAATACTGATGTTTAGCACTGTTTGTGGAGTTAGCACCGTTAGCTGCTAGCAGCCAGCTCAGATGGTGGCCACCCTCCTGTCTCCCCAAAGGTTACATCCATAAAAGTAAGTGGCTTAAATTCTTCCCCTTTAGCGCTGTAAACTATGTTAGCACCACAAATCATGCTAACGGTGCTAACAGTGTTAACAATGCTAAAGGACGTTTGTGGCTAAAATTGAGCCAGAGCAACCTGGGGGGAGACCAGGGGATAGGCACTTTGTTTCCACTGCAACGCTGTCGGGTCAAGATGGCGTTACTAGCGGTAATCGCCAAACAAGCAGCACCACTAACTAGCTTCCGCCAGACCTGTTTGGTGCGCAGTAACAAACTAATAATTGGTTAACCTTTGACATCCCTAATCCAAATTAATACAACATTACATGTCCAGACAACTCATATGCTCTGAAACTTTTAGCATGTGAATGTTTGTTGCAACATAAAAGAGAAGCATACACTCACCGATTAACACACAGTGAGTTGCACTCATGCTCACAGTGCACTTTCTGTAAAACAATTAAATTCACTATATTAGGAAACGCATGGTCTCACCCACATATCTGTACAGGGCCATCTGTACCAGCTACAACAACAGAAGGCAACATAAGATACAGAGCTGCCAAGCGTGACAGTCACGCAATTTGACCCATTCTCACACCACACGCCACACTTGACATTTCTCACGTTTATATTTCCCCATTCAATACTCTGTATTTATTTTTTTCATGATAATAAACTTTGGTCCTCGCAGCTTGCCATAGTTCGAGTAACTCTGATTGACCGACCGAGATAACCAATCCCAGACCAATCCATCAAATCCATCAGTCCTTTGTGCCTAGATCTAACCAACCACGGAAGGCACCACGCAATATAAACTAATCAGAAGCAACGTAAGGCGGGTCTTGGCATCTCTAACTATCTTTCACACACAACAGCGCCGACATTTAAAACCCACTCAACGTTCTCCTGCTTGCTAGAAGACGGACGGTAGGTAACTACCCAATTTTGTTCACTGTTGATTCGCTGTTTCTCCTTGAGTTTCCTAGTTAATATGTACTGTTTTAAGGCTGCTATAAGTCTATCATTGTCCTGTATTTGTTGCAGAGCTGTGTAACATTTATTTGCCTCTTCTCTTGGCCAGTTCACACTTGAAAAAGAGACTCTAACGTTAGTCTCAATGTGTGTGTGTGTGTGTGTGTGTGTGTGTGTGTCAGAGTTACAGACTTGTAAATATCAATTTGAGAACCACTGTAAAACCAGCATTAGGAGGCCACAGTGCAGGGAGGGCCGCTGACATGGAGGTGAGGACATCAGTCTTAAGGTATAAATCGACGTTAAAACAGGCCAAATCGATGTTAAAAAAGGCCAATTTTTTCCCAAACGCATCATGACATTAAAGTTTCACTCTTGTCATTTTCTGAAACTTGGCAGCCCTGTAAGATACAAAGTTTTCCACACCACATGCCACCATTCATCTTCCTGTCTTTACAGATCTTTTTAGATTAGCTTAATCTTAGCTCTGGTGGTTTGTACATAAAATGCTATTAGTGCTCATTAATCATTTCTGTAGCCGCCCCCATAATTCTCCACCGAAAGACAAATGAAGTGTTGAAAAACAAAGAAATCTTTGTGAAACTTAAAACCAGGACCCTCAATCACTTTTATGCTTATTTACACAACACTAGTATTATCAAATGACCTCTTTGTTTGATGAAATACAGTCAGTAATCTGCGGCGAGGTTACACTGAACAGAGAGTATACATCCAAGATTTGCTTTAGGATTATTATTGTTTCTGTCGTGAGAGCAGCTGCAACAAAACAACAATAATCTTGCAATAAGTCTGATTTATGATCATGCGTCAGGGAAACCAACACCCTGGTTAAAATACACAGAGAGTAACCTGTCTTACAAAGCATGACACTGAAGCTCTTTGACTTTATATTGGAAGTAGACAAACAAAACAGTGAGATACTTGATGCTGCAATCTAATATCCCTCCTGATAAGGAACAACACACTTTTTTGGCTTCTATTGTGCACTTATCAAACCGGCATGTCACATAAGGAGAAAGTTGGCACGGCTAACGCTGTTTATCATTGCAGACATATCACATGTCAGGCCCATGCCAGTGCCAACAGGTAAAGAATGAGACAGCGTGTTTGTCTATAAGAACGCGTTTGATGCCAGTAAAAGCATTCAGGGGCGTTTGGTTTTACACCACACCCTCCATACAGGAGACAGGGGTTGGGAATGTTAACATGGGAAGACTTTTGTGGGTTAATCCCTGTTACTGTTAGCAGAGAGGCTTCAGTCTGCAGTGCAGCTACAGTTTACTGCTAAACCATAAAATTATGCACAGTTACATTACATAACTAGCAGTTAAGTTGCCTTTCTCTTGGTCTTTCTCACACATGGACTCCTCCTTTGTCTTAGTTTCTTCAAGAAGTGAAAATGTGAAATGATCATTATCACTGACTTATTGAAGAACTGTGGTCACTGAAACCAGACACGGTCTCGTCCCATGACCTTTTAACCCAGGTCAGGAGGAGTGTAATGAGGAAGGGTTGGCTAATTGTCTGTTGACCCAGATTTAACCCACATTACTAGCTGCGGTTACATGGACAATATTTCTTCATCTTACCGATGTCATTCCGATGAGATATCCCAATTTAACAGTTTACAGGACACTAAATAAAGTCATCAGATTAGATGTGTTTATAAGCCCCAGAGCATCAAATCATGAATATAACATTTTTGACTTGTGCAAAATTGATTTGCTTGCTGTCAAGTGTCAAATATGTCGGAAATATAACAGTTAAAGAAGGTCTTTTCCAGCCTCATAAGAGAAAATTCAATTCATTCAATACATACAGTATAGAGGAAGAAGTGGTTCCACCTGTTAATATAATTTAAACAGGATTTATATTTGTGAGTCAGACCCTACACCATAGCCTTCGCATGTGGCCTTCGCTGTTGTGAGCATTTATACATGTGCGGTGGTGTGTCTGTGTCGCTCTGCAGTTACACCTCCAAAACACTTGTTGGCAACAGGGTCTCTGTGAAGTGCTGTAAATTTAAGTTGATTCAAAACACACATTAATCACACATTAAACATGGGTTATTAGAGACAATTTCAAACACAAGTACACAAATCAGCTTCACTATAACTCGCAGCATTCACAGACTGGACACATTTTCCCCACAGATACAACATGCTAACATTATTAGCACAAGCCTATGGCATTTGACATTGTATAAATTAGCCTAGCAGCTAGCGATCTTTTCCTCCTCTCATATAAAGCCAGGGACCACAGCAACATTTAACAAAGGCAACATGACAAAATTCAGCTCCATTACAACAGGTTTACTGTCAAAACAACTGTCTTATACTAAACACGTTTTCCAAACAAATATAACATGCTAAAGTTATTAGCACAAGCCTATGGCATTTTACATTGTATACATTAGCCTAGCCATGAGCGTAGAGTTCCTCTGCTCATATGAAGCCAGGATAAATCACACACAAGACTTAAAATGCTATTTTTGTGGAGGCTTTATTGTCTTCACAATGTATTGTTTCTTGTGAAATTAAAGTAAATAAAAGCTTTGTTTCCACTGAGGGAAATGGTTTCAGCTTACAAAAATAGGACTTCTGCGTTGCTGCAACGTGTAGTTACATTTCTGGGGAGGTGCTCGTCCAGCTACGCAGTAGTTGTTACTTACTTATTTACTTACTATTAGTGTAACCTAGGTTATTTTCTGTAGCTACAAATTACAGATGTCCCCTACGTGAATTTGCGTTTTCTAGGATAGCGAAGGCATGTCCCGCCCTACACTCCCTCTAATTGGCTAGTATTGGTTGCCTTCATTGATTTGATTGGTAAGGTTTAGGCAAAACAAGTAAGACTGGGTAAGAATGTCAAGGTAGGTGAGTTGGAGGCAGAGTAGGGGCAGATCATGCCTTCCCTATCCTAGGAAACACAAATTCAGATCTCCTCAACACCCCACATACATTGTTAGACTCTACAATTTACAGATTTTCCCTAAACCTCTCATATGCAGGTTGATGCTTCTGGTAGTGACAAAAAAATTATGTCCAGCAACTCAGCACCACAGCCTGTAACATAACATGAGGCTACTGTTTGGAAATCAAAGAAAACATTAATTGAAGAGCACTCACATAGGAATGTAGGACTATCAAAGATCTGATAACTTTTGAAATTATGAATGATTCGTTGTCAACATCAGCAAAGGGGGGTGTATAGAAACAGCTGTTGCAGCTACAGCAACTTTAGGTGCTACATCACCTAATGTTACCCCCACATGCATTCTTTCCACATGTGCAGAAGGAATATATTTACCCCAACCAGAGAGAACCAATCAAGCATTTGCATGGTTAATAGGTGCTAAAATGTTCCTATTGAACACATTATCAAAAGGTTTACACCACCCCTCTCAGCCTGACTGCGAATGCCCTCCAACTGGGCTCCTCTGATTGAGGTGGTTACATAAGTGAATTTTACTCTGTTTGGGCTATTGTTCTGATTGTAAGTGGAAAATTAGGGCCCATGTAAACGCACCCGGTGTGTCAGCAATCAGAGGCAACCTTCCCATACACATCAATCATAATGCAACTACAGATATAGTCCATTGATTTACATTTTCACGAGCCCTGTTAGGGGGCCCACAGGACAGAGTAGTAAAACCAAAGCAGCAGAGGCCTTTTTAATGCTTGGTGTGGGTCAGGCTTCAAAAACACTGGGTCCTACATTTCCCAAACTGTTACCATCAATAGCTTCTATTCACTGCCAGGAAAACGCCAACAGCTTTGTTACTCTATGTTCCCAGTTAGTAACTAAAATGTTCTGTTGAAGCTGAGATCATTTTATTAGACTTGACAAACTCCAGAGCCACAGAAGGCATCCTACTGCAGGCTGTGCAGCGCTCCTTATGACTGGTAAACCGACCTTCATGTGTAACAATGGTGAGGCGGTAATGTGAATAAAGTGCAGCCCATATTCTGATGTGATTATGCAGCAAGCACGATGTGCAGAACTCAAATGTGAGAGTCATGAGAGGGCCTGTGAACACGCTGAACCAGCCATGACTCTTCATCAGTTTTCACACGGTGAACGTAAACATACCAAAGATGCTCTGTTAATGACATCCTTCAAACTTGTCTCATTCATTGTTTTCTCATCTTTTAAACGCTCTTAAGACTACAACAAACTTCCTGTTCTTCCAGCTAACAGCTATTTACTGAGCGGTGTGTCTTTCTGTCAGAAAACAATGAATACTCTGAAGTGGAGGCCCAATAACCCACAGACTGGCAGGCTCCAAGCACTGATAAGTACCAGCGGATGATCCTGTAAACAACTCCTTTCACCCAGATGAACCTGTCTGATTATTAGCCAGAAGTAGATTATATTGTGTGTCTACACAACCAATGATTAACAGGCTGTTTAATCAATAACTAAGGTCAAAGATTATAACTTAGTAACTGCTAAGGCAGCAGAATGAACGACACAGATCTACAGTGACAAAGCAGCAGTATTTACAGGGTGATGGGTTGCACATGGGCTGTGTGATGTGACATGTGATTTTGATCCTGCCCTCCGCTGCTACAGGGCACAGACTGTCTTTTCAGTGTGCCTGATTACTGCTGTTGTCAAATGAGCTGAGGGAGAGGGGTGAGGAGTAAGACAGTGTCAGGGGAACGAGCAAAGGCGTAAACACTGAGAGACTGCAGGGACATATCTGCATGTACGAGGCTGCAAAACAACAAAAATAAAAACGCATGATGATCAAATTCTCCATGAATATGACTAAGGTTCAGTGTTCTACAAAGAACCACTGGATATTTCAAATGTGCATTTGTAGACTTTCCCACAGTTTTAAAGTTTATTTGTGGTCAAAATGCCAGACTCGGTCAGCTGGAGAGCAGCAATGCGTTCACAACCAAAACTGATAAGACAAAACAGCTGCTCTTAAAGGATTCTTAAATCAGCACACAATTTCATCTTTTCATGAGGAAAACAAAGACACATTTTTAGGGAGGGAATTTTCAAAAGGCTGCCGGCAACCCAATCACTACAAAAAATGTTGGCATTGTAGGATTCTGCAAACCATGGATATGTTACAATTAGGGCTGGGCGATAAAGTGATCTCGAAACGGGATCGCAATAAAATGTATGTCGATGACGATGATAAACTGTAGTCATTTTTAGACCCAGATAGATCCAAACAGCGTGTCAGGCAGCAGACGTTAACAGACAGCTGTCAGTCAATCTGCAGTGTTGGGGATGTGCATCATTGTATACGCCCATTCTTCACTGCAAAGTTTGTGCCGAGGTGAGGAGAAATAGAAAGTAGCGTAGCGATAACGAGAAGAGGGGAAAATGAGTGGAAGTGAGGAAGCTGAAGAAGAGCTTGCATTATCCTAAAAAACGGACGAAATTGTGGATGTAACAGGTTTCACAACGTCAATAATTTGGAAGTGGTTCGGCTACTTGAAAGGTGACGACGCACCGACACAGACAGTCCGCAAAATATGTTGTTGATTGGTCCCAACCACCGCGACTACACTAAGAGCATGAAAACCCAGGCCCAAATTGTCCAACAACAGGTGTTGCTTGCACATCTGGCGCAAGCAGGGCGGCACCAAAACAGGCATCAATAGCAATCAGAAAGGAGCAGAGATATAACAGATGCAGTGTCATACTTTCTAGCCCATGAGCACCGTGGAGAAAGACAGGTTCAAGAAATTAAAGTGCTAGACTGCAGGTACGAGCTCTTAGGAAGGAAATATTTTTCTCAAACAGTGGTCTGCTGCTTTGCATTTGTCTCGCCTAGATGTCACACCATCCACCATCCCCTCAACCACCCAGTGACAAAGTCAGCTCATGTACTACATTCCTTTAGAAACACTGATATGCTACATATGAAATGTGCAAATAGAATGTATTTGTGGTTTGCAGAAATGTACAACGCCAACATTTTCTTCAGTTGACTGAGCTGCTGCCTGATAGTGGATCTTAGTTCATCCAGTGCTGCAGAGAGAAACAGTTTCACTTCTGTTTCCTGTGGTTGTTTGTGTCAGCAACTGTCATTTGGTGCAGGGGAATTTTTCAGTTGACCTTTGACTAGAGTTTTGTAGGTGAAAATCAGGACAGCCGGAAAAGAATGGGAGCTAAATGAGGTGGAACAGGATCTTAGGCCACATGCATAACACACACACACAGACACACAGACACAGACACACACACACACACACACATTGTACTCTTTTACATTGGCATCATTTGAATCGGGGTACAGACTGAAATTTCAACAAGAATTTCAACTTCAGATATTACATTCAGGCTCCCACTTTAATTTTCACTCCCTTGCCAGTACTTGTCTGGCGAGGTGTGCGGTACACACATTCTCCTGCATGCTCCTTGTTTATCAACATGAGTTCATGTGTGAGCAATGGCATGAGCATGGTTTTAGTGTTTAAGCATCAATACAATATCTGGCACAAGGTGTTTGATAGGAGCTTGACATGACTCCACTGATACTCCACATGCTCTGTCTGTCCGTATATAAATACAGTGGAGTAAAACCATGTAGAACCTGCCTTGCACGGACAACTAGAAAACCATTTATTTGAATGTGTGACAAATTCTGTAGCTGAAAGGGTACTGTACCTTTAAGGGCTATAACAGTTCTTGTAAATGTACCAAACATCATGTTCAGGTGCACACAGCCACACACAGAATACAAGTGCAAGATGAGTTCCACCTGAAAACTTTAAGCCATACACCGTTAGCAACATGTGCTAAGGTTACCATGACAAGCTGATCGGCATGAGTCTATTGCGAGTGAATTAAATGGCAGAACTGGAAGGGCCGACTGCGGGTTCTCGGTCACCTAAAACAGCAACGGAGAAAAGAGTTGCGTGTAAGACAAGGACAGTGTGTTAGCTACTGTTATAAGGTGTGTAAATGGACACAGATCCAACATGCACATTCAAAGGCATCACCCACATGTGCCAATAATTGGGATGATAAATGTTTGGGTCCTTTGAATGTATAAGTTGTATTCTTACTATTCTATGTATTTTGTATTTTCAGTTTCATACCATAAGATAGAGCGGGGCAATTAATCGAAAATGAATCGAACGTAAACTTGCCCATGTCAGTAATTTCTGGGGGGGTTTCTCCTCTTAATACTTTCCCCATTGTGCGTGTTCATGTACTGTCCCTTTAAAAACGTACTACTGTGTGCGTGTGTGTGTGTGTGTGTGTGTAGTCATGTGACACTGCCCTATCCAGTCCGCTACCTGGAAGCAACATGGAGGAGGACTCAAACACCGCGCCGACTTAGCAACTTGAGCAGCTTGTACCAGAGAGAAATGACGTGTCTGTCCATGAAGATGACACCGAACAGAGGGAAATCGAATGTAAACACTGCGGAAAAAAACGTTTCAGCGACCAAAGGTAAAACCACAAATCTGTTTCAGCACTTTGAGCACAATCGCACTACCAAATATGAACAGTGCACAGCTCAAAAAAAGGAAGTGCCTCCAGAGAGCCGCTCTTGATAACACAAGCATTTACAAGGGCTACACAGTATGAAAAAGATTCAAGAAAACAGTTCATCTGTGTGTGTTTCCTTCAGTTATTTTAAAACCACAAAGATAAGGTCAGGGCTAAACTATGAGGGCAAAAAACCAAAACAGGTAAAGGTAAAATGTTCAATTAATCGTGATATTGATTTGAGGTCATATCACCGAAGCCCTACCGTAAGAGATGCTTTATAGTTTTGTTCTGTATTCATACAGTGTAATAATAAATGTCTGAAATGTCCCTTGTTTGTACAATGGAGACAGTTTACTACACTTGCCAGTGGGCAAAATGTTACCTCAGTCCCCAACAAGAGGGTTGTGTCCAACTTTGACAATTGCACTACTGTCTATTCAGGATAAATGAAAAGAAATGTATCCTTGTGCATTTCTGTTTCTGCTGTACTGAACTCACACTGAACCGTGACTTGCCAACAAGGGTACAAACCGAATCATGACCTCTGTGTACCCTCACACCCCTTGTACCTTCTCTCTTCATAAAATACATGCTGCACTTGGAGCAATGTAGAAATCTAAATTACATCTGAGTTATGATCTCTTGTATCTACCAGCTGCACGTCTCTGACACATCCTAAAAAAATATCTACCAATAAAAAAACAGATATACCACTGTAATTAAAGCAGGTAAACAAAACAGGGGAAAGTTTATCACATCATAAATGTCAAGTTGTAAAAGCAGGTGAGCAAAGCTTTTGGAAACTACTATTTAAATTGATTGCACAATGGCGCAACAGCAGCTCTTCGGCCTATCTCGCCCGCATAGCAAAGAAAAAGTAGGCAAAAGGGTGTGAGAACAAGCAGCGCTGGAATGTCACAACTCCTCTGACTGCATGAAACCATTCATACTAGATGTTCACACTGCAAACCACTGTGCTAATTACAGTCTGCAGCTACAAATGTTTTGATGTTTTGGGCTGTTTTAGGTTTTGCTTTCATGTCGTTCATCATGTCACTGCTGTAACAGTGGGAGCTGTGTAAAAACTAGCTGTGTAATAACAGCTTGCACAGAAAACAATATAGAAGGACGGCTGCTGTAATGTACTAGCACTCTCTACAGAAATGAGTTAAAGCTGTGGTAGGCCGTTTAATTTGGGCGTCACTGTACAAAAATGCCACAATAAACATTGAGCTTACTGTAATTCAAGAGGTCTGAGAGAAAACTAGACTTCTGCACCTCCTCTTGGCTCTTTTCATGATTTTGAAAATCTAGCCCGGGAGACAGGAGACTCAAGTCAATCACAGGTCATTTCAAAGAGAGGGCGTTTCTATTAGCTGTTCTACAAATGCAGATCCATTCCAGTGTTGGCATCAACTGCCTCCAAGGCACAGCAAACAAAAAAGGAAGATGGACTTATCAAAAGCTGGGTTGAGAGTTGAAAGTGTTTTAGAGATGGAGAAAAAATGTTGCTAACAGTTTAGCTTTCTGCTAACTAGAAATAAAGGCTCATGGCTGCAGCTTCATGTTCACATTTACGTAGCTAACATTAGCTAGAGCCTCAAATCACAGCGTGTCCTCCACTGCACTCCCCGCCGCATCAGACCACTTCACTGTTTAAAGAGCCACAGTCAGCAGCTGCAGCAACCTGAATCATGCCAGCGCAAATCCCAAATATGCAACTCCTTACTGCAGGATTAGCAATCTATCTGTTGCTGCTGCTGCACTGGCCGAATTCGAGCCGCTACAGCCACCAACCAAATGTCCGTCTCCCAAGCTGCTGCCCACTCTGCTCCCTGAGAAGCAGTCCACAGCGGCGGGCAGTGAGGCGGAGGGACCGTGGGGTGGCTAGCTAACTGATTCAGGTCTCATTTGTGGTCTGATAAACAGGAGGAGAGCAGGGCAAGGAGAGGCTATGAGAATGTGCTGTGTGCAACTCAATGAACTAAGATTAAATAAATCAATGAATGGGAAACACTGGGTTACTGTTTGAAGTGTGTGCACGTGCTCATGGTTGTCTGGTGGGAGGGGCTTAGGACAGAGCAGGGAGAGCTGCTGCCTTTTCCAGATTTCTGCTTACCCCAGCTTTGATGAAAAAGGAAAATTATATAAAGATGTCTAATCCTGATAATATCATGATGCTGGAATACATTCTGTGCACATTTAGGCAACTACTCCACTGGCGTGCAAGCTCGTCACTAATCCATCCAAGCTTCAGCAGGGTTTTTATTGGCGAGGAGATTCAGCGCAACAGGTCCAACTACAAGATCACACAGGCAAAACAATGCACGGAATATGTACTACAAAGCAACAGAGACAAGACATAAATTCTAACAACATCAGCGAAGCCCGAGGCAACGGGGCGACTTACTCAGCAGCCCGTCTGCCAACACCTCGGCTAAAATGTCTGTTTAACTCAAAGAAAACTATCATCTGCGGGTGGTGGAGATGTTATATGTGTGACTCACATATAATTGACTCACACATGACTCATCATGTTTTCAAAGCCAGGGTGCCTTTGAGTTTAATCAACTTAAAGTGTGGACTCCAATCTAAAAAATCATTTTTTTCACAGTGACTATTGTAGGTAACAGAGAGGGTGGAGTAAGGTTACAAGTACTGAGGATGTGTTGTTTCCTAAAACCAGATTCCTGCATACTTCTCATTCCAGCCCTGGCTGTCACTGTTACAGTGCATTTGCCTATGTTGCTCTCAAATCAGTTCCAGTTTCAGCGACTGTCAGCGTCGGCTGCTACGTGACCCAGGCTGATTCTTACCTTTGAAGTAGCTCTTGACCCTCAGGTAACCCACGCTGAGGCGAAGGACCGACAGTTTGTCCAGACGAGAGCGAACCTCCGCGGGAAAGGGCAGGAGGTCTGTCAGCCTGTCCAGCTCCCCGTTCAGCCGATCCCGGTGGCGCTTTGAAGGGTTTGATTTAACAACTTCATTGCCATCACTGGCCTTCTTTCTGCGGAGGAACAAGAAAAACATATAGGGGGTTATTAAAGTGTTAAATATGCTGATAAAGAAAGCCTGTTATTAAGAGCTGATTCAGCTCAGGCCTGGCTAACCGGCCCTGCCAGAGCATGCCATCTGTTGCGGGGTGCATTGTGACACATGCCAATTAAACATGAGCAATAGTAACTTTGAGAATGCTGCAACAGTTTCAGACCTACTGAGAGAATAAAGACACAGCCGTGATGTGACTAATAAACACTGCAGGTCAGAGGAGTCAGCTGGACGTCAGCTTCCATGATGAGTGTTTGATACAGGAATGCTGTCCAAGGCCCCATAACAGCTGTCGTTATTAAATGCCTGCACAATAATCATTAGTTTATTCTAATTATGGAACAAGATTGTGAGATGGGTTGTAACACGTTATAAGTTTAAACTGTTCTCAACTACTATTAACTCCACTCCAGTATATTGTTGAGCCAGGAATCCACTTTTTACTTTAATAACGGTCATCGTAACAAACTTTGCACTGCAAAGATGAACATATTTCCACAGATACCATTTGATATAAACTATAAATGGTAATCAAAAGAGGACAAAGGGAAGAAGAGAAGCCTGGATAATTCACTGCAAACCTCCAGGTGTTCATATGATGTCAAATGACATCACAACGTACCACCTGATAAAGCTAATAACTCATCAGAATTACACATACCACCAAAGCGACTGTCAACAGACTCTTATTTCACTGTTTGCACAATAAATGGAAACATACAGATAAATGTACATGACACAAAGCAGCAAGCTAACGTGCAGGAATGTTTAAATGCTCCTTGGCAACAGTCCAGTCCCAGTCCAGCTGCAGAGCCGGTTGTGTTGGCAGAGCCGCAGAAATGATTAAATAAACAATCTGTTGTCGCTTATTTCTGTTCACTAATAATTGGCGCCTGTAAAACTGTAGTATAAAAAGCAATATCACACTCAAGGGCTGTGATTATCTTCAGCACTCCCTCTCATGTAATATTGCTTAATTGCAGTTTGGGAAGGTCACTTTTGAAATTTAATGAGTTACAGATTACAAGTTACCCTGTTAAAAGTTGTAATAATTAATTTAACTATTTTAATTACTTTATCAAATTGGTGTTACCTCATAACCCCTTTGAAATTATTAACATTTTGATTAGTAACTGTAATTTAATTACATATATTTTCTTAGTAACTGTATTCTGTTACAGTTACTAAGAAAATATATGTAATTAAAATATATATATGTAATTAAATTACATTTATTTTGTAATTTATTTTTGCAATTCTGTTACATGTAAAGGGGGTTTATACTTGTGGAGCAAACCCTACACAGTTGTGAGCATGTATACTTGTGTGCAAGTGTGTCTGTGTCACTCTACAGTTACGCCTCCAAAACACTCGTCCGCAGCAGAGGTTTCTGTGAAGTGCTGTAAAGTTTAGTTGACTCAAAACACACATTAAACACACATTAAACATGGCTTAACAGCGACAGTTTCAAACACAACAACACAAATCATCTTCACTATAACTCACAGCATTCACAGACAAACACTTGTCTTTTTCCGGACACATTTTCCCCACAAATACAACATGCTAATGTTATTAGCACAAGCCTATGGCATTTTACATTGTATAAATTAGCCTAGCAGCTAGCAGACTTTTCATCTACTCATATAAAACCAGGGACAACAGCAACATTTAACAAAGGTAACGTTACAAAATTCGGCTCCATTACAACTCACAAGGTTCACTGACAAAACAACTGTCTTATACTAAACATGTTTTCCAAACAAATATAACATGCTAACGTTATTAGCACAAGCTTATGGCATTTTACATTGTCTAAATTAGCTTAGCAACAAGCAGAGATTTCCTCTGCTCATATGAAGCCAGAATAAATCACACACAAGACTTAAAATGCTACTTTTGTGGAGGCTTTATTGTCTTCAAAATTTATTGTTTCTTATCTGTGAAATTAAAGTAAATAAAACTGAGGGAAATGGTTTCAGCTTACAGAAACAGACAGGAGGTCTGCGTCACTGTACCTGTACTAGAGTACAGAATTCAGCACTTAAACTCTACCCATCACTGCAAGATCCTTATATAGCTTGGAACGATACAACAATGTCATGTTTCATCTTTTCAGGTTAGTTTGGCTCTCTATAATGAAAAGGTAGAAACTGCACTATGTTTGACTGACATGCGCAGAACCTTAGCAGATGATGCTGAACTGTGCTGCATGAAGCAAACTGACGTGGTCTTTCCCTTCAGGACGGCTGCTGTAATGTACTAGCACTCTCTACACTCCCTGAACTGAAGCTATGTTTTTTTGTGTACAAGGGCCTATAAATGCTCCACAAAATTAGAAGTACAGCACTCTGACTCAGAGCCCTAGTCTTAGTCTTTGCAGTGGTGAACAGGACATCAAGTTGACATTGAGCAACAGGAAACTGCACCCGATTTTGAACAGCAAAAAGATCCCATCCGCTGTCTATCTGTTCAAACACGAAAACAATACAGAGTGGGTTTTTTCTCAAGGACGCAATCTTCAGCCGAGTATAAACAGCACAGACACCAGCATGCAAAATATACAAAGTCACCACAAGTCATTTCATCAACTACTTGTGTAGTTTGTCAAAATGGAAACCTCTCTCTTTTTTTTTTTTTTTTTTTTTTTACCACGACAGCAGCTTTATTTACTCCGCTTGACTTTCACTTTAAGGGCGACAAGATTTGAGACCACCCATGCTTGCTGGAGATACATGTCATTACTCACAAATCAGACACACATGCTATAATGGGAGCGAAACCAAGTGCGAGTGAAAGGGCGCAACGGGGACGACACACAACACCACTGTTGTCATTCCTGCACTACACACCTGCTGAGGAAAAACACTTACAGCTTATATATGGAGGCTCAATCCTGCCAGGAAGAAAAGTAACGATAAAGGAAAGATAGGAGTGTTATAATGCAGTAAACCAAAACTATGATAGTATAAAGATACTGTTCAGTCTAGTGAATGTCAAAATGCCTAGATCCCCAAATCAAAACTTAACATCTCTGCAAAAGCGCCAGCTGTCTGCAGCTTTGTTATCGCCTCCTCACCTCTGCCAGACCAGCTTCTTTTGTGTATAGCCGTGCAGTCGCATTGCGCAGGAGGAGTGTGGAGTCTAACGAGGTAACAAGGTTATTTACCTAATGAGATGAATGTGATGCTAATAAGCGTGAGCCAATCTGTTGTTTAGTTTAACCACGTCTAATCACTAAATCCTGACAAGTGCCAAACCCTCTGCCAAAAACATGTCTTTAATCTACGTCCTGACAAAAGCGCCTCTGTGTGCCCTGTGAAAGCGAATAATATTATGGAATATAAATTATCAAGGCTAATTAACTTGATTGGTAACTGTTGTCATGGTCAGACCAAACATTTACTAGGCCACCATGCACATCAGGAGCGTGAGGCTGACAGTAAATTCTAGTCACAGTTTTTTATTATTAAAGAGTCTACAGCTGTTTAAACTGATGGAGATCCAGCAGGCTGACTATACAACAGTGATATTCAACTTGAGGCCCGTGGCCCACCAACCCTTTTGTAATTCACAATGAAAATAAACTAATACAAACTGAGATTTTGGTTTTATAAATGCAAAAAAGGTGCCAGAGTGCACATACAAAGCATCAAAATAAAGCCTGGTTGTAAAAAAGAGCAGAAAACCCTGATGAACGTGGCCACTGCCAATGGTGGGGATAACGTTACAGGACTGTAAACAGCTGGCCCGCAACTGTAGAGAGCAGAATATTTTTACATCTACCTGGGTGAATTCAGGGTTTATTTGGACTAATGCTGCACACAGATACCCACATACACTGTATACCCTGGTGAAATTTCAGTTACACACCCAGTCACTGCATCCCTATGAAAGCAGCAAACAACGACAATCAAGACCTAGCAAGAATAAATCCTAATCATTTGATTTGATGTGGTTACACTAAGACCTTTGCTAGGTCTTACCAATATGGACTAAAATTCATATCTCAGTATTTTCAAGCTGAACGGCACAATATATATCTCGGTATTTGACAAAATGGGCTACATGTTCAGCTGCAAGTCAAAGCCACATTTGAGATGTTACGAGCACTTTTATAAACAGACTGTGATCAAAATAAAATGCAAGGACGGGGGGGGGGGTATTAAAAGTATTTTTCAATACTCATCTGTGTGAAGAAGTGAACATCCAACGTCAGAGTTAATTACTAACGAGCAGAACCACACGGCCGGGCTCCACCGGCTGCAAACCTACGTCACGTCAGCGTAGCGTCGCGGCCATAGACTGTATAAATTTGGGTATTCATTTGGGCTCCACTGACTGCGTACGGAAGCGACACGTAGAGACGCCAGCAGGGTTGTTTACTGTTTGCCAAGCCCAGAGGCTAGAAGTTATTACAAATATTTGAGTTATTTACAAATTTACTGTACTGTTTGTCATCTACTCACTTTCAAATGTCCGCCACGGACATTTACACAATGTCACGGATAAACATGGATAAATGCATGGAAAAAATCATCACATATCACCTCTGATAATGGTTCATTCATTTAAAAACGCATTGTGCTCGTTTAGCACACTATTTCATATAGTTTTTATCTGCTGGAGGGTCGCGTAGCGCCACAAAAATAGAAGAGCCGCGTAAAACAGAGAGTTGTCGCGCGACAGACGGGGGTTGTCGTGCCGCTCCCGTTGCCAGTGGAGCCGCTGTAATTGATTAACAGGGTGGCGAGCTGCTACAGGACTCGCGCTGCAGTTAACACTGCTAACAGCGTGAGTTAATGTCTCTGCACATGTTGAGCTTCCAGCTACGTTAATACAGACACAGGCTAATATAACATGATGAGTTAGAGTTATTCGAACCACTTTTGGACTTGTTTGCCCACATATTTGTACCGAGAGGTCTTTGGATCCGTTCTGCTACTACATCTGCTTCTTCTTCTTCTGGTGGACCAGGTGCGTTAAGTGCGTCTTTACGATGCATACCGCCACCTATTGCACCGGAATTGTAACGACAAGCTACATTCACAGACACTGAGTCCCATTATAATGTGTTTATGAGCAAGGTCGAACAGGTAGCGCCAAAAGCATAAAAATCTCTATGTGGCAGAGATAATTTATTCGTGGCGCACCGCCACAGATAAATGAATGTATGGGAAACACTGTGTACGTTAACTTTTTGCATACAGCACCGGAGCTACAGAGGTTTAAAGGTTCGCAGCACAGGACACAAAACTATAACATGAGTATAAAAGTATCAAGTAGGCTTAAATCCATGTTGTCTGAAAACAATTAAAAAGTTCTTTTCCATGGCCTTTCAAATGAACCTCGTGCTGGAAAATGATTAATCTTATTAATGCACAGAGCATCAACAGAGAGGCCGAGGGAGGGAAGAAGCGAGACACATTTTGTCCTCATTATATACGTCTTGTATATGAAATGTTTGTTAAATACATCTGTCGCCTACATCTAGGCGCTGTTTCTGTTTCACAAAACAGACTACAACTACCAAGAAGAACGGTGATGCGCTACAATCTGCCTCACACACAAACCACAATTGCATGTGTGCTACTGCGGTAATTTCATGTCACAGACTGATTTGGCGTAGCACGTGCAACATATACCACTGGCACATTGTAGACTAATGAACAGACAGATTAAACAGAGGAGCAGCTCTGTGTCTCTCTGAGTGCTGCTGGAGAGCTTGAAATACATCGATATATTGTACACAGTCGTTATATGGCCCAGCCCTAATCCTGGCACTGTAAAATTATTATTGGTGGTATTAATATACACACACAGTGAATCGCTGGGTGTCAGCTAAGAATGCTCTGATTGAGAAACAGCTGATTTTCAATACAAATGACTCACTGGTTGGAAAAAACATCTAGTAAGAGGTAAGGCGAGTAAATAAACAACCCTGAAATTGTGTTTTCATTGCCTGATCCGTCATGGTTGCGGTTCTTTAACTGTTGTTCAGGGTACGACTTCAGCTGCTGTCACTCAGGCAATTTGGAACAAAGATAAATTAAAGGAAAAAAACAACACAAGCCTCCAGATTTGCTTCAATGCTCCCAGCCAAGTCCACAGAACTCTATTCACAGTTCCTCCACAAGGTATTCCCTCTTTATACAACCTTTATTTAATCAGGTAATCTCATTGAGATCAAGATCTCTTTTGCACGAAAGACCAGAGTACAGCAGATAGAGAGAAAAACAAACATGGCCAGACATAACAAAAGAACATACAGCATTAGAGACAATCACAGACTTCAAAATCTTCCATCCTTATTAAAGTTTTACGGAGTCTGTCGTCAGTCTGTACCCACTTTGAGACTTTATTCAAAATTTTGCCAGAAAAAAAACAAAACAAACTACGTGATGCCTCTTGTGATTAACAGACATGTTTAGAAACCCTGGTTATGCAGCAGTTGCCTCCATAATCAGGCTGCTGGGGGTGGCAACCTGGGAGCTGGGTGGTTTGCTGGTGGATTAACAGAGTGGAGGATGAAGTTGTTGAAGGGTAAAGCTTCAAACGACCGAGTTTTTGAGTCATGCCAGGGGTTGGCAATAGGGCTGGGCGATATGAACAAAAATTCATATCTCACAGGGCTCGACAGTGCGAGCGTTTCACTCACATTTGCGACTAAAAATAGGTGTGTGCGAACTGTAAAAAATATTTAGGGGCACATGTGCGCATAAAAAAAAATCAGCCGAAGCAGCCTATATTTTTGTCAATAAAAAAAATATGATAATCTAACCGCAAATGTTGGAGGAACTCCAGACGCCTTCCCTCTTCCCTCTGGGCGGTTTTCCAAGCCACTGTCGGCACAATGAATATAAGTCCCTGTCGGCAGCGTGGAAATAAGTCAAAGTGTGAAGGATGCGGCGGACCTACGGTGAAGCCTGTTCCGTTCTCCCCGCGGTTAGGGACCGTTCGCCACGGTACCGCTGCTGGGCAGGGTGGAAATAAGTCCTGCAGAGTTTCAGAGGACCTGGAGAATGTTTTAGGATAGTAATAACATTATACAAGATAATCATATTGCAAAGATAATATATATATTAGATAATAACATTAAAGACAAAATTAAATTGCAATACTTTTTCAAAACTTGATGATTTTACCTTTCTGTACATTTTGTATACAAATTCATTAAATAATTTTGCTTGTAAATGTCTATTTGCATCACGTTTATCACGGAAAACACATTATTTGATCAATTTACATTGTGCCCCTAAAGTTCTTTGTGTGCTCCTTACTTTTTCAACTTAGGAGCACATGTGCACCTTGGGAAAAAAGTTAGCGTAAAACCCTGTCTCAGTATTTACTAACTAGCGATATATGATATATATCTTTGTATTTTCTAAGAAACGGGCTACATGTTTTCAGTTGCAAGTCAAAACCACATTTGAGATGTCACAAGCACTTTTATATAAAAATAAAAACGGTGATCAAAATAAATAAATAAAAATAAATAAAATGCAAAGACAGGGATTTTATTCCCATTTGAAAATATGCAGCCGCACAGTTACACCTCCAAAACACTAGTCGGTGGCTGAAGTGCTGTAAAGTTTAATTGATTCAAAACACACCTAAAACACACATTAAACATAGCTTAATAGAGACAATTTTCAAACACAAGTACACTAATCAGCTTCACTATAAGTTGCAGCATTCACAGACAAAACATTTGTCTTTTGCTTTTCCCCACAAATACAACATGCTAATGTTTTTAGCACAAGTCTATGGCATTTTACATTGTATAAATTAGCCTAGCAGCTAGCAAACTTTTCCTCTACATGAAGCCAGGCACATCAGCAACATTTGACAAAGGTAATGTAAGAAAATTCGGCTCCATTACAACTCACAAGGTTCACTGACAAAACAGCCATCTCCTACTAAACCAAAACAAATATAACATGCTAACATTATTAGCACAGGCCTTTGGCATTTTACATTGTATAAATTAGCTTAGCGAATTGCAGCGATTTCCTCTGCTCATATGAAGCCAGGATAAATCACACACAAGACTTAAATTGCTATTTTTGTGGAGGCTTTATTGTCTTCACAATTTATTGTTTCTTATCTGTGAAATTAAAGTAAATCAAAGCTTTGTTTCCACTGAGGGAAATGGTTTCAGCTTACAGAAACAGACAGGAGGTCTGCGTCACTGTGACGTGTAGCTACATTTCTGGGGAAGTGCACGTCAGGCTACAGCTCTATAAAGTGTTGCTGGAGAACTTGTGTGAGTGAGTGGGGCGGAGCTATGCGGAGAGTGTGACAGAAAAAAAGATGCACACTGTTATGTGTCATGTAATGCAACTTGACTCTATATCGATATGAACCCTGTTGCCTAAATTTATATCTTGCTTGAAAATATATCAATATATCGTACATAGTCATTTTATCGCCCAGTCCTAGTTGGCAAGCTAGGGACTACCAGGACTTTGAGTCTTCATCTCCAAAATTGCAGCTGCAAGCTACTGGTAAGCTAAACTGTGTCGTCTCTGTCGTCTTTGTCTCCCAGCGATAAGGAAAACCCTGAAGTTTATTCTGGCGTCATGTTGGTTAAAATGTTGGTGACATTCTTGTGTAAACAAATGTGCATGTAAACACAAAAGGTAAAATCAAGATCAGCAAAATGATTGAGGTCATGTCTATGTATCTTACAATAAGTTGACAACGTGATTAGTTTAGGTGTACAAATCACGTCACTGTGTATAACTGATGATCATTGCGCTGGACTGCATAGAGATGTGATCGTTATCAATGTGTTGCAAAGCGTTGTGGGTAACCTTTGAGATGTCCTCAAGCAGAAGTTTTCTCTGTAAATATTTCTCAGGAGGAACCAATCACAGATCTGCCACAGACTGGCCAAATCTAATCAGCTGAATCAGTTGGTTTCAGCCCTAAAACACAACGTCATCAACTTATCCAGGTCTATCACTACCAAAGCATATATGCAGTTTCAGGTTGCAAATTCCCTACCTAAATTCCTCCTAAATTTCTCTCTTTACCGAAACTCTGGTTAATGATAGGCTATAAAGTTTCCCTCTCTGCCACTAAACAGTCTGCAGGGAATGCAGCCTGAACTTGATTGCTGGCTTCAGACCCAAGCTGTACCTTCTCAGAAATGAAGCAGGACTGATCTCACTCTCAAGAAATGCCGAGCGCAGACAAAAGCCAGCATTCAGAACCATTTTTTCCACCTTGATTTGCTATGGATCACGGGGTTGAGCAGCAGACATCAGGATGTTCATTGTACGGGAGGCAGATGTTATACCTCATCCCTCGGTTTCTATTTCATTTCCTTATCTCAAGAGCGAAAGAGCGGAGATATGAACCCAGTCACCTCTGCCTCTGAGTCTAGGAGGCCCATGTTGCACTCAGTCTGCTGTAATGACACTGACACACATTTGTCTGCTCGGAGCAGGCGGAGCGTCTGCCAGATCGAGAGGAATGACTCAGTGGCTCAAAAGTAGGAAAAGCGTGCTTTCTATACACATGTTTGGCTGCTGGAAAACACAGACTGCAAATTTGGACGTAGGATAGTTTACAAAAGCAGGCCTTAGACTACAAAGAGCTTTCCAGACAGAGAGGTAAAAAATAGAAGAGAGAACTCACACAAAATAACATATGTTGCACATAAATGTACGAGAACAAAGATGATGAATGGGTTACAGCAACGGCAGTCCTGTTTAACAAGATCCTACAGAGCAGCGTTCTGAAATCAATCCAAACGTTAGGCTTTCTGTTATATATGCTCATGCTGAGACAGAAACCCCCCTTGTTTACTCCACAGAAAGTGTGGTTAATGCAGCTCTCCGGTTGCATCATGCAGCACAAAACATAATTACGAAGCGGCATGAACAAATGCAAAAATCAGGCACAGATACGATCTGAAGAATCACTTTGCCAATAAGTTGCTAAATCCGCTGTGTCCAGAGGAGCTTGAGAGATATGCAGAGGCAGTAGCGTGACAAAGAAGTAATGTATTCAGCGATGTTCTGGAGAAACTACGGATGTGGAGAGTGTTTGAAACAGAAGTGGAGAATTGGATGCAGACATTTCTATAGATGTTGTACATGTTCTTTTTTGTTGTTTTTCAGTTGTGACTCTGGGGGGCACCGCTGGAATCCAGGAGGGAGCCAGCCACAAACTCTTCAGAGCTTTTTCGGAGTCTTTAGAAGTTTTAAGCACTGGCTTCAGGTCAGGTTTTCACCCAGAGCTCTTGGGCTGGGACTGGTTTGGGCTGAACGTTCTGGCTACGCTGGTTGCTTCTATCTCAGTGTCACGCACACACAGTGTTTCTTAACTGTTAGAGATACTGTTCGGACAGTACTCGCATCTGGGAAAAAAAAAAAATCCCCATGTTCCCAGCCCAGGCTATTGTTTACATTACATCAACTTGGCAGACACTTCTGTACAAAGCAACACTTTTTACTACACCTACACACACCAGCAGCAACTTTGGTTTCTGTGTCTTCCTTTGGGGCATTTAAACATGTGGACAAGAATAGCCAGGGATCAAATATCCAACTCAACCTGAGCAAGAGCTGTCTCATTTGTTTTGCCCTGCTCCACCAAGCAGATAGACATGATGATATGTAAGACTGAAAAACATTACAGCTTTCAAATTCATTTGGGTATGAACTGCTATGTGTCTAAGACGTCAGCCATTGAGATGTCTGCCTTCTCTCTAATATAATGGCAATAGATGCAAAAAATAAAATAAATGAAAAATTCAACAAAATTCTTTCCAGAAATCATGATCTGGTTACTGAAGATAATCCACAGACCTTGTTAAGAGTCGTTTCATGTAGGAACTATTTCTTTCTACCTTACTACACCCACAAACTGAGAGGCTCATGCTTGTGACTGTGCGGGATGTAAACATTAATGGCATCCTCCTTGACTGAGCTGTAAAGTTAGCTAGCTCTGTGGTGCTAAGTGAGTTAGCAGTAGATACATGCTTCTTTTTGTGCATTGTTAGCGAGTGTAGTTTAGGAAAAAAGTAAGTAGTAGTGCCCCCTTGTTTAGTGTCTAAAGGGCTGCTGGAAACGAAGCAACTGGTCGCTACAGAACACCCAATTTGGTGTCAAAGAGACACTAGGAACACAGTGACGGGTCACTACAAAACACCCAAGTTCGATGCCTAAAAGCCACTACAAACACAGCAACAGGTCGCTACAACACACTCATGTTCTGTGTCAAAAAGCTGCTGGAAACACAGTAACAGGTAGCTACAACACACCCAAATTCTGTGCCTACAAAGCTGCTGAACTCACTGCGAAAGGTCGCTACAAAACACCCACATCCTGTGTCAAAAAGCCACTGGAAACACAGTGACAGGTCACTACAAAACACCCACATCCTGTGTCAAAAAGCCACTGGAAACACAGTGACAAGTCACTACAAAACACCCAAGTTCGATGCCTAAAAGCCACTACAAACACAGCAACAGGTCGCTACAACACACTCATGTTCGGTGTCAAAAAGCTGCTGGAAACACAGTAACAGGTCGCTACAACACACCCATGTTTGGTGTCAAAAAGCCACTGGAAACACAGCAACAGGTTGCTACAAAACACCCAAATTTGGTGCCTAAAAAGCAGCTGGAAACACTGCGACAGGTCGCTACAAAACACCCACATTCGGTGCCTAAGAAGCAAATGGAAACACAGTGACAGGTCGCTACAAAACACCCACATTCGGTGCCTAAGAAGCAAATGGAAACACAGTAACTGGTCGCTACAACACACCCAAATTTGGTGCCTAAAACTACATAAAACTGCTCATAACAAGGTCTGCAGATTATCTTGAGCAGCCAGAAAGACACTGCTGTTGAGTTTTGCAAATTATTAAGCACCACAAGCTGAGTGCTATCTAGTTATATTGAAGAGAAGGAAATATGACGAATGATATATGTATTTTTGATTTTGGGGTGAACTATCCCTTTAAGCTACACTGTCTGGTATTCTAAGACAGCTTTAACATACCCAATATTATTCCATAGCTAGCAGTGCACATAGGTTTCTTTCAAGTTGTGTCATAAATGGAGACATTTTTCCTGTAAGTGTGTTAGACAGGGCTAAAAACTCAAGTGTTTCACTGGTGTTTGTGAAGACTCCTCCTTGAAAAAGAAACAAAGGGCAAAAAACAAAGGGCAACTTTGTTACTGATCACCAGGAGTGTTTTGGTGTCCTGCCAAACCTCTTATCAGCACGTCTGCCTGTGTGTGCGTTTCTCACAATCCCTTTAGATTACTGTGCAAAAAAACATTTGCACTGGTGAAGCATATTATCCCCTCTGATTAAGGATGCCATTGTTTGCTAAAATAAATGCACAGTCTCACTATTAAGCGTCCAATTTATAATCCACTTACTCAGTGTTAAGTACACATTAGCACTGCACTCTCTGGAGGGCTTTAATGAGCCCGATAAACTATAATTAACTAATATTTTCACAGAAACCTGTAGGAGTGCCGCTGCTGTTGAAAAACAACACTGTAGTGGGCTGAGAAAAGGACAAAGCAGGTCTCAAATTAATTTTCTGTGTTGGTAGTGTGTATAAAATTGAATGAATTCTTATTGTTTAGTTCCTACATGAATTTGGGAGACTACAGTTGGAGTAATGTGTTTTTGTGACAACATGATGGTTGTCAATTTAAATCTTGTGAGTTTGAACGTCCATTACATTCAAGTCCTTGCCGAACAAGTTCACACAATGCAAGTTAAGTCTATCGCCAACAGGAAAAGCTCTCTGTACTTCTCAGTGTGCTGGACTTTCTGGAGTGTCTGTGGTGACATTCCCACACAGGCACAGTGATGTGATGGGTTTTATGTCAACCATCCAAAGCATTAGATTATATTATATTTGTTTTGTCTTTTTCTTGTTGGCACTGCTTTTCATTTTGGTTTTTCAATGCTTATTGAACCTAAGTTCAATGCCAGGACAACATCTAATGTCAAAATAAATGTGGTGTAGAATACTAATGACAGGTGACACGGATATTTTGTTGGTTTTAAGTTGTGTTGTTAAGTAACCAAAATCCACCGTCTCACGCAAACATCCTCTTGACGTAGAATAACGACGTTTAATCACAAAGTATGGAAACCAAAACTCAAAACGTCATAATATTAAAGGCCACACAACATGAACTTCTAACGTCCTTAGACATTTAAAATATCGTTATCTCGATGTTTATTCCAATCAAAATTTTACGTCCATCCAATGTAAGATTGCAACGTCTTTCTGATAACATACTAATATTCGGTGTCAGCTAGGATGGCAGACGATACTAAGAAATCCTAAGAAGCCTCCAAGAAAAATTGAGTAGATGCTCCAGATAAAAAAGTATCTTGGCATTCAGAGGGAGGATTAAAGTCAAAAAAGACTTGTGGGGGGCCCCAGTAGTTAGACTAATAGAGCGTGCGCCCCTTTCTTGTCTATCTATACTATCTATGAAATTTTATCTTTAAAAAAAGAGGTGGGTGTGACGCAGCTAGCTCACCTGTTGGCATATGTTAAAAGCATGCGTTGATGTAATTACTCTAATTGCCAGAGGGAGGAGACAGAAGTTCTGCACTCAAGCTTTAAATGTTTCAATGCATGAGAACAACATTGCTTGCAAACTGAATAAAATGGTTGCAATAAGAGTGGGAGAGTTAGTGCATGGAATACATTACATTTTAATAATGTAGCAGGATGCATGGCAAAGGAGACTGGCAACGCACACAGAAGGCGTCCACGGTAATAAAACAGAGAATTAGGATGGCCAGATCTGCCGTGGAATGCCCCTGTGTAGTGACCACAGCTTTTTACAGTCAGGCTCAATGGTGCCTTTGTGCAGCTGAGCCCAGCTGGCTGTCCAGAAAACCTCAGTCCTCGCTGCACAGCCCCACATCTTCAGAAACACAGACGTCTGCACACAGGCCACCTTTTTATTTTGGGATTTACACTGGGAACTGCCTATACCCGAGCTGCCAGATCACTATAAGCACACGTATCTGCTCTCTGTTGACTCACAGTGCATCTGTGTTTAACAGTATGATTTTAAAAAGCACCACAACATGTTTACAAATATTGCTTATGTAAACAAACCATTACATGGATTTAGTTTGTCTATTTAGTTAGTCTGTTGTTAATCCCTGCATTAAAGACATGCCAGTCAATTTAAAAGTAATACTGGGACACTGTGGTTTGAACTGTGATGGAGGGCAGGGCCTAAGCTTTATATTTAGACCAAAAATGGTGCCTTTTTTTGCTCAAGTTTCATACTTGAGTCTCTTTTTAGCTAGATTTTGGTCTCTACCACCACCTAAGAAAACCATCTGTCTTTATGTACATCCATTAGCAAGAATACTGTTGTAACCCTAACTATAATGAATTATTAGTCAGACTTCAGTCATAATTTTTGTGACCCAAGTGTAGGACTTGGGACTTGAGACCACCTTTGTTAAAAAAGTCCCACAAAATACTGTAATGCAGTAGTCAGACAGGTGGTGGACTAAGTTCACAACTCCATAATTTGAGTCAAAGTGTAGATACTCCTGTACAAATATTACTCTAATAAAAGTGAAAGCTGCCGAGTCAAAATAGTACTTGAGTTTGGGTACTGGAGTACTTGCTTTTAAATTACGTACGTATACAAAACGTAATGACGTAATTAAACGTAATTAACAAAAGTGTTTATAGAAATGTAGTGGGGTCAAAAGAACACTCTGAATTTTAAATGTAGTGGAGTCAAAAAAAAAAACAATGCTTGTTTAGTGTCTAAAAGGCTGCTGGAAACACAGCGACGAATCACTATAACACACCCACGTTCAGTGCCTATAAAGCAGCTGGATACACAGTGACAGGTCGCCACAAAACACCCACTCTGGTGTCAAAAAGACACCGGACACACAGCGATGGGTCACTACAAAACACCCAAGTTTGGCGCCAAAAAGACACTGGCAACAAAGTAACAGGGCACTACTAAAAACACACAAATTAGGTGCCTAAAAAGCAACTGCAAACACAGCGACAGGTAGCTACAACACACCCACGTTCGGTACCTAAAAAGCAGCTGGAAACATTGCAACAGGTCCCTACAAAACGCCCATATTGGGTGTCAAAAAGCCACTGGAAACAGTGACGTCACTACACACCCACGTTCGGTGCCTAAGAAGCAGCTGGAAATTCAGTGACAGGTCGCTACAACACACCCACGTTTAGCACCTGAAAAGCCACCAGATACACTGCAACAAGTCACTACAAAACACCCACGGTCAGTGTCAAAAAGCAACTGGAAACACAGCGACGAGTCACTACAAAACACACATGTTCAGTGTCAAAAAGCAACTGGAAACACAGCGACAGGGTGCTACAAAACACCCACATTCAGTGCCTAAAAAGCCACTGTAAACACAGTGACGAGTCACTACAAAACACACACGTTCAGTGTCAAAAAGCAACCGGAAACACAGCGACAGAGTGCTACAAAACACCCACATTCAGTGCTTAAAAAGCCACTGTAAACACAGTGACGAGTCACTACAAAACACACACGTTCGGCGTCAAAAAGCAACCGGAAACACAGCGACAGGGTGCTACAAAACACCCACATTCAGTGCTTAAAGGGCCAGTGTGTAAAATGGGTTGAAAACAGTGACATCAGTGGTCAAATTCTCGATTGCAGGGCTCACTCGCTCACCCCTCCCGGCAGGTAAATGACAGTGGCCTCGTAGGGACAAAAAGCCTTGCGCACAACTTTTTCAGGAGTAGGTCTATCTAGCGACGAGGTGAATGTTTATTTAGTAATCTAAACCATTTTATGATATTGTAATGAATCCCTCACAAGCAGGAGACCAGAGGAGCATTCGGGAAAAAGGTCCGTTTATTTGAGCACTCCAAAAACTCCGGTAACACTCCAGGGGGTAAAAGACTCCGTCCCAAACTCTGACTCTTCTAAGGTAACAGACACACTTCATAACTTTACACACATACTCGTTTACCATACTGAGTGGGGACCCCCCTCCCCTCTCTGCTCCGCCAACCTCCAGCCCGCACGCTGACTGACAGCGTAGCCGATAAACAGAGCTCAGCTTAGCCTAGCAATATCTCCGGACTATAGTAGCTGCAATGGACGACTTTGAATGCGATTTTGAAGAGTTTCTTGTAGCGGACACAGACCCAGAGCCATACCTGTTTGAGCCGGAGCACACAGATGAGGAACTCCATGTGTTTGATGCTGAGCGGGCGAGAAGAGAGGCTGAATGCACAGAATGGGATTCGGTGCTACTGCTACCATCGCTGGGGAGATATATCACCAGGAGGGAAAGCGCCGCAGAGAGTGCATCACAAGGAGTGAAGTTACGTCTTCTTTTCTTCGCAGATGACGGTTCGGGTTCATTCTCTCCTGTTGCGTGGTAAGTGTGGTCCATTCACAAACTTTATAACCAAAAAAACTTTTCACTACTCTCTATCGACGAACTACTAATACTCTGCTGTTTCCTCCTCCTTCTTCCTTCCTTCCGCTGTCTTCGTTGGTTCATTTATACACGCGAAACGCGTTCTCTGGCTGGCTGGATTGTCCACTCGGTCTGCCGTACATACATGGCGGCGCAAGATGGCAACCTCTCTAAAGCAAGGCCCTTGCTATATATATATATATATATATATATATACACAAATTTTATTTTATAGCGATCATACACTTGTATAAACATATTAATGGGTAGAATATTCAGATTCAGATTGACAATAAACCATGCCAAATATTACACACTGGCCCTTTAAAAAGCCACTGTAAACACAGTGACGAGTCTCTACAAAACACACACGTTCGGTGTCAAAAAGCAACTGGAAACACAGTGACTGGTCGCTATAAAACACCCACCTTTGATGCCTAAGGATATTTTTGATTTACCTTCATTTGTTTTATATTACTATTGTCTATTTGGTTTTTTTTTATCTTTTAGTAAGAGTTAGTCCTGACCTACTTTATTATTATTTTTGTTTTTGTTTTTTTGTTTTACTTTTTAGGTGGTTTTGTGTCACTGAAAATGTTTTAAAAACTCAAAAACAAACTTTAAGTCACGAAAATACTACTGATGTTAATGCATCAACAGTTCAACACTAAAAAAAAAACTTTTAATGAAGTAAGAATCTAAAACAACTTTTATTTTCTAATGTAGTATTTCTTTATGTACTTCCAACTGACTGTAAAGTTTACTATAAAATAATCTTTTCAAAACGGTAATAAACAAGAGGAGCATAAAGAAAAACCAGAGGAATAGGCACTATACAGCGCGCGCACACACACACACACACGCACACACACAGCAGTGATCCCACAAAGATGGAGCGCGAGGCCGTATCAGATTACAATAACATACTCGGGGCCCGCGAGCCCTCCGCCCTCCTCGGAGCATCGCGTGAGAGCAGCAGCCGACTCTCCAACTTGATTGTGATTAATGCGCGAGGGCAAGATATCCATGCCAGATCCAAGCTAGACACATTCTTAAGGTGGTCCGCGAGAGAAGGGGAAACAAAACCCAGAGGAGACTGTAACCGTCTACACACACACACGGCCACATTTTACCGGCTGTTGCTCGTTATTCTGACAACTTCTGCCTCACAGTTATGGATATATAACTATTATATGTGATAACATAGTTTTAACGAGGATGCGGTCGACCTTAACTCGGCTTACCTTCATTTTCGCAAAGATGTCTAGTTTGATTTAATTTGAGGTATTTTAATTTAAAGCAGCTTTCTAAAATAAAGCACACTTTATGATTATGATGATGCCCATCTTTCTATATAACGTCCACCACTTCCGATAGTTGAAAGTTACGTCTCTAACGTTAACTCATAAACGCACCAGTTGTTGTTAACGTTAACTCAGGTGGTGTGTTTACGTACTTAACTTTAACTTCAAAATGTCAGCTTTAAATATGTATATACTCATTTTAGCCCCATAAGCTGGCTGCGTACAGTATAAAGAAGGGCTGTGGAGTCACACAATAGTTTCTGACAAGTCTTACTGTTTGAGAACAGGCTTCTTCCTCTTCTTGTTAGCGTAAGACGCTGGGTGTCCCAACATGGTGTCACTTCGTTTAACGCTCACAAACTTGACGTTGTTCACAATCGTTTGGCTGATTCACTCCTTCGCTACCGAGGCTTCCTCCATCCGCTCAGCGACAGCAGTCGGTTAGTCCGTAGTTTTCTCAGCCAGTGAGTGAGTGAGTCCAACTCTAATGTTAGAGAGGGAGAAAAAAAGGCTACCGGGGTCCGCGGAGGTTTGGTGCCGCGTTGCCAGTTCCTGTGGGCGGTCACTGACGCTGACCTTGGTCGGCGGTGCGGTGAGGTGAGGTTGAGGCAGCAGACTGAACGCAAAAGCGGTGAAGTTTTGTGAGGGGGGAGGGAAGGGAAGTTTGGAGAAGTTTGGCGGAGAATACAGCACAAGTCCAACCCCCCCTTCTCTGCATACACACCGCAGCCTTAGTATTATTATTATTCAGAGTCACTTGAGTTTTCCTTTTTTTCTGTCTCCGTGCACGGGGCGTTTTCAGGAAATGTATATGTGTGTCAGAGCTGTGTTTTAAGGTGGACTGGACTCTGACTGTCAGCTTTTGAAACATCCACAGTGTGCTGTGATTTTTGACTTAGCTGGAGAAATATGTTCTTTGGCTGAGTTTTCTGACCACAGCAGGAAATATAGAGAAGTTTCCATAATAATTTACATTAAATCTGATGCATACAGAACTTATTTTGTACTTCACTACATCCTGTCTTCAGTGTCATGTTCCCACTGTATCTATGCTGTTGCAGTTTATACCTACAGGCCTACTGTGCCTTAATCAAGAGGTGTCCAATTTTTTTTTTTTTTTTTTTTTGAATGGAGGCCATATTAGATAATGTGAAAATACCTGGGGGCCCGCTGCTTCTCACATCATGATCACACACAAATTAGACCAAGCCAAAAGCCAAAATCTCACGGCACAACTGTATATCTGTGCATGGTCGCTTCTTTAATCACGACATAAGACCAGTAGCTTTCATGATACTGTCTACTGACAGTTTATTTCCTCTTTTCTTTCAGCGGCAGGTTGTCATCGCTGCTGCTTTGTTGTAATTTGCTCCATACAATAAAGCATCCATTGTCCTGTTCACAGCTTTCTTCTTTTAATTGGCACCTCGGATCAACTCGCCAATCCGGCTCTGTGTGTCTAAACGCCCAACATCCGCCGAAAATCTGGCAGTGTAAAAGGGGCTTATCACAGGGCTGACACATAGAGACAGACAACCATTCACAATCACATTCACACCTACGGGCAATTTAGAGTCGTCAATTAACCTGCATGTCTTTGGAGTGTGGGAGGAAGCTGGAGCACCTGGAGGAAACCCACGCTGACACGGGGAGAACATGCAAACTCCACACAGAAGGGCTCCCCTACCCTGGGTTCAAACCAGGAACCCACCATGCTGATACAGTCAATTAAAAATTGAAAATGAATTTAAAACTTTTTGTATAGGCCCAGTTGAATATTGCAATAATAATGTGTGGTTATCACAGAATCTCACATCAACCACTGAATTAGACATATACGCAACTGTGTCATCTTCCATTGAAAAAGTATTCAATGTTCCATTGCTCTTGAAAGCAGTGGCCCCTGCTGTCGACGTTACTGCTTCTTCCTTGTTTGTTTGCTTGTTTATGGTCTCCATGAAAACACAGAAGCTCTGCCTGTGTAGTTCCTACTTGGTGCATTTCCACAAACTGTATGATAGTCGTGCCACGAGTCAAAAAATGGAAAGAGTGATCTTGCTTTATTAACCAATATTGTGTGGGGTGGCCACATATAGTATATTTTCAGAGACAAGCCGCACGACCTTTAATATTGATATTATTTATTTCGAACATGTAAAAAAAAAAAAAAAAAAAGACATAAACTTACAAACAAGCAGACAGAAAGAAAGTAATATTTGCAAATATCGAAAAGCATAATGTTACACATCCGAAAAGGAACAGAAGGAAGTAGTAGTTAGTAGACTTCGGACATGCCTGCCTCAATCTCATCCACTTCATTCTCTGTTGAAAATAAATAAATGGGAACACATCCACAATGACTGATTTATATAAACAAATTCAAGAACACAAACAAAATCCAAGTGGCTATTTTTAGAGAAAGGTGTAAAATAGGGTTGCAAATTGTAAGCAATGTCCTTAATTGATCATTGGTAACATTAACGATTGATTCATTTTGATTTAAAAAAGAAAACTTTGCTTATACCAAACAATACCACATGCATTTTCTTCTTTTTCTTCAAACTGCCTATGAAACATAAGGATGTAAAGGCCTAGACATATGAAACATATTTAATATAACTGAATAATGGTTTGCCCACTTCATTTTCCAATGTCGGTCCGTACCCCAAGACAGCTGCCTTGTCATAAAATGGTTATATTGCGTACTGTTTGCTAATACTGATCACTGAAACATGCTTTCACAATACACCATTATATGATGATAGAAGAAGAATGAAGAATGAAATTCAAGACTACACACTGTGTATATTTCAGAATCAGATCTTTTATCAATTAAAATAATAACAACCGATTAATCAGTCATTGATTACTCGTTGTCATCCATAGTTTAAAAGCCTTTTTTGGCATGTTACATGTCAGCACAAGCAAGCCAGCGTCAAGTTTGGCCACCAGCTGATGTAGATTTAATACAAGTGAGGATAAACAGCTTCAAAGTTTTGTGTTAAGTCCAAAAGCTACACGTTAATGGGGGCTTTTAACCTGTAAATAATGCCACTACTTTATATTACATATCTAATTACATGGCCAAAGCTCTGTTCACACTCAAACAAACTGTGGACACCAAAACATCACACCCATGTGTAATTTAGCATCTAATTCCAAGACAAAGGGCATTAATATGCTAATATCAGCCTCCACTCCTGTGGAAAGTCCTTTTACAAGTTTTTGGATTCACTCCCGCTCAGCTGCAAGAGCATTAGTGGGTGAGATCTGAATTTCTTCCACGCTAAGCTGGAGAAGCATATCTTTATGGACCTGGCTTTGTGCATAGGGGCATTGTCATGTTGAGACAGGAAAGGGCCTTCCCCAAACTGCCGCCACAACACTGGAAGCACTCTATTGTCTAAGGGAGCAGTGAATGGTGTAGCATTAAAACTCCCTTTAAATTTCTTGGAACTAAGGAGCCAAGCCCAAACCATGGAGAACAGCCCTAGACCAAAAGTGCTCACAGATGTGTCCACATACATTTGGCCACAAAATGCCTTTCTGGGCAGGTTTTGAGTAGATTATGCTGAAAATTCACACTGTCAGTTTGTTCACATCTGTCAGTATGCATGTAAAACATTGATTTATTTATGTGATGGTCGCTATTGGCTATAACTATGTAAGTCGCCCTATTTAGTGTTTATGAGCAGTACATATATGTGGTTACAGTTAGGAAAACATCATGTTAAGACTAAACATACCTGCTTTTGGGGGGCACGATCCCTGCAAGCAATGCAGCAATGTCCTGGTAAAACAAATCTGTTTTTTGTGCCACTATCCCTGCTGGAAAAAAGCAGATGGATCGCTACAAAACATCTATGTTTGATGTCAAAAAGCCACTGGAAATACAGTGACAGGTCGCTACAACACACCCACGTTCAGTGTCAAAAAGAGGCTGGAAACACAGTGACCGGTCACTTCAAAACACCCAAATTCAGTGCCTAAAAACCCACTGGAAACACAGTGGCAGGTTGCTACAAAACACCCAAGTTCAGAGCCTAAAAAGCCACTGGAAACACAGTGACAGATTGCTACATAACACCTAACTTTGATGCCTAAAAAGCCGCTGGTAAAACAGCGATGGGTTGCTACAAAACACCCACATTTGGTGTCAAAAAGCAGCTGGAAACACAGTGACAGGGTGCTACAAAACACCCACGTTCTGCGTCAAAAAGCCACAGGTAACACAGTGACAAGTCACTACAACACACCCACATTGAGTGCCTAAAAAGCAGCTGGAAACACAGTGACAGCTTGCTACAAAACACCCACACTCTGCGTCAAAAAGCCACTATAAACAGACTGACAGGTCACTACAACACACCCACATTCAGTGCCTAAAAAGGAGCTGGAAACACAGTGACAGGTGGCTATAATACACCCAAGTACGGTGCTTTTAAAGACGCTGTTAACACAGTGAAGGGTCACCATAAGCTGAAAAAAACAGCAACGAGTTTGCTACAAAACACCCATGTCGCGTATCTAAAGAGCTGTTGGAAAAAGAAGCAATGGGTTGCTATAAAAACACCTACATTTGGTGCCTAAAAAGCAGCTGGAAACACAATGACATGTGGCTACAACGCACCCACCTTTGGTGCCTTTAAAGACGCTGTAAACACAGTGAGGGCCGCTATAAAAACACTCACCTTTGGTGCCTAAAAATGCTTTAAAAATACAGTGAGGAGGTGCTACAGACACCCAAAAGCTGCTGGAAAAACAGTGACAGGTTGCAACAAAACATCCTTGTTCCAATGTTGTTTGTTTGTGGTCAGCAGCCTGGCAGGCGCCTCGCCCTGGTGACCATCCACCATCCCCTCCACCTCCTGATGACAAAATCAGCTTATATACTACTTATATTTATATACTCTAGAATTTTTTATAGGACATATATGAAGCATGTTAATGGAATGTAATTGTGGTTTGCAGAAACGTACAATGTGTCTCCTGGTGACTGGGCTGGTTTGTCAATGCTGTCATTCATAATCTGTTTATACAGCAGCCTCCATTCATATGTAGGAGGAGTTATAGCTTTTAGCAAATATATGAATAAAGACTTACATCTGCTTGCAGCAATATTTTAGTGTTATAAACTATTTATTAACTGTTTATATATGTATATGTTTATGCTTATAAATGATAATTAGGGCGACTAATGCTAAACTAAACTAATGCTAAACTAATTTATTTACAGCAGCTCTGCAGCCAGTCTTACCAAAATGAAGGTTATAATATTCCATTTTAGGCAAAAAGCACTTTGGCGAGGTGTTGATTTAACTTCATGATTTATCTGCACTGACGGGCGTTCCTGTTATTTTGGCCACCCCATTAACATCAATGAGAGCAGACTAAATACAGAAACGCCTCCTTTTATAGTTGTTTGATGTTTTGATTTCCTTCGTTGTTTGAAAAGCAGCTTTCTACCTCTCCTCGCCGCACATCGGTGACAGCTAGAGACATGTAGCCGACAGTTGCCATGGAGACCATTCACACCCAAAGCTCTCCCCATCGTTCCTCTGTAAACAGCAGTGTTTATCTTGGGCACGCTGTACTTCCTCATAACAGCCGTCAGTCATGTTCACATTCCCTGCTTGGAGTTTGTCACTGCTTCAGGTATTAAAGTGTTTCCTGAACAGCATCAAAGAAAGCACTTTTCCTTTTTGTCATGACACACACACGCTACATACACACACACACACACACACACACACACATTATCTCCACAGTGACAATGTGTACTTTCAATTTGCCTTTGTGTCACAGCTCAGCGAGTTCACCTCTACATGCAATGATTTGATTCGAGGGTTGTTCCTTGTTTTGCTGCTTTTAGTGAGTGAGTGTTTTTACAGACGCAGCTTCATTGTTTGTGTCACTATTGTCAAAACATGCACTGTTGTTCTCAAATTTGCATTTGAATAAACAGAAAAAAAAACACACAGAGCAGCGTGCTCCAAAGAGCAAAACATCAGAAAGAAAAGAGAGAGGGAAGAAAAAGAGAGAGGAGCAGACATGTCGTGCTTTCATCAGGAACTTCAGCTGTGTTTGTAGTGGATCTTTGACAGTTTGACTGCCGGATGACAGAGAGCTGCCTGAGGTGGAGGTTTTGACATGGAAGCTCTGCCGTGTCTCTGTCTCTGAGAGAGGAAACTTTCTGTCTTGTAATAGGTGTCTTAAAGGACACGTTCAGAGTCATCAGAGTCATTCTCCTGATTTTAAGGTCTGGCACAAACTGCAGGGATTATGTTTTGGAAACAGTGGGCAAACATTAAAAACTCTAAAAATATTCTTTTAAAAACTCAATAGTCTCTTTTACTGTTAGTAAACAGTATGTCATGTTTTAGTGGGCGGGACAATGGAGGAAGATGATATGAGTGGTGCATGAGGAAATATTCATTCCAAGTGTCACTCTGGCACAAACTGGACCATTCATAAATTCGGACTGTCGAAATGTACTGTTCAGTTATCCAGAGCACCGCACTCTGGGAGTGTCAGAGCGCACTCTGGGCACTCCGTCTGTGGAGACGGAGCATCAGAGCGCTGACCAGAGTGAATGTGCCATTAACTTAACCATTTGTTAATTCATGTAGAAATATAACACTCCGTTTCTTCGACCAACAAGGCTCTCATTTTAGTGTAGAGCGTCAGACTGAATTTACCAACACACCATGTCAGGTCACTCACTCTCCGGGACCGCCAGTGTTAGGGGGCGATCACACAGAAATGAGACGCGGACGCTTGAAACGCTGGAAGTGCTTATTCAATGCGCGCTAGCTAGTGGTGTCTGACGCTCAAAAAGTTGAAAATATTTTAACTTTTCAGCGTCTAAAAAGAAGCGTCTACAAAAACGCCCGTCTAAAAAGACGCTTGAACGCTGGTCAGACGCGCTGTATCATAGGAAAACACTGGTTTTACTGGCGTTGCGCTTCTGGCGTTTCATCTCGGTGTGATTGCTCCCTGAGGTTACTTGAATAAGTAAACACTGACCAACGGGACCAGACTGGCCGACCCGTATGCTCTCACTCAGTGGATGGATGATGTCACAGGAAGCCAATCTTACAAAGGAGGACGACGCTTGTTTGTTTTGCTATGGAAGCTAACATTAGCCAATGCACTAAAAAGTTAGGGTTCCAGAGAAATCCAATATTCCTCTTAATCCCTCCCCAGTTTCTGATGAGGTGGACATGATAACCCTTAATACACGTAACGTTATTCATCCCTACGACACAAAAGGTCTGCTGATTATCTTGAGTAACCGGATCATGATTTAATGAAGGAGATACTGCTGTCGAGTTTTTCAAATGTATGTTTTTTGGCACTTTGAGCACCACAAGCCGAGTGCCAGATAGTTTCTTTGTTATGAGAGAAGGCAGACATCACTATAGTCGATAGCACTAACGCTTGACTCACACCAAAACAATCTAAATAGATAAAAAGCACAACAGGTAAAAGGAAAATAAGGATTTTTGATTTTGGGGTGAACTGTCCCTTTAAGAAGCATATATAAAATATAATATTTTTAAGTACAACTTGTGCTCAAGTCATAATTATCTTCCCACAGCTGCAATCCCAACAAACAATCAGAAAACATGCTCACGGCAAGATGGTAGGAAAAAAAGTCTCCCACTGTTGTAGTATATTGGTGAGAAACCTCAAGTCCTGGAGCTGGTTAAAGATGTTTTAGACCGGTCTGTAGTGTCAGTCTTAAAGTTGCTGCTCTTATGTCTAATAAGTCTAATGCAAGTAGAGCTTCCTTTGAGCCTAAACAACGTCACAACCCAACCCCCAGGGTAAAACAGGGCTAAGAGCCATGTTTCCGTAGTAACAATCAGTGACACCTGCTGACCAGTGTTTCCATCACCTGCAACAAATGTGGTTTGATTTGTGGTTTGATTAGGATGTTGTGGAGTGAGCAAAGAGAAGGGACAAAGTTTAGAGGCTGCAGTAACCTGTTCAAAATATACAGCGGTGGATCAGGTATTTTACTTTAGTAAAAGTAGCACTACAGCATAAAGCTAATGGTAAATAAATGGACGTACATAACTCCTTTCTAGTCTTCCAACTCAAAGTGCTTTTACACTACGAGTCACAGTCACCCATTCACACACTCATTCAGACACTGGTGGCCGATGCTACAAGGTGTCACCTGCTACATAGCTTTAACACACACACACTGATGGAACAGCCATCAGGAGCAATTTGGGGTTCAGCATCTTGCTCAAGGATAGTTCGACATGCAGATTGGAGGTGCCGTGGATCAACCACGTACACACTAATTTTGTTGTAGGACTGTTTGTGAAAATGTACCCAGAATTCATGGCAAATTAGTCCCACTTAAGATAGATGGATGACCAGTTTGATCTAAGCCACGGTCAAAGTCTGAACAAGAGCTAAGGTTAGTTTTGGCAGCAGTGATTATGTCTGTAACATAAAGTCATCAGTGATGCTGTTGTATTTTCTGAAAATGTATTTTCTGACACGTTGAACACTGCAGCCAAAATAAAAAACAATAAATCAAGTTAAAGAGGTGAGTATTTTTTTTAGCACCTGTCAAAATGTTGACATGTCTATTTCCATCCCGACGCTCCCCGGAGCTGTCGTTAAAGCTAACCTACGTGCACACAGGCTGTGACAGAGACCCCCACACTGAGCATAGAGCAGCCCAGCACTGAGGAAACTGGGAAATGTGAACATGGCAGCTGCCGTGCCACCACATTTGACATGTGGTTGCTGGTGAGCGCCATGCAACTGTTCCCATGCGTTTAATCCACTCTGAATGTTTGTTTATTTGGCGCCGGTGCATTCCTGTGTGACAGCCACCGGTGCACAGCCATCAACACCAGGCTCAATGTCTTTATTTCACACTAACTTTAGAGCAATGTTTTATTCAGCCCAGCTGTGGTTTCCATTCAGGAAGGCCAGCTACCTCACTGCCTTTTTATTGTTCTCCACCCACTGCATAACTTCCCTCAAACTTATTACAACACTGTGTTTTAACTGTTTGGATTTCATCATTTGAACAGTTTGGTCTTGTCCTGGGGTCTGCTGCGCTCACAGATAAAGTATTTAAAGCTGAGGCAATGAGCTGTGCATGCTTTTAGGGAAGTGTTAGTTCTGTGATTAATTCTTTCCTTTTCTCTGAGCAACATTTATGTGAGCTCATCACAGTTATAAACCTACACTTGTAAAGACTGATCAGTAATGAAAATACTAAATCTCTTTGACATAATTAGGAATCAGTCAACATTATTTCTTAGTATAACAATGACCTTTGAAGCGAAATGTATGACTTAATGTCTCATAGTTAGACTGTATTGAATACATATACATAATCATTTTTTAAAGATACAGAGTCACAAATAGAAGATAATCTATGATTGAATACAAGGAGATACTATCTAAATCATAATTAGTGTAAGTGTTGAGCAGAGCATTGTGAAGCCTTTGAAACCGGGAGTGACATCATTTTTCTTGTGCTGCTTTCAGGCGCCTTTTGCAAGTATTTAAACCTTTGAACCCCAAACAAACTGATGTGATTTCTCATAAAAACATGGGAAAAAATGCCATGAGAAACTTGGAAAGAAATGTCCCACAAACGGCAATAAAATAATAGATTCAGAAAATTATTTAAAAAAAAATAAAAACCAGGGAAGAAAGAGGGGAAAACTATATTCACAATTATTATTATTATTATTAGATATTCAAGATTACGGTACAGAATTAGGGTATTTTTAAGCATTTTTTCCAGGCCATTTCCTTACTTGTTTGTTTTTAACTTTCTTTCTTTTTTTTAACTAATTTTCTCATTTTGAATTTCCTATTTTTACTAATTTCTTGCAATTTTTGGGGGTCATTTCTTCTTTCGTTGCTCATTGCCTTCTTCCCATTTTTTTAAAAAGAAATCAAGCCAATTTGCTCATGTTTCAAAAGGTTCAATAATACCATCCACATTCTCAGAACCCATCGGCTGTATTCGGTGTCTGACTTCCAGCAGACGGCGATACAGCATCTGGGGGCAGACCCCTGATTTTTTTGCATTCCGGTTTGATTTGGGCGGTGGAGGCGACTTCCGTTTATATACAAGTAAATATGCTGAACCATTGCGATGGATTCAGAGTTTGCAGTGACGCCAGTTATGTTCCGCCTCGTTAGTTCACCACATGGACCGTTTAACCTGGCAACAACTACAGCCGGCTCAAACGTGATTGGTCAATATCACGCGGACTACAAACAGCCTACAACCAGAAACCAGGGCTCTTCCACTCTTCTTCTGGAGGCAAGATCTCCAGGGTTTGCCTACAGATATAGAGACTATACCATCCATGGTCAGCAAACCTAACTTGAATGAATTAGGTGTTAAAAATGCTTAATTCTTCTTCATAATTTTCAAGTCAATGCTATAATTATCAGATATTAAAGCCACAGTAGACAGTTTAATTTTTGGTGTCATCACTCAAAGCTCCTATGATAAACCTTGAACATATTGTAATTCAAGTGGACTGAGAGAAGACTTCTTCACCTCCTCTTGGCTCTGTTTTCAGGCTTTAGAAAATCTAGCCTGTGATGGGGTCTTTGGTCAATCACAGGTAATTTTAGAGAGAAGACGAGTTGTTCTACAAATGCAGATGCACGTCCACGTCCCTTCAGTAAAAGTCTTATTTAATGACAGAGAATCCTGCAGAGAAAGATTCTATTCCAGCATTGGCAACAACTGCAAAGCAACCCAGAAAAGGAAGATGCACTTTTCTAAAAGAGAGTCTGAAGATAAACGAAATAAAACCTGTCAATATCGGCAAAACGTTTCAGAGATGGAGAGAAAATGTCACTAATAGTTTAACCATCTGCTAACTAGAGGTAAAGGCTCACAGCTGCAGCTTCAAGTTCATGTTTATGTAGCTGGCATTAGCTAGAGCCTCAAATGACAGGGTCCTCCAACTTACTCCATGCTGCCATGATCATCTTTGCGGGAAGCAGCAGGCAACAGCTCCAGCTACAGACCCCCAGTCTGTCATCGGTGCTGTTGCCCAGCGACGAATCCTCAGACGCCCCATTACACAGGTTAGACCTGGTGCTGCAGATGGTCACCAGCCTTCTGGGACATGGGGCACTGGGTTGGTTTGCACTGGTTGAATGCAAGCTCCTGCACCTGTTGACCCAAGGTCTGTCTCCCAAGCTGCAGTCCACACTCAATTTGGGGAGGCAGTCCAGAGCGAGCGGAGGGACCGTGGGGTGGCTGGCTAGGTAAGTCTTGTGGTCTGACAAACAAAGAAACACAAAGCAGGGAAGGGATGGAGGGGATGAGCAGACACGCTGCGCACAACTCAACAATTAAATAAGATTAAATAAATCAATATATAGGAAACACTGGGTTACTGTATGAAGCACGTGCATGTGCCCGTGGTCTCCTGATGGGAGGGGTGTGGGAAAAAGTGTAGAGAGTTGCAGGAGGTCGTATTTTCAACTTCTGCCAAACAAACACACAAGAGTTTTCATTTTCACCTTTCAAACTTTATTAATGTGTTTGTTTTGCTGGGGGAAATGGACTGAAGCAACGGGTGGAAAAAAAGCTCGGACTGTCAGATCCTCTGTTGGCCATCAGCTCTCTGTGAGCTCCAGAGTCCTTTTCAAACAGGCAGAGGTTTGACAAGAAGCAGGACTGCTGCCCTCTGGGAAGGGAAGAATCGCGTGTGAAGGACAGGAGGGCAGTTTTTAACACAGCGAGATGTAACTGAGATCCATTATACCCTCAACCACAGGGCCATTAAAATGAACAGTAGGTCGTATAAAGCACCCGGTGAGTGTCATGATTTCTGTTCATTCGCACTTGTGTGGGCAATTAGTTTCATGTGTGATGCTATTAGTTAGGTATGGGAGTTACTACTGTGGTGTTAGTGCGCAGCCAGTGGGAGAAACCTCAATGTCAGAGAATAGTAGAAATGCACTTTATGGAGGAGAAAATCTTGTCACTGGGGCAGGAGGTACATATTACAGGCACACAGAGGGTACTGTCGTCATTGTAGTTAAGTTTAGTCCTCTTAAACTCCACGTTAAAGCAGCTACAAGGAGTTTTAACTGGTTATGAAACGTCTATTCATTACTTATGCCTCTGTATGACCTATATAAGCAAATGAGATCAGTAGCATGAAGATTGGCCACTTCTATATACTTATTGTTAATGCCTGTTGTAATGCCTAGTTAAAAGCAAACAAGATGAGATTTTCTTTTAACTGGTGAGTTATATAAAAATTCACCCCCGTACAGATGTCATCAACAGGAAAATTAGCCACAGAGACCAAAATCGTTTTTGCACCAGGCTGTGAACGTGTTTATTTCTGCTGTAAAGTTGGATGTTTAAACATGGGGGTCTATGGGGATTGACTCGGTTTTGGAGCCAGCCTCAAGTGGCCATTTGCGGAACTGCAGTTTTTGGCACTTCTGCTTTGGCTTAATTTTTCAGCCCTGTAGGTTGCCGCATGAAATATACATCACTTCAGCATTATGCCTCCTGCAGACAGCTGTGTTTAAAAATTGAGCGTAGCGTTAGTTAGGCAGCTCACATCCCAGCTACATCAGCTGAACTCCAACAGTCCAATCAACTGATGGAGCAGCTGATTGATGGAAAGGAGTCAGCTGATAGATCACATGATTCCTTTCTATGTAACCAATTGGTGAATCTCATTCATGGCGCCCTATTTAAACTGCTCTGGCCTGCCTACTGTTGCTGCTTCCTCTGCAAGCCGCTTTGCAACCTGCCTCCACCCCAGCTCCTCCTTTTTATGTTGTGTCTGACTTATCACTGTCATTTCTGTTTGTCATTAATGCTGCTCTGTTTTGTTCCTGGTGGGTCATTCCTGCTGCTCTCCCTGCCTTAGGCTTTCCATGTAGGCACATGGAAGGGTAGGGAGGTGTGCTCTCTCCGCCTCAGGCTTTCCTCGTATGCTTTTGGAAGGGCAGACAGGTATGCTCACTCTGCTTTATGGCTAGGCGTGTGGAAGAGGCTTTCTGCGTAGGCCCGACAAAAGGTGGAGAGGCCCCAAAACAGAGCCATGCCGCCACATATAATACTGCAAATGGAAATAGTTAATAATTAAAAAATAGTCCTCAAAATAAGTTGTGTCTTTGTTTCACTTGCTTCCAGGAAAACAAACAAACAAACAAAAAAACACATGCTCAGTATTTTTAAGACATTTGGCAGTGGTGCTCATGGGAGATGGTCTTCATTCGGGGACACACTATCACCTTTGTCCACAGGGTTCACCAAACTCAACAAGTTTCTTGTAGTTGCTTTAATGTGAAGACCATGGTCCTGGTTCAGCAATGGAAAATGGTGCTAAACCATGAGCAATTAACTTAATGTCTCAGTAATTCCCTAATTTTAACAAGGTGCTGTTGTGTAAGTTGCCTGAAATAGCCATCATTACACTTCAGCAGCCAGGAGTCGATCTGGTGGGGAACACAAATGAGAGACAATCACAGATATCTTCAATGTCTGTCTCGTCTAAAGTCTAAAATCTAAAATCTAAAATCTTGCAAATGTATTAGCCAGTATAAATTAGACAGCCACGTGCTTCCTTTGATTGACATTAAAGAGGCTGCCTGGGTGCGTCTTTTCACAGAGGTCCACAGTGCTCCCCTGTTGCTATACAAAGTCTCGACGTTGAGCACTTCCTTTAACACTTAGCAGCTATAAATCAACATGCATTAAGAGCAAAGAGATGTGCAAAAAACATTTGCATACATTTTGGTGGTGTCAGTATTGATTTATAACACCCAAAGTGATGCTGCCAAACTGTACTTCATAAAGTAAACATATTCAGTTTGCTGTAAGGACAATAAGAGCAGCAGATGCGTGGAAAAAGAAGCTGCAGCCAGAGAATATTTGACATTTTTGCTTAATAACGACTTAAACAATGAATCCACTACCAAAATATCAGCCAATTATTTTCCCTTAGTGGACAAATAATCAATGAATCATTTCAGCTCTGGTTAATATGACTCACATTTCAAAGACTGTTGCAAAACACTGTGAAGCCTTTGTAGCAGCACCAGCCGCACATACCAGGTAAATTGCACAACTCTGCAAAATGATTTCATATTGAGCACCCTGCAGTTGTTCTCCTGTGTTGTTCACTTTCACACGAAGACTTTATGTAACATCAGATGTTGTCAGCGCACACTGATGGTGCAGTTAGCGCACCAGAAGTATCTCAAAATGTCTAACAGGAAATGATTCAAGGTGTGAGCCAGTGTGTGTCAGTCGGGCTGTGAGTTTAAAACACTGTTGCCAATTATGAGTGTTAATCAGAGATGCACTACTGGTGCAAAGCACACGAGAAACACTGAACACAGGTTGTTTCATGAAGTCAAGATGAAGGATGCTGCTGTAGGTTTCTCTGTATGGTTTAAGGCAGGTGTGGCGTAGAGCAGAAAATGTAAGCTCCTCTTGTCGTTGCCATGCTGAGTTGTTTTAACGATAAACAATGCAGGCGAAACCTCCTCCCTGCTGGCACCATTAAAGCCAGTCCAAACTGCAGAGGAGTGAAATAAAACCTGCTATAAAACCAGCGGAAATTTGGCACAGATAGATTTGCCAAACCCCTCAGCTGGCCTCACAGGGCTTCAGTTGTGAGACCTGAATGTGGAGTATTGTTATTTTACTGTCGACTAATTACTCTGGTTCCTGTGTGTGTGTGCGTCTGTGTGTCAGGATGTGTACACAGGAAAGTGTTGGTACCGTACTATGACTGTGTGTATTTACTGTACATGTGTGCATAAGTGTGTGTTGAATGAATTCATCTCTCGGCGTTGGCTGAAAAGACCTACTGCTTGCACACATCTCGTCACAGCATTCAGTCCTTTACCTGCACGATACAACTTAATTACAATCTGCTGCGTCAGCCCAGTCACTAGAAGAAGAAAATGTCAGCATTGTATGTTTGTGCAAACCCTGAAAATGTTGTATTTCATATGTATCATATCAACATTTCTAAAGTGACGTAGTATATGAGCTGACTGTCAGTGGGAGGAGGAGGAGATGGTGGATGGCGTGACATCTGGGTGAGACAGCTGCCAACAGACAACTGTTCGAGACCAACAAACAATAAAACTGCGTTTCCAGCAGCTTTTTAGCCACTAAATGTGGTTGTTATTTTTACCAAGACATCACTGCGTTTCCTGCCAGTTAGCTGGAAGCAAAACAGGACTCACCGCAGGGCTCTAGGCTACATAGGAGTCTTGAAATATCATCTTGTTGTGTTATTGGGTGCTGGAATATGAGTCATGAGTCATTAAATCTGAACACATACCAGCCGCCACTGCCCGTCAACACGAACAAAGACAGCTATGGTTAAATGTGATGAGACCAAAGGACTGGACGGAGGCCATCATCAAAAATGCTCACATGTGCAGCGCACACTTCATATCAGGTTAGGGAAAAAGTATTTCCTGTTGTAGGGATGAATAACGTTATGTGTATTAAGGGTTATCATGTCCACCTCATCAGAAACTGGGGAGGGATTAAGAGGGATATTGGATTTCTCTGGAACGCTAACTTTTTAGCACATTAGCTAACGTTAGTTTCGATAGCAAAACAAACTGGAGGAAACTGTTCCAAGAGTCGTCCTCCTTTGTAAGATTGGCTTCCTGTGACATCATCCATCCACTGAGTGAGAGCATACGGGTCGGCCAGTCTGGTCTAGTTGGTCAGTGTTTACTCATTCAAGCAACACTTGCAGTCACGGAAAATGAGTGGGGTCTGCCCATTGGTCCGACAGCCCATTATTCCGACAACCCATTGTTCCGACCATATTAAACTCATTGTTCCGAAGTCCCGTTCTTCCGAAATCATCATGATGCCCTGTGGTTAAGTTCTGGTTAGGTTTAGGCACAAAAACCACTTGGTTAGGGTCAGGAAAAGATCATGGTGTGGATTAAAATGAAAAAGAAAGTGGCAAACACATAAGCTGTGAGCCTGCTTCGCCTCAAGCCTTTCCCTGCTGACCCAGAGCCGGTCGCGGCGCACCATCAAGGCAGAAATACGCCCGCCGGGAGCCGTTCAGCACCGCAGAGAGCTCCCCACACAACCTGGACCCCAGAGTTGATAACAGGAAGTTATGGTGCTTCATTCTCTCATCTCTATGACACTTGTATCTTGACCAGTAGCCTACTTTTGTTGCGTTTGCTGATCCTCTATGGTACACAAATACAACATAGCCTAGTATAATCACATATCGGAACAACGGGACATCGGACTAATGTGATGTCGGACCAATGGCACGGACCTGAGAGAGTGACCTGACATGGTGCGTTCGTAAATTCAGTCAGATGCTTACATACACTAAAATGAGAGCCCTGTTGGTCGAAGAAACAGAGTGTTATATTTCTATACGAACTGACGAACAGTTAAGTTAATCACACATTCACTCCACTCTGCTGCTCCAAGAGTGCGGTGCTCTGGATAATGGATAACGATCCATTCAGACAGTGTTACGAATTCACCAACAGTCCAGGAATGAGTATTTCATGAGTATTTCTGAATGCACCACTCACATCATCTTCCTCCATTGTCTAAAACAAGCCAACAGATCTTGCTAGCTAGCGCTTGCTAATGTTGCTGTTTTGCCTCAAGCTAAGCCCCGCCCACCAAAAAAGTCATATGGTGTGTCTCAAATCACATACTTCCGTTAGTACACTTCCATGTAGTATACGATGTGCACTGTGTACTCATTGGCGTAGTGCGCGAATTTCGACAGGGTAGTGTTGTCTCAAACCAAACACTGCCGTTGTGCACTCACCGGAAATGACGATCGCAAATTAGCTAGTTAGCAAAGTAGCATTAGCATTTGCATTATCGTTCGCGGTACCAAATCATTACAGACTGCTAAATTAACCCAATACACATACTGCTGGCTTATACCCGACAACAGTATAGTGGTGCTTATTGCAAAAAACACATGTATTTGTACAATGCAGCGACGTCCATGGTCACACAGTCCTTGGCCGCCATTTCCAGTTTGAAAAGTTGTCTCTCCCCTTCCGCTACATAGCCAAGATGGCGACCATTGAGGGTGAGAAGTGTCCATAGTTCCACACTCAACTTCTTGACTGTTTTGAGTGCACCATCCGGGTACTCACAGTGCGCTGCATTTTTCCATACTTCTCAGTGTGAATGCACTTATGCACTCAAAATATTAAGTTTAAGTACAGAAGTACCCGATTTGAGACACAGCAATACTGTTTACTAACAGTAAAAATGACTACTGGCTTTTGTGACTAAACCTAACCACATGTTAACCACAGTCCTGCTGAAACAGTAAATTTCAGTCTACCCACCACATATTAGCATACAAAGGTAATGTATCCGTGGTTTGCAGAAACAGACAATGGCAACATTTTCCTCTGGTGATTGGGTTGGTTGTGTCGTCTCTTGAAGTAATCTGTTTTTAATAGGTTCCTTTTCATTAGTGGCATCGGAAAAAAATACAGAAATAAGACACTAGTTTGTCCATCAATTCATCTGACAGTCCCAAACAAGATAAACTTAAGGAGCTACTGGCCTGACTGCCATTTTGGATATTAATGGTCCTCATAAGATGAATCCCAGTGTTTCTGGTGACCTCCCCGACCTTTACTGTGGTGTCAACATCAGGTAGGAATTTCTGCTCATACAAAAGATAACTCAAAATTATTAAAATTTGATGAGTCTGTTTTACATCCTATAGACGATAAACCCTTTTGATTTGACAAACACATGCAAGCCTGTCTCCTGAAATTTATGTTTATGTACAACTAAATACTTTTACCTAATAGCGTTTTGGAGAAAATGTAATTCCTCCATGGAAAGTTTTCCCAGTCCACAAACTTGTACCGCACAGACGTCATAGCGAGGTGTTTGGGGCGGATGGTACAAAGCACAGAGCTTTGACAATGGAAACACTTTGGTTGAGGTCGGGGAAATATAATGATTTTGGTTAAATACTGAAAAAGAAAACACATCCTGTCTCATGTCCAGCCAAGACCACAAACTTTCCCCAAACCTTAACCAAGCACTTTGAGTTCCTAAACACAACCTTAAAAAAGTTAATCAGGCTTTAGTCACCACAAGTGGATATACCAGGGAAACAAACATCGTGTAGATACACGGACCACAGGTGGGACCACGTCATTGTTTGGGAAATCACAAGTGGGTCTCGAGTCTTTGCGCTCAAGTTTCATGTCTTAAACTCTGGGTTTCCAGTCCTAAACAAGTCATAATTCAATCTTCACCAGATGTAATGTCATTTGAACAAAGCAATAACATATTAAATTTACAAAAACCATGACTTCTTTTTTAAATATTTGGTTTTTAGTTTAATATAATTTAAAAATACTGTGACTAACTTAATCATAAAATAAAAAGAGCTGACATGACATCGTCATAGCATATATCACAATTAATGATCGCCACAACAGAATGAACTTTGTATATTTCTGACTTTTATGATTGTATTTATCTCATGTTGTAAAATGTCAACAACTTTTTCTTCCCAGATTGGCTCAGGGGAAGGTGTCAAATACTTTCAAGTCAAAAGACACAAGTCCAAGTGAAGTCCTGAGTAATACTGTTAGTATTTAAGGCCGACAAGTTGCAAGTCTTTTCTGATTCTGTAAAGTCGAGTCTAAAGTCATCAAATTTGTGACTTGAGTCTGACTTGAGTCCAAGTTGTGTGACTCGAGTTCGCACCTCTGCTATGGACATAATGAAACTTTGCAGGTCATTAAAAATGTTTCCTTAATACATTAATAAAAACATGTATTTGAGGGGAAAAGGCAGACCCATGACCTACTTTCCTTCTCTATCACTCAAAATCTTTTTAAGTCCACTAATGGTCACACTTAAAAAACTAATCAAAACAATCAAAAATAATCAATTTGCTTATAGAGGATGGAAAATGACTTAAGAATAAATACATAATAAATAATAAAATAAATATGATATAAATAAGTAACAAATAAATACAATATAAATAGGTAAATGGACAAATCAATAAAAGAACAAAAGAATAAATAAATAAGTGAATGAATGAATAAATAAAAATAAAGAAAATAAATAAATAAAAATTAGATAATTAAAAAAGGACATAAATTAATAGATAAATTCTTTCAATCTATTTCTACATTTTTTTTCCATCTACATTTATTTATTTCTGTGTTTCTGTGTCTGTATGCTAATGAGATAGGAAGTTTTAACCTCAGTCTAAATGTAGACATACATTTAAAGTATGTATTTCAATACTTTATTTGTTTACTTGTTTATATGTGCATTATTTAATTTCTGTATGTTAGCGTTATTTATTAAATTTATATTTGTATTAACTCATTTGAATATTTATTTATTTATTTATTTATTTATTTAATTAATTCTTTACATATTTAATGCTTTATGGATTTTAAAAACATATGTATGTGTTCAATATTTTTTATTATTTTTCATTTATTTGTGCATTATTTAATTTCTGTATTATTTTAGCATTATTTATTCAAATATATTTATATGTATTAACTTATTTGAATATTTATTTATTCATTTTCAAAACCTTTACATGTTCAATGTTTTATGGATTTTTAAAAAAGAAATTATGTATGTTTTTATTCTTTTACTTATTTACTTATGCATTTTTTAAATTTCTGTATTATTTTAGCATTATTTATTGAAATATATTTATATGTATTAACGCATTTGAATATGTATTTATCTATTTTTAAATTCTTTACATGTTTAATGTTTTATGATTAAAAAAAATCTGTACTTCAATATTTTTTATTCTTTTACTCACTTATTTTTATTCCTGTATTGTTTCAGCATTATTTATTAAAATGTATATTTGTATTAACTTATTTGAATATTTATTTATTTAAGTCTTTACATATTTAATGCTTTGTGGATTTTAAAAACATATGAATGTTTTCAATATTTTTATTATTTTACTCATTTATTTGTGCATTATTTAATTTCTTATTTTTATTCCTGTATTGTTTCAGCATTATTTATTAAAATTTATATTTGTATTAACTTATTTCAATATTCATTTATTTATTGATATTAAGTAGTTTTTTCATCCTTCCTTGTTGCAGTCATGTTGTGAGGTGTAATAAACAGTGTGGCCTCTAGGGAGGCTGTAGACTTATAGCTGTCTGGGTACAACTGGCCCACATTGTGCAAAGTGTTTATGTCTAAAACCTGGTGTGTCTCAGATAGATCAGAGAATTGGCAGCTAGGACTCGATGCAGCATCTAAGGTGTGTGTCTGACAACATCTAGTGAGGAACAGAACGAGAAAAGAAGTTGGAAAACAGAACTAGATACAAAAAAGAGATAGATATTGTTGGTGCTGAGGCCATGTGGTGTCCTCACTTATTAAATTAAGTGTAGATCTGCAGTTCACTAAGTTTTCTGTGAGCAGACGTGAAACACACAGCGCTCATACTGCATGGCCTCTGAAATATGAAGCGGTGCAGTCGACTGTCAGCCGTGTTTACATTGGTGGTTTCCTAGCCTACAGAGGAAACAGTCAGTGAGTCACACTTGTATGCTGACAGACTGGAGCTGTTATGTAAAGTCCCGAGAATGCAGGTGTGAACGCAGCGAGCCGGTCGCTGTGAGGGAAGGTGCAGGGAAAGACGTATGAGCCTATAACCAAATGAGACGGTGATATGTGTGAAGTCATTACAATCCCCAGAGTGAGGCTGCTTATCGTCTAATCAGCAGCATTTCCATCACACCTCCGACACTACACCTGTTCTGTTGGTGAGTCACCAGTGTGCCACAAAGACGTGAACACGGGGTTGGAGAAACCCACATTATGCAAATTCCAGTCCAGATCAGGAAGATTAAAAACATATTTTCATACTGACGGAGAAGCATTTGGATAATTACTTGCTTTGATGCTGAACTGCAGTGACAAGAGGAGAAGCTGAGATCATGATGTCGCCTCAGGCTCAACACAGGGGGCCATGAGGGGGCATCACCTCCCCCGCATACACCCTGTGTTTGTATCTGGGAGGGCAGTGTGGTCCAAATCCTGCTGTTCACGCCGTCACATGCAAAACCTCACAAAGGTCGGCTGATGTCATGTTGTGACTGTTTACATTTCTTGTGGGAGAGTTGTGTTGTGTTCAAGTTTTCATGCCATCTGTCTCATGAGCCTGGTCCAAGCCACCGCTCCGACTTACAGCTGTTCCTGCTGAAGTGATGAAAACCTGGGGGTCTGTCACAGAGAGGGCCGGTTTGTGTTCCTGCCGGTGGTGGAAGAAATATTCACATCTTTCAGTGAAGTAAACGCAGCAATACCACAGCGAACCACAATGAATCTTCATTTATGAGTGGACAGATTTGGGATCTACTGACAGTGCTAGTGAGGCTGGTTTATTTAAAACAAATTAATACTGCCACCTGCTGGTGAAAAGATAAAGCTACACGTCAGGCAGGGATCTAGTTTTACCTGGTTATTGTCTTCCCCATAAAATAAAATAAAATAAAATAAAATAAAATAAAATAAAATAAATCAAATAAAGTAAAATCAAATAAAATAAAATAAAATAATAATCTCAGTGGGCGCTCTTAAGGATTCATTAAGGATAAGGGTAGAGTCCATGACCAGAATGAGAATTACAAGAATTAATATAAGTTTGATAACTGTGGGGTAAAATTACATTTTGGCACACAAGTATTTTATTCTAGAATTAGAAATTATTAGTCAATTAATCAATTACTCAATCAAACATAAAATTAATTATCAACTGTTAAGGTCTCCTGTTGTGTGCCGAAACCAAGCGGAACTACTTTGATAAATGCTTCATGTTTTCAAGCAAACTATGTTATTAGCTGATTTTCCCTCTTTAATTCTGAGGATTTTGCATTTTTGTAAAAGACTAGATATATATATATTTGAGTTTTCGACTGTTGATCAGATAAAACAAGTTACTTGAATATGTCACCTTTGACTCTGGGGAATTGTGATGGGCATTTTCCCCACGATTGTGTTAGAATCTTTGACACTATGACATTTTATTGACAGTGCTTAAATTCTTCCAGTTCTTCTTCTTCCATTTCTAGTTCTTCTTCTGGTTCTGGTTCTGGTTCTTCTTCTTCTTCTAGTTCTGGTTCTTCTTCTTCTTCTTCTTCTTCTGGTTCTAGTCCTAGTTCTTTTAGTTCTCCTTCTTCTAGTTCTTGTTCTTCTTCTAGTTCTAGTTCTAGTTCTAGTTCTTCTTCTTCTTCTAGTTCTTCTTCTACTTCTTCTAGTTCTGGTTCTTCTTCTAGTTCTAGTTCTTCTTTTTCTTGTCCTGGTTCTTCTAGTTCTTCTTTTAGTTCTAGTTCTTCTTCTTCTAGTTCTAGTTCTTCTTCCAGTTCTTCTGCTAGTTCTAGTTCTTCTTCTAGTCCCAGTTCTTCTTCTAGTTATAGTTCTTCTGCTGGTTCTTGTTCTTCTACTTCTAGTTCTTCTAGTCCTAGTTCTTTTAGTTCTCCTTCTTCTAGTTCTTGTTCTTCTGATAGTTCTAGTTCTTCTTTTTCTAGTCCTAGTTCTTCTTCCAGTTCTTCTACTTCTAGTTCTTCTTCTTCTTCTAGTCCTAGTTCTTCTTCTAGTCCTAGTTCTAGTTCTTCTAGTTCTTCTTCTTCTAGTTCTCCTTCTTCTAGTTCTAGTTCTTCTTCTAGTTTTAGTTCTTCTGCTAGTTATAGTTCTTCTACTTCTAGTTCTTCTTCTAGTCCTAGTTCTTCTTCTTCTAGTTCTAGTTCTTCTTCTAGTTTTTCTAGTTCTCCTTCTTCTAGTCCTAGTTCTTCTTCTAGTTCTTCTACTTCTGGTTCTTCTTTTAGTTCTTCAAGTTATAGTTCTTCTGCTAGTTATAGTTCTTCTACTTCTAGTTCTTCTAGTTCTCCTTCTTCTAGTCCTAGTTCTTCTTCAAGTTCTTCTACTTCTAGTTCTTCTAGTTCTCCTTCTTCTAGTTATAGTTCTTCTGCTAGTTCTAGTTCTTCTTCTTCTTCTAGTTCTTCTAGTTCTTCTAGTTCTCCTTCTTCTAGTTATAGTTCTTCTGCTAGTTATAGCTCTTCTACTTCTAGTTCTTCTTCTAGTCCTAGTTCTTCTTCTATTTCTAGTTCTTCTTCTAGTTTTTCTAGTTCTTCTAGTCCTAGTTCTTCTTCTTCTTCTTCTAGTCCTAGTTCTAGTTCTTCTAGTTCTTCTTCTAGTTCTCCTTCTTCTAGTTCTAGTTCTTCTTCCAGTTCTTCTACTTCTTCTACTTCTAGTTCTTCTTCTAGTCCTAGTTCTTCTTCTTCTAGTTCTAGTTTTTCTTCTAGTTCTTCTGCTAGTTCTAGCTCTTCTACTTCTAGTTCTAGTTCTTCTAGTTTTAGTTCTACTTCTAGTTCTCCTTTTAGTTCTTCTTATTATGTTGCTTGAATTGGTTTTGTGCATGAACAACATAATTAAATGATGTTGAGTTTTCTCTGATACATTATAGGGAGAGGTTGAATTATTCACACTGCATCCACTGTTTGTAGTGTCTGATGTGATGTGTAGTGTGTGTGGTTTTGTTGTTTGGATGAATGTTGTGTTTTGTATTTGTGTTTTGTATTTTTGTATTTATTAAGTCGAGCCTTTTTATGCCAAACAACGCAGGCTAGGTTTACTAAATTAGATATAAAATTGAATAATTTGCACAAATTAATAGTTTTGTCTGTTTTTTATTTTAGATTTTAGATGTGCTAATGTTTGGAAAAAAAATATTTGATCTGTTTGTTTTAATGTACAAAAAACGATGGTAATATCTTCAATAATTTCCTTTTATGGATGCAAAATTAGGCTGAAATAATTAAATATAAACAGTTTTAACACAATGCATTTGGTGGTCAACACATTTAATTTGTACATGAAGTGGAAAATAATGAACCAAACACTACAAATTAAAGTAATGTGACAAGTAAGCACAAACCTCAATAATTTGTGTAATCACACAAATTACATATTTTTAAGTTTGATATTATTTTAAGATATATATTTAAATCTAAATTTTTGAAAGCAGAATATAAGATTTAGCTAAAAATAATGAGCAAATTAATTAAATATTGTTCATTTTGTGAGAATTTTGGATACTTAAACAAAATAAAAGTCAGGCATCGACTAGACCTACTCAAACGTGTGACACTGCACCAAGCAAAGGCCCCCCAGCTCCTCTGACGTCATATTCAGTTGCCGGCTAGGTTATTTTTCGGGTCAGGTCGGAGGGTCTTTGGAGGACAGGTAATCATGGCCCTGAGGGTGGTCAGACTGGTCATCCCGTCGGGAGCAGCTGCTGTTAAAGCTGTGAACATTACACAGAAGGTGAGAAGAGAAAACACGCGGACACAGAGTTTTATTTGTTCTGCTGAGCGTGTCAAGTTTACAAGGACAAGCTAGCAATGCTAGTTAGCTTCCTAGCCGTTAGCATCACAATCAGTCCCCACTAGGCTACCTGCTGGTTTGTTTATGAGGTTCTTGGCAGGAGAGAAATGAGAAAACAAGTTGCCAGCACATATAAGTAAATGTTAATTATATTTATCGACGCTTACGTGACGTTCCCAGGCAAACATGTCGAGATAACACCTTGTAATTATGCAGTTTGGTGAAGCTAGCCGGTCTCAATGTTGCTACATGCAGAGTTTTAATGGTACACCTGTCACGTTTAAGTTTTCATCAGCACCTTAACACTTTATTTTTAAAAAGTGTAATCCAGTGAGGTCGCAACTAGCACCTATTACTACCTTTACGGACAAATGTAGTCAGTGTGTCTCTTCACGTCACTTTACCTTTTACAAACGTTTACCTACTGTTTTACAGCTGATGACACCTCAGTGCAGACATATTTACATTTATCATCATGCATATACATTCATTGCATACTTGTTTAATACGTGAAGTTTATTCATTTGCAATTATTGACATTTATATGAGTTTGCATTTTATTTTTGCTACGTTTTGTCCCTATTTTAACGAGCACTATTTATGTTTAGATTCTCGTTGTGTTTTTACTTGTGTATTCCTTCCTTAGAAGTACAATGGTATGAGATTTTCTTGGTTCCATAACTGTCTCTGAAAATATCGTGGTTTCACGGTATCATCGTATCACAGAATTTATATTATTATCTTTCAGAATGATTCTTAAAGGAAAGAAAACAGACAGCTTATTATTGGTTGTACACACGTTTTATTACTATAACTGAAACCTTAAACCATTTTGTTAATGGAAGCTTGTGTCAAAAGTCACCCTTTTTAAAATATTTAAAATAAAGGGGACGTTCTCTGTCCAATTGCATTTTTAGAAAAAATATTGTAGATAAGCAAATGTACACAGTATGATAACCGTGAACTTTAATATCACGGTGTACCTTGAAACAGGTATATTGCTGCAATCCTAAAAGCACTAGAATTGAACTAAGGTGCGGTTAAATGCAGATATACTAAGCTGTCTGTTATTTAGGTACAACTAGAGCTGGTGTTCTCTCATTGATATAAATGAGCTGGACCAAATATTTGATTAAATTAGTTTCAGATTTATTGAATTTATTGCTCCGCGTGCAGGTACTGAAACAACAAAATGCAGTTCAGCATCTAATCAGAAATGCTGAATGATAAGGAATAAATAGAATCTGAAATGAACAGCAAGATGCATGAATATATTAGATATGGACAGTATGAGCATAGTTAGCAGTGCGGCTGTAGTATAAAGTAAATAGTGCAAAGTGTAAATTACAGGTAATTCTAATATTATCAATTGATCAATTTCAGGGCTCCTCCATTGCATTAGTGTTAGCTGCTAGGTGCACCTGAGAAAGCAGCAACTTAGCGCTGCCTATTGTAATTCATCATCACATTATCAGTCTGTTACCTATGGTTTGTTGTTTGTTGAAAGCACCAAAAATTTAAAGAAAAAGTTACTTATTTTACTTGGGCTTGCTCCTTATTATTCAGGATTGATGTGTCTGTTTCTGTAAATTGATTCATATTGTGACAAGCAGCATCGGATGAAAGACAGGAAGCAGCTTACAGCGATATTAACCCTTTAATGGCTTGGGCAAAAACAATGTCATAACTATAGTGGGTGTGAAAAAATGCAACAGCCACCTCACTAATGGTCAAAACAATTACCGACATAAACCGCCATGTTCTGAACACATTACAAATACTAACAAAACAGTAGCTGTTTATTCTGTTGCCTTGTCTTTGTCAAGGCTGGAATACCAACATAGTGCAGTGTGCAGATGTGTGAGGTTGTTGTTGATGTGACAGTCACTTTGTCCATTTCATTATTTGCAAATTTGTTTTGGAATATGTACCATAGAAACCACTAAAGATATTAAAATGGTCAGGTCCCTTGAGGCCCTTGTCCTCGTGTCATATCTAGTTTTATTACCTGTAATAAGTTGAAGGGATGTTTCCAAAGTGTCCATTCCCAGATAAACTTGAGTCGACATTTTCACAAACTAACTTCCTTCCTCGCAGTAAACCTGGGGCAGAGTGGTGTTCCTGTGTGGAAATGCTGGGTTGGTTGGTTTTTGAGATCTCGGGCAAAATGGGTTTGGAGGGAATCAAACTTTGGTCTGTATCAACTCTGTGTTATCAATTAATTAAAGCTGGTGGGGGTTTTTTTGTCATTCAGGCAGGAGTTCACACAAGCTCAGTGAGAAGCCTACGGTACGGCTGGTGGGCCTATGCGCTGGGCGAGAGGACGACGCCACGCTTTCAACAATACAGCAAAATCATCACCTTGGATGGCAACTTGGCCTCGGGGAAAGGAGCTCTGGCTCAGAAGCTGGCTGACAAGCTGGGTAAGTAACTCAGTGTAGGGATGCTTCACTAGAGAATCTCAGCAAGTGGTTCTCTCAGGTTTACAGTCATGTAGTGGATCAGTGAAGGCATTCACAGGCTAAAATGCTCAGTTCCTTCAATCATGAGGCTAAAATGGCTTAAATTTAGCTGATACTGCTCCCTGCATCAGAGGTGAGTAGTGATGTTGACATTTAAGAGTTTAAAAATCTGGTAATGTGTATTTTTTAAATCATAAACACACGGCTTAAACAGTTTTGACAAGGACCCTTGAAATTCGTTTATTAAAAATCGTGACAAAGATCTGCACAGAGCGGGACATTCATGAGTTCTCCCTGGTGAACAAATTAAAGAAAGGTGACACCATTTCTAAAGTGCCTTAGACTTGTCTCTGTCAGCTCCAGTTAACATTTATTGTTATGCAGCGGTCAACGTATCACTGCACACGCTTGACATTTTGGGAAATATGCTTGTTTGTGGTCCCAGCGGGAGTTATGCCTACTATACACAAGAGACTTTGAAAAGACTTTTTGGAAGATGAAAGTCAGACACCCTCTCACACTTGAAGACAATGTAAGTTTTTAGTTACACACTTAAAGGTTTTGCAAAGACTGAGGATCTTGCAGCATTGCTATTTGCAAAACTACAGCTAGATTTCTTTTGAGATTATTTCCATCCTGCTCTTGGTGGAAAATGTTACACCAAACTCCCTTTAAGAAATATGATATTTTAGCAATTCTTGAAGTATCTGTAAAAACACATAACTCTAGAAACACAAGATAAAAGGCATCATGTGTCGACAATATTCGTGTCAATTTTGGCATCAATATAATCCATAAAAATATTCTGGATTTGCGTACAAACTTAACATTTTGGAATTCGTCGCCTCAACTTGCTACCAGCCCCTGTTGGTTAGCTGTGTTGTAGTAGTGGGAGGAAACAGTGGGAATGAGAGGCGAAGTGTTTTCAAAATTAAGATTTCTCACTAAAATAAGTGCTGGTTGGTGGATCAGATACACGCTGAATTAAATACGAACTCTTTCAATAGTCTTTCCAAAAAAAAAAAAAGTTACATTTTCTGTAAGGCGCGTCGTGGGAGAAATTGTTTGGACGCGTGTTCTGGTCAACAACAATAAACCAGTGTCCGATTGGTCAGGTTTCTTTGAGTGTGGTGACCCATTTATTTTAGCATGTGCTCACCTTCACACAGGTGAAACAATGTATGTCCATTATTGAGGTAAGTTTCCACTTAGCAGTTTCAGAGTCCATCACAGGTAAACGTTCATTCAACTGTTTCAGTTTCAGCCGGCTACAAACTCTTCATGTTGCCACGCTTGACACGGTCAAAAAACTGTTTGCTTCCCTGTCAAACACCTGCTGCCCCTTACCTATATTACCTGTGTTTTCCTGTTCTAGTGTGCCACCCTGTGGACAGACAGTAAAACTGCATATTTATATGTAGTCATCATTATTTAAACATGAGTTAAAACCAACACAAATAATGTTATTGTGGGTTTGCTGCCTCCTGTTTGGTGCTGGAGAGAAGGCAGCCATGATTGTTGACAATATCCATGTCATTGAAGTTAAGTATTTGCATCAGCCATGACTAAAATCTTCCGATATCTATCTCCAGGGATGCTCTACATGCCTGAGCCTGACACTTACTACATGGACAAGATGACCGGGGAGAAGGAGCCACTTCCTGTTGACTTCAACGGGATGTGCAGCCTGGAGAAGTTCTACACGGACCCCAAAGCTGCTGATGGAAACAGCTACAGGCTACAGCTGTGGATGTACACCATGAGGCTGCTTCAGTATGCCGACGCCATCGAACACCTGCTCACCACAGGTATCAGTGACTTGGAGGGCTGAGTGTTCTGTTGGGTCATTTACAGCCAAAAACTATTAATCAAAATCAAGTTTGGGATATCAGCTGATTGATTTTAGTAGTAGAAGTTGGTGTATGACAAGATTTACAGAGTGTTAACAGAGTCATCCTGATCTTCTGTGTTTTAAGGTCAAGGAGTGGTCCTGGAGCGTTCTCCCTTCAGTGACATGGTGTTCCTGGAGGCCATGTTCAAAGAGAAATACATCAGGAAGGAGTGTGAGTACTCAGGATGCACAAACACAATGCACAACCACTTAAAGTAATTATATATTTCAGTAGGCTTGAATATAAAAGCTATTGACAGGGATTTCCCAAGTCTGTTTTCAGATGTTAAACTTGGTCATGACGTGTATTGTGAAAACAAATTATGTTCCATTGGTTACACATTGTTTAAAGAAATGCCCCGTGGCTTGCAGGTGTGCAGCACTACAATGAGATCAAAGGCATCAGCATCTGCGAGTTCCTGCCGCCGCATCTCGTCATCTACATCGACCTGGCAGCCGAGGAGGTGCAGAAGAAGCTGAAGCAGAGCGGCAAGGTAATGAGACACATTCACTGACGCCACGTGATGCCGTCATCTCCGTGGGAAACTGTAATTATGTCAATACATCTCAGTTTCACTCATTAACTTTCAATAGAAGACGTAATGTTCAGTGTCAGTAGGTGAATAAACACCTCAGAGGAGCGGATACACTGATTCCAAATAAAACGTTGATATAAAATGCTAATATTTTAGGGTCACCAAGCCCCTAAATTTGGTAGCCAAAGTACATTTTTGATGTCCCTTGTGTAAACTAATGTAAAAACACTATCCTACAGAAAAGGCAATTTAACACAAATTTACATAGCCTTCCATGACTGTGACACTTCAGTAAAACAAAAGACATCAACACAGTGAAAATATCTTTGTTAACATACGATTTATTCTCTCATAGTCTCATAGTTCATAGTCTGATGTTTCTTTACTGTATTGTCAGTGATAATTGTGATCGGATTAATAAAAACATCATTAACATGTTGAGGAAATAAATACTTAACGTTCCTCTCCACAGAAACTCTCAGTCCTGCGTTGTTTAGCTCTGTTAGCTGTTTGCTGTATTAGCTCTGCTAGCTCCACTGGTTCAGTTATCTCCATTAGCTTTGTTCACGCTTAGCTATGTGGGTTCAGAGAGCTCCGTTAGCTGTTAGCTCTGGTAGTTCAGTCAGAGTGTTAAGTTCTATTAACCTCATTAGCTGTTAGCTCCTCTGGTTTGCATAGCTTTGTCAACTGTTAGCTCTGTTGGCGAGTAGTTCGGTTAGAGTGGCTAGCTCTGTTGGTTCTGATAGCTCTGTTAACTGTTAGCTCTATTAGTTTGGTTATGTCTGTTAGCTGTTAGCTGTATTGGCTCCCTTAGCCTTGCTCACTGGTAGCTCTAGTAGTTAGATTAGAGTGGTTAGCTGTGTTAGCTCCGTTGGTTAGGATAGCTCTATTCGGTCTATTGGCTAACTCCGTTAGCTCCGTTAGGTGTAAACTCTTCGAGCAGTTATTTCTCTTAGCTGTTAGCTCTATTGGTTTTTTAAGCTCTGTTCACTATTAGCCCGAGTAGTTTGTTTAGAGTGGTTAGTTCTGTTAGCTTCATTAGCTGTTAGCTCTGTTGGTTTGATAGCTCTGTTAGTGGTTAACTCTATTTCCGTGGTTATTTCTGTTAGCTATTACCTCTATTGGCTCTGTTAGCTTTGTTCACTGTTAACTGTTGTAGTTTGGTTAGAGTGGTTAGCTCTGTTAGCTCCATGTGTTGTTAGCTCTTTCAGTTTGGATACCTTTGTTAACTGTTAGCTCTATTGGCTTAGTTAGCTTTGTTCACTGTTAGCTCTACTAGTTTGGTTAGAGTGGTTAACACTATTAGTTCCATTAGCTGTTAGCTCTGTTGGTTTGGATTAGCTGGTAGCTCTATTGGCGCCATTAGCGTTGTTCACTGTTAGCTCTAGTAGTTTAGTTAGAGTGCTTTGTTCTATCTCAGTTGGCTCCATTAGCTTTTGGCTCTGTTAGCCACACACTACAAAACTCCGCTGCCCACCGGCTACTAACAGCTAGCTAGCTCTCCAACAGCATGAAGACATGCTCTGCTCAATTAAGATGGTCATTTGCTAAGTGGTAGTTATTTATACATACAAAAATCCTGTTCATGCTGGAGGCGTCTCGGGGTAAATCTTTGTTCGCCCCAAACACATTTTCTGTCGCCCCGGGGAGACTGTTAGCATCGAGCCCTGGTTCAAGAGAGAACTGAAAACTTAGTGACTACAGGGGGCCACCTGCAGGCGATGTCTGGTGGCCTCAGAGTATGTTTTTGTGGCCAGGGGCTGTCGTGCCATGGTTAATGTTGAACCCTGGTATAAAGTTTCATAGTATATAGTGTTGTGTTTTAATCTGGCTGGTGAATCAGTTAATCATTACCAATTATTAAAATGTAATCTCTGTATTCTCAGTCCTATCTTCAGAATGTGCCCCTTACGTATCTGAAGGGCATTGAGGAGAGCTACAAGAAATCTTTCCTGCCCCAAATCAGGTGAGAATTTGAAACTATGTAGAACAAACGTGTAAGAGATTTCTGACAGCTGTCAAATTTAACATAAATCACATTTGATTCTTATCGTCTTACGTTTTTCTGTCAGTAAACAGTCGGAGGTGCTAGCTTACGAAGCAACCCAGGCCCAAGATGTTGAAAGGGTAAGATTCTTTCTCAGGTGTTTTTTGATGCCTAAAATCTATTTATTATTTTGTGTAGACAGCTTACGGGTTGTGTGCTGTCCACAGGTGGCAGAAGACATTGAGTATTTGAAGTTTGAGAAGGGGCCGTGGCTGGAGCAGGATGATGTCACCTACCATCACATGAGGATGCTGTGAGTTCTTGATTAATGTTACACGTTCCCACATTTAAATGCAAATTACACAGAGGAAGATCTCCAACAGGTGAAGTCGGATTCACAGCCTCAGCCTCCACTTGTCACACTCATTATGGATAAATATGCAAAGCACCTGAAACGAATCACATGGAATACTTAAAATGCAGATTCCTCCTGATTGCCTTTTATACGCTGTATTCCTCCCATACATCAGCATACATCAGCACATTGCTGTGATCTGATTTTTTTTTCAGTGCCCTTTTGTCTGTCTTTCACAGTGTGGAAGACAAACAGAGGGTGGCAACACTGACCCACATACCAAAGTTTCTTCCAGAAATAACCATCGGAGCCCACGACTATGATGAAAAATACTACGCCTATAAAGCGGTATGTAGAGACAAGATGCTCGTTTGTTACAGCCATGAAAATGCCATTCCTAATATCACTCTCTGCTTCATTTGTGTCCATATGTACGTTATATTTAGACTTTATCTACTGCACGGTAACTCACAAGGTTTACCGACTAAACACTTGTCTTATATCAGACATGTTTTCCCCACATGTACGACATGCTAACGTTATTAGCATAAGCCTGTGACATTTTACATTGTATAAATTAGCATAGTGGTATTTTCTTCTACTCATATGAAGGAACAACAGCAACATTAAACAAAGGTAACGTCACAAAATTAGGCTCCAGAATAACTCGCAAGGTTCATCTTCTTTTCCCACACATATACAATATGCTAATGTTATTACCATAAACCTATGACATTGCCTGTTACATAAGTTAGCCTAGCAGCTAGCTGACGTTTTCTCTTCTCATATGATGCCAGGACAAATTACAAACAAGACTGAGATGCAATTTTAGGGGACTTCATTGTCTTGTCAATTTTTATCTGTGAAATAAAGGTACATGAAAGCTTCGTTTCCACTGAAGGAAATGGTTTCAGCTTACAATAATAAACAGGAGGTCTGTGACGCCATGACTTGTAGTTAGATTTCTGTGGAGGTGCACGTCAGGCTCGCTGTAGGTATGGCCTGATTGAATGCAGAAGTCTGGTTTAAGGCTTTGAGAGAGAGTAGCTCATGTTCACAAATGTTGATTATGGATTTATGGATGCCTTAAGTGCTCCCTCAAGTACATCTCTTGAATTTCTGCACTGCTCTGCTCAGTATAACTAAATAAAATCTACCACAAATTACACATTTAAACAGCTTCCAAACACAAAGAATGTCCCCTGGGATCTATATATATAAATCAACAGCTGATTTCCTTCTTTAAGTGAAATCCTAAATGATTGTTTTTTTTCCACCTGGACCTTTATGCTCTGCCATTTCTCCTCTAATCATCACACTGTAACTATCACAAAGTCACATATATGGAGTTTCTTGTCGAGCCGTGAGCCTCACGTAGGTTTACATTACCAAAGGTTTATGACAAAATCACTTGGCGACACCGACTCCCATGCGCGCACAGTGAGAGAGGAGAGGGAGAGACGCTGTGCTGCTGCCAGAGGAGCCGCTGAATGAGTTCCCTCTGAGCAGTAAGTCACTAAAAGAGTCTGAGAAGTCCGGGGCTGTTCATGAAACATTCAGGACGCCACAGTTTATTCCACACTACTGAAGCTGCTCCTCTTTTTGGAACCACCGCGGAGTCGGTAATAACAGTATGATGTCACTATGTCAACAAGGTGAAATATCGCGAGTATCACAATATGAATTTTTCATATCATATTAAATATTGTACCCGTGTTATTGTGAAAGAGATAATATGGCACACCCCTACTGCTCTCTCTTGTTCAGGGCTGGGCTGGGACGAGCTAATATCGACCGGTATATTGGTGTCTCAGATTCACAATCAACAAACAACAGGAAATTATGTCTTAGAGATAATACCAATCAGTTAGAGGAGAAGTTGCTGTGCCCTAATGCTGTTCCCACAGATCAGCTGGGATCGTCTCTAATGAGACACTGGCTGCTGCTGTATAACAGTAATTAGCTGCGATGCAGACGTATGGCTTGCCCTTTTCTTTTATGTTTTGTCATTATCTGAGGATAAGTTGCATTATCTTGTGATGAGCACTTTATTGAAAATCACACCGAGGATCCTGTCTCCATCCCCTGGTGTTCTCTATATATTGAATACTCTTATTTCTCTACCCTTTGCCACGTGAAGCCCGAGCAGCGCTGCCAGCGCCGTGGAACTAATTTCCTTCCGCTGAAATATTGAACGACTCGCGGTTACGAGAAGGCAAATGCCAGATATGGAATATTCTACAAGGCTTTTGGTATCATCAGTCTTGCAGGGAAACATTTGGGTATGACCTTTTCTGTTTATTGACTGGAGACTTTTTTGTCTCCCCTTGCTGCAAAAATCAGGCTGCGTAATGCTACAGGAGGCTGCGACCTGACATTTAGTTCTGAGCCCGGATCTCGGTGGAGAGAATGAGAACTGTGACACGTGGTGGCGTAATCTCCCCCGGCACACTTGAGTTGACAAAGTAAAGTCAAGGAAAGACGTTTGCGACGCTGATTTATTGCAGCTTCCATCAAATATATGAAAAAATGTATTTGACAGTCAGAAAACCTGAAGGTGTAACAAGGAGTGATGATTTTTGTTTTTTACTGACATTATTTAACCGATTATTCAGCTGTCAGCAGTGAGGGATTTTCCGCTGATCAAACACAACACCTTCCTGCATTACTTGAGAATTAGATATAATTATATTTAGTGTTAAAATTTAACTCTGCAGGCAGTCCACTTACCTTAATTAGATGCTTTCAGCTGCTTCAGTTCCAAAGAGTTGCTCATTTTTCAACCATCCTTCTGCTTTAAATGTTCACGTCTTGTTCCTTTTAGTTTAATTGTCAATTTGTTTTGTCCTTGCAGCTCCCTGGGAAGAAGTATGCCCCTGGTTATAACGCAGATGTCGGAGACAAATACATCTGGCTGAAGTGAACGAGTCCACAAGTCTGTAACTAATTCAAGCCGAGTGAAGTCTGGACTGCTCGTCCGTTATTGATCCACTTGTCTCCTGCTGTACATCCTAAATAATATGTATGTGTGAAAAGAATAAATTTTGAATCTACAAAGTGTCTTTTGTTCTGACTCTTCATGCCGGGGAGGATGGGAAGATAGGAACTTTGATGCATAGGATCATGAATCAAGCGTGGGTCACTTTGACATGCTGCATTGTTGAAAAAAAATGTGTGAATAGTGTTGGAAAAGTCTGAAAATCCAAAATGACCAACATTTATCAACTAAGATTGAATTAAACGCATAAAACTGGTCCAATAAAGAGCAAAATATTCCAACTCATCATGAAATGTTTTTGCATTTTCATCCTCACAGTCAACGATTTATCCTCTTTTTCTTTGATTAGATGTGTTTATCACAGTTTTTTTTTTGTATTGCCTGGTAGCACTTTTTCTGTCAGTTGCATAAGCAGAAAAAATATTTTGGCGCGTCTGTGAAAAAACATCATAGGTACGTATTTTGTTTTGTGTTTCAAAGTCTCCATATTCCATGATCTTGCTCTCAGATCTACAAAGGAAACGCCACAATATTTCTGTTATTTATGAATATTTCTCTAAAATGCTCTTAGTATATGTGATTTAACTGTGTTGAGCTCTCAGAGTAAAAAAAAAACAAAAAAAAACAACCTAAAACAAACAAACACCATCAAACAGTTTACATCTCACACGTCCCCAGACAAGCAGATTAATCTGCTCTAAAACGAAATCCAACGCATGGTGACAAACATCAGAGTAGTAGTTTATCTTCCAATAGGTGGCCTGTGGTGGAGATGCTGCCAGCTGAACATCAAGGTGCATGTGGTGCAGCTGGCACTGAATGTGGTGACCATTTCATTGTAATGTAATAAATCTGCCAGCTCACGTTCCAGTGAAGACAGGACAGTTGTTCGGACCACTTGTCTGGTCTTTGGTTTTTAATCCTGTTTGTTGGAGAAAACAGTCTCCAGGTTTGACAGTGACCCTCAGGAGTGAATTTATATTTGGGGAAAAAAAGACGGGGGGTAATTTTTAAGTACGTCCATTACGAAAGAACATGTTCTGATTTAATTTGGAGTTACAGCTGCTCAGCAAAGACAAAGACTTTCTGGTGGTAAGGGCGAGCTTGGCTTTCAGTCATTGCGGGTGTGAAGGTGGCGTAAGATCAGCAGCTCCTCCTGCTTTTTTTTTTTATGTATCCTTGCAATGGATATTTATGGATGACAAAAAATGACAAAAGTTAAAGTATAAATAAAGAAATTAATGTATAAATAAATACAGAAATACAGTAACTAATAAATAATACAGCAAAAAACACTAAAGAAACAAATGAGAAAAATAAATAAATGCTGAAATAAAAAAAATCAATACACGCATTAATATGGAATTAAACAAATGCATAAATAAATGTATAGAAATTGATTATTTAATAGGATGTAAGCAGATAAATGCTTTAAATCTTTTCTGCATTTTTTATTCACCCACATTTTTTTTTATTTGTCTGTATGCTAATGTAGTAGAAGAACCTTATTTATTTCTTTATTTATTTATGTATGCATTTATTTGTTTATTTATTTTAAAATCTTAAATTTTTAATTAATGATTCTATTTTTAATTATTATAATTTAATTTTTGATTTTAAATGTATTTATCTATATTTATTATTATTTCATTTCAACATTTATTCTTTTTAAGATCTTAAATTTTTAATTATTTTTAATGATTCTGTTTTTGATTATTATAATTTAATTCTTAATTTTTAAAATTTATTTATTTATTTATTTATTTTATCCCTATTAAAGGTTTTTTGAGGGGAGTTTTTCCGCTGTGAGGGTCCAAAGGACAGAAGGATGTCGTATGCTGTCAAATTGTGATTGGTGATATTGGGCTCTATAAATAAAATTGATTGATTGATTGATTGATTGATTGATTGTTAAATTTATTACTTTATTTATTTCAATATTTATTTATCTGTTCCTGTATTTATTGATCCATTTATTTATTTATATTTAAGTAATTTTTCAACCTATCTGCTTTGATGTGTTATCGATATAACTTAGCTGCCATTTTATTTTTAGAATTTAGAAGTATTAAACTCCTTGAAGCACTCAGCAGCAGCTGGCTTGCTCACAGTGCACAAACTCCTCACATGCAGCTGATCAGGCCTGCCAACACTGATATTACAGACCTTTAATAAGCCGTAGTGTATGAGAGACATCTCCAGAAAACAAATCCTATTCACAATTATTTCAATAATACAAACAGAAATAAATAACCTCATTTGATTGGGCTCTGTTTTCTGTTGTAGTCACCAGTCACCGCTCCCTTATCACTCAGTCAATCACAGCCTTGTTTCAAGGCTCTACAGTGTCTTGGTTCTGTTAAGTCTGCCGATATGGCCTTCAGTTTTATTCTGAAGGACTGGAGCCAGAGCGCCCGTCTCTGAGAGAGATTATTATTTCCTGTTTGCTGGAGGAGGCTCTTGTTCTAATCAAGAATTGATCACCAGCACAGATACAAAGATAAACCGGGCTCAGTAGCAGAGTATAGAGGAGGGACGTGGGGAAATCTCCAATAACTTGCTTCCTGCTGCCAGATCTCAGCTCCCTCCTCACCACAACAGTCCGGCACGGTGCCCCAGACTGTACAATCTAATCTAGCTGTATTAAATTGCTCACCAGTGGATAGTGAACAGGTTGCAATGCATCTAAGACTCCACATATCAATGGCCTCGGAGAGCTGGAGACACACACAACCTCTGGAGCCCCGAGGTTGAAGGAAGAGTAAAATATGAGAAGTGTTGTTGAGCATCACACACACACACACACACACACACACACACAGTCACAGTGGATGTGAACTGAAGAAGAATTACTCAACATCTGCTAACCTAGAGGCTGAATTATGATGCCCTGCTCAGCTCTGGCCACATGATAGTTGATTAGATTGAAATGAAAGGCTGCTCCTCAGAACATCAAAAGCCCTGAGCACATGCAGAGAAACATAAGGAGAGTTTTCCTTGTTGTGCAGGGGAAGACGTCTGCATACTTCTTTTATTATTAGCCTGGTGGTGTCACACTAAAAACCACAGTTTAAATCCAGTAGGGGTGACATCCCCGCTGGTCACACCTCAAATCACCTTCTGTCTGTATCTGTTGTATGATGGGCCAAATCTGACCAGAGACAGTGGTCGCTGATGTCACTCCCAAGAGGCAACCTCCAGGGCTGAAAAATGAAGCTGACACTGGAGTGCCGAAAACTGCAGTTCCTCAAATGGCCACTTGGGGCTGGCTCCAAATGCGAGTCAATCACCTACCACCAATCAAAAGAGCCATTTTTGACCAGATAATACAAAAATGTCTGGAGCCACGAAGAATAGCCTATTTTAACTTTATATAAAGGAAAGGCAGCATATTAAGTCTAAATTAGCCGATTAGCATTATTAATAGGTCTAAATGAGCATTCTTTACTAACTCTGCAGAGGGCTATTTATGATTATTCAGTACTTTAACTTTGCAGATGTGGCAGTAAAAGCGCACAAACCTTTCCACACCCTATTAAATACTTTATTTTCCTTCAAGACTTTTCCTATTTTGGATTTGGAATCCATAGCTAGGCTAGCTAGGGAAACTTAAGACAAGCTACTGCTACTGAGGTTGGGCAAACTTCAGAGAACAGCGCGCTAGGCCATAGATGTAGGATAGAGGGACAAACAACACTCATATCTTGTTTCTGGGCGTGATGTTTAGAGCAACTAGGACCCACTGTCTGTGAGCTAGATGTCACTGTGTACCCAACACAATTTGCTATTTAACCAAGATTTCACGGCGTGGCTGTGACAGTACAATCCATATGAGCCTCAGTGTATTAAATGCAACGGAATTTGATGGGCAATCTGACGGGAATTGAGAAATTTGAACAAACATGCAGAATGAGAAACACCACATTTCCACTTAAAACTCGCTAACTAACGGCAGTTATTTTCCAGTTCTGTTATATCCTCCTCTCTGCTACATGTTCATGTATCAGTTCAGAAAGGGACTCAGTGCAGAGCAGCAAGTTAAAGGTTCAGACAAAAAGTGAGCTTTAATGAAGCTGATAAAAACATCCCAAAACGGACAGGTAACTGAAAGTCTAAAAGAAAGAAGAGCCAAAATTTAACTGAAAACCAGCCGGGATAACACAGTGAACACAGGGATATAAAAACAGAGGAGAAATCTAAAACAGAACACAAGAGACCAGGCAGGAAACAGAGCAGCAAACATCATCAACCCAGGAACGAACACAGACTAACTGAACAGGAACAAAGGGAAACACACAGGTATATATAGAAAACTAATCACAAGAACGAGACACAGCTGGAGTAGGAGGACACTGGCAAAAGGAAGTAAATTGGGATTGGCTGACAACAAGGGTGTGGAGGGGAACACTAGGGTGGAGCAAACAAGACTAAGAGGCCGTTTACACGTTGCCGGCTATTTTCATAAACGGACATTTCACCGTTTCCGTTTTCAAAAAGATCTTCGTTTACACTTACCCGTGTATATATACACAAGAGCACGCCAAACCTGTAGGTGGCAGTGTAACGAGAGACTCAAGCCTTCCATGTATCCATTGTCACCATAGCAACATAGGTCGCACTTTTGACACAGGCGCAAGTTACGGCGCATACTGTAACGTTGACTGCCTATAACTCTGTTTATCTCCGTTTATCTCAGTTTACATGCAAACGTGCAACCGGAGTTTTCCAAAGTCTCCACTCTGGCCGGAGTTTTTAGAAAGACTCGTTTTCAGAGGAGAAATCTCCGTTTGTGTGTAAACGAAGGGCACAAACGAAGGAAGATGTCTCCGTTTATCAAAATCACCGTGTACGTGTAAACGGCCTCTAATACAGAACAGGTGTGAAGGGAAGACTCTGGGAACAGGGAAGGACTAACGAGACAGGTGAAAGACAGGCGTGACAGGAAAACACACAAAGACAGAAGCAAACCCAGACATGACACAAGAAACAGATTAAACAAATACATAACATGAAACAGGGACGAACACAAACAGAAAACCCCCAGTGAATTCTATAAGATAACAGAGTATAAACAAAAACACAGAAACACATACAGGATAATTATGTTACAGTAAACATCTGCGTATAATTGTCCCTAACTTTACACTCTAAAAAAGAATATACTGGTTCAACTTAAGAGAATAATTAAGTTTACAATTTGCATGCATCCATGAAACAAAAGTATAATTTTATACAGTGAAAAACTAATTCACTTTAAGTCTTATCCACTAACCCCATGAGTCATTTTTAGAGTGTAGGTAATTGATGTTAGTACATGTTTTTTTCTTTATTTATTTTTTTAAAACTTGGTCTTAAATTTAATTCTTGGTGGCATAAAAAAGTCTTTAAAAGTCTGAAACTTAGCCTGCCTTAGGCTGTAGGAGCTCTGCCATGGCTGTAAATGCACCGTGCTAATCAAGCTAGCAGCTAGCGTTAGGGTTAGCTCCACACTCTGGTCCAGGTCACTTATGGCTCCAAAATACCAAACTTGAGGCTTCAAACTAGGAGTCCACAAACCACTCAGTGACGTCAGCAGTGGCTACGTACATTGTTTTTATACAGTAGGGGTGTAACGATCCATTGATCTAGATCGATCTGTATTGTTATCTTTAGGGTATGCTTTTATTTTGAAAGTCTGCGTCAAAGTCAAACAGCGGCAGGCAGGTGGCAAGCAGCCAAGAGAAAGACGATGAGGAGTACGTTATTTACTCAGCAATAAATCAGCTGTGTGGAAATATTTTGGATTTCGGAGAAAATGCGTGTCAACAGACAAAGAACGTGACAAATGTAAACAATGCTGTTAGGAGATAAAACACAAGGTAATGTTACCTGCCTGGACAAGCATCTCACTCCGTAACTTCTTACTGCGGCAACATTAGCTGCTCTGTTTCAACAGTGTTCGCTGAAAAATATGAGCATGTAGGCTAACATTGAACCTTACTGCTCTGTTGAGAGATGCAGTGACTTAAACCACTGGTGAGTGAGAAAAATAATAACGTTACATATGATTTATTAATGTATGAGAGGAAAAAAGTCTGTTAGCCGCTAAGCTAATTTATGCAACGTAAACATGCTTAAGCTGATAATGGGTGACGAGCAAAACATAATTGACATGTCATGAACCTTGACAGTTATTACTGGGCTGAATTTAATACTTTTGTTGAACGATGTTGTCGGTTTTATGAAACAGATGATGGTTTGGGATAAAATGAAGATTTTTTTCCAGAAAGGTCTGTCTGTCAGAAAGCCCTGAAGGTTAACTTATCCCATGTGCTGTTTTATGTGTGAGTGGAGTCAGTATAAGGTAAGGCTTTACTGCACTTAAGCGGTTACGGTTGTTTTTTCTTTTATGGCCAAAAGTAATAAATAAAGGTGTGGCAGCTGTCTGTAGCTAATTGTATTAAATGGGCAGATTATATTGTCTCATATTGATCACATGTCCCTGCATTGCATCGAATTGAAATCGTATCGTGGCAGACTTTGCAATGACAGATATGGTATTGTGATGAAACCAATGATTTACCCCCCTGTTAGTATACAGTCTGTGGTCTCTTCATTAAAAGGACAACCTGGGCTTTTTTCAAGCATCTCAAGCATCTTGAGAGCCAGACATGTACAGATGCTGCAGCCGTATCCAAACCAAGCTTTTCTAAATCCAGAACCCCTAATTTTCTCCAGCATGGATAAACCTATTGATGCAACCACCCATCTGCATCATGCTGACAGACACAAAGCTGTATAACAAAATATTTGCTGCCCAAACAGACCAAAGCCTCATCATCAAAAAGACTCTGGCTCCAGTGAGCCTCTTCAAGAGATCAAAAGTGTTTAAACATTTGGCCAAATCAAACCCTTTCCTCTGAACGCCTGGATGATGTACAGCGACAGGACCCACTCACCGGAAAGCCGAGCTCATTAGTACAGAAATGATTGCTGTATAACACATAGCTCTGACAGCTGTAGTTCATTGAAAATTATATATATTATCTCCCCATAAATGAGTCATCAACCTAAAGAAACAGAGATCTGCTATTATGATAATAGGCCTAAAAATATTCAAAGAGCAGCCACGGACTGAGAAGAAAGTGATTAACTTCAGCCTCTCATTATCCTGTCATATAAATGACCGGCTCCTACTTATCTCAGTAAGCCTCCAGCCCGACACTCTCCTTCGACACAAAACACGCTGCTCAGAGCTGTGGGCATGATATGCTGCATGACACCGGCACTCAAGTCCAGCTTCACAAGACAATCCAGGTTCTCAGAAGTTCTGCTTTCCAAGATAGCGTGGTAGTTGTGAGCCAGTACAAGCTCTGTGAGGACGTTCACTCCCTGAGAGAGAGATCTCCCCGAGGACAGAGAGCTGGTTCAGCCTCTGTAAACCTTGGAGGTTGATGAAAGTTCTGCCTTCCACAGAAACGATGTTATTCTCTTTCCAACACTTCAGACCCCGAAGTGCCCCAAAGGAGCCCAGAGGGAGCTCTGTCAGAAGGTTCCTGGACAGATCCAAATACTTTGTGTTGGATGGGAAGTTGCTCTGAGCAGTGGAGACATTTCTGTCGGAGCAGTTGCTATATTTCAGGTCTGGGAGACAGTTACATCCCTTATAACAAGCTCACACTGCCTGAGGAACTGAAGAGGCGAGAAATGATAGTGAAGGAAAAGTAACCTAAAGGCAGAAGTAAAAAAAAAAGAAACAAATGTGCTTGTTGCAAAGTTTCTCAATCTGTTGTTAGACTGTCACTTCACTCTGAAAAAGCTATTTGTATTTAAAGATCTAAACTGCTGTACATCACATGCAAACTGACTGATCAACAAAAGTTGTGAGTTAAAGCAGCTACAAAGAGTTTTAAACTATGAAACAGTCTCTGGTTAATACTGACGCCTAGATATAAAATAAAAACACAAGATTTGCTGTCTCTATGATAATTATTCTTAATGACTGTCGCCGTGTCTGATTTCCTGCCAAATCAGATGCAAAACAAAACTGGAAAATCTGTTTATATTTTCTCAGGCAGAAAGAAAAATAATAGAATTAACCAAAACACAAAAAAGCTTTAACGATTATGTAAAAAAGATGTGTGCTTATGCAAGTAAGTACCATGCAGTTTCAACCATCATGATGTCCGCCCATCAATTGATCCGCAGCTTTTGGCCCCGCAGAGCAAAGATAAAGTTAGCTCACCAGCAACAGTATCCTCACTTTGAGAAAAGGTATATATATATGACAGCTCCAAATTATACCTGAGGCATTTTACAGCAACTATGATGAACATCTCTCTCCCTGATGGATTCCACTATCCTGTCGGCTTTGTGCCTGTTATGGTACACCCATTTGTCAACGATCAAATTAAATTCCTCCCAGTGTTTTATCCCACCTGCCAATCCTGTTTCACTGAAGAAATACTTCACAATACTGACGCGAGGTACTCTCGAAAAGCCGTTTCATCAGGACTCTTAGGTGTGAACAAAACAAAAAAAAAGAGCACTTCACAGGTCACTCAGAGTGTAACAAAGAAAGAAATCAACTCTGGACAGTCAGCAGACAGTGGAGGCCAGACGCCTGCCAGGAGCTGAAAAGAGGTTGTCTATTTGCACTCCCAGTGCCAGAGCACCAGGGCTACTCAGACAAAGGCGGTGTGAATAATTGACAGCACAGCAGCCCAGTGCAGTCACATTGAACTAATGGAGGATGAAAAACATGAAGTCTGGAGAGGGGAAGTTGGCGCACTATCCTGTCTGGTATAATGTGACACAGAGGTCTTATCGGGTCGGGGAAAAGGTCACGTTTCAGAGGTGGAACAGATCAGAGAGCAGGAAAAAACATATTGGTGGACTGAAACCTACAGGCTGAGGGGAGAATAATGCACCAATGATGTCAGCAGGTATTTGAAGGCCTGGGGGGAGGATTTGGGTAAGACAAGTAACCAGCCACCTGTAATGAAGCTCAGCGTACGTTCAGTCACAAAGACTTTCTTTATGCTTCATTTATTCACAGTTCTTTCTTTATCTCACTCCTCCGCCTTCTTCCAATCCCTTTATTATGGACGTTTGCTCTTCCAGTTAAACCAATGAAATTTTGCCATGATCTCTACCAGCCAATCATGTTGCTGCTTTCACATTTTTAATCTGTTCTCCTCTCTGCTGCTGCCAGCTGTCATTGCAGGTCAAAGTGTCGTGCCCTCCTCCACCTCCAGTCATTATATCCAGAGCTCAGGTCAAGCTCATTACATCCAGATCCTCAGCACCCTCTCCATCTCACCACCGCAACAACCAGCCTCTGGGAGGGTTACCTATTCTAAAATCGGTTCACCTTCCCTCTTGAAATATACAACATCATGATGGGTCTCATCACCCAAGACTATTAACATTCTCATCCTTTTTCTGCCCATGTAAATAAATGTTTTACTCAGAATGAGTCTCTCCTGATTGAAATAGCAGCACTCCATCTGTGCGTTCAATACCCATACTACCATACTATATGGTATGCCAGAAAAAGATTTAGTATGTCAAATGCAATATGCCAAAAATACAAGGATGTCCTACCACATAAGGTCAGATTTAGCAGTATGCAAGCCAGCATGCTCTTGTGGTCATTCTGACCCACAATCCTCTGCACAGCGGACGATACGTCACATCAACTGAGCCGCAAACAGATGACAGCTTATTGACAGCTGTCAGAAGTTGCAATGATGGATGACAGCGCACTCAGGTGACTGATGACCAGTTGATTAATGATAAGAGGAATATTAATATAAACAACAACAAAAGAGCATAAGTATTAAACAACAATGTATATCCTCTTTAATTTTACTATCCTGAATATAATATGTTAGAATCTACAATGTATGCAGTTATTACTTATTGTAAAATAACAACATCAGAGCTGTCTGTGTTGGTCTCTGTCTCTGGTGAGCTTGGTGAACAGTATTTTATCTCCATGGTAACAGATGTATCAGTAAGAAGAGGCTCAAAATTCAGGGCGTTATATTTTGAGGAAGTAGTATGTCTCCTATGTTCTCATGTTCCTATGTTCCTAAGATCCTGAGTTTCCATGGTTCTATGTTTCGATGGTCCTATGTTCCCAAGGCCCTATATTCTCATGACCTTATGTTCCCATGGTCCTATGCTCCCAAGGGCCTACGTTCCCATGTTCCTATCTTCCCAAGGCCCTATGTTCCCAAGGTCTTATGTTCCTAAGATCCTGTGTTTCCATGTGTTCCCAGGGCCCTATATTTACATGGTTCTATGTTCCCATGGTCATTTGTTCCCAGGGTCCTGTTTTCCCATGGTCGTATGCTCCCAAAGGGGCTACATTCCCATGGTCCTATCTTCCCAAGGCACTATGTTCCCAAGTTCCTATGTTCCCATGGTCCTATTTGCCCATGTTCCTGTGTTCCCATGTTCCTATGTTCCCAAGGTCCTATGTTCCCAAATTCCAAAGGTCCTATGTTCCCAGGGTCCTATGTTCCCATGGTCCCATGTTCCCAAGGTCCTGTGTTCCTATGGTCCTTTCTTCCCAAGGCACTATGTTCCCAAGTTCCTATTTTCCATGATTTTCCATGGTTCTATGTTCCCATGGTCCTATTTCCCCATGCTCCCATGTTTTTATGTTCCCATGGTCCTGTGTTCCCATGGTCGTATGCTCCCAAAGGGGCTACGTTCCCATTGTCCTATCTTCCCAAGGCACTATGTTCCCAAGTTCCATGATTTTCCATGGTCCTATGTTCCCATGGTCCTATTTCCCCATGTTACTGTGTTCCCATGTTCCTATAGTCCTATGTTCCAAAGGTCCTGTGTTCCCATGTTCCTATGTTCCCATGTTCCAAAGGTCCTATGTTTCCAGGGTCCTATGTTCCCATGGTCCTATGTTCCCAAGGCCTTGGGTTCCCATGGCCCTATGTTACCAAGATCCTATGTTCCCAGGGTCCTATGCTCCCAAGGTCCTTTGTTCTCATCGTCCTGTGTTCCCCTGGTCCTATATTCCCATGGTCCTATGTTCCCCTGGTCCTGTGTTCCCAAGGTCCTATGTTCCCAAGGTCCTATGTTCCCATGGACCTGTTTCCAAGTTCCTGGTCCATAGTTTTGGTTAACTCTGCATATCAATACATAAGACATAGAAGAGCCATAAACAGATTTCAGTCAGACAATTCATGTTTTAAATGTATATTTCACCAGCAGAACACAGTTGGTTTGGAATCTAGACTCCAGCCTCATCGCTCCCCACAGACATGTTTACATGAGATGTTTGGGGTTGATGATGAAATACCTTCTCTCCCTTGACGGAGCCTGCAGGTGATGGAGGTGGGGCTGGCAGAGCAGGCAGCAATATTAATGCAGGGCAGCAGCAGCACTGACAAGGCAGTGGGAAAGCTGGGAAATTTCTGCAGCTTAACTAGACCGCCAGATTGGGAAGGTGTGTTTTGTTGATGGCACATAGAGTGGGTGGGTATGATGTATGAATTAGTGCAGCTCGAGTTGACTGCCTGGACTAGCTTCCAGGCATCGCTCCATTTAAATGTAAGAATAAAATTGATGATTGTCTGTCAAGGTTTTGGGCACCCTTTCCAGGTCTTTTTCCCGCACCTTTACCTGTTTGAAGATTGGAAATAGTTCATTCATATGGATATTTTACCTTAACCTGACCTTTGACCTCTTTCCTGACCTTAACCTGTTCAGAAATGGGAACTAAACCTGGCTCTGGACTACTTTTCTAACCCTTTGCCTTGTTTTCGAATCCTTAATTGTTTAGTTGTTATTTTTCCAATAAATTCATCCTCATTATAGTTTTTTAATTTGTTGGACTGCAATTAATTTTGGAACTGTTTTCCTGTCATAAAAAAATAACTATATTTAGACAGGGACCTGTGCCAGTACAATTTCATATTACTAATAATAGTAGGAATACATTTTATTTATGAGCATGTTTCAAGTCACCCAAGGACATTTTGCAAAACCAGATAAGACCAGCGGTACATAATAAAAGACAACGACAAACAATAATGATAATAACAAATAACAACAATAATGACGTGCATATACAGATAAAAGAATATACTCATAAAAAACACATTATCACTTTCAGAGTCATCATTTTAGTCCCCTAACCAGTGTCATATTTAGCAAACACAAAGCTGGAAAACATAATTTCAGGTTCACATTATGTGCTATATAGAGCTGGGGAACATAGAAATGACCTTCTCTTTCACTTTGAACAAATGCCTGTCATATTCATTTATTATTACCTTATTTATCTAAATTTAAATGTATAGACTGTAACTACCTTTCTGTACTTGATCTAATGCCCAAAAGATTCAGGAATATCCTCCTGAGACCCTTCATCCCCATACGAGCACATCACATCTTGGGTTTGCTGCAGCTTATACTTCATTCTACTTAACTTAGTCGGAGCAATCCTAGCAACAGTAACAAGCTACGATGCTCGGAAATATTTGTTTGAGGACACTGGGACTGTATTATTGCAGCATTTTACACAGGCCAATCAGGTGTGACTTCCTACAGACAAAAAAGACATGCCTAGCTTGGAGTATGGAGCAAGGAAATTTCAATACATACTGAACATGTTCAGGCATTTAAATTAACTGTTTTATTTTATGTTATTACAAACTTGTGGCTATTTAAAAATGTAGTTTCATAAACTAGGCTTGGGAACAAAGATCACACCCCGAACACATCCCATTTCCACCCAAAAGTATTTAAGCACACCTGATACATTCTCTTTCTCTTCGACACATTTCTCACATCCCACCCGGCCAATCCCTTCTCACCTCTTACATGTTTTTCTCTGCTCTGTTCTGCGTAGAGGAACCAGTGGGGGCTCTAGACAACAACTCCCTCACTCAGTCTCACTCCCAGGATCTCTCCTGCATTCCTGCCTTCAACCAACACATCCATCATCGCACTCACCCGCTACCCAGAAACCCAGACGTCATCCCTTGACCCTCAATCCTTAATTTCTCACTGTTCATCCCTTAATTTCTCACTCTTCATCCCTTGATACTCATTCTGTCATCCCTAACCTTTCATCCATTTGGCCCTCTGCCCTCATCCCCTCATCCCTCAACCCTTCCACTCTCATCCTTTCAACCCTCATCCCCTCATCTCTCAACCCTTTGGCCCTCATCCATTCGTCCCTCGACCCTTTGACCCTTATCCATTCATCCCTCATCCCTTCATCCCTCATCCATTTGACCCCCTACTCTTATTAATTCATGCCTTAGCCCTTTGACCCTCATCCATTCATCTCTCAACCCTTTGACCCTCATCCCTTCATCCCTCATCCATTTGACCCTTGACCCTCATCCATTCATCCCTCATCCCTTCATCCCTCATCCATTTGACCCTCTACCCTTATCCATTCATCCCCCAATCCTTCAACCCTCATCCATTCATCTCTCAACCATTTGACCCTCAACCCCTCGACCCTCATCCCTCATCCATTTGACCCTCAACCCTTTGACCCTCATCCATTCATCCCTTCATCCATTCGACCCCCTATTCTTATTAATTCATCCCTTAGCCCTTTGACCCTCATCCATTCATCTCTCAACCCTTCGACCCTCATCCCTTCATCCCTCATCCATTTGACCCTCTACCCTTATCCATTCATCCCCCAATCCTTCAACCCTCATCCATTCATCTCTCAGCCATTTGACCCTCAACCCTTCGACCCTCATCCCTCATCCATTTGACCCTCAACCCTCATTCATTCATCCCTTCATCCCTTATTGATTCGACCCTCATCCCCTCATCCCTTCAAACCTCATCCCTTCATCCCTAATCCATTCGACCCTTGACCCTCATCCCTTCATGACTCAACCCTTTGACCCTCATTTCTTTATCGCTCATCCATTCGACCATCGACCCTCATCCATTCATCCCTCAACCCCTGACCCTCATCCCTTCACCCTTAACCCTTTGACCCTCATTCGTTTATTGCTCATCCATTCATCCTTCAACCCCTGACCCTCATCCTTTTATCCCTCAACCCTTTGACCCTCATTCCTTTATCGCTCATCCATTCGACCCTCAACCCTCATCCATTCATCCCTCAACCCCTGACCCGCATCCTTCACCCTTAACCCTTTGACCCTCATCCATTCGACCCTCAACCCTCATCCATTCATCCCTCACCCTTTACCTCCTCATTCCTCCATATTCATCCTTTTATCCCGCACCCTTCATCCGTCAGCCCTTATCCCTTTGTCCTTCATCTCTGACCCTGAACCTTTCATTCCTCACCCTCTGACCCCTCATCCCTTCATCGTACATGCTATCATCCCTCCATCCCAATCCTTTCCTTCTCTAATCCCGCTATCCTTACCCCTTCATTCTTTCCTCCAAACCCATATTGGCATGGTCTTTGTAGTGATAAACCCAGTGTCCCCATATTGAGGTCATCATGTAGTTAAAGAACGACTTCCTGTTCAAAGACAATGCTTAGTTTTTCATACCTATCAGGTCCCACTGATCCCAAATAGCTAGGAGATATTAAAAATGCACACCAAACAAAAGCTCAGGTCTCAAGAGGATATTCAGTAAAATAAAAATATAGAGTAGAGTTTGGGAGATTAAAAAAGAAGAACCCTGTCATTACTCAGTGGACTGACCAACACGCTGAATGGCTTTCTGGGTTTTGGAGGCAAATGATGGCTATAGGAGCTTTGTCATGTGTTAAGGATTTGGGAAATTTCACATCCCTGCGGAGCACTTCACTAAAAGCCGACTTTAAACTTTCATCTAAAACTCATGGCTTCCAGGATTAAAGCTAATTTAACGCTATACAGCAGGCTGATATTGAACGTGTTGCACCAAAAAGCAAATTTCGCTCCATAGAAATGCCCTGGGAAGCCCCGCAATGACTCAGTGATGAAGCCCAGGGAAGATTATTGGTGCTGGGGTTCATTTCTCAGCTGCAGTGAGCTGTGGCTGCTGCTCGGTGTCGTGGGAGCCCCTGAGCCTGGAACAGAGAACCAGAGCAGGTGGAAAAAGAAAGGTTAAATCAACAAGCCTAATTACCATTTATTAAGCAGCTCAGCGTAACTGCTTACTGAAATCATTTCTTCATGTCTTTCTCAGGGTATCTGTTAATATGTCAAAGGCTAAAAGTGGAGCCGGTCTGATGATAACACATCAGGCTCTAGTCAGGAGGCAGCAGATGGCAGTGTTGCTATCTGGATCCGTGCAGTGTGAAGACAGTGTCTAGGAGACACTATGTATGAAGCTGTGGGCATATGTGCCTCTGAGTAACACCACTGAATGGTGAAATACATGCTCGCAGAATCCTGAGTTAGAGGGTGAAACACCTTTCTCTCCTCACTTTGGCTGTTGTTTGCAAGATAGGTGTGTGGAGTTGAGAAGTGAGCGAAGCCCCTGGCAGTATTCTCCTCACTGCATATTCCCATTGCAACGTTTTCTTTTACTGATATCCTCAATATTCATAGAAACACGGGGTGAATGGGTTTGACAATGGATGGGTGGATAGACAGAAACACAGGGGGTCTCCTGGATGATTAACACCACCATAGATATGTTGTATGTTATGTTCATCTGTCTAAATTATTAAAACTTTGGTTCTGAGAAATCTTTTTTTTCTCCGCACTGTTTCTTATGGCAGATGGCTCTAAATAATACAATACCCATGAACCTTGGCCGCTGTTGCTATGGAGAGGCAGCCAGACATCGGTGAAAACTTCAATATGCATTGTTTTTCAGAATAAAAGTTGGCATTGTGCAAACCATGGCAGCAGATAATGTTGAAACTTTCTTGTGGAGACACAATGTCTTGGTAAAATACAAATATATATATATATATATATATATATATATATATATATACTGGGTGTAAGATGCAGGCGGGAAGAGCATACCAAGGTCAGAACGGAAGACTCTTCCTAAGGTGGTGGAGTATAACCAAGCTAAGATTCTGTGGGACTTCCAGATCCAGACTGACAAACTGGTGATGGCTAACCAACTGACCGACATTGTATTGATCGACAAACAACAGAAGAAGACAGTGGTGATAGATGACAGCAACATCAGGACGACGGAACATGAGAAGCTCGAAAATACCAAGGGCTGAAAGAGGAGCTAGAAAAGATGTGGGGAGTAAAGGCAACAGTGGTGCCAGTGGTAATCGGAGCACTCAGGATTGTGACCCCCAGACTGGGAGAGTGGCTCCAGCAGATTCCAGGTACAACATCTGAGGTCTCTGTCCAGAAGAGTGCAGTCCTAGGAACAGCTAAGATACTGCGCAGAACCCTCAAACTCCCAGGCTTCTTCTGGTAGAGGAGCCGAGCTCAGTCTCATGGTGCTAGACCTGGGATGTAACTCTCCATGCACTGTGAGAAGATTCCTTGCCTTGATATCAGTGGCCTCTATCTCCTCATTTGGTGAGCTGATCATATTATTATGGCAGGGTGCACGTGTTGATGGCTCAGACCTTGTTCGGCCGTTCAGCCGACTTTCCAGGACCTGCCTTATTCTTTCTAGGTATTTGGCTGTGGCTGACTTTCCTGCGGCCTCCTCATGGTTCCCATTTACCTGCGGGTCCCCAGGGTATTTGTAGCTGTCCTGAACATCTGCAATGCTGCCTTCTGGGTAGTCCAGTGCCCTCGGTTCTGATCATCATCCCTCATTTTGACACCATCTGACCACACTTATCTAGTCCGAATGACATTCCGATGTCATGGCTGTAGGCGGACCCTCATGTAGGTTTGTTGTACCCCATCAATCTCTAGTTGTGATAGCAGTTGTCGTTTGTGAATGTTGGAGCACTGGGAACATACAGATAAATGTAGGACATACAAAGCAGCTGGCCTGTGGTAATGTGTAGACCTCATGGATGTATAGAGAACTGGAGACAACGTTGGAGGTGGGGTCCTGTTCATATGAAAGTTGCTTCTTGGTGCATGAAGCCAGAAAGTTCCTGCAAGATTACCCTGTTGATCGGCATTGTGTGGCCCGTAGAGCAGGTGCACTAGAGACTGATGTTGACAGAGCCAGCTACTAAGGGTTTAGCACTTCGGGAACTTGAATAGGGATAAAATGATTAAATCAAACAGCTCTTCTAGACTTTCCAAATGTCTTACCTTATGTGTCCAGCAAAGGACGAATGTTTTGTCTGTGAGTCTTGAGTTATAATAAAGCCAATTTGTGTACTTGTGTTTGAAACTGTCAAACACCACTTGCATCTACTGTTTTGGAGGTGTCACTGCAGAGCGACACAGACACACAATCACACAAGTATATTATGGATGCTTTCTGAACTGCATACTTTTTCTTTTATATATCCGTCACCATGGAGATAATACCATTCACCAATGTCGCCAGAGACGGAGGTCAACATGGATGGCTCTGATGTTATTCTGCAATAAGTAATTACTGTTTACATTGTAGATTCTAACACATTATACTAATGATAGTAACATTACATTGGCTTTACATTTACTTACTGTATGCCCTTTTGTTGTTGGCTATATTTATGATTATTATATTTAATTAAACAATTAATATTCCTCTTATCACCAATCGACTGGTCATCAGTCACCTGAATGTGCTGTCATCCATCATTGTGACCTCTGACAGTCAAGGTGATGTATCTTTAGCTGTGCAGAGGATTGTGGGTCAGAATAGTCAGAAAAGCATGCTGGCTTGCATGATGCAAAATTGGACGGGATGTAGTAGAACGTCCTGGTATTTTTGACATACTGTATTTGACATACTATTTATTGGGACATACTAAATCTTTTTCTGGGACACTATATAGTATGGTAGTATGGGTGTTGGAACACACAGCACGTATTAAAGGAACGTCCTCAGGCTGGCATGTTTGGACCAGTCATACGCCTTTCCATTGTGGGGAATAAGAATTTCCCACATGCAAGACCTGCATAAATCAGAGAAAGCAACTAAACCGGAAATCCTGCAAAGTGAGTAATTAACCGGGGATTAGTGGAAGTCAGTGAGTAATCAAAATTATATCAGGGTAACTGCACTTTCTCAACTGCAACAGTGTAATCCTTTCAAAAGACAAACAACAAAAATAGCCAAACACTGTATATCACAGAATAAGCTCTTAAAACTACCTCCTACCTCTACAGTAAGTCATGGTTTCAAGGCCACACTATTGTAGCAGAGCAGCTCTGATTCGAAAGAAATAAATGTAAAAGTCAAGATCATGAAGCAAATTTCTCTGCATTCATTTGATTCCCAGTCAAGAAACTCTGGTAAGAACTGCTTTACCTTGTTGATATGGACTTTAAAACTCCTTTTGACTCCTTTTGAACATTTGTAGCATTAAGTATTACAATTACACATAATTTGTTTCAGTTGTTATTACCTGACACGCTTAGGCCTCCATAGTTAATATGTGGAATGTTTGAGACTCAGTTTCTGTACTAAATTCACCTTTGGGTGTACCCCACCTATAAAGGGGTGTTTCCCACCTTATCTCTCCCCTTTTGTGGTTGTATTTCATAGGCAACACATTCTCAGTCCGACCTCGTCACATATTGACGTTTGGTCATGGACTTTCCACGTCCACATCCACGTCCAAGGTACCGACACCGTGTCAAGTTCTGCCTGTAACATGCATTGTCTTCTTTCAAGATACAATTTTTGTCCTTCAACACCTAACACAAATGGTTAGGTTTGTGTAAAAAACAAGTGGTTGGGTTTGGGGAAAAAAAGAGCAGGGTTTGGCTTTAGAATCTTATGGGACGCAAGCACCGCTCTCTCGGATGAAAGTCGGTGTTGGTTGTACCCATCCACTACACCTTCCACCCGCCCCACTTGACTTTCGCCGCCTTAACTTTGATCTTTGTCCTGCCATGTTTCCCCCAACATCGCTTACCTGAAGGGTCCATGTCATTGGTTCGACAGCCCATTTGTTCGACATCTCTTTAGTCCGACTGTCTGCGGTGCTGAACAGCTCGCGGCGGGCGTATGGTGCGCCGCGACCGGCTTGAGGCGGAGTTTGTCACTTATGTGTTTGTCACTTTCTTTTTCATTTTAACCCACACCATGATCTTTTCCTGACCCTAACCAAGTGCTTTTTGTGCCTAAACCTAACCAGACCTTAACCACAGGGCATCATGATGATTTCGGAACGGACTTAGGAACAATGAGTTTAATATGGTCGGAACAATGGGATGTTGAACCAATGGGCTGTCGAACCAATGGGCTGTCGTACCAATGGGCAGTTCCCTACCTGAAGAGGTAAGCGTCATTGCTCTTGTAGTAATTTCCATGTTTTAGCGCTGTCAAGCTGTTTATAAGTTCATTTTACAGCCTGAACTTACTGTATAATATGGTAACATTTTTCTGTGCCACTTCATTTGTGTAGGGGATCGAGTTATGGGGGTAATTGACGAATTTTATTTTTACCTCTTGCCGTCAGGTATGTTTTCTGTGTTTTATTATACTGAATTGATTGTAACATGGCAACCCTTTTGCTGCTGTACTCCATGAGAGATAGGATCGAGTTATATGGTTGTAATTGACAGGATTTTGGTTTTACCTCTTGTTGTAAGAATTGTCAGGAATAAACAGAGATATCCACGGTCTGGGCCTCTTTATTTCAACACAACACAGAAAACACTAGAGTCCAATGGTTACAGATAGATGTGATGATAGATGTGCATGGACCACAAGTGACTTGCAAACGTGTCAAGTTTGTAAAGAACACACTTTATTTTGAAGTACAGTGAATTTCTAGCACGGAGCTTTTATTTTGAAGTGCTGTTTCCTGCTGTAGAGTGAGTGAATAACAGACGGCAAACTAGCTTGACAGCATGTCCAAATCAAGTGTGATGCTCAGTGTATTAACCTGTGTGGACCTTGAACTAATGAGTAAGGAGAAATCTGGACCCCATGGCTGGACCAGTTGAGAACCACTGGACTAAAACATAAACTACCTTGCCCATGTTCATGGTCATGAAAGAACATATCACCCTGTATAATAGTATAAATGACAGTGTGTTTTTGGATAGTGATGGGGTCTGTGACACAGAAGACTAAGCTATGTCAGGCTTTAGACGATACTTGTTAGCCTTTACTTTAATTCTGTACTGATGAGTTTTATGTTGATCCTAGCCTTAAGAGTGCTCTGACTGTAAGACACCTACACCTCATCTAAGGAGAAAATGAATTAAACTTACAGTCTCCTGCTGCTCATAATAACACCTCCTACTTAATATCTGTATTTGAGCTCTATTTTTGACATGCAGTGAAGGCGCCTGCTCCTGGTTGAAGGCTTCCCACTTCACATTGCTGTCATGGAGAGCACAGTTCACACATTCAGCTAACACCGAGTGTGTGAATGTAACAACATTGGTTTCGATTGCTAACTGTAAAAGAACTTCCCCCCAAAAAAACGTGTTTGCAGGATGATGTGATGTGACGCGCTGGCAGAGTTCTTTGTCACATCCCCTGACAGGTCATATAATAGGGTTATTGATAATCTGTCACCTCTGGTACTTTATGTGTTGCTGTGGTTCAAGTGTGATATTTGAGTGGAAGCGCCTCCAGCACTCGAGGATGTTTCCTTCGGCATTACACACTTTATGGATGCCATGTACCATTGATCTGACCTGTTGTTTTCATCCTGTATGATTTCCAAAAGTGTTACCAATATTTTTCTGCAGAATATACGTGCCTGAAGAACTGTGTGGGTTTAGTTTTGATATCTAAAAACAAGGCCAGCTGCCGAGCCAGGCATCAGTAAAATAAGAGTCGTAACCAGGTATGGATTGATTAGGAAAGTTGAGCCAAGGACACACAGCCAGCAGCCTTTAGTTTATTTGCTGTTGATTTGAATAAAAACCAGAGTGGCTGTGTTCTATATACTGGCTTTTATTATCTCCTTCTCAAAACTTGCAAAGTTATAAGCAGTCTGTTTTCCCAAAATCAATGTTTTCTCCTGTGGGCATCTGCTGCCAGCTCCTGAGTAAAAACATTTAAACCAAGACCATAAATTAGCAACTGTTACAGTACTTTTCTCTCTGTATCTGTCACTGTTGTTGACTTCCTGCCTGCTGTGTAACTGTGGACATGTGTTGGCAGGAAAAAACAGGGTCCAAACTGCTCTGGATGGAGCTCACAGTACATTGGAGGAAGAATGGGCAAAATGAAGCTGGTCCTTTGTGCATAGCACCACCATTGTGTGCCATTTTCAACCTGTAATTGAGTGTCCTCCAGCCTCCTGTGGTGCCTGTCCCTGAGCTGCTTCACTCAGTGCATTGTGACACTTCCTTTGACAAACTTTCAAGAAGATAACTAGACAATTTGTCATGTGTTGTTTTTTCAAAGAATACTGGACTGAAGTCAAGGCTTGCTCTTCTTTCTTCTTCATCTTGATTTGAAGTGTTAAAGTGTTAAAGAAGCTGTGTCCATCATTCGGATCATATCTATGATTCAGAGGCCCCAATTTAGACAGAGAGCTTTTTGCAGCTTGCTGCGTCTTTTCTTTATTGTTGCCAGGCAACCACCAAATCGGCTGTCCTTAGATCTGTACCTTGATCGTACTTGACTGTGCCTGAACGCGTGAAGATCCACTCATTACTAAAAGTTTATGTCATATAAAGACTAAAGCACTGGTCAAGTTGTCGCAGTGAAATTTAAGGTGTGCTGATTGATTCATCGCATCAGCTCATGCACTGAGTAACATTACAAGTAAACGTTCCACCTTAAAAGTTGCCTGCAGTCGGCCCAGTGAAGTTATTTTTTCTCAAACTCCAGCTGCTGTGCTTTCATTAACAGTTGACTAATAAAACTCTCCACAGTATGAACAGTGGTTACATGAGCCTCAAAACCAGTCACAACTCAGCCCTGAGCAGAGTGACCGTCCTCTACTGACCAATCAGACTGCAGTGTTCACAGCTCCACCTTTTAGTACCAGATCTGTGTGCTAGGTACCCCAACAGAGGGGGGACCAAACATGGGGACGGTACGGAACGGTTCCATTGGTACCATCCACAACTTTCCACAGTGGGAACGGAAAAAAAGCGTACCGAACTGAACTGTACTGTACTGCTTGGTGGAAACTTGTGATCAAAGGAAGTGTAATTACAGTAGAGAAGCAACTGTGTATAAAAATATATTCCTTTCCTTTTATGTCCCCAAATTATGCAAATACGAATGTAGTTGTCAAACTTACAGGTCATATAGTTCATTAATCCCCAACTGTGGCGGCTTCCACGACAAAGAACAGAGAAACTCAACACACACATTGAGAGCGTGACATCATTCTCTGCTCAGGACGCCATTACTCCACCATATCTTCACATAGAAAATAGCTGTTTGCCGCTCTGAATATTCTGAATGTCGTATACAGAACAGTTGAGGAAGAGAAAATTTGATTGCATTAGTTGTGCGGCATATATCTAACAAATGGTCCCATACACACACTGCATGTTTTGGGATCTTCTGCTAATTAATGTGCGTGATACAAGCTTGCAGGATACATTTGCAATTGGTTCATGATAAGTCTGCAGAGGACGATAATGTGAATAGAAATTTCCTTCGTTATCTTGTGACTGGTACAAATGGTTGCATAGCAAATGTAATTTCCAAGCCATTTCCTTATCTCTGCCTTGCATTCCCTTACAAAAGCATTGTTTCTCATACTTGTGGAGCAATAAGATCATGAGATGAATGACAACTATCCCTTTGTTTCATCTTACAATTGTGGCAGTTTTTTTCGCCATTCACAATTCTCTTTCCTGGAGCATTTTCAGCAAGGATATTCTCAAGGAGTTGCAGGTGATGGACATGAGTAGGTGCCCTTTGCATCAGCTCAAAGAACAAAGCAGTGAAAGGGAGCAGTGAGTTTCCTGATTGACAAGCTACAGCCGAGCCCTCTGTGGGGTTGTTAATCTTCCCCTGCGAGTGCAGGAATTATCTTGCTGGACCTACTGCCCTTTCACTAAGAATAAGAAGTCAAGTTTGGGAATTAGACAGCGCAAGGACGTGCTTCATCATGTATAAGCCACACAGGGGAAGAATTTTAGGTGAAATTTGATTCGTCTATGTAACAAAGTTGGGTTGAATTTGCCTACAGTTTAATTCAATCTAGATTCAAGCCAAACTCTAACAATGGAATTAGATAAAAGGGGAAGGGATAATAGCTTCCTGAGGGAGATTGGGGTGAAAGTAAAGGTCGTCAAGCAAACGAGAAACCCAGCCTGAGGTGAACTGGTGAACTAAATGGGTTAAACAGAGACTGGAACAGTTATGAAAATTGTAACACCATGTTTTGGATTAAAGGCTCTAGGGCTGCACCCTGATAGTCGGCCAAACGTTCGTCAACCAGAAAAGTCATGAGTTGGCAACATTTCATTGGTTGCTTAATCGCAAAAAAACCCAAAAAACATGAGTTAATAACATGTCGGGCAGGAAATCCAAAGTGTGGGATCATTTTGAGAAGGTGAAGGACGAACCCAAGGTGATATATAAACTCATCTTCATTGGTCGACTACAAACATGACGTATCATCTGAAACATGGAAGTAGCTACATGCCCATTAGCCCACAGCATCATTAACAGGCGGCTCGCTCAGTGTGTGACGTGCACTTGTAGATAAAATATAGGCCTATATTAATGAAGGTTCATTAGTACGGTTTTGTATTTCTCTGTAATGTAGCACAGTGTTAACAGTGTTACTGATACTATTCTTTCTCACACCTTCAACTCAAACCACCGAAATATATAATTTAATAATTAAATTGATATCATAAACATGCAGGTGACTAGTCGACTAATGGACCTAAATGAGGACTATTGGTCGACAAGAAAAATTCTTAGTCAGGGACAGCCCTAAAAGGTTCTGTTATGTTACTTTTTACCTGTATTAATCTTTTTTTATCGCCAATGGATGAATGGATTTCAACACTTCAAAACTGAGACATTCCCTGACTTTCTCGGTTGCCTCTAACAGCTGGACTGATTTCTTAATAAAGGACCCAGGATGAATGTTTCAGGAAGATCTAAAGGATGTATGTGTGTTCCCAAGTGCCTTATCTTTCTTCAACACTACAGTGCTAACACTAGCTCATGTTAGGGTGACCTCCAGCCCATGTATTAGAGTGTGCACCCCATACAGGCTGAGTCCTTTGCAGCAGCTCAGGTTCGATTCTGACCCACGGCCCTTTGCTATCTCTTTCTCATCTTCTCTGTCAAACTTTGGCTATTATATCAATAAACATCAAAAACAAATAAACAACTGGCATCCACTACAACACAGAGTACACACATGCTGCGTTTCCTGACTGAAGGTTTTGACAGCAATCTGTCATGTCTGCTAGAGTAATATTATCTTTAAAAGTACAAAAGTAACAAGTGCATGATTGAGTGTCTCTGAGTCAGTTTATCAAAGAAAGCTTTTGATTTTTGGATTTTCTGAGATGGAATATGGCAACCTTAATTCTGTTGATATAATTCTTAAAACAGAGTTCACAAATCCAGGTTACTCCCAGGCTTTTAATGCGGTCAGGTATTTTAGTTATCTGAACTCTCTGGGCTTTAGCTCACACAACCAAAACTCAGTTTTCTCCCTGTTTGCTGCCATTCAGTTGTCAGTTTTTTTCCAAGCAGCTGAATAGGGAGTTTATGGGATGGAAGTCATCACTGGATTGTGAGATGAGAAGCTGAATGTCATCAGCGTAATTATGGTAGCTGACAATACATTCACTGATAATGGAGCCAAAGGGAAGCATATATATATCCATTTACAATGGTTCCAATGATATTCCTACGAAAATGCACATACAACGGTTTGTATGGTAAAGACTTAGCCCCCCAAACAATAACATTATGTACTCAACATAACGTTTTGTACTTAGGTTAGTTATATAGGTTAAGTTTAGGCAAGTAAAGTTACTTTGGTTAGGTCAAGGGATGGGAACCTGGACTACCCAAAGAGCCATTTTTGGACCAAAACAAACAAACAAACAAACAAACAAACAAACAAACCTGTGTGGAGCAGCAAAACATGTTTGAGCCTTATAATTAGGTAGCACAGCCTTTCAAGTTTTCAGTGCTAATAGGTCTAAATGACCATTCATTTATGTTTTACCACAAGGTAACCCCTCTGCAGTGGGCTATTTGTTGATATTTGGTAATTTAACTTTGCAGCTTTGGCGGCAAAAGCCAACAAATCTGTCCATGAATTATAAATTCTTTATTTTTCTTCAAGACTTTTACTTTTTTGGATTTGGACTTCATAACTAGGCTAGCTAGGGTAACTCGAGACCAGCCACTGCTACAGAGGTTCGGCAAAATGTAGAGAAAAAAGCGCCAGGTCGTAGACATGTGATGCACGTTTTAGTTGATGAAATTTTTAAACATTGTTCTTACTTGGTGTATAGGCTACACATTTTTACAGCTGGAGAATGTAAGAATTAGTTAAGGCCTATGACACTGATAAATTCCAATTCAAATGTTAAATTGTTATTCATTTACTATAGTTTTTTTTGTCAAAACCACAGAAAGCAACTGAAGAGGGGCAAAAGAGTTGCATGTGGCACTGGAGCCACAGGTTGCCTACCCCTGGGTAAGGTTCAGGAAAAGAAACATGGTGACAAGGTACCTTTAAACGACACAAAATACTGGCTCATGATTACGGGGGTAATGTACTATTGTGGTGGATTACTTTTCTTAGGTATATGTGCGAACAGTCAACAAGAACAGCCTGGTAGGTTAAATAGAAGAGGACCCAGGATTAAACCCTGCGGGACCCCACACACCAATTCATGACTGTTAAGGTGGAAGTTCCCAAGTGTGACATTACAATTATGCATTAAGTTGATGTAAAACAACCTGTGCAACTGTATCAATCTCAATCTCATCTATGCCATTTTTCTGTTCCTGTTGTTTTAGTTTTTCTTCTTGGCAATTGTGTGTGCATTCATGAGAGTGCCATCCTCAACCAGGATGTGGAGGCAATGGTTAAAAATAAAAGCAAACAAGAAACCAAAGAAACAAATAACTGAATGATAAAAAGGCATTTCACTTGATTAGTAAGGGAATATATGATACCTCACACATGTGCATGGATAACAGGTAAAAAAAAAAAAATGGGTGTGCCAAAACAATCTATTCAAGGTAAACCCAAGCTGAGCTCACTGTTACTATTTGCATTTAGGTTGTCACTGATTTCTGACTTGAATTATACCAACTGTCAGATGCAAACAATAAGGTTCTTTTTACGGCAGATATTTTGACATGTCACAGTAGGACAAGTGCAGGTGTAAAAAAATAAAATTAATGATGGCTGAATTCCATTAGACTGCCTCAGTTTCATGATACTGTGCATGCTGGTTTACTGTCACACTGTCATGGCTTACTGGGACACTTGAATAGTATGGAGACATTGTAAATAGTAACAACTGTGTTTTTCCTAAGACTGCAGTGAAAAAACTGTGGTTGAGGGGGAACTGTAGGCTACATAATGAATCAGGGTCTTCTGCCATTAATGGAATTATGTTCTATTAAAATGGGAATAAGAAATGAGTTGAAGGAATCTCACTCGCTTCAGCCCCTCCACAAGTGGAGGTCGATGCTCACATAAAGGACGACAAACAGTTCAATGGGCCACTTCACAAAGAATGCGCCCAAAGAAAATAACTGAAGCACACGATTCAATTAAATGTTTAATAAGGTGCAAAAGGACTAATGTGGTGATGCGCACTGCCTGTTCAAAGTCATGGTACAGATTGAAAAAAATTTAATAATCTCATTCATACAAAGAACTGTTTCTCATGGGATAATCAGGATAGTAGGTACTCAACCCATAAACCAATACAATGACAGCACTCACTAAAAAAAGAGGTGTGACACTGTGAAAAACAATCGAATATACACTCATCGACCACTTTATTAGGTACACCTGTTCAACTGCTCGTTAAGGCAAATAGCTAATCAGCCACTCAGACAGTCACGCAGCAGCAACTCAATGCATTTAGGCATGTAGACACGGTCAAGACGACCTGAGCATCAGAATGGGGAAGAAAGGTGATATAAGTGACTTTGAATGTGGCATGGTTGTTGGTGCCAGATGGGCATTTCAGTATTTCAGAAACTGCTGATCTACTGGGATTTTCACATACAGCCGTCTCTAGGGTTTACAGAGGATGGTTCCAAAAAGAGAAAATATCCAGTGAGCCAAAATGCCTTGTTGGTGCCAGAGGTCAGAGGAGAATGGCCAGACTGGTTCAAGATGATAGAAAGGCAACAGGAAGTCAAATAACCACTGGTTACAACCAAGGTGTGCAGAAGACCATCTCTGAACCAACATCACGTCCAACCTTGAAGCAGATGGGCTACAGCAGCAGAAGACCACACCAGGTGCCACTCCTGTCAGCTAACAACAGGAAACTGAGGCTACAGTTCACACAGGCTCACCAAAACTGGACAATAGAAGACTGGAAAAGCGTTGCCTGGTCTGATGAGTCTGGATTTCTGCTGCCACATCAGAATTTGGTGTAAACAACATGAAAGCATGGATCCATCCTGCCTTGTATCAACGGTTCAGGCTGCTGCTGGTGGTGTAATGGTGTGGGGGAGATTTTCTTAGTACCAACTGAGCATGGTTTAAACACCACAGCCTACCTGAGTATTGTTGCTGAGCGTGTCCATCCCTTCATGACCACAGTGTACCCATCTTCTGATGGCTACTTCCAGCAGGATAACGCACCATGTCACAAAGCTCAAATCATCTCAAACATGACAATGAGTTCACTGTACTCCAATGGCCTCCACAGTCACCAGATCTCAGTCCAATAGAGCACCTTTGGGATGTGGTGGAACGGGAGATTCTCATCATGGGTGTGCAGCCGACAAATCTGCAGCAACTGTGTGATGTCATCATGTCAATATGGACCAGAATCTCTGAGGAATGTTTCCAGCACCTTGTTGAATCTATGACACCAAGAATTAAGACAGTTCTGAAGGCAAACAGGGTCCAACCCAGTACTGCCAAGGTGTACCTAATAAAGTGGCTGGTGATTGTATATTGACTATCACAGGCTATAATATTACAAAATCATCAGTCATAAATAACATCAGAGCTTAAAATACCCAGTATTGTCACAATAAACACAGCTAGAAATGTCCTCAGGGTTTTGCTGATCTCAGTGTCTGCTTCTTGGCAGCTGTTACGCCAGCCACCAAATCTCAGCTCATATGTTTGTAATCTAAGCTACGTCACTTCAGAAATATTGACATAAGACATATGAAACATACAGATGTAACGCATCTGTGGTTTGCAGAAATGCACAATGCCACATTTTCCTCTGGCGACTGGCTGAGCCACAGTCATGGTGACTACAGGTTTTTATTTTTTTAGTCCATCCTGGTAAACAATGTTAGTTGTTACTGAAATGTGTTTTAGCTGCAGCATTGTTATTCCAGTCACTTCTGCGCCCATGCTTTTGTCTGAGTTTCTCAATCTCTCACTTCCACTTGAGAGCACGGCGTTGGTTAATTGGAATTCCCCGGTCAGTAAGAGGAGACATGTCGGATGGTGACAGGGGCAGGGTGCACTCTCTTACTCTGTCTTTCACACGTGCACACACACACACACACACACACACACACACACACACACACACACCCATTAGTATTTGACTTAGTGTATGCTAATTATAATTGCCGTCCACACTGTACATGTAATTACCATCATTATGGTGATGGAGTTGATCGGGAGTTGATGTGAACGTTAGGGTGAGAAAAAGCAGGTGAAAGAGCCACGATCATTAAACCAATAGTTCAGATTTTCTGAAGTGGGGTTGCAGAGTTATTTTCCATAGCCAGTGTGCTACATACAGTAGATGTCTGTCCTCAGTGTGGAGAAACAGACAGGACTGCCAACACGGGAGTTAAGCAATGTACTGCTGTGGACAGGGGCTCCAGCAAAATGTAGTCTGTTTCAGCCGCCTTAGAAAAAAATCAATATCAGTTTAACTTCCTGGATCAGTTTGTGTTTTCTGTAACTTTGGTGAATTCGAAATAACACAAACTAAACACTAACCAGTCGAGGCATTGGTAGACCTGCAGCTCCTGTGTTCTGTGAGGTAAATTAGTGTTCTTGTCAAAGGAGTCTGGTGAATTTAAAGAAAACAAAATACCGGCCTCATTTCTCTCCTCATTTTCTTTTTTAATTTACCAACTGAGGCAGAGTTTGCTCAGCACCGTTTCATTTTGTGTATTTGATGCAGGGATTTTCTAACTGGAAGTTACTGTGAACAAACATTGTGGTACAGTCTATTCGCCTAACTTACTGAGCTCCTTTACTTTTAGTCTATGCAGGGTCCCCACATATTGTCATTGACATAATTCCAAAACTTGTCCATGACTTTTCAAGGAACAGTAATAACAATTTTTTATATCCCTTCACATGTTAATTATGATGATGATCCACAGAAAATGAAGCTCTAGTGAAAGTTCATTTAGGAGGACAATACTTTTCATGCTCAGGCTCTGAGTTTCTTTCTCACCCTGCCATTCACTCCTTGCACACATGCTCACTCACTGTCTCTCGGTGTCATTGTCTGGGTCTGTCAATTGAGTCATCAGCTGATTCACAATGAACAAACAGCACAGTGACACACCTTTTGGGTCAGCCTATCATTTTACTGCTCCTCATTTTAAATATGGTCCTGTCTCTGCTGTTGTTCTTTCTTGCTGCCGTCGTGCACGCCCTCCACCTCCCCATCACCACCCAGTTTTTACGGATTCATCAGCCTCATACACCTCATCAGCCTTAGAGTCATCAGCCACCAGTGTCTGGACTCCATGGGGGTTTTATCCTGCTGCCGCTCAGATGTCCCTCGATCATAAAATATCTCCCTCTGATGTCCAAGCTCCAAGGACTTCTGTTAAACCTTAATCAGCACAAATCATCTGTTAATCTGTATTAAATATTATCTTCTGATTGAACTGAGCAGAAGAGGTCCCAGAGCTGAGAAGTGATAGCCAACAGTTCAGTTGGCCTGTTGGTTGATTTGTTTAGAAAAAGAATGCTCTGTATCTTGAAATTACCACGCTCCACTGTCAGAGCAGTCAAAACAAACCCAAAGTGCACATTGGTGCTGTGAGCAACAATCGACACCCTAGATTGCCTATGTCAGTTGGTATGGAACTTTGGGATTTGCGACCCTGTGTGTGAAATCACACTGTCACAACTTTTTTTTCTTATGGTGTTATTCAAACATCAAATTCAAACTCTATTCAAACATAATTCCAGCTGGCTAGCGTACATAGACTGAGGGACAAACACAGGGAGAAAATGAAGGCACATATGTGACGGAAACAAAACGACACACATCCAGGCATACTGGAGCGACAGAAAATACATGTTATGTTACATTAAATGAATTATGCACAACAATATTCCTAATTTCCCAGGCCAGGAAAATGAGATTGTGGAATTCAGTGACTTTTTTAGGTTTACTGTGACCGTGGGAACTCTCTGTGTGTATAGCCACAAGACAGTTACTGCATTGGGCTTCCCTCTGGGACTTAATGGTAATCCTTGTTAGTGATACTTCCTCTTGGCATGAGGGACGATGTGAAGTCATTTAACAGTTCGTATATTCTCTAGTTGGTGTCTCATCTTGCACCTCAGACACAATGAGAGCAGGAGACTCTGAAATATTTCAGCATGAATAAATGTAATTTGCTGCTCTGTATTTTACTCCTTAATCAGATGCAGCGCCGGCATTAGTCTATTTTCTCTGTGAGCTGGGAAAAAAACAACAGTGGGAGAGGCAGCGAACTGCATTTGGATTGACAGCTCCATGATCTGCCCACAGGCAGCCAAATGTGGGAGTTGTCGTAGGTTCATGGCGGCCCCTCTGCGTTCTGTATTTTTCTACCCTGAGTGTGGAGCCTCCACAGGAGGCATCTCATCAGTGGATGTCTGCGGGCAGACTGTAGAAAAGTACTGAAGTCCCACCCTGTCACTTGGTTAGACTCGGCTCCACCTGCATCACACGGTTTCCTTTGTCATTCTTCCTGAAAAGCTGAAATATGTTCCTGTGGTTTTCTGCCTTGAAGCCTAAATTAGCCTGGATTGTACGTGCTGTTGAACGTATTTAATGTACTCTTTATTCCGAAAGACTGCCTCAGTCTCAGCCCCGCAGGCTCAGTGTGCAGCCTGTCATTAGACATACAATGATAATTGTACAACTGCGGCAATCTCCAAAATACTGCTTGCTGGAGTGAGTCACAAACCTCTTCATGAACCAACGCACATATATATAGTGCAGTTGCGTTATATATGTGCTCATATGGAGGTGCATGCTGTGAATGAATCACGGCTGTATGACACAGATCTTAAAGTTGAATTCTGTTAGTTTCAGTCAAGTCGCTCTCATACAGGGAGTTAGAAGTGTGCTTAAAAGAGCATCCCATACACCACAGCTCATTAACTCAGAGGTTTGGTGCAAAGAAACTTTGTCTCCAACTTTTCTTAATGCTAAAAACAGTTCCATGTGTTCCCAGGAGTTTGTGTAGGTGGCCCTGAAGTCACAACAGAAAGTAGCGAATCTAATGAATAAGCAGTGGAGGTGATTCTAACCACTTCATCTCATTTCTCTGGTTTGTTAGACAAGTGTGTGTGTGCATATACGTATGTGTGTGTATGTACGTGTGTATGTGTGTGTGTGTGTGTGTGTGTGCGTCTCAGGGACAAAGGAGGGGAGAAACTCAGCTCCATGGAGGGCGACAGTTGGTGAATGGGATACATGTGAATCCATCTGTGATGATTTAAAATGAGTACCAGCTGTGAGGCTGTTACCAACATGGAGTCATTACTTTACTTCTATCATTTCATTAACATCAAACTGATAGAGGTTCACTTATCACGACTTGTGTCTGCTACTGTATATTTTCTGCCCAATTTAGCGTGATTGGTTTGGCTAATTATTCACAGTAACCTCTGTATACACAGATGGAGCCCTCTTTCATTGAGCTCTGTCGTCTGCACAGCTCGTCTTTGCAAAGATGAAGGTTGGAATTAACAGATGTATCACAAGGTTGTATTTGTAGCATGAGCCTTTGGATATGTGGCTTGACTTCAAGGCCACGTAATTTGGCCACTTGCTAAGCCCCAGCAAAGAAAAGTTAAGTTTTCTTTTGTCAGAAGGAGGTCAAACGTAACCAATAAGAGGCAAATCAGAGAATCATCAAACTGTGGCTCAGGCAGGCAGAACAAAGGCTGGGACACTAGGTGAATGCAAACTAGGCAATCTGGCAAAGACAGAATGAAGTTGGGCTCATATATATGCTGCTGGACCAATCAGGGAAATGTGGAGCAGGTGAGTAAGTGGGTGGAGAGGGAGTGGCTCATTCATTCATTCATCTTCTAACCGCTTCATCCTCTTGAGGGTCGCGGGGGGGCTGGAGCCTATCCCAGCTGACATCGGGCGAGAGGCAGGGTACACCCTGGACAGGTTGCCAGACTATCGCAGGGCTGACACATAGAGACAAACAACCATTCACGCTCACATTCACACCTACGGACAATTTAGAGTTATCAATTAACCTAGTCCCCAATCTGCATGTCTTTGGACTGTGGGAGGAAGCCGGAGTGCCCGGAGAGAACCCACGCTGACACGGGGAGAACATGCAAACTCACAGAAGGGCTCCCACGCCCGGGAACGAACCGGCAACCCTCTTGCTGTGAGGCGAGAGTGCTAACCACCACACCACCGTGCCGCCCGAGAGGGAGTGGCCGCATCAGTTAATATGTTGCACTCAAACGCTGGGTATCGTGATCATGCTAACTCATTATTCTTACAGTCAAAGTTATTAAAATTTTCTGTTTAAAGCAAGAAATAACCTGCTACCAGGAAATATTAAAAACTGTTCAGTGATTGAGAGGGGGGTTATAATTTAAGGGGATTATTTCATGTCAAAACTCACAGTGTGTGTACGACCAGGAAAAGTTCTTGTATCTTAATATGTGGAGTGAAGTTATGAAACAGTTTGAATGTGGAGCTCATGCAACGTCCAAACATACACCACTTTAAAATAAGGTATAAAGACCTGATATTCAGGAGGCACAGGGATTACTGTCAACTTTCTTTCTTTCTTTCTCAAAATAGAAAGAAGCAATTTATTTATGGGTATGTGGGTGTACACACGCATATACTGGCAGAATAACGTATATTTGTACTTTGTATAATTCATATGTTCACTTATTTAAATATAAAAAGATAGCAGGACAAGTTCATGAAGATGTAATATTAATATTTATTTTGTAAGGCAAAGATAGTTGGTATTATATATATTGTACTTGTAAGTCACGGACAAATGGTAATTTATATTATATACTAAAAGAGGTTTATGTAAGATAGATATTTGGAATTATTATTTTATATATATATACACACACCTGGGTTATTTTTGTGTGACGAAGATAAAAAGTAATATCAGTGGTATATTTAGAAAAGTCTAAGGTCTAGGTTTATATCTATATAAGGAAACTCTCTGTGTTATTTTATCCGATGACTCATGGAGAAAGGTGAGATTTAATTAAAGTATGTATGTGCTCCCACTCCTTTTTGAACGTGTAAATCAAAGTAATACACTGGCAACTTTTTTTTTTTTTTTACATGTTCAAAATACATATCAATATCAAGAACTATCAGCTCCTTTATTTCCAGGTGGATCAACAACTAATGCCTACCATACACTAGAGAATGTTAAAAATACTTTCAAAAACTTAAGTCCGACAACAATTTTTAGTCACACACATTAAGATTTTACAAATAATGGGGATCGATCAGAGGCATGAGTTGCATGACCACAGCTAGAGGTGTTTTAAGGTGCCCATCCTGCTCCTGATGCAAAATATTACGTCAGACTCCCTTTAAAAAATATGTAAAAATGTTAAATATGTCTGCAAAAACACGTAAGATAAAGGCGTCAAATGTCGGCAGTGTTCTTGTAATTTATGCATGAATATAATCCATAGATATAAACTGTATTTGCATACATACTTTACATATTGGATTTTGTCACCTCAGCTCGCTGCCATCCTCCATTGATTAGCTGCATTATTTTAGCGCTGATCGATGGATCAGATACACGCAGAAATAACAACTACTCTGATTAACTCCACAACTCCATCAGTTTCTCCCCACAAGCCAGTGGAACCAAGACTTTGTCATGTTCTTGCCGCTCTGCAGAGTCCCCTCTATGTTTACTGTCTACCTAGTTTGCTACTTCCTGTTTGGTGCTCGAAAACTTCTGATAATATTAATCATGTTTGATTTGTCGGAACGTCAAATGAGAAAAAGACCGACTGAAGCTTTACGACCACCTTACACCAAATGATCGAGATCACAGAAGGGCGCACCAACAGAGGTAAAACTGTGATGACTTTATTCCAACATTGTAAATGTGTCTGTGATACTGAAATCACCTCAAAAGTTTTTTGGTGCAGGACTGTTGCTGTATACTTTAGTCCTTTCTCACTTTTCCATCATCACATGGTACTACATTATCACTTTATAATGCATGTAACAATATAATATATAAAATACATCTGTAAACCGAACCCTTTTACAAGGTTTGTATTTTTGGCACACATTTCAGTCAGCTGGAAACATTAAAAAATGAGCTGGAACTGGCTTTAGCTAACGTACAGAGCTATGGAGGTGGTCTTAACCCATGTAATGGCAACAACAGTCCAGCAGGGACTCGAGGCGGTCAAGAGGACGGTCTAGGTTCAGACCCCTGATGGTCGGGCGCTTGGTCTTGCACTGGTTGAACGTGCCACTAAGTGAAGGTTTGTGTCCGCCCGGCAGCTGCTGCAAAATGTATGGAAACAACATGTGTCGACTCCATTTCTTAGCTAACGTTAGATGGTGTTGCAGACTGTTAGCACTGTAGGTAAAGATACTGTATTGTAACAAGATGGCCCACCTACAATATACCCCCACTGTATGAAATGGTATACATTTCCGGTCTCCTAAGTAGGCGCTGTCCCCCGTAGCCCAATCAAAGACGATGGAGAACCGCCAACCTCGCTTGGTTATCATAGATTAGCTGGGCTAATCGTTAGCTGTTAGAGGTGTCTGTAATAACTCAATAAACGGTCTGTGAAAAAAAATATTTTTTCCAGTGGATATCTTAGTTACAACATGATTGAGCTAGCAAAGCAGTTTTGTGTTGCTATGTATGGTATTTATTCAGTTTTGGGAAATCATGATGTCTAGAAAGCATCAGTGGCTGCAGCTGACAGGGACAGCTAACAGCAGCAGCAAAGCTAACATCAGGACGTCATCTGTTAAAAGCCTCCCGTTGTCAGATACGACACAAAACTACTCCAGTTAGCTCAATCATGTTGTAACTAAGACATCCGCTGGAAAAATATATTTTTTAAATCCAGTATCTTTGGGGAAACTGCACTGATTTCAGCACCAGAGAGGAGCTATCTGTTGCCAGACCTTGCGAGAGTGTGTTGTTGAGACAGAGACAGGTCTTGAACAAAGTAAATTTTCTCCTGATTTGTCTGTTGGAAATTTGTCATTTTGGTGTCGGAATGTTCTGAAGATATGTGGCTTGTGATAAATGGGTCCAATATTTGCTTCCGTGACTATGGGGCAAAAGAATCGGCCATAATCTGTAATCACGTTCATTTCTCCCACTGAAGTCAATGGACTCAGGACCTGCTGTTAGTCTCCTAAAGGGGCGTGGTGGGCGCCAACCCCACGTGACACTGATACAGGAAACTGACTCGCAGTGGACCGTCTTGGTTTATCCACCGTCTTTGTTGTAGGGGAGCTGAGGAGAGGCATGACACTTGGAAACGTGCTTAACATCACATCATTTGGATTTCCCCAGAGAATTCGTCCTGAGCCCTTTACATTACAGTAGACGTCAGTCCACAGGCTGTTATAGGCAACTGAGAAAAGTAGGGAAGGTTTTAGTTTTTAAATTATGTCACACCCTGTTCGCTCATTATCAATAAAACCAGTTAACACTGGTGAAAGGTCACAGCCAGCACCTTTAAATGATGATACTGTCAACAGTGACACAGTGTCTGATGAGGAGCAGTTGTGCTCAAACCGTCACCTCACTGTGATAAATAAGTGGACATTGGAGCCCTGCAGAGTGCGAGCTATTTATTTCATGATGTGCTCACTTTCAGCTCAGCGCCTGCCCTGTTTGGTTTGGATGTGCGTGTGTACTCCTACTTGTACTGTCAACAATGACACCCTTGTTACTGGATGTTAACCTGCTGAGGCAGTCAGACACAAACTTGACTCCACTTTAACACTCGATTGGATGTTACCACATGAAAATAATTACTAATACAGAACAGCTGCATACAAACATAATTCATAGGCCACTGGGTTGTTCTGTAACTGTGGCATTTTTTAAAGAGGAGACTGGTTCAACACAGGGAGAGGTACTGTCAGCTGGCAGCGGAGCCTCACAGCCCATCAACACTTGTGTGGTGCAGCAGGTGAAAGATCTCTCACATATGCTCAGGCCTGGTGACAGGAAGGTGTTGAAGAGGTAAAGGAGAGTTAAAATGTGTAACTGCATGTTACATAGTGTCGCACACGGGCAACAGTGTTTATTACCATAATGACGTCATAAAAATCGATGCTGCTCGAGTCTGACTGACAAAATGTTGCCTTGAGAAACTTGAAGGCTCAGCTCGTCTCGAGAACTAAAAGCTGAGGATCAATAAATATTGAAAAATGACGTGATGTGCATAGTTTAGCTTTTTTCAGCACTGACAAACTTCTTTGAATAATTAATACTTTAAGAGTTTTGTGATGTTAGACACTGCAGCATGATTCATGAAGTGAACCCACGTCACAGATAGCACTTCTATGTTTTGTTCTGGAGGGACAAACTATATATTTTTAGTCATTTCTCACCTGAGGAGACAATCTCCAGTGCTACAGCTCTCCAGGCAATATTTCTGTCTTTCCACTGTCTTTATGACTGTGGGTCAAACCTGTGTAATCGGGATATTTCTCAACCTCAGCAACTAGTTCCTCCTCATCCATTCGACACACACGAGGGACAGCGATAGCTAAAGGTGAGGAGTTGCCCTACCATGGGAGCAGAGAGGAGCTGCAACTGGAGCTGGGATGTACAAGCAGGGAGTGAGTGGGGGGAAAAGTTTTTTCTGTGCAGTCGCGGCCAGAAATAGGACAATAATGAGGGGCAGCCAATCCTTATTCCGAACTGGTCAGATACTGCCGCTTTGTCAATGATTTCGATGTCAGATACCTACCTACAAAGGCACCTTTCACAGCGATATGATACACCTCTGGGTGGCATAAGTTTGGAATGCAGCCGGGTGTTGTCAGCTTGTAAAACATCTGGAAAGTCCCTATAGAGCAGGTGGAATGGGGAGCTGGATAGGTCAAACAAACCACCTGTGACCCTGCTGTTTGCTTCAGAGTGAGTTTTAAGCCAAAGCATGATGCTTATTTTTCTAAATCTAACCATGTAATTTTGTTGCACAAGGAAATTAACAGAAAATTAAGGTGTTTTACTGACACTGTAAGTGTATTTTGAAAACACACACTGCATGTAACAAGCGAAAATTGTCACGCCAGAAATAGACGCGCCTCGAACATCAACAACAGATGCAGCAAGGTACCTACTGTAGTGCATAATATTTAGGCACAATAGCCCACTGACAAAGCGTCAATCATTGGCGATTTGGGATGAGAACGCATTGCAGTGAGGATGTGTCGGCATGTATTTAAATCAGATATCAAAAACCCTGTTCGTTCTGTAATTTTTCTCAGGTCTCTCTTCTCTTTCCTTTTGCAGACCTTTCTACATCTAAGACACAGATTTGTAAACATTGGTGATGAGTCAGTTGAAATTTTTTCCATAACTGCTTATCCTGTTGGGGGTCAATGGGGGCTGGAGCCTATCCCAGCTGACACTGGGCGAGAGGCAGGGTTCACCCTGAACAGGTCACCAGACTATCGCAGGGCTGACACATAGAGACAGACAACCATTCACACTCACATTCACACCTACAGACAATTTAGAGTCACCAGTTAACCTGCATGTCTTTGGACTGTGGGAGGAAGCTGGAGTACCTGGAGGAAACCCACGCTGACACAGGGAGAACATGCAAACTCTGCACAGAAGGGCTCCCCCACCCCTCGTTTGAACCAGGAACCTTCTTGCTGTGTGGCGACAGTGCTAACCACTGCACCACCACGCTGCCCGTACAATGCCAGCATTTATTCTGGCAACCGTCTTGAAAGTCTTCATCATAAGACTTCTCATTCAGGTTGTGTTTAAAGTGCACAAAGGAAGCAGCTTTCTGTATATTGATGTAAAAACCTTGAAGCACAGAACAAAGCAAGAGGTTTTTATAAACCGTGAATACACCAGAATGGCACCGTCAGTGATGGAACACTGTGCACCCAACATGATTCACAGTGAAATTTATTTTATAAGACGTTGTTTTGCACATGTGCCTCCAACTGAAATATAGAGCTGAGCAAAATATGACATGGTTCAAACCTGAAAGACCAGAGACCTGATACAAAAACAGAAAAGTAGGTCAACATTGAAAAAAAAGAGAGAGAAGCCATTAAATGCAAAAAAACTGTGAAATTTTATTTGCTTTTGTTTGTGCACACAGCACAAGCACTAGGAGGCATACACAACATAAAAGGGAGGCTTGGAGTAGCAGATACTCAGGGGCACCACATACCAAATAGTTTTCTTTGAAAATATCTGTACAGGCAGTTTTGAATTGATAAGCAGTACAAAATGAATACATTTACATAAGCTACAAATTGTGCCTGGTTGCGACTGCCAGATGCTTTTCAAAGTCTCTCTGTGCGTTACACTCCTCACATCCTGTGTTAGCAGAGGACACTGTGTGTGTAAACAAATGCTTATGAGAGATGATTTTAAAAGGTCGTTAGATTATTTACCGGTCTTCACGTGCACTGACACCTCTCTTCCACCAAATTAGCTCTGGTTCTTGAACTGGTTCTCAATAATTTGTGGAGTCTTGGTGCTCTCTTATGAATGTAACTGGACTGGCTGGACAGGAAGGAGACAAGGACAACTGCTGCCTTGCTGACCAGGGGGTTTATTCTCTGTGCATAACGTATTCAAATTGGTACAGCAACTCCTCATGACCAGCTTTCCACAAACCAAAAACCAAAGTGTCAGGCCAGAGCGGTTTCATGAACAAGCCCTCGTTAGCTCCAGTTTTCATCAGTGAGGGGTGCTACACAGTGCACAACTGAAATAAACAATAGTTAGCAAAGTCACAGGTTGCAAACCTTTTTCTGTTTGTACAGATGTTTGTTATTACCCAAATAACAAGCCTGGACCAACTGTTAATAATAATAACACCACTACACTCTCTTTAATGATTTTGTACTTGACTTCCCTGTTACTTTCTTCTCCACCTTCTCTTTCCAACCTGTAGAACATAACACGCCCACTGATGTTGTCACGGTTTGCACTTTTTGATTCAGAATCAGAATCAGAAAAGGATTTATTGCCATGTATGTTTTCACTTACAAGGAATTCGCTTCGTTTTTCTGGTACATACATAAAAACCTACCGTAACTTACCATTAAGAGTCATCAAACACCCTCTTAGTACTGGGTTGGACCCTGTTTGCCTTCAGAACTGCCTTAATTTGTGGTGTCATGGATTCAACAAGGTGCTGGAAACATTCTTCAGAGATTTCGAGAATCTCCCGTTCCACCACATGCCAAAGGTGCTCTATTGGACTGAGATCTGGTGACTGTGGAGGCCATTGGAGTACAGTGAACTCATTGTCATGTTTGAGATGATGTGAGCTTTGTGACATGGTGCGTTATCCTGCTGGAAGTAGCCATCAGAAGATGGGTACACTGTGGTCATAAAGGGATGGACACGCTCAGCAACAATACTCAGGTAGGCTGTGGTGTTTAAGCCATGCTCAGTTGGTACTAAGAAAATCTCCCCCACACCATTACACCACCAGCAGCAGCCTGAACCCTTGATACAAGGCAGGATGGATCCATGCTTCCATGTTGTTTACATCAAATTCTGACCCTACCATCTGAATGTGGCAGCAGAAATCCAGACTCATCAGACCAGGCAACGTTTTTCCAATCTTCTATTGTCCAGTTTTGGTGAGCCTGTGTGAACTGTAGCCTCAGTTTCCTGTTGGTAGCTGACAGGAGTGGCACCTGGTGTGGTCTTCTGCTGCTGTAGCCCATCTGCTTCAAGGTTGGACGTGTTGTTGGTTCAGAGATGGTCTTCTGCAGATCTTGGTTGTAACCAGTGGTTATGTGAGTTCCTGTTGCCTTTCTATCATCTTGAACCAGTCTGGCCATTCTCCTCTGACCTCTGGCATCAACAAGGCATTTTGGCTCACTGGATATTTTCTATTTTTTGGACCATCCTCTGTAAACCCTAGAGATGGTTGTGTGTGAAAATCCCAGTAGATCAGCAGTTTCTGAAATACTCAGACCAGCCCATCTGGCACCAACAACCATGCCACATTCAAAGTCACTTATATCACCATTCTTCTCCATTCTGATGCTCAGTTTGAACTTCAGCAACTTGTGCGGGAACTGAAACGTAACAGCTTCCATGCTGGTGGAAAAGAGGTAATCTAGGGCAGTGGTTGGTTCTGTAGTATTGTTGGTACTGACACAAAAATTGCAAGCTACTGAATGTACTGAATAAAGGAGCTGTATGTCAGGTTTCAGCAACAGCAGGTTTGGACCTAATCACAGATTAAAGATGAAGAAGCCGGCAGGAAAAAAAAAAAAAAAAATCAATGATTTATTGCAACAATTATTCATTAGGAAAGGCAGGTAACAGCAGACAGGTAGCAGGTGGCAGATCCAAATCCCAAACACTTGGAAAACTACAGCTGGAATAATTCTCAGTGTGTGAGATGACAAACTGACAGAGACAAAGGGGAGCACGCAGATGAGGGAAGGTGGTAACGAGGGACGGGAGACAGCAGGGCTGATGAGGAACAGGTGAACCACATCAGGGCGGGGCAGACAATCACACAGGTGGGAAACACAGGAGCAGGAAGAGAAGTAGTTTGAAATGAGAAAGGGGAGTATTTAAAATAAATGAAACGTAAAGTAAGAATAAATGACAAGAACCAAAGAAAACAACTTCAGCTAAATAATAAAATGCCCCTCACTATTAAAACTGACTCTCAGTGGTCTGGAAAATTATGTAAATTACAGTTATATGTTGATTGGCAATTAAGAAAGTTCATAAGCACTGAGGGGAAGTAATTGCAAATGGCATAGCTTTAAAAAGAAAGAAAGAAACATAAAAACATCTCCACTGGTGATCTGAATCACATTACATCACTTCTTTCTCCACCAAGAGTAAATAAGAACATTTATCTTTGGCCAGCTGCTGCAGTGTCAGATGTGCCTCATAAAAATACGTTAAATGGCCACGAAATCTGATAAAGTCATGTGCTGGCATCACAGGAACAATGTCAATGCAAAGTCAATGAGGATCATTTGTTGTGGTGGAGTATAAAGAGCGAGAAAGTCCACATGGGCGGGTGGAAGGGCTGATAGATCGGTCACACATGGACTCTAAACCAGGAGATGCTGTTGGTGTCCTGTGTGAAACCAAAAGTCAAGGTATTTACATGACTTCACAGACTTTACGCAACTATGCAGAGTACATAAATGAACTTAGGCTCATATGTAGTTATTTTAATCGAAACCACGATCTTTTCCTAAACTTCAACAAGTACTCTATTTTTATGTTTTCTAAACCTCACTATTGGGGCTTCCAAGTAAGTTCAAAAACAGCCGCTCCTGTCTTCGGTTTTGATGATCCAGGTGCTTCGGTTGATTTTAGAGTTGACTAATTTGCAGGAAGTATGAAGAGTTGCAAGATGACGCTATAAACTGACGGTCTTGACTGTTGCATTTAAAAAAAAAAAAAAAAAAAAAATCCCCGAACGAACATTCCCCAAACAGGCCTTCACAAAAACAAGACTTCATCAAACACGACATCAGACACGACAGTTAAAGACTGTAACCCCGTGGCGTCTTCCACGCTCCACACTCACTTCAGCACACCTGCTTTTAATTAAAGGTGCCTGAGATGCCAGGTCAGGTGGTGCATTAGAGCGACTCAAATAATAATAGGAAACTAGAAATCCTAGAAATGGCTCTAACACTCACCAAGTGCTTTTCTTTCCCTAAACCTAACGAAACTGCAACAGCGATAGGCTTTGCATTGGCACTGTTTTCGTGTTGCTAGCACGTGAGTAAACACATTTTGTGCCTGACACCTGTAGTTCTCGACGGGCCGAAGATATTACAACTTGAACCGAACTGACCCGTGTGAGTTGAAGCCTGAACCTGGTATGTCCAACATCATCACATAAAATACTGCGCTTGAGCCTAACCAAGCTCAACCACCACCCAGAAAACACCAGTTGGCTTCTCACAGACACACTGGCTGTGTGGCTGCACGAGCTACGCACATCTCCAGTGGAAAATGGACCACGCTCGGTTTTTATCACCGACTCCCAACGCTGTATTTCCCAGCCAGATAAGATGCTCAGGGCGTGAGAAAGAACAGAGAGCCCAGTACTGAGCTTGGCTGCTTCTTCTCCTCTCCGTGCCTGTATTTTAAAAATATTTTTTATTTATTTAAAAAAGCCAGAGCCCTACCTAACCTGACCAAACAGCTCACATTTTTGGTCTGAACAACGTCTGACCTGTCAAGCTTTTCAGGACCTGTTGGGCTCAGGTTAAGAAGCCAACTGCCATAACTTATGACCTCACTGTGCTCGGAGCCGTCTGGCAAGTTTTAAAGTAATTTCACTTCTAACAGCATGATTAATTTAAAAGCCCATAGGTCAGCGGTCGGGGGAATTTTTGAGGAATTCATCCTTTCTTCAAAAGCCCTTTTATTTCTGGACATGATTTAAGTCAACTTTTTGGTATAACTGTCTCTAAATATGTGTCAAATTTTTCATCCCTTTGTAGCTATATTTTAAAAAGACGAAACAAGCAACATACCTTTTCATGTGTCACTGACGACCTTCGCTCGTTGGGCACTATATGAGCGAATATTCCTTCTCCAGACCCCAACAAGAATGTAGTCCCTCACTGGCTTCCAACCTGCAAACACCATTAACAATGTTGGACTTTTGATTGCTGCTAGGCTGCCACAGTCTTAACAGCACAAGACCATGTTTACAGATGCTGAAGTCAAACCATTTTACCAAAGAGAATTAATCAATATATTCACTTTTATTATTAAATTATACATCTATACAATAGATCCTTAATAAAACTGCAGCTATACAAATCATTAAGAAGTAACCACGCGATATTACCCATTGCGATATAACCAAAACACTCTGAGAGGTATGTATTCATTCACTGGTAACTGGAGATCTGCAGACTATCACATCTTGAGACATACTTAGATAACAAGGACATGCACAGATGGGGCCCAGAGCGATCCAGACCCTGTCTTTTGACCATGCCACTTCCCTGTGTCGCTTTCAGTCACATAATCTATAGCCAGATAGAAGCGGTGGGGCTCCAGGAGGGGCGGTATTGTTTGTCATTTTTTTCCATCCATCTCTCAATCCATGTCCGTGAGTCCATCAGTGCATTGGTCCAAAAACTGGAGTCAGAGTGAGAAGTCTTCACAACTGTTGGATCTCTTTCGTTGAAATTTTACAGACATTTATGATCCCAAGAAGACGAATTATAATGACTTCATTCATTCATGAAAGGATGCTCTAGAAACAATTACCCAGTCCTGTCAGCCTCAGGTTCAGCGTTCCTTTGGGCTCGTGTGAAGCATGTTAAGCTCAAAGCACAACTGATGCTGACAAAGACAGCTAACCTGCCGAAAGCAGCTGAAGCCAATAAGCTAAATCTGTAGAGCTGATTTTGAAATGTGTTTGACCACCTGCAGGTCAAACCTTTTCCCCCTCTCATGGTAAGGATCTTAGAAAAGCAAAGTCTCCATCTTTCATCCATGCTTTAATTCTTTTTTTGATGTGTATTACAGGACCACTAAAGTTGGCGCTAGACTTTTTGCCTTGTTAGTGTAGGTATGGATTATTTTTTTCTTAGGATCAACCAGTGTTAGATGTTTATAAAAAAGTTTTCTGCTTGAAATAGAAAACACCACTTATCCCTGTAATCCAGATAATAAATAAATAAATAAACAAATCATGTCAGGTGACACAGTGGCCTTTCTCTAAGTTGCAAAAAGCTCTAAGCACTGCTGGATAGCGCTGCAAAAAAAAAAAAAAAAAAAAAAAAAGACAAAACAAAACTTTTGTATCAGTACTTTTTGAGTTTAATACGCACCAGGTCTACACTGTGATACTTCACAGTTTGAGTCCGACCTTCTTCTGTCCACTTGACTTTTTTATATCACAAAGCAGCGCATCCACATAAAACAGTTGGTGTGATATCTAACAAATTAGCGCCCCAAGAATGGTGTTGTTACGTTAGGTACTTAACATATAGTTACATACTTAACATAATGTACTTAACCTAAAGTTACATAGGTTAGGTTTAGGGAAGTAAAGTTATGTAGGTCAGGTTTAGTAAAAAAGAAACATGGTTGGGCGTCATCACGTTACGTAACTTAACACTTAACATAAACCTATGTACTAAATATAATGTACTGTAATGTTAAGTTACACAAAGTAGGTTTAAGAAAGTTTAATAGGTTAGATTTCGGAAACTAAATATGGTTGGGCATTGTCACATTGTGTACTTTACATAAAAGTGCGTACATGACGTAACATACTCAACGTAAAGTTACGTAGATTAGCTTTAGGAAAAGAGACATGGTTGGGCATCATCATGTTACCTACTTAATATAGATTTACGTAGGTTAGGTTTAGGAAAGTAACGTGGGTTAGATTTAGAAAAAGAAACATGGTTGGGTATTGTCACGTTGTGTTGCGTACTTAACGTAAAGTTATGTAGGTTAGATTTAGGAAAAGAAACATAGGCATCATCACATAACCTACTTAATATAAAGTACATAGGTTAGGTTTAGGAAAAGAAACACAGTTGGACATTGTCACGTTCTGTACTTGACATGAAGTTACGAACGTAACGTATTGTATTTAACATAAATCTACCTTAGGTATAGGAAAGTAAAGTTATGTAGGTTAGCTTAAGAAAAAAACATGGTGATGACAAACCTTAAAATAACTTAAAGTTCACTTGGTTTCACACGAGACGTGAACACCGGTCTCGCGGGTAAAGTCCTGTGTTTGTTTGACCCATCCATCTCTCCAACCTGCCTCCTTATGCGGACTTTTGCTCTTTGTACTACTTCCTTCTTTACTCCCGTACTTAATTCATGTGATCGCAGTCTTCACAACTACATGGGTTATACTGGGTTCACTAGCTAATGATTACTTGGGTTATATACGGATTCTGGTACAGAGAATGAGAACTGCCTGCACCCAGCTAGAAATTGAGATATTACAACCTTAAACAGTGGTACAAACTCACTCAAGTACTGTGACAAAATGTATTAGAGAAGGTTGTGAGTGACACGTTGACCCTGGCGCTTGCCTTAGCTGCACAAGCACCGATAAACTTGCTGCTGTGATTGTTCCATACTACTGCAAATGACTTGCATGCTGGTTAAACCAGTTTCTGTTAGTTGCTGAGCTCAACACTTCCTGTACACACCAAACTGCTGCCCGTTTGCCAAAGAACACCAAAGATACTGCTTGGGGAGGAATGGTTTGCCAGATTTGTTACTGCATGTGCTTGTGTATATGACTGCTTTGTATTTACTGAAATATGATAATCCTCTCCGTCAAAGGGCGTGTCCATTGTTTCTTTTATTCGGTTTTTATGTCATTCTGTAGCTTCCCAGTAGCGTTCTCACTAAAATCCAAACATTCAGACTTCGGTTGAAGTTTGTTTGAGGGCCCAAATACACAAAACCCACATCAAAGAACAAGTGGTGATGAAGGCTGACTGTTGCATCACCTCATGTTGCCTGTGTCTCAGCCAGAACAGCCAACTTGCACGTACGTTCTGCGCCTGCGTAAGAGGAAATAACTCTCAACACCAGCAGGTGGCAGTAGTCTGTATTCGTCATTCAAAAACGGACACCTACAGGATGGTTTGGAGATGCTAGTTTGCCAATTAGCACATTAACAACATAATAGTTGATAGTTACCACACACTGGCAAACAATGACACAAAGAATTACGAACTTTTTCACCTAAAGAGCTTAATGGCTAAATAAAAAAAAAATCTTAACTCATATAACAAGTTTGTTTTGTTCTCACGCCCTCTTGATTCTCTTCTTGTACACTGAGCTGAACTGCCAATCAGAGTGAACATGCTAAATTAGCCAAAATATGTGCTAGCTAGTGCCAATGGTGCGGGACACTTTGCAAAAACTAGAGCAACAGATGCTAATCGATGGCCCGACATTGACCGATGGTATGCCAGGGCCTTCATCACCAACATGCTATTCCCCAAGCCCTTCTATAAACATTTTCCCACGTGACTTGACGTAGGTTTTCACATGATGCCGTTGCTACATATAAACTAACACACCTGATGTGCTTCTTCATGAATGAGCTGAACCTTTTTTGAGAATTGCGTGTTAATGACCTTCCAAATTGGCTACATTCCTTTAACACCCCAACTCGAAATGGAAGCTAAGCAACATACTACTGCGGATGCTATGTTCGCTCAGATCCGAAACTCACACAAAAACACAAACAAATTAACCGATAGAGGCAGCGGTTGATCACAACTCCCGTGTTCTGCAAGGTAAAATTAATGTTTTTTCCAAAGGAGTCTGGTGGCTTTAAGGAGAGCGATTTAAAGGCTCCAGTAAAGTGGAGAAAATATGACACTGACTGTTGATAAATACTTGAAAAATATCTGAACCCTTTCAGTTATTATTATTCCTTCGTCACCACTTTTAGCTAACAGCTGAGTGGGCATTTATATTTAAAAACCCTGAAAAGAACGCAGATGGACCCGCCCTTTAATTTCCTATTTCTGCTACTTTCATGATACATTATACACAAGCGCTTTGGGGTTTTTATGTACATGAAAAAATAACGCACAAGCAGAATTTGCACACTTAAATAAAATCCATTATTTCCTAAACCGTCAGCTAAAAATCCCCTCCAACTAAATGAAAGTGGTCTGAATGGTGTACAATGCTTCTTAGGGACAAGACTCTAAAGTGCTGAGGAGTTACGGATCCGTAACGTATCCAGTTAACAGAAGATTACAGGATTTGGGTTTGTCAATTTCCATGCTACTTCAAACAGTGCAGTGAAAAACAACCGAGTGAAAGGAACATTACTAAGAGTCATTACTGATGGTCAACTGGCAGATGTTGCGCATGACTGGGAAATTCAAATTTCCTTTTATTCTATGTAGAGTGGGTTGCAGAACTGAATGACAATAAGCTCCTCTCTATGTAAATGCGATTGCTTTTGTGCAAATCACATGAATAACTTCTAAAATGTTCAAATAAAAACTTGTATGCAAATTAGGCACTCATACAGTATAGGCAGTATTGTCCCCATTTCTTCTTCTACAACATTCACCACCACTGAAAAAACAAAGACAGCAGCGAATGCACGCATATCTTACAGGCCTGGCCTACATTTCCTGACTCGTAAGTACAATTTAGTGAGTCCCACTGTACTGTGGAAGAATTCAGCATTTGAGGGTTTCCAACATAATGTTTTGAGTTGTGCGCATTCAAGATGGACAGCAGCTTTCGCTCGTTGCACTTGTGGCGTCCCGTTTGTCCACCCTGGCGAGACATTCATCTTTTGCTTTACACATTTTTGCAACGACAGAAACCACAGCAGCTTGATTCTGACAGTTTCACCAACATCAAATACACTAACAGCTGTAAAGATTCAGCCCACTTGCTTGTACTGGAGCATTACGAGAGTGGACTACAGGCTACAGGCGATTTGCAGTGTTCCTGGAAAATTTCCAGGGCACGGAGATGTTTTGTTGTTAGAAGTCCTGCAGCAGCTCGTCCACCTGTTAGTCCTTTATAAGAGAGAGGTAAGTTTGTGGCTTGGGTCCACAGAGTGCACACTGTAGTCAGATGTAGTACTCCTTCATGTTGTCCCTGATTGAGTTGTGGAGGTGCAGCTCTGTCCTGTAGTCCGTGTACATGCTGTGTCTGTTCTCCTCTTTGATGCTGCTGCTCCTCTGGGCCCGCCGCTGCTGGTAGAGGAGGCGGCTTATCACAGCCAGAGCGCAGACAGCAATGAAGACCACCGCTGTGACCACACCTGAGAACACAGCAGGGGAGACACATTAGCAGATACCAGGGGACAATGCTGCCCACCGGGGCCATCCCCATTAAGTTTCCTCTGATCCTGACCCAAACTGGTTACAGCAATTTGCTTTGACTCATCTGTAGCAGAGTTTAACTGTGCAAAAATTCTTACCTTTGAACACAAAATGCCGTCCTTGGATTCAAAGTACAAAACTCCACATCCCACTTATTTTTCAATTTTCCTTATATTAGCACGGCGTTCAAGTAAAAGTCATTTAATGACTGAAGGAGCTTCTGTTAGTGTATTCAAATTGTGGTTTTATTTGTTCATGCTTATAATGTAATTGCAAATTGAGTCCTTGATTGTTTTGTGTTTACTTGCATTAGAGAAATTCTTCTATAACAGATGATTGCAGCAAATCTAGGAGTGATTAAAATATCTAAAGTTTACTTATAAAACTAACAAAAAACAAGGTTTTAAATGAGCTGTAAACAACATTCAGAGCAATAATACATGAGCAAACCACTATTTTCTATGTAAAGATACAGTGAAGTAATTGCATTCCTGAGTATAACTTTATATCATAATCACCCATTGGTCTTTGCTGCTGTTTTAAAGCTTCGAGTTTAACATTTTGGCCGCTGCCATCTTGCTGTTTTTGGAGCCAGGAGTGACCTTATTTGTCAAAGAGGGTGGAGCTATGAAGGAGTGAGGCATGGGTCTGACTCACAGAGTGCAGCGACACCTCGCAGACAGCCTGTCACTCAAGCAGCCCTGCTCTTTAACATGTGTAACTTGGGGCCTTAGTGAAACTTAAACGGGTACGTTATAAAAAATTAACCCCTCGTACAGTTGTCATAAATGTTAAAATTAGACATAGAAAACATATAACTGTTTTTGTAGCAGGCTGTAAACATGTTTATTTCTCCTGTAAAGGTGGGCATTTTAACATGAGGGTCAATGGGTGTTGACTCTGTTTTGGAGCCAGCCTCAAGTGGCCATTAAAGGAACTGCAGTTTTTGCACTTCCGCATTGGTAGCGCCCACCCTTCAGTCTCCCCCTGGTTAGTCTCCTGTAGCCAGACCTATCTTGACAGTGCTAGAGAAAGGTCTGAAGCACACATAATCATTCTGCCATGGTGAAAAAAAGCTCTAGCTTGTTTGTATTTCTCGAAACCAATCACAAGCGTCTTGGGCGGCACAAAGCCAAGAATGCAGCGTCAGTGCCCTTGTAAAATAATGTCAGCGGTGAACACTTGTTTCGGTGGAATATTATTTGCTCATGTCATTAAAATGGCTGATTCACCACAAAAGAAGAGGTTGCAGCAAACTCAGAAAAGATGCTGCCGCCACGGTTTAAAGATGTGACAAATCATCTCTGACTGGCCGTTTCACAAAATGGACCAGCGTCGGCCATTTATCTGACAAACAAAAACATGCATGCAGTAATACACACCACAGACTTTAAGGTTAACACAATGCAGCTGGTAAAGTTCCATACTGTTCGGCAGTTTTTAAAATGAAGCACATGTCGCTATAATAAAAGGTCCAGAAATTAGACAGGCTTCACGGAGCTGATTTTTATGAATTAAGAAATGCCTCCGTCTAATCCTCCATCCTAAAGGAGGAGTGTGACATTTTGGGAAACACGTCTGTTCCCTCTCTTGTCAAGAGTTAAGATTAGAGGATTGATACCAGTCTTAGTCTCTACAGTATAAATAAGTAGGATCATTAACTTCTTGGAGTCTCCGCCGGTTGCCAGGCAACACGTACACGTTGGATTTTGGAATTGAACAAACAAGATAGAACTTGTAGATTATGAAGCTTTAGAGCTCAGTGATGGGAGGGGGATGTTGTTACCATTGGGCAGAGGCAGGCCAGCTGTTTTCTCTGCCTCTTGTCTTTATGCTAAGCTAAGCTAACCAGCAGACCATCCCTTGAAGGAATAATTCACAAAATGACTGTTAGTATATCAATTTTGTATTTGTTGTATTTTGTAGTATTTCAATTTTGGATTCTTTGTTCACCACAGAGGCATGTGAGTCTTCTTCACAAATTCAAGGTAACACGGGGGAAGTAACTGATATACTAACGGTTATTTTGTGGGTAAAGAATTCCTTTTTAACAAGCTGACATTGTTCATTGTGTGGCATGTGGCATGGTGCCTCGACTGGGCTCATGTTTATGATCACACTAAAACCCCTTCATTCGTTAGCTAAAGTAGGGGTGGGCGATATCTTGATTATACAAAGTGTATCACAGGCTTGTTTCATGTGGGATATATAAAATTCATCCAGTAAACATAGAGTATAAATCGTCATGTCACTTTTTAAAAGCCCTCCGCTAACTGCTAACAGTTGATCTGAAGATTAAAGGTCATATCAAAAACATCAACCCACTTCCTGCCTGAGACAAACCAGGTGCTTCAGAATAACATTGCCAATATTTCTGCTTTGATTTATTTCATTATAACAATACTTTAACTTTATTATAATTGTACTTTATTTAACTTTATTTTAATGATAGTTTATTAAACTTTACTCAATAGTAGTTTATTTAACTTTATTATAACAGTACGTTATTTAACTTTATTAAAACAGTACTTTAACTTTATTATAACAGTACTTTAACTTTATTATAACAGTACTTTACTTAACTTTATCAAAACAGCACTTTAACTTTATTTTAATAGTACTTTATTTAACTTTATTATAACAGTACTTTATTTAACTTTATCAAAACAGCACTTTAACTTTATTTTAATAGTACTTTATTAAACTTTACTAAATAGTAGTTTATTCAACTTTATTATAACAGTACTTTATTTAACTTTATCAGAACAGCACTTTAACTTTATTTTAACAGTACTTTAACTTTATCAGAACAGCACTTTAACTTTATTTTAATAGCACTTTATTAAACTTTACTAAATAGTAGTTTATTCAACTTTATTATAACAGTACTTTATTAAACTTTACTAAATAGTAGTTTATTTAACTTTATTATAACAGTACTTTATTTAACTTTATCAGAACAGCACTTTAACTTTATTTTAATAGTACTTTATTAAACTTTACTAAATAGTAGTTTATTCAACTTTATTATAACAGTACTTTATTAAACTTTACTAAATAGTAGTTTATTTAACTTTATTATAACAGTACTTTATTAAACTTTATCAGAACAGCACTTTAACTTTATTTTAATAGTACTTTATTAAACTTTACTAAATAGTAGTTTAGTTAACTTTATTATAACAATACTTTATTTAACTTTATTAAAACAGCACTTTAACTTTATTTTAATAGTACTTTATTAAACTTTACTAAATAGTAGTTTATTCAACTTTATTATAACAGTACTTTATTAAACTTTACTAAATAGTAGTTTATTTAACTTTATTATAACAGTACTTTAACTTTATTAAAACAGTACTTTATTGGAACAGTCCTTTAACTTTATAACAACTGTACTTTTTTTAAAAAAAATATTATAATACTACTTTATTTAACTTTACCGTGTATACAGTACTTAAACTTTATTATTAATGAAGTCCTTTATTTAAGTTTACTGTAACAGTACTTAACTTTATCACAATAGTATTTCATTTAACTTAATTGTAACAGTACCTTAACTTCATTAAAACAGAACTTCAGCTAATTCAAACTAATTTTAGTTTTTTATTTTGTATTTAACTCCATCATAATGACACTTTAGCTTTAGTATAACAATTCTTTATTGGACTTTATTATAACTGCACTTTATTCAACTTTATTTTAAAAGTACATTAACTTTATTGTAACAGTCCTTTATCTAACTTTATTCAAACAGTATTTTATTTAACTTTATTGTAACAGTACTTTCTTTATGTTTATTTTAATAGTACTTTAACTTCATGATAACAGCACATCAGCTAACTTAAGTGATAACAGTTCTTTGTTTAACTTCTTTATAACAGAGCTTTATCTGACTTCATTGTAACAGCATTTTATTTAACTTTATTTTGATGGTATTTCATCTGGCTTTATTATAATAGCACTTTAACTTTATAGTAACTCTTTTATCTAACTTTATTATAACAGTAGTTTATTTAGTAGTTTAGTATTATAGTAGCCTACAGTAGTTTAAAAGAAGATTTCAGAATATTAAGATATATACATCAAGTATTGTGATATAGCCTAAAAATATTGAGATGTTATTTAAAGGCCATATCGCCCAGCTGTAGCTTAAAGCTTGTAATTTCCACCCCAAACTCCAGCAGACAGCTTTAATCTTTTCCACTTCATGTAACTGTATTGTTACATTTGGGTTTAGCTCTAAAGTGCATTTTCCAAAATGTCAAACCACTTCTTAAAATTATTTTATTGGTCTCATACTGATCTGCAGATCAGCTCGGGGCATCTCTATTGTCAACAACAATGTGTAAATAGACATAAAATGCAAAACAAAGTATTCCCTGTTAGCAGGCGCACAGAAATCCTTCATCATCATCGACTTTAATTTAATTTCAGACAAGACTGCGCGAGTGGCAGTAATGAAAATGAGCTTTAGCTAAGACTGAGTTATCAAGAGACCAGAAAAAAGAAAGAAAAAAAAATTAAGATGGAGGCAAATGGAGAGAATGACAAATAACAAACAGCTGGGACTCATTTTCAATTAAGCAAAGAAAAATAAACCAGCACAAAAGAGAGAAAAAACAGACCTGCTATTACAGCCAAATCCTTCTGGGTGCCGTTTCCATGCTGCTCTTTGTCTTTATTTGCTGTTACAGTTTGATCTGGAGAGGCAGAAACACACAAATTAACAGACATTAATGTATGATGTTAATCCCTTGTTGTCACCTTTACCTGTGAAGTCTGTTAAACCTCACTGCTCTGGAATAACACTGAGCATTTTCACACGATAACCAAATTAAATTTAGCTTCACTTCCCTCTAACTCTCTGTATAAGCCCTGTAATAGCTTTATATTTGGTCTCTTTTTCTCTGTTTATCTCTCCGGTTGGATAAATGAATTTAAATTTTCATCGACATCATTTCATCTCAATATAAAAGACTTAAGTTTCTATCCCTAATAGTGACGCTCAGAGCCGGGCGGGCAGAGACTGAACTGCATTAAACCCTGGTCAGGAGGAGGGCACTGATAATGAAGGGTTTGCTGACACCACTGTTGGAGGAAGTACTCAGATCTTTTACTGAAGTTAAATTTGCAATACCACAGTTTAAAAACAATCCTGTATTTAAACTCTTACTTAAAGGAACAGTGTGTCAGATTTAGGGACATTTAGTGGCATATAACAGTGAGGACTGCAGATTAAAACCAGCTGAAACTTCTCCTGGTTAGAATTTATTCAGTCTTAATTGTTCAGGAGGTTTGTAGTGAGAGGTCTCTTCCTTTCCAAAAACAAATGGACCCATATGATTTAAACCGGTAAAAGCACTGAATAAAGCAGTTTCACGGAAAAAACATCAGTGTTTTTCTGACGTTCTTGTCACAAAGGGGCTGATAACTATGGTGGCCAGTTCGGAAACGTGAATGGCCCTGGAGCCAGTGTTTGGTTTGTCTGCTCTGGGCTACTGTAGTAACATGGTGGTGCAACATGGCAATCTCGTTAGACAAGGACCTGCTCCCTATGTACATATAAACAACTCATTCTATGATACAAACAAAAATACAACAAGTCTTGTTTTAAGGTGATTATTCACGAAAGAAAGTACAGTTTTTTATATTTTTTATTTGCACACACATAAAACTGCAAAAAATCCAAATGGTAAACTAGAAAAAAAAATAGAAGAAACATGTCAAAGGAGGTCAAGGAACCACAGGCTCATACAAACGGACCTCCCTTCAACTTTAGGAGAAAAACTGATGATGACAAAAAAAAAGGGAGAAAAGTAGACGAAAGAAGTAAACTAACATTATACAGAAAAATTCAACAAAAGATAAATGACAACAGGAATGAGCAAGCAATGAGCAGTCAGTGAAAAATAATACAATAAAAACCAAGAAATACATATAACACAGTGCGGAAAACAAAGAAAAAATAAATTATATTAAATTTCTGCCAAGACTCTTCCTAAAGCCTCCACACTGGACCTTTAAATAACTGTACAAGGTATTAGCATTAAAATATACTTGGTCTGACTCGGCTGAGTTGCATCAACAAGAATTAATTTAAACTAAGATTAGTTCTAATCAGAGTTTAGAAAAACTAGATTTAAAATGAGTCAATCCACATTTGAAATTAAGCAGAGCTCTGTTTCACAATTTTAAACTAATCCCTGTTTAGTAAGTTCAAATTTATTGATGTTAAACAACATTAATTGGAGTTTAATCAATATAGAAAACCTTTGCTTACCCAAATTAAAATAAGTAAACATGGTGCACGGTGTACAGACCTAGTAAGTAGGCTAGAAAATAGAGGGGAACTTAAGTTTCGGCTGCTCTGTGTCAAGTTCCTTGTTGTATTGTTTGATTGCTAGCTAAAAAGTCAAAAAGTCAGAGGCTCTAATTTCTCCCCTACTTTCAGGACTGCTTTAAAGCAACTGGCAGACAGTCTTAATGGAAAACTATAGAGAAATTCAGCAGCATAATAAAACGTACTTGAGTCTGTCCCTCAACTTTCTTTGAGGAGCTTGATTATTTGGCTCAATATGTCTCAAAAAAAGCAGCCATTTTAAAAGTTAAATCTCTTCCACTGGAAATTTAAAGTTAATACTGGACCACATTTGCAACAGAAAAAAAATGAGATGACAAACTAAACTGATGTTTAAAGAAAGGTTTAAATTGAATCTTTCTTAACTTAAACAAGTTTTAAAGTCTGGCGCAACATGATTCAAAGTTAAACTATGATTTAATCATAATCCATGTTGATGCAACCCAGATTTAAACATATACTATGCAGGATTCTCCTAAAAGGCAATGTTAACACTCATACAGAAGAAATCTGTCTCTAACATCACTTTTGACCCACTAGAAGTGTGTGGTGGCGTATTTTGCTCCCTGAATTGATCATTTTCTTGTTATTTTCTCGGGACCATTGTGCCCCCACTGCACTCAGGTAAGGTCTAAACTTTGTAAAAAGGTAGCGACCAGATGCCAGACTGTAAGCAGCAGGTATCCAAGAGACACAGTGCTGAAAAAATGCAATAGTCGAGAGGCAAAACGCCAAATGAGAGTGAATCTGGGTTTGGCTTTACAAACAGTAACTGACAATCCTGCACAGTATCCTTTACAGTACCAAAAGTAAGAGCGTCTGGGACTTCAGCCCTGAATGTTTTCTCAAAAGCCCTGAATCTTGACGATCTATGCACTCCAGGAATACTAGCATGGATTCTGTCAACTTTCCTCCAACATCGTGTGACAAAGACAGGTTGCAAGATTAGTAAATTGTTGACGCCAAATTCCTACCTTACCTGTTAGGCAACTTAAAAATAGTAACATGAGACAATCGTTGCCTCTTTTAAGGTGGCAGGACTGATAATTAGTGATCCCCAACATAAGTTGTGTCATGGTTTCAGAGTGATAGACAGCTGGAGATCAATTAGATACAAAACAAGATGTTGGCTCCACAGGATGATTTTTTTGCTTCGCAACTATCATGTTTTTCCCAAATAATGTACAGATTTGTGGGCATTCTTTTATCTGAAATGACTTGAAATAATTGTATATATAGCTATTGTAGAATCCCCCCTGCGTTTAGGCTGAGCCCTGAATGTTAAAGAGTCTGGCTCCATCCCTGGTGTTAACACTCTAAATCTATAAACTACCTAAAGTTGTCAGATAAATGTAGTGGTATACAATATTTGGCTCTTTAGTACAGTATAAAACAGCATAAAACAGAAGTACTCAAATAAAGTGCAAGTATAGTACCTCAAAATTGTACTAAAGAACAATACTTGATTAAATGTACTTCCCCCACTGGCTGATACAGTTTTTAAATCTTGATTTAATCAGGCAGTCTGGTTGAGATTCAGATCTCTTCAGAGAGAACAAGAGGACAATCAGCAAAAACAGAAACACAATAAACAAGGAATTAAAAGAAACAGTTACAAGAATCATAATTAAACATCCAATAGTAATAAAATCTCCAAGGGGAATTTAAGAGTCTAGTTTGAAGGAAGTTTGCAGTTCATGTTAACTGAAAGGTGCACAGTACCTGAAACAGTGCGTACCTGAGGGACGTCTAAGGTTCAGCAGTTACTGGTTCGTTTACTGTAGTTATTAGATTTAAATGATGAGGTAGTCTGGAAGCTTTAACAGTGGAGCTCTTTTAACAAATAACACGAGATGGACATCTTTCCTTGACTGTATGGACGTCCAATCAACCGTGTGGTACAGACAACAATGATACATACATCCTGTCAAAGGCCATGTTCACATTTCAGGGTTTGATGCTCAATTCTGATCTGATCTTTCTGCCAAGACGATAACATTCATGTTTGAAGTGACCCATATCTGACAGTGTGAACGAATCTCCGCCCTGAAACTCCTCACATGCAATCAGTAATGTCACACATGTGCCATTGTTGCATTTGCGAGACAGGCAGAAGGGCTGTTTCTCTCACGCCGCTAGACAGAAGCACATAGCCAATTATTACTCACAATGACGTCATCAGACCTTCCTCATTCTACATAGTAATTAGCCATGTGCGTCTGGTGGCAGAGAGTGTATAGCTATTTTCAGAACAATGTGCTTTTGTTTTCAGGATAATGAGCTGTGGAAAATTGACTTTTGTTTGGACATTTTTTGGACTATGGAGGCTTCGGGATTGTGAGCTGCTGGAACAATGGCATGAGGGTGAGTAGACGAAGGAATAGAAAAGCCAGGGTTTCCCACACATTCATTTGTTTATGGCGGACCGCCACCATATCAGCATCTGCAGCCACATATTGATTTTCTATTTTAGGAGGTGGACCGTTCATTAGGAGCACTGTTGGAATGGATATTCCATGTGGTTATTCAGAGCACCACACTCTCAGAGAGCAGAGCACGGTGAAAGTGAAACTCAACCGTTCATTGTGTAATACAGAAATAGAATTCCCACCTACTACATTCCCATCTACAGCGCTCTCACTTCGTTTTTCCACCCTGCTTTAGATGAAACTGGCCGCATTCCCATGGAAACCACATGCTGCGTGGTCCAGTGCTGATTCTAAAGGTTTTCTTTCTTTCTTTTTTTGTGGTTAGGTTTAGGCAACAAAAACGTAAATATGTTATTTGAGTGATGTCAGTGCATGACGACTGTATGTAAATTGCATAATGTAACATTATAACATCATTGACTTTTGGTTTCACCCAGGACACAAATGTAGTCTCCTAGGTCAAAGTCTGGTTTTGTTTGACCCATCCACCCCCCCTCCCTCCCACACTATACGTACCTTCTCGCTCTTTATATAGATGCTCTGAGCGTAAAGTATTGCTGCAGATGGGTTCAAACTGGTTTGGGGACCTCAGAACTGCATCTCTGCTTTATGCAGATGATGTGATTCTGTTGGCTTCATCTCACTGTGACCTCCAGCAGGCACTGGGGTGGTTTACAGCCGACTATGAAGCGGTCAGGATGAGAGTCAGCACCTCCAAATCTGAGGCCATGGTTCTTTGTCGAAACCGGTGGATTGCCCTTTTTGGGTTGGGGGGAGTTCCTGGCTCAAGCGAGGGAGTTCAAGTATCTTGGGGTCTTGTTAAGGAATGAGGGCAGAATAAAGTGTGCGATGGATTGGTGGTTTGGTGCGGCTTCTGCAGTGATGTGGGTGCTGTGATGGAACATCGTGGTGAAGAGGGAGCTGAGCTGGAAGGCGAAGCTTTTGATTTACTGGTCCATCTACGTCCCAACCCTCACCTATGGTCATGAGCTCTGGGTAGTGGCCGAAAGAATGATGTCGCGGATACAAGAGGTCTGAAAAGAGTTTTCACCATGTGGTGTCTGGGCTCAGCCTTAGAGATAGGATGAGGAGCTCAGACAACCGCAGGAAGCTCGCAGTAGAGCTGTTGATCTTTTGCGTTGAAAGGGATCAGTTGAGGTGGTTCGGGAAACTGATCAGGATCTTCCTGGGCGCCTCCCGTTAGAGGTGTTCCAGGCATGTCCCACTGGTAGGAGGCCCCTTAGGAGACCCTGAACATGCTGGAGGGATTCTATATCTCATCTGGCCAGTGAGCACCTCAGGGTCCTCCAGGAGGAGCTGGAAAGTGTCACTGGTAGGAGGGACGCTGGGGTGCTTTGCTTGGCCTGCTGCCCCCGTGACCTGGCCCCGGATAAGCAGATGAAAACGGATGGATGAGTTTACACTGGAGTTAGCTGAAAGTCCAGTTGAACTCATAAAGATACTAAAGGATGCCTTTGGGGTCGTTATCACATGCCAATGGGCTTGACAAAGCGTCACTAATGTGATTGTGATTGATGCCCTGGGAATAAGAATTGGCTGCATTTGTACAGCGTGATCATCAAACATGCAGATCCAAGCACGTATGAGAAAAATACCTGATTTCCAATATGTCTGTTCTCACAGCGGTCATATGGCTAGTGATCGGATATGTACTGGATTTTTATTTTTTTTTTTTAAAGATATTTTTTGGGGGCTTTTTAGCCTTTAATGTATAGGACAGACAAGCGTGAAGGGGGGAGAGAGAGGGAGTGACATGCAGCAAAGGGCCACAGGCCGGAGTCGAACCCGAGCCGCTGCGGCAACAGCCTTGTGCATGGGGCGCCTGCTCCACCACTAAGCTACCGGCGCCCTGATATGTACTGGATTTAAGGACACATTTGATAGTGGCCCAGATCTAATTGGAAGAAATCTGATTTCTGTGTCACATGAGGACCACATCTGCTTTTAATGTGAACGTAGCCTGTGTCACACTGAACTGGGCATAATGGTAAATGAGCCTTAAAAAAGTGGCTGGTGGTTCTATTGCATGTTACAGCTCCACAAGATGAGCTGTTTCATGTAGCTGCCAAGACGACGACAACATTTTCATTATGCTCTGAAGGAGTGAATCTCGGTGCAATCAGCCAACTCTGAGCTCAATCTGTTGCCTCAGCAGACGGGACAATTAGGACAACATCTGACATGTATTTATCTTTTATGATGTATATTTATATATGTTGTGGCAATATGGCACTGGCCCAGAACCTTATTCATCCTATAAGCGTCACTGCCTCTGCTAGCTCTGATAAAGACTTCACGCTTTATGTAAAAACATTAGTTGCTGCACCCAGTTAAAAAGCTCCAGCCGGGGCGTTGGTGGCTTAGTGGTGGAGCAGGCGCCCCATGTACAAGGCTGTTGCCGCAGCGGCCCAGGTTCGACTCCAGCCTGTGGCCCTTTGCTGCGTGTCACTCCCTCTCTCCCTCCCCCTCACGCTTGTCTGTCCTGTCAAATAAAGGCTAAAAATGCCCAAAAAATATCAAAAAAGCTCCAGCCATGACTGTGTGCTGCATTACAGTGCCTCCATTCACACCAAACAAATATTCATATTAATAATTGGAAAAAAAAAAGATCTGAATAGTTAAAAGACATTTGTGTGAGTGTGAAGACGCTGGCGCAGACAGCTCTGTAAGTAAAATCTGAGATGCATCTGTTCTGTCAGACAGACGAGTGAAACACACAGCTGGAATGTGTCTGTTTAGACACACTGTGATTAAATTCACCAGTCACAAGTTAAGAACTCTAACAGTTCAACAGGAAGCCAGTTAAGACTGATAGCTCTGCTTTGAGTTGATTTGCTCATTTTCAGGGAGCCTAAGGCGCCTGTGACACAAAGATGTTAGTGGGTCAGCTGCTATTTTTAAGGCTTCACTCTGGTTTTCTGGTAACACAAAACTAATCTGTTTTAACGAGGATATATCACCTTTGCACAGCATGTTGCCTGAAGTGAAGCTGCTCAGAAGGGTCCACCTTTTCTAAAGTAATCAGATCACTTCAACAAGATCCTGACAAACACGTGCTGCAGTTCCTCTGATGGACACTAGAAGCTGTCTCCGAGAAACGTAGCTGCAAATGTCTTGTGTTGGATGTCGTCAAAGCAACCGCCACTATTATTGTTTTCTGTGGACAAGGCCTTGATTTCTGTTGGTATGGTGCGTCCAGCTTGTGCCCCTGTGAAGTGCGATGGACTTTGAAGCCAATTTTATACATGTAACTGCAACTCCTGGGTCTGTCACGGTATGTTTTGAGCCCCAAAAGACTTTTATCCCATAGACTTACATTGTGAAAGAGATGTGTGTAGTGTCACAACCCCCATGATATGACTTGTTCCACTATCAGGATTTAATTTATCTGGTCTGATAACACTTTTAAAGTCTATAAGAGCCTCATCAAAGAAGTACAAAATAATATCTACACTATATCAGTGTTTACTAGAGAGAAGAGGAAACACGACACTGAGAGTAAAGTTGAAATGGGAAAAAGAACTATGTGTGAATATGACAGAAGATGAATGGTTGTATAATTGAAGAACACAACAGTCTACAACACCCTCTTGTACTTGGAGAGAGCACTGGAAGAATATAATTAGATTCTTTATTACACCACAGATTAAGAGCAAATACCTGTCTATAAAGCAACTGTGTTTGTCTCTGTCCTGAAATTGTGCAGTTTTGGGTAAGTGTTCATGTGGTTTTTATGAGAATCTTAGGTTATGATGTACCTTGATCATGCATGGTATTGTACTCAGGCAATAAGGCAGGAGGAATTGTGTTAAGAGAAGACAGATGCCTCCTGAAAATGTTGTTTGCAGCCTGTAAAAAGGCCATCACGAAGAGATGGTATAAGGCAGAACCACTGACAGAAGATGAATGCTTGAATATTGTGAACGAAATATATATGATATGGAAATGTTTACCCACAGGATAAAGACTCAAGAGGAGCGATGTCGAGAGAGAGGGCAATCTGGAACTTATTTCTATTTGTTTGTATTCCTTTTTTTCTCTACCTTTTTTTTATAACATTTGGTAAAAAACAATAAAATAAAGTGTTAAAAAAAATAAAGTCTAGAGGAGCCTCATGACTGAATTAAGTTCAAGTTAGCGGAGTGCTTGACTGGAAGTTAGCTGTTCGACTAACAAAGCCTCTAGTGTGTCTGCTCTATGGACCTATTGACGTGGAAGATCCAGGGTTAAGACCCAGGAAGTCAAACTGTTTTGGCTTCGAGCGCAACTCAGCAACTTTCAAAGGAATAAACAGGGCTCAGCCTCCAACACTGTGTCCAGTTCTCTTTGTACATCCATGGTTAGCAAGGTGGATGCTGAGGCTGCTATTGACACAGGGTGAAACAACACCACAGTGTGTCACATCAGGTCAAACTGCAAAGGTCAGTGTCACTCATCAGTAGTGCGAACAGTTTGAGAAAAACCATGAAACTGCTGGGACAGTTTTAGAGCTGCTTTTTAGATCCATAAAATATCTTGGACACAAAGTACTTCTGCTGCAGTGGGTGGCATGGCCATCAGGATGGAGTTTGAAAAACCCAACAGCAATTTCACTTTCTAAAAACCATGCCCACAGACTTTGCTGTGAGCAGTTTCATGTAGGAACAATCTGCTTACTACTATCTGAACAACACTCCCAACAGTATCATCCCACAAAAGGAAGCGTACTGTGACAACCCCTCCGCTCCACTAGGTGTGCCTGTTTTCCCGGCTGTTCTTTCTGTTTCAGGATGCGAGTCGAGGCAGAAGAGCGTCATTTACCTCATGAGCCACACCTGGGCCAGTGTGCTTCATGATATTAAAGCTCACCATGTTCCAGCAGACTTCCATGACTAATTATTGACTTTCACCTTTATGCAGTTATTTATCATTATTTTTGTGAATAAATAAGCTTTTATCTCTTTGTAAACTCTTCTCGTCTCCCATCCTTGTTGCAGCCAAAGAGCCAGGTTGTGACAGTGCATCTATTCAAGGGCAAGAGGCCACGTTAATGCTGTCCTCCATGACAAAGTGGCAACGAGCAACAAAGCATTATGATTTGCCCAGGGAATGTGAATGGAGTGATGTCGGACACAATTCAAATTTTAGCACATGCAGTCCAGAGAGAAACTGTATCTGAGGCTAGGGAGTGCACATTCTTAGAGAACCTCCAATGTAAGTACGTCTGAGCAGCTCTACTGTAGCTGCACATAAGCTTCGTTTCCAACAAGAAGTCCAGGTCAGTTCAGTTCGTTTCAAATTAGAAAAGTTAGTTTTGTGTTGCCAGTGACAAAAGTTGTAAATGTCACAAATAAAACTGTTCTATTCCATCCTATTTTCTTGCCACCCCTCCGTTAAGGTACCGAGCACGCTGACTGATACCGAAAGGTGGAGCTAGAAACACTGCACTCTGTTGCTTGATCAGTAGAGAATCGACAGTAACCAGTGCACAAACATGTTATTTCTAAATATCCCATTGATTACAACAGAGACTGTAAACACCCCTGTCAGTCTGTGCAACCCTGTTTGGTGCGCGATCAGACCCAGAACTGTCTGCGGTGGACACGCAAAACACATCTAGGGTTTAGGTACATGTCTGTATGGGTTGTGTTTAGGTGTAAGGGTACTGTAGTGAAAGTATTTGGTGGAAATATGATGCATAGCCATACACACACATTTATACTGTGCAGCACCCCTGAGCTAAAATATGCATAGGTGTAGGTGAACAATGTGACGCCTTAGCCATCCTCTAGTGAAGCTGAGACAAGGAGGGAAAAGGTCAAGGGAGTGGTGAGAAAGAGCTAAGCTGCGACAACAATGACTTGAAATCTCGGTACAGGCCGAAAGAGAAACTAATTAAGGCTGCCACTATCTTATTTTATGGTTGATTAATGTGTCAATTATTTTTTAATTAATCGTTAAGTCCATGAAATGTCAGTTATAGTGAAAATCGCCCTCCATAATTTCCCTTTAAATAACTTTTGTGTTTCTTCACTCATTCAGATATGTGGCATACACTGACATAAAGAAAAGCAACAAATCCCCACATTTAAGGAGCTGGAGACAGAAAATGTTTCTGAATAAATAACTGGAGAGATTAATTAACTCTAAACAGTCTTTGTCATGAACTAACTGATTAGTAGGGTAGAGGGACAGTTTCAGAACAGTCGCCTTTTTCATGTCACTCGAGTTTTCAGGCCTGAATTTGAAAAATCCTCAAACTGATCAGAGATGAAAAACACTGCTTGCATGATTTTAGTCAACAGCTCAGAATAAAAACATTTGTGTATCAAACAGCTGCCAGCGCGTTTGTTGCCCAGCATGTTGCTTAACCTGGAAATGACTGTTTCGTGGCAGTGTGTGTGGGCGATTGAAACAGCAGTGTGTGTATGTGTGTGTTTTACCCTGCAGTATGTGCGAGGTGGACTCCGCCAGCGCTCCACAATTTGACTGGACCAACGGACCACGGATGGTGACCAATGAGCTTCCCCGATTCGTCAGCGCTGCCTTCAGCGGTGCAACGTGATTGAACTGGACCGAGGAGAGGCAGCCGACGAAGCCTTTAGAAGCTGCCTGCATCACTTCCTCATTGAGGCTCTCCCTCCCTGCAGAGACACAGTCGATGGGAGAAAATATAAGTTGCTACTGAAGGTGGCATTTTTAATTTTTTGAATAATAATTTCTGAGTAACAAAAAGAGGGATGATGTAGGAGTTTTTCAGCAATTTTCTCCAACGTGGTGGGTGGACTTACTGGTGACTTTGCCCAATGTCAGGGATCTGATTAAGATCAGCTCTGCATCAGATGACAGTGTGTACTTTCTGTGGATGTCCTGGTCGATCTGGTTGAGTGGAGAGAAATCAAATAACAAGGCAATTACAAGAAATCCAAACCGAGGTAACACCAGCAGCAGCGGCAGCACATTTCAATACATTATAGATTGTGCATTGTCTTCTCCTACAGCTTCATACAAAACCATTATCTGCCCACAGTTTGCTTTGAAGTGATTCAGACCTTTCACTTCTGCACCGCCACGCTGACTCAGTTGCATCACTTAACTTGATGATCCGCGATAAAACACTACAGGATTCTGATTACGTCCAGCGTTGTTATAAAAGGCCGGCTGATGACCCGGCTCAGAATAGATTTCACTGCAGTAAGACATTAATTTATTATGTACTGTCAAGTGTTTGAATAGCAGCAATAAGAAAATTCAATTGTAGTTCCTGACTGACATGATAAATTGTGTTATTGTATTGAATTGGATTCATTTATAAATGTGTTGCACAGTTATTGTTTGTTGGTTTATAATCTTGGAACACAGCGGGCCTTTCTATTATTTTACATTGTGGTAATTTAAAAAATCTGCATATTAATTTTAACAAAGATGCTCATAGTCAGCAAAGACAAAAAAACAAACATTTAAGCTCCACTCTCCAGCCACTGAGGAAGCTTTCCACCACATCTTACAGCCCTTATCAGCAGATGGACTGCTTGGCAGCCAGACCAGGAGTTTCATTTATAAACATTGCATACGCACAAAACCAGGCCTGAAAGACGCGTATGCCACTTTCCATGCAGAAGCTGTGATCTATAGATGCAGCCTTGATGGGAGAAACTTTTTGAGAAGCCTTTCGGAGGGTTTGTTCTGCTCACCTGTACGTAGAGGTTTTTCCCCACTCGGTGGATTCTGATTCGATGGAGTCGTCCATCTGCCAGGTTACTGAGGACGGGGCTGAACACATCTGGAGTCCTGTCTGTCTGAAGGTGATACCAGATCTGCAGACTCCCTGGACACAAAGCATGAAAACACAAATAGTGCTCTCCTTTAAATGGACCTCTACACAAATCCCTATCTGAGCGCTTCATGACGAGTGATTCACGATTGCGCTAAATGTAAATTTAAAAGCCAAGGACTCAAGTCCAGTCCAAAGATGTGAAAACCTCACTTTGGCTTCAAGTGTGCCACCATTGCTGTATAATGGCAGCTTGGAGAGGAGAATACACCTCTTTACTGAAATGATGTGGCTGCTCATATATAAATAGAGCGCTATATCTAAACTTCTTCAATTGCCTTTTGAGATATACAAATATTTATCTCATAGCTCTTCGCTCCCACACAGAACAAGTCAATATGTGCTCAGTGTTCCTCCCACACGCACAATCGCTGCCAGATCAAAGAGTCAGATAGCTATGCATTGTCAAGTGGAGCTGGGTCAATATTACAATTCCCGGTCTGTAGGTGAAGAGCTTTGTGTAGTGATTCATTTCAAATCCTGAGAGTGCTCCTATAGATGAAGGTCACTGTGGATGAAGTGTCTCCTCTGCCCTTCAGTGTTTACAGAGAGCCGAGGAACATGGGAGTTCTGATTTAACACAAAAGAGTGTCTTAGGACACTGACACCGACTCTGACTAACAACTGCACTGTCACTCAATATGATACTCCAAAGTTTGGATACAGCTTAAAGGCTGTCAGCTTAAAGCTTTGAGGCCTTTCTTGTGTCAGGAGCTGAAAACGCTGAGATACGGCGTTGACAGCAGGGAAATATTCTGTAACAAGTGAGGACCTTTTTCTGAAATTTTCTCCAGGCTTAAAGTGAAACAGTTTGGTCCAAGCACCATGGATCTTTTTATCTTTATTCTTTTATTGTTTTGTTTACTGTCTGAGGTCTTTTGAAAAACGTTTTACTCTGGATATACAAGGACTTTTATTGTGCATATGGTGTGGTTTAATGTACCGGACTGTAAGACTCCCGATGAAGAAAGATGCAGAGGAGGAGCAGAACCGTGGAGGTTAAATCTATTCATTAGGCCGTAATCACTTTGCACAAAGTTGTGGGGGCGGCTCTGGTATGATATTCATGCTGGCAGCTGTAGCAGCAGTAGGATGCACATTAGCTGCCTGCTCACTGTCAGCCTCAGTTTTTGTTCTGCTCAACACCTTACAACAGGAAGATAAATTTGAGGTGTCCCTAAAATCTGATTTTGAGGTTGTCAGGTTGTTGTGTGTTGATAAAATGACCCCAGACGACCTGAGATACCCTTAACCCTGCCTAACCCTCACCCTTAACCCTATTCGCACAACGTTTTGACAGGCATGTCTCTGCAATAGCCTCTTACTGGAGGTAAAAAAAAAAAAAAACCTACTACAGTAGCTGAAGAGCAACGGGTTTATGATTGAATCCTTTTTCATTTAAGTGGATTCCACTTTTTCCCACCTATAAATGACGATCTCCGAGTGAACTATGGTGTGTGCCGTTCGGCGGTGCAAAACGTAAAGTGGACCAGGCCACTGTCAAGGAAGCAATCTCCTGGGCCTGTGTAATTATGCAAAATGATTTGGTAACCATGGCAACGGAATTGTGTCAGCCTGTGAGTGCAGGGATTTTCCTTGATAATCTGAAAAAGGGGTTAAAACAGAGGACAGAGGTGTGTTGAGCGTGTGTCCTTCCCCTCAACCCCCTCGTGTCTTGTTTTGGCCCTGTTTCTGTCAGTCTGTCATTATTTGCAACACGTGAGAGCCAGTTGACTAAAAATGCTCATTACCAGCTACTGCCTCATGAGCTCTTTGTCACCAGACAAGTTAAACAGAGTGTGACTTATTATTCCAAAAACATGTTTGTACCATCGACCTCTGTCTCGCTGCTAACCATGTCTCTGTTGTGAAGCTGTTTTACCGTCAGACAGGAGAGTTCAGATTGTAAGTGCTGTTTAAAAAACATTTAGTTCAAAATGTGCACAATGCCTAACCAAATACATGGAAAAATAATTTAGTTTATCAAGTTTAAAATGCTGTATAAAAGGTATAATGTTCATGATTGCAAAAGTTGAAGCTAAGGCATTAGTTCATTGTTTTTTATTTCTGTGGAACTAATGTCCGTTGTCAGGCGTGTTGCTATGGCGGACTTTGCTATGGGACAGTGTGAGAATGTCTCGTTAGACGCGACTTTTGTTTTGTTACTGTCTGAGGTCAAAGCTGACGGTCAGAGAGATGGCTGGAGAGACGTTCCAAGAACTTTAAGAGCTTTGAGAAACTCTTTTCATGACAAGCAGCCAACAAGGTGTTTTATTTCACTTTCTTTCTCTTTGCGCTGACCGCCATTTTGTCTCCTTTTCTGTCATGTTACACTTTGTACAATGTATTGATGCATTCTCTGTTATGTTTACTCTAAGTAAGTTTTCACAGCACGACAAGGAGATGCTTCAGAGAGAAATGCCCAAATAAACGCCCGTTTGAGAGAACCAACCTGTGTCTGTGTAGTTGTGAAACGAGCTACACAGATAAAACTGTATGCTGACGACACACAGCTAATAATCTTTATAAGATACACCCCATTTTGGACACTGATTTCTCAAAGTAGGGCTGACACAAAAATCGTAAAACTGCAATCCCTAATTAGCCCTTTTTACACAGAGATTGCACCATTGGGTCGCTACGAAGTCCCTTTATGCCGCCTATGCCTTTTTACCCAGAACCACACAATGGCAGCATCATTCTGCTCCATTGTGTGAGATAAGACAGCAACCTTGCATTGTGAGAGCAAAGAGGTATGATGGTTGTGACACTTAACACAACAGCGTCAGCCTCTAGTGTGATATATAACATAATGTGTTGGCAGCACTTTATAAACAGTAACAATGGCAACAATCATTTACAGTCCCTGTCATATTGCAGCTGATCTTGTCTTCTGCTCCAGAGCTTCCAGAACTCATTGTACTTCCAATTTGCGGACATTTTCAGTTACTATTCTTTGTCTTCGAGTTAGCCACTAACAGCCACTTTTTAAATCTCCCACGCCGGGTCACGTGCATAACACGTCAACCCAAGATCCCCTCCTGCCGGGTGTCCCTTTGCATCGCTTTAGCACTGTCATCACGCTCCGTTCCTGACTCAGAGGTGAGACAACTCTGTTCCCCCATTCTGTGATTGTACCTTTTTGTACAGAATGGCGAGGTGGCAAAGTGGCATGAAATTCCCACTTTCAAGAGGCAGTGTAAAGGGGGCTATTGAAAGCCAACCACAAAGGGTAGCAAATAACCGCTGCAACTGCTATGTTCATGTTTTTTTCTTTTTTCATGGCAGTGACGCACAGCGAGCAGGACGCGATCTTGGGCGGCACAGGTGTGACATTTTGACGATGTGTTACATGTGCGACCCCTGATACAAATGCCAGCAGGGTGATATGCCATTTAGTGTCTATTCTGCACTGAGTGCTACATGATTTTTCCTGGTCGCTGAGAGTTGAAATATATTCGACTTGGATAAAACGCTGCAGCCAATTGTCACTGTCACTTATTGGCTGTCAAATCACAATGGTGGAGGGGCTGGACAAAGAGTTTACCACAAAGACCAGCTGTCACATCGCTAAACAACAACAACAATGGAGAGGAAATTACTTCTGAACCCACACAGACTTCTGGGTCCGTCCTCTCTCCCTACACGCTTCAGCCTTCCCTTCATCCAGAGCAGGTATTCTACCTTTTGCCGACATTTTACTTCTGTGGATATTATGAAAGTATCATAGCAACCAGAGAAACCCAGGTTAAAAAATGCTATTGCCCTTGTTGCGCCTCGCTGCCCCTCTGTGTTCTTTATTTAACAACGAACAAGTATTTAATTTGTTTAAAGACTGTGTGATCAATATGCTTAATAACAGTCCAACAATAAAGCTTATTTTCAAAACACTAAGATCAGGATAAATGAAGTAATTTGCAAAAACAACAAAAATTACAGTCCCTGCAGAGCCACTTTAATGACAGCAAATTCCTTCACTGTGACGGCACTAACTCTAACATAGTAACAACAACTTGCTATTGGTCCACAGCGAAAATCTGCCGGTCTAAAGTCACCAAGTTGAAATTGATTCACTGATTCCACATATAAAGCGCGACAAAATAATCTTAAATGTATACTAAGCAGGATTTCCTAAAAAATAGTGCACAGACTCAAACAGAATCCCTCTCAATCATCACTTCTGACCTGGGAGAGGTTTGGGGCAGTGTATTTATCTGCAGAGACTCTGCCTTCTGCCTGTATTTTCTGATTTTCTTTTTATTCTAATGTATTGGGAATGTTTCTGGGCTTTTATGCCTTGGCCAAAAACATCACGCAGGTGAGGTCTGGACTTCACAAAAAGATAGTGATCGGGTAGTAGCAGCACACATCCAAGAGAAAGCTATAAATCAGCAATGAGAAAGACGCACATATGGCGAGGCGGACAAAACTTGTTTCAAGAACAAGAGTGAATCTGCAGTTGGCTTTCACTTTCACTGTCAAGCTCTGGGGGAGAGGATGGGGATGCAGAACACATATAGTTGGCCTGTTCTCTGTCAGGTGCTGGCTGTTAGCTTAGTTAGCTGCTAAAGTCCCGGCTTTTCCATTATGACAAATGTGACATTCCTACAAGAGTAGCTTGCAAAGTATGTACAAGCAGTGTAGGCAATTGTTAAAACAGTTGAAAGACGACCCGGGACTGTTTCTGTGAGTTTGTTTTACAGTGATAAAATTAAAATTACTGTTAAAAAGAGTCTGATGGATTTGATGATAGCGATTTTGGGACTGATTCTAGTTAAACAAAGAGGATCCTATTCTTTAACAGAAAGGTCTATCTCTGTTGGGGTCCTTTGAATTATCTTGTTAGATACTAAGAATAACAAGCATTTGAACTGCAGCCTGACCACTGCTCTCATTCAATACTGGACCAATTTAAGAAGAAACTCTTGTTCCCATTTGTCACATTTACACAAAAACATGTGAAAATAGGGTCCAAGTTGAATTTTTTTTTTCTTAATTATGTTTATTTTATTTAATTTGACATCCAGAAAGCCACACAGCATCTCTTCAGCATGGTAAATAATGCTTTGTTTCCCCCTCGGTGTAAAGGGATGTGATGTTTTGTGGACGTTCCCAAAAATACCAACCGTATCTATTCCTGAATAATATACCTTTTAAAAAAATAAAGAAAAATGATAAACATTTGCGCTGATTTACTTTGCCTTTGTGAGCAAATCCACAGATTGCCTTGTGTGTTACTAAATTATTGAGCGTGTAAGAGGAGAGCCTGACACCTGGTTTAGTCACCGAGCTACTTAACTGGAAAACGTTTTGATCCCTTGACTGCTCGTCCCATGAACAACCCTCAAAACATGCAATATTTTATCTGTCAGGATTTGAAACGGCTGAGGACAAATACCTGTATAATCTGACATTGAGATGCAGATGTGATGTTTCATAACTGGAGCTGTTTGCAGCACTGCTTTGGTGTAACGAGGTGGAGGAATGTGTTTGCTTTGAATGCAGCTGCTAAATCTATTCGGCAGGCTGCGTAGGCTAAATTACATGTTTTCTCTATGCCTGTGATGAAGGCTACAGATAACATTTAAAAAAGTATAGAAATAAATGCTATAAATGTGTGTGTGTGTGTGTGTGTGTGTGTGTCATTGCTGTAAGTTATTACTGTGTGGCAGGTCGTTTTTCTCTCACACTATTAATGTAAAACCTGTGTGTACCGTTCTTGGCCAGGATGACAGCGATGTACTGCTGGCTGAAGGTGCTGACAGTCAGCAGCATGGCCGGCCTCTGGGAGGTGACGAAGCTGAAGGCCATGTCCTCTCTGGCCCTGCTGCTGCTTTCTGTGGAAACACTGGAGGCCTGCGAGCTTCTGTTCTGCATCACTGAGAAGGGCTCCTGGAAGGTGTAGGTCACTGAGGACTCCATGTCGAAGGACACCGACACCTCTGCACACACGGGGACAAAGAGGAGAAAAAACAGTTTCAGTGCCGTGAGCGCTGTAACAACTCTTTTTGAAACAAGATTAAAAGACTGAAACTCAGCTCTCGGCCTCCAGAGGCAGCGATGTTCATTACACCTCAAAAAATGAAAGTGCGAGCTGGAAACACAACCTAATCAAAAGTGGGGTAAAAAATGTAGTTCGTGCCCAGTGGGTGCAGCTACAGGGAAGACACTGTTAGAATGAGAATCTGTCTTTCTTCCGAGGCTCAGCGATGTGTATATGCAGCTACATGAGAACTCTGTGGGCAGGTGGGTTTATGATATACCTATTAAAAATATCCAGAGATACGCATTAGTCTCCATGTTGGAGAGAAAGGATGCAGCAAAGCTTGTTGTTGTCATCTGTGTTCTTTTCTGCAGACAGAAAACTCCTGTTCCCTATTTAGCATTTAAGTCCTGGTAAAAACAACGTTCTCTCATACCTAGATGATAGAAATGGTCAATTTCCACTAAATTTTAAAATGACTTATGTGACTGGCCCCAAAACCATAAATTCTATCTCTTTAACGGTTGCAGTTTTAAACACCTCCTTAATATTATGAAATTATCACAGGTCTGCCCCAAGACTACCTGGTTAGGTTTAGGCAACAAAACTATGTGGTAAGATTTTGGAAAAACATCATGGTTTGGCATTTAATAAGTTCTTTCATCAGTAACGTAACATGATGTAAGTCACATGACATACGCTGCTAGTGTAGCATGCTACATATACGAGCATAGGCTACGTTGTCATAAAAGGACGTTGACTTTGGGACGTTAACTTTGGGACCTTAACACCGGTTTCCTGGGTGAAAGTCTTTGGTTTTTTGACCTATCCACCACCTCTCCCAACTAGGTGGGCAATATGGCTCGTGATATTTCAAGATACTTTTGTGATAACGATATTCTTGACGATATGACAAATTAGTAAAAATATATATCACGTAGGTTTACATTACGACACCAACTCCTGTGTGCGCACGGCGAGAGAGGAGAGGCAGAGACGCTGTGCTGCTGCCAGAGGAGCCGCTGAATGAGTTCCCTCTGAGCGGTGAGTCACTAAAAGAGTCTGAGAAGTCCGGGGCTGTTCATAAAACATTCAGGACGCCACAGTTGAGTCGGGAATAACATTATTATCAGCCATGCTTGTTGTTGCCGTGGGTAACAGTATGACATCAATGTCAACAGGTACGAGTACCACAATATGAATTTTCATATGGTGTTATCTTGAATGAAGTGATATGACACACCCCTACTCCCAACCAACTAATCGTGGCTTCTAAATATTTATACAACATTATGAGGACTTTGCCACATTTTATGCTACGTTATGTCACTTCCTCCTCTGCTCCTGTAATTATAACTACACACACTCGAGGGCGGGGCCTTAAAATAAGTATGGGTCGTAATAAGCTGCTTGCACAGTCGTGTGGTCATTTTTCACTGAGAGCGGGCTCAGTATAAAGTGTTGTCCTGAAGGCACAGTAACCCCCTAAATCAAAATATATTTTTTTCTTCTTACCTGTAGTGCTGTTTATCAGTCTACATTGTTTTGGTGTGAATTGTTAAGTGTTGCAGGTATTGGCTGTAGAGACATCTGCCTACTCTGTGTCTGGAACTCTTTATCGTTTTTACTACTTTAACTTGCACCCATAAATCTCAGGTATGCAGGCTCAGGGACTGAGCTGTGCTGTATAAATGTTTGTGTTCTTTTATAAAGTGTTATTTATGTTGCACCTTGATCCCAGAGACACTCAACAGCAATGTGTCTTTTCAGAAATTGTGACCTGGTTACTCAAGAACAATCCGCAGACCTTGTGAGCAGTTTCATGTAGGAACTGTTTTCTTTCTACCAATCATGGCAATGAAAGGAGCATACATCTACTGCTAGCTCACCTAGCACCTCTGAATAACTCTAACTTTACATCTCAGCACGAGCCTTTCGTCCATGAGTAGATACACGCTTCCTTCTGCATGGTGATTTGGATGGGAGGTGTGGTAATACATCCTTTGCCCGTTGCCAAGCAGCCAACTCTGCATGGGTATGTATGCAATCTCTGTTTTATTCACAGCATGGCAAACTTTGTGTTGCATGGCTTGTGTGTTAGTGCACATGACCATATTACTGACCTGTAACTGCAGCTTTTAACATTTTATTAAGATATACACAATGACTATTGTGTTTTATCTGTGTTTACTATTGCTGCTCTGTGTGTCTGCATGTAATCTTAATCTGTGTGTTGGTGCTTCATGTTGCTTCCATGTCTGTTTGTGCGAACATGCTGTTTGTTGTTGCTGTGTTATTGTATTGTATTGTACTGATGCTCTGCTGTTGTTTGTTGCCCTGAACAGCTTGTGTTCTGTCTTGAGATTTTCTGTTTGCTGTAGTTAATGCTGTCTTTGTCCTGTGAATTTTATTCTTTTATTGGTTCCAAAACATCTTGTTGAAAATTAGCCAGCTGGCTAACACTGGCACATTTACAGAAATGTTGATTAATGTGCACTGACCTTATAAAGAAACTAAATTAAAGTACAAAGAAAATAGTTCCTGCGTGAAACTGCTCTCAACAAGGTCTGTGGATTATCTTGAGGAATAGGGTCATGATTTCTGCAAAGAAACATTGTTTTTGAGTTTTTCAAATGTATTTTTTGTGCCATCTAGTTTCATTATACTGGAGAGAAGGCAGACATCTCTACAGCTGATATCTCCAACATTCGGCAACTCACACTTAAATAATCTGGATTAATAAACAGCACTACAGGTAAGAGGAAAAAATATGTATTTTTGATTTTGGAGTAAACTGTCTCTTTAAGGATAAACTCTTTGTCTTTGTATAACACAGACTTGGTGGAGAGATATAAATGGAAGGTAGATTTATGCTTATCATGCACACGCACTACTACAAATATGAAGCAAATACATCAAAGCACATTATTAAACTTCACAGAAGAAAAGACAACGACTCCGAAATAATATTGACAACAAACCAGCGCCTGTGAAGGCACCACAGGGGATTCAAGTGTTGTCGATCAATCCCATTCATACCAGTGTTACCTCCACAAAACTCCCTTAACAAGCAACTTCAAGTGTATTCTGTGTTTTCTTGTGCGAAGACGCCAACTTTCTTATCTTACAAATTAAATACAGCGCTCCTGCAGTTAAAAGTGAGTGGGTGGAAGGGTGGAAGCAACAGTGTGCCAACATACCAAGACACCATTGCATCACTGTGTTGATTGACACTCCTGCAATAACATATTTTTAATAAGAGTGCCTTAGTAGTACCACAGTCTCTGCTAGTGACACATACACTGATAATCTCCAGGCAACTGCTGCATATTATTGCCGTGGTAAAGTACTAATATATGTATAAATAAACACTAGGAAATAAAAGTGACAGTTTGCTTTGCAAAGAGGCAACGCTCATTGTTTAATCATACCCTCTCTTTTAATGTGGAGTGCTTCATTATGTCAAAACTTCAGAGCTTTGAAAATGTGCCATCGTATTATCATACAACTGAAAAGCATTTATCTAAGAACTGCATTTTACTGCTGATAGTTTAACTCCCACGGAGAGACGGATCAAAGGGAGAGTCTATAACCTACAGGTGACATATCTGATAGGCGCCACAACAACACAGCTAACTGTGGTAAGATCCAAGTTGTAATAAAGCGGGAATATCTTTGAACAGCAGTCGGATTAACTGTATCCTGGCAAGAGTGCCGCGTTCATATTTAACACACTGAGCAAGAGGAAACAGTGTAAATAGTGCAGTGTGGTCCGTTGCATTTGCAGCCAAAAATTTCCACCTCTTGTCTCTGAGAAACAAACTATTTTCCTCTACCCATGTATATATGGCTGTTTGTTCAGCCGGCTGCTCTGCTGGGTTTAGTTGTGTTGGTGCCTGTGCTCTGCTCTGCTCTGCACTCGCATACTGCAGGAGATAATTTGCTCTAATGCATTTTAAATGTTCTTGGAGTCTGGAGCCAGGACAAGTATTAATTGCCTCTTGCATTACTTGCATTTTTATTGATGCGCTCTAATGGAATAACCTTGGCAATGATCGATTATTTATTTGTTGTAATCAACATTAACCTATAAAAAGAATGACATTAAGAGCAAAAGCTTTTGTTGTGGATCAGCGTTCACCTTGGTTACAGGTGGTCCCTCCGTAGGCGGACTGAGAGCAGTCGCACACGTAGCCGTTGCTCTTCTCGATGCACCTCCCCCTGTTGTGGCACAGGCTGCTGGAGCCGCTGCAGTAGCCGGGACAACCGGAGGTCACCCCCGGCGTCATCTTGGCCCTCTCCTCCAGATCAAAGCTCACGCCGTTGACGGTCAGAGTCCTGATGCAGCCTAGAAATCCTCTCTGCTGGGACGCCGTTCCTCCTGAGACGAAAAGAGCCGTTAGTCACATCTAATGCTCGCTGGCTGCGCTAAGAAGCAACTCTGATGATTTTATAAGCGTGATCCCCTTTAAGGCTGATGAGGATTTACGACAAACATTTACTTAATTCCAGTTTGCATCTAGGGCAACTCTGTAGGCGCTTAAGCGTGTGAAACCTCATTAAGACTAAATATACGGTGTAATGGCCTAGACAGGTTTGCAAGAGACATCGCAGTGAGATGCACATGGAAAACAAACATTTTTGACATGCTGACAGCTGCTAATTTACGCTTCACAGTGGTGGGAGACGACTTTTGATGGAAATGTATCACATTGTTATGTCTATAATTTATCCCAGAGAAAAACAACATACAAACAGGTGGGTATAATTTCCTTGTATGATCCCCTGAGGCTGATAAATTACACTTGTTAAATTGAGCTTCATTATAAGTTTCTGAATTTGTCTGACATATGTCTGGTTGTGTATTTTGATGGCACGAACAGCAGGAATCCCACACATACTGATGTCACTACTGGTAACACCTGGGAGCTGTGTGACATCCTCCTCGATCCATTTCTCATACATGCACAGGCTGTTCTCATAAACTGTTTGTTTCTCCTATGAAAAGTAACACATCCAAATTTGTACATATAACATGTAATCAAGTTCCAGTATTTCATGCCTATCCCACGTGTTTTGGAAGGCTGCGATCACCTGACCAACACGCTGACGGGGGTAAACAAGGAAGTGGACCAAAGTGGTCACGTAAGGAGGCAGGTTGGGGTGGTGGCTGTGTCCAAAAAGCCATGGACTTTTCCCTGGGACTTTCCTAAGGGGACGCATGGTTGCAGCTGTGTGAACTTTGAGTCATTTTAAGGTACTTACTTTCCTCTCCTAAACCTAACCCCTGTAACTTTGGGTTAAGGACGTAACATCATCCGCGCGGCGCTAATTAATTGGTAACATACAAACTGCCATGTGTGCATTCTACGTGAATAATAGTCTATATAATATTTTACCTTGATTGTTTTTACTGTAATTTTATTATGTTAGTTATTTTGTAAACAAAACATGTACTGCGTCTGTCCATTTAGGGAGAGGGACACCTGCCAGTTGCTCTTGTAGATGTTTCTCCCATGTTTTTTTTTTTTTTTTTTTTACTGTTAATGTTTATTTTTGTGGGAAGCTTTTCTTATCCTAAGCGAGCATCCCCACCCGGGATAAATAATGAACAGTCCCTAAATAAATTGACTTGACTTAAATATCTTGCAGGAGAGTCTGTCGGGAGGGGGTCTGTGTTTTCTTCACCCCTGCTGGCAAACAGTAGACATGTCACACATGCTAAATGTAAACGCGGTGATACATAGAGCTTTTTAACTTATTTTATTTTATGTATATTTCTAAACCACTGTGTTGTTGTTGATGAGGGGAAGTGTGGTTGTTTTTTGTCTTTTATGAGCTGCTGGACAACTGACTTTCCCATCTGGGATGAATAAAGTTCTTTCTATTCTATTTTATTCTATTCTGCATGGGCTTTCATTCTGATAACCCTGGGCTGCCTTCTGAAGCGTGGGTTAGTGCTATTAGTGCTATGAGATGCTCACTGAAATTCCACGTGTTATGTTAGCTAGCTTTAGTCGACAGATGTACATCTAAACAGTGGTATGTTGTAATAACCTTTTGAAAATGCTGAGATGAGAACCTACAGGAAGCCCTGAAAGGCAAGGTGAAAAAAAAAATTGTAAGCAATGTTGACCAAAAGTTTGCCTATTACGCAGGAGATATTATCTCTGACGTTAGAGGTGTTATCTCCCTTAAGTACTATTTGGACGGGATTAGCTTTACATAGGGATGTGGACTAATGTCAGTTTACCACAGGATGTCTGTAATATAAATGTCCGATTTGCACGGGACAAGAAATCTCTGTAATTCTACCAGAGATGGGAGTGGTAACTCGGTTTGCGCCCTGGCGTCACCTCCCTGTCGGCATGTGCGTGCTACGTTGCTTCCTGTAAGAATCAGCGGAAGGATAACAATTAATGATTAGCCCAATATGAAATATTGCCCATGATCAGGATTGTGTGTACACAACGATTAGCAATATGGATTTTTATATGGCCTACCTAACACAACCAGAATTCTCGTGGCTCTGAAATGTGCTTTCTTCTCGACCTTTTTGATTGGTCTCCACGTAGGGCTATGCGACATTAGAAGAATGTCCACTATCACGACTGCCGACGACACTGAATGCTTCTTCAAGCGCCTCCATCATCAAAAAAACGCGGAAAACTAGTTACAGAGGATCGTGTTCTCACAGGATTAATATTACCCGAGGTATTTTCTCCGGACCGTTTTACAGAAGGTAAAAGTCGCTGTAATTTTTACTGACATTATCCGTAATGATTACAGACATGGTGCGTTTGGACGGCACTAAAATCCCTGGTAATAATTACTTTACCCCACGTCTCCACATTAAACTAATCTGTCCGAATAGGGCTTTCGTAAGAGATAAACGTTTAGGCTTACCGTAAAACTCGGAATATAAGTCGCACTGACATATAAGTCGCAGTCTATTTTTTAAGGTCTCAAACAGGCAAAACAAGGTTTTGTATTACTATTTGTTAATAAAAATGTTATACAAGTTATTCCTACACTGTTTCCCTTTATTTTTAATTTGAAACACATTCAAAACACAATAACCTCTTAAGCAGCTTTGGTTACTTTTCAGATTGCAATTTTCCAAACAACCTCTTCAGGAAATAAAATTACGGTATAACAACATCTGAGCCATAAAAATGAGTTTAAATTAACGTTAAACTTCTTTTTTCTTCTTTAAGAAGACAGCATTACAGTACCTTATTACAGTGTGGGCTGTAACTATACATGCTTACTCAAATCCCAAAAACGAATGAGTTTAAATTACTACGTAGCGCCATCTTGTGGATCAAATTACCTATGTCAGCATTTACCTTGGTCTATAGGTTGCACCGGTCTATAACCTGCACCCAACTTTTTAGATGAAAAAAAAAAAAAAAAAGTAAAAAAAAGTGTGACTTATACACCAAGTTTTACGGTAATTAGGCTGATTTCAGAGTGAGAAAACTGTTCAGGATGAAGCGCTGATGCCCCAGTCGTTCTTTCTGCATAGCTTTCTCACTTTCAAAACAGCCTCATTAAGCCTACGCACAGAGCAGATAATATCTTGTATGTAGGAGATAACATCCTGTACACAGTATACGACATCTTGAATGTATTAGATAACATCTCATACATAGAAGATAATATCTCTTATGCAGGAGATAAAGTTCAGACATTGCCCACAATTATTTTTTTGTCCTCATTACCTCTCAGGGCCTCTGAACTATATAGAAATGTACCTCTAAAAATATATTTTACTCGTTTCCATCAAGTTGCTTTATTCCTCCTGGAAATACTACAAATGCTTATGTATAAACTAAACTTATCTCTGACCCTGAACTGCATCCATCCTTGGTTGTGGAAACCTGTTTATATGTGGACATGCTTTTATCAGAGAGCCTTTTCTTTCCTTATTTTACTTGAGTTCAGAGTTCATTTAAACTGTCTTTTATTTCCTCCGTTTTTACATACATGTCAGTTCTTCTACAAGTTGTTGTTTTCATTACTTGTCTGATTTAACTGTTGACACGTGAAGCACTTTGTGACTCTGTTTTGATAAGCTCTTTACGAGAAAAAATTATTATGTGTTCAAGTCAACATCTCGAAGGAATATATTTACCAGCTGTTGTGTAATTAGAAACATTATATAGTGTTATTGAACTTATGTCACTTAAAGAACAGCATGTATCTGTCACTGTTTACTGTCACTGTAATATCTATAAAAAGAAAATTGAAGGGAGCTTTAAATACATCATTAAAAGCCTTGCTGTGTTTCATATTATACTGTGATACACTGTCTTTCACAACCCTGTGTTGGACAATGACAACAAATGAAGCTTGTTACAGCTGTTTGTGACTCACAAGTTGCATCTTTTGTCAAGTAGTGCTCTATTTAAGGATGTGTTAAGCCTCAATCACACAATGTATTTTGCAGGTTGCAAAAAAGCAAGGCACACCGCACTGCCTTTTTTTTTTTAAATTTAATTGATGCCACAAGTAATAAAAAACACTTGCTGTGCCTTTTTATTGTTGCCAGGCAACCGACCCATCATGTCCTTACACTAACCCTCCCGTGTAATCAATCTACAGTTGTTTTGTTTCCCAAAATAATCAGTATCTAGTCCCTAAAATGTTGAGGCAGAGGGTACTGTCTGTAGCTCTGGTTGAGGTTGAGAGGCTGTCAGCAGATAAACAGAGATCTGTGTGGGTACATGAGACCCTAAAAAAGAGGGTGGATCATGGGGAGTACCACCAGTTGGTCCAGGAGCTTCTCCTCCATGATGGCTGATTGACTCTAGGGCAGTCTGACAACCTGCTGTCTATCGTTGGGCCATATAGCTCTGGGTATCCAACAACCGCTACCACCAGTTTCTCCTCCATTGTTTACCAACTGTAAACTTGTTGTCGTGACCACCACAGAAGGCCTGCCTCTCAAATCATCTGATTGGAGAATGGGAAAAAAAGATGACCGAAAAAGAGATAACATGGGGTGCTTTTTGGCTCCGAGTGCTCCGACAAAGACGCCTAGAGCGCAGAAACGTGAGGCAAGCAGCAACACAATAAACACACTGAGAAAAAAGCTTCATTCCCATTAAAAACAATTACAAAAAGCCGCTTTCAGCTGCTAAAACACTTTCTGTGTGATCAGGGCCTTATACGTCTTGCCTAAAATATGACAGAAGCGGAACTAGTAAGGTTGGTTTTGCATGACATAAATGTAGAACGACATGTGGTGAAATCACACAATGGCATTTTGTTTGTTTCACTGACTTTTTAGTTATGTTCTTATAGATATTATGTCTAAAATTAGGTGTTTTTTGTCATAGCCTCACATTTTATTTCATTCTGCATGACTGTCTTACTGTCAAATTAAGCCTGCGTACACAGGAGATAAAATGTAGTAGGTAGGAGACAAAATCCTGTGCATAGTAAATGACATCTTGTATGTATTAGATAACATCCCATATGTAGACGATAATATCTCTTACGTTGGAGATAAATTTTGGTTTTGGCCGACACTGCCCTTTTTGCCTCTCAGGGCTTCTGTACCATTTAGAAATGTACCTCTAAATATGTATTTTACTTATTTCCATCAAGTTGCTTTATCCCTATTGGACATGCTTAAAGTTTTCTAACACATTTTTCTTATCATCTACTTTTCCAAACTAGCAATCCCATTGTAATTGCAGGGATGTAATCAAACATTCACATCAACTTTATCTTCTGAGAGAATGTCGTAAAATGTCACCTTTGTACCTTCTTATAAAAACAATTAAATCTTCACCTAATGACACGCTCTTCTGAAATGAACAGAGGATTCTTGCTTCCATTTGTCATTTCTCTCCTCCGATAAATTATTCATTAGATCTCAGTAAATGACCCATTAAGAGCGTGAACTGTGGGCCTACAGTAAAATGGAGAACACGTGAAAAAAAAAAACTCTCACTTTTTTAAAATGGGGTCTGTCCCCTCCAGAGAGCTGGTGTATTATTAAGGAGACACATTAAAATGTCATAGGGGGGAAAGGCTGCTGGAGAAATGTGAGAGGAGAAAGAGAGCAGCCGTGCATCTGAACCGGAGCAATAATGAAAAAATAATAAAATACATTAGTTCTTCACAGTAGCTTACAGGGCAGGTTTGTATTCTTCCAGGACAGTTATTGTTAGCTGTAATCGCCTCTCCTTTCCATTTTATCTGTGAAGCGATACTTTTGTAGTGCCTCTACATTGTGAGAGATCGGGGACAAAAACCAGAGTCCTTGCTCTGTGCGAAAAAATCTTTTCAAGGTTCAGTCAAAGCTAATATTAGACTTCTGTCAAAGCCTTGTGTTGGCTTCAACTGTATTCTGAAAGGATCACTTCAAGGCCAGTTTGGAGATGAGCAATGATTATAACTACCAATAACTCTTTCAAAAGTACATGTAAGACTTGGATTAAGGTAGACTTGAAAAATCAGAACTTTTCCTTCACAGCTGCACCAATCAATACTTTTATATTAACAATGAAAGAAAAATGTGAAAGGTGTTGCGTCTGGTGATAAATACAAAGAGAATTATCACCCGACTCTGAAGTTTTACTCCCTTTTTACCGTCTTTCAGCTCATTGTTTTGGCTTTAATTGCCCATAAACTGACTATTTTGCTTCACTCTCACCAAACAGGAGGCAGCTAACGCTTTCAGCACGACCTGCCCGGCTTCTAGCGGCACAGACAAAGTTATAGAGAATCCCCTGAACATGGTGGAGCATTTAGCAGCTGAAAAGCCAGATATTTCCCACAGGAGTCGGTGTTAGGATGACCTACTCATTATTGTTCTGTTGCAGGACAATGTGGGAGTCGAGTGTGAAAGAGAAAAGACTATTATTAGGCTATATAAAGATTGATTTTATATTATATGGAATGCCTACTTGCAGCGGTGTCGGGTGTTAACCTGCTTTAAATTGCAGTGGGCATTATGATATTTGAGAATATGAGAATTTTAATGGTGCTGGACCTATTCAATTTAAAGAGTATAATGGAAGTGAATATTATATGCTAATATTTTAGTTAAAACTTCATTTTAAGAATAGCAGACGACAGAAACAGACCTACTCCCGAAGCAGAGACAAGGCAACTTCCCAAAGGCGATGTAACTAAAAGATTAAATGGATTAATGTGTCTTAAATTTGCACTTCTTGTTGCTTTGGGCAACTTCAAGCTGAGACTTCTGTCAGTGTGTGTGTGTGTGTGTGTGTGTGTGTGTGTGTGTGTGTGTAGGACTCAGGGCAGGTGCAGCTGTTGTTTACCCTCACCAGAAGGCTATCATTATCACTCCTCTTTGCTCACTTGCTACCGAGTAGCTTTAGCAGGGTGTCTACAGGTATCAGACACTTTAATGTTTTTTAAGACATTTCAAGATTTTTGGACAAATAATCATTTTTTCTTATTGAAGCACTGAACAAGAATGAAAGCATACAATTTAAGATAAGTAGTAACTTATGTAGGTGGTTCACGGACAAAGGTAGGCGAGTTAGGTTAATCTGCATTTTGCCGATAGATTTTTAACATCAAAAATTTTGACTTTCAGTCACATGAAGATCGTGACTCATTTTGACCAAGGCAAATTGAAGGATGGATAAATGAGATAAAGTTTTTGTGGCAATTAAGACATCACAAATTAAAATTCAAGATTGGCCTGATATTTATGAAATTTGGACATGATTCTCACAAAACATTCCCATCCACAAAAGCCCTGTTATAAAAAAATCCCTGTCCAGATGAAAACATAGAACAGAATTAATGTGCTGTCAAGAGCATGTCAAACCAACAGGTATCGACATTATGCTAACCCTAAAGCCACACAATTAATAAAAGTTATTACCCGAAGGCTACCTGTAAGAGTGACCTCTGTAGCTCATTCTGACATCTCTGTTCCTACATATAGTGGAGGACTGACTGTATATTTGTGTGTAAACATATAAAAACTGTTTTAGCCACATCAGCCATTGCACGAAACGTTGCCTCATTTGTGACGCCTCGTGAAAGAGATAATGGTGCAAACTCTTAAAGCCAGACACTCACACTTTCTCTGTCTACACATCAATGTCCTAAAACACAGTTTGCATGTGGACAAAGAGCCAAAACTAGAACATAGAAGAAGCTACATTTTCAAATTTACTCATGTACATGTGGACAAGGCCTTATGCCTTGTTTCTATTTATGTATGTAACTAGTGTCCGTAGATGTTTAAATATACTGATAATGCCTCTAGTGTCCAACGCAAGGAAGTGCATGTCTTTACAGATGGATAGAAACCTGGTAGAAACTGCCTGTAGCCATGAGGGAGAGGAATTTTGTCTGTTTTTCACCATCCAGTAGTTTGGAATATGTGCTTGCAACATCACCGGGACAAAAACAGAACCTGCCAGGTACGTAGCATGTTTTGTGAAATATTTAATTAAAAAGACATATGAACGTAATCGTCGTCATAATGACGATCTGACTGTATAAGCAGAATAACATTACTCAGAGTCACAATATGTTAAAACTAGATAAACAAGTTCTTTTTAATCAGACAAACTAACGTGACAATGAACAGGCAGCTGAATTGAAGGAAACAGCCTCTTAGCTAAGCTACCACACTGTCATATGATCTCTCCGAAATCCACCACAAAAGTAGAATTTTTTTTTACGTACTTGAAGCAAACTGCGGACCGAAATATTATCTAAATGTTTTAGTTGTATTGTTGTTGCTGTTGTTACGGTTGAGATGATTTGATGTTGTGTTGTCTTGCTATTGTTATTACTGAAAAGTTTTTTGGGGAGTTTTGTCTTATCCACTGTGAGGGTCCAAAAGACAGAGGGATATCATATGCTGTAAAGCCCTCTGAGGCAAATTGTGATTTGGGATACTGAGCTTTATAAATAAAATTGAATTGAAGACATTGTGTCGTGAACATGTTCTCTTTTGTAGTTGTGTTTTAATATAATTGTGTCTTTTAGCAGAGAAATTGTTTTCTGTTTCCTGCCGAGGGACAACAGATGAAAATGAGCTTATGGCTAACTCTGGTGCCTCTAAATACTGTTATATTATTGGAAAAAAGATTTATTTTTGAATCGAAAAGGAAAGACATTTCCCTGTTTTCTTTCCTTTTTATAACATTTCTTTGTTGGTGATGGAATAGATTAAGGCCAAGTTTAGAAGAAGGATGATAATGACATTATCATCTAGTTGTTTTCGGTTGTTTGTTTTGTTGTTACGTTGGCTTTTGTATGTCTGTGAATTTTTTCTTTTTCTTCTTCCTTTTAATACTGTATGTCTTTGTCAGTGGGTTATAATGTGTTATAGTGTTGTTGTGTAATTTGTAATTGTTTTATTTAAATAAATAAATTAAAAAAAAACCTTCTGGTGCAGTAGCATAGTCCCTGTTGAATAGATAAAATAAAATAAATAAATAAATAAATAAAAATTGGATATCACAGAGATTAACAGAGGAATGCATGGACTTTGGGTTGCCTCGTCTCCGTACACACACGTAAGTGGAATGTGAATGTGACTTAAATGTTGGCCTGAAATTCTGGGAAAGATGATGGACACACATGATGAATATTTAATCTTTTACAACAAAAATAACTTAAAGAAATGAACCTGAAATGCACAACATTTCGCAGGATTTGTGGGATGTTGCTGAACGTGAGACAAATGTTCTAGTTTCAAGATCGGTAGTCACCCTGGTTAGTAGACACCAAAAAACAGAGCTAAAAATAAAATGAGTATTGAGCTTCCGTTCACCAGGCGACCTTTATAAGGTGACAATATGTTAATGATGTGTAAGCGTCTTGCGGCACAACACCCCCCCACTCCACTCAAAATCAATTAATGCAGGTTTAAATAAATCCCCGTCTCTGGCAGAGGGTTATTCAGTGTGACAGCAAGCCTACCTACAAACAGCTGGCTGCTGAGCCGTAAACGGAGGTGTCCGTCAGCTGGCGCCTCCAGGAAGCGGAGGGGGAGCTGGTCGACCTGCAGGGAGGCCTCCTTCACATTGCGCTCTGCCCTCACGTAGTGCCACTGTCTGTCATTAAGAGGGAGGTGGGACTTCACCGACAGGACCGCTGGACCGTTTCCCACATCAAAGGAGAAAGTCACCACTGAGGGAGCTGGGAGGCCAGTGGGGAATCGCACACACACACACACACACACACACACACACACACACACACACGACAGCCAGGTCAGACTGAATGTGATATTAGGTTTTTTATGTTCCTCTCTATCCTCCTTTCTGATGCAATGCGATACAATGCTGCTGGGAAAACTTGATGACCTGAATAGATTTATGAGGGGGCTCAGCTGACAGCTCGTCAATATTTCACAACGGCTCCGATGCTGCAGTAATACATAAAGGCTGCAAATATCCCGAGAACTCCTCCCTCAGGTTTGTGCAACAAAACACAATGTAATCAACAATTTCAAATCTATTTTATCACCTGTGATAAATAAACTAACACACAGCTGCACGAAAGACTGGAGGTACTTATTAGATATGCTGTTTGGTGAGTACAACATCATGTCGCTAAATTCTTTAACGCACCTTATAAACTACAGTGTATCACTTTATCGGTGCTTGTGTAAACAAGTCAGTGTTTTGCATCAATATATCTGATTTGCAGCATTTCATCTCCTTTTCCCTCCAGTAAGTCTACGAGGTAATCTCCATCCATCTGGTGTGTTCATTAAGGATTTCGGCTTCCCTACATGGGTAGTAAGGAAATGCTTTTAACACCTCCTGCGACAGCATGACATAGCTGTTGACTGTGTCATTAGGATTACATCACGCTGCGCAGACCTGACAGCCTGCTTCTTGGGGAAATTAAACTGTCAACTACAGTACAGCTAACATTTCCATTTGAGAAACGCGAGGAAAAAAAAAAAAAAAAAATCCCTGACAGCTTTGGCGGGTGCTCTTATGTATGGCTATTCTTTTTTTTTTTTTGGCGTTCTGTGTGCATGTCCTTGTCATGTACTTCTCTCTCTCTGCCTCTGAACGTTGACTCACAGCTGAGCTCCACTCTGATGAAATCCTTGAGGCCCAGGTTCTCCAGAAATACTCCTGAAGGAGCGCTAGTCTTGAAGTAGAAGGAGATATCAGAGGCGAGCTCGGCCTGTAAGGTGGGGAAGTAGAGATACGACGACTCCTGGTAGAAAGACGCTGCGTTCCATATAGACTCTGAAAGGAAAGGGAGAGGGAAAAGGAGAGTGGAGGTAGATCAGATTCCTGACTGAAGGAGGATGCACACCAAATAAGGTGCACCTCATTTGACTTAATTGTCTTGTTTCTCTCACTCGCATCGTTTCCTCGCATTTGCATTGACGAAACACAAGTGAGGAGTTAATGATGAAACATGACATCTGATCTGTCACCAGAGTCGGCTTCTGGTGGGAAACAGGAAGCAAACTGCGGTCTCTGGTGTCAGAATTCACACACTTTGTACACCCGACCGTCTGTCTCTGCCTCCCTCAGAGGTTCTGCTGTGGTACTGTAGAACAGCACGGCTCTATTTGATTTACAGTGAAGGAGGGCATGCCTTTATTCGATCGCCCCATTGTCGGGAAACATCACAACTAGATAACACTTTCAAGATTTCTTTTGTATTTGAACCAACATCCAGTGCTGTTGTGTCTGTGTTTCACACTGTGTGAAGATTTCCACCAGTCGCCAGCTTTTCACTGAGCTGTTTTATTAGAGCACATAAAAAAAATGTCCTGAACTTTTGTTCGGAGAGTTCGTACCAGGGTTAAATGATGACCTCCAAAAAAAATACCATAAAAGTAAATTAGTTTCTCATATAAATAGGACTAAAATGTTTGGTAAGCAAGCATTTACAGTGTGTATGCAGCTCTTTATATGTGGAATCTTCTGCAGACCGACAGTCTGACTGCACTCTTTGGTTCCTCTCATATATATTAACATACATTTTTGGGCTTTTCTTTGAAGTAATCTTATCATGTGTTTCATATTGCTCCTTTTTAAAAAATATTTTTCATTTTGTATTTTAGCTCTATGATGTCCGTCTGTCCTGTCTTTGCCAGGACACTCTTGAAAAAGAGACTTTTAATCTCAACAGGTTTTTTTCTGGTCAAAGAAAGGTTTAATTAAAAAAAATAAATAAATAAAAAAAATAAATAATAATAATGATAATAATGAATAAATGTTTTATTAAGGGGATACACCCAGGTGAAAAGGAGTAAAGTTTGATAAAGTAAAGTAAAGTTTGGTAAAGTTTAATAGATATCACCATGACACTTCCTCAGTTGATTATTTTTATTAAGATAATTACTTTTTAAATGACAATTTTCCTGAAATTTCATGTTTAAATATGCAAATGAGATTTCATCTATTTAAATATTTATTTGTATAAATTCCCACTACAGAAAGTCTCTTTTCATTTTACTGACATGTTTGGATGTCTACTTATATCAGCATCCATTAAAAAAAAACAAAACAATTTTTGCCATGTTTTTAGGAACAAAATGTGCTATAAATCAGGCTATGAATGATACATGAACAAACCCCCTTTGTAAAAACCTTCAGAATACAGATAGGAATAAAAGTGGAAAGTTTAGTGTTTGTAAGTGTGACTGGAGTAGAGATCTCTGGCAGAGTGTGAGAAGAAACTCATTTTCAGAAAATGGCCTTCAAGATATGTACTGCAAAATTCCATTCATTTTTAGACCAAAAATAAGAAACAACAGGTGAAGGGGCTAAAGATTTTAAAGGTGTGCTATGCAGGGCTGTCAGTTACTCTTTGTAAACATGTTCGCCAGCAAAATTTAAAGTAAAGGCCAACCTCAGATTCACTCCTGTTTGGCGTTTCTCTTCGTTGTATTTGGGTTTTTTCAGCACTGTGTCTGGATGCTTACGAACTTGGACCTGGTTGCTACCCTTTTTATAAAGCCCTGACCTTACCTGAGCACTGTGGGGGTACACACCCATAAACATCCCATACACAGAAAATAAGAAGAAAATCAGAAAATATAGGCAGAGGGCAGAGTCTCTGCAGAGAAACACACCACTTACTGATGACAGAAAGGGATGACTATACATTGTTTTTAGGAAAATCCTGCACGGTATCACTTAAACTCATTCAGCCATTAAGACAATTACTTTTTGTATTACAAATTCCACAACAGAAATATGAACACCCACATGTATTTTGGATTTCTTTTTTCATTAGTCTGAAAGAAGGCATGTCAAGGAGACAAAATAGCCCAAAATCTTTTCACCTCAAGTTCTCCCTACTAACAAAGGACTATTTCAAGGTAATAATATTGTGAAGAAACTAAATGCAATTGCCTGCGCTATTTCTACTGTGAGCAAAGTGTCTGAAATGCAGTTATTTGCATCTGTTTTTATATATATATTTTTTAATTTACAGCAAATGTTCATACATTCATCACAGCCCAGTTCCAAGAAGAAAATGTTGGCATTGTATGTTTCTGCAAACCCAAAACATGCTACAGCTGTAAATTTCATATCATATCAGTGTTTCTAAAGTTATGTAGTATGTGAGCAAACTTTGTCATCAGGAGGTGTAGGGGACGGTAGATGGCTGCCACTGCTCGTGACCAACAAACAACAAAACTGAAAGTGTTCTAGCGACCTGTCACTGTGTTTCCTGAGGCTTTTCTGCTAACAAAGGTGGGTGTTTTTAGTGATTTGCTGTCATGTTTTTCTGAGAATACTGCCGTGAAAAGCGGTTGTTTTGTATCAAGCCACTGCTGCATTTCCTGCTGGAATAGTGCCACAAAAAGCGCATATGTTTTACAGAGACATCACTGCATTTCCTGCCAGGATAGTGCCATGAAACACAGTTATTTTTAACCGAGACACTGCTGCCTTTCCTGACGAAATGTGGCACAAAAAGCGATCATTTTTTTTTACAGATTTCAATGTATTTCCTGCTGGGATAGTGGCATGAAATGCCCATACTTTTTACAGAGACATCACTGCATTTTCTGTCAAAATAGTGCCAGGAAATGCAGTTGTTTTTAACCAAATCATTGCTTCATATCCTGCTGGAGTGGTGGCACAAAAAGCGGTTGTTTTTTACTGAGACATCGCTGTCTTTCTACTAGAACAGTGGCACAAAAAGTGACTGCTTTTTACAGACATCACTGTGTTTCTTTCCAGGATAATGCCATAAAACACAGTCATTTTTAACCGAGACACTGCTGCATTTCCTGCTGAAATTGTGGCACAAAAAGTGATTATTTTTCATTTTTTATCTTTCCACTAGGATAGTGGCACAAAAAGCGGTTGTTCTTTACAAAGACATTACTGTGTTTCTGGCTGGGATAGTGGCACAAAAAGCAATTATTTTATAATGAGACATCGCTGTGTTTCCTGCCAGGATAGTGCCACAAAATGCAGCTGTTTTTAGCCAAGACACTGCTACATTTCCTGCCTGAATCGTGCAACAAAAAGCGCTCATCTTTCACAGACATCACTGTGTTTCCGCTGGGATAGTGCCACGAAATGCAGTCGTTTTTTTAAAGAGACATTGCCATGTTTCCTGCTGGGATAGTGCCACAAAAACCAGGTATTGTAAGCCAAAACATGACCTTTTCATTATTATAATCATAGTGGGTTTTGTGCCTAAACCTATCTACATGTTAACCAAAGCACTGGTGAAACATAAAGAAATGTAAAGCTTAAAGAAATCTGTTACATAATAACGTACAAATGTTATGTATACAAATGTTTGAAACATACAATGCCAACATTTGTTCATTAAATAAGAGTGCATTTTATGATAAGAATGTCTAATAATGTGTATAAATTATTCATCAATAACAAGGACACAAAACAGGTATATTGCCTCTGGAAATATTTCAGATGTCTTGTGCAGAATTTGAGATATATTTACTGTCTTCAGGAAACGTTATCCCCACTTGGCTTCTGATATAAAATCATGGGGGTGTGAACCTTATTTGGCTGCAGATGAGCTAGCCCTGTGTCCACAGCTCACTCTGGGACATGAAGCAGTAAATATCAACAACCTCTTTCATGTTCCAGTGCTGCTGTCCAGCTCTGCCCCCTCCTGCGTCTCCCCCACCGTTTGGCACCACATGAGTTTGTAAAGACGGACCTCCTGGCAGGTCCAGCAGGTTTTATGAGGTTACAGTCCACACGGCCAGTTGTCTGACTCGTAACAGAACAGACTGATTTTAACTTTTAATCCATAGATAAACACATGAGGCATCATCTGAGCTCGGGCTGCCTCTGATCAACAGTAAGCCTGGGAATCAAGGCCTCCATCTGCAACCAAATCTGGCACACTCGCTTCAACACTGAGGTGATCACCTACTGTCTCCATAACAACGCAGAGGGCCAATGTGGTAGACGGCCTGCGAGCCCGTTCTGTTGGTGTCTCCAATCACGATCTGGCTCACTGGCAGGTGGTCTTTATAGGAGAGTATCCCTGTGTCATTAGCCCTGTGGCACACACACACAAAAAAGAATTAAATAAATGGTGCCACACTGCCCTCGGGGTGGATGCCTTTCTGGGGGTCCAGATAAAGGCATCCATTCTTCTGCATTAGCACAGAACGCAGAGTAAACACATTAAAAAGGGAGCAATCTATCACAATGCAGACAACTGCCTCTGGAAATATGCAAACTGAGCTGAATCGAGAGAGGCTTTGCAGTGGATTAACATACGGTAAACAAAGACATTCAGAGCGTCTCTCACACAAAACTATAATGCAGCCTTTGTTTTTTCTGTCAGTGCTTAAGAAATATGATTAGATTGATCATGATTGTTATATTATGTACCGGCTGTAATTAATCATTTTGGAGTGAATGCTGGTTAAATAAAACCGGTGACGAAATTCTGACTGAATCTATCTGACTGCTGGAGATAAAACACTGAACAGATTCTCAGAGCTCTGAAAGCCTGATCGATGAATTGACTAATTAATCATCAGCAGACTTTCTGTGGATTATCGTAGGGTAATATATACAACCACAGATACACCACAGAGCCATTAGGAATGATCGTTGATGCTATTAATGGTTAGGTTGTTTTTTATCTAGTGGTCGTGTCCTTATTTCTTTATATGTTTGTTAATTCATATTTGGGACCTCATTATTTAGAGGATGTGGTTCCTATTAGTGTGGGTTGGAAATACACTCAGTTTTTTTTTTAAAAGATATTTTTTGGGGCATTTTCAGCCTTTAATGGATAGGACAGACAAGCGTGAAGGAGGGGGAGAGAAAGGGAGTGACATGCGGCAAAGGGCCACAGGCTGGAGTTTAACCCGGGCCGCTGCGGCAACAGCCTTGCACATGGGGTGCCTGCTCCACCACTAAGCCACCGACGCCCCATACACTCAGTTTTTGCCAGTTTATTAGGTACACCGAGCTATATAAATGCAGTCTAATAAAACAGTCCTGCAGTAAATCTGACCTGCATGAAGGTTGTAATGTTCAGTTTTTGTTTTGTTTTTCTCATAACATTCAGAAAGGTGTTGTTGATACATATAAATATCTGGGCATTTGCTTTGACATGAATTTTAACTCAAACATCACACTGGAACTTTAAAGGAACAGTGTGTAAGATTTAGGAGGATTTAGTAGCGTCTAGGAGTGAGGATCGCAGATTTCAACAAACTGAAACTTCTCCCGGTTAGAGTTTTTTCAATTAAAATCATTTTATACATGCATACTCTTATCGTGACGGCCCACCAGCAGATGGAGACATGAAATAGAACGTTTTTCAATGTAAAGAAAAAGTATGTTGGCTGATTCTAATATTTCATTTTCAAGCTAATATCTGCCGATACCGATGATGTGCTGATATTACTGTGCATCCCTACTAGTAATGTAATCCGGTAAAAACACTGAATAAAGCAGTTTTACTTTACAAATCAGTTTTCTTGATGCTGTTTGGCACGTCAGAGACAACTTGCTAGCCAAGCGCTTGCAATGTGTGCTCATGTTTTTCCTCTGATAACTTAAGATCCAGATGTTCAGGAGGTTTTCAACCAGAAGTTGATTTATCTGCAGAGGTCTCTTCCTCTCCAAAACAAACGGACCAATGATATAAATCGGCATAAACAGTGAATAAAGCTGTTTCACATTAAAAATCTGTGCTTCTCTGATACTGCTTGTCATGAAGGGCCTGCTGACTACAGTGGCCAACATGACATGAATGGTCTTATCTAGAGCCAGTGTTCAGTTTCTGTGCTCTGGGCTACTGTAGAAACATGACGATGGAGCATGGGGATCTCTGTAGACGAGGACCTGCTCCCTGTGTAGATAGAAACGGCTCATTCTAAAGTAACGATAACACAACAAGAGAGAAAAGAAAACATACTTATTATATTATATTCCATTTCTGCCAATATATCCCCCTAAATCTCACACACTGGACCTTTCATTAAGAAACTCAACCTCACATTGGGTTTCTTTCACAGACTAAATTTATGTTTCGCTCCATTTCAGGCCTTTTCTTGTCTCAGTTACAGTACGATGATTCCATTTACAAATCTGCTTGTCCCACCACTATGGCCAAACTTGACCCACTTTATCATGTTGCTTTAAAATATATTTTAAACTCAGGCGACAAGACTCATCACTGCACAGTGTACAGTCTGTCTTCTGGTCTTCACTTTCTATGCGCAGCATGCAGCAGTAGTATATTTCAATGTACAAGGCCATTCTACCCATGTACCTTTGCTCTAAGTTTGTATTTGTACAATACACCTACAGTCTTAGATCCAATAGTTTGCAAAGTCTGCACTCAAAGGTGCCACCTGTGTGGATTGAGGCTGGAAGAAGCAGTCTGTTTTATTACAGCCTTTGGTGTTGGAATGACCTGCAGGCGAGACTCAATCTAGACTCCCTTATCTCTCTAACCAGTTTGAAAGTTACCAGAAGTCCTTAACACAAACTGTTCTTGCTGCAAGACATAACGAAATGAGGCTTTTTGTCTGGACTGTCTGTATTCTACATTATCTCTGTAAATACATCTTCTTCTTCGGATGCATGGTTTTCACTCTGCACCATTTATGATGCCTTGTTTTGTGTTTTATTGTATGTATGTAGGTGCATGTGTTTGGTGAGGTGTTGATTAATCTGGGATCCCTGTGGAAACGGTGGAATGTAACTAAGTATATTTACTCAAGTGCTGTACTTAAGGACAAATTTGAGGTACTTGTACTTTACTCGAGTATTCCCCTTTTATGCTGCTTTATACTTGTACTACACGACATCTTGGGGGTAAATACTGTACTTTTACTGCACTACATTTGTCTGACAGCTAAAGTTACTTTTTAGATTACAATTTTTATACTTTCATGCTCCAGTGAAAACAAACAAACACACAAAGAATTAAGGATGAAGTGTTCCTTTATAGATTGGGAACATTCTCCTACTTCCTAAGGTAAATAAACTCTTGGAGGAGCTGGAACATGCCTCCTAGCAAAGCTGAAAACAGGCTGTTTTTCTGACTTTTGAGAGATATGTAATACTCACAGGACAGCCAGGCTACAAATGCTTCAATCATATGATGATTTCATAGAATATGATGTATTGCTGTATGTTTAACTACCCCAGAGTATATAAAGGAATTAAATTTTGCACAATCTTAAATATCTGCAGCAGTAAAATGCGACATATACATTAAAGCAGCAGTAATATTAATCAGATAGAACAGTAAAACACTGACAGGGGACAGTTTACGGCACAATATACTGCAATTATAGACAAAATATTTATACACACCTCTCAATATTAAAATATATATGCAATATAACAAAGGAAAATGTTCTCCCTGGACTATAAATGCGTGCTTGTGTGTGTCTGTGCTGTGTACCATGTGTCTGTGTCGGCGTCACAGTTGCAGAAGTAGTTCATGTCCACGCAGTTCTCCTCCAGGCTGCAGGAGCACTGCTGCACTCCAGGCAGGAAGCCTCCCCAGTAGCTCCGCTTCTCTCCTTCCCAGTCCAGCCACCAGGTTAGCGGACTGCCGTCTGCAACAACACACCAGTCAGACAGTCAGTGACCACTGCAGCAGCCTGATACCAGAGCTCGAGCTCAAGTAGGTCAAGGTCATGGGTTATATTTGGAGGATTGCATTGTTTTTCTTCACAGCTTTATCTTAAAGTACTATAAATACACTGAAGGTGGAAATGCACTGGAAAAAAAAAAAGATTAATAAAAACACCAAACAGAAATGAAAGATTTATAGATAAACAGGCGACTGAAATCCTGTTCCTTCAGAGACCGCTGTGCTGAGAGGCTTATATAATACGAGACGTTATAATGAGAATAAAATCAAGCAAATAAGACTGGGAGTGAAGGTGAGAAACAAAAGCTCACAACATAAAGAAAAAGACAACATGCTTTCATCCCAAGTTGTCAGATAGTGTGATGTTGAACCCTTTGGTGTCTCTGAGACACACCCTTTAGTGTCTGTATGTGAAGCACAGAAATTCATTAAAATCGGTGGTTAATATTGTGAAATGGCCTCGGTTCGTTTCAGGCAACAGTAAGTTTAAGAAAAAACATGTTCTGTTTTAAAATGAGTTGATAACGTGACGTAAATGTGGAACATGAGCGACGCAAGTACGTGACAGACAGACAGAAGTTATGTAACGTTAAGTTACAACTGCACTGCCTTTTGGTTTTACATGGGACACAAATAGCGGTTTCCTGCATGTAGCTGTGGCTGCAGACACATTATGGTGAAGGTTAAGGAAAGATGTCTGGGTGTGTCGTGTACTGAAGTCAATAGTCTGTAAGACTGCATTGAGACCCTCTCTTGGGTGAAAGTCCGTGTTTGTTTGACCCATCCACCTAAGGACGGATCCACCCTAGACAGACTTTCTTGCCTTTTATACTACGCCAGTTGTTCTGACTGTCAAATTGTGGAGGTGGGTGTGGTCAGTAGTCTGCTGCAGGGGTGAGGTGTAGGGGTGATTGACACAGCTGCTGCTGGTTTGTTCTGATTACATCTCTCCATTGTCATGCAGTAGTGTGCTGGCCCTCGCAGGACTGGGACCCAGACCAACACTGCCTGAGTTTTTGGTTGAAAGCTGAATGGACGGGGAGACATGTGCTGGAGGAGCCCTGCAGCCATAGGCACATGTCTCATGGCTCATTCAGCTTTAAAACAAAAACTCAGGCAGTGTAAAAAGGAGAGATGTAATCAGAACAAACCAGCAGCAGCTGTGTCAAATCAGCTCACCTGGTGCTACTCTCATGAACCACCACCCACCACACACACATCTTTCTCCTGCAGCTGACTACTAACCACACCCACATCTACACAAATATTACCAGATGGGATTACATAGGAGTTAGAAGAAAGCCTGGCGTGTCTTCGGTGTTGGTATCACACTCTGAGGGACATGACAAAGTGTCAGCATTTGACAACCTTGGCACGAGACTGGGCTTGATATGACAGGTTTTTCATAATTAGAGCATTTGGGCAAGAAGTCAACAGATCAAGTGTTCAAGAACTGGAGTAACTGGGGTAAAATGAATTTGTGTATTTATTTGCACTTAAATAGAGCAGGAGTCTTCAATGTGTTTCAGACCAAGGACCCCCGAGCTAAAAGAGCGACAAAGCAGGGACCCCATACTACACATATTGTATGAGATTAAGTTTCATATCCCTAGGCCTACAATAACATGTCGAGCGACCTTAAGTGCCATGTACAAACAATACGCTTACATGGTAAATATAATGATAAGCTATTAAAGTCATAATTATAGAATAATTCACATATTTACACACCATATTTTAATGCTAAACATACATTTGTAAGGCACAGTGATTTAGCGTCAATTAGCTAGCACACATGAGTGCAGGAGGATTCATAGGTGACAATTGAGTGGGACTTATACTTGTGCGTCAGCTCTATTCAGAGCCTACACAGTTGTGAGCATTTACACTTGTGCAGTGGTGTGTCTGTGTCACTCTGCAGTTACACCTCCAAAAAACTAGTTGGCAGCAAGGTTTCTGTGAAGTGCTGTTAAGTTTAGCAGATTCAAAACACACATTAAACACACATTAAACATGGCTTAACAGAGACAATTTCAAATGCAAGTACACAAATCAGCTTCACTATAACTCGCAGCATTCACAGACAAAGCACTCAGCTTTTGCTGGACGCATTTTCCCCACAGATACAACATGCTAATGTTAATAGCACAAGCCTATGGCATTTTACCTTGTATAAATTAGCCCTGTGGCCAGCCAGCTTTTCAGGGACAACAGCAACATTTAACAAAAGCAACATTACAAAATTCAGCTCCATTACAACTCACAAGGTTCACTGACAAAACAGCTGTCTTATACTAAACATGTTTTCCAAACAAATATAACATGCTAACGTTACCAGCACAAGCCTATGGCATTTTACATTGTATAAATTAGCCTAGCGACTAGCAGAGATTTCCTCTGCTCATATGAAGCCAGGATAAATCACACACAAGACTTAAAGCTATAGTGCGTAACTTCTGTCACCTCCCAGCGGATAAAGCGTTATTACAACAAATAAGCCGGCACTTCCATGTACACAGAGTAACACTCGCCACACACCGTACACAGAGTAACACCAGTAGCCACACACCGTGTACACAAAGTAACACTTGCTTCACACCGTGGCGAACACTAGGCTGCTAACATTACATTACATTCATAGCACCATTTCCAAGAAAATAATAAAGTACTAGGTCCAGTACATGTAATAGCGACTCATACTACTCATAATATGATTATAAATCAAGTCACTTACTTATCCAACAGCAGCAAGGCAACATCCGTGTCTGCCCTCAGCCTAATTTCTTCCTTCAGGGCTGTTCACCGAGGAAAAGCGACGCCAATACAAATCCTTGTTTGCCTTCTCCGTCGGTCACTTTCTTTGCTAATAGACCTTCAACTGAATGTCCAGGCTTTTTCTTTGTGGTAAGATCCACTTCTGAACCGTGTCTCAGCCACTTCTTTGTTGCTTTCTCTTTCTACCTGCGCTCTACCTCTTGCTATGAGACTCTCCACTCTTCCTCCCCCTCCCTTCTTGTTGTGAGGAAGCATTTCCTGTGCACCAGCGCGGGAATGTCGCCGGTCTACACGCATACTAACTAAAATGATATAAATACCGCGAGATGTCAGGGGAGCCAAACAGCTTAATCAGCATTGTATCATCTCCTCTAGTAGTGGCTTGGGTGAAACAGACATTTACAGGCACGTAGAAGTTATGCACTATAGCTTTAAAATGCTGTTTTTGTGGAGGCTTTATTGTTTTCACAATTTACTGTTTCTTATCTGTGAAATGAAAGTAAATAAAAGCTTTGTTTCAACTGAGGGAAATGGTTTCAGCTTACAGTAATAGACAGGAGGTCTGCGTCACTGTGACATGTAGTTACATTTCTGGGGAGGTGCACGTCAGGCTACAGCATAGGTACCGCACTGATTAGACGCATAAGTATAAATCTGGCATTAGCCCTTCATCAGTGTTGTGTACTATAAATCAAATGGGTTGTTTTTATGAATAGGCTGATTTATTTATGCTAATGATATTTTGGACTCATGTTAATGTGTATTTTCAGACATAGTTATTTTTTGAAATCATCAAACAATAATTTGGCGACCCCCCCGCTGCAGTAACTCTGATGACCCCCTGTTGAAGACCCATGAGACAGTATTATACAAGATATGATATAAACACGAAGGCACACAAACATATAAACACATACATAAAACATGTTCACACACTGTATTCACACTTGAAGTGACACACACACACACACAATCTCATGTCACATGCAATACATACACACACACGTATGTACAAAGTTGGTTTCATCCATGTTGTTATTTTCATCCTGATTGCTTTATCAACTCGGCTGTTTATAACCCAGATTTAAAAGCAAACCAAATTAGCTTCGGCTCTGATGCATAGCTTATTTGTATGTGACGGTGTTTATCTGTATGGTCCCTGTTAAATAAAGAAAGAAACAAACAAATAAATAAATAAATACCACGTGCTTGCGGGCTGGAAGCTTATACAGAGACTTCTCCACAAACAGAGATAAACACATGACATTAAATATTATTGCAATTTAACCAAATTGCTTATTTTCTCTGTTGCATAAATGTATTTGTTTTGGTCGTCTGCTGACACGTTGTCTGTGTGTCAACGAGGCGAAGCCATACATTATAGGCGTAATTCATTACCTCCACTCTGAGGTTAAGTGGTCCAGCTTCAATCATCTGTCACACAACGTGACCCTGCATCGGAGATGAGGCCAGCGAGGAAGGAAAAGCCCATTAAGCCACGCGTCACCATACATAATCAAGTGTCACATGCTACGATGCTTTCGTCCTCCCCAGCATACATTATAGTTTATATGTATGGATACACATGTCATATTAGGCTGATGGAGCAATGAATGTCCCATCTGCATTAATTCACCCTCCATGTGAAACCCTGCTCCCGTGTAGATAACAACGGAAATCTTCTCCAAACAGGATCTGATGATGACTAACAGTCTGATGCCACAGTCTGACAGAAGTTAAATGTAAGCACTGGTGAAACACAGGCAGGACAGAAAATGATGTGGGCCAGAACAACACTGGCCAGAGAGCCAACATTTGCATTACAAAGGTTGCAAATAATACACTGTTTATTGTCTTTCCCCTACAGTAAATCCCTGTCGCTGCACTCACTGCATCCCCTCTCCTCCTGTTCTTCTGCTTGTTTTAAAACACGGCTCAGACACTGAACAGGTACACAAATAAGAAAAGACAACAATCGATACTTCCTGAAGGAGAGGTGAGGCTCACTCTCTGCCTTAAATTGGCTTGATATTGACAGGACTTGTTAACAGAGAGCAGAGCAAATTCTCTCCTTTACTGGATATTAAAGTTGGAGTGTGGACTTTTTGTCTCCCCCCTCTGGCAATCAGAGTAATTACACAAACACTGGTGACGTGCTTTTGACTTGTGCCTGAGGGTGAGCTCGCCTCATCTCTCAGCACCCAGGAGCGCTCTTTTCAAGTCTTTTTTTGACGTTTATTCTTCCTCTGAACACCAAGTTTCTTTTTTATCTCTAGTGTCTACTCCAGAAACTTCTCTTGGACTCCTCTTAGGATTTTCCGCCTTATGCTGTGTTCACATTACGAGGGACACAGCAACAGGCTACAAGTCATTTTTAACGGAAGCTTCACGAAGCTACAAACTGATGCCAGGTTCACACTGGATGTAGAAGCGCTGCTCCATGGAGCGCTGCCAGTTTGCTTTCGGTGCCCATGTTAACTGATGGAGCTGTTCACACTGGATGCTAGGGTTGGGTACCGAAACTCTGTACTTTTTGTACTTAGTACCGATTCACGTCGGTACTACCCAGTACCGATTCACTTAAAATGACTCGGTGCCAAATTTCGGTACCTGAGGTGGAGGCGCATGACTCGCACCTCAGACTCAGCAACAATGGCGACAAAAAAAATGTGCAGACAAAAGTTAATGTGCAGCACTGTTCCTAAATGTTATCAATATAATGTTGAAACTGAGAAATTTGGACTGTGGACCCGCACGACGCATAGTGTGTCCAAATTCACACCCGTTCTTGTCTGTGGATTTTCTCCGCGACCGTGCGTCACAGCGAGAAGCCATATCACGTGAAACGGCAGAACTGTAGCTTTCCAACAAGGCCAAGCACTTGTCGGTAATCCAATGTTTTCACAGAGAAAAACAATTGATAAAGTTACAATAAAATGATGTTTAACAGAGCTTTCATACAGCTTTGCACACACATTACTGTTGGATGGATTACTCGCGAACGCAGGCTTGCACAGAAATACCACGCATATCACATGAAAGTGCAGCAGCAGTGATACAAACACATCATGGTGCTGTCATCCCATCATGCTATAAATCCAGATCAATTGTCTACAAAATAAAAACCTGATGAATTTCTTTACAATCCATTATACAGATCTTGTAGTCAGTCACTTCATATAGTGAGGAATATCGTATCTTACCACGTCTTAGGCTTGCGTGTGTTTCTCCCTGTCTATCCACATTTGTAGTCCGGCTTTCAAGATGCAAATATCTCCATATTGTCCAGTTGTCACTCAATCAAACTTTGCTGCCTAATTATGCATGCATGACAGGGCCTTAGTCACTTGCCCCCACCAATGCCCAAAATGTCCCCCCAATATATAACTGAAACTGAAAAACAAATATTATCTTGGAGGACATCATTGCACTTGGTTGACTATTTTTCAAAGATCTTAGATGTAAATATTGCATGTTTCTTTCAGATAAAACACATTTTTGACTTGTGAATGAGTCAATGGAATTTCTTGCAATAATGAAAAAATACTGGCAATTATGTCCGCCTGGCTCAAACCACATGTTTTGGACAGCTGTGAAGTGACAGAATGTCCCAGCATCATGGTTCTTATATTGCCAGATTCCAGAGAGTGTCCCCTCTTCATATAGGGCAGAATGTCAACTTCCAACTTGCTATGCTGAGATACATGTAAAAATGTAAGAATTTAGGCACACAGATTTGTTTTTTTCATTGATATAAAAATTAATCTAAAATATAGGCGCATTGAAGGACATGGAATGATGGCAAATCTGGTTAGCCCAGATTGTCCTGAAAAAAAAAACAAGATATAGCATGTGTATGTAGCCTTTATAATGACTGTGATATGAGCTTAAAAGTAAAGGCAGTAAAAATACCCCAAAAAGGCCTAGGGCCCAAAGGGTTAAAAAGTACCGAAATAAGGTACCGTTTGGTACTGGTACCAAATTCCAGATACCAGTACCGGTACCGTATCAGTTCAATTAGTCTGCAGCGATAGTTACGGCATCTGGTCCATTTATTTACGCAAGTGGCGAGCGAATCTGGCAAGAAAATACACTGATAATGTCTTTTAAAAAATATAAAGAATAGATAACATATGATATAAATGATATGATTATTATATATGATAATAAAACCCGGCATGACGCCCGACACGTGTCACTGCGGATGGGCATGACGCACTACCAATCAAAATTTAACTGGCCCCATCTTTTTTCAGCACTCTAAAGATGCAGTGAGGCATTAACCAATCATATGTTTTTGTCCCTAGCTGCTGTACTGTGTTATTTACCTAATTAGCTGTCACTATGTTAGCTCTTTGTGAATTCTGGGGCACACAGGGATGCAATGGGGCAGCAAAATGTGATGTTAAAATGGGGCTCAGACATCGATTGAAAGCAGTGATATATTTTTGACTAAACAAATTTAGTTGATGTTGAGTCGAGGTGCTTTGTGGCAGGTAGCAGACACACACAAGCCTGTGATGATGTAACAACATTAACAAGCATTTGAGCAACATTTCAACAGCGACTCTGCGATAATGTAGCTGTTCATGCTGTTGCGTTGTTGCTCATAGTGTGAACACAGCAATAGCTTCCACCATACTCACAGCTGCTGCTCCATCACTGTTGTCTCTCTTTCCTTCCTGCCCCCTTCAGCTCTGGCTGGCTGATATAAAACGCACCACTACCAGTGTGCCAGTGCAGTTAAGTTGCCACAGACACAACACACCTTGAAATACAAAGAGCTCTCTCTGACATTGACAGGCTTAGGCTGAGTGTCCAAATATCATGTTTTTTTTCTGAGTGCCATCTTTTTAAAAAATTGCTCCCAATAAGGAGAGAACCCACAGAGAAGGTGCTGCTCTTTTTCAGAGCACTCTGGCATCTTTGTGTGGCCACTTCGAGTACCTCGAGTTGAAAATATCTGAACCGAGAGATGCTGGTGTTGTCACTGTCACCATGAATAATGCCAGCTTGTTTATAGCTGTGCTGTCAACCCCTGGTTAACGTAGCATTACGGTAGCTGCAGTGTGTAGGATTTTGTGGGGATATATGGGAAGAATGGAATATAATATGCATAACTACATTTTCTTTGGTGTATAATCACCTGAAAATAAGAATCACTGTGTTTTTGTTACCTTAGAATGAGCCGTTTATTTCTACATACACAGCGGGTCCTCTATCACAGAGTTTGTCATACTGTTTCTACATTAGCCCAGAACGAACGAACCAAACCATGGCTCCAGACAGGATTGGTTGGTTGCAATCTGCAATCTCACCACTAGATGACACTAACCCTTCACACTAGACCTTTAATGTCAACATATGGTTGTTGTAGAAACAAAGCCCATGTGCAGAGCTTAGCACTGGGATGAAGTGCTCCCCAGTGTCCTACCAGCGCATTTCTGCTGGAGAAAAACACTATATGCCACACAGCCTTAATCAGCATTGTGTGAACTCATCTGGAAAGGGCTTGAATGTAACAGATGTTCATTTATTTGTAAAAATCCCGCACTTCAGCTTTAATGAAAATCTAAATTTGTGCAACCACTTCCTAAAGCCCCTGCAAACAGCCCCTAGAGTCTGCAATGTTCATTACACCCACGATACAAAAGAGCTGAGAACAAATAGCAAGTGTGGTGCTGGAGGAATCCTCAGACAGGCTAACACCGAAATGGTATTGAAATTCTGGTTTTAAAAACCATCAGAACAAGAACTAGTTAAAATGAAATTGGTAATACATCAATCTCAAAATAACTAGGAGCGAATTTAGAGCGCTACAATTGCTTGCTTTAATTAAACAAAAATACAAGACACGCATCAACAGCTGCTGGTCAGACACACCACATCTCCAGCAAGAAAAACTGAAAACAGAAAAACTGTATCACATACTGGACAATGTAAGATTTGGCTCTCTTATTCTGTTGGTGCCTGCTGAATAAATAAACCACAACCGACACCAAGAAGAGAAGTCATAAAATTGCTGTTGTGAATGTTTGTTGCTTCACTCTCACGTTAAAAGCCTCACAGTTACCTCTAAACAAATTTAATTCACTCCGGGTTTTAAAAAGGGGAGGAAAAAATTAACAATGCAAATCAGACCACGGCTGAACACCACTACAAGGACATCAAATGACTGAACATCAATGTTTAAGCGAACAGTAGAGACTGACAGAGATGGCAAAGGGGACATGTAATACAGCTAATCCCCAAACCTTCCAGAACAAATGCCAGCATCAATAAACCCAGTAGGCTGCTTCAAACAGCTGCTGCTGTTGTTTTTTTCTCTGTAAATTAGCACGATAAGTGCAATTTTGTCTAATAATTAATTTGAATATGCTGTGAAGTATGTTTGATATCAAAAGAGAAATTGTTTGTGTCGACACGCTCGGCAAAGTGAAGAGAAAGGAGACATTTGACCTTCTTCCACAGGAGATTTCTGTGCTCCAACAACAAAGGCAACCATCAAAAAAATATCAGATTGTTTCTGAAAGTGTTCATGCAGCTATAAAATAGGCTGTTTCCTGTCTCTCTTTGATGTCTGCCGTGATAATGAACTTGTTTGTTTGCACATGCATGGTGCCCGGGGAATGGATGGGACTTCATGAATGTTTCATGATTTAAGAGCAAATGTTTGGGACACCATAGGTGCCAAAGCAGTTCGAGATGAATGCACACAAAAAGATTGGAGACCGCCTCTCTGGTTAGTGTGAAAATATAACAAGAAGAGCGAGAGCAGAAGGCAGGGTGTTGAAGGCGCAGCAGCTCCCAATGTGACAAAGCACAGACAGCCTGACTTTCAATTCACAATGTAACAACAAACATTTCCCTGATGCTGCGAAGTACACAACAGTCAAGACTTACAACTTCCACATTAAGGCCATCATCAGATTGACTTCAGCCTTAAAAAAGCAGCCCATTTATTCATTCAAACAGGGCCTGTCTGCCAGCGCAGTGGGGGTGCCAATGCAGAGGGCTCTGGCAGACAAATGAAGGGTTGGCCTGCAAAAAACTTTTGACAAAACACAGTGCGACATCATCTGGCAAGGCGCTGCACTGGCCAATGAAATACAAGCACTAAGCAGCAACCTCTGGGGCTGAAAAATTAAGCTTTTGTGCCAAACACTGCAGGTCCTCTAATGGCTACTTCAGCCCAACTCCAAAACTGAGTCAGTCCCCTTATACTCTCATGTTAAAATGCCCAACTTTACAGCAGAAAAAAACATGTTTAGAGCCTGATACAAAAACTGTTTTGGTCTCTGTAGGTAATGTCAACATTCAAGACAACTGTATGGGGGTGAATCTTTATATAACTCACCTGTTTAAATGTTATTAAGGCTTAAAGTTGCGTATAAATAGGGCGTGGACACTTTGAGTGAAAGGGTGAGTGACGTTCGACTTCAAAGCTGTTTCCACCAAACACTTGGTATGGTACCTTTGGAACCAAGAGACAAACTTCTCTACGACTCCAGCTACTGCAAGAGGCAGCAAAACATCCTTTCATTTTATAAAATTCTCCACAGTATGAACAGTGGTTACATGAGCCTCAAAACCAGCCACAACTCAGCCCTGAGCCTCTACTGACCAATCAGACTGCAGTGTTCACAGCTCCACCTTTTAGTACCAGATCTGTGTGCTAGGTACCCCAACAGAGGGGGGACCAAACATGGGGATGGTATGGAACAATTCCATTTGTACCATAGCTGTAGCTGTCGCCTTTGCAGTGTGTTTTTAGTTCATGAATGTTAACTGTAACGTTTTGGTCATCTATGAAAGTGTTACTAAAAAAAACCTCTTAGTAGTCAGTTGTTCAGTTTTTCTGTTAAGCACATCATGTCTTAATGATTTTAAGCCTGTGTTTTTGCTCATGAAAATAAGCATTAGCATAATGACAATTAGCAACAGCTATAAATGCACTGTGCAAACCAAGCTAACAGCAACTGTTAAGGTTAGCCCCACCCATTTGTCCAAACATGGTTCAGAAAATCCAAGATGGCATCAGCCAAAATGACTTGAGGCTTCAAAATGGGAGTACACAAACCGATGGGTGACATCACAGCGGCTACGTCCATTATTGTACACAGTCTATGTCAAGCACACATTCATGGTAGAACATCTTGTAACATGAACATCACATTTTAACTGAAGAGATCCTTCCTCATAGTATTATAAACCAATGTGAAGCATTCTGGCGTCTGAAAAGCCTCCAAGTGCAATTAATCTGTTACTCAAACTAGACTTCCTGGATCATATTTCATGTCTCACTGGTATCTCCAGCAACACGCCTCTTACTAATGCAGACCCTTGCATTTTTCAAATGCAGGGCTGTTTTCAGTCTGAGCCCCCACTAAGCTGGCTGCATCTGTAGATCTAAATCTGTCTCCAAAACCAAAAGGACAACAGCAAAATCTCTTTTCCCCTCTATAATACAATAGTGTGCACCACAACCAACATGTGGTCAAAGGTAGGACCGACAGCCCAGTTACTCGGCTGAGTCTCAGCTGTTTTAAGTGAAATAAAAAACACATTTTCAATTCCAGATCTAATCCTGTGTCCCTGTTTCAATTGTTCCGTTATATCTCGTAAATCTCTTTTACAAGATTGTCCTGGCCAAGACAGGCAGCAGCACATTCAAACAGAGCTGCAGATATACAACATATAACAGATAAAGACTAAAAAAATTGAGGCACACCAAGAAATCAGGTCAACATATTGGATCACACAGAGGCAAATATTTAGTGAAAACACCTAAAACCTGATGCACTTTCTTTCAATTCCTTCAATCTATTTCTGAAAACATTTAAAGAGATCAGCTCCCCGAGACCCAAATCAGTCTGCAGCAGATTCAAGGCTACAGGGGCAGCAAACGGTAAAGTCCTTTTTCCCATTTCAAGACAGACTTTGGGGACAGAGAGTAAGTCTTACAAATATGTCACAGAGCAGAGATGGCAGGTTCCAGCATTTCTCAGATGGATAAATTCACATAGATAAGAAGAAAGCAACATGTCTGTGATTATGTCTACAGATGGACAATGCACATCAGCCAACCCTAGCAGACAGGCAGCGATGGTGAGTGAGGGCCTTAAGATTTGCTCTGAACCTCAGTGCTCGATGGAATATACTATCAAAGAAGATGCGCATATCTATATATACATATATATATATTTTGTGCCATTTCCAAGCAGCAACCACTGGGGCTGAAAAACGAAGCCAACGCCAAAGTGCCAAAAAACGCAGTTCTTAGAATGGCCACATGAGGCTGGCTCAAAGAGCGAGTCAATCCCCATAGACCCCCATGTTAAAATACACAATTTTATGGCAGAAATAAATGTTTACAGCCTGGTATAAAAACAGTGTGGGTTTCTATAGCTAATTTCCTCTTCATGGCAACCGTATGGGGTGTAAATTTTTATATAACTCACTCGTTTAAATGTTATTAAGGATTAAAGTTGTGCATAATTAAAGAAGTGGTCACGCTGAGTGACATATGTGCGCCCAAACCCTAACTCTAACCCAGAGTATAGGCAGAGCCGTAACTGTTGCTATTGTCTTGTTCGCATTTAATTGTACTAAAAATCTTCTAAGGAGTTGCATGTTCAGTTTTTCTGGAAAGAACATTTTGTTTTATGGTTTTTGGTTCTGTCGCTAGCAAAAATTAGCATTAGAATTATCACAGTTAACCATAGCTGTAAATGCACCATGCTATCCTGGGGTCCATGGGTGACATCCATTGCTACTAGTGTTGTGACGATACTGGAATTTCTAATGTCAATATGACATTATAAATTGCTATTTAATACTGTTTTCGCTACGATACGATGCAATTGCGACATGATGCGATACGGTAGAAATTCACATTTAGGGTATATAATTTACTCTAAAACTTTTGGGTAAAAGATATGTAAATATATACAATGACGACTTTTCTTGGTTAGTGGCAGAGAACAGCAGAATGACCGTAATACACATTAAGATAGAAATACGCAGAGTATTGGAACCATTTCAAAGATTCAGAATTGATATGAATAAATAAATGAATACATCTGACAACCCTAATTACTACCATGACAACAATATTTGTTAGGTAAGGTAACCACATTCTCAGAGTACAGGTGTAGCAGTAGCATCACAACTTCAGTGTGTTTTCAGCTCATGAACGTCAGGCTAATTGAAATGTTTTGGTAACCCAAGAAATGACTGTTAGTTGTTCAGTTTTTCCGGTAAGTACATTTTGTTTTAATGGCTATAAACCTACTTTTCACTAGCAAAAAATAAGCATTAGAATTATCACAGTTAACAATGGCTGTAAATGCTCTGTGCTAACCAAGCTAGCAGCTAGGCACAGGATTTAGCACCACACTCTACTAAATACGGTCACTTCATTGGGTGCCATCACAGTGCCTATGTCCATGACACATTTTACAGTTTCTGTTGGCATAAAACAATTATTCAATCACAGCTCATAAATACTACAGCTCAGTGCAAGCAAGAGGGAAATCAAACTCACCTTTCGTATTAAACAGACGAGACTTCTTGCAGTTGTAAACCACTTCCTGTTGGCACTGCTCCGACCCTGATACGATGGCGCGGAGCTGCTCAGCTGAGGCGCTGTAGTTGAACTTCATGATGTGAGGTTTGTGAATAGAGGAGCCCTGGACTCTCACAGGAGCTGTGCTGTTGTGCGTCAACACTGTCCAAACCTTCTCCTCTGTAAGAAAAAAAAAAGGGTCATCTGTTAGCATCAAACCGACTGTAACAACTTCTTTAAATACATGTTAGACTGTTGGCATGATCTCACCATGCTCACCTTCTGACAATACATGTCAGTGTTAGCCTGAAACCACAGTTCACACCTTTGACTGTTTGAAGTGTGGTGATACTGTAACAATATGCTAACGTCCTCAGCCTGCCCTCTAAATATAAAACAGTCCGTTAGCACAAATCCACTGCACCAGCTACCTCTGAGAGCAAAAACATGTCAGTCTGTTAGCATTAGTGCTTCATCTGCACCATTTCCTCCACATACAAAAGCAGTTATTCTTAGCAGGTTTATATCCGAGAGCAAATGTCACAATCTATTTTGTCATGAAGAGGAAACATGATTTATGCAGCCCAGTCGCCAGAAGACAATTATGTCATTGTACGATTCTGCAAACCACAAATACATTATGTTAAATATGTATCATATCAATGTTGATAAGGTGACGTAGTATCCTCTTTTATTTGGTATGCATTTTTAATTTGTCCTAGCTATTGGGATCAGTGGACCCGATGGGTACAAAAAAACTTAACATTGTAAACCATAATTAAGTCCTCATGTCGACTGTTTGAGACCAACAAACAACATACCCAGTGTGTTTTAGCGAGTCATTGCCGTGTTTCCAGTGGCATTTTAGCCACCAAATGTGGATGTCTTTTAGCGTCACGACACTGTTTATCCACAAGGGATTGTGCCACAAAAGCAGCTTTTTTTACTGAGACGTCACTGTGTTTCCAGCTAGCATTGTGGTATTTTAAGCCGAACCATGATCTTTTTTCGGACCATATTTGCTAATAATAACGTACCAATGTAACCTATCTGTGGTTTTCAGGAATATAAAAGGCCAACATTTATGCTGGCAACTTGGTTGGATTTATGCTTTTGAGAATTCATTGTTACACTATGTAATTTTTCTTACTCAGAAAATGCGCCTTAAATTTGTGTATATCAATTTGGAATAGGACCATTATGCTTCTCTCTTTCATGACATAGCACACTTTTAAAAAATAAATATGTAAATTTAAAAATGTTTGCAAAATTTAATACAATATAATATATAAAATAATATACAATAATGCGTAAAATAAATACAAACTATAAAATAAATACAAATACAATAAATACAAAAATACTTTCAAGTAACAGAACATGGCAAAAATAGCACCACACTAAACAAGAACTGGAAGTAAAAACAGATTCAAAAACTTAGATTTTTACATTCATTCATTCATTCATTTTCCATAACCATTTATCCTGTTGAGGGTTGCGAGAGGCAGGGTTCACCCTGGACAGGTCACCAGACTATCACAGGGCTGACACATAGAGACAGACAACCATTCACACTCATATTCACACCTACGGACAATTTAGAGTTACCAATTAACCTGCATGTCTTTGGATTGTCGGAGGAAGCTGGAGTACCCAAGGAAAACCCACACTGACGCAGGGAAACATGCAAACTCCCCACCCTGTGTTCGAACCAGGAACCCTCTTGCTGTGGGGGGACAACGATAACTACTGCACTTCCATGCTGCCCTAGATTTGTACATATTTGTATAGTTTCCCCTGATTTCTATTGTATATCTTTCTATTTTATATCATGTCTCTTGACTTTGCACTGTTAATTGTTATGCACCAAATCCCTCGATGTGGAAACTAAAACTGTTTTTCACTCTGAAATTTCCTAAATAGGCAAGTCTGAAACATGAAATTAATGAACTGCTAAAAATAAATACCATGGTGTTACAGGGGCATTTTGATTTGTGTGTCATATTTTACTGTACATGTCAGAACTGTGGCCAAGTTCATTAGTGAGTCAGTGATTCTGTGTTGCTGGTGGAAACATCAATGTTTACTGGTGACATTTCAAAAATCGCTGCAATTTTTCATCACTGCAATCCTAATGAACGCTCATGTTTCCAAACCACAATTTGATGACCTTCTGCGAACCTTAAAAATCCTGAAAATAAATCTTAAAGTTCCACAAGACAATCTTATCACAGCTTTCTGCTGATGGTCTTTATGTGCTGCTTACAGTGTGAGACACTTGAGACGAAGGGAGTCCAGAGTTTGTACAGTAGAGTCAGACGAGGACTCATCTTATTTTCATCCCCGCTCCATTTTCATTATACAGACTTCATGTTTGCTCTGCCTTGGAGAAAATCCCTCTCCACTTTGTGATTATTCACATCAGGTTGTCAGGCTTAGAGCTATTTACATTTCTAATAGATTCCTTAATTGAGGTCAAGTAGAGGCATTTCTGCTGCCCAACAATTCAGCTTTGTGCGGGGAGGACTGAAAACACATAATGCCAGGACCAGACAGCGGAGAGGTGGCAGCGCTCCTCTCTGTAACGTCACCGGTACATTAACCTTGCAAAGGACAAAGCAGCTGAGAAAGTTGTGACAGCCGGGTGATGAATACTGTCTCCACAGTGTCAAAACTTCACTGCAAGTGTTTTGTCCTACATGTCACGAGGGCCGTGGATCGGGTTGTGTCCGGCTCCCTGTCTGTCAAATGTCACATCTCAGGTGATTGTTCCGGTGATATGGAGCACATTGTGTTCCTGCCATCAAAAGACCACGCTATCGGTCTGATAGGGAGAGACAATGGAAGGTGTAACAGTTATTTTATACTGCAGATAATCAAGGGTCAAATGGGTATGGATGTCTGTACATGTTTTGTAATGATTTTATTCACACCTAAATTACTTGACTCTTCTTTCAGCAAGAGATCAACTGTATTTGCTTGGGCTGCACAAAAATATCAGGACACAAGTGTGTAATTTACAAAATATATTTTACCCATTCTTGATGAGTGGCATAAATTATGTCCTACCAAAAACCCCTTAAAATTCTAACTTATCAACACACTGATTCTGGTTTGTGAAACATTATTTTTAAAGGATTTATTTAAATTAAATAAATAATACTTGTAGAATATTTTTATTTGCTTTCTTTTTTTAATCTTCTAAACTTGTCCAGTGCCAGAAAACACCCTTGTTCCAGATGAGAATTCACAACTTCAAATGATTAAAATGTGTTTTAAAAGCCTTCAAACCCTAAAACTAACAGTGTGTACTGTTAACATCTGTGTAAATTTGTATTGCTATAATCATCTTTGTTTTTAAATATATTTTTTATTAAAATGTTGGCTCTTATAGGTGTCTCTTGGGGTTTTGTCAGCTCCTCTCTTCTCTTCTAAAAGAACATTTTATCAGGTATAAAAGGAGTTAGCTGTATAAGGACTCCTATCTCACTTCCTGGTTTCCAAAAAGGTACTTGTAATACTTTCTATTATTTGGTAAAGTCATTAAATAATATTGCTATCAGGTGTTTCTCAACCATAAAATGTCAACTTTGTCAACATTGCCCTTTTAAATCCAAAGTAATTAAGAATTACGGTTTAAAAGTAAGTATTTTGACGAGCATTAAGAGATGTTTCAGCAACTTTGAGAAAATTAAATGGCTACTCACTTTGACTGCTGTGTAATTAATAAATATATAACTTTTTTGTCAACACCGTAGGACATCAGCTCCACCAGATGTTACCTCTGACATCCATTATGTCTGCCATTCAAGAAAAAATGAAAGCACTGGGAGGTTTGCCCACTACAAGGTTTAATAGTTAAGATTTTAAATATATTTTCCAAGCCTAATTAAGTGAAAGTCAAAAGCCCCCAAAAAAGGGTTTTGTCCCAGTTCTCAAGAATGAGTGATTTCAAAAAGCAGGAGGAACTGCATTCAGACACTGCCCGCTCACAAACAGGAAACACTGCACCTAATAGGAGCAGGCAGAAACAAAGCCAGCCGCTCTCCTCTCCTGCTCTCATTCAAATCAATTCAAACAGCCAGACGCTCAGCAGAAATGTTAGCAATGTCCAAACACCCGAAATTACAGCAGACAAATAAATAAAACATCTCCAGTGTTGTTTAATATTGCAATTTTTCCACCTATGGGGTACGCCAATATATTGGTGGATGTGGATATTCACCGTCACCAGGAGATCAGTGTTAATAGTTTTGGTGAAATCCTGACGATTGCATCACAAATAATGAGTTTCTCTCTCTCTCTCACACACACACACACACACACACACACATATACACACACACAAAAAATCCAAATGTACTGGGCAGAGTGCTGTGAAATTCATTGGGAAATGACACTTTTCTTTAGCACCACCCTCAGTTTAAAATATGGTCCTGCCCAAAAAAAAATCTCATAATTTAATGGCGGACTGCCATGAAATTTACTGAGCAGATTAGTGCTCCCAAGGGGATCAACCCTTTTGACTTTAATGACCCAATACTCTAATGTAAATTACAGCCTCTAGAGGCCACTGGTGGGGCTTTAGACTTGTAAGCTTGTTAAATTGTGACACTTTTTAATCTGAGTAGCCATAAATTGTGCACAGTTGATTTTAGTCAAACCTGAAAAGCCCAGGATGGTTCTTGTGGTGAACTGAACCCAGGGGTGCTTGCATTATTTGTCGAGGGCACTATGGTAACTTGTTTTTCTTTTTAATGAAAGAGGTACTATTTCAAGAAAATTAATAATTTTCTGATTTTTTTTCTTTGCAACTTGTGGGACATCTCCTACCAAGTTGCTAACTGCCTTTTTTCCCTATGTTTTGAAAGAAAACACACAAATGCGCTCAGGGTTTTAAAGGTTTGAATACTTGCAAAAGGCGTCTGACAACAGCACAAGAAAAGTGATGTCACTCCAGGTTTCAAAGTGTTGATAAAACTAGAATGTCTGTGCAGTAGTAAGATACAATAATTTTGAAATTTATGCTGTGTGACCACAGAAGACAGAGATATAGGACGCTTTTGCTCAAGGGGGAAAAAAACCTACAACTACCAGAATGCACTGCACCACACCAGACCAAAAAACAATCCCGCTGGTAGGTGATGTAATGTAACAATTACAATCTGTTACAGTGAAACAGTAAGCTAGAACATGTTTTTTAAAGGTTTGATGTCAGTAATAGGCAACTCAGTAACACAATTTTGGTTTATATTTGATGAGCGCAGTTTACAGTTTGATCTCAGTTTTTCAGCCTCTGTTTTCACTGTGCAGGAAACAGTATAGCAGCCACTTCCTGTTCCCGAACTCTCATTATTACAGCTAAACACAACACTAAAATATGTTTCTAAAAGTACTGTAAGTGAGAAATAGGCGATGCAGCAACATAATCTTGATATATATTCAATTAGTACTGCCTAGTTTTACCATGTGATTGGATTTCAGTCTGAGTTTGAGAGACAGAGGGGTGGGTCTGCCTCTTGATCTGCTTCTATACTTTTTGTGTTCATGGTGGCAGCTGGTGATACAAAAATATGGAAATACGTCCTGTAGTTTGAGCAACAACCCAAGAGCCAGTGAAACCGGGAGGCGAGAAGGGAGGAGATGAAGGGAAGTTTACCACAGTTCATTTGCACAAACTACCTACATTTTTGTCGGCAAAGTATCCCTTTAAAGGCAGGATAAGGCAGGATGTTGTGTAAACATACTGATATGTCATGCTTTAGCTGTAAGCTCCTCGTCTCTTTTTTAAGTGTAGCCAGTGTGATGTCACACACAATGACTCTGCAGCATGATAGCAGTGGCTGGTACAGGGAAGAACAGCACAGCCAGAGCTTCAGATAATTGCTCTTATGAGAACTGATGAAACACCCAAATTGCTTCAGTGTTAACTGAAGTGTTAATGAAAAAGAGTTTAACTAAGCTATCAGGCTAAAGCTGATGAAGGATGGTTGTGCATTGTAAATGATTTAAGCAGATTTGTAACACGTGTGTCATGTGAAAGACGTCTGCCGTGGGAGGACTGGCACTAAATAACTGGATGGATTAAGTGATGACAGATTGTACATTATATAGAAAATTGATGTATCTAATTGTGAAGTAATTAATTAATGTGTAATGACTGATGCAGTTTTATTTTTATATATATTTCTGTTACCAGCGAAGAGAGGCTGTATAAGCCCTGTTTCCACCAAACACTTTCGATATGGTACCTCTGGAACCAACAGTAACCCTTCAGACATGGTACCTAGACCCTAGTGTTTCCACCACAAACAGTCCTCTTAAATGTGGGCGGGGTTGTTATCACTCACTGCTCCGTCCAGCACTCACTGTATTTCCTCCTTTATCAGTCTGCACCTCGTTTATTGTCCACAGAACGAGGCTGCACGCCGACACTTTCAGAACAAAATAAAACAGGCTGCAGTGAGAGTCTCTCTCCATGGGATATTTGAAAATAGCGAGTTTGTGCATTTAGTCCTTCTCAGGCAAGCTCAGGGGTTTAGTGTTGCTGGAGCCCACAGGAATGACGCCCTGTGATGCTTTTTTTTTTTCTCCGAGTGAGGATTAGAATTTATGCAGCTCACATAATTCAGTGGAAATTAACATACAAAACGCTTGAAGATCCACTCATTAGAATAAAAAGAATAGAAAGCCTTTATTGTCATTGCACAAGAACAAAAGGATGCTACATATACAACGAAATTGCGGGGGATTGGAATATAAGAGCGGCGAGACTCGTCTGTAAATGTCTGCTTCATGTAGAAGCCAATGTCCAGTAACTCCTGGTGACTGTAGAGGTGGTTTATATAGGCATGGACATACGAAAAACACAAAAATAACACCAGATTCGAAGAGCCTCAGGAGGCTGCGTCCGTGCGTGCCGCCATCTTGTTAGTCACTAAAAATGTATGTCACCCAAGAGAGACAACAAAACTAAAGCACTGGTCAAAGTTGTTACAGTGAAATTTAAGGTTTGCTGATTGATCCAAGTCACCCACTCATGCATTGAGTAACATCACAAGTAAACGTTCCACCTTAAAAGTTACCAGCAGTCAGCCCAGTGAATGAAGTTACTATTTCTCAGACTCCAGCTGCTGTGAGAGGCAGCAACACATCCTTTCATTTTATAGTTACAGTTTACTAATAAACCTCTCCACAGTATGAACAGTGGTTACATGAGCCTCAAAACCAGACACAACTCAGCCCTGAGCAGAGTGACCGTCCTCTACTGACCAATCAGACTGCAGTGTTCACAGCTCCACCTTTTAGTACCAGATCTGTGTGCTAGGTACCCCAACAGAGGGGGGACCAAACATGGGGACGGTACAGAACGGTTCCATTGGTACCATCCACAACTTTTCACAGCGAAAACAGAAAAACTGCGCACTGAACTAAACTATACTGTACTGCTTGGTGGAAACAGGGCTTTATATACTGTTGTCTTTGTGCTGGAGAAAGTGTACTGCTGTCTTATGTTCATTAAAAAGGGCTATGTTGTTAGAAAACGTTGTCAGGTATAACAGCGTGGTGTCCTGAACGTCATTTACAAGCAGGCTACATCAGAAAATAAGATTTTAGGACCCAATAACAGATTAAATGACAATTTAAAGGTGCTTCACATCTGAAGTCCAGCTCGTCTTCACACTGGCTTTTCAACAAACGAACCAGGAAGCGTAAACATCAGCACCCATCATGGGGAAACCAAACTCAGGGGACAAACAGCAGAGCAGGCAGCACTTTAATGCCTCCAACTATAAGCACCATTGGTATTATTAGACTGCAAATTGACTGCATGTCATGAAAATGACAGGATGGAAAGAGGCGTCTTGTAAAGAAATACTCACTTTCAATGATATGGACCTAATGAACCGGCAGAGTACAGGGAGTAGCACAGACGCACACATGCTGATAGACATAAGTGTTACCATGGTTACCAAAAGATTTACATAAATACTGTACTGTGCTTATATAGAGTGATTATAAGCTTGCCTCCTGAACAGTTTACAATCAGCGGGGTGGATTTAAGAGTACTTCAGCTTTTTAAATCATCATGCTGATTATAAACTACTATTAAACTGCATGTGAAATAGTATAAAAAATATACTATGGTTAGTCTGTATGCTTTCACACTACAGTGAAACTACTACCACACCACAGTCAGACTGGAAGTCGATCCACAGCCCTGGGTCGTGCAGTCCACATCAGGGTTCGACTGACAACTTTCACAGCAGCCCAAACAGGGTTGGTTTTACAAAAGGTGAGAAAGCACCCTGAGATTCCTCCTGATGTGCTGCAGATTAACCACATGGACATTTACAAAAGATACTGTCTCCCCACAGATATGTTAAAACTCTCAGGGACTGCCCTGAGTGGCCTTAATGATTTCTCCCTGGATCGTAAACTGTCAGATAGCTGTGTTGGTATGGATCGATGCAGTGCGATCTCTCTAAGTGAGTGGACTCTTTACACTGAGCTTTCTGCCAGTCCTCAGTGGAACTCAAAAAGGGTAAAAGGTGACAACGTGTGAATTACAATGATCTTACCTGTCATGTTGCAGTATACCTGTGCGGGCCCCAGGGGACCACTCCCATCTGGATCAATGGAGTAGAAGCCCGAGGAGCTGCCAATCAGCTTGTAGGCCTCACAAGATGACTCGTAGATGGCTGGAAGAAGCAGAGCGGGGACAGGAATCAGTAATTCCTCCAAGAATCAGCCCACGTACCGACAGCTCTCCCCTGCTGAGTCATCTGACTGCAGAATCTATTATTATTTACGAGCTGTTTAGAGGTTATTGTTTCCATACTTAAAAAAGCGCTTGTGTCTGTTCTATCTATATTGGCATTCTTTGCTTTAATACAGATTATGGCACAGCAGCCACCCCTATATGGATACTACAACTAGTGTAGAGATTGTTTCACCTTCTCCATGCACCTTGGAAGTAGATGAGGTCGTGCTGGAAATCCCTCTGCTTATACATACAGACTACTGAAGGCCTTGAACACAATGTATTCCACTGAGTCAAAATAGGGTCAAACATATTGTAGCTGCTTGTGACTGTATTCGAATGTGTGAAAAAATAGTGTATGGATACAAATATGTGTGTGGAAAAAACTATCTCAACAAATAGATTTAATGCTGAGAAGATTTATAATTTACACGAAAGTTTACAGTTACAAAAAAGGTTTGTGGTTACACATCTATCTGTTTATGGTTTAAAAAAAGTTCACGCAGAACTCAATTACATGCGTGACTATAACTCTTAACTACAAGTACAAAAAATTGTCCTTGCTTCCTCATATTGCAGCCAATGGGGATGCTCAGATTAACATATCATTATATTATCCAATCACAGAGCAACGGGAGTGAGCTTTCTTTGCTGTGAGTCTGTGCCTGCAACCAAACATGCTTAGAAAACGGCTAGCGATGCAGGCCCCCAGGAACACCGCTTAGCCTTGCAGACAATAATCCCAGTGGCCACTCGTGGTATTGCAGCAAAAACATCCCCTATGGCCAAAAGCATTTTCCCCACAGGCCACCATTATAAAAGACACAAGTGTAAAATTATGATATCTTTCTATTCTTAATTTTTGATCCACGGAGGTTTCATATTTGTAAAGCTTCCCTCAAGCCCAGATAAATGATTTAAATACCTGTGATGTCATCACAATATACAGTCTGAGAGCTGAGCGGTAACTCGTGGGCGGGGCCAGCAGGAGAAACACTACTGCGCATAGTTAGTGAGCCGCGGAAGTAAACCCGGAAGCTAGAGACTTCTTTTGCATATGCACCAGGCGAGCAACTCTGCTGAAATTAATCCGCGCCATTTTACGGCATCTAGCTATTATTAAAATCTATGTAGCGATGTGGGAGGAAGCAAGCTAAGTTTAATCAGCCAGTTGTAACTTAGCTACGCTACATGGATCTTGCATTGGTTGCAGGGCTGTAGTCAACATAAGAAAATCTTGGTCGACTAAAGTCGCACATAATCTTCAACTCACCACGTCGTGGGGAAAAAAAAAATCTGCACGTTATTTTTACTTCTGTAGTGGTGTGTCTGTGTCACTCTGCAGTTACACCTCCAAAACACTAGTCGGCGGTGGAGGACTGTGTTAAGTGCTGTAAAGTTTAGTTCTAATCAAACTTTAGTTATATAGTTGATTCAAAACACACATTAAACACACATTAAACATGGCTTAATAGAGACAATTTCAAACACAAGTACGCAAATTGGCTTCACTATAAAGCACTATAAATTGCTGACAAACACCCCCACATATACTACATGCTAACATTACTAGCACAAGTCTATGGCACTTTACACTACAACAGCAACATTTAACAAAGGTAACAGCACATAATTTGGCTCCATTACAACTCACAAAATTCACCGACAAGACAATTGTCTTATACTAAACACGTTTTCCAAACAAATACAACATGCTAATGTTATTAGCGCCAGCCTATGACATTTTACATGGCATACATTAGCTTAGCAACGAGCAGAGATTTCCTCTGCTCATATGAAGCCAGGATAAATCACACACAAGACTTAAAATGCTATTTTAGTGGAGGCTTTACTGTCTTCACAATTTATTGTTTCTTATCTGTGAAATACAAGTGAATACAAGCTTTGTTTCCACTGAGGGAAATGGTGTCAGTATACAGAAACAGACAGGGGGTCTGCGTCACCGCGATGCTGAGCGTGAGGGTAGGCGAGTTCAACATTCTGTCCACAACAGGGGTGTTTGGAAAACACCCCCATTTTCACAGGTAACTTAGCCTGTCCCCGCCGCAGGAAATAATGGATTAATCCTGGAAAGCTGTTGATGTAGCACTTTTCTTTTTGCTTTGGCGATTATTCGACTAATGAGAATTTGGTCGTACGAGAGCATAGCGACCAATAATCAACTAGTCGACCAGGAGACTACAGTCCTAATTGGTTGCCTTGTATTGTTATCTGATAAAGTCATTTGCAAACCGGTGGTGGAAGTCTGGATGAAGCCTGTGCAAACCCCTCAAGGTAGTGTGCAACTGTGACTTTCTTGGCATGCAAAATTATCTTATAAATTGACAAATGTCACACGTGTAATTCAAGGCACAATTCAAAATTATTTGTCTCTGGCCACTGAGTACTGAACATATCTTCATGGAAACAGGATTTCATGGGTGGCACCAGCAACACTGCTGCCTTATTGCTGTGTGGAGCTCGTTAATTCCAGTATTATAAGTAGCCTATGACGGGTGAAAAAGGTTAAATCAGAGTTGTTTGTCATCATCACATAACCCCGTTTGGCTGCTAAATACTTGAATAAACAAGAGAACCGTTAGATTTACGTGTAATTGTTTGCATTTAAAAAAAAAAAAAAGTCACAATTTTAACACACAAGCCGTACAAAAAGGCTTTTAGGATGAGGACCAACTGATGTGTTTGAGGAATTCATCCATATCTCAGATAACGAGTTTGGCTTGAGTTGCTGTAAACTTGCCCAAACTGAATAAAGAGAAGGACAGAGCTGCTAACGTAAGCTCCACACTGTGATACAGCAGCATCCAGGAGCAGCTTCCAAACTGTGGGGAGATACTACACTGTGGATGTGCTGCTGCATTTTATTTTGTATGTAACTCCACAATGAAATCCTACTTAGCTCTGAAAGTAATATAGGTTGTTAGCTAATAAGCTATGCTAACGTTTGGAGCTTACAAGAGAGCAGAGAAATACACAGTTTAATCCATTTGTTGCACTTTTACGCTCATGTCATCTGATTTTAGAAGGCTACATAAGACACCAAACTCCACGCAGAGTATCTCTCTTCACTCTTTTTGGTTTCAAATACTCAGGTTTCAGATATGTTTGAGCTATAGAAGGTAAATATTGATTTAGTGTGTTTTTGGAGCGAGTTGATGACTGTTTAGTTGGGAAAAAAAACAGGTGGGCCTATTTCTAATTCAGCAGATGCTCTTATCTGTCATGTTCCCTTCGACATGTAAAGAAAACTGTGTTGTGCCTGCATATAAACAAGAAATCAGGATTCTGGGGCAGGGGAATTTCACACGTAGTTTCCAACAGCCGTCTCAACAGCGAATATCAAGGTGATGTTGCAGAGCGTCAAAAGATGACACCCGTAAGAAAAAACTCCTACATGTAGAGTCAATCCAAAGTCAGCCATAAGCTATTTAAGGATATAGTAAAAAAAAAAACACACATTCTCAGAAATTTGAAAGTGAGAATAACAGCAATGATTGTAAGGTCACGTCATGTTGAAGCGGGACCAGGTTTTGCTTTGCTTCTCAGTTGCACAAATCGAAGAAAGCCGTGAGCAAGACAGGTAAAGATGTGTGTGCTGAATCAAATGACACAGCTCAGTGGACCTAAAATATATGAGGGGGTGCAGAGGGCGTAATAGCAGGTTTGAGACTAGGTGAAGAAATGAAAGTGCGAAGAACTGCTCACAGTTGTGACAGGTTGCTCCGGAGTATCCTGTTCCCGAGCAGTCGCAGGTGAAAGAGCTCCACGTCTGAGAGCAGCGGCCTCCGTGTTCACACAGGTTAGGAAGGCATCTGAGGAAAGAAAAGAAGTTTTTACACAAGGGTTTAATATCAGGGGATGACTTTCATGACTTTCTTGGTTAATGACTTAAATTCTTTTTTCAGCAGATATTAAAAAAGAAACAATATGAATGCTTGTTCTTTCTAACTAGCTTTGGTGAAGCACAAACCTCCCACACAGTGTCTTTTAGACTTGCAATAATCACAACTTTATGAGTTCCAATTAATTTGTGATTATTGCAAGTGTAGACAGGGTAACTGAACCAAACCAAATTTATGACTGATTTTTGGACAAACTATCTTTTTGTTTTCGCTGTTTTTGTTTTGTTTTATGTAGGAATATTATTAGAGTGAGTAATGACACATTTACTGCATTCTGCCAACATGTAAGTGCAAGCATCAAGTAAAAAGACAGTGTTATGTTCAGCGGTAGATTGAAATATTTGTAACATTAAAGAAAATTAAAGGATAGATAAATGAAATTAGATAAAAGTTTGAGGCAGTTGAGACTTCACAAATAAACATTACGACTATTTCATCACTTTTAATTGTACAGTATTTATAAACTGTAATTTTAAGACTCTTTAAGGATCTGCAGGCACCCTGAGTGCTGAAGACAGCGTGTGGGTGTTCTTTGTTCTATCACAGTCGGCTCATGGTCGTCTCCTACACACCTGTTGAACCACAGTCATGGAGAAGTTTTACATTTTGATAACTGGCAGCAGTAGAAGAAGTACTGAGCAGCAATCATTGATGCATCACAAACCACATTTTTTGCTTAGACATTTTTCTAGTGATATCCTCCAATAGTTGAGGTAAATGCTCTCCAGAAAAGAAAATATTTGTATCATCAGCAAACGATACCACTTTCAAAACACTTTGATATTTTGCATATGTCATTAATATAAAGGATAAACAACTTAGGGCCCAGCACTGACCCCTGGGGGATGCCACAAGTAAGGTCCAGACACAATGAAGAAAACTCTCCCAACTTCACACACTGTTGTCTTTTATTTAAATACCTTTTAACTCAATTAAGCACTAACCCCCGATGCCATATCATTCCAGTTTATTGATATATATGTCATGTATATGGACCATGTGGGAAGTTAATTTGAAAGGACAGACACAGGAAGTGTCCACACTCAGCAGTCAGACAGGAGTCACATTACAAACCAATCACGGCCGACATATCTTTCCCTTCTTCTGTAAATATTCAGTCTGATAAATACAGAAAAGTTGATCATGTTAGTGCTACCCAGAGCTTTACATCTGTCCCACAGACGATAGGCCTACACACTTATAAACTGCTCCTGGAATAAGATCAGCTCTGCACTCAGGATGCTAAGCAACCTCAAACGCAACCTGCCGGCGCACTCTTGAAAGCTGGCATAGAAAAGGCACAAGAGTATAGCCCAACGTCCGACCTTGTGTTTAGGCAGTTAAAGACAGAGCATGTGTACAGCCCCTATTTTCCAGGGCTGGTACCTGCGGTTATTCCACAGGCTAGTTAATAACATGTCGGGCAGGAAATCCAAAGTGTGGGATCATTTTGAGAAGGTGAAGGACGAACCCAAGGTGATATGTAAACTCATCTTCATTGGTCGACTACAAACATGACGTATCATCTGAAACATGGAAGTAGCTACATGCCCATTAGCCCACAGCGTCATTAACAGGCGGCTCGCTCAGTGTGTGACGTGCACTTGTAGATAAAATATAGGCCTATATTAATGAAGGTTCATTAGTACGGTTTTGTATTTCTCTGTAATGTAGCACAGTGTTAACAATGTTACTGATACTATTCTTTCTCACACCTTCAACTCAAACCACCAAAATATATCATTTAATCATTACATTAATATCGTAAACATGCGGGAAACTAGTCGACTAATGGCCCAAAATGATGACTATTGGTCGACTAGGGAAATTCTTAGTCCGGACCAGTCCGGGCAGCCCTACTTCCCACCCTAACTAATGTCAAATAAAGGTAGTTAAGTAAAAAGTAAAATACTGGCCTCCAAAATGTGGTGGAATGGAAGTATGAAGCAGCATTAATGGAAATACTCAAGTACAAGTGCCTCAAAATTGTACTCAAGTACAATACTTAAGTAAATGCACTTTGTTACATTCCACCACTGCCTACCAGCTGTTAGAAATTTACTGTACAATGCTATAAAACAGATGAGAGGTAAATAATCACATGTAAAAAGCTGTAACCAGAGAATTAACAAATAGCTTCTAATAATAAACATTCCTGTCAGCTGACTAATCGAATCATTGCTGCAGCTCTAGTTTACTCCTTTTTATCTTCAAAGTTTGCCAATTTTCCAGCACTCTGATACTTTCAGAACAAATATAGCTATTAACAGCAGCAGCACAAAACAATAACAGTTTTTCGACAGCAAAACAAAAGATCACACAAACCTCTCAGGCATTTGTATTAGGCACCAATAAAGCGACTTCCTTTGTTAGAGTTTGCAAACCTGATCTTTTATTTATCAGGTAAGAAAGACCCCTTCTCACTGTTGTCTTTATTCTTTTGTATGCAATTATGAACACAAGCTTGCAACTCAACCGAAAGACTAATTTGCTGTTTATTCATGTTTCATTAAAAACCCCAAAGAACTGTGAAATAACAGTGTCTCATACTGTGCCCTTGTCTGAATTTGAAAAAGCTGACATGTCGAGGCGTTTCTCTAAAAATAAAAGCATTACTGTCACCTTCAGACTAGAATGCCTGCTAATGGGATTTTACCACGATGAGCGCTTCACAGAAATTTCAAACCGCACTCTTCTGATTAATAGTCCCTTCCTCGAGCCTCCTTCAGTTTCACATAATTGCCAGCCTTTCGAGCGTGCATATATAATTTCATACACTTTCATCTCTCACCTATTAACTGCAGCGGAGCGGGCCAGCCGCAACACGGATAAGGTTGCAGCCATTGGTTTAATTACCATCATGCTATATTCTGTTGTGTTCATGGGTGCCCTCACAGGTCATGGAATTACAGTGGCCAGCACATCTAAGCGCACACTGACCATAAATTGAGTCGCAATGTTTAATTAGACACAGAGGAAAAGGAGATTAACTCCGCTAAAAGTTAATTTTCTCATTGTTAGGGGTCATTGAAAAAGCCACAGCGAGTGAAATCAAAGTTAACATCAATGCAATGAACATTTACAAAGATAGAGCGGCACAACGGATTACAGCATGTCCCACAGACATCAACTGCATATCAGAAAGAAAAGCATGGATAACCTCAGCCACTCTGAAGTTTCATTTCAGCTCCACACAAGTTTCTTTGTTGCTGTATATACATACACTGCATAATGCATGGGGTGTTTCATTGGTGGGACGTATCTCAAATTTTCTATGCTTGCATCTTTTGTATGAAATACATTATGCAGTGACTGAAAAAAATACATTGGGTAAACATTTTGTAACGTTTCACATTTCGATTTCAGCTTTTTTTTTTTGCTTCGATGGTAAACTACAGTGGCAACTCTTACAGCTCCATCATCGTTTCTGTATTTTAATGATGAGTGAAATGACTACATGTAATGTGAAAGCTGTCATTTGTAGTGACAAACCCACAGAGAATTGTCAATCACTTCTTCGGCTCTACAGATTTTTAACCTCATCGTTTTGGTTGAGTGACACATTAACTGTTGTGGTTCAGGCTCGCTGTCCTCGTCTGCCTTGTTTCCAGCAGCAGCACACAGCTGTTCCCAGCAGAAAAAGCTCTGATAAAAACCACTTTACGCTACCCGCACAGCACCAAATGATAGAAACAGAAGTTAACACCCAGCTGGTGAGGAAAATTAAGACCCAGAAATGATCCCCAGGAGTTGGTGGAGACCAGACCAGAGCTAAAACATGAGTGAGTACTGGATGTTGTGACTGTGGTGGTCTGTGGCTGCTTGATGTGTCATAAAGCAACTGTTTTGCTAACAGGTCTGCCATACACGATGGTAATATGTCTGTTTCTAGTGCTACCTCCTTAAAACTGTCCCCCAGACAATTAAAGCTGGGGTAGGCAGTTTTACTTTGGCGTCATTTGGCAACAATCCCATAGTAAATTTGAACATATTGTAATTCAAGTGGGCTGAGAGAAAACTAGACCTCTGCACCTCCACTTGGCTCTCTTTGCAGGCTTTAGAAAATCTAGGCTGTGACATGCGACTGTGGCCATTTGCAGGTCATTTTAGAGAGAGGTCATTCCTATTGGCTATTCTACAAATGCAGATGTGCATGCAGGTCCCTTAAGTGAAAGCCTGATGCAATGGTTGAGAATCCTGCAGAGAAAGTTGCTATTCCAGCACTCGCAACAACTGTTTACACTGCAAAGCAACCCAAAAAAGGAGGACGGACTTATCAATAGTCCAAAAGAAAGTCTGACAGTCAACGAAATAAAACAAGTGTTGGCCCTCTGCTAACCGGAGCCAAAGACTCACAGCTGTGGCTTCAAGTGTGTCCTCCCCCTCACTCCCCGCTGCTACAAACCACCTCGCTGGGAGGAGAGTGGGCAGCACATCCAGAGACGGAGCCCCAATCAATGGCCACAGCAACTTGGAAACAGCCAGCGCAAACCAGAGTCCTGCATGGGTCCAGTTTTCAAGATCCACCCCGACCCGACCCGGCAACGTACAAACCCGCACCCGAACCGCAAACCTGCGCATCAGGCCAATTAGTACTGCAACCCGGTCCAACCTGCTGAAACACGACCCGCAGCCCGACCCGTAACCTGGATTTAAAATTATCATTTTGGGTCATATTGGCTGAATATTGAACAGCATATCGCCACAGTTAAAGTGCCAGTAAGTAAACAACGACCTTAATGAAGCAGCTCTCACAATAAAAACCTGACTTCAGCTCCATCATCAACCCTCTGTGTTCTTCTCCCATACAAGTGTAAAAGAACTCGTTTGTTACGTTTAATGCTTTTAAACTTTTAATCTATGTAAAGGAACTTTACATGCGTAATAATAGACTTACTTTCTGTCCAGAGCGACGTTCAGCAGTTACGAGCCGTCACGTGTTTTTAGAATCCATCGAGGAGAGAAGTAATCCATCAGGGAAACACTTCAGAAACATTATAGAGTAATAGTTGTACGTTTTATCCACGTATTTCTCAAATACCTAAATAATTATTTACTGTTTTGGAAGCGGCGCTTGTTAGACGGTGGCAGCCATGTTGATTCTGTCATCCAATCACAAATTGTGTTATTAGATGGTGAAACGCGTGTAAACAGCTGAACCAATGACCACTGCGAAATAGTGGAGGTGATCCTCAGAGGGTAAATAATGACCAAGATAGTTATCTGTAGTTTACCGAACTAATGACTGATGTGTTTATCTAAAACCCGCGATCCGACCCGCATGTTATTTTTCCCACCCAGATCCGAACCCGGGAAAAAATTATTTTTTTTTAAAACCACCCGCAAATCAGCTGTTTTTGTGGGTACCCGACCCAGTGCAGGACTCTGGCGCAAGCCCCAGCTCCAGGGGACAGGACAGCCCAGACTCCCTACTGGATCTGCAAACTTTCTGTTGCTGCCATTACACAGGCTAGACTGACTGGCCACCAGCCAGCTGAGACACCTAGCTCTGGGAGGTTTGCACTGGTTAAATTTCAGCCACTGCAGCTGCTGACCAAAGGTCCATCTCCTGAGCTGCTGCCTACTCTCCTCCCAACAAAGCAGTCTACAGTGGCGGGGAGTGAGTCAGAGGGATTGTGGGGTGGCTAGCTAGCTAATTCTTGCCTCATTTATGGTCTGATAAATAAAGACAGAATGGGACATTAGTTGCTGAGTGAATGCACTGCAGGCAACTCTACAATAACATGAGGTTAAATGAATCAAAGTATGGGAAACACTAGGCTACTATATGATGTGGATACATATGCCCATAGTGGTCTGGGGGGAGGAGCTTAGGGCATAGAGGGGAGAGCTGCAGGAGGAGAGTATATTTACAAGATTTTGGCCTTTATTACAAATTTAAACCCCTCCAACTCGGCAACTGTTAATCTGTTTGCTAAAATATGGGACAAAATAATTTTATAGAAGATAATATTTTAGGGATGCGTCTGACAGCTAATTTTTGAGTAATTCTGCTCCCCCTAGTGGCCAGAAGTGATCAAGAATTTTGAGAATTTTTCTTGACGATTAGAACATTTCTAATGCGTTCATAGGAGTTCATTAAGAGCCACGATATACAGTACAGGCCAAAAGTTTGGACACACCTTCTCATTCAATGCGTTTTCTTTATTTTCATGACTATTTACATTGTAGATTCTCACTGAAGGCATCAAAACTATGAATGAACACATGTGGAGTTATGTACAAAAAAGGTGAAATAACTGAAAACATGTTTTATATTCTAGTTTCTTCAAAATAGCCACCCTTTGCTCTGATTACTGCTTTGCACACTCTTGGCATTCTCTCCATGAGCTTCAAGAGGTAGTCACCTGAAATGGTTTCCACTTCACAGGTGTGCCTTATCAGGGTTAATTAGTGGAATTTCTTGCTTTATCAATGGGGTTGGGACCATCAGTTGTGTTGTGCAGAAGTCAGGTTAATACACAGCCGACAGCCCTATTGGACAACTGTTAAAATTCATATTATGGCAAGAACCAATCAGCTAACTAAAGAAAAACGAGTGGCCATCATTACTTTAAGAAATGAAGGTCAGTCAGTCCGGAAAATTGCAAAAACTTTAAATGTGTCCCCAAGTGGAGTCGCAAAAACCATCAAGCGCTACAACAAAACTGGCACACATGAGGACCGACCAGGAAAGGAAGACCAAGAGTCACCTCTGCTTCTGAGGATAAGTTCATCCGAGTCACCAGCCTCAGAAATGGCAAGTTAACAGCAGCTCAGATCAGAGACCAGATGAATGCCACACAGAGTTCTAGCAGCAGACCCATCTCTAGAACAACTGTTAAGAGGAGACTGCGCGAATCAGGCCTTCATGGTCAAATAGCTGCTAGGAAACCACTGCTAAGGAGAGGCAACAAGCAGAAGAGATTTGTTTGGGCCAAGAAACACAAGGAATGGACATTAGACCAGTGGAAATCTGTGCTTTGGTCTGATGAGTCCAAATTTGAGAACCGCCGTGTCTTTGTGAGACGCAGAAAAGGTGACGGATGGATTCCACATGCCTGGTTCCCACTGTGAAGCATGGAGGAGGAGGTGTGATGGTGTGGGGGTGTTTTGCTGGTGACACTGTTGGGGATTTATTCAAAATTGAAGGCACACTGAACCAGCATGGCTACCACAGCATCCTGCAGCGACATGCCATCCCATCCGGTTTGCGTTTAGTTGGACGATCATTTATTTTTCAACAGGACAATGACCCCAAACACACCTCCAGGCTGTGTAAGGGCTATTTGACCAAGAAGGAGAGTGATGGAGTGCTGCGGCAGATGACCTGGCCTCCACAGTCACCGGACCTGAACCCAATTGAGATGGTTTGGGGTGAGCTGGACCGCAGAGTGAAGGCAAAGGGGCCAACAAGTGCTAAACACCTCTGGGAACTCCTTCAAGACTGTTGGAAAACCATTTCAGGTGACTACCTCTTGAAGCTCATGGAGAGAATGCCAAGAGTGTGCAAAGCAGTAATCAGAGCAAAGGGTGGCTATTTTGAAGAAACTAGAATATAAAACATGTTTTCAGTTATTTCACCTTTTTTTGTTAAGTACATAACTCCACATGTGTTCATTCATAGTTTTGATGCCTTCAGTGAGAATCTACAATGTAAATAGTCATGAAAATAAAGAAAACGCATTGAATGAGAAGGTGTGTCCAAACTTTTGGCCTGTACTGTATATATGTACATATATACACGTATATGTGTGTGTGTGTGTGTGTGTGTGTGTGTGTGCTTCCTTTCACCCACCCAGATGGCCACATCACTTATGCACTCATTCATTAATATATAAAGGAAAGAAGAAGCGACCCTGCGCTGGAACTACTCAAGATGTGTGCATCTCAGGTTGGGAAAAGAAAACATCTCATTCCATCATGTCATTTCCTGCGGTGCATCCCTCTGCCTACTGATACAGCAGACTGTCAGCACTGTTGTGTTTGCATATCTTCTGACAGCGAACAATCTGGACTAGAAAGCAGGTACTTTGACAAAGGAGAGATTCTCCTCAGGGCAAACACAAGGGAAATACTGCAGCTTGCATGTTTGTCTTGCTCTTATACATGTTCCAAGCCACATGCAGACATTCATGGTTCTTATAGGTCTGCCAATCCCCTTCACAGGGCCCACAGCTGTGCAGGGTAATGAGGGATAGGGATAGGGAAGGATGCCACACAGGACAGCAGGGAGCAGCTTGTTAGCATAGTCCTCTGCCAGAGAAGGTGTTGCCGAGTTTCTCTTGCAATTTAATTGGATGATCCTGTCAGCGTGTTTGTCTCTGTAGGACAAGATGTCAGTGACTTTCAGTCAGCTCTGCAGACAACACACTGCTATCTACGAATTAACAATGTGGGCATGAATAAGTCTCTGCTGCCAACTTGGATAATGTTTTACAGATTTTTATGTTTGACATATTTTGCCTGCTGGATGTCAAAGTTTTCTGTAAGATCTCTGTGAGAACTCTTGTCCCATTAAACAAAAGTGTGGATAAGAAATTCAAACTACTTTACCTGTCTCTTATGTTACAGGTGTCAAACTGAAGCTCATTATAATTTCCCAGCAATCCCTGCTGTACTTGATTGAGATTCATCGGCTGGCTGTTGATGAATATGAGCCGCACACACCCCTGGAAGGCCGGAGTCAGGTACTGACAGTCCATCGCGGGACAGCCTGGACAGAAATGACACATGTTGCAACAAGGTTTGTTAAAGTGGAAGCAGACAACTTTTCAACTTTTCCCCCCTGAGCATTTCCAAGTAGTATTATTATTTGCACTGCTGTCACACAGACAACCCGATCGCTTTCAGTTTTCCTCAGTGCCTAACTGCTACCAAAAACCAAGCAGCAACCTCTGGGGCTGACAAAAATGAAGCCAATGTGGAAGTGCCAAAAACTGCAGTTCCTCTAATGGCCACTTGAGGCTGGCTCCAGGAGTGAGTCGATCCCCATTGACATCAATGTTAAAATGCCCAACTTTACAGCAGAAATAAACACGTTTACAGCTGAAAAAGGTTTAACTCCTTTGTTTAAATGGTATTAAGACTTAAAGTTATACATAATTAAGGGCGCGACCCCTGTGATTTACAGGTTGTTGCTGTCTGTTGACAAGTCGCTTACGGAGTGACAACGTTGCTAAGGTAACATAACCATGGCAAGTGTGTTTTCAGTTCATTAAAGTTAATTGTTTGGCTGCCTAAAAAAACCTAGTTGGGTGTTTAATTGTTCTAAAAGACCCTCTAAGGGCTTGGATATTCAGTTTTTTCATTAGCCAAAATTAGCATTAGCATTATCACAGTTAACCATAGCTGTCACTGCATTGTGCTTACCAAGCTAACAGCTAGCATTAGCATTTTTATCTTCACCCTCCAGTCTAAATATGGTCACATCTGGCTCCATTAATCCAAGATGGCGACTGCCAAAAAGCCAGACTCGAGGCTTCAAATCGGGGGTCCACAAACCAATGGGTGATGCCAGACTGGCGAAGTCCATTATTTTATACAGTGTATGTCAACAGTACAGGACACACTGCAATTTGTTATCCATAGTTATTTTGGTTGTTCCGCCATTTGCCATTTCTGTTACCTGGAATAGGAACTGTGAAAAACTGACATTGATCCCTCTAATAGCTATTCCTCCAAAAGCATTTTCCCTGTTCCTGATTTAGTTGAGCAATGGTTGATTTATTTCCTTTGTGTTGTAAACTGCGTCTTCATTTTCCTGGGAAATCATACCCTTTAGCAGACAGTGTTGCACTGTCAACACGGGGCTTTAGGGAACCAATCTACACGCAGTTGGTGTCACTATTCTGTAGCCATTAAATTGTGCAATCAACACTTACTTCATAATGATTAGTTAAAAGGGGCCTTATGCAAAATTCTGCTTCTAATTGATGCTATATTAATACGCTGAGTGTCACATGCAGAACGTTCAAAGTAAAGACTGTTTCTATTTCCACTTTCCAACAGAGAGAATGATCACATCTAAACACATGAGAATCCACTCACCTCCAAAGTAAAAGTTATTTCTTGGTTCCGGTTGTTCCCACAGTTCAATGGTGGAGGACGGCTCGCTATCCACGGTCAAAGTGATCTGTAGATTCCTCGTGTTGAGACTCACAGAGTGCCACAGACCATCGTTGACTCTGTGACCTAAAGAAGAACATTTAACATTAAGCTTCACTGAAATGGCAGTTTAATGGTCTGTAGCACAGAGAGAGATATAGTGTCCACTTTCCTGTAGACCTGGAGGCTGCGAAGAATTTCTACCGCTGCATTCTGGTTCATCTGAGTGTGATATAGTCGTAGCGCTACTGTGGTGTTTTCTCAGCAGCCACCAGTGTCTGTGTTATCAGGGCAGCACGCACCAACGGCCACAGGAGAACATGACAGTTTATCATTAATTCCACCTGTGTTTGGGATTATTTCAAGATACACTTTTAATTTTGTAATAGCTGCCGTTAAATCCCCACAACAATCTCCTCACAACACGGCTTCTCCTCACAGTTGTTTTCACTTCACTGACACAAGAGACAGTCACAGAGCTTCAAGCCTCCTCCATCCCTCTGAGCCTCAAAACAAAACTCTCTCCCTCCTCCGCTCTGCCGCTTGTCAACAAAATTCTGACTGCATATTTTATCAGTTAGATGAAGTTAATGTGTAAATGAGAAGGAATAACGTCTGCTTTCTTTGAGTTTGTTAATTATTGTCAACAAATACTGTAGATGCATTACCTGCTGTGGTGTAAAGCATCTAAGTACTGTCCTTATTTCAGAGGAAACAATTGTAATTTTTACTTCATAGCAGTTATTTGAAAGCTATAGTTAATTACTTCACATATTAGGATGAGCATACAAAATAAAATACAGTTACTCAGTAAAATGAAATAGACTAATAGTTTTTATTAAGAAGAGAAAAATGAGGAAGACAAATACATCCCATTTGTGCAACACAGATCATTTTCATCATCGCTCCTGTGTTAATTTTTGCAAATATAGAAGCAAAAACAAAAAAGGAATAACACTGAGCAAAAATAAATCACACAAAAAAAAATAATTAAATAAATAAACAGGCAACAGATATAAAAAAGGAACCACCACCCAGGCCCAGTCAGCCTATGGAGGAAACTAATTTGTACCGCTACCCAAAGCTCATGACCATAGGTGAGGGTTGGGACGTAGATGTACCGGTAAATCCAGAGCTTTGCTTTCTGGCTGAGCCCCGTCCTCTCCATGATGGTCGGATGCAGTGCCCACATCACTGCTGAAGCTGCGCCAAGCCACCTATCCATGTCATGCTCCATTTTACCCTTACACATGAAAAAGACCTAGAAATACTTGAACTCCTTCGCTTGGAGCAGTAACTCTCACCAAACCAGAGGGGGCAATCCACTGTTTTCAGGCAGAGAACCAAGAACTTATACTTGAGGGTGTTGACTCTCATCCTGACCGCTTAACACATGGATGCAAACCAGTGCATGCTGGAGGTCACTGTGTGATGATGCAAACAGAGCCACATCATCTGCAAAAAGCTGAGATGCAATTCTGAGGTTCCCCAAACTGGACCCCTTCCTGTCCCCGGTTGCTCCTTGAAATTCTGTCGATGAATATCACGAACAGATTCTGTAACAAGGGACAACCCTGGCGGAGCCAACACCCACTGGAAATGTGTTTGACTTTGTGCGGACAGAGCTCTCACTTTGGTCATATGGGGACCGGATGGCTCATAACAACAACCCTGGTGCCCTTAATTCTGTGGTTGTAAGCTTTCTCTGAGCCCATTATTCCCCTTCTGTTAAAATAACTGAAACTTAGTCTCTGTTTTTAAACGACCATTTGCTCAACCCAATATTATCTGGGAGTTACAACTGGGAAAAGTCCGAAGTTCAAAAACTTCAAGTATTTCTTTTCATTTTTATGCCGGTGACACTCAAATCTATTTATCCGTAAATCCTTCAGACCACACCTCAGTAACCTCTCTACAGATTGCCTTGCAACCATAATGTCCTGGATGCCCAGCAACTTCTTAATGTTAAACAATGACAAAACTGAAGTGTTGCTACTTGGACCTGAAGCACAAGGTTCCAAGGTTTGCGGTGCAGCCATGAAGTCAGAAATCTCGGGAGTAATTGTTGATTCAAACTTTTATTTTAACAGCATTTCCAAATCAGCTATCAAAGCAGGCGTCTTGTTAAAATTAGACCTTTTCTTTCCTTCAGTGATACACTAACTCTCATTCAAGCTTTTGTCTCCAGTCATCTAGATTACTGTGACTCATTATTCACCAGACTGCCCCAAAAATCAATCAACCGCCTCCAACTACTCCAAAATACCACAGCGAGGATTCTTACAAGAACTAAAAAATATTAGCATATTTCCCTATTCATGCCTCATTGCACTGGTCACCTGTGGTGTTTAGAATTGATTTTAAAATTTTATTGCTTGTTTTCAAATCATTGACTGGCCTTGCCCCTTCATACATCAACGACCTTCTCACACCTTACAACCCTGCTCATACTCAGATCTGCAGACCAGCTGTTGCTCTCTGTCCCCAGGGCACGGCTTGAGACAGAGGGGAGAAGGTCATTTGCTGTAAGGGCTCCACAAGTGTGGCACAACCTCCCATCGGGAATCAGACAAGCCACTTCAGTGTCCTCTTTTAAAAAATGTGTTTTCATACAACGACCATTAATACGCTTTGATTCATTTGCTTATTCTCAAATTTTTATTCATTGTCTCTTATCTCTGTTTCCATTTTTGGCTGCTTTGAATTTATTTCAGTATTTTAATTGCTTTTGTCTGTAAAGCAATTTGTAAACTTGTTTTTGAAAAGTGCTATAGAAATAAATTTTATTATTAGCATTATTGAAAATGAAGCTGAAAATCAGTACAAAAAAACTTAAAACGACTTGGTATTTGAACTTTTTTTACCTTGCAAAATTGCAGAATTATGAGATCAGTCCTCTAGATTTTTTTTTTCATATTTACATATGTAGAAATGAAGTATGAGTCATTTTCATGGGGCCTTTTGTGTGAAGCCCATTGAAGCACAAAGCTGTGTTTTTGCAACATTAAAACAAATCCCTAATATCATATGTATTCTACTTTTATTATTATAAAGGCTTTCTATCGTTAACATCTTTAGAATAAAGAAAAAATTACTACGGGTCGTAGGCGACTGGACTTGCTTGAGTTTCTTGAGGACGTTTCACCTCTCATCCAAGAGGCTTCTTCAGTCACGGACTGGTGCGAAGTTACAGGCTTTAAACTGTGTGTGGGTGTGAACCCTTACAGAGTTGTTAAGGTCACACGTGAGTCATTGACCCACTCGGCCATCTTGTGTGTCGTAAGGGTTAGATGGGTCCAAGTGTGAATGGGTGTTAGATTGTCTGGGGAGGGATCCCAAGACTACATTGTAGGTGGGTGATAAGTGGTGTCATAAGAAGAAGTTTCTTGGATGAGAGGTGAAATGTCTTTGAGAAATTCAAGCAAGTCCAGTTGCCTATGATATAGCACTTATGATTACCATCTTCATGAACACTGCAGGGTGAATACTTTCTTGGACAATTGTTGAAATTGGTCAAAAAGAGAGAGACACCAATGTTTAACTTAATGTGCTGTGCCAATAATGTTGCTATGACAGCGTTTAGAGTCCACAGTGTTAGGATATGTAGGCCTAGTGTTTATATTCAGGTAGGTGTACGTTACCACAAGACAGTTTTTGAAAAAGATCTTGCAGTTTCACAGCCGTTGGGCTTCCAAGGATTAAACCCATCCAGTCTTTAAAAACCCAAACCAAAAAAAGATGAGTGATTAGCCGACTCAGCTTGATCCCCAAACCATTTCTTCTGAATTAACACTGACAGCTCATCTCACAGAGCCGCAGCCTTCAAGGGGGACAACACACACAATGAATGGAAATGACTGAACCAACCACTCCATCCTGAGACTAAATTAGCATCCAGATTGAGCTGTGCTGTGGTTCGGGAGCTCCGTGGGGACGAGGTGGTCATGCAGAGTGCATGCTGGGAGATATTTTAGTTAGTCTAAAATCAGATCCGTCCAGGCTCTTGGGAAAACTTGAGAATTTCACTCACTATCCAATGATGCCTGTCGCTTCCACAAAAACCTTTTACCCAGAAGACTGTGAGTGCCATGGGCATTTTTTTTCTCCACTCCATTGACTGTTTCATGGAATGAGCAGTGTAGCCGCAAGGGACTGCGAGCGAATATCAGTGGGAGCCCCCTCGCCCCCCCTCCTCCCTGTTTCAGCTCATATATATCTCATGATCTCCTTGCCGTCCTGCTGCTGGCCAAGCTTCAAGTACCAAAGTACTATCTAGAACACACAACTAATGGTTTTTATTTGTATCGCATCAGTAACCTGCGTGACTGTTGCTCAAGAAAAATAAAATATTTGCTTATTCGTCTTCTGTCTGAGACTACATCTCTGAGCCCCACTGCTGCCTCCAGGAAATACACAGCTTCATGTGACAGCTTCATGTCATTCCTTCACCGAGCTGCAGTGGCAGCTGTCTCAAGTCCTTGACAACCCCAACTGGCAGTCGATGCAGAGTGAGGTGAATGAAACAAACACTCATTTTGGATGTTGTTACCCATTGTAGACACTTGTGCATCTCCCAGTCCGACTGTTCGCTTGTGTGAAAATTAAGACTTTACTGTCGGAGCACATCATTTCTGGGCTGAACAGAGGGAGGACACAGATCGATATTCTTTCCACATTAACGCTCTCGTGCACTTAGCTCAAGTACAGCACTTTATCAAACAGGGCCAATTGCATTTCTCCTTAAGCCATTCTGTTGTCTACTCATCAAACTGAAAAAGGATCAGAGACGTGATGTTTCCAATGAAAAGTGAAGAGAAAGAAGAATAGAATTAGAATTTTTCAAATTATTTTCAACAACTTTGGTGAGCCCTGCAGCTCAGATTAACGATTGCACTGAGACACATCCGCTGCACAACATTTGACATTGCTATGAGGTATGTGATACTGTTGCACCTTGGGAGAAGAGTGCTGAGAAAGGTGAGAATAGTTTATAATCCCTGAACCTGATTTACTTTTAATTAAAATGCTCAGTTTGAGATTCACTACTTCACTCTTTTCTGGGAGCTTGAAATGAAAACAGATATGCAGATTTTTGCAGCTAAAAAACATACTGCTGCACGCGGCCATGGACACATTACTGAACGGTTTACTGGGCAGAACCACAACCACAGACAGAAAACGACCAGTACAGACACACAATTACCTCAAAGAGGCAAACAATTCCCTCTAATAAGAGACACATAACTAAAGCAAAGAACACAAAACAACCACACAATCAAAAAAGACAGAATTACCTCAAAGAGACACAAAATGACCACAAACAGACACAAAGTCACCATCAAGAGACACAAAATGCCCCTGAAGAGACAAAACAACCAAAACTTGACATAAAATGAACACAAAGACAAAATGAGAGACACAAAATGCCTTTAAAGACACACAAAACAACTACAAATAGGAAATAAAAAAACCAAAACATGACATAAAATTAACACAAAATGACCAAAAAAGACACAGAAATACTTCAAAGAGACAAAAACAACAACAAACAAGACACAGATACAAAACAACTACAAAGAGACGCAAAACAACCAAAACAGGCCATAAAATTAACACAAAGACACAAAACGACAAAAAAAGATTACAAAATAACCATAAAGGAACACAAAATGCCCTCAAAGAAACAAAATGACGACAAAGAGACACAAAACAACCACAAAGAGACATAAAACAACCAAAGCATGACATAAAATGAACACAAAGACACACAAAAAAGACTACAAAGCACCACAGAGACACAAAATGCCCTCAAAGACACAAAACAACCACAAAGAGACATAAAACAACCAAAGCATGACATAAAATGAACACAAAGACACACAAAAAAGACTACAAAGCACCACAGAGACACAAAATGCCCTCAAAGACACAATACAACTACAAAGACACAATATTAACACAACGTAAGGCTGTAGTCAACCAAAGGTAATTTTGGTGGACTGAAATTCTACCTACTCTCTCACCAATCGATTGGTCAATGACATCAAAAGATCAGCACATTCTCTCTACATGAACTAAAACACCATGCTGCACTGAGTGAACTCTACCTGGCAGCTTTGTGTGTCCACCAAAGCTGTTTTTTTTCCAGTCATAGAGCTCGATATTAACACTTACTTAACGCCCAGGGCGAGTAAACTGTGCTCAGGCGAGTGGAATGTCTCGAGTGAGAAATAAATGTGATCTCCAGTGTAATATTATCCAAAAATAACCTGCGCACTGTAACTCTCTTCTACCTGAGCTGTGTGAGTCCGTCTCACAACTAAGCATTGAACTGGACTGATGAGCAGCATCTGACATACTGGACACTATGGAAGTTAACTCTGGGGTTGATGAGGTCATATACAACAAAAGGTTACTAATGTTTAATACCTCTGAAAGAGACTTATAATGTTTAGCCCAGAAGCTAACGTTAACCATGCTGCCGCTCCAACAATGGCTCTGGTGTGATTGTCTTCCTTTCAGAAGCTTTATACTGCAGCCTTGGATGGCTGTGTCTTTTTGAACCTTGGTAAAATAAATCCATAATGATAAAATCCAACACTGACAGTTGTCTGTGAGTATTCATCCATTTTTCTGATTAGAAATAAGAGCTGAAAATTGTATTACTTCAGGTGAAACGCTGCCCTTGTCACTGTCACCACCTGTCCAATCTCAGTGGAGAAGGGGCAGCACAAATAACACAAAGACCAAGTGTGACAGAGGACAAATACAAGCGCTACATAGCAACTGCCATTTTAAGCTGGGAAAATAAAGTCTTTGGTGGACGCTCAGCCCTATTAAAGTAACACCAGCGTCTGTCCAACCAATGAGAACCTGGTCGGACAAGAATGTAACGACACAAAATTAAAAACAACAAAAAAAAAAGTGTCAAAACCACGACACAGTCTGTGTGTCTTGCTCCATTGTAGGAAGAGGTGGTGGGGCCTTCTGCACGTCTGTGCCCAGGTGTCCATTGTCTAATAATCCGCCCTTGCACGCTACAGAGGCTCCAAATAGAAGCAACAGGTAATTTTTTTCTAACCAAACACAGCCGTGGCCCTGCACAGCACGCTGGTGTTTACTGACCCAGCAGATCTTTATGCACTGCAGGAACAATGCAGATTTACCAGCAGTGAGTCCAGCTTTCTCTGCCTGGTTATGATTCAGCACATCCATCATTGAGCAGATTTCCTGCTGCTCCAAGTATCACGCAACCTTTTAGTATTACTTTGGGATCCTAATGAAATTAAGGAATGTACCCCCCATGTCTGTGTTTAATGCAGCACATTCACACAGGATAAATCTGCGTTTTAATCACATTTGCAGACCAGATCCGAGGGATTATCCCTCCGTACGTCTGAAATGTTGCCGGCCTCTGTGCTGAGTAGCTATCTGAACCCCCCTGAATTTGTAACCAAGATGCTATCAGAGCTCGTGTTCAATAGTAATTTCAGCCCTGACCTCTAAAAATCCACCCAAGGAGGAGGAAAAACTGAGGAATCCTAATAAAAATAAGTGGATAAATAAATAAATGCCCCAAATTACTGCAAAGTCAATCCCTGACAAACTAATATCAGACTGCCTCTTTACTCTGCTAAATTAATCTGCAGTAAAACTTTTACTTACACTTTGTTATTACAAACAACAAGAGGACTCCAGGTCAAACTGCTCATGTGCTGCAGCTCAGAGGCTGCCAGTCCCTCGTGCAGACAGGTAATTAAATACAGCTTGAGGTAAATTATATAAAAGGGAATATTGTCCCTTAGCTGCGGTTGTCTTCTCCATCTATATTTCCCTGCAGCCCACCATCTGCTGAAAGTCTGGCTTCCCCAAACAATCACGGTTATCTGTGTTATATTTACTAAGCAATCCTGTACAGAGAATTGAACGATTTTCTTCTCCTCAAAGTAATTCCAAGAAAATAAACTTTTTTTTGGAGTTTATTGAGGATAAAGGTGTTAAAGTAAGTCGGATGAAATTACTTGCGTGAGCCAACACATTCAGTCTCCGCGTCGTGGATTAAGGCGGCACTGTCTTTCTGTATACTTTGTCTCAGAAGAGTGAAGCACACAAACAAGCAGCCTTGTGGAGTCTGTGCACTCCGTATTGCAAACAGAGAAATATGGGGTCAACATGTGCACGTATGGATCTCAAGTTCAACCACAAGTAAGATGACAAAAAATTCTGAAGTGCATCCGCATCTAAGGTCCAGTTTAAGATTACAGGTCTTAGATTTCGAATTGAGACCACATTAATGCTGAGATATATTCGTGCTGTTGTTCCTTTGCCAGATTTCTACTCTTTTTTTCCCCTCCCAAGGTTTTTTAATTAATGCAGAAAACAAAGTTGGCGGTTCACTCAAAGGGGCCCTGTGGAGTTTTCTTGTAAACAAACAAAAGTTATGTCTACATTCAGTGTTACTCACTAAAACGTATAGCTTGTGTATCCTTGGGCTCCGGGAAATGTGTTTCCCTCATCATAAAACATTTAGAGAGAATATTTTTAAAGGGACAGATCACCCCCCGAATCAAAAATAAATATTTTTCCTATTACCTGTGGCACTATTCATCAGTCTAGAGTGTTTTGGTGTCTGAGATATCAGTTGTAGAGATGTCTGCCTTCTCTCCAATATGCTGGAACTAGATGGCACTCAGCTTGTGGAGCTCAGAGTGCCACAGAAATCACATTTAAAAACTCGACAGAAATGTCTCTTTATATAAATCATGACCTGCTTACTCAAGATAATCCACAGACCTTGTTGAGAGCAGTTTCATGTTGGAACTATTTTCTTCCTACTGAACTACACCTGCCAACCATATCACCGCACAGAAGGAAGTGTGCATCTACTCATGGACAAGAAGCTTGTGACAGCTCATGATGGGAACATTAATGGCGTCCTCCTTGGCTGAGGTGCAACAATAAAAAGCTTTAGTACAGGAGTCTGGCTTTGAAGAGTGCGTAGCGGTGGCGGCTGCTGGTCTTTCAAACAGGGGAAGCTCACTTTAAGTTTACATCATAAAATGTGTCATATTGTAGCGAGGCAGTAACTTATAAAAGAAACATTTAACTGAAGCCGTTTTTCAGACACACTTATGCCATAGAACCACAGCAAAACACACCTCAGAGATTTCAGAACGGTGAAAATGAGCTATATCACTTATGGAAATAGGGAACTCCGGACGGCACTCTGTCAGAAGACTCCACTCGCAAATATCCGCATGGGACTGAGCTCAAAATGCGACGATACCGGTGTGTATTTCCTGTCAATCACAAAGGGGTTCAGCCTTTTAGTCAATTCCTCCAATCGTCATGCATACACCGAGCGTCCTCTCCTACCGCTCCATTAGGTCCCAGCGAAGCTGAGCCTCCCTGAAAGTGACGATTCTGTCACATTTATCAAATGACCGTCTCGCTTTGCTGCATGAAAAAAACCTGCTCAGTGCGGTCTCACAGGAATGCTTGGAGGCTCCACGTCCACCGTGCTGACACGAGAATGTATGACAGGGAGGTCGTGTTTGAAAACTGGTGATAAACAGCTGACGTTTGAACATCAGAGTCATGATGTTAAACGCATCCTAGCTCACATTTAATGCAATGTAAACTCTTATTTTAATGTAAATTCAATAGTACATATTTGACCATTTCTTCTATGAAGTTTTAGGGGAAGTTCAGAGCAATCGCCCCTGGTGCGTAGGTAAGTTTCACTTTCAGTTTAGTGAAAGAGAGCGTGTTTGGGAAATACTGGGCTCACGACTGGAAAAATGAGACTGGGATTATACAGCACGAGTTGTGAGTGAGTTTGTAGACAGATGTTTTCACATAGTTCTGCTGTTGTTTAATGTTCTCCCCAATCAATCAGTAAATCAATATGTTTGCTGTTTTCCAGGGAGGCATGCAAGAACAACATTTTCTTCAGGAAAAGGTAACACACATGGAAAAAAGGACCATTTGATTTGATGAATGCATACACACACATCCAACCTCACAAACAGACTCCTCCCACTGGGTATCAGGGTTGTTCTACGTAGATAAAGGAGCAGCAGGTGGTGGGATCAATCAGTCAGCCCCCTCTCAGGGTTATGTCATTTCACTTTTTATTTATAGAGTTGAATTTAAAGAGGGAGACAGAAGGGAGTGGGGGTTGGGAGTGAGAGATTTTTTTGATTATTATTATTATTATTTTACTTATTTATTTACTTTTCTTGTTAATTTTTATAAATGTTTTATTTTTATTTTTGTATTCATTATTTTATACATGTATTTATTTATTTATGTATTCATATATTTATTTATCTATTTTTCTGTATCCTTTATTCTTATGTTCAGTTTGCTTTATCTATCTGCACCCGTGACTCTTCCCCTTTCGCCTGTTCCTCTTGTTCTGATTCATTTCCCCCGTTATTACTAATTAATCAACTCCATCAACACACACACACACACACACCAACAAACACACAAAATGCCACTCAACACCATCAGCATTCATATACCAACATGCCAATATGCCTGTTTGTCTTATGTGTTAATTGTTATTTTACACGTCTTGTCTCCCACATAGTGTCGTCCCTGCCCCTGTCATGTGTTTCACTTGTTTTGTGCCTTCATCACCTAATTAAAAAAAAAAAAAAAACACAAAATACAAGGAGTAAAATGAAGTTAGAAAACGCACTTTTGGAGATATATACCGTTTTCTTTTTAATACCTGATATGTAAATGAATTGCTTATGGGGTCTAAAAATGCACTGATCTGAGGAGACTATCAGTTCAACTTAATCATGATTATTTATTCATGATAGAGCTTCCTCTTCTTTCTTTTTTTTTAAGCAGACACATTAAGTAAAAACACCACTGGAATTCAAACAAACTTGTTACAGAAAGGTCAGAGTTCAATCTGTGAGAGCAAATGAAGTCAGGGATGGTCCTCACAAACACAGTTATATAATACATGCGTGTTTTCTGCATGTGTGGCCTGTGGACTCACCAGCAGAGACCTCTGATTTAGGCCGTCCTGAGCCGTGGAGGGTCAGCTGAAGCCGGCTGTTGTGGATCTGCAGCTCCAATCTGCGAGGCTCCGGGCTCAGCTGCACAGAGAGCAGCAGCCCGTCCGGGTTCCACGTCCTGAACTGAAAGCGAACGGAGAAACCCCCCGCGGCAGACGCTGCTGACGGAAGCGACAGAAAGCTGCTGCTGGAGCTCAAAAAGGTGCAGGCCACCAGCTGGGGCTGCGAACACGAGAAGGTCACGTTGCCCTAGAGGACGACAGAACCCAAGGACACAGATTTACACGTATGTTCGGCTACATGTCAGGACAGGCTGGTCTCACGGGAAGTTTACTGTGACATGTCTGGAAATAAATGTCATGCTAAAATGCAAGGGGGAAAAAAGGGAGCAGATGGTTAAACAATCATGAGCAGAGCCCCAACCAAAATAATGAAATGTGACCTTTAACCAGTCAAACTGCATTATTATGGAAATATAAATTCACATTAATGACACAAAGGGGCTGCCACATTTTGTAGTCTATGGTAAGACATGATGATTAAAGGAGTACTTTGACATTTAGGGAAATACAGAAGGAAGCAGCTAACCTGGCTCAGATCCAAGGTGATAAAATCAGCCTACTAACACCTCTGAAGGCATTCACATATCAAAATCATTCATGCAATTTTGCAACAGTTACAAAACTTGTTCAATAAAGTTTTTGATTCTAACAGATTGGGTTGCAGCGATGCAAACTTGCGAAACTTACTGGGATCTAACAGACGCAGAGCAGTGTGTCTGAGGTAAGTTGTTGTATCGTCTCAGCTACTGTAAGATATTTCATTAAGTTTCATTTTAGCTACTTTCTCTGACTAAATCTGAGTTCTCTCTGGTCAACAGTTACACAGTGTATGTCTGGAGCTTGGACTGTGAAAGGTAAGAAAGGATGGAGTGGATCTGTTATGTGCTGCCTTCAGGCGTTTTTGGACCAAACAGTTCTGGGGACTCCCTGATGAAAACAGCCTACTGGGGAGCTCCCCTAAAATTTCAAGAGCTTTCTTTCTGTTTGCATTTGCACCATCAGTAGGAACACTGCAGTGTCATATTGTAAGTCTGCCAGCAGTTGGTATAGCAACGTCACTTTCACTTTGTTGACGTAAAATCTCATTGTATTGCACACTTAGTAGCTAAGTCAAATACATGAAGGGGATTCAGATGAAAGGTAACTGGCGACCATACCCACATATTTTGGACATACACTAAGTTAGGTTCACTTTGGGAAGAGATTTTTGAGGCACTTAAGAAAATATTTTACCAAAATCTGACAAAAGCTTCAAGGACAACAATATTGGGTTACACACCAGAGCGCACTGATGGGAGAGCAAAAAAAAAAAAAAAAAAAATTTACAAATATTGACTATAGCAGCACTTAATGCATCACAATTAAGTGGTTAGCCCACAGATAACGTACTCCTTGAGACTCCAAAAAGAAATGTTTATTAAAAGGTGCGGCCCTGCTATCACCATACTAACGTGGTGAAGTGATTGAAACCTGCCTACATATCTTACAGTATATAAGTATCTTTATGTCCCCTACCTGACTCACCTCTTGATGCTCATACGTACACTCATGTCACTGTTTGCAAACACACACAACTCCCCTCCCTGACCTTTACCGTTTTTCTTTTATTTTTTTCCACCAACATTCCTGTTTCCTAATTTAAACTACTCTGGCTACTGTTGCTGCTTCCTCTGTGAGCCGCTTTCCAACCCGCCTCGACCCCAGCTCCTCCTTTTCATGCTATGTCTGACTTATCCATGTCATTTCTGTCTGTCATGGATGCTACTCTGTTCTGTTCCCGGGGGTCTTTGCTTGTGCTCTCCCTGCCTTAGGCTTTCCACATAGGCGCGTGGAAGAGGCTTTCTGCGTAGGCCCGAGGAAAGGTAGAGAGGCCCCAGAACAGAGCCATACCACCAAATATGATCCTACAAATGAAAATACAGTTTTCTTTGACGAAAGTGTTCCTGACCGAACTAGGTTTGTTGTTTGTTGGTCTGCAGCTTGGCTTGCCCAGGTGACACGCCGTCCACTATCCCCTCCACCTTTGATGACAAAGTCAGCTCACAATCTATGTTATTTTAGAAACCTTGATATGATATGAAACATGGAAATGTAATGTATCTGTGGTTTGCAGAGATGTACAATGCCAACATTTTCCTCTGCCAACTGTAGCTTCTGTCCAGATGTAAGAGTGGCATTGATCTTCTCTTCTAACTCTTGGCAAGACAGTGAAAAACCTTGTTACTTAAAATGTCAAACTATGTCTTAAAGAGTGTCACAGGGAGCCAACTGAAGTGTCAATAAAATAATTGTCATTTAGCAATTACCTGAAATGTATTAAAGATAATTTTTCCATGTGGGCCAAATGTTGTCTAAACCCTAAAATGCGCAGAAATGTGAAAAAAGGCTGCATCTGAGATGAATCCATGGCATTTATTTGCTCCAAACCAATATGGCAGAAGTGCCAAGATAAAAAAACCCACTTACGTTTACATTTCAGTTTAATTCCGCGCAGTGGAGAGGTTGTGTTAGGAACATTCAAACACAGACTGGTCGTGTCTGGCTAAGGTCAGAGTCCTATTAGTCCCGACGCCTGCAGGGCACCACACAGCAATCACAGCTCTTTGACTCTCAATGTGATTCCCCTCCCATCAACCTCAGGGAGATAGTCCCATTGAAATTCCATTACAGTGCCCATCATGACAGCCTCACTGCTTCTGTTGTCAGTAAAGGCCTTTTAACGCAGCAATCAGACTTTAAAGGCAGAGGGTGTCTCAGATGAGATGTGGCATGTGAATCTTCAGCCGACCTGTCTGATTTGTGGGGGAGGACGACTCTTCAAATGAATCCATTCACACACACTTTGACTTAATGATATGGTAGTTAGGATCACAATGGATGTCATGATTGTTCTTTAACGTTATTCTCTCCCTCAAGTTTCTGACCAGAATGCCGTAAATCTTGAGCAATCAAATATCGTCACAAATCAACTGAGAGAAAAATGTGAAACCTCACAGCAAGAAGGAACAGTCCGTCCACCATTTTGGTTCTGACAGAAATATCTAAGTACCTCCTGGACTGATTGGCAAAATATTTTGTACAGACATTCATGGTCCCCAGGTGACGTAGGTGATCCTCTGACTTTTTCTCCAGCACCACCATTAAAGTGGACATTTGTTGCTCTTAGTAAAGATTCACAACTATTGGATTGCCAGGACATTTTGAAGCGTACATTCATGGTCCCCAGATGATGTATCCCGATGACTGGTGATCCTCAGACTAATTCTGTAGCCATCATGAGGTGCTACACACATTCGTGTTCCCCTCAGGATGAATTGTAATAACTTCTGACTTTTACTCTAGTGCCATCATAAGGTCAATAATATAATATGTCTTCGGCATACTTTGGTATAAACCTCTCAGGGATTTTGCAGGTTATTTGTATGATATTTATTTATTTATTTATTTATTTTTCATAATTCAAATTCTTTGATTTATCTATTCAGTCAAATATGAACAAACGGACAGTACAGTTTTTGGAACTTAACATATCCACCAGGTAGCTCCACATTCTTATCTTACTATATAATGATGAAAACTCTGTGTGTGTGTCTGTTCCAGGTTTTTCTCCTCACTGACTTGGTCAGTCCATGTGAAATTTGGCACAGTGGTAGAGGGTCATGGGAGGATGTGAATGAAGCAATATTACAGCAGTTGGCCAAAGGGGGGCGCTAAAGCAACCGACTGAAACTCAGACTTTGAATGGGCATATCTCATGCCCCGTATGTCGTAGAGACATGAAACTTTGCACAGAGATGCCTCTCCTCATGAGGAACACATTTGCCTCAAGAACCTATAACTTGCGGTTATATAGATTTTCCACCATTTTGAATTTTTTGAAAAACACTTCAAATCGATCTCTTCCCAGGAAGTTTGACCGATCTGCATGAAACTGGGTGAACATAATCTAGGGACCAATATCTAAAGTTCCCTCTTGGCAAAAGAGCATTTTTTGCCTATATTTGACAGGACAGTGAAGCATGACAGGAAGGATGGGAGAGAAAGAGAGCAAGGAAGACATGCAGCAAAGAACGAAGGCTGGTTTCCAACCCCCACTGCTGCAACAAGGGCTAGCCGCACCTTTCCCATGTGAACTACCAGTGCTCCCCACTTTTAAGTCAATACAACATATAAACACTTTAACTATCTGCCTTTCAATGTGCTACCTCAACTACTAAAGTACAGTTTTAGCCTACTAACTTTCCCACTATTGGCAATGGTACTACTGTACGTTCAATAAAGCAATCCTAGTATCAAATTCACAAAAACTCTGTCTGAATACATTGCTCTTCTTAATGGGTTCAGTTTACTATTTAATCTGCAATTTCCTATGACCTGTATCCCAAACACACACCATGTGAAACTGTACTCTCACTCAATGGGTATGGACTAGTACCCATAAGAGTTATTTAGCAACCACAGTGGTACAACTAAACACCACATCGTTACAGTTCAGCAGACATATTACAGAGCAAAAAAGCCTGCCCATGACCTCTTAAAGCTTTCAACTTCATTGCTGACCCTAGCTAACACAAAGAGTTCACTATAACAATATTAGTGTAATACCTATAGATATTTGAAAAAGCAAACAATGCTCAAACAATGCAAACAATGCTATCTCCATGCACTCAAAATACGAGTGCATGGAGATAGAGAAAGTCTGTAAACATAACATAAAATAAACATAACAGCAATTACACTTAATGGATAATGAAAAGGTAACCAGCTGGCATTGGGGGAGAGAGACAAAGTAAGCACAGAAGGAAACAAAAAATGATTTATGAGGTGATGGATTATTTACACCATGCTATCATGCATCTATAATTTCATTTCAAAATATCATGGTCAGCGGCAATACTGCTGTATCGCAACACACCTACCACTAACCATGTATCTTTAATCTAACCCACCTTGAGTCTTTTAGCATGTGCGATAGATCTGGATGCAACAGCGTCTGTCATGATGATTTGTCTTGTGTGTAAGTAAGTAAGCTGTTTAGTAGTGTCTTCATCCTCACTATCAGAGACAAGGAGGTGCGTTTAGTGACGTCGTGTAGGGGACTGCTATGATTAATGAAACACGCAGGAAACTATGGTGACTGGTCAAATTTGTGAGGGATCATGATGATTGGACAAATTCCAAGGTCAGGCAGAATTCATGTGGACTGGTTAAATTTGCATTAATTGCTTCGTATGCAACATTGTTAAACCGGCAAAATACCTGCATATGTTTAATGCTAATTTGCATGCTAATAAGCTCAACAAAGAATCCAAACAGGGTAAACATTAAACCTGCTTGCCATCAGCATGTTAGCATTATCACCGTGACTACGTTAGCATGATGTTGTTAGCATTTATCTCAAAGCAGTTAGTACTTATTTTTTTCTACTTTATGCCAGTGTTCATATAATGATTAGGTATACTTCACAGGGAGTGTCGCCTGCTGTTTGTAAACGGTATTGCCACACTGTAGTTGCTTTTGTTCTTTGGCGTCATGGCTGCAGTTTACATTGCTTCCTTTCAATTCCTCTCCTCCACTTCTTATTTTTTTGAGTTTATTTTAACAAAAACATATACTATATTCTATATGTATCATATATATATAAATCACTGCCTGGAGAAAGCTGACTGCTTAGTTAATGGAATGAAAACTCTGACACAGACCTGTCATACAGGTGATGTATATGAAAGTACAGTCAACCTTCATATATTTGTGTCGGACAGCTGTCAAAGGTTAATCTGTGGGCTTCACTCAGAGCAGTCTCTCTCAGCCTTACACGCTATACATACATATTTATATATCTATATACACGTATATGGGTCTTTTATTCATATGGTGTTACACTTTGGTGTGTAATTCTAAATGTATTTTCTGTGTATCATACACATCAATCACTGCCCGGAGAGAGCTGACCTCGCCAGTTAATGGAACAAAAACTACCTGTCATACAGGAGACGTATATGAATGCACATTCAGCCCACATTTATTTGTGTTAAAAAGCTGTCATGGGCTAATCTCTGCTCGTCACTCTCGGAAGAGTTTCTTAGCTCTATACACTTTACTGCTAAACCATAGAATCTCACTAAATTGAAATATTTGTAATTCAGTATAATATCTACAATCTACAGAAGCCCACACATGTGCCCCTTTCTCTCCCTCTCTCTCTCTTTAAATATCATTAAATCAGTTTCCGTCTCCAGTCAAGATTCTTGCTGCGTAAGATGGCTTTCAAATGGAAAGGTGGTTTCTCACATCTCGGAGCTTTTAAATGCAGTAATTGTGTTCAGGGAGGAGAAGCACAAGGACTGCGCCGAGCTGCAGGACAGACTCAACCCTGGATCTACAGAGGAAGATGAAGGTTTTTCCTGACCTGCTTCAAAGAGTAGTCGTCTCTGTCAGCGAAAGAGACGGCCAATAGGTCGATACATTGACCGATATTAGCATATCACAGGTATATTGGCGCAAGAGGAAGAAATCGTTATACAGAAATGCAAAAGATGCGTATGAGGTCGTTAAGAATGGGCCTCATGTAGCAATACGTCATGAATTCCTCTTATATTTCCCTTATTTCCCTGGAAGACAACTCCAGACGCACCAAATGTTCTTAACCATCCAAAACTGCTTTTACCCAGGTGTGTTCAATGATGAATCCTATGTGTTCATAAGTGACCTATTAGCATGTGTTCATGCCCCCTAAACACTACATAAGGGCAGGCGTTGTGTTGTGACTCTGGCATATGCCCAAGAACTGGAGAAATGTCACCAAAGAAAAGGTTGTAAGAAAAAGAAGAACTTCAGCAGCAGACTTAAAACAAAGTGTGATTTTCCAGTGTCTGTACTGGTGTTACAGGAAAATCCAATACCAGCAACAGCAAAATATTTATGATGCTGTACATGCAGTGTTAGCTGCAGTGGTGGAGGAAGTATCCAGATCCTTTATGTAAGGAAAAATACTGCCACCACACTGTAAACACACTCTGTTACCAGTTTAAGTCCTGCATAGTATATGTTATTTAAGTTAAAGTATGGAGGTGCAATCAAGAAAATATGTATTTAAGTATTAAAAGTAAAAGTACTTGGTGCAGAAAAAATTACATGAATTTATTTAATCAAAATATTTTGAAGGAAAAGCAGTAGGTCCTCATACTTGAGATACTGGAACCATTAAATGTTTTAACATGAAAATTTATCACATGATTAAAATATTTCTGTTAATAGTTTCGGCTGTACTTGTATATTTGTGTGTGGAGACAGGTCGCCAGATTATCACAGAACTGACACATAGAGACAGACTTCAGAGTCACCAATCAATGTGCATGCCTTTGGACTGTGGGAGGAAGCTGGAGTACGTGGAGAAAACCCACACTGACACGGAAAGAACATGCAAAATCCGTGCAGAAGCGCTCCCTCCTGGGATCAAACTTCTTCCTATGAGGTGACAGTGCTAACCACTGCACCGCCGTGCCACCTTGACAGCAAACATGAAACAGTAAAATAAAGCAGATATCTAAAGTAAAAACAGGACGCAGGACAGAAACTAAACTCCAAACCACAGAGATTCAGTTAGAAGCTACCAAAGTCTTGAGAGCTGAACACAGAGATTGCTAAAAATGCCTGTCTCTCTAGTCTCCTGCAGACAGAGGTGAGTAGTGTCTCACAACACACACGCTGGTTTGGCATGGTTTTACTCGGCGCGGCCAAGAGTGACAATGGAAAAAGGAGTATAATTCCCTCTGTTGTGTTGTGTATAAAAGTAGAAAATGGTATGAGATCATTGTACTCAAGAAAAGTAAAAGTTCCTCAAATTGTGTAAAAATGGTGTTCCTAAAACTTAAAACTTGAATTTCCTCATGTTGGACAAACAGTATGTGGACTGTGCCTTACAAAGAGAAGAGCACAAAAAAAGAAAACAATGGTGGAACCCAGAAATCAATAGGTAACTAACCAAATAAAAACAAATCGTGGATACGAACCAAAACAAGAGGTAATTTGTTCGTATTATGCTTCAAGCACGAGGCCTGCTATTACAAATAGGATAAGAATCATTTTATAACTCAGATAGCTATGTTCAACAGGTCAGAAAGTAATATTCAGGTGGATAATGATGACGAGGAGGAGGATGTGGACCACACATAGAATATGGAGGACAGCTCCACCTGTTCATGCAGCCATGGTGCCAAATGAAAGACAGCGAGGGAGTGGTGACAGCCAGAGAGGTAACTCCAGTGGCGAGGGGCAAAGGAGGAAATGTGTCTTTTCATTTTGTCACGTGTTGCGAGTTTTCACAATGAACACAACAATAAAACACATCGGAATCAGTGTTCAAGGTTTCTGTGCGTAAAGATTTTTTTCGGACGATGGATATTAAAAAAAAAACAAACAAAAAAAAAAACAACATACCAAAAAACTGACTCAGTGTGCAAAGGCTTTGAATCTGGCTCTTCAGGACACATTTTCAAAAGGACAATCTGACATATTTCACAGTGAAAAACTCACCACGCTGTGTATCTGTGGCTTGCGCCTCTTTGCCAAGTCTATGATATTGATTCCATTGTAGTAGAGGTTTTCCATGCAGCCGTGGAAATTCTTCCTCAGGAAAGTGCCAGGTTTACCAGGCAGCGGGATGCCTCCAAAACTCAGCTTTAACACAGAGAAAACAGAAAACATCGATCCATCATAAATGTGGGCAGAACATGCACATTCCTGTGTGCTATATATAAAATGAAATGCACATCCTGTTCTGTACATTACTGTATCTTAAACCATTAGCATGGTAACAACATAACGGTCTCAAAATACACGCACACACACATATTCTCACCAGTTGCTGCCTGAACAGCTGAGCCAGTGATTCAGTAAGTGAGAAAACAACTCCCACTCACTGGATCCAAACATACACTGTGGATACAGTGTTCTGGTCCGGGGCTGTTTTTCACGGTATTGCGTATGTCTTTTACTTCAAACAAAGGGAAATCGTAACGTAATAGCATAGATAGAATAGATGTTTTTCCTTTTTTAATATGACAATGCCCCCGCGCATAAAAAGTGTCTCTTTAAGAAAATGTTTCTCCATTTTGGCGTGGAAGAGCTTGGCTGGTCTGCGTGTAGCCTATCAAACACCTCTGGGATGAACTGGAACTCTGACTGCCAGCCAGACCTTATCACCCAGCATCATGTGTTGGACCTCACTCATGCTGTTCAGGCTGAATGGAAGAAAATCCCTGCAGCCAGGGTCCAAAATCTTTTTGAAAGCCTTCCCAGAAGAGTGGAGGCTGTTACAGCAGCAGATTAAGGCCTGTTCTGGAATAGCATTACTGCCAATCTCATGCTGGCAACATTTAGGTGTCCACATACAATTGGTCAATCCAGGAGTACATGTGTATGTTGTATTTTACCACTGGCTGCGATTGAAAAAGGGGATAAATAGGGCTGCTCTCTGAGAGTCGAAGATTTGAATCATCAGTTAGGGACCCCCCTCAGTCGGCTGAGATTCTTCAAACCAAGCAGCACTTTGTTTTGTTTTTTTTTTGATTTTTTGTCAGGCACTACGCAGCATACTTCTGGGGACATTTCGGTCCCAGAAGTTGCTACAGAGTCAGTGCTCCAGGCTTTCATGCTGCTCTCCGGGGTAAAATCCTGACACTATGTCAACGTTGCCCCATCCTCTTGGTGAAGACAAGCAGCTGCGGACCGAGAGCCAGGGTGAGTCTGAGTGAGATGGAAGCAGCTGCCCGGAGGAAGAGAGGCCACGCTCCCAGATAACGTTATCTTCTGCTTAGAAGTGGTGAATTCACAGCTCACAGCAACTCAATACGATACAGTGTCTGGCTTTTGTTTGATATCTGGTGTCGGCATAAAATGATGTTGCACATTTCCAAATCGTCCAAACCACAGATAGCACACATTAGCTCGGAGGGTTAAATTGGCTTGTTTACTGTATTATGTGAACGTCAAAAATTTGGCAGTTCGGGGCGTCCAGTGGCTTAGTGATTGGGAGGGCGTCCCATGTGCACGGGCACTGTCCTTGGGTTTGGTTCCAGCCTGCAGCCAGTTGCTGCATGTCATTCCCTGTCTCTCTCCCGCTTTTATGCTTAATCTGTCCTGTCAAATAAAGGCAAGAGCCAAAAACATAATCTTTAAAAAGAAAATCTGGCTGTTCAATACTTCATAGCCTATATGGAGAAATGAATAGTTAAGAATTCATATAAACAGCCAAATTTGATTGGACTGACAAACTTCTAAGTCAGGTACAGCCCTTGTGATATGTTTTTGGAATTGGCCCTCACTTACCGTTGTTGTGCCTGTCAAGCTTTTCATTCTCGCCTTCTATATGCAGCTTATAGTAACTGCGGCAAAGTTACTGTTAGAAATTTGTGGTAATTTTTCAACAAGAAAAAGCAGCTGGCTTTTAACTTCTCGCTGTTAATCGTTGATTTTGGCAGCTGAAATGACAACTGTTGCTAGAATATTTTATCTGCTAGCTAGCTAGCAAATTAATCATAGCTAGCTGAGCATGGATGTAAAAAGAGAACTGGATACAGTGTTGGTGGCAGGGCCCAATTCATTACTGAGAAAGTTGCTCAGTGGTGTATGAAGCCAAAAATGTTTGACTGCTGTGTGTAAAATCACCCGAATGTTCTGCTTTGTTTCCACACTGTTTGGCCTATAGAGCAGGTGCACTAAAGACCTCTGTCACCCGACAGGCTAACGGTTAAGCTGGTTGGTTTAGCCCGCTGCTAACTTGAATGGGGATGAAATGATTTAATCATGTGGCTCTTCTGGACTTTAAATAATGTTATCAGACTGGTTGGATCAAATCCTGATAGTAAAACAAGTCATTTTATGGAGCTTGTGACGGGCATAAAAATGGGACACAAGCCTTCTTGGGCCCAATGGCGTTACCAGATACGAAAGATGTAATTCCACTGTTTGGCCACTATGTCACTATGTGGCTGTTCTTGGGGGCTTGTCGCTCAGATGGTTGAAAACAATGTCCAGTGCCTCGTTTCTACATACCAGTCAACCAAGAGTCCATTAATTTCCATTAGAACCTCCATTATCTCCGATGTGTTCTTTGTCTATCCAAAATTTGCCTCTCGCACACTAAATTTTTTTTAATACTATTTCCCCCCTCAGATTTCGGACAGACCACATGCACTGTGCCACAGGAAGACAGCATTAAAACAAAATAGCAAACAGATTGATGAATATAATACAGCTCTCACAGAGTGCCCCATGGATGATGTTTTTCAGTCGGCTGAAGCAGAAGTTAGTATCACACTGGTTGCCTCGTCAAAAAGCCGATGGGATTTTTCAGTTGAATTTGGTGTTACTGCTAAAAATAAGCTCTGTGGCAAAGAAATGTTTATGAAACCTGATGATCACTGGAGCCTAAATGCAACTGGCAGAAGTAAGAAGCTAATGTTAGGCTATAAACTGCCTTTTTTAAGACACATAGAAGCTTCAAAGTTCACGAGTGGGGTATTGACTGACATAGTTTATGCCCCAGAACAAAACATGAAAGTCTCTTAAGCTTGTATTAACCACAGACCTTATTTCAGGCATCTAACCAAAAACCCATTGACTCTGAGACGAGGGAACAATAAGTGGTAATATGCTAACTCATTTCAGTGTTTTAGGGACTCATCTCTGAGCACTCTAGTTTACATTTTTTCAAAGTGTAAAGTGCAACGCCATGTTTGGCTAGCTAACGCTGGTAGCATGCTAGCTGTGTATAGTGCATGCATATTGGCTCATACACCTTTTAACAAAATATTTGACAAACCTGGCTACACACTTAACAGGCCAACCCACTCACTTATTTGTCTCCATGCGTTATTGGTCCTGTTTTTGTCTCTGAACATGAATTTTCCCGCAGACTGGATGGCCATCAGACTTTTCTGCCATTTCTGTGGTGTTTCTATCAGAGATGCATTTTCTTGTGTCGGACACTAGGGGGCGTGCTCTATGTATTATGTGGAAATACGAACACTAAATAAAGCTGTGCAAACAAGGTGTCATGCTGGAGAATAATGTAAAAGAGTTTTATATATGCACTTAATGACTACATAAACTATATGCCACGTTACGGTGGCCAAACTACAAATGGACAATCACCGACTGGGGGAGGAGTTTAGTGAACACTCAATCAGTGGGTCTCCAAGTTAGAGGGCATATTTAATGATCTCTTCTGTTAGAATGTTGTTTGAATATGTTCAGAACATTGAAACTCGAGAAAAAAAAAAGTTTTCACAGCATCCATTGAGAGGTTGAGAGTCCTCTTGGCAGTCTGTTATTCCTTTGAGACAACAAAAATAACTTGTCTCTGCCGCATTTCTGTTCCTCTCTTTTCTCTCATTCATTATGGAGACGTCATTTCAAAACATGCCTCTTCCCAAGGGCTTGCTGTACACAGATGAGACTCTGTTTACTATAGTACTCCAAGGCTCATCACTGTGTTATTAATGATAGGTTTGTCTGGCCCTCGCTGGATGAATTCATTAGAAGATATATTCGCAGTTACGTAATTTAATCATCCTGTGTGGACTCACCTCGTAGTCAACCTCCAGTGAGTGCCCTTCTCCTTTGGTTTGGAAGTGCTGTGTGTGGGAGTCCACTGTGAGGTTAACCTGCTTGTTGAAGCGCTCTATGTGAACAGAGTGCCACTGCTGGTCATCCAGGAGGCTGCCTACAGTGACGGCAACACGGCCGCTGCTGAACCTCAGCCTGCTGTCGTCTGCAGAAACACAAAAGAAACAGCAGGAATGCACTGAGCGGCTTTACATCTTCCATGGTGAACCTGTAAATGTGTGAGGGCAGACTGGCAGGTGTCCAACAAAGCCAATAAAAACCTCCAATTATGTCCTTTTCATTCACTTAGATTATGTATGCTGGAATAGAAACCAACAAACTGGTACGAAGGAGAGTGTGCACTGCTTAAATGGTTGTTTGCACAATGAATTACTCACAAAAAAATAATCACTTACCATTCAGATAATTAAGTGTTTAAGTCGTATTGCTGATTTAAATTTTTGAGATGCGTCATTTCTTATTATCTGTTTCACATTGTTATGGATCTGATTAGACAACCCAAACACCAGACTAGATGTTTGAAAACCATGGATACATTTGTACGTTATTATGTGGCCGATAAGATGAAACCTTACGCTTTTTTTGCATTTCAACAATGCTCTGGGTAACGTGGTTAGGTTTAGGCACCAAAACACTTGGTTATGGTAAGGAAAAGATCATGTTTTGGTTAATAATACCCACAATTCCTGCAGAAAACACAGAGCTTTCTTGGTAAAAAAAACAACCACTTTTCGAGGCACTACCCTGACAGAAAGTGCAGCGATGTCTTGGCAAAAAACAACCACTGTATGTGCCCCTAACATTTTAATAATGCTGTGAGTAATGCTGTTAGATTTAGGAACAAAAAACACTTGGTTAAGTTTAGGAAAAGATCATATTTTTGGTTAAAAATACCCACTTTTGGGGGCACAATCACTGCAGAAAACACAGTGCTTTCTCAGTGAAAAACGACCCCTTTTTTAGCTCTACCCTGACAGAAAGTGCTTGGTAAAAAACAGCTGCTGCTTGTGGCCCTTTCCCTGGTAAAAACACAGCTGGGTCTTTCAAAAACACCCACGTTTAGTGGCTAAAAAGCTGGAAATGTAGCCGTGACTCACCGAAAAACAACTGGTTTTGACATAAGAGCTTTATTTATATAGCACCTTTAAAAACAGGGCTTGCAAAGTGCTTGGATGGACAAAGCAAAAGCAGAAACAGAATACTCAGCAGGCAGTACAGTACCAAAGAGCCAGAGACAAATTTACGGTAAAGTTAAGATAAAGTTAAAGCAAGAAGCCAAAAAATGCAAAATGCAAAACACAAAGTGTCAATACAAATTCATATAAATAAAAAGACAACATCACATAAAAGCAAAAGGCAAAGGCACTAAAACCTTTAGAGTTTAGCCATGGCCTTGGATCAGCCAGAAGAGCCCCACCTCAGGATCTAAGGCTGCAAACTGGCTCATACAGGGTCAACATTTCTGCTTTGTAGCTTGGGGCCAGACGAGCTTTAAAAGTGATCAGTAAAATCCTTAAATCAGGTCTAAAATGAGAACAGGGAGCCAATGGAGAGAAGCCAGGATTGGGGGGGATGTGATGTCGCCTAGCTGCTGCGTTCTGAACTAGTTGGAGGCCAGAGAGTGAGATTCAGTTGATGCCAGAAAGGAGGGATTGAAGTCTGGACAAAATTAGTGTGTAAATGACTTTTTTCCAAGTCTGAGTGTGAGAGCTTTGATTTAATTCTTGAGATAGTTTTTATAGGCACGAAGCAGGACCGGACAACTTTTTTGATTTGTGGTTGGACGCTTAGATCAGTGTCAAATATTGGTCCCAGATTTCTGGCACTGGGCTTTACATTAGCAGACTAGGGACCAAGGCCACTCTCAGAGGGGCTGATGAGGTTTGGGGGACTGAACAATATGATTTCTGAATCTGAGTTATTGAGTTGCAGGAAATTTTGTGCCAGCTAAAGGATAAAAGATGGGCCTCGTGCAGAATAAGTCCAGGTTGTTGATGTAGGGGATCCCAGTGGCTGCACAGTTGTCTTTCAGCCAGGTGTGTAGAACAAACAGTCAGGCCCACCTCTTGATTCCTCTGTTGTGGGTGGGGCTGGTGCCTGAAATAATGATCCTGTTACCAGTGTCCAGAAGTGCACTGAGGCGAGACCGAAAGTCCCTCGTTGTTTGTTGGTCTCTGCAGTGGTCTGCAGCTTGGCAGCTGTCCCACCGAAGTTTCACGCCAACCACCATCCCCTCCACCTCCCTCTGACAAACTCAGCTCATACACCACGTTGATTGCAGAAATTTACAATGCCAACATTTTCTTCTAGTGACTGGGCTGCATTGGAGGATACTTACACCTCTACATATTTTTTCGGCCGGACTACAGCGTGCGAGGCCGGCCCTACATACACACACGTCTGTCCATGAGTGAGTGACGAGTGAGTGATGAAGTTACACCATTGTTCAGAGTGACTGATGATGTGAGTGTTGGTATTTCCCCACTGACGTTTGCTGTATCGAAATGAACAGGCACTGACAGGCTGACAGAGCCGTGGACACTGACAGTCTTGTTTTCCTGTATTCATCATTGTCTGTAACCAGTGCAGCACGAAAGCATGGTGGAATTAGCAAGCTAGCTAGCTAGCTAAGTAGCCAGCTGCAGTCAAAATGGCAGTTTTAGATGAAGTAAAGAGAGAATCACCTCATGAATTTTATGACACAATCTTTAAACTTACTTAAACATTATTGACTATTATGTGTTACAATGCCAGAACTGGTGCTGCCACCGCTATGAGGTGAAGGTGGAAATAAGACGTTGAACTGGGTGCCAAAACCTTAGTAACAACACATAACTGGAGGTCGATCAGTTGATTGGTTTGAATTATTAATTGGCGCCCAATTAATCAGTGGGGGGTTGGTAAGAGCCACACAAGGGTACACAATGGGATTTTAAACTGACCAGTCAATAGGTCACATCCCTTTGTGTGTACGGTCCATTTTTTCCAATGTTTTGTTTATTGATCAATTGATCAGTCTCAAGGAAAAGGTGATTTTCTCCATACAGTGAATTTCTTTAAAAACTGCCATCCAGTTGTCCTTTAAAGGGGGCTCACCTGTAGACACCTTCATGTGATGGCTGTCTTGCTTGCAGCCAAATGTACTTTGTAAATGTATTTGTCTTGGGTCATGAAAGTGTCCAGAGTTTGGCTCAAGTACAATAAGACAAAAGACGAATCAACTTCTGTTCCAAAGATGTTCCTTATTTCTTTGGCAATCTCTTGCCAATATGGAGAAATTAGTGGGCATCCCCCAAAAATATGAACATGGTCTGCCAGTGATTTACCACACAGCCGCCAGCATTCATCCCAGCATTCAAATTTCAGTTTCGGAGTCACAAAATATCGCCAGCATCTTGAATTGGTGGTCCTAGCTTGATCTTCCCAAATACCATTCCAATCATCTTGAGATATCTTCAGGCCTGATTCCCTCTCCCATTCCTGTTCAACCTGGGCAGTGGAATAATTTTTGGAATTTCGTAATTTACTATTCATTCGTGATACAAGATGTTTGTTGTCTTTATTCATATATACATCAGTGAATGATTTAATCAAACTGGGTTCACTATCCTCTGTTTGTTTGATTGCTTTACTGAAGTAGTCTCTGACCTGGATATATCTGAAAAAAAGAAATCTTTTTTTTTCCGAGGTTATAAATGTTTGAAAGCCAGTGAAAAGACTGCAAGTCATTTCCATTAGCTATAGTGCAGTAAGCTGTTCCACCATTTTGTGCACATTGCCTAAACCGCATATCTAGACTGGAAGGAATAACCCATAGGATGCTTTACAAACATACATCATCGACCAGAGCTAAAGAGGGGAGGGTTGTGTTAGGGCCAGGACACACGCCATGCCTTTAACCCCTGGTAATGAAAGACAGGGCACTACTACATGGAGGCAGGTTGCATCTGACATTGTTTAGTGACCACAACCACCAACATATCATCACCTACTTACCGGAAATCCCGAGTTCTGAGCTGATCTTCCTCCAGGCATGTTTTTAAATGTATATAACCCTAAAAAATTGCCTGTAGGACAGATCTGAACCTCTGGGGTGGCCCTGCAACTAAGGTGATCAACTTTTCCTCCATATTTACAATAGACTCATATTTACAGAAGAAGGGAAATATATTTGACGTGCATGACTAGTCTTTCTTGTCACGTGTGCTGTTGCGTTCCAAAAGTTAAACTCAAGACACAGCAGTCGCACGCTAAAAAATAATCGCTTGGTGGAATGCTTGCATGTTGTGATGGCATTGCTGTCACTTTTGAACACACGTTCGACATGTCTACATTGGAAACTATGGGTGGGGGAAAAAAATCATTACAGCATAGTATCTTTGTGTAGCAATATCGTGTCGTCACACAGTGCCAAGAATAAATTTTTTAATTGTATAAATATTAACGACAAATACAAATTAAACTTTAGGTAACCTTTTAGAACATCAATTGGTTTTTCAGTCCACTAGATACATGCATGTGTACTGGTCCATAAATGTTCAGTGGTTGCAGCTCCAGAGGAAGCAGGTCCCCTCTGCTGTGTAAGTAAGTGCATTGTTCTTCATTTTAAGATGTATTTAAATGAATTTTTGGGCTAGTCCACAACAACGAGGCAAAGTTCATGACTGACTGAATGCCGCCACTTCCTGTTTCAAATGAAAATCCCTCAAGCGTTTTATACACGGTCCAGCAATGCAAGTTTTGACTTAGTTTTGTTTACTTCTCGCCGGACAAATTCAGCAATTTGAAGACACAACTTGGGTCCCAGGTTTGTCCTGAGAAAACTGTTGTCATCATTACTGAGTGGAACCGAGGTGAGACTTACAAACGACAACCACCACACTGCTGCAACACCTCTCAATCGTGACTGTGAGACTAAATTCTGGTGGAAATAAAAAATTGATTTTCAGGGGAGAGAGAGGCCAGGAAAGAGCAGCTCACCTAAGTTGAGGTAGAGGTCCAATCTTCCTCGGTGAAGCTCCAGGGTGATGTAATCTCCCCTCTGCCCCTCTCCATGCAGTAACACACCCTCAGCCTGATGGCTCTTGAAGCGCAGAGAAATCACGTCCTTCACCGTTGACATGGACTTCTGGTTGAACCGATACAGCAAGGAGCTTCTGCCGTCAAAGTCTGCGACGTATGACTCTGCAGCAGAGAATCACAGTAAATCAGTGTTGGCCTTTCAGTGAATTGTAAGAAAAAAATACATTCATGTAAACATTGCAATCGCTTTTAAAATGTAAGCAGTGTCACGGTCTGGAAAATTGATCTCACAATGTATCGATTCATGAGCTGATTGCGTCATTAACAGGCCATTTCATTTTCAAAATAATTTGCCGTTTCATTTTACTGTTGATTACTTAATCACATGCATGTTAAAACACAAGACAATGTGCGATGGTCAATAACAAATGTTTACTGTGGCACCAAGGAGGAAAAGGAAGAGAGAGAGACGTGATCTTACATGAGATGGTATTGATCCGCTTGAGGCCAGCATCGACACCCAAAACAAGATTTAGTATCATGGTATCTATGTTGGGAATCGATCGGCCCACCCCTTGTGAAATACTATTTAATTTAAGGCATCACCACCGGCTGCAGTAATACGTATTAAATTCAATTTATTTTTTTAATATAACACCACACTAATCCATGCAGCATTACGGCATCAAAACAACCAAACAATTAAAAATGTATTTAAGCAGCAGTAACAGTCCACAGCCGAGGCGAAACCAAATAACTGCACAGGTTTATCGGTCTTTATACAGTCTGTCGTGAGGCGTGCAGCTCTGTTGATCACTGTAATGCAGCAGCAATGTGAGCGAGTGAGAAAGGAAAAGAGTGCTGCGCCCAAACCAGATACCTCCCTGTCAACACGGAGAGAATCTCAATCTCTGCTGCACCCTCTCTGTTCAACTCTAATCACAGGGTGTCTACAGGAAACTTCAGTTTAATGCTTTCTAAGAACCTTTTCAAGATAATTTTAACCAAATTTAAGACTCGTTCATGGACAAATTATCTTTTTCTATGTATTCAAGCATTGCACACCAGTGTGATTATTAGAGAAGATAGGTTGAGCTACGTTTTATCCGACAGGTAAGTGCAAAAATAAAGTAAAAAGACAGTATCAGGGTTCAAAGATCTATCAAAAAGAAATTAAAAGACAGATAAATCAAATTAGATCAAATATTTGTGGTAATTATTTCCTGACAAATTTAAATTTAAGACTGTTTAATGACTTTTAAGGCCTGATATTAATCGAACTGAAGACGTTATATGGCTGTTTTAAGGGAGCTGAGGACACCCTGCAACCATAATGTGCGATTGTTTTCAGGGAGTCTTGAAGAGCAGATGTGAGATCAGTGCCGGTGTCACCTTTATATAATCCTGCTTCAGAGAGAGACGCTCCTGCATAGATTAGAGTCTGTGATGCAGCAGCAGAGTGAGCTGCATGGCAACGTAACCTTTCTCAGTCTGTCTTGGAGGATTAGTCGTTTCTGCATTTTAAGTCATCCATCAGCGATATTTTAATTAACAAGGTATTTTGAGAAGTTTTTAAGCGCATGAATCCAAAAACCATTAACCAATGCAGGACGAAGGAGTACAGCATCAGTTTTATACCTGCTTATCCAACATTAACCCTGAAAGACCCCAGAATTTTTTCATAGGGGTGACCAGGTTGGGCCACTGAAAATCTTGGGGTGGCACACAAAACCAAAAGCCATAACTGAATGGGACTAGCACTAAGTGGGCATGGCTGTAAAGAGGAGTCATGGGCACCCTTAGGACACATTTTCATTTGGATATCTTGGGGTCAGAGTTCTAGGGAAATGGCCTTTGAAAATGGCCATGATGGTTTTTTACATCACCCAAATTTAGCCAAACACTGGAGCATTATTTATCCCCCTTCCTGACAAGTGAGCATGGCATGGATGGTACCGGTAATAGACTGTATGAAATAATTGACGAAGCCACCATGACGTTGTCCACTGGTTTGTGGACTCCACTACTTCTGTATTACAACCATTGCCATTTTGGCGTTTTCAAGCCAGACGTGACCATATTTTGGACACGTGAAGGAACACGGGGTGGATCTGACTCACAGACTATGGCGATGCCTCGTAGAAAGTCTGTCACTCTAGCTTCCCCACTCAAGAGGGCGGCTGTGGCTCAGAGGTAGAGTGGGTCACCCACTAATTGGAAGATTGGCGGTTTGATCCCCAGCTTCTCCAGCATGCGTGTCAAAGTATCACTGGGCAACATACTGAATCCCAGATTGCTCCCGATGGCTGTTCCATCAATGTGTGAGTGCGAGTGAATGGTTAATGAGTAGCAGGTGGCACCTTGTATGGTAGCCTCGGCCACCAGTGTGTGAATCTGTGTGTGTGAGTGCTTGTAAGACTAGAAAAGCAATATACAAGTTAACCATTATTACCATTTAAATATGCCTAACTTATTTATTAGTTATCAAAAAAATCAAGCCCTGGTACAGTTGTCATGAAGAACAAAATTAGCTTTAGAGACCGAAACCTTTTTTTTGTTCCAGGCTGTTTATTCCTGCTGTAATGTTGGGCATTTTAACATGGGGGTCTATTGGGATTAGCTCCCTTCTGGAGCCAGCCTCAAGTGGTCATTCAAGGAACTGCAGTTGTTGGCACTTAAGCCCATTTATGCTCAACGTTAAATACGGATCCGGATACGGACGGAGCCTTCTGACCGTGCTCTGCATTCATTTCGTCCGTATTTCTGTACGTTTCCATAAAGCTTAGGGATATGGGCCAAACGGAGCAGTACCACCAGAAACCGTGGGGGCAGTGTTGCTGTCACTACCCGATATGTAGCTCTAGTAAGACATGAAGAAGATATAACAATGGCAGAACTTTTTGAGGAAAGGTTGTGCGAGTTAGTTAGAAAAAAAAAAAGAAAAAAAAAAAAAGCTTGCTGGCTGATTCCTGTAGCGAGAAAGTGCAGGGTGACAGCTAGTTGCTCTGCCTCACTCACAGGCACGCCGTGCGACTTGTCGTGCTGGATGTGGGGGGCCACCCAGTGAAGCAAGTTATCGAATGCCCCGGCGGACATCCTAAAGTACTGGAAATGACGCTCGTCGTCAATTTCTCTCATCGGCAGTACTAGAGAAAAGAATTCTCCATCCTCCAGTCGCGATGTATTTAACGGCCTCACCGACCACCGCCTCCTACAACGCTGTCTCTGTTTTTGTCTTTTATGCAAGCGGTACATTATCAATATCTCCTCCACAGTCGCCATGTTTGTTTTTGAGTTTGTTGTTGTCATAAACTTTTGACTCTGGGCTGCCCCCTGGTGGATATATTGGTTAACACCATGCCAACATAAAGGACGCATGGAAGTTTGTGGGCAGTGACGGTAACATCGTTTGAAACGGACGTATACATTTTCGTACGTGAAGGGAGCATAAATGGGCCTTTACGCGTTGGAGGTTGCCGCTTGGTACCAAAGGATGCCTTAGTTTTAAAATATACCACTACCTTTATGCTAGCTTAAAACACACCCTCTCAATCAAGGTGGTGATCCCATTAGCAAGTGCACCTTACACATAATGGGGCTATTTGACTTATCACGTGTAATAAATACTCACAGAAATATAACGTCTTTGATGATTCACTAGAAGTAAGTTCAAAATATGTTTTCTCTGGTATTTTCTGGCCTTTTTTCCTTGGCTTTGTTTGCCTACAGAGCAGCTTGTTGAGCAGAAACATCATCTGAATGGTGTGAAATATATCAGGGGATACTTGTTGCATCCTTCAAGTACAGGACTGTATTTATTATTTAGGATATATACTGTTATGGGGCTATATAAGCAATCAACCCTGCAAATGAACCCTTAGTTGTTGTGTGTATTTATTACAAAAATGGAAACCGTGATCCCAACTACAGGAGAATCAATGTTGCAACATTACATCACTTCCCTAAAAACCATGTGCATCGGAGGCCTCCTACAACAACATCCAAAAGGTCAATTTTTTTGGCTCATTTTTTCCATATTTGGGCTTTACAGGGTTAATACACTTGGCCACTGTGTGGTGGTTGAGCATCATAAAACTGATCAGTGTGGGCTATTCTGGCAGTGTTTCACAGTGCATTAATCCACTGGCTCATCTAGTTAGTGCTGCTTCACAATGCGTGGGAGAGGTGTGTCAGTGAATCCCCATTACATGTATTTTATTGAGGATTGCTCAGGATATAAATGTTTCCGTGTGTCTTCACAGCATCTCTTTATACTGTACAGACACACAGGTCCACTTTGTTTTTCCATCAAGTATATAATTATTTTAATGTAATGTTTTATGATCACATCTTTTAAGAGAATAATTAAATTATGTTCCTTCAAGAATTCATTACCTTAAGATAATTAATTGTAGCCATGAAGCAAGGCAGTAAGGCAACAGAAGCTGGCGGTATGTGATGCTTTTAAACCAGCGGTGTCTTGGCGTGCGTCCTCGCAGGCTGACGCTCCAGAAAAGCAGCCGTTCTCACATATGTTCCCAGGATTGGCACATCCAGGCTACGGCACCTTGATGACTTCTTCTGTTTGAAAGGCACATCTGGTGTGTGCTTCACTGAAGGCAGCCTGTGTGTGCTGCACTTAGCTACTCCTTTGTCATTTTTACTGTGCCTGTTATGTGGGACACCTTCTTCTGTCATGGCAGAGAACAAAGGCTCCGTGAAATGACTCTGTAGGAAAGTATAAAGTCACGCTATTCTAAGATAATGAGGAATTTAAGGAGCGAGAAGCAGAACACGTTTAATGTATATCTTTACGATTAGATAGGTTAAAATAGGTTTCTTTACATGAGACAAAAACATTATTATGTAGTAGTGGGAGAGATAAACAAGCAAACAAAATTAGGATTTTGGTATTATATTTGGGAATTAGGGCCAGGCCGTATATCCATATTATGTCAATGTTGTTATTAGGGGTGGGCGATATGGCCCTAAAATAATATCACAATATATTTCTGAGTATTTTTACGATAACAATATTCTTGACGATGTGACAGATCAACAATAAATAAATAAATAAATAAAAAAAATAAATTATTAATTTAAGAAAATGGAATTGCAGCAATCATCACGTAGGTTTACATTACCAAAGGTTTATGACAAAATTACTTCATGACACAGACTCCCGTGTGCGCAGGACTAGAAGGAAGAGGGAGAGACGCTGTGCTGCTGCCAGAGGAGCCGCTGAATGAGTTCCCTCTGAGCGGTAAGCCACTAAAAGAGTCTGAGAAGTCCAGGGCTGTTCATAAAACATTCAGGATGCCACAGTTTATTCCACACTACTGAAGCTGCTCCTCTTTTTGGAACCAATGCGGAGTCGCTAATAATGTCACTTTCAGCCATGTCAATCAACAGTATGACGTCAATATGTCAACAAGTCGGAATATCGCAAGTATCATGCTATGAATTTTTCATATGATATTAAAAATTATACCAGTATTATCGTGAACAAGATGATATGGCACACCCTAGATAGAGACTAGATATCATGTTAGATTTTGGACATCATTAAATCATGAGTGTTGCCTTTCCCTGGTTTTACAGGCTGCATTACAGTAATGTCATCATATCCACTGGGGATTTATAAGTTATTCAGGAAAGCACAAACAATGTGAGAAAGTTGCTTGTTATTATTCCAGATTAAAAAAAGACATGAATGTGTTTTATGTTTCTTCAAATCACTTTGTATCATTGTGGAGGGCCACAATATAAAAGTTGCTAATTCTGTCTCCAACACAGTTCTTTGATTTCACTAACTAGTCGTTCAATCACTCCACATTATTGAACAGTGATCACGTTATTCTGATCTCCCCTACTGAGTGGAGGAGGAGCAAGAGCCATGAGACAAAAGCAAAGTGTGCCAGCTGGATTCCTTCCAAACCACTGAAAAATAAAGTGTTGTACCTGTGGTTTATGTGTTAATTCCTCGGTTTAAAAAAATCCAGTGGAAATACTGAGAAAAACAAAAAGTTCTACCTTGTATTTCAGTGAACAATTGTCCGTTTAAGGTGCAACATGCTGAATGTATCAACCATAGCTTTCATAAAATTTTCACAGTATTTCATAGTTATTTAAACAGATGGTACACAAATGGACGCTCCATATCCCTGCTGCTTTGAGGGCGACCTTCAGACACAAAAGCTCAACAGGATGCATTGTAAGTACATAAATAGATATACAGAAACACACTGAATGTGATAAAGCAGTGCGGCATCACCCAGATGTGTGATCACTGGCGGCAACTGTGGATGTGGATAAATGAAAGAAAACATTTGACAGTTTCTGGGTGGTAATGCGTTATGTATAATGTAATAATATCACCACAAATCTTGTTGGTAATGTATTATAGTGCTTCAGTGCTGCTGAAATGTATTACTGTCAGCCACAACACTGTTTGTACACACTTTGTCGCCTTTTATACCATGTTTCCCGACTTTGCAGTCTTAATCTGTTACTTCCCCCCTAAAACTACGGCTTTAATCTCATAATATTTCTCTCTCATAGATTTACAAGTTAATTCTTGTAAATTTACGACATTATTTGTGTAATATTAAGGCTTTTTAGTAGATATATGACTTTAGTCTCGTAGATTTGCAACTTAATTCTCATAGTTTTATTACTTTATTCTTGTAGATTTACCACTTTATTTGTGTTGATTTATGACTTTATTCTTGTAGATGTGTGACTTAATTCTCAGAGATTTACGACTTTATTCATGTAACATTATGCCTTTTTTTGTCATAGATTTACAACTTTATTCTTGTAGATTTATGACTTATTTCTTGTAGATGTGCGACTTTATTCATGTAATATCATGACTTATTTCTCGTAGATTTACGACACTATGCCTGAAATCTAAGATTTCTTTTTTGGCATTGGGAAATTAAAGTACCTGGAAATAAAAAAAAAGTTGTATAAGTTTCATTAAGGAAAAAAAAAACTTATATACATACATGTACATGTATATGTACATCAATATCTATCTATCTATCTATCTTGAACTTGAACAACTCATTTAATTTTATATTTACATGTACTTATATGTTTATATATGTAGCTGCAATCAGAGGCAGTTATACAGTTTAAGTTCATTTTTTGAGATAAAAACAAGAACCATTTACATTTTAGGAAAGAATACGATTTGTTAATAAATACAAATAAATAAACTGATAAACATTTGGGAACATAAAATCTGGTAACATATGTCTGTCTTATATTTTCATAGAGGAACTAATGTTCTTTTGTTGCTGTGGGGCGGGTTGGTTTTGTTGCTACACTGTATATGCATGCGGTGCCAGGAGGAGCAGAGCGCCTGTGAGGCTTGACAGAGAGCACCTGTGATCTTTAAGTTATTTTGCTGTGCATTTTACCAAGATTTGGACTACATGAGACTTGTTAAGCCTGAAGTTTCTTTTCTAACTTCCCTTGAGTTAATGCGGCCAATGAGGCATGCAGAGTTATTTTATGTTTTAATTACGCTAATTAGATATGCTAATGAAGCTCACGCGATAGCTGCGTGATAGCTAACATTTTCATTGGATGTATATGTAAACTGTATTTTCTGTATCTATTTGTTTTAATCACTCTCTATGAGAATGCTCTGTATTACTTTTGACTCATTATGGTTTGTGTTTTTTATTTTCTCTAATTCTCACGGCATGTTGGACGGCATGTTGGACGGCATTTTTGATCACATGTTTGATCACATGTTTGATATCATGGATGTGCAAATAAATGCCCGCTACTCCAAGAACACTTTGAGCTTGTGCTTTTAACTGGAGAGGAGTTATAATATATGTATTTGCTCATTAATTTATTTCAAAATTGATTTCATAGGAATATATCTTAACTATTGTTTAGTTAAAGTTAAAAATCAAGAGATAGAGAGATAAGAAAAGTTGGTTACAGCAAGAAAATGTGGAAAAATTAATTACATGCCATCATGAAATCAATTTGATGTTTTGAAGGCAGAGCAATTTCACTGCCAATCAACATTAGGTTGGATAATACAACATTTGCCTGAGTTAACATGACTGCTGGTACAAACTGGGCCCACTTTCGGTCTACCATCTGAATACAGATCCAGAGAAAGATAATTGAGTCTCTATACACCTTTAATATCCACATTACTGCTGATTATTTAACAAAAATCTCACAGCACCAATAGTCAACTCTACAATATGGTCGTAATATCCACATTGAGGCATTTGGTCTAAAGCAGTGGTTCCCGACTGGTCCATCACAGGGTCCAGATTTCTCCTTAGTAGTGTTGCACGGTATACCGGTACTGAAATAGTACCGCGGTACTAGAGTATTCCAAATGGTACTATACTGCATTTGGAAAATACCGGTACTTTGAAATTGATTCAATTCATTAATTTAGTTAATTTATTTTACTCATTTATGCACACAAACGCCTTTCTTGTTCCTACTGGAGCACAGATTGCACAAGTGGTGTGTATGACAACACCTGTATCAACATCTGCAGCTGGCGCACGTGAAAAAAGACAAGAGAAAGTCTGCCTCGCAAAGGGAGACAACATGAGACAACACAAACTTGGTGAAACATTTGAGCAACCAAGCTGTGACATCCGTACCGAGGTACTTACTGAACCATGATTTTTTGGTACAGTTACACCCCTACTATTTATTGTTCTAAAGGTTTGTATCCAAAAGGACTTTTCCTTAGGAAAAAGTACCGAAAAGTATCAAAATTCATATTGGTATCGGTACCGAAACAAAGATTTTGGTATCGTGACAACACTGCTCCTTAGTCATCAGTTCAAGGTCCACACAGTTTAACACATTCAGAGTCATACTTGTGATTGACCATGCAGTCGAACTGTCTCTGTTGGGTAGCTGTCTGTTACTCACTCTACAGCAGGAAATGGCACTTGAAAATGAAAACTCGCTGTACTTCAAAATAAAGTGTGTTTTTTAACAAACCTGACACATTCATGAGTCACTTGCGGTCCAATCAGAACGGACCCATGACTCACTTCGGGACCACGACCCACCAGCTGGGAACCACTGGTCCAAAATATTGTGATGTTTGATTTTCTCCACATCACAAAGCCCTAATGTGTGTGACTGCAAGCATTAACAGCACCAGTGTTATAGTATCAGTCATTGAATTACCTGAGCTGCACTGGGCATGTTTTTACATCATCTGTCTCCACTTTGTGTTTTTGTAGGTACTTCTTACAAATCAAACCGAACTCTGCAGCAGCATTAATCAAGGAAATCAGCTCCACTCAGCGCTTTGTAGTTTTGGGAGCTGCTACAGGCTGAACAAAGTAACACAGGCTTGCTATCTTAACTAGCGCAGACCTGTCAGGAGTTTTTTTTTCTTTCACTTTCCCTGTTAAGTAGATAAAGTCTATAAAAGCTACTTAAAGTGTTTTCACTCTGCATGTTCAAAATAATACCCTCTTCTACTGTGAAAAGTTGATGTTAATTGACGACTCAGACCCAGGGCCTGGGTATTGCCAGATGTTTTAACACACGTCTTAAGCTGCTGACAAAGTGCATTTAATTTTTAGTCTTATTCTGGAAGTGTTGAACGTGAAGAGATCACTGTGCATATATGTTTCACACCGAGGCTGTCAGGTTTTTGATTCGTAATTTCACTGCTGTCTGGAGTATCAAACGGTGTTAAAACCAAGTGAAGAGAAAATAGTCCTCATTACTCTCCATCAAGAAAGTGTAGCTGCAGAGCCAGATGTGTAAATGAACGAATCCGTCTAGGTGGTGGAGCCGCGGTGGTTTGATGCGTGCAGACTGAGAGCTTTCAGAGTATGCTATTAACTACAGGGTGTGTGTTACTCACTGTACGAGCAGCCGTACACCTCCACTCTGAGGCCCATCCAGCCACTGGGGTTCCAGTCGAGAGGGACAAAACGCAGGAAACGCGTTCTCACGGGGTGGGACAGCTTGTTCTGGACAACGGCCTCTGAATTCACATTCCCCACGAATTTCTGCAGGAAAAAAGAGGGACAAAGATTGTGGTTATGATCAAAGGCTCCATTGAGAAATGAGTAAATGACCTCAGATCAGAAGGGAATATTAAAGGCACAGTTACACAGAAATGAGAGATACATACTAACTGCCAACCCTGTCACCGTAAACATTACTGGCACCCTCCCCAGCTGAGCTTTAACATTAGCTAGCTAAAAAGGTCTACTTTGCTGCCCTTCAGTTGACGGTACTGGATTGCGCACCAAATGCTTCTGCTGTGAGCTGGCTAGCGGCTTCGCTCATTCGGCGATGACTGCATTACTAGCGGTAATTGCCAAATGATAAACATGTTGACTACTCTCCAGTCTTCCCCCCAGGTTGGCCTGGTGAGTAAGCGGCTCAGTTTTGACCCTCTAACCCTGTTTAGCACTGTTAGCCCTGTTAGCACTGTGAGCAGTGTCAGCAGATCGCACTTCTCTCCCACAAGACTACAAAAAATGTTCTAGATGCTTCACTCCTGTGTGTGAAACGTTCAAAAGATCATGGAACTCACCAGTCTCACCAGTTCCTGCAATGCCACAGGTTGCAAACTTTTTGTGGTCATTTATTTGACTTTTCGCTCAGGCCTTTAAGGAGGAGTTTCCCCCGCCCCTTTAACTGCACTATTTGGTGGTTGACTGAGGTAGAGTGAAGGATAGGTATGGAGTTCAGGTCATCTCTCTGTCCACACTGCTAGCAAGAACATTGCTACATTTGGAAATGTGAGAAACTCCCATCATTTGATATGAGGCTGAAGGAATTATGTCATGTTTCACATTTAAGGAAAATTAGATTCAACCCGTCAAACAGAGAGGGACTCTCTTAGAAAATCTTACAGCTGATCATTAGTTTGATTGAAGGTTTAAAGTGAATGGGTAATGGTTAGACAGGTTAACTGTACCATGATGTCATATGTCAGTTTCCTTTCTGGTCTTTTGTTTTTTCTTTTGCTGTTGGTATGTTTCTTTCCGTATTTACACTGTTCTGCAAAAAAACAATAAGCTATCGTTAAATAGTACTGACAACACAGATAGTGGTGCTAACATAATTACGATGCAAAAGGGGTTTTGTGGCTCGGAATAAAGCCATTTACTCACCGGGCTAACTTATGGGGGACTGGAGGTGGCCACTATGTTTCTGCAGCAACCCCGTTCTGTCACCGGGCGGGCTTTACCAGAGGTAATAGCTGAATGAGCGGCCCTGCTAGTCAGCTCCCACCCAAGGCTAACATTAACTACCCAGTAGAGACCAGAGGGAGGGCAGTGGGCATGATGTTTCCACATGTTAATACAGTCCCAGAAAATAAAATAAAAGTAAAGGGCAAGACATTTACAACACAAAACATTAAATTTTAACCACCACTAAATGGATAGTGCTTTGAAACATGCCGCTAAACCTCTCTGAGTCAATGGAGTGCTGGACTAAAAGGTAAGGTCTCTTCTATTTCACATCATTTTGCATTTAAAAAATAAATTAACAGGTTGGTTATTGGTTAACGGGTGTCAGGCTATTGAAAGCAAAATTAACTAAAACTGACATCCCTTTTTTCAAATGTATTTTTTTAGCACTTTAAGCCCAACAAGCCGAGTGCCATCTAATTCCATTATACTGGAAAGAAGGCAGACACCTCAATGGCCGATATCTCCAACACTCAAATAGACACACAGCACCACAGGTATGAGAAAAATATGGATTTTTAATTCTGGGGGTGAACTGTCCCTTTAATATCTTCACCATTGAGTATAAACGTCTGCTTTTTTAGCTGAATACTTGAAATACAAGCACAATAAAAACCTAAATCCTTGAATAGCACAGGCAACAACAAAGTGCTGACAGGGCGAGCCCAAGGGCAATGTCTTCTTCCTATCCTTGGACATACTATTTGATGTAAGGTGATAAGAATCATCGTGTGGTGTTGAAATATGAGAATATCCGCTCAAACAGGTCCATGTGAGATGGAGGAAAAATCACCAGCGAGGCAGCCGGGGGGCAATAAGGGCTCTCGTATTGTGTTTTCTCCCTGCAGAGCTAAAAACAAAAACCTCCGAGTACAATTGCGAGATGTCATTCCTCTTTTTCTGTTTCACCCCTCCCCTACTTCCAGTCTGCATCAGACAAAGCCAGGGGACATAAACGGAGAAACAGAGAGAGCGCGGGGGGAAACAGAGACAAACAACCTCTCCTCTCAGCTGACTGATTACCAGCTACTTCCTAACCGATTCTAGGCAGGTGACATATCAAATCAATAAGTACTCCCACTATAAAGAACCAAAAAATATAGATCATTGACAGCAGAGCTCCAGGCTTTTGTGAGCGGTTCAACACAGTCAGACAAGCCCAATAATTCAACTTTCCGCAACAGCAGAGACACAATTACCAGCGGCAGAAATGACCATCCGATGCTTTTAGAAGCTGCAAAGCAGAAGCATCATTAAATGCACCAGGATGCTGCTTCTTGGTAGATAATCAAGGCAACAGTGTGACTGTTAAGGCTGTTATTGTGATTTATGCCACCGCTTTCCCATTTTGAGCCATTTACTGAGCGAAGCCTCGTGGCTGAATCTTAACACACGAAAACGAGCCAGGCTTATTTACACATGCACAGTAATTCACGTCTGCACAGGAGGGATTAACAAATGGCGCTGGGGCTTATACATTCGGTCAAAGCAAATGTAATACTTTAGCACTGCAAACAGCTTTTAGAGCAAACGAAACATCAGAAACACATTGGCCTTGGAAAAAAAAACAACAACCTACAACATACATATTCACAACACTTGGGTTTTCTTAATGCCATCAACCAAAAAAATCAAATGTAGCTGTCAGTGTTTTATGGAGACTGATGAAAGCACGCCGCTGTGCCTGTCACACAGGGCTCTAACCATGACCTTGTTATTTGCAGGCTTTGTGTGAGACATGCTGCGGTAGGAGACTATTTGATTGTTCCGCATTCAAAGGCTGTAATCTACAGTCTCTCAGAAGCTCAAACCTTCAGCATTTCTTTAGAGCACATTCATCTGAAATATTCATCATCAGATAAGCAACAATCAGGAAGAAAATATAAAAATGTTTGGAATAAAAACACCCTTACTAATTATTTATTGGTGGAAATCTTGGTTGATCTTCTCCACTGGGAAAATGCAGTTTGATGTGATTTGAGTGACAGTGCTGGCAACAAGTCACAAGACACACATGTGGAAACACATGACATCACCTTTTTCCAACAGAGCCGCACCCACTTCAAACAAGTGTGAAAAGCAATGATGAAAACACAGAAATATAATTATCTCTAAGGTGAAATAACCAGAACAGCTGTAACTTTGGCAGAAAAATGTGGGACGCCATTGCAACATTAAAGTAGATGCTGCAGTGTGTCTTTAAAAGCGTCATTTATAATGTTGACATTAGAATTTTAAATAGACACGGCTTCTTTATTTAATGTTTTAAATTTTTTTTGCATGTCTATTCTTTATGTTTAACCCCTATATTTCCACACAGATGCAGTTAAACACATGGAATCAGACAGACAGTGGACGGTGAAACAAATCACACATGACAATTTATTAAAAATGGAATCAAATATATTAAAAAAACAATAATTTCATGTTTATTATTCATGTAATTTTTCTAGTAATGACCAGTAATTGTCCAGTTTTCTCCCTGCCTAAGGGAGCTACATGATACTGGTTGTAACATCTGTCTCGGAAAAAATGCAAAAATTTAAAATATTTTAATTGTGAACGGCAATGCCGTCGCAATTACTGTTGCTTTTATTCTCTGTCGGCCCTTAAGTTATTTTAGCTTTGCTGTCTATTGTCTCCCTGATTCCATGTGAGTGCAGCATCCGTATTGTGTAACAGGGCCAATTATACAGCAGTAATATGTGTAATAAAGTCAAATGTACATTTATAATACTAAGTTTTATACAGTTCTGTACCCCTACATTCACCTTGGGGGTACCCCACCTACAAAGGGGTGTCTCCCACCTTACCTCTCCCCTTTTGCTGTTGTACTCCATGGGAGAGGTAAGTGACATTACTCTTGAAGTAATTTCAGTGTTAAGTTAAACTGTTTATAAGTTCATTTTACAGCCTAAACTTATTGTATAATATGGTAACATATTCCTGTGTTGCTTAATTTGTGTAGGGGCTCAAGTTATATGGTGTAATTGACAAAGGTTTTGATTCTTATCTCTTACTGTCAGGTATGTTTTCTGTGTTTTATTGTACTTAACTGAATGTAACATGGCCGCCCTTTCGTTGTTGTACTCCGTGGGAGAGGGGCTCAAGTTTATATGGTTGTAATTGACAGAGGATTTTGTTTTTATCTCTTGCTGTCAGAGCTGTCAGGATTAAACAGAGATTGCTTTCAAAAATATTCACGGTCTGGGCCTCTTTATATCAGCACAATGCAGACAACACCAGAGTCCACTGGTTGCAATTATACTATGTGTAGAATTAGATTCCAGAGGTCGCTAGGTAGGACTGTTTCCTACTTTCGTGATCAAACATTTCCAATAATCAATTTATAGTATAATTTTATAATTTTTAAGGTGATGACATCATAAAATATGCTGATACACATTCAAAGCTTCATCTGAAAACCTCAAAAGGAGCTTCATGTAAATAGAATAAAACATTTGGTACAGCTATAATAAAAATACTACATGTTAAAGTCCTGCGTTTCATTTATTTATTTTTTGCTTAAAAGTAAGTTTTATCTTGAGAATGTACTCAAATGTACTTAAAAGGATTCAACTGGCAAAACAGACAGTTTTATTTCATATCATAATTTGTTTTAATCTTTGCCATTTGCCGCCCACAAAGGAAGGTCTGCACCTTTAGTAACAAGGAGCCCTAACAGCACCATAAATGACATTTATTTGTTAAAGAAAGTTGATTAAATAATCATAAAAAGACTAACTGGTTTAATCAAATTAATCACTTTGTTTGAGGATTATTTTTAGGGTAGACTCACAAGTCAGTCTTTAGACGCTTTGCTTAACTGAAGACTGATGACTTTCTCCCTGATTTTGTGTTTAGATGGGCGGATACAATTTCAGAGTTTAAAAAAACTCCCTACGTTGCAGAACCAATAGTAAATCTACAGGGCGGTCCTTCGGTGGCTGAACTCTTGTGCTTGTAAACATAGTCCCACTAGAAACATGTGTAGCGGTACAAAATGGCTCAGCCGTGCTCACAGAAAATGCCGTCAAAGTTAGTGGATGTTTGTCGCGTTTGCGGCGACACATTCTCGCCAACTAAAAGAAATAAACATAAGCTTTTACAAGGCCATGACTCATCTGTCCAGACTATAGAGGGAATCGCCTTGTTGTTTACAAATACTTCCGGGTAGAAAACCAGCAGAGCTTTTAGCTATATATATAGCCTATATATCGCATTTTTCACATCACTGTATCACCGTTTGGACTAATCCGATGTTTGTAAAGTCTATAAACACAATAACTGAACAAACATTACTACATTATTTCTGTGTGCACGTTTAGCTGGGCTAACCGCTATTAGCCCTGTTAGCCGTTAGCAGTGTCTGTAATAGGTAATAACTCATTAAACGGTCCGTGAAAAAAATCTCTTTTCCAGCGGATATCTTAGTTACAACATGATTGAGCTAGCAAAGCAGTTTTGTGTTGCTATGTGTGGTATTTATTCAGTTTTAGGAAATCACGATGTCTAGAAAGCATCAGTGGCTGCAGCTGACAGGGACAGCTAACACTAGCACCAAAGCTAACATCAGGACGTCAACTGTTAAAAACCTCCTGTTGTCGGATACGACATGAAACTACTCCAGTTAGCTCAATCATGTTGTAACTAAGACATCCGCTGGAAAAAATATTTTCTTTACGGATGAGCACACGTTTGATAAAACGGAGTTAAATCTCTCGGCATCCATTTTCAAGCTCTCTGTGTGTTTGTTTCCTTGCGGACGAGAAAAGGGGGAGCGCACATTTCCAAGAAGGCGTGTCCTTTTCAAAAATGCAAGAGGCGTTGCTTTGTTGCCGGCCATTTTCGCCAGTGTGTTAAACACACTTTAGAAAGGAGTGTCCCCAGACTATCAGAAGGCGGAGATCTCTGATTGTCTGGTGGTGAGACTATTTTTAGGGTGATGATGTCATGAAATATGATGGCAGACATTTCAAGCCTCAATAGAAGTTTGGAGCGTAAACAAATGACATCACATACAGCCCTAGTTTGCTGTATGGTTTGTTTGATAAACAGCTTGTGAGACTGCCTCTTCTTATTTTTGCTATAACCATTAACCCCGTCTTTCCACTCGACTCCCATCTGATTGTCTGGAAAATCTAATGAAGCAAACAAACTCTGATTACGGCTGCACTGCAGTCATTCCAGCTATTCATTAGCTAACAACACTCACACACGTCAGTGTGAGTCATTAGTATTCAAGAGCAATACACGAACACCACTGAGGCTGTCCAGAGCTATGACGTTTGTTTTTTTTCCCCTCTTTGGAAAAGCTTGCAACAGAACATCCTGTGTGTTTCAGTTGGGACATGAAGTCTCCGAATGAAGGCCTGAGGGTGCAGAAGATTTTCCAGAGGTCCAGAGCACCAAGGTCGGTCCTTATCCACATAAACAGTCCTAACCCCACCGTGACTTCATTATTTCTATTTATGCTTCTGTCACTGTGGAACAGTCTCCCTCCCCATTCATTAAGACTCTTTACTCTTCCTCTCCAGTGATGAGCTCCCTTGTGTCACTTTTCCTTTCTGTTGCATACAGCACAGGCGCATACGTTTATTTTAATCAATTCACTGGGGGATAAATCCTGCTGCCGGCAATGAAGACGCAATAGTATGTTCCAAAAGGTCATCGGCCAGTTAAACAGCCTAGGGGAACTCATTGTGAGGAGAAAGCTACGAGTCTGTGACCTTGTCATGAGTGGAAATGCTGCAGCAATCCCTGACCGCCAGTCGGTCAGCCAGAAGTCCAGAGACCAGGATCAACAGGACCTCAAATATTTCCTGAATATATTAACAAGCAGCAGAGGATGCATTTTCTTTCTTTCTTTTTTTTTTTTTCAACAGCGCCTGTTGAGTTACATTTTGCATTATGGTTAGACATTGAAATATTGGCAGCCAGACCAGCAGCCCTGTGAGGCTGCACCAGACTGCATGAATACATATCAATATATAGTTATATGCAGTCTATGGGCTGCACAGTGATGCTGTGAGCGCAGTGTTAACATCTACATAGAAACTATCACAAGCGCTGTCCAAGGTGCTGAGGCTGGAGCTGTATCCCGGGTATTCACCAGTGAGCTCAGTCCTGCTAGCAGGGGAGTTAAATGGCTAAGCAGCAACCTCCAGGGCTGAAAAATGACGCCAGTGTGGAAGTGCTGTAACTGCACATCCTCCAAAGGCCACATGACGCTGGCTACATCGTCGAGTAAATCCCCATAGATGCCCATGTAGAACTCAAAAGTTAGACATGTTTATAGCTCATGTGCTCGGTCATGACGGTTGTATGGGGGTGAATTTAAAAATAAGTCACCCATTTGCATTTAATTAAGTTTTAAATTAAAAAAAAATCCAAGATAGTGGCAGGCAAAATGCCAAACTCCAGGCCACAGACCAATAGATGATGTCAGTGACAGTATACAGTCTATGGTAATGGCTAATAGTTTCCCTTCAGCCTCATCATTTGCCTCACTTTTTTTAATCTCACAATACTGCTGTTCTGGAAGGTAACTTCATTATTTAATTAGGTCAGCTTTCCTTGTCAGTCCTGGAATAAGCTATTTTTGTTTCTGTTTCTGTGTGGGCTTACGCAAAAAAATTTGGACATTTGAAATTACACCTGTGGCAGGTAGTCTCTATATACAGACTCTACATTCAGTGAATGTAGAGTCTGTATTTAAACCCTGGAGATCTTGCCTCCGGAAGAAGAGCAGAAGAGCCCTGGTTTCTGGTTGTAGGCTGTTTGTAGTCCGCGTGATATTGACCAATTATGTTTGAGCCGGCTGCAGTTGTTGCCAGGTTAAACGGTCCGTGCGGTGAACTAACAAGGCGGAACATAATTGGCATCACTGAAACCGAAATTCGCCTCCTCCGCCCAAATCAAACTGGAATGCCAAAAAATCGGGGGTCTGCCCCCAGAGGCTGTACCGCCATCTGCCGAAAGTCAGACGCCGAATGCAGCCGATGGGTTCCAAGAATGATATGGAGGTAGACCAGTTTTCAACTAGCTAGCAAGCTAGCTATTTAACTCTGTCATCTTGTCAATTTCGCAATCACAACAGAATTTAGTAACTTTCACCACTGCTTATTTTAGAAAGGCCACTTCAAGAAAACATGTTAGTTATTTATGAAATATAATTTGGGTTTAGACTGGCACACGTTTGCTACCAGGCACAATCCTGGGAAAATGAAGGCTTTCTAATGTTAGGGTGCTTTTTAAACTAGCTAACACTGGCAGCCAGAAACAAAATCTATGATCAATCGTCTGTTTAGTAACATAAACAACGAACACATTGTCCTGCGGTTGCCTATAGGCTGAGATGCCTGCGTGTTTCATACCAGGATGCACTCCCACGAACAAAAGGTCTTGCTCGTTCTTTCGCTTACTGAGACGAGACTAGGAGTTGCTGGATAAAACAAATCAGGTAAGATAATGTTAGCTAGGTTACCGAGCCATCTAGCTAGCTAGCTGGTGTTGGAGATGTATCATGCGAGCTGAGAGATGAAGCTCACTGAGCTGTTTCACACAAAACTATGTGTGATGGTATATTAAAACCCCACAAAACGGCAACGTTCTTTTTTAAAAGATTATTTGGGGGGATTTTTGGCTTTTATTTGAAAGGACAGTGGTAGCATGAAAGGAGGAAGACAGAGGGGTTTACATGTAGCACAGGTACCACAGGTTGGAATTGAACCCACAGTCAGTGCAGCAAGGACATAGCCTACCAGGTGAGCTACTCTGCACCCCAAAACTGCAACTTTCCTAACTTGCAAAATGATCTTTTAAATTGACAAACATCATGTGTAATTCACGACACCATTCAGACAGGATCAAAAATGTCTTCTTTCTCTTGCCATTGACTACAGTACATATTTTCTCTGAAATAAGGTGACATGGGGGACATGTGAGGGACTTTGCCTTTCTATACTGTACCAGGTACAATGTTGACCATGTTCGTCACCTTAGTTTAGGGTGTTCGCGTTTTAACACTTGCTATTAAGCACCAAACATAAAGTGCAGCGGAGACTGACAGATATTTGACATGTAGTATTGGATGTATTGGAAAAACAGATGTGATTAAAGTGCAAGATGAGAAGGCAGTGGGTCACCAAAGTCAGTAGTATTCATCTTCTGGGGACCTTAATTATCTTTTTTTTTGTAGCAATCCAGCCCACAGCTGTTGAGATATTTCTCTCAAAACCACAAATGTGAATCTCATTAGGCCCTAGAAGACGAGTCAGAGGACCACAAAGGTCAGTAAGAATCAGCTACCTGTTTTACACAGTGACCAAAAGACTGTTTGAATTCCTGTGAGCTCAGGCTGTATTATATTGAAAGCCCAATCATGAAACAAGATACAATTACTCAGATAAAATTAGAACTCATACAAACACATTTTAATCCTTGTTAGATCCCAATCTACCTGAACAGCTAACAAGCATGGAAATGAAAGTATAAATTCTCCCCTTACGGACAGGAATTTGTTTCACACATTTATTCACAGCTGCATTAAAAATAGATTTCTGAATAAGGCCTTTCAAGGATAATGAAGGTAATCTGGAACCCCCTGCTAGAATACATTCCTCTTCCCACCTATGAATATTTGCAAAGCGCATGGAGCTAATTCACCATGGAGTAGATTGCAAATATTACACAGGGAATTAGGTTAAAGCGGGATTTAAAACAGGGGCTCTGCCATTTTTAAAGAGTTTACTTTAAAAGTACCATCAAGCACTTTTTTTTTTTTCACAGGGAGAGACATTCAAGAGTAAGTCTTTGTAAGTCACTTTGAGTTTCACAGCACATGAGCCGATAAAGGTCCACATTTCATCTCTTTAAAGCTTCCACAGACACAAGTCATTTTCACAGATTTTCTCCCCTGGCTTTCGCTAATTAGGTTATTATCAGCTTGTAGAGTAGTGCCATCGTGTTGTTTCATATGTTCCTCTTGTACTTTATAAGTCTTTGTACAGAACGCCAGAGACCGGGAACAGACGGTGATGTCAATGCTATTACTCATGTAAGAGAAAAGAACCAAGTAAATCGTTAAAGTTAAACAAAGGTAGGAAGTATGGAAACTTTTTACCATTTACTGTGGGTTGAATGCCATACTAGAATTAATCTACAGTGTGTTTTTACTACTCCAATTCAATGATGGCTGTCATTGAGTTCTGTGACTTTAACTTTTTCCCTAGAACCATCATCAGAGAGAAATAAGCCCTAAAACCTGGAAATAAGTTTGCATTTTAGCACTTCTGGCTCCCTTGTCTTGGAGTCAACATTTTTTTTCGTGGCCTAAAAATACAGTCTGTGATTAGTGTTCAAGTTTGTTCTAGGACATAAAATACATCAGTAAATCCCCCACTCGTGAATTTTGAAGCTTTTACATGTGTGAAAGGAGCAGCATTTAGGATTTAGTGGCACCTGGAGGTAAGGACTACAGATTGCAACCAGCTGAAACTTTTCCCATGTGCCAAGCATGAACTCCCGGGTAGGATTTTTTCAGTGTTCAGTATCCATCCATCCATCCATCCATCCATCCATCCATTTTCAACCGCTTATCTGAAGCCGGGTCACGGGGGCAGCAGGGTGAGCAAAGTATTCCAGACATCCCTCTCCCCAACAATGCTTTCAGCTCCTCCTGGGGGACCCCAAGATGTTCCCAGGCCAATTAAGATATATAATCCCTCCACCATGTCCTGGGTCTGCCCCGGGGCCTCCTGCCAGTGGGACGTGCCTGGAAAACCTCTAACAGGAGGCGCCCAGGAGGATCCTGATCAAATGCCCGAGCCACCTCAACTGACCCCTTTCGACGCAAAGGAGCAGCGGCTCTACTCCGAGCTCCCTCCAGATGTCCAAGCTCCTCACCCTATCTCTAAGGCTGAGCCCAGACACCCTTCTGAGAAAACTCATGTGTCTGAGATCTCATTCTTTCGATCACTACCCATAACTCCTGGCCATAGGTGAGGGTTGGGATGTGAAGGACCAGTAAATCAAAAGCTTTGCCTTCCGGCTCAGCTCCCTCTTCACCACAACAGTCGGGCACAAGGCTTGCATCACTGCAGATCACTGCCAATGCTGCGCCAAACCGCAGAGGTCTTTTCCACCCAGAAGAAAGGGACTCAGTGATCTAAGCTTTAAAATTCACGAGTGGGGGATTTACTGACGTTGTTCAGCTAATCGCAGACAGGAGGCTAGACCAGGACCTGCCAGTGTGCGCTCAGATTTTTTTAGGATAACTTAAAATCCAGATGTTCAGCAGGTTTTTACAGGGAGCTGAATTATCAGCAGGGGTCTCTTCTGGGCCTTTTCCACTGGCACTTTTGGCCACGCCAAGTAAAGCCATGCTGCGCCAATTTACGTTTCCATTATCCATCAGGATGCGCCGTGCCATGCCAAGCTGACCTTCCCCTGAGTAGGTCCAAAAGCAAGTAGCGGTGACATCTCTCTAACTGCAGCCAACCCCCATTGACCGCTCAAACAAGCGTGTGTGTTGTCTCTACTCACCTCTGTCTGCAGGAGACCAGAGAGAAAGGTGTTTTTAAAGTCTCTGTGTTCAGCTTTGAGGACTTTTGTAGCTTCTAACTGAATCTCTGTGATTTGGAGTTCAGTTTCTCTCCTGAATCCTGTTTTTACTTTAGATATCTGCTTTATTCTTCTGATTCAAGTTTGCTATCAGCCGTATTAGAAGTTGTGTGAAGTTGCTGCCCTGTTGTAATGGGTACGCTAATCCCTGCTGCGCTAGGCTGATGGCCCAAACCAAACCAAGCAAAGCCAAGGCAGCTCATGACTATTAAAAAGGGTTATTCATCTCCAAAACAAATGAACATGGTGATTTAAAGCGATTAAAACACTGACTACAGCAGTTTCACGTTCAAAGTCGGTGTTTTTCTGATGCTCTGCTCGTTGTGGGAGGCTGCTAACTGCAGTGGCCGAAGCGACAACTCAAAAATGCATGACCCTACCTAGAGCCAGTGTTTAGTTTTTGCCAATCTGTTCTACTGTGGAAACACCAGTGCAACATGGTGGCTCCCTATGTAGATATAAATAGCTCATTCTAAGGTAATGAAAACACAATGATTCTTATTTCCAGGTGAAATTATACATTAAAGAAAACATACTTATTATATCATATTCCATTTCTGCCAATATAGCCCCTTAAATCCTACACACTGCCCATTTAAAGGTTCTATATGGGATATTCAGAGCAATATAGCAGCAAACCACTTCTTACTAATTAAAGATATATTGGAGTAATGGCGTCCTGAGCAGAGAATGAAGTCAAACTACCCCTGTGTGTGTTGTAGTCTGAGCTTCTGTGTTAGTGCAATAATCCAAAATGCAATGGAAAATCCCATTTGACTTTTGTTGAGGAAACCAGAGGGATCGTAACAAGCAGACTGACCAGCAAAAAAAAAAAAAAAAAAAATCATCCCTGCACCCCTCTATTTCTAATAATCTATTATGGAGAGCTTTTCTCTAGCTCCACCTTTAGGACAAACTTAATATTGTGTTATATTACGCTGTGCTGTATATGACTATTTTAAGCCAAACTACTGGAGGGAAAGTAGGAAATAGATCAAGGTTTGTTTGTTTCATATAATTTCATTTTTAAACACGGCAGCAGAGGAGATGCCAGCAGGACTGTCAACCTTTAGCCCCGTGTTTTTTATGGAGCTCATTTTTCCATGGAGCTAATTTGGCTCAGCATTAGCTAAGAATGGCTGAGAGCTAGCAGTCATATCAGCAGCTGCTGCTCTCTCATTAGTCCCCCTCAGTTCAGTTTCTGGCAGTGAGCCGTTACCTTTGAGCTTCACTTGTTAAAATGCCAGACGGATGTGAGTAAGTATCAGCCAAAGGTCTTGGTGAGCGCTGTAGTTAGTCAGCTCGAGAGCGAGTTTCAGAATAAGAGATTTGTGACTAATTGGCTGACATTCATTCTGCACTCTATAAATTATACTATAAATCCACATTCACATGTACACAAAACAAAAGAGGGGAGGAGTGGGCTTTGAATTGTCTTCGTGAGTGTGCATTAAATACACATCAATAAATATAAGGCTCAGTCATGCCTGGTTTTGATGCACGCCAAGTTTCGGAGGGTGAAGCCCATTTCGACTGGTATGATACAGCGCTGCAGGCACTGGCTGAGTGCTATATTAATTTTAATATTTGAAATAAGTACAGCACTCTCTCTTTGCTGTCTCATGGGTCACTTACAAAAGGTGATAGCTGTAGGTCATGCTGGCAATATCTATACATAATGTCTCTCTGCATAGCGCACAGCGGGTTATTCCCTTCCTGGAAACAATAATAAGAGGACTGACTGGATAACACATCAAGGAAATGTCTCAGTGAACTTCACTCTGTAAATATTTCATATGCTGCTCACTTCTATTTATGTTTTGGCACTAATTCCAAACAGAGTTGTGACACTTTGTCCTTGTTTGCATAAACAAAGTAATCTCTGGTTAAATATCTAAAATGACAAAAAAATTATGCAACGGTTTTGCCAGATGGTACATGAAATCTGGTCTGAGGCATCAGCAGACTAAGCTGCTGCTTAAGGTCCCAAAGCCCATCAGGGGCACCAAAAATGGGCAATATACACATATGAAAAGCTCTGCTCATAATTTAAGTGTTTCAGTACTATTTGTTGTTTCATTTTGACTCCTTCAAAACAAAGAAGGACATTTAATTGTTAAAGGGATTTGCAAATTTTGTACGTTTGTACACTGCAAAGTTCACTAGCTGTTTCTGGGAGTAAAAATACCAATGAATAACCAGAATAAATGTTAGCATTGTACATTTCTGCAAACCACAGATAAGTCATATTTGCACTTTACTATGTAGCAGATACGTTAAACTTAACATTTAGACAACACTGTGGTAATGTGGTTATATTTAGGCACAAAAACCACTTGGTAATGGTTAGGGAATTATTATGTTTTGGCTCATAACACCTAGTTCGGGGGGTGACTTTATCGGCAGAAAACACAGCAATTATTTAGTAAAAAGAAAAGATGGCAGGGGAAATACAGCACACAAATTCAACTGAGCTGGACAGCCACAAAAAATGTTCACAGGCTGAGATCAATGCCAAAAAATGTCAGTTTATAAAGAACATCCATGCTCAAAAAGAAGGACGCTCAAAGTGTAAAAAATAATAAAAAAGAGATTAAAAACAGCAGCAAATGTTTCAGTGCTACTGGCAGAGTGCTTCACAGAACAGATACAGACAGGTGTAATGAATCAGTCAGCTGCTGCCACTAATTAGATGAAATCAACTCTGAGGAGCACTAAGCAAAAAGAGCGACCACTTTTCTAGCCACTGTCCTGGCAGAAATATCTCAGTAAAAAACAACAGCTTTTTGTGGCACTATCCTGGCAGGAAATGCAGTAATGTTGCATTAGAAAAAACTGCTTTACACTGCACTACACCGGCAGGAAACAAAGCAATGTATTGGTAAAAAAAACAACCGCTTATTGTGGCAATATGTAGCCAGGAAAAGCAACAATGTCTTGGTAAAAAACAACTACTTTTTGTGCCACTATGTCCACAGGAAAAGCAGCAATTTCTCTGTATAAACAACAATTTTGTGTGGCACTATCCCAGCAGGATATGCAGCAATGTCTCAGTAAAACATACTGCTTTTTGCTGCACTACACAGACAGGTAACACAGCGATGTATTGGTAAAAAACAACCGCTTTTCATGGAAATATCCAGGCAGGAAAAGCAGCGATGTCTCAGACAACAACAGCTTTGTGTGGCACTTATGCAGACAGGAAACAGCAATGTATAGGTAAAAAACAATCACTTTTTGTGCCACTATCCTGGCAAGAAAAGCAGCAGTAAAACAAACGCTTTTCATCCTAAAATGCTAAAAAAAAAATAAAAATGTGACAGGTGGTGAAAGATCTATGCTCTGCGCCCTAAAAGCTGCAGGGAATACAGTGACTACTTGCTAAATCACAACCAGTGTTGCTGTTTGTTGGTCCCAAACAGTGGTCTTGCCCAGGTGTCACATCATCCACCATCCCCTCCCCCTTCAGGTGACAGTCACAGATGCACAATGCAACCATTTTCCTCTGCCACTTAGAGTGCTGCTTACACTCCGTGTGCGCTGACATGTTTAAAAAGGCTAGGTAGTTTTCTAAAAAAGATTTGTATTGTAGTTTTTAATAAATGTTACTCAAGCAGAGGTAAATAGTTTATGTGAGAATTATTTTCAGCTGCAGATTAATACACATTTGGTGCCTTGGTGAATATTCCCTAGAACAGTGTACGTGGGATAGACTCAAAATAAACAACAGTGCCTGCATTTACCATAATGAAGGAACATGTCACGGTGAGGCTCATTGATGTGTTTTCACCAGCGACAATGCAGCTCTGTGGCACAGAGGAAGAGGCTACAGTACATCAGACTTGGCTGCACAGACAATACGTGTTAGCAGGATCAATTTTTTGTTGGTTTCAGTCTTTTCATGGGATTTCTTGACAATAAAAAAAAATACAGAATTTGCCAGCCTTATCCTTTAATGCTCTTTTTCAATATCCGTGCACCATTTTCTACCCTTTCATTTTTTAAAGAAAAGATGTCCTCAACTTAACCATTCATTCCCCCGATGAATGAGTGCAGACATGTACAGACTTAGAATGAACATTCACTCTGCTCTTTAGCCTGTTGGGAGGTTTAATCAACATCTGTGTCATGTCAGGGTAACAGCGTGAAATTCTCACAAGGTTAGTGGAGAGTGGCGTCAAAACAGTTCGACCTGTATCAGAGTCACAACAATCTCATTTAACCTCATGTTTTATTGCTTGTCTAGTTCCAGTAGATTATTTAAAAAGATGTAGGAAGATAAATACTTAAAGAAACAACACTAGATGTAATGCACACCCGTTATGTCTCTGTGCTCTTTTAATATTTGCCTTCTTAAAAAAACGGACCATTCTGCCGCAGTGACATGCCAGTGGGCAACTACACACTCCGCTAATTGGACTGCCAAGTATAAAAACTCACATAAAAACTGTTTAACATCTTGTCAGCAGCCTTTGACATAACTGGGGCAAACACAATAAAGGATTAATAACATGTGCCAACATCCGGCTATTTTCTCAGACCTTGAGTCCTTGTACGTGCTGGCATAACAAGTTGTGACATTACATGGAGGACAAAAAAAGCGGTATAATAATTGCGTTGACACCAGACACTTCCCACGCCTTGGAATGTGTCAGAAAAAGTGAGAGGATGTGTTATCTGACTCTGGCCTGTAATGTCATCAATAAAAATTGTACACGGAGAACAGAGCATGGAAAAGTGATGACATCTGAAGTGACAGAAGTACATGTAGTTCTTACGGTCGATGTTTATGTTGATAATGTCTGTGGGATAAATATGGAGCTTGTTTATTAGGGAGTTGACGGACAGTTAATGTGGACTGAGCAAAGAATTATTGTCAACACAACTTCCCTGTGAAACCGCAAGTTATAACTTCTATATTTTGATTTGTGTATTGTGTATCTGTATTTATAGAAACACCAACAAAATACTGGCATTCTGCGCGTCAAAGAAACGTAAAAATCCAAAGTTGTTCCACCCTGGAACCTTTTGTTCCATGTTTTGTTTTGTTTTGAGATATTTTTTTGGGCAAAGGGCCACAGGCTGGATTCAAACCCGAGTCTGCTCTACCTGCTAAGCCACCGACGCCTCCATATTGTTCCATGTTTTTGTGTCTAAGTGACTAATGGGAACAATATTTCTTGAAACCAGTCCAGTATAGAGCGTAAGAAGCGGTCAGGCTGCAATGTACAGTAAACACTCAGGGCATGTTGGCACAGTCAATTTACGTCCATTAAATGTCCTTGTTTTTACCACTGACGTGCTCAGATTGTTATTGTTAGTGTCTGAGAAGATTGTTGAAAGGATTCCATCAGAGACAGACCTTTTTGATTAACCAGAAACAGCCAGGAAATTGCTATCTTCAAACCCACCAGACTCCATTTTAAAAAAACAGTAATTTTATCATCGTAAAACACACTTCATTCAAAGTCTACTGAAGCAAAATAAAACTCACAGAAGCCATCTTGGTTTGTCTTTCCACTCTTCTAACAGCCACCAGCTCTGGTTTGGTTGAAATAAACCCTTAATTCATCCAGTTAGATGTGAAAACACACTGCCTCCATACACGCTAAAATTACTGTTTATTTAAATGGAGTTTGGTTGGTTTGGTGATGGTAATTTCAAGGCTGTTTCTGCTTCAAGAAAAAAGACTGCTTCATCCAAACAGTGTTTGAATTGATTGCTTAGCCACTGGTAAGAAAGCTGCAAGCCTCCAAGGACCTGTAGATCTTTAGGTTGCAAACCTCTGCGTGGTAACATTAGCACATCATCAACATATAGGCTAATTGTGTTGAGTAACGTTAGGCTGCTCTGCTGTCTCAAAACCTACATGGAATTCACTCAAACATGATGGTAGTCTATTACATCACAGCATTAAAAGCTGCCCGTACTTTTTAACTACACACTGCTGATTTATGCCTTTTATTATTCTACTTCTTTTCTTATCCTGACTGTTCAATATATTGAGCCTGTTTTTATTTTATGTTACTGTATTTTCTCAATTTCTATTTCCCTTTTTAATCGACTGTTTTTATTGTTTTAAATTGTGTCTTGTTGCTTTTAATGTCTCTATAAAGCACTTTGAATTACCTTGTGTTGAATTGTGCTATACAAATAAACTTACCTTGCCTTACCTAGGGTACTGATATTATGGTAAATTCAATTAATCATGTCTATAGCATATATCAATATCAATAGCATCTTTTATCTGAGTTTAAATGCACTTTACAGGCTGGGGTAAAAGTTGTTTTCCCCCTCGCCAACTCTGATCTCACCCCTAACTTTGGCTAGACGCAGCCTGAATCTATGGAATAGACAAACATGTTTATTTAAAGGTATATGAACAAAGCCAGGCTAAGCTAAGCTAAGCTAAGCTAACTAGTATAAGATAAGCTAGGATAAGTGAATCCCGGCTGAAGCTCCACACTTAATGCACATAAAAGAGCAGTATGAATCTTCTCTTCTAAATCTCGACAAGAAAGCCAGTATGAATATTTCCCAAAATGTCTTTCTATTTCTCATAACTTCCTCATTTCATTATAAATACCAAAGGAAGACACTTTGTTTCCTCTACATGTGAACATTCCCACACATCCAAAATGGCTGAATGTCTTTCATGAGCAGAATAAAGCAAAAAATAGTCTAAATTCTGCTTGGATTCAATTGTAAACAGTGTGCAGCAAATCAGCGATGAATCAAAAGTCAAAGAGAAAGTTAATGAAAGCAAATCAAGTGAAACATCTGTGCACAGACTCACCCCAACTCCATCCTCATGCCTGTACTGTTTCCAGGCCCGGCCCGTGTCACTGTAGAGCAGGAGGTAACTGCTGACCCAGTCCCAGCTGTCATGACGTCCCTGCGTGGCCACAGCCGTCACCTCCATCTGCTCCCTGAGGTCCACCTGGAGCCACGGCTCCTGGTCTGTCACCATGGGAGACCAGCCTCCTGCTCCTGGAGGAGGGCAGAGAAATAGGGGTCCTTCAAACATCGATACTGTGGATAATGGCTGAATGAGTGTTGTGGTTTATGCTAAGTTGCCACACGGCTCAAGCTGCAAAAAATGTATAAACTCCTGATCTGAGTACGAGGAGTGTTTGCATATGAAAGGCTTTCAAGGTTAGACTCGAGTCGGCACGGTGGAGGTCAGCCGCCTCACTTCCTGGAAAATAGTTGATTCATTTTGAAATGTGTACAGCTGAGCTCCAGAACTTATAAAGAGCAGAATCCTGCGAGCTAAACAAGCTTACCCCTGCTCCACAAGGCTCCTCGCCACAATATTGAGCGTATCTGTCATTCTCTCTGGAGATCTGAAACTGGAGATTTTCTGTTCATATCATCTACAAATACACCTGCTGGTAACAGTTTAGCACCTTTTCCACATTCCTTAAAAGGTTGCCTTGTTAGCATTCACCATCTGTAGCTCTAATTAGAGTTTGATGGCACATATGAAGAATGTCCAAAGCTCATGGGAGCCGTTTCTTTTTACCTGAGACACTATAATTTGTATCAGAGGAGTGGCTGAGACGAAAGGAGCAGAAGGTAACAGCAAGAAAAATCAAAGTAATTAGATTGTTTCCTTTTCCTTTTATGACTAATTTCATTATATTTTCTGGTGGCGGCTGTAGCCATTTGATTTGCTGATGGCCGACTGATTCCTCAGGCTGTTCTGGGGACCAGCTAAAACTGCAGGACATGGCTATGATGTGGTATGAGAAAAGACGACAAATAAATAAACAACAAACCCAAGAAACACAGCACAGGGACCAAAAGGGACTGGCGAAGCAGCAATGGTCGTCCACTGAGAAATCCCTGCAACCCTGGAGCCATGGCAAGCCGTTTAAACATGTGATAGAAGCTCCACTCCTATCTGTAATTACCTTTTAGATATCCATAATAGCATTTCTCCAAGTCAAAATTGTGTTCTCACTCTCATCAGAGTGGCAATTAAAGATGACACAATAGCAAAAGAAATTGTATTTCAAGATAACTACAACTTTAATTGTACTAGTCAAAACTTCATTTAAGATATCTCTAAATCCTTTTAAAGTTTAAGTGGCTGTTTTAACATGTAATCGCTCGACTGGATATACATTGTAGATAAGTGTGATTCAGTCCCTCCTGGTCAAAAACAAGGGAAATATAAAAGATGGAACAGACATGACGACAGTGACAGTGTTCGAGGAGCCAAACTTTGGTGTCAGTCAACTTTAACCTATCAGATCTTTGTTGTTTCAGCTTTGACTAAAAAAATCCTCCCAGAGATTAAACCACACACATTAAGTGATGTTTACTGGCATCTTTTTTATTTTTTTATAAAAATGCATGTCTGTCCGCTGCATCTCAGCCTCTGCTGGACAGAGCCATGATCTGTTTGGAGACCAATAACAGGAAAGCAAACATGCATATTCAAATCAAAAATGTCAGTACGCATCATGACTCCCAAATACCTGACACCAAACTCTGGCTCAGCCGCGGCTTCCCTCCCACGTCACTGTTTACATCACACCCTGAGCTACACGCTTTGTTACTTGCTCACGCCCCTCATTGCCCCGAAAAAAGGCACATTCTGCATGAACAAAAGTAGGTAGGCGGCATTTTGCCGCACTCCCTGAATTGAGATTTTCCTAGGAAGAATGACGTTGTGGATATTTGAGATGTTAATTTTGGTGGGGAAGAATTGAATTACAGGTATCCACAATATATATAACTGTATCATTTAACTGTGTCATATTTTACTTCTAGGTGTTCCTGTTTCACCTGATTAATGTGTTGTAAATTTTAACAGTTTTTATTCATCATTGGTGCTTTTTTAAAAATGTATTAATATATTCATTTTAATTGTGGTTTTATTGCTTTGTACTTCCTGTTGCCACAAGTGTCTTTGTTTGGTTTTTCAGTGTCTTCGTGCATTTATTTCTCAATGTATTTCTGAGTTAAAATAAAGGTTGAACATGAACAGGAACATATATATATATATATATATATATATATATAGCAATTAAATGTTAAATACAGCTTGCAGAACTGGACCCCTTGTGGCTCCTGTAATTGCTCCTTGATTCAACTAGTGTGTGAAGATCTCACCTGATGTACACAGCTGATTTAAATCTAAATCCTACGCATACTTCGGTTTTCTCCGTAGTTTACACTTAACAGTTCATTTTCTCCCTTTCTGACCTCGTGCACAGTGCACATCCATCAGCTAACATGACGAGACAGTTTGTGTTTCATACATCACGCTCATAGTTTAGTGTTGCTGGCAGCGCGGTCAGGTCTATTTGCAGTGTGCACATTTGGTTCTAGTTCACCTTCAAGTCGTTTAAATTTCTTTTTCTTTGAGTTACCAGTGTAGAAGTGCTGCTGCTGTTTGCTGCAGCTGGAGGGGGATCTTTTCAGGACAGAGCCTAAAGCGCAGCTCTTAAAAAAGCAGCTGGGAGAAATTTTCCTCGAGGGCTTTCTACCAGAAAGGGATCTCTTGGTTAAGGGTAGGAAGGAATCATGGTTTTCCTTCAAATGAATGGCTTTCTTGTGTCTTCCATGTGCTCTTACAAACAGGAAGTGGCCAATCAGAATGTACCAAGTGCCTTCAACATCATGCGGAGAATGACTATTCTAGTCTATGTTAGTATATTGATGCTTTTGTTTTGGTTATTTAAACATATTTATACTGATATATCAAATGTCTTTTTTAAAATTTGTAGTTAAGGTGGTTGTGTTTATCTTTGTGTTACTCCTTTGTTTCGAAAATGATTGGATCAGCCATTACTTATGTTCCCATACTGTCATTGTTAGGTCTGTTAACATTTTTCAGTTAATCAGAAGAGAGGACGGCTTCTTGCCTAAAAAGGCATAAATGATCCAGGTTCAGGCGCTCGGGATGTTTTAAAAATTATGAAAAACATTTATTTCAACATTACATACACCAACACATTACATCAGATTACGCCATCCTCAGGATATTGTGACAAACAGATGCAGAGTAATTATAGCTGCGTTCATCATAGGTGTGCACAGGTAAGAACCTGTAACATTCCTGTAGGCCTCTAGAGGCATAACACTGTAAGCAGGAAGTCCTCTCACAGGTTGAGATGGTGTAACCATGGAAATACATACCAGGAAGCCAACATTAAAACCCAATATTTATCTTTTAAGTCAACAGCAGTCAATCACATAATACTATTATACGTCACTGTAAATTTATGACCAAGAAAATTACCATACAAAAAATGAAAAGTCCTCATTAGTCAAGGGTAACTGGTGTCTTTAGAACCTGGATCCAGTATGCCTCTCTTTGTACAGTATGAGGCATTTGATTTTATCCTCGCCCCAATGACTTCAGTACCTAACACTCTTAGGGTTGTATTATTTCCAAGGGTGGGCGATATGGCCGTAAAATGACATCACAATATTTCAGGGTATGTCTGTGATGACGATATTCTTGATGATATGACAAATTAGTGAAATACGTGATCTAGATTTACAGTTTGCCTTCAAATATTCAGTAAAAACTAAAAAATGATCTCTCATTTCTTTAGTTTGTGAACAACAACAGTAACTCAGAGTGAGATTCAGATTCTGTTACAATATTAATAGTTCAACCAAACAGAATCTACCACAAATTACACATTTAAACAGCTCCCAAATACAAAGAATGTCCCCTGGGATCTATATATATAAATCAACAGGTGATTTCCTTCTTTTAGTAAAATCCTAAATGATTGAGTTGTTTTTTTCCCACCTGGACCTTTATGCTCTGCCATTTCTCCTCTAATCATACACGCTGTAACCTGTGACAGGCTGTTATGATACCACAACTATCACACATTCACATATACAGAGTTTATTCACGTAGGTTTACATTACCAAAGGTTTATGACAAAATCACTTGACAACACCGACTCCCGCGAGCTCACAGTGAGAGAGGAGAGGGAGCGACGCTGTGCTGCTGCCAGAGGAGCCGCTGAATGAGTTCCCTCCCTCACATTCAGGACGCCACAGTTTATTCCACACTACTGAAGCTGCTCCTCTTTCTGGAACCAATGCGGAGTCGGTTATAATTTCACTTTCAGCCATGCTTGCCGTGGGTAACAGTATGACGTCAATATGTCGAGTTGAAATAGAAATATCACGATTTGAATTTTTCATAGGATATCGAAAAATGATACCAGTATTATCATGAACGAGATGATATGACACACCTTTAATCACTTTCACGTTGGCCATTGGATAATTTAAGTTTCCAGTATGAATGTCATACCTATGCTCAGCCACTCTGTCCCTCAGCCGCCCTTTCAGTGAGGCCCACATAGAAACAGCCACATCATTATTCAGTTTAGTTTTTCCCTTTATATGGGTGCAGACCTTCACTGCATATTTTGTTTACTATTTGATGCATTTTTTTGGGTAAACACAACCCTCACCTCAAAATCCTCACACCGACTCCTCTCACCTGTCAGCTCGGTCCCTCACAGCCGCTCTTAAGTCATTTTCTTTGCCATATCACAGTCAACGGGTTTAAAAAACATTGTTATGAAATTAGTAAGATACTTTAAAGCTTGTGTTTTTTTCCAGTCCGTCTCTCTCTCACCTCCTTAAAATAACAAAACAGAGCCCTTGTGAACTGCACCATGTGGTGAATGCGGCAAGTCGTCACAGCTCATTGCTCATTCTCACTACCTTCAGAAACAGCCCACATGACCACTGCGCAAATGGTTCATATGAGTGTTTTATGGCAACTGCTGGTGCGGCAGGTTGGCTGTGTGTACGGATATAATGACCATGCTGAAACATCATCTCTGGTACTCACCATCTCTCCTGTTAAGCTTGGCATTGTGGGCGGCGTAACTGACTGAGGACTGGGAGGAGCTCTGAAAGGATGAATGGGGTAACGTGGAGGCCAGAGGAGCATTGCAACTATCTGTAAGAAAAACACACACAGAGGCCGTTAAGGTCATTACATTCCTGTGTTTTTTATCTTAATGTATTTCACATGAAGAATGGCTAGAGGGGTTTCACTGCTCACTGTGCTTGGATTCATTCAGCTGATAGAAATAATTGAAAATGCATCCTTGAGGAGTTAAAGATGTTGGTTCAAAGTGCATCTTTACCTGTTGGTGGAGGAGTTTTAAAGCAAGAACTGGGGGAAAATAACAGGGCTGCCTCACTTATCCAGTTCTCAGGTACCTCAAACAGTCTATTAACCCATGCAGTGACCCTTGAAAATAGCACAGAAAACTCTACGGCTCCTTTTGTGTACATGTGTGTGCTTGTGTGTGTTCTTTTTAATCCCACAGTGTGAGATTACATCACGTCCAACAGGCAGGAACAGATTACGAGCCCAGTGATATAAACCTGTCAGTCTCATCTTCCCCTGATCCACCTTGCCCGCCACAATAAGAGCAGCAAGTCGAACAACAACAGCCTCTCCGCTGTTTGGCTTCACTTGAGTGCAGAGCTGCATTAAGGCCCGTATCTGAGAACATAATGAAAACTGGCACCAGCCTGATTACAATTATCCCCGTACTCTCTCCATCAGCGTGCAGTTCGCTCCTCTGAGTGCGAGAGGCTTTTTGTTTTTGGATGCCATTTTACTCTGAGTTCAGATGGATTCTGAGCACATCTGGAGTGGCAATTGGCCATCCATCTGGTAGACAAGAGCACAGCAGAACTGACAGCATGAGCTCGCTCTCCTTTTGGGCGTCCCACCGAATTTCGACTGACCTGATTTGAGTGCTCTCAGATCGCTTGCCAAGAGATTTCTCTAATCCTGATTTCAAGTGTGACTAAAGTGGATCGAGCTGTTTAGTCCAAGACTCAAATTATGGCTGAGCCGCAGTTGCAGATGTTCATTGGGGGAATGAGAACAGCGCCATGTCGTCTTAACACAACACTACGGCAACCAGGGTTATTATGCAAGCACAGCACAAACTCTTAATCTGTCCAAAGTCTCCCAAGTCCTACTTTTGATCCCTCAAGGATAACACTCGCTCTTCCTATCTTCTTTTCAATCTGCGGCCACCCGTCTTTTCTTGCATGATGCAGCTGACAAAAGCCCAGACAAATGTTTTGGTCTTTCATTCAATCCACCCTTTATGTGACTGTACAGAACAATGAGACCATGACAGCTGAGAAAAGGTGAAAGAAAACAACCCAGTCACTGAAGCAGATATGTTGACATGGTTCGACAACAACACTGTGGTGAACATGTGGTTGAAATTGGGCATAAAAACCACTTAGTTAAGGTTAGCGAAAAGATCATGTTTTGGCTGAAATACCCTGTTTTGAGGGCACAATCCGTGCAGGAAACGCAGCAATGTCTCAGTAAAAAACAAACACTTTTTGTAACATTATCCTGACAGGAAATGCGGCAATATTTTGGTTAAAAAGAACCATTTTTCATGGCACTGTCCTGGCAGGAATGCAGAGATGTCTCAGAAAAAATTACTTCTTTTTGTAATATTATCCTGACAGGAAATGCAGAGATGTCTCAGTTAAAAAGAACTGTTTTTATAACATTATCCTGACAGGAAATGCAGCAATGTCTTGGTTAAAAAGAACCATATTTCATGGCACTATCCTGGCAGGAAATGCAGAGATGTCTCAGAAAAAAATACTGTTTTTTGTAACTTTATCCTGACAGGAAATGCAGCAATATCTCAGTAAAAAACAACTGTTTTTTGTGGCACTATCCTGAAAGAAAATTCAGCAATGTATTGGTAAAAAAACAATCCCTTTTTCTAACATTATCCTGGCAGAAATCATGTCTCGGTTAAAAAGAACTGTTTTTCATGGCACTATCCTGACATGAAATGCAGCAATGTATTGTAAAAAAAACAACTGCTTTCCGTAACTTTATCCCGGCAGGAAATGCAGCGATGTCACATTAAAAAACAAACACTTTTTGTGGCACTGTTCAGACAGGAAATGCAGCAATGTTTGGTAAAAAAACAACTGCATTTTGTAACATTATCCTACCAGGAAATGTAACAATGTCTTGGTAAAAAACAACCACTTTTTCGTGGGACTATCCCTGCCGGAAAAATAGCCATGGTCACTGAAAAAAAACAAAAAACCCACATTTGAGGGCCTAAAAGCTGCTGGAAACGCAGCCATGTCTCCCTAAAACCAACCTGTTGGGTTTTTCATTGGTCTCAAACAGTGATCTGCAGCTTAGCAGGCATCTGCACCTCCAAAGACAAAGTCATTCACTGCCTCACTTTAGAAATGTTAATATAATAAGATGAAATGTACAAAAATAACATATTTGTGGTTTTCAGAAACACACGGCAAAATTTTCCTCTGGTGTCTGGTTCTTAAAGTGACAGGTAATGTGCTGAGACAGTTTTTCCATCTGCAAAATGTGTGTCTTACAGACCCTGTTGTTGTTTACAGATCTGGTCTTGAGCCAAATGCCTGGCTGTCAGTCAGGGAGACTTATGGATGGAGGATGATTTGCCTGCAAAGCTGCTCCTTGGCCTGTGGGATAACCGAAAATCCTCTGAAGCTGACTCACGATCTCTACCGAAGGCTCAGGGGCTTGAATCTTGCAACCAAATGAACCCAGACGTGCATCTGAATGCATGGACATAAACACACGCACACAACCGCTAGCCGAGAGGGAACACTTAATCTCTTTTGAAATCATAAGTACACCGACTGATATCAAGAGCTTTCAGTTTCAGTCACAGAAGTGCTAGGATGATGCTTTTTTTCTGAACGGACCAACAGTAGTCCGGCACAGAAGTGTCATGTTGATGCTCTGGGGTTTGCGGCACACCGGAGGTTATCACTGATTGTGCCGGTGATAAAAATAATAGATGAAAAAGAGCAGCGCCTACACGCTGACTCCAAGCCCGCAAATTTATTTAGTGACACACATAGTTCAGACTGTAATCAAAGTGTTGTCTCTTTAAATTACATTTGTGGTTTGGACTCAGCGTGTCAATAGAGGATAAGGCAGGTGTTATTGCATGTTTTTTTGTCTCCCATAAAAACACCAACATCCGATTGCTACTTTCTGACTTCCCTGCCCTCTCTGTGACATTCAACCCAAAGCTGATTGGTTCCTACGAATGATGTAAATCTAATAATGGTTCAAGTTTTATTTCTGAAGAGGTGAAGTAATTTCCTGAGATGGCTGGGCACTGTGGATTTTAGCAAATGCTAAGTAAAAGTGTTCAATGTGCAGTAAAGCCTTTCTGTGACAGTGTTTTACTGTCATAACCGATGTTTTTGGATTAATATTACTGCTGCTGTGATATGTATGTTGCATTTATCTGCTGTAGATGTGCTAATTATAACTCCTTCATATACTGCTGGTAGGGCTGAGCAATATAACCATTTTGATACCATGACATGAGACTCGCCGTTTCATGCATGAACTATGACCACTTCAGTTAAAACTGTTTCCATAGTGTTCTTCATCCTCTTTAGGCATGAAAAAAACAGAAAGAACATATTCATTTTTGAAAAGATGCATTTTTTAACCCTCAAAGACCGAGACAGCCGCCCACGCCTAAAAATAGCTATTGTTCTTAAATGTTTAATAACTTTTGAACTGTTAATCCTATCCACAGTCTTTAAAAAGTCACATAAAGTGGAGAGATTTCTTTGTTTAGGCATTCAGATTCTGCAGCACTGATTCACCATGGAAAACCTCATAGTTCAGTCCTCTGAGCCAAACAGCAGTGGCTGTGATTGCTTAGTACCGCCCACCCGCGTTCCCATAGATTCAAAATTTCGCTGTGGTGGTCCAAGACATCATCTACTCCACCAATCAACATGGGTTTTGGTATTGTTTTTCGGAAATTTGAACCAAGACAAGGTAGGTGCGCTTCCTTGAAAACGCTCAAAAATAACAGACCAAGATGGTAAAATGGCGGTGCACAACCGCAGAAGTGCTGGTATTATTTTTGTCGAACGAGTCGCCTGCAGCTTGGCAATGGATCCTTGTTAGGTTCTGATGCAGACAGTTGATGCAGCAGGGAGGAGTACAGACAGGAGATCCATCAGTTTGGAGAATATAGGTATGTAGAAATATAGGTATACACCAGTTTTTTAAAAAAAAAAAACAGCAAGTATAATAAATGGCTGTAACTTGCAAAGGGAAGGGAAGGTGTGGACCAAAAGTCATTTGGAAGTCCAAACATCTAACTACAACTTTCTAAATAACAATAATGAAAAAAAAAAAAAAATCATCAGGAAAAAATCATTTAAGTTTATCCATTATCAGACAAAGCAAATGTAAAACCATGGCTTTAAATGAATAGACTGAAACTTAACGTTCTCTTGAATAAAATGATGTATGGCACTCAATGTAGACTGCAGGAATGAGTTAGAAAATCAATATAAACACGGGAGAGTCAGGCGCCCTTGAAATTGTTCTAGGTCTTTCTGGGTTAAGCAGTTATTCATACGTCCACTCAAGTGGACAGCATGCGTTAAAGTTTTCAACTAACCAATTAATAAACTGACACATTAGGTCAAAACTATAAATACATATGTGTAATGCTGTTAAAGCAGCTTATTCATATATTTCAGCTAATACTGTCAATGCAATATAAGTGTTAAACCTTGCTCCTAACTCCTCAGCTTCTCCTCTTTTTCTCTCTACTCATCCACTCTGAAGTATTTCCAAGAACAACAGAGCTGCAGTAATTGTATTAACTGCAGCTGAATAATAGCCAGCATGATGCATGATGTCCAGTTTAGTGGACAGATGATTAATCACACTTTCCTCCTGACGTAAAATCAATACTTGGACATTTCAGCAATTGTTTCCCTCCTCAGTTGTTACTTTATGCAGCCAAATTTTACTGTGTTTACTTTCAGAGGTCTCCTACTATTGAAGAATGGCAAGATATTCCTGAGCTCCCTGAGTGTTTGTGGCATTCTGTCAGCCATCTTGGTTTTGGGTCCAAAGGACAGAGGGATGTCATATGCAGTAAAGCCCTCTGAGACAAACTGAGATTTGTGATATTGGGCTTAATAAATAAAATTGTAACTGAATTGAATTTAAACTGAACTTTTTGATTTGTTTCTTTTAGTGTTTTATTGTTTTTATTATATTTACTTTTATTGGTATGTTTTTCTCTTGTTTTTATCTCTGTTTCTCAATATAAAATGTCTTCTCTTCATCTTATCTCTTGTTAAAATTTCCCTTAATTTTTGTCTCGCCTTAGTTAAGTATCACTGTTTTGTTTTTGTTTTTTATATTGTGCTAGAGTGTCCTGCTTCTGCTTTGCTTTGTTTGTCAAAGCACTTTGTAAAACTGTTTACGAGGGCACTATATACGTAAAGTTATTGTTATTAATATTAATATTATTATTATCACTATTAGTATTATTAAATGTTTAAAACTGGGTAAAAAAAAAGCTGAAAAATGGTCCGGAAATGAGCTATACACAAAGAAGGCATTCCTGCATGACAAAAAGATGCAAAGCAACACAATGAACAGTTTTTGCTACTAAATGTTAAATAAACGTTTTATCGAAAGGATGTAATCACCAATATTTTAGTTACATATGTATTTCTTCTGAAAATGAATACAATGTTGTGTTGTGTTCCAAAGTTGTATAATTGCCTAGAGTTGGTTCGTGTTCTCACGGCAGCATTTACAAGCGGACCAGATCAAATGCCTTGTGTGAGAAAGCTGCTCTTGATTGGTCAGAATTTCCATGTGGGAAAAATCCAGGAAGTAAAGCAAACATTGAAGAAGAGTACACTTGCAAGATAAATGTGACACTTTCTAATGTCACAATGGAGGGACAACTACGCAGGTTGATTTTAGCGCTGCTCATCGTGGACTATATTGCTGTCATTGTTCATTTTAGTCAAACCATACAGTTTGAAAACGAGGCGCGGCTCCAACTAGAAAACAATGTTTTGATGCATTGGATGCAGTATAGGAGGGGGCACACATTAATAATCCTCCAGGACTGTAACATGCTCATGTTTAACCCAAACAATGTGTCATGTGACTGCAGTTGGTTCAGATCCAGGTCGGAACACCTTCTCACCACAAACGAACCGCACCAGAGTTCCTTTGTAAGAAGGTCTCAGTCTGGTTGTTTTGGTGCGCACCTGAGTGTGACTGCTGTGTTCTCACCTGCTCAAACGAACCGCACTTAGGGGGCAAACAACTCGAGCTCGATTGAACCGAACCAAACAGGGCAGGTGAGAAAGCACCCTTAGAGATATTCTTATTTTCTGAAGTGATCAATATATATTTTATAACTAAAGCTGTCAGATAAATGTAGTGGAGTAAAAGTACAATATTTGTCTCTAAGATATGTTGGATTACAAGTACATAGCCACGTTAAGGAGAAATAATCCTGTAAAGTGCAAGCTCCTCAAATCTGTTTTTAAGTACAGTCCTTGAGTGGATGTACTTCGTCACTTTCCAGCACTACATTAAATGCAGTGTTTGTTGGTGTATCGACTCAACCACACTGTACATACAGCCCTTTTTCCAATGCTCTTCTCTGCTCATTAGCAGGCCCGCCTTAACCTGAATGCACAAACAGATGGTGCTCCACAAAGAAATCAAACTCAATTATCACAACAAAGTGCCATTTGTAGCACACATGGGCTGGATATTTTAAGCTCTAGTTGCAGAGGCATAATCACACCTGAAGACAACTACACGCCCAAATCAAATAAACACGGCTTACCAGATATGAGGAAGCCTGAGTTTCCTCTTGGATATCGAGTCAGGGAATGTACAAACAGTTGGGATATGAGAAAATGCCAAAGGGATTTCCTAAAAATAGAACATGCAATAGAGATAGTCCGAGGGTAGAGCGGAGGGGAGCAGACTCCTCCATCTGACCTGATCCTCTTCTCTGGGTGGATCAAACTCGTGTGATTAAAGTTACAGCTGCAAAAAATCAGACTGCAGCTCACATACAGCATCTCCCGAGACTTTGGGTGTTGTAGAAATTTTAAGTGACACCAACAGGTCTCAGCGGCCTGTAACTGACACACACAATATCGTCACTGTGTCACAGAGGTGTGCTGAGGTAATCATAGTTGCTTAAATGAGGCAGACGGAAACTGATGATTGGTTTACTGATCTGTAGCAGAGGCTTCGGTCGATCGCTCAGAGTAGGTGACTTAAATGTTGATGGAATTTAAGTACATATATGCACATATTCCTGATGCACTTGTACTTCACTGGAGTATTTCCATTGTATGTAATTATTTAGTGGACATACTGCACGGTTTGCTCATTTACATTAATTTCACAGCTAAAGGTACTTTGTAGATCAAGAAAAATATATGATTGTGATAGATTAATTACAAAGACGTATGGAAAACATGACCAAATATAACATTAAAATGCTGTTTACACCTTAAAGAAACAGATACTTATCTATAGTCAGTGTCTGTATAGTCTGTGCTCTCTTCAAAGCCTCCACCACACAACTTATATACACTTATATATATATAGCATACACTGGAACTGACATTGGAATTTTTAGGTGGTTAGAATACATTTTCAAGTGGCAACCTGGGCTGCAGAATGAAGCCAATGCAAGAGTTCACTTCAGTTCCCTGTCGGAAAGGCCTGTCTTATGGCAAGTTAAAGCGATGAAAATATTCTATATATAGCGTACACTGAAACTGACACTGATTTTTTTTAGGTGGCTAAAATATGTTTTGCTCAAGCCAACGAAGAACTGCAGTTCCTCTAATGGCCACTTGAGGCTGGCTCTAAAAGCAAGTCAGTCCCCATTGACCTCCATGTTAAAATGTCAAACTTTACGTCACTATAGCTAATTTGAACATTCATGACAACTGCACTGAATTTTTAAATAACTCACTCTTTTAAATGTTATTAAGACATCAAGTTCTTCAGAATGAAGAGCTTGGCCGCTCTGAGCGACAGGTGGGTGCCACGGAAAATTAGGTAACCTAGGTGGCTGTCGCTTAGTTCATGATAGTTAATTATAACATTTTGGGAACCCAAAGCAGTCTTGTTCAGAGTTTAATTGTACTAAAAGACCCTCTAAGAAGTTGGGTGTTTAGTTTTTCTGGTAAGCATGCTTTGTTTTAATGGTTTTAAGCACGTTTTTGCTAGCTAAAATTAGCATTATCACCATTAACCATAGCTGTAAATGCACTGTGCTAACCAAGCTAACAGCTAATGTTTGTGTTATCGCCACCCCTTTGTCCAAATATGGTCACCTCTGGCTCCATTATTTTATACATTACTCGATTATTTTTCACTGACTGCTCAGTGTGCCTCCTGCTGTCTCTTATCTTGTTGTATTTTCTGTATAATGTTAGTTTAGTTCTTTTGTCTACTTTTGTCTCCTTTGTTGTCATTGTCTGTTTTTCTCCTTAAGTTGAGAGGAGGTCCATTTGAATAAGCCTCTGGCTTCTTGACCTCTCCGAACACATTTCCTTTTTTCTTTTTTTACTATTCAGATTTTATGCCGTTTTATGTGTGTGCAAAAATAAATAAATAAATCAAGTAAAATAAAATAAAATAATACGGTAGATGGTTTAGCTGCTGCCCCCATCAACAGCAGTAGGCTCCATTCTCAGCTTCTGACTGGAGGCGTACTAACTGTCATTGACTGTATGTAATACACAGACTATGGACAACTACCTCACACAACCCCACTTCAAAAAAATCTGAACAGTTGTTTCAATGTGTATATATATATATATACATATATATATATATATATATATATACATATAATAGGAGTGTAATGGATACATATTAGTCCTGTTCTCTGCACCTGTGACCTGTATGTAGTGATAGATATTTTATGTAAAAGCCTGTATTCACATTAAAAATCAATCTAGATGTCTTGTACTCGTAATGGACGAGACTTTTAAATGAATGCATTTTTACTTTTACTTCAGCAAAGGATTTGCATTCCTCTCCCACCACTGCTTATAACCCCTGAATAAAAGCAGTTGATCCACGACAAGAAGGAGTTCATGTTGTAATATTTGCAAAGTATACATGCTTGTTTCAATACAACAGATTTAAATGTTTGCTTTAATATTCTGCCAGTCCTTTTTATTTACAGTAAGGTCTCAGAAAAATAACTTTAAATCCTGAATAACTACAATGGATCTCTGAGAGCCGACATGTGTGCGTCCTTGCACATTAAGTCCTCCGTCAGCGCAGAGCTGAAAAAGCAGCTGGTATTTGTGTAGTGGGCTGCAAATGATGTTTTATTTGCCTTAACAATTTAGCTTATTTTTTCAATTAACAGATTATTCATACATTTATTCATACATACATGGTGGTCCAAGGAGAGCAAACTGCAAATAAAAGATAAGGATAAAACTGAGGAAAGCATTAGCATTAAACTCAATCTGAAACACAACAAATTGGGATGATAAAACCTTAAATGCTTTTAAAAAGTTGCCACAGCTGTATGTTTTCAAACAGCTCAGTTTTTCTGAAAAAGTCCAAAAAACAACCCCTCAAAGCATAAATCCACATGACTGTGAAACACACAGTTTGTAATTTCTAGCTGATAAATGAGCTGAGCGATTTATCAAAGTTGTCATCTATTAATGTTGTGTGAGTAATTATTTTGACTAATGCCTCACAGAACAGAGTCGACACGCCAGAAAGAGATTATTAAAAGCACAGAATTAGTGACTTCAATATTCCCCACTTCAACCATTACTTCACTGGTATTGATCAAAAACAGTTATGCTAATGGTTTGGTTTTATTCTGTAAATAAACACGTCAAAACAACCTCTGCACAACACATGTTCACACTCTTAGAAAAATGTAAATAATCCGCACGGTCAATATGTATAAATCATGGTAATCTGCGACTATAGAAACACTTAAAACCAAATAATTCACCTTTACAGCAGTGATTAACACCACAGGAGCAAAGGCAGTCTGTTGGAGGGTGCACAGGTTCAGTCAACACAGACCACAGAGTCAATAATATCAAAGGGTGCAGTGATAGTATCTGGTAACAGAGCGGCCTCAGACCTCTGTGTGGTATCGATGAAGCTTCATATGATACCTTGCATGCACTAACAGGCTTTGGGGCTCAGTGACCTCTGCTCGGCCATGGCCCGAGCCGAGCAGAGGTATCGGCTGACAATTAGTCCCAAATGCTGGCTGAATTCAAGGAAGCGCGCGTCGATACAAATGATTGAGAAGCACGGCGCGGTTTACTGTAGCACTTCATTTCTCTGAACACTGCATATAATCTAAAGGGACCTATAAGCATTTACAGGCAGCCTGCGGGATGTTTTACTGGGCGATCGACAGCTTTAGTGATTACACACATCTCATCTGCCAAACATTAATTATTCAACTCTCATTCAGGGGTGTAGTGAAGCAGGATTTGTGTTAATTTTCTGCAGGATTTCCTGGAGCATTTTACAAAACAGATTGGTGAAGACAAGCTAATAATCTTGTTAACAAAGGGCAGTAATTGGTGCTGCTGTGGTAATTACAAAGGTAGTACCAATTAGGGGCTAATATCTTGGTTATAACTTCAAATATTTGTGGTTTCAGGGTTGAATTTATGAAATAGGGTAACACTAGAGTGCTAACAGTGCGATTTCATTGCTCGTGCCTCTGTGGCAAAGTGGGCAGTCTGCTTTAAAATACGGCTTAATTGAAATCAGGTATCATCTGGATATAAAGATATCTATAAAAGCATTTACTTCCGAGTAAAAAGAACCAATATCGATTTAGTAGTCCGACTTTGGTGGAGACAAGAGGAAAACATCTGTGGAGAGAGTGGTTTCTCATGAAGAGGTATGGATTTTTTAAAAAAGAGGCTTTTGTAACTGCTTTTTTTTCCCCTAGAAGGAATAAAAAGTTCAGGGAGTTTCACACCAGTGCGAGAAGTTGATTGAGTTCTGGTCTTATAGCTTTATATTGCGCTCCGTATGTCAGTGTGGACGTGCATGGGCAGTCACTCAAGACAAGACACATTTATAGATATGATGACTGTGTCACGCTGCTGCCCTCCATCTGTTTTGAGATATTTATTTGTTCGAAGCTGCTGCAACAGGCAGGAGAAGCCACAACAACAACACACAGTAAAACCATATGGACATACTGTGAGTATATAGACTGATAGACGACTACCAGCAGGGGCCTAATTTAAGGTGGAAGGCACAGGGAACATGTCTCCTTCACTTTTCTAGAAAGCACTACAAACCCTTTTCACTGCAGACATTTTGGGCTATCACAGAAACGCACAGGCGTTACTAATGACACTAATAATGGCTCTGTTCTATTCAAACAGTGAGTGTGAGTGTGACAGTGAGCGAGCATGCACAGTACCAGGACCCTGAAACCAGAACAGCGAAATGGAATTCAGCCATCGTTAATTTCATTATGTGTTTTCCTGCTGTGACATGTAAAATGTCTTCCGCTGGAAAGGCAGTATTGGACCCCTCCATTTTCACAGCCCAGAAACTAACGTTAAAAACCAGGATTACCGCCTCTTGTTTGTATGCCTCCGCCAACAAGTCAAGCTGCACACACACTTCACATCCAAGTCTGTGAAAACATGGATGCTTCACTCACATCTTCAATTTGGCAGCACAGATCTACACAATCACAGTTTCAAGGTGGACACAAGATTAGAGTCACTGATTCAGTATCAGACCAAATGTCTCCCCTTCTGTGCCTAAGATACGGTGTTGAATAATCACCAGAGAAGTGTTTTTGCAGACCATTATGATGTCACAGTGAAGCTAACCTTTGACCTTTTGGATATAAAATGTCATCACGTCATCATTTTATCCTGTTTGACATTTGTGTGAAGTTTTGTTGTAATTAGCGGATGAATTCTGAAGTCATGGTCAAAAATGTTTTGTCAGGTTATCGCGACTTTTGACCACCAAATTGTAACAGGGCGTCTACAGGTATCAGACAGTTAAATTAAATGCTTTTTAAGACCAGTTCAAGACAACGTTTAAACCAAATTTAGGACAGATTAGATTAGATTAAGGACAAGTAGTATAATGTGGTCTTGTGCAAAGGTAAGTGCTATGTAGGAATATAGTTAATAGAGTTAGTAATGTCAATCTACATTTTGCCAACAAGTAATTGCAAGTGTGAAGTAAAATGACAGTATTATAATTTTTCAAGGATTTGTAGCATTAGAAATGTGCACTTTTACATAGAAAGGCTTCACTCACTTTCACAAAAAGAAATAAAAAAAAATAGATAAATGAAATTAAATAAAGTGTTTGCAGTAGTTAAGATCTCACAAATTCAAATTTAAGACAATCTAATGACTTATTGTTGTAACATATGACCTTTTAAGACCTTTTAAGGACCTGTAGACACCCTGTCTGATCATTTCATCCTTTAGTCCAAGTGGACATTTGTGTCAAATTTGAGGGTTTTCCCTCAAGGCCTTATTTAGATTGAGACGTCTACAAGGTCACAGTGACCTTTGACCACTGAATTCTAATCAGGTCATCTTGGAGTCCAAGTAGACATTTGTGATAATAAAAGAAATTCCCTCAAGGCATTCTTGAGATATTGCTTTCACGTACAGACGTCCCGAAAACACGAACTCTGATCACAGCGAGACCAGCAGACAAGGTTGGAGCAGTGTTTGTATCTTGTAAATTGTAGGAAATTACGCAGATTGAGATTGAATAGGGAGTATGGAAATAAGAATAATCTATATTATCTTAAAGGGCTAGTGTGTAATATCTGGCATGGTTTAATGTCAATCTGAATCTGAATCTGAATATTCTACCCATTAATATGCTTATATAAGTGTATAATCGCTATAAAATAAAATTCGTTTGGTTTTCGTAGCCTTATAATTATGCTTATATATATATATATATACATATATATATATATATATATATATAGTCATATATATATATATATATATATATATATATATATATATATACAGTACAGGCCAAAAGTTTGGACACACCTTCTCATTCAATGCGTTTTCTTTATTTTCATGACTATTTACATTGTAGATTCTCACTGAAGGCATCAAAACTATGAATGAACACATGTGGAGTTATGTACTTAACAAAAAAAGGTGAAATAACTGAAAACATGTTTTATATTCTAGTTTCTTCAAAATAGCCACCCTTTGCTCTGATTATTGCTTTGCACACTCTTGGCATTCTCTCCATGAGCTTCAAGAGGTAGTCACCTGAAATGGTTTCCACTTCACAGGTGTGCCTTATCAGGGTTAATTAGTGGAATTTCTTGCTTTATCAATGGGGTTGGGACCATCAGTTGTGTTGTGCAGAAGTCAGGTTAATAGACAGCCGACAGCCCTATTGGACAACTGTTAAAATTCATATTATGGCAAGAACCAATCAGCTAACTAAAGAAAAACGAGTGGCCATCATTACTTTAAGAAATGAAGGTCAGTCAGTCCGAAAAATTGCAAAAACTTTAAATGTGTCCCCAAGTGGAGTCGCAAAAACCATCAAGCGCTGCAACGAAACTGGCACACGAGGACCGACCCAGGAAAGGAAGACCAAGAGTCACCTCTGCTTCTGAGGATAAGTTCATCCGAGTTACCAGCCTCAGAAATCGCAAGTTAACAGCAGCTCAGATCAGAGACCAGATGAATGCCACACAGAGTTCTAGCAGCAGACCCATCTCTAGAACAACTGTTAAGAGGAGACTGCGCCAATCAGGCCTTCATGGTCAAATAGCTGCTAGGAAACCACTGCTAAGGAGAGGCAACAAGCAGAAGAGATTTGTTTGGGCCAAGAAACACAAGGAATGGTCATTAGACCAGTGGAAATCTGTGCTTTGGTCTGATGAGTCCAAATTTGAGATCTTTGGTTCCAACCGCCGTGTCTTTGTGAGACGCAGAAAAGGTGAACGGATGGATTCCACATGCCTGGTTTCCACTGTGAAGCATGGAGGAGGAGGTGTGATGGTGTGGGGGTGTTTTGCTGGTGACACTGTTGGGGATTTATTCAAAATTGAAGGCACACTGAACCAGCATGGCTACCACAGCATCCTGCAGCGACATGCCATCCCATCCGGTTTGCGTTTAGTTGGACGATCATTTATTTTTCAACAGGACAATGACCCCAAACACACCTCCAGGCTGTGTAAGGGCTATTTGACCAAGAAGGAGAGTGATGGAGTGCTGCGGCAGATGACCTGGCCTCCACAGTCACCGGACCTGAACCCAATCGAGATGGTTTGGGGTGAGCTGGACCGCAGAGTGAAGGGGGGCCAACAAGTGCTAAACACCTCTGGGAACTCCTTCAAGACTGTTGGAAAACCATTTCAGGTGACTACCTCTTGAAGCTCATGGAGAGAATGCCAAGAGTGTGCAAAGCAGTAATCAGAGCAAAGGGTGGCTATTTTGAAGAAACTAGAATATAAAACATGTTTTCAGTTATTTCACCTTTTTTGTTAAGTACATAACTCCACATGTGTTCATTCATAGTTTTGATGCCTTCAGTGAGAATCTACAATGTAAATAGTCATGAAAATAAAGAAAACGCATTGAATGAGAAGGTGTGTCCAAACTTTTGGCCTGTACTGTATATATATATAGCAAGGGCCTTGCTTTAGAGAGGTCGCCATCTTGCGCCGCCATGTATGTACGGCAGACCGAGCGGACAATCCAGCCAGCCAGAGAACGCGTTTCGCGTGTATAAATGAACCAACGAAGACAGCGGAAGGAAGGAAGAAGGAGGAGGAAACAGCAGAGTGTTAGTAGCTCGTCGATGGAGAGTAGTGAAAAGTTTTTTTAGTTATAAACTTTGCGAATGGACCACACTTACCACGCAACAGGAGAGAATGAACCCGAACCGTCATCTGCGAGGAAAAGAAGACGTAACTTCACTCCTTGTGATGCACTCTCTGCGGCGCTTTTCCTCCTGGTGATATATCTCCCCAACGATGGTAGCAGTAGCACCGAATCCCATTCTGTGCATTCAGCCTCTCTTCTCGCCCGCTCAGCATCAAACACATGGAGTTCCTCATCTGTATGCTGCTCAAACAGGTATGGCTCTGGGTCTGTGTCCGCTACAAGAAACTCTTCAAAATTGCGTTCAAAGTCGTCCATTGCAGCTACTATAGTCTGGAGATATTGCTAGGCTAAATAAACAGCTGAGCTCTGTTTACCGGCTACGCTGTCAGTCAGTGTGCGGGCTGGAGATTGGCGGAGCAGAGAGGGGAGGGGGTCCCCACTCAGTACGGTAAACAAGTATGTGTGTATGAAGTGTGTCTGTTACGCTAGAAGAGTCAGAGTTTGGGACGGAGTGGAGTGTTACCGGAGTTTTTGGAGTGCTCAAATAAATTGGCCTTTTTCCCGAACGCTCCTCTGGTCTCCTGCGCGAGGGATTCATTACAATATCGTAACATGGTTTAGATTTCTATAAAAACATTCACCTCGTCGCAAGATAGACCTACTCCTGAAAAACTCGTGCGCAAGGCTTTTTGTCCCTACGAGGCCGCCGTCATTTACAGGAGGGGTGAGTGAGTGAGCCCTGCAATCTAGAATTTGACCACTGATGTCACTGTTTTCAACCCATTTTACACACTGGCCCTTTAAAGAGGTAACAGTATTGTAAATAGTAAAGCTTTGAGTGTCTTACTCCTGTTAGCAGCTAACGCAGTGGCACAGCCTCCACACCCCAAGCCAAAGAATGAGTGACAGACTACAAACTCTGGTTCAGTAGCTAACGTTAGCAGAAAGCACAAACCCAACTACCGGTTGGCTGAAAGACTCAATGGTACGTTTGTGATGGCTATTTTGCTTGTGTTTAAATGACTGCGGCATTGATCAGAGTTGTTTACATATTAATCAGACTTAAAGAGCTACAAGAGCTTGTGGTGTTGAGCAAACTCGCCACTCACAAATGGGATAAATGAGATGATGCTAATGTTATGAGCTCTAAAGTTATGGTTTCGTTAAGGGTGGCTCCAGTGCGCCATCAGGCCACGATTTCAGGCCCACTACAAAAATCCTGGACACAGAAATGGTGAAAAAGAAACAGTCCAACGCCACAATTCAGTACTGTATACTTTCTGGTCTTTTCACATTTTCAACAAGTGTTTTCTATCACGTATTATGTGTTTAGAAAGTAATTGCTGAACTGACATTAATCCAGTAATTGGAAGATGGCGTTTAAATCCCTGGCTCCTCCAGTCTGCATGTCTTAGTATCCCTGGACAGGACACGTAACCCCAGATTGCTCCCAGTGGCTGTGCCATTGAGGTGTGAATGCGTTTAAATGTTTAAAACCAAGTAGCAGGTGGCACCTTGTCTGCTGCCCTCGGCCACCAGCGTGTGAAGTGTGTGAATGGGTGAATGAGACAAGTAGTGTGAATGCACTTTGAGTGGTTGAAAGACGAGAAAAGTGTTATACAAGTGCAAGTACATTCACCATTTAACTGTGCAAACATAGCCCCCTGAAGTACCTTTAGTAAAGGTAACTTGTCTGAAAAGGGTGTCTGTGTGAAAGTTCTGCCTACGACAGTTTTGTACTTAAAAGCCTCTAAGCTTTAGTGTCATAATAAAGACATGTTTCAATACATTCAGACTGCCTTGAGATCGAGGCAGATATCAGGACCAATATCAGACAAAATATTACATGAGATTAAGTGGGTCCCCCCTCATCTTCAGAGTGGTTTTATTCTGCACTTTTTCTACCTTTCTACCTTGATCCAACACATTCTCACTCCCAACTTGTCGAATATCACCTCTTGGACAGTGGACTTTCACATATATATATATATATATATGACACGCTAGGTATCCTGGGTGTGTCTGTTATTGTTACACCTGTTACATGCATTGTGTCTTCTCAAAATGCACACCGGAAATCACAGGGAATGTACAGATTCCGCTTGTTGGATGCACATAGTCTTTTTCAAAATAAACACAGAGTATTTACCTTTATTTAACTGCGCAACAAACTCACCTGATAAGGTTTGGAACAATACATCATGGTTTGGCTCTACATCCATACAGGAAGCAAACACCAGCCTCCTGGGTGAAAGTCTGGTCTTGTTTGACCCATCCACCCTACCCACTGACAAAAAACAGGTATCCTTTGTGGCGGTTTGATATGTTCTCAGGCGCTGTCAGTTACCAATGCCACTAGACAACGTAATGTACAACAACGTCATTTAAAGTCCGGGAAAAGTCCCTATAGGAACTTAAAATTGTGTTGTTGACCTTTTCCTGGTCCCTAAAAGGACTTTTCCAGGTCTTTAAATCACCTTGTTGTCTGGTAACAACCTTTCCAGGTCTTTATCAGGACTTTTCCAGGTGCTTTGAATTACGCTGTTGTCTAGTGGCGACCTTTTCCAGGTCCCTACAGGGACTCTTCTGGTCTTTAAACTGTGTTGTTGTTTGGTGGTGTACAAAATTCACGCCGTCTAGTGGCATTATTAAAGGGATAGTGCACCCAAAAATAAAAATTCAGCCATTATCTACTCACCCATATGCTGACGGAGGCCCTGGTGAAGTTTTAGAGTCCTCACATCCCTTGCGGAGATCAGTGGGGGGAGCGGCTAGCACACCTAATGGTAGACGGCGCCCCAGACTAAGGTCCAAGAACACAAAACTGAATCCACAGAGTATCTCCATACTGATCATCTGTAGTGATCCAAGTGTGCTGCAGCCCCGACATAAAAAGTTGTTGAGAAAAACGTCATATGAACTCTGCTTTTAGCCTCACTGTAGCCTGTAGCTCTGACTGCTTCTCTGTGCTCCGCGTGAGGACTCTAAAACTTCATCAGGGCCTCCATCGGCATATAGGTGAGTAGATAATGGCTGAATTTTTATTTTTGGGTGCACTATCCCTTTAACTGACGCTGCCTGACAGCGTATCATACCAGTACCGCTGCATTAGGACACTTTTTCTTCGATGTCTGATGTAGACCGCGGCTCGGGCTTCTTTCTCCTGACCGAACCCGACCCGAGTCCGAGACAGTTACAACCAGTCAAACATGCCGCACATGCACAGCAGCGCAGCACACACACTCCTGTGTTCTGCGCACTCCTGAACCTGTGTTGTGTTCAGGCGTTGTCACGTAAATAACAAATTCCAGCACTTGAATATGTCATAGCACAACACAGCAGCATGTCAAGCCGGCCAAACCCGAGCAAAATTTCCGATTTATTATCCGAAACCTGGGGTCCCGTCGGGGTCGGGTCGGGTATCTACACTCTGGTCTGATGCACAAATTGACCACATGGTGGTATTTGAGGACTTTGGAATGAATAAAGGTCGATTGATCAATATTATCACTTTTTGCTGAATAAAATATTTTTCATCAACCTTTCATGAGGGTGACATACCAAAATTATGAAAAAACATGGTCGTGTCTTGTTCCACCTCGGGTAGGGGTATCTGAAAAACTAAAGCCCCTCTGAGGATCTGTCTCTGCGTTAACTTAGTATCCAGACCAATGTCCTCTCCATAGACATTCAATACTTTAATTGGAGACACTGCTCTGGGACTGTTTTTAAAAAGACTGCATCGTGTCTCTGTGTAGCAGGAGTGCGGCTTCCTTTTCTTTAACTCTGCATGTTGATCCTGTGAAGCAGCACCTCCAGATTACACACCTTTGTTCCACATCCCTGTATTTACATCTTAATCGATATCAAATCAGAGAGTGTGAAAGTGCAGGCCTGTGTCTGATTCACAGGTAATCACACAATGTGATTATATAAAATAATAAACTCTGCTATACACAATGTGAAATCCTACTGTATGAGCAGGCTTTGCTTTTTTTTCTTTTTAATTTAACACCTAATTTTTTATTTTTTATTTTTGAGTCTGAGCGTTCAAAACAGACTCATTTCTTTGGCCTCGTCTTTCATCACTGTAACCGTCCCTTGCTGATTATTGCATCAATCTTATTGGCATGGTGGATAGAAAGTGGGTGTTGATAATCCTTTCAGACCCTCTGCCAGTAACACTGAAAATAAAAAGAGGATGGAACTTACAGGCTCTACAGCTATTTGAAGCATATTCATTGCACTCTATAGATTGGGAATTGGTGCAGCATCACTGTGTGACCAATGCAGCTGGAAATGGGAAGGCCTCCACTGGCGCCACATTCATCACAATAGATTTTTTCTCTGCTCCCGGGAGAGCGGGCAGAAATTATTTCTCTAAATAGTCTTATATCATGTGTCCATTTTCTTCTTATTCATTACAATCAAAAAGCATTTTGTTCTGTTCACTGGATCCACAGAGGACAACGACGTAAAAGCTTCCTTGTGCCATTAGCTTCCTGGAGACTGAATCTTGACGAGAAAAACACACATGCAGCGTGACATTTTAACAGATTGTTATCCACTAAAGGTGGGTGGTATAATGAGGAATATTATGAATATTATAATATACATTTGTGTACTGTCAAACATGTTGCCATACTGTGGTTTCTACAGCTTTAATATCTCTGGATGAATTGGACCTAACACAAATGAGAGCAATTAGATTCATCTGTGAACAAGTACTTACATTTTTCAGGTATTTCATTCACAGAGTAACCTGCTGAAAATGTCCTCATGTCATGGCCATAGATTGATTTGAATAAATGTTCCAGAAAATCCATAATATAAAGACTTACATACACATTAACATAGCAGTAGAGTTGGCGGGTGCAGCAGCAACATCCCCCGCTATATTTAGAATATGAGCATTCGCCCCCTGCCCCCCCAAAAAAAGTTTTTCTTTTGACAAAACTAACAAGAAAAGGCTCAAACTGGTGCATAAGGAATTAAAGGTCCAGTGTGTAGGATTTAGGGGGGTACAGTGGCACAAATGGAATACACCCTAAAACTTCAATTAGGGGCCTGGGCTATCATTTGCTTAAATCACTGAAATCAACAGCCCTATATTTAGGACAAGTGTCTATAAAGGACAGGGCTTTAATTCCTTTCACACATAAACAAATTGTTTATTTAAACCAGTATGAATATAAAACCTGGCGAACCGACACAATCCCACTTTATCCTGAAAAACAATACTCAAAACTTGGATTAGTTTTTATGAAAAACCCTTTCGATTCTTTTGACCTGAGGACCCTTACAGACTAAAGGAGTATAAATAACCTACAGGGCAATCGAGGAATGGACACATAATTCGAGGTAGCCAACAACCCAGTTTTATAATACTGAAGAACTTCCATAAAAAAATTAACTGTTTGGCAACCAGACCAGGCCTCTAATTGAGACAGGCCTTTATTTGTCAAAATGTGTAGCCACACCGGGCTAGTAAAAGGGATCTGGAGCTTAATTGGGACTAGGCTTTCAATTGAAGTTTTACAGTAACTTAAATACGTGTTGTTTGGTGTGTAATCACCTGAAAATAAGAACTTTTGTGGTTACCAAAGACTGAGTTGTTTATTTCTACATAAGGAGCGTGTTCTCGCCCACTGAGTCCCCCATGTTGCAACATCATGTTTTTACAATAGCCCAGAACAGATCTAGATCTGATCTAGATATGGCCATTTGTGTTTTCGTGTCTGCCACTCCGCAACAAGTAGCTTTGGATTTTTTTTTTTTTACATGGAACTGCTTAATTCTGTGTTTTAAGGGTTACAAATGGTTGGGTCCATTTGTTTTGGAGAGAAAGAGACCTCTGCAGATATATCGGCTCCCTGTAAAAAACTTCCTGGACTTCAAATGTTAAGTTATTAAAAAAGAAAAGTGAGCAGACATTAGCAGGTGCTGGGCTTGTGGCCCATCTCTAACAAGCCAAACAGAATTGGAGAAACACTGGGGCTGCTTGCACAAAACACCTTAAGTTAAGGTTTTCCTTAAAGTCCTAGTTAAAGGTCCAGTAGGTAGAAAGCCTAAAAACAGTTGATTTTTGAGTCTCATCTGAGTTAGGTTTCGTTCGTCTCCGCCCTGAGCCCCTCCTACCAGACGAGCACACGAGTATTTTATCCTACTTGGTTCTATTTCTCCCTCTCTGGGAGCCTCGGCTCTCCTTCACCACGCAGCAGCCCTCCCCATCCTTCCCTCGCAGCCCCGCACATACTCCCGAGCCTCGCTCTCCCTCACCGCGCAGCAGCCCGCCCCATCCCTCTGTCACGGCCCCGCACATATACCCCGAGGCTCGGCTCTCGTTCTCCGCGGAGAGCCCTCAGCCGGGCCCGGCCCCACCTCACCCTTCCCCTCCCTCCAGGGCTCCGGGGAACCGAGTTCTGTCTTCCTTTTTTGGGTTTAGCCGTGTAGGCAGTTGTAGCCAATGCTGGAATAGCTATTTTACCTGGTGCACTGTTCGCCATTGCCGCTTGCTCTCCCCTTCTCCCCTTATGCAGTAGAACAGCCAATAGGAACGCAGTGGTCTGAGCTGACCTTTGATTGGTTGATGCACATCAGCACTATACTGATTCTTTAGAGGCTGAACACAGAGCCATGGTGAGGTGCAGAAACCTATTGTTTGTCTCAGACCACTTGATTTACATTATGCTTAGAGGATATTATAAAATTTTTACTCAATTATACCAAAACAATGTTGCCTACTGGAACTTTAAGGTTTGCTCATAATAAAATCCATCGCACAAAACACCCTCAAGTCTTCTCCTTCAGGTTTCTTTAAAATATGCACTTAAGTCTTCAAGGTTTTCTCTATATCTTGGTGTTATACTTAAGGAATCTGTAGACCGTTGCACAAAAGACCTTAGCAACCAAAGCAAGGTAAAAAAAAAAAAAAAAAAAAAAAAAAATTAAGGGACCTCTGACTTTATCTTAACTGCAACATAACTGTTTATGGTGATAAATGAAAAACTAACACACCCCAAGAAGAGTGTTCTGCAACCAGGAGAACCTGATGGATATGCTTTTGATTTTACAGTATAGATAGTTTGTGCTTTTTTTTGATTGTATTCCTCCACAAGTACAATCTTCTCCTCCTCTGACCAATATGGTTTTCTTGTCTTCTTTTCTTCTGCCATTTTTTCACTATCTAACTCTAAGCCAGCTTTGTGAGATGATATCAGGCGTCACAAGCCAGAGTCCAAGCAAACAAACGATCTCCATGGAAACTTTTACTGCTGTAAAATCTCTTTTAACTTAGTAAATGAGTCAACATTTTTCCTTAACCAAAGAAACCTTTTCAGGGATTCTGTGCAACCTCCTCTGCTAAGGAGAAATTAAGCCGTTAAGTGTCATACTTACGGAGAAAAACTTAAGGGGCTCTAGTTTCACAGACCGGGCGAGGCAGGGGCGCAGCGCACCTGCGCTTCGCCAACTGGGTGTGGCCAGGCGGATTTTGCAAGTTTGACACACCGTGCGCCTGGCACAGCTGCTCCTCTTTCCCACCTCCGTCCCTCCTACCTGCGCAAGTCGGAAAGAGGGAGGAGAGAAGGCGTGGAGTGGGTTTTACACACATCACACCAATCAAATGAGCCCCTCTCCTCGCCCTTAAATGTGCCGCGCGAAGGTGTAATGAGAGTTTACTCAATTCGCCATGGCAGAAGAGAGCAGCAGCGTCAGACGGCCAAACTTCTCCCAGGAGGAAACTGATGTTTTGGTCCGGGAGGTCTGCTCGCAGTGTCCGAATATACGGAACTACGGGCAGACCTCCACGGGCTGATGATGCAAAGGTAGCCTGGGAGGAGGTCACCACAATCGTAAATCAATGCTGCGATTCTCTCGTGTGCGCACGCTCTCTCTTTCTCACTCTGTTTCTTTTCTTTTGACTTTTCTAAGATGACAGATGCTGAATATATACTCCCTATCTGATGCTGTGGCTGTTTGTGGTTGGCTGAGAGGGATGTGAACTCATTAGTTTGCAGCTGTGTTAATCAAATCAGGTTGGGTTTCCATTCCGCGTGCCAAACGGTGCCAATCCCCTTTGATCTGACATCAGATGTGACGGGACAGTCGATATAGAGATACATTTATGTGCCGATTGCAGATAGTTACATTGAATAGTGGTTTTGTGGCTATTTATTGCATCGTTAATGTGCCTGATATTCTGGAAACCTGACTGTGAGGTTTTGGTGACGTGTGCGCACTGTCCGCCGGTCAGCCAGACTTCGGCTTACACCAGCTGCGCTCCCCCTGCGCTGACAGTAGACGTGGTTTTAGCTGGCAAGCTTTTAGCGCACCTTCAACGAAGCCTTTTGGCACAAAACTGTCACTGCGCCAAGCTGGATCTGTCGACACCTCCCCCTGCTGCGCCGCCACACCCATCTCAGCGCACCTCGGTCTGCCAAACTACCAAACTGAACGCGCCTCGGGTTGCGCTGCTTCAAACTAGCTCTGTGCGGGATTCGCCACCCTGCAATGTGCCGGGAAACTAGAGCCCAAGGTGTTTTGTGCAACAGGACCCCGATTTTAACGTGAACTGCTTTATTCAGTGGTTTTACCGCTTTAAATCATCTGGTCCACTTATTTTGGAGAGGAGGAAACCTCTGCAGATATTTCGGCTCCTGGTTAAAACCTCCTGAACATTATACACTTAAGGAATTCTAACCAGGCGAAGTTTCAACTGGTTGCAGTCTGCCATCTTCACTGCTAGATGCCATGAAATCTTACACACTGCACACTGTTTAATGCTCCAGTTTTCTCATGGAGGACCCCCAAACCCTGTTTCATACCGGTCCCCCAATGCTGAAATGAAATCTATGGCCCTGCACATATTATGTATAAACACTGTGATACAAAATGGCATATGTGGTGATACCACACTGTCTGGAGTGTAAATAACTTTACTACCAAGATCTCATGCACTCAGATGATGAATAGAAAACTTGAAACAATGGTGTGAAGACAGCAGCATCTGTCTGCGTATCTTCTCCACACCACGCTGCCAAATAACTCCACAGGAATGCATCTGAAGAAACAAAATGCTTTGACCGAGATGAAAAAAAAAAAAAAAAAGAACTGTAAAAGTTTCTTCATTTCATGTCTCTACGGAGCTGGAGTCAATCAGAGATCACGCAGAGTGCTCTGAAATGTTTTGTGTTTACGCAATTTAACCGAACAAACACAAAGCCCTCTGTTGGAGCGATCTCTTTTCAACTTTAGCTTCCAACAGTAGTCACTCTGATGGTTGGGATGGAAACATAAACTTGTTGGTTTTGCACATAAAGTGAAGCCAGTAAACTGTCCAGAAGTACAAAACACAACATTTCATAGCAGTGATAGTGTTCTCCTCAAATTAAAGATGTATAGGAACACAGCAGCTGCACCAGTTAACATTTAATCATTCATTTTTTATTTCTTTGTCATGCTTAAACTTGTCCCATCACATGCGGGAATTACCAGGCCTGTCCTGATAATAACGTTATCGACTCATCAAGGTCATGTCCATAGACTGTACGATATCGCCCTTGTGTTTACATGCATGTTTGTTAACATAAGAAGGTCAACAACATTTTAATCAACATGACGCCAGAATTGACAGCAGCGTTTGCCCGACAAATACAAGACTTGGCCGCAGCGCCTAAGCCGAAACCAACAGAAAAAAATCCAGGTTGAGACATGTTCTGCTGTCGTTTCTGGTGCTGCAGTTTACACTGGGCAAGGCTCAGCTGCTCTCCACACACACACACACACACACACACATTTATTTATTTAGGATATTCTAATATTTGTTCACATTGCAATCCCAGCGTCTGAAATCCTCAAGAATTAAGAGTACATTGCTCTTTGAAGGGTCTACTTGTATTACTATGATATTATATCATCATTATATCACTGGCATAAAATGGTCTCAAAATGACAGTAATATTGTCTATGGCAATTATTTCTGGGACATTGTATCGTCCAACAAAGGTTGTTATGGTGACAGGCCTATAGGGTATGATAACCATCTTAGAAAATATCACAGTATACAGTATTATTATACAATTAACACTTAACTATTTGCCTCCAAGAACACTGTGATCTCTGCTTTTACTTTCTATTTACACTTCACGCTGCTGCAACTCTTAAAATCTTACTTGCTTTTATGATTTATAGTTTTACAAATCTGACTTTATGAATAAGTTAATCCATCAAACTATTAAATGTCCATTTATATTTAATTGCCATGTCTGTTTTATGTCCATTATGCTTACACTGCCCTTAGTGTAAAGCACTTTGTGCTGCATTTCTTGTATGAAAGGAGCTATATAAATACAGTTTATTAATGTTATTATTATTAGTAGTAGTAGTAGTAACAATGACCCTTAAAGCAGTGTTTCCCAACTGGTCCAGCCACAGGGTCCAGATTTAGACTTAGTCATTAGTTCAGGGTCCACACAGTTTAATATATTCAGCATCATACTTGCATTTGGCCATGTCCCTGAGCTAGTTTTCTGTCTCTGTTAAGTATCTGTCCATCATTCACTCACTCTACAGCAGGAAATAGCACTTCAAAGTGAAAGCTCTGTGCCGGATATTCACTGCACTTGAAAATAAAGTGTGTTTTTACCAACTTGATATGTTCTTGAGTCACTTGCGGTCCATTCAGAATTGACCTGTGACCCACTTTTGGACCACAACCCACCAGTTGGGAACCACCACATTATAGGAATGAAAATGGTACTTTTTTTGTGGTTGAACAAACGCATCATTGTAAATGAAACTTAAAACCATTCTAAAAATGGAATTTTGTATAAAAAAGATGCTCCTGCGTATAGGCAAGATTCTCCATCCAGTTGCTTTTTTTTTTTTTTCTCTCTTAATACAACAGATAAGTAAATGTATACGGTATAGCAACTGCCATTTTTCATGCCACAGTGTATAGTTTCATGGCTAGTGTCTATACAGACTCTACATTCAATGAATGTAGAGTCTTTAGGCAAACCCCAGAGATCTTGCCTCTGGAAGAAAAGCGGAAGAGCCCTGGTGTCCGGTTGTAGGCTGTTTGTAGTCCGCGTGATATTGACCAAACACGTTTGAGCCGGCTGCAGTTGTTGCCAGGTTAAACGGTCCGTGCGGTGAACTAATGAGGCGGAACATAACTGGCGTCACTGCAAACTCTGAATCCATCGCAATGGTTCAGCATATTTACTTATATATAAACAGAAGTCAGAAATGGAAATTCGCCTCCACCGCCCAAATCAAACCGGAATGCCAAAAAATCGGGCTGTATCGCCATCTGCCGAAAGTCAGACACCGAATACAGCCAATGGTTTCCGAGAATGTTTCATGGCATAATGCTGCAACCCTAGACACATCATCTCATTGACATATTCCAGTGTTGCATCTACAGAGCGTGTGCAAAATGTAGGGTAAAAAACAAAACAAAAAACAAAACAAAAACAAACCCATAAAATGCAAACTAACTAAAACCAAATCAATGATAAAACATGCACACTGTATATATCAATATATAGTATCTAAAAAATGACAATTTGTGAAACATTTGTGTTTCAGTAATTTTTAAAACTGATTTAAGGGTTTTCATGATAGCTACCAGTTTAATGATGACTACTTTTCTAATAGTTAGCATGAAAATGCTGCCACTACTTATTTTTATCTCTTTTATAGAGGTGGGAATCACCAGAAAAAACCCTGATACGATATTATCAAGATACTTAAGTCATGATACAATATTATTGCCATTTTAAATATGTTGCAATTGCTGGGTATTGCAATAAAATAAACTACGATATATAACCTTTTTTTCAATCATAAATGATGTCCTCAAAGAAAAATATTTGCTGATTTATGTAATGAGATAAAATTTTCACTTTGTTCACCTCACTTCAGCCATTTATTGCAGCAGCAAAATGTAACTTGTGGACTGAAAAAGCAGTTGGTTATATTAATCTAGTCGGCTACCTGAAGTTTAATTTGTATTTGTAATATTAATAATTTATATAATTAAAAAAAAAAGATACTTGGCACTGTGTGATAATACGATATTGCCACATAAAAACATTGCAATACTATGCTGTATTGATTTTTCCCTCCACCCTGCTGTTTTATTTCATTTTTGGTGGGGTTCATCAAAAGATTTAATTCTTCTAGTTCAGACTAGACAACAGTTTTCTTATTTAACAGTAAAAAATATGATATAATACAGAAATATAAGGAGCCCCTAGGGGAAGAGGAAAATATGTGCACCTCCTGCATTAGCGCAATATGCAAAGTGCTGGGCAAAAATGAACATAGCCAAGATTCACTGTCAATTTTTTCTTACTAATTCTCCTCAAGGGCTCTGTCGAAATGCACTAGTTTATTATCCTGTGTAGCATAAAGGGACTCCAGCTGCATTTCATTCTGCAACTGTGTTGTACAATGAAAATAAACGAACCTTGAGCACCACAACATAAATTACAATAAAAAGACATAAAAATACAGTTTCTAAATTACATCCAACCTCACTTTAAATTTCATACCAGACCAAAAAGGATTTGTACGACCACTTCTCTGTGGGCTCAGGGTCATGAGGAGAATAATCCCTGTGACACAATCATATACTATTTATGTATATACCGTGGCTCCTTCCTTCCTCCACCGTCCTTCCAGTGGGTTTTGTCTCTCAGAAGAAATGCGCTGTATGTTTAAACATGAGGAAAAGTGCCTGTGCTGTCACACAGCAGTGCTCTGCCTCATTTACCTTTTGATAAATTCATCAGGCCTTGAATATGTACAGCGGTAGGTGTTCCTTGAGTGCCTGCTTCACATTCATTAGCCGAGTGAATCTGCAGCTGCATAGTCTCCATCACACACACACACACACACACACACACACACACACACACACTCACACACCCTCACTTCTGCTGTGATGCTGGATGCCAGCTCGGCTCCAGCACGTTCCAGGTGCTTCAGATGGGAAATAATTAGCTGCGAAGTATCTGCTAGCTGAGCTAACTTGAAGCATGAAATTTTAAGTAAATATATGTGTGTGGCGCTTTGCTAAACCGGAAACAGATTCTCACCCATAAAAGATGGATGCCTGGCGCAGCGGTCTCCACCTGCTGTGAGGGGGAACACTGAAAGCATAGCAATAGTCCTCCCACAGACCTGTGGTGAAGAGTGTCATATCATCTGGTAATGAAAGCCTTGCAGCCAAAAGATTCATGTTTCCACTTATAGCAGGAAATATTCCCTCAAAAGATGCCTCGCTCTGGCCTATGACAAGGCCACGGTAGGCTGCGTACCCAGAGTGCTACAGTGGGTGAAGCAGATATGAAATATTCTATAGCTACAAGAAAGCTGCACCATCAGTATATTGGATAATAACACTGCAAAACCAAATCCCTTGATACCAGCGATGAGAGACAGGATCATAATTACCTAGATCATTTACATTAGCACTGAAACTATTAGTCTATAAACAGAAAATGAATCCTCTACTTATCTGATAATCAATTAAACGTCAAAAATTTTTGGTCCCAGTTTCAGGATTTGTCAATTTTTCTTCTCTTTCACTGCAGAAAAATAAATCTCTTTTGGTTGTGGGCTGTTTTTTTGGAGAGAAAAAGCAATTTTAAGAAATGTTTTATTGCCTTTTTGATGTTTCATACATGACAAGGTAGGTAGGTGGACAGGCAAGTATAATAACACCAGCACCAGAGAGCCGAACATCAGTAACAGGGAACCTCACTATTATTACAGACCTTTCACAACATATCATTAAAGTGCTCTACATATCATAGGGTGCTGCATCCTCACACACAGGTTCAGTTATTTTTGTCCAGTTTGTTCAGGAGTGCGATACAGGAAGGCACAAATGATCTGTGAGCCTGGCTGGTTCAGGCGGGGAAAACAAGTACCATTATGGTTTCAGGATTTCAGCATTGACTTGGTGCAGATGTACTGGTTCTCTAGACATCCACTAGTAGAAACAGTAAATGAGACATTGTGGTTTAAAAAGCAGCCAGCCTAATGATACAGCCTGGAAGTACCCTTAACATCAGCTTAGATGTCACAGTCACAGTTCATATATCTTCCAACTTAAGCAAAACCTTTCATCATTGGCTAGCGAAGAACACACAACATGTAAATGCTGCGCCTTGTCAAAGCAAATCAAAATATGTATATGTGTACCTATATGACTGGACCATGTGGGAATTTAATTTGAAAGGACAGACACAGGAAGTGTCCACGCTCAGCAGTCAGACAGGAGTCAGGTTACAAACCAATCACAGCCGACAGATATCTTTCCCTTCTTCTGTAAATATTCAGTCTGGTAAATACGGAAAAGTTGATCATGTTAGTGCAGGGCTACCCAGAGCTTTACATCTGTCCTGCAGACAACAGGCCTACACACTTATAAACAGCTCCTGGAAGAAGATCAGCTCTGCACCCAGGATTTCAGGTAAAAAAAATTCCAGGGCTGGTACCTGCGGTTATTCCACAGGCTAGTTAATAACATGTCGGGCAGGAAATCCAAAGTGTGGGATCATTTTGAGAAGGTGAAGGACGAACCCAAGGTGATATGTAAACTCATCTTCATTGGTCGACTACAAACATGACGTATCATCTGAAACATGGAAGTAGCTACATGCCCATTAGCCCACAGCGTCATTAACAGGCGGCTCGCTCAGTGTGTGACGTGCACTTGGAGATAAAATATAGGCCTATATTAATGAAGGTTCATTAGTACGGTTTTGTATTTCTCTGTAATGTAGCACAGTGTTAACAATGTTACTGATACTATTCTTTCTCACACCTTCAACTCAAACCACCAAAATATATCATGTAATAATTGAACTGATGGTTCTAAATGACGACTATTGGATGACTAGGAAAATTCTTAGTCGGATCCTTAGTCTGATGATGGCTAAACTTCTGTAGAGAAAAAAGTGGATACATCGATATCAGTTATCGGCCAAAGAAGTTGTTATATACTGGCATGTTGGATATCAGCAAAAAAAATCCAATATCCTGCAATTTCTGACAGTTGCACATTGCAAACAATGACGTTCAACTCATGCTGGAAACTTGCAAAAAGAAGAAGGTATGTTGGAGTGGGAGATTCGCTCCAAAGCGTCGCTTCATTTCATGAAGACAGATAAAATTATCATATCAAGTAATAGTGGAAAGACGAGCAATATGCTGAAACATCTTTCTTGGCAACGTGGGCTTAAATTTCATGAATGCCATGTATGTGACATTCTACACACGACTGCCACAGCTTCCCTACCCAGCAGCATGTCTGTTTACTGAGTGTAAATATCCTGTTATAATAAAATTAGCACCGCGGAGGCAGGTTTAGCACATTTTTTCCTCAACTAAGAAAACCTCACAGAAAATGAACGGTGTAAAATATTCTGTAATTTTATCCATTCTAGGTGATAACAGACAGACTGTTGCAACAGTGTGCGGGCCTCCTTTTCCCCACCACACGGAAAATTGATCAGGGATCAATATGGGAATTGATAAAGAATCAAACCTTTAAGCAGAATCAATAATGCCAAAATCTACTTTCATCTCTAGTAATGTGGGCCAAGAAACAGGTCGGTCACACATTTTAAAGACATGTTCGCACTACACAAGATCAGCTCAAAGTTCAGTTCACAGCTCATAATTTCAATTTGGAACCAAGTCCCAAATAATGCACTTGTTTATGTTCATCTATTCTGTTTTCTTTTTTTAGTAAAATAAAATCTTGTGATCCTCAATCACTCAGACATTTCCCGAGTGTGGTCGGATGATTCAACTCAATGTGTCTTTCAAACGCGTTGCCAATGTGGCTGACGTTTGAACTTGTTTTTTTCTGACCAGATGGGAAACATTTGCAAATAAATGTAAGATTATTTTTACTGATTTATTCATAAAAGTCTTTCAAATATCCATATGAACTAGCTTCAGCAGTAACAGTAGCTGTGTGTTGTTTTGGCATACCAGGATCTGTAAAATGAGGGTCGTTAACTGTCACAAGTTAACGACCCTCACAAGAACGGGGCCCGTTCAAGTTCACATGTTGCAAACTAAAGCTTTCAGCTCACTGTTTGCCAAAAATATGAGCATGTTGAATGAATGTGCTCTTTTCGTGCGTTCATGCAACACACTGAGAAAGTGATATTTTCAAGTTGATAGTTAGTGGAAACACCGGCTATGTGCTGAAACATCTTTCTACACAACCTGGGCTTAAACTGCAGCATTGCCATGTGTTTGACACTCTACACACAAGTGCCACTGTCTCCCGGCTGAGCAGCACGTCTTGTTACTGGAGGTAAATGTCCTATGTCATAATAACATTAGCCCCAGGCAGGCAGGCTTAGCACATTTTTCTTTGACTAAGAAAACCTCAATGAAAACCGTAGGAATGATTTCTAATTTCATCCATTTTGGATGATGACAGTGGTACATCTGAGTCACATGCATGCCTTTCTCTGCACTGTGATCACACCCAGAGGTAATAAAACACTTGCACTGATGCTTAAAAACCTGTGACGGCCTGTTTTGTTTTTTCTTTTCCACACAGGAAATTGATCAGGAATCAAAAAGGAAATCAATATAGAATTGGATCGACAATGGCATCACCGACCCTTATTAATGCCTGTCCCTAATTGCCCTCTAAGCTACTGCAAGTAAAGTCCCTGACTGGTCTGTTTTCTGGAAGCACCAAGACAGAAAGCTCCCAGCCAACTCCTCACAAGACAGCGAGGAAGCGGACCACAAAAATGCCTGAACAGCTGAGTTTAACTGGGTTAAGTGAGTGTAATGTATGCATGGGCATCTTAGTAGTAAATATAAAACCACTCCAGCTTAAGTGGTCAACACTGCCAGTGAGGTCTTAAAGAAAACAGTAGGAATGGTGCACAGATATGAATACAAAGCTCAAGAAAGCATTCAACTCTCTGTTTTCTCCCTTTTACTATTACTGCTGTAATTGCTGTGAAGCACCTTGTGGTTTGTAGGTGTCCACACACCATTAGTGATAAAAAAAATAATAATAAATAAAGTTGAATTGTACTGTGTTAATAAAATAAAAGTGTGAGGCGGAAAAAAAAATTAGTTGTGTCAATACACTAGTGCAAAGCTCCTCTGTTGCCAGACAATTACTGTAAAGGTCGCGCCAATACAGTATCAATTAACTCCTGCTGAAAATGGCAGATCGAAGCTGACGTGTCCGCAGACGCACTTGTCATTGTCTCTTTGTAAAAAAAAGCGCAGAGGGACTTGTGACAGGAAGTGGCTGCCACCTGACAAAGGCCACACAAACCAGCCGTGACACATCTCTGCATCCCCTCCTTTTGTTTCTCACTGGTAAATATGAGAGCGGCTCTTTGACCTCCACGAGCATCTCACCATTTCATCTGAGCGCAAAATGTCAGACCTGATCACTGCGCACATTTGAGAACCACCGGGCTGCCATAAATGAGTAATGCAGCTGTCAGTTTGGCTCAGTTCCTCACCTTAACATAAACTGCTTAAACCCCAACACAGGCCCGATGTCACACTCGCCCTCAAGAGGGCAAAGATAAACCCAAAGATCAAATGATGTCATGCCTCTAACGTGTTCATTTACTGCTGGGAATCACTTTTAAACGTTTATCGTTACAAGACAGAGCAGGAGAGGTCTGAAGTGCTGCTAGGTTATTCCATTATAAATGTACAGTTTGGGTTCCTAATATTTAAAGTGAAAAACAAGCTCAATACTGTTGTAAATGGCTAGAGACACAAATAAAAGTGTACGTATTAGCAAGCTGTAACATAAAATAAAATAATAAAATCACAGTTTCTATATTTTTAACTGTTTTCTGTGAAACCACAGTCATTTTCTCATGAGGTAGCACTCAATAAATATTACATAAACCTCAGATTTTTTTGTTTTATTCGAGTAGAAATGCCCCTCTTTTTGTGGGAAATGCATAAATCAATTAAAATAAATAGCATGATTCATGTGTGTCCATAAGTTTCAAGTCCCACTCCATCACACCAATTTATTTCTGCAACAAAAGACTGTACTGTTCCTTTAAGTGACATCACTAAGAGGAAATGACATCATTTAAGAGTCTGAGGAAGACAAATTCAAATGCTGGTGGGTTTATATTTCTTTAAAAAACATTTTGATAAAGTCTTAGTCCTCTTTGTTAAACATAACTTATCCAAAAAATAAAATAAACATAAAATCTTAAAAATATATTTGTATAAAACATTTTTCTTTTCATATATCTGCATGCTATGTGTGCTGTCAACTTTGATCATAGAGTGAATTTCGGCCATATTACTTTGAATCTTTTCACCCCATCACAGGCTTATCTCTGAAGAAAACGCCCCTGACCTCTCAAAATATAATTTATTGCAGGTCAAGCATATTCCTCATGCTGTGAAATAAAATATTCCACATTTAGCTATGATCAAAAATCTGACAGTTTCAGGGTCTGATCTGAGCAGTTTCCATGGACTAACTTCAAGGGTGCAGATTTTGTTTAAACTTTGTGGTGGGCACATATGAAATAGAGGGATGCAGGAGATTTTAAGCATCATACACTTAATTTCCTGCATTCTGGTGAATTTTTATGCACCAATTAGTGCATTTTCTCCTCCAATGTATGGTGAGAATGTCTTAAAAATCAGCAAAATAAAAGTTCTCTGCTACTTTAAGGTTTTTATTGGGGGTTCAAGTTGGAGGGCAAATGCACGTCTTAAATATTGAGGGGGATGTGTGCCCTATGTCTATGATTGACCTTTTTTTTTTTACATTTCACAACGCAACAATATTGTGTGAAATAAACCCTATAATGATGATTTAGCTATTCTTAGCAGCACAGCTAAAAACGTTAACTCAGTGCAAAGGGTGCAGTGAGAAGCATGGGTCATAGAGTCATTAAAATAAAAATGTTTAGCCCATTAGAAGCATGCTAGTATGTGTTCACAGAAAATGTTGAAATCTGAAGGACAGATTATAATTTGGAATTATATATCTTGTATGTAAAGTTGACATTTTGACCTGAAAGTCAAGAGAGAAGTCCAAAATGGAAAGGTTCCTCCTCTGGGAAGCATGAAGATTAAATGTCTAACATATTCTCCATGCTGTGAAATTAAAATTCTACTTTTAGCTATGGTCAAAAATGTTAGAATTCCAAAATCCAACCTGAAAAGTTTCCACTGAATGACCCCAGAAAGCTCCAATATTTACTAAATTTTACAACACAAAAATATTGTCTGAAATGAGCACTATAATGATGATTTACATATTCTAAATCTAATCTCTGTCCAAAGGGTGCAGCGAGAAGAATCGGTCATAGGGTCATAGAAATAAAAATATTTATGCAAGAACATGCTCAAGAAAAAATGTTGAAATCTGAACATGAGATTATAATTTTAAATCATATATCTTGTGTCCTAAGTTAACATTTTGGCCTGAAAGTCAAACTAGAAGACTCATAGAGAGGCCAAAAATGGCTCATCCTCTGGGGAGCACCAATGACCTTAAATTTAAATTTTTACTATCGGCCCTTTATTTTCAGTCATTTGCATAAATATTCACAGTAAACTTCCTTTGACCAGCAGCCCATGAACAAAGAGTCAAGCTGGTCAGGATGTGTCTTTGCTCAGCCACGATGACTCAAGTTATCTCCCTCATTTCTTTAATAAAACAATAAATACTATTTTGAGTGGCAAAGCTTTCTCATAGGTGAAGAAATATCCCAGGTGCACATGGGAAACCAGAGCAAGAACATCAATCAGGAAGAGGCAGGAGAAAAACATAGTGACAGACTGAGCTCTTATATCACCGTTATATGTCTCATGTCTCGTCTTATGCTGGTGGTTTGTATTCTAATTACCATGTCTTCTTTTTACATTCAATATTTTCCTTTATGTGCTGCGTCTGCACAGATATATGCCATATAATAATAAATTGAAACATGTTTACTATACTGCACGTGTTGCTGTGATTCCACTTAAAGAAGGTTTTATGAGCATCTTATATTTACTGTACAATCAACAATAAAAGCTGCCACTTTCCTAGATCCACCTGGCTACTGTAAAACCGATGCAGCCTCACAAAACACTCCCACCCCGGTGCTATATCACAGAGGGCAGACTAAGCACATTAACTCTGTGTCAGAGAACCCACTTAACACACTTTTTTTTTTTTTTTTTGGATTAGCCGTGACTTATGTCTGCAGTGTTTGTCTTTAGTTTGGGTATGAGGTGTTAGCTCTGCTCATTGTTCCCACTGCAAGAGATTCCTGCAACATGGGGTAAAGATAAATGAAGATAATGGTTTGCATAGAGACAAAAGGGTGATGGTATTCTAATGAGCTGATTGTTTTCTTGGTTACTTGATTAATCATTCAGAGCAAGGCTATGGAGTCAACACTGGGGGGGGGGCAAAATCTGCCAGGGGGTCCACATGCACTGCAGCACACTGTAATACCAGAATGGGTCGTTATAAAAGGCTAAATGTTATTTGTTACGGTTATTTATTGTATGATTACATGTGCTAATGATCATTAGGCGCATGGTTGGCAGCAACACATTTTATCCATATATTTGTCAATATATTTTGCCTCAAAATACATTTATCCAACCAACAGTGAAAACCCTGGTAATTTTCAGAAGCAGAAGCCTTCACACTGAAGAAGCTGAAAACAGTCAATTCTACCTCATTTTCTGCTTTAAAAAAATGACTTCAATGATTGATGCTTCTAATTACCTCATATTTTATTCCACACACATTACTGGAACCACTCAAGCAATTAAATCCAAGGCTTAAAACTGTACAGCTTCAGATTTAAACCCCTCATGGGGGCCAGGAGCAGTCAGTCTTTATAGTGGCAGCAGCTCCAGCAGGCTGTGTGTTGTTTTCACGTAGGAGTCGACCAGTAACAGCAGCTGTCTGTGCAGTACAGCTGTGGCCAGTCAGCAGTTTCTCTCCTCCGACACACACACACACACACACACACACACACACACAACCAGCAAAACGCGTCTAAACACTGAAAGCTCTGTGTGGCAAATAACCCGAGGTGCACCGAGTCACCCTGGGGGGCTGCACAGCGAGCACACTCCCCTCCACAATCGGACCTGTTTGCTTGACCTTCATCAGCACCACCAAGAGTCCACCCTTGCTTCATGGAAACGCACGCGAGGATCAACAACTTGTTATCTGCACGACACAAAGGGTGTCAAACTACTCTTCAAAGTGGGCTCCAAATAACAGCGCCTCTCTAACAGTGACGATGCTCCCTGCCTCTGCAACAGCAGGAGGACAAAGGTACCCACCGAGCGTCAAAACTTCAGCCTCTATGTGATCTCCACACATCAGCTCGCGGAGCGGAGACGCGCGCACAGGTGAGCGTATAGGTGGAATACTCACAGTGAGTGGCGGCGGCTGCTCCGCTAAAGACGCTCAGAGTGTAAACCATATGCAGCAGAAAAAACATCTTCCCAGCCGTGGTGTGGTTAGTATCCGTGTGTCCGCAGAGAGAGGGGAGAAACAAGAGGAGAGGTTTCCTCCTCGCTCCTCCAGCACGGAGCGGTAGAAGGAGTCTGATGTGGAAGAGCGAACTGCTCCGACGACGACACTCCCTCACTGTGAGGCACAGCCCGCCTCTCACTGTCTCCCCCTGTCTCTCCCTCCCTCTCTTTGTCTCACCCTCTCTCTCTGTTTCAGTCTATATTGGCAGAAAAAGAGCACTGTGATGCCCGAGCAAAATGCACCACAGAGGAAAGCAGTGTGCAGCAGCAGCAGCAGCAGCAACTATTATATATATGTATGCCTCTATGAATGCATCTATAACTTCATTGTGAAATACCAAGTATATGCTTGGAGTAGCATGAGTGCTCTGGCAGGTTGGTAATTAATTAATTCTCACCGCCTCTATTGGCTCCTTTTGAAAGTGTGGTAGTAAGCCAATCATTGTGAAGCATCTGTTTGGAGTGAGGCTTTTCATCCTGTCATGTTTTGTGCACAGAGCAGAGGATCTAGCAGTCTCTCTGTCACAGATTTGTTTTATTGGCATGAGTATAATTAAGTGCAGGGCTGACAAACAGTGTGGCGCAAGGTTTATAATGTGTGCATAAACAAGAGGAGGAGTCTGCAGCAAGAGCAGGTTTTATGAAGGGACCGGGAAGGGGGTGTATTCACCAAGGGACCCCATTAAGGAGCCCATAATATAACAGCCTTGTTTCCTTTTTTTAAACCGTGAAATTATTTATGCTGGTTTTAAAAAACTGATTTAGAAACTTAACACTATGCCTGTAGGGCAGAAAATATACAAAGTTAGACAGATTTAAAGGTTCAGTCTTTAGGATTTAGTGACATCTAGTGGCAGAAATGTATTAAATATATGTTTTCATTAGTTTATAATCACCTGAAAATATGAATAATTGTGTTTTCCTTACCTTAGAATAAGCCCTTTATATCTACATATGGACCGGATCATTCAGTACGATTACAAGCAGCTTGAGAAAATCGAATTATTGGCTTAGTCGGACTGAAATTGGACTATCCGTAGCTCAACTAACACACCTAGATAATTCGATTGAAAATCTAACTATTGCTGCATGTATCCACTTTGTCCAACTGGAGTTGGACTCTGTGTTCTGCGCATGCACCACTTTTTCTTTCGCGGGCTTTCACCCGAAAGAAGAAGGAGCATCATCTGGATCAAATGGCGGCATTTGTAATATAATTAACACGTAAAGCATGTACGAAACAAACAGATCCACAGCAACATCCATCACCGCCATCTTCATTCATCGTTAGCTTCCTCTTTGGGTCAACCTGAACTAGTTCAATACGCACTATATTAGAAAGGAGTGCCGCCTATTGAGGTGAACTCAGATGTACTTGGTCACAAATTTGATTTTCTCTTCTGCATGTATACTCAGACAAGACGAGAAGACCGACTTGACTAAATAGCCAAGCTATGAGCTTAGCTCGACTACTGCGTGCATGTAAACCTACTGATTGAGTCTACCATGTTGTTTCTACAGTACCCAGAACGGACAAAGCAAACACTGGCTCTAGACTGGGCCACTCACGTTTTCCCGTTTTGGCCACCGTGTGAAAAAAAATTATGTTAAATGTTAAATTTAGTTTGAGACAAGTGAGTGCAGGAATTTCCTAAAAAAACAACATATAGACTCGTACAAAAGCAATCCTTTGGAGCTGGAAAATGAAGCCAACGCTGAAGTGCCAAAAAAATGCAGCTCCTCTAATGGCCACATGAGGCTGGCTCCAGAAGTGAGTCAATCCTCAAAGACCTCCATGTTAAATACTCCAGCTTCATAGCAGAAATAAACATGTTTACATCCTGGTACAAAAAACTATTCTGGTCTCTATATCCAGCGATTTAGTGGAGGGTATGTGCAGGTATATAGAATATACCCACCTGTTTTTCTTGCTGTTGAAAGTATACCCACCGATTAACCAAAAAGCCACTGGAATATATAGAAGGGTATACACACTTTCTCCTGAGTAACCTACCCATCTATCCAGTACACCTGCCTCATCAACTACCACTTCCCCACTTCATTAGCTAATCTCCCCGTTCATGACGATTGTAAGGGGGTAGAATTTTTACAGTATTCACCCATTTACATTTAAATAAGGCTTAAAGCGATACAGGTGAATGCTGTTCCTTGACAAGTCGCTGCCACGGCAACAATGTTGGTAAGGTAATGTAACCATGGTGTAACCCTATATTCAGAGAGTATTGGCATCGTCGTAGCTGTTGCTATTTCAGTGTGTTTTCAGTACATGAAAGTAAATTGTAACATTTTGGTAATCTAAAAAGGTTTTGTTCTGCGTTTGGTTGTTTGGTTTTACCAGTAAAAACATTTTGTCTTCTTGGTTTTACGACTGTTTTCTGCTAGCGGCAATTAGCATTAGCATTATCACAGTTAACAATAGTTATAAATGCACTGTGCTAACCAAGCTAGTAGCTACTGTTAAAGTTAGCTCCACTCTCTCCTTCCAAATATGGTCATTTCTGGCTCCAAAAATCCAAGATGGCTAACTACAGGCTTTACAAGTCCACAAACCAAGGGGTGGCGTCACTATTGTATTTTCTCATTTTCTTCTTACAATGTATTTTGCTATGTTTGCTATGTATGTTCCTGGGTACAGCATGCAGGTCTAGACTTTATGAAAAGGAAACTTCAAGACTGTATAGGAAGCACGTATCGAAGAGGAAGTGATGAAAACACAAAGCCAAAGAAAGCAAATATAGCAAACAAGAGTGAATTTGGGGTTGACTTCACTTTCACTTTTGCTAGCGATGGTGCTTGACTGAATAATTCCTGCATATTATGCCTCCACATAAGTGGAAGAATACATTTGACAAGCAGTATTTTTCAGGTACAGCTGGCTCCAATATAGGACAGTATTTCATTTCAACAGACCAAAGCGCTGTGCAGACTGTTACTGCCATCTATAGAGCCTATAGTGTGTGGCTGCAACACAAAAGAGACGACAAATACAGTAGTTTGCACATTACTACATGATATACGCCATTCAATTACCCTACTGTATGTAATGGTACTAATATACTTGAATATAAGAAAAACGAAATTGTGCAGCAAATCATTTTAAACTAGAATAAAAACAGATATAGTTTACCAGTTAAGTGTGATGGTAATAGTGAGAGCCATAGAGAAAACAGACATAATAAACATCTAAAGATGAAGCAGATTTCAAAGGAGCTCATTACAGCTTAATGTGTTGTTCTGCTGCTTTTCCCTCCGGCTGTTTCACTCCTTGTATAGCATGGTCAGTTTTCCCCCCAAGTAAAAACTGGATTCTTTTTTGGTCTGAGAGAGTCTCAGACTCTCTGTATTGAGTTTTATTCTGCTAAAGAACTTATGTGCTCATGCAGGCAGCAGTAACAGGAAGTGTTGCTCTGTCTCTCCATCTTGTTGTTGGCAGAACTCACTTGGTCTGTTTTCTCTGAGTTGCCAGCTTTTTCTGTCACAACCGGTCCTAATGGCCAATTTGTGGTCAATTGTGTGGACCTTCACTCTTTTTTTTGATTAATTATTTCTGGGTTTCTGATCGCTCCTGCTGCTCAGATAATCCTCCTCTCTGAATTGTCTGTTCAGCGCTGAAGAACATTAAAGTTCGCGGTAAGTTTTTGTTGTAGATGTCCAGCGGCTGGTGCACTCTTCGTTTTCCGCAAGCCATCTGCTGTAAGGAGGGCTGAGCCTCATGAGCAGCTGGTTGAGGGAACTTCTCTCCATCTTCTCTGGCAACACAGAGTGTTGTGATGGTACAATGTCCACTGCTGTGTTTTGTGGCCTCACTCTCGACCACCATACAGCAGAATGTTGGTTTGATTATGGATTTGACTATTTATAGCTAGTTTTAGTTAGTTCAAAGTTTTTTTCTGACTTTGAGATGGTAAATACAACATAATAGATGCATGACCATAATAAAATACAGTATTGCCAAGTTTAAAATGTCAGATGTATGAGTGTAAGAGAAAGACGACAAATATTTTTACAAGACTATACCTGATATATTTTTCGACACCTTGTACACTATACTACACTATACAACTATGTCAAAGGATCCCAGTGAGCACCAACCGGAATTTAAACACTTAATTCTAGTTGATAACTAGTTAATATTCGGTCTGAGCGCCTAAGACCTCTTTTCAACCAGCTAAAATGTGGTTGCAACATCAACATGTCAAAATGACCAATTTATTTTGATAGTTTGTTCAGTTGTACATCAAAAGAGAGACGATACTGATTAGTGTGTGAGGTATGTCTCCAAAGTCATGATGCACTGGTGGGTGAAATGTGGTCTACACAAAGACATGATTTCAACACATATAATGTTCAATATAAAATGTCCTAAATATGGAACTATATAGTCTGTGTGCTGCCAGCAAGAAGCTTTTGGAACATTTTCAGTTTCAGATCTGTACATTCTACATTATTCATGTAAGAGTACTTTGCCGTTACAGCTCCTACTAATTCAAATCAAATGTACAGACATCTTGCGGCCCAGCGGGACCTGCAGACTGAGGTGAAGAAGCTGACAAAATAAACGCAAGTCTTCACGCTGCCTACATACTTTTTGAGTACCTGCGCTACTGTTTTTCAATAAAGCAAACCAGAAATTAGCACCGATAGTTTTATTTTTTGCTGCTCATGATGTGGCCTTGGCTGCTGTTATGCCAAGCTAGCTTGATGTTAGCATGCTAGATTGTAGCATGCCGTGGTGTGGATCAACAGTAAAAATAAACATGCTGTCTGACTCTTTTCACCGCACGTGTGTGAACAGTTACATTTAGACCCTATTTCACCTGGATTTGCAAATTGGATTTTACATTGAGTAATGTGGTTGTTATTACTTAGCAAGGCTTCAAAATGGTGAAAGGGTATTATTTGCACACTGTAGAGGATGAAAAATCTCATCCTCTGGTGAAATGTGGTCTAAATGTGAACGTTCAATCAAAGTCTTCAAATAGTGAGTGAAAAAACGTTCTCTTTTGAACCATTTCTGAACATCTTTTCATTCATTCATTCATTCATTCATCTTCTAACCGCTTCATCCTCTTGAGGGTCGCGGGGGGGCTGGAGCCTATCCCAGCTGACATCGGGCGAGAGGCAGGGTACACCCTGGACAGGTCACCAGACTATCACAGGGCTGACACATAGAGACAAACAACCATTCACGCTCACATTCACACCTGCGGACAATTTAGAGTTATCAATTAACCTAGTCCCCAATCTGCATGTCTTTGGACTGTGGGAGGAAGCCAGAGTGCCCGGAGAGAACCCACGCTGACACGGGGAGAACATGCAAACTCACAGAAGGGCTCCCACGCCCGGGATCGAACCGGCAACCCTCTTGCTGTGAGGCGAGAGTGCTAACCACCACACCACTGTGCCGCCCCGAACATCTTTTCACCGGTGACCATATTTATTTTTTAAACGTCTTTTCAATAGAAAAATGTTCACTGGGATAAGTTTAGTGTTTTTCAATCTGCACCTTATGTACCCATGTTTTAGTGTCTAAATGACTAATGAGAACAACAGGTGTTGAAATTGGTCAAGTACTGAGCAATAGCACTGCAGATGGCAGCGGCAAAACAGGCAGCAATGTACATACTCGAGGCATGTTCGTACCGTCAATTTACACCAACTTTGGGTTCTTATTCTTGCAACTGACAGGCTCAGATAGTTATTTTAAGTGTTTAACAACACATGGAAAGCATACCTACAGAGACATACCTTTTTGTCTGACAGTAAGATCCTTTTTGTTTAACCAAAAACAGTCCCAAAGTTGTTATCGCCGAATCAGCCAGACTCCACATATAAACAGCAATTTTATTACCATAATAAGACACTTCTATCAAAGTCAATAGAAACAAAGTAAAACAAAAACCATCCTGACTTGTCTCTCCATTGTTCCAAAAACCACAAACACTAGTTTTGTTAAAATAAACCCCTAATTTGCCCAGTCAGATATAAGAACATGCTGGCTCTCTACAAGCTAAAATTACTATTTAGTTCAATGAAGTCTGGTAGGATTGATGATGGTGATTTTAGGTCTGTTTCTGGTTAAACAAAAAATCTATCTCTGTGGAGATCCTTGCCATAAATTGTCAGACACTTAGAATAATAATCTGGGCCTGTCACGGCAAAAACAAGCACTTTTAATGAACGTAAATGGATAGTGCACAAATGCCCCGAGTGGTTAGATTGCAGCCTGTTACGTCGCTGCTCTCTTCAGTGCTCTAGCTCATTACTGGACCAATTTCAAAAACTGTTGTTCACATTAGTCATTTAGACACAAAAACATGGGAAAATAGGGTGCGGGTTGGAAAACACAGAACTTAGCCTTTAATATAGTCCATTATAATAAATGAAAAACACGTCCTTGAAAATAAAGTATGGACCAAATATACATGATGTGATTTGATGAAATATAGTTAACAAGTGTTTCTCTGTAAGAAGAGCCATACAAAGAGATAAAAACAACAACAACCGATTTTGAAGAAGCTCATGTGTTGTTCTGCTGGTTTTCCCTCAGGCTCTGACACATATCGCTGCTTCCCTGGCAGTGTCAGTTTATTCCCCAAGTAAATGTTGAATTTTGTTTTGGTCCGAGACTGTGTTGGGTTTGGGGCATTTCCTTGTACACAACTACATCATGATACAACATAGTGTCCAATAACGAAAGACAAGCAAATCACTGGAAGCATATATAGCAGTTTAAAATATTAATATAATGGTAATGGTGAAAAGTGAAGACATCAAGTGGAAATCAGAAAGAGCAGCCTCCCCTCTGTGGATCTTTGCACCACCACAATTGCAGAGAACTCTCTCTCCGAACACATTGGAAATAAATGTTCTCACTCTCCATCCACTAATGAATTGAATGAAAAACTACATGACTGTTCCAGTGTCCCATTGAAATAACACTTAATTTTAAGGGTCCAATTACCTGTGATTTCTGATATAAAAATGTAAATTTATAGCGAGGCTCCTATAAAAGACAAAGTAATTTGAAGCAAAAATGGGAGAACTGAGACAAAGTCCAATTGGTGTACCTCCAGGAATTTATTTCCAATTTAACTCCAGTGTAACTTATTCAGCTTGACATGGAAAATTCTGACATTTTTCTACTGGCAAGCATACATACAGACTCTTTTAGAGCCAACGTCATAATTAAGTCACATAGGAGTCTTAAAATGTCATCTTGTTGTGTTATTAGGAGCCAGAATAGAAGGAGTCATGGCTCAAAACTTAAAGTTTGTCGCAAACCAGCCGCCACTGCCCGTCAACAAAAACAAAGACAACTATGGTTAAATGTGATAAGACCAAAGGACTGGACGGAGGCCATCATCAAAAATGCTCACATGTGCAGTGCACACTTCATATCAGGTTAGGGAAAAGTATTTCCTGTTGTAGGGATGAATAACGTTATGTGTATTAAAGGTTATCATGTCCACCTCATCAGAAACTGGGGAGGGATTAAGAGGAATACTGGATTTCTCTGGAATGCTAACTTTTTAGCGCATTAGCTAACGTTAGCTTCAATAGCAAAACAAACTGGAGGAAACTGTTCCAAGAGTCATTCTCAAACCCGGCCATCCCACCTTCGGCAATCCTGTGACATCATCCATCCACTGAGTGAGAGCATACGGGTCGGCCAGTCTGGTCCCGTTGGTCAGTGTTTACTTTTTCGAGTAACACTCGCAGTCCCGGAGAGTGAGTGACCTGACATGGTGCGTTGGTAAATTCAGTCTGATGCTCTACACTAAAATGAGAGCCCTGCTGGTCGAAGAAATGGAGCGTTGTATTTCTGTATGAATTAACAAACAGGTAAGTTAATCAAACATTCGCTCCACTTGGTGATCCACTGCTCCATGTCCCCAGACGGAGTGCCGAGAGTGCACTCTGCCACTCCAAGAGTGCGGTGCTCTGGATAACTGAACAAAACATTCAGACAGTGTTACGAATTTATGAAGAGTCCAGTTTGATTCAGAGTGCTCTCCGGCACTCGGAATGAGTATTTATGAACGCACCACTCACATCATCTTCCTCCACTGTCTAAAACAAGCCAACAGGACTTGCTAGCTAGCGCTAGCTAATGTCCGTAGAGAATTGTTTTGCCTCAAGCTAAGCCCCGCTTACCAAAAAAAAACATCATACTGTTTACTAACAGTAAAAGGGTCTATATAAAGAATAATATTTTCGAGATATTCCTCTGGAGGTCAACCAAGTACTTTCAAAATTATCACAACTTATTAAACTCAACTGTCTCAGAACGTTTTCTTGATATTATGAGCACACAGTAGGATTGAATTTATTGTATATAGTATTAGAGTTATTTTACTCTTCTTAAACTTGTATTTATGGATTATTTGTGTCTCTTTGGAGCAGCTCACCACAACATTGACATATGAAAGTCTATATGGCTGTTAGCAACTGGAGGAGAAGCAGAGCAACATTAGTATTCGTTCCGAGTTGTGTTTGTGGCCAACTGTTCACTCTCCTTTTAGCTCTGTTTTGATCTCCACCAACTCCTGAGGGAAATATCTGGCTCTTTAGCAGCTAAGGGCTCCACTATGTTCAGTAGCTAGATGCAGTTTTCTTTTCTGGCATTAACTTTGTCTCTTCTGATTAGGATCTGGGTGAGCTGGGGCTAACAAGTGAGGAAAACTCCAGTATGTTCCCCTGCATTTATGCATCTTGTTTTGAGTGTACAACTCTCTCTGCTTACCAAGAATACTGTGGATTTTCTGTTATATTTCTGTCTGTCTGTCTGTCTATGTGCTGCTGATACTGTGAGCTGAGCCATCCTGTGCTGATAACAAGTTTTAGCCGACTCCTGTCGAGATGGGTCAAACTTAGTTACTCTGCTAGTGATTTCATGGAGTGCAACAAAAAAGTAGGTGGTGATCTTTGAGAGGTTTGGAATGAATGCTTAAAGCTTCACTACTTAAACCAAGTTGAACTCATGAGCAATATAACACACCCTTGCTCAATTTAATACTCTGATGGGTTTCACTGCTACAGCCTTGATTACCCCTTCCTATACCCATCCCTTTTTGCTTTGTGCACCAATAACTGTTGAGCAAACTAGGTACCCAGCAGACCCTCTGTCAACTTTCCCCTTCCCTATTATACTAAAATATGCTATGTGCTGCGCTCATCTATGCTGGTAATAAAAAACAGTTTGAAGATGGTCAAAAGATGTGGCTGGGTATCTGTCACCAAAACAGCCTTTTTCCATCTCAGAAACATCGCCCATCTCCATCCATCCCTCTCCTTTTCAGCTGCAGAGATTTTCATTAATGCATTCATCACTTCCAGACTTGATTACTGCAAGCGCCTCCTCTATGGTTCATCATCCAAAACTGTCAGGAAACTACAATATACCCAGAATTCAGCTGCTCAGCTTCTCACACACTCTCGCACCTGTGACCACATCACCCCCGTCCATTATAACCTGTTCAATGAGTATTGTACGAATCACAACATCCTCAAACACCAATGCATGATAGCAGGACATATACAACCGTACAAAAAAACATAACTATACACAATAAATAAATAACTAAATAAATAAATTAATTAAATTAAATCAAATAAATACAAAATTTGAAAAATAAAAAATATTTATATTTATTATTTTTTTTATAATTTATATATTTATTTTTATATTTTTTAAAATAAAAAAATAGTGGCTATTATTTCGTACCTTTTTAATGACGTGATGTACTGGACTCTTTCTCTTCTCATTTAAATGTAATCAATATTACAGTATACTTTTTGGTTGCTATGTTTCCCCCCTTTTTTCACATTCTTTTTTTTACCTATTGTGTATTTTCCATACACCTGAGAATGACGGGAACCAAAATGGACATAGAAAATATGCCAAATTACATGGGCTCTTTTGCAAGATATTTGTGCATGAGCCATATCTGTGAACATAATGACTGCATCTTAAGATCCCACTGAACCTAAATCAGAAAAAAATAAGACATGAAAATGGTGAAAAAGAGCCTTTTTGCAGGTGTTGTTGTGATGCTCCAAAAATGTATCCACAGATTTACAGACATCTCTTTTCCTAATGTAAGTCTGTTGGGAAAAAGTCTTCTTGGGCAATGGCATCAGTGGCATCATGTACAGACCCAGACATTATTCTCTGTATTTCTACATTTGCCACTCTGTAAATTTAGCTTTAAAGCCTGGCACTGTTCTTGGGCGTTTGGGCTAAACAAAACCAATGTCGCCATGTCTCGTTTTGTTAAGCTTGTCTAACCTTTTATTAAATAATAATAGTAATGCACACCAAGAATTACAACAAGGTGCTGATCACTGGTAATGGACTTGATGGTAGAAAACAAGTGTCGCAGCCTTTGGGCCACAGATACACTGATCTGTCATATGGACCACACCTTTGTCACACAGCTGGTGGTGATTAGATGATCATGCTGCACCATTAGCTTTAGCAAATCACAGTCACATACACAGTCACACAGCTGAGAGTGGTTAGATAATCATGCCACAGCATTGGGTTGAGCAAAAAAGACAATTTTGACATGTGATTAGCTGTGGCTTCTGACAACGTTTTGGTTTAAAGGTCTTGATTTGTTGAGGGCCTCGAAATTATTTTTTTTGCTCATCCTAATGCTGTGGCATGATGATCTAACTGCTGTCAGCTGTGTGACTGTGTATGTGACTGATTTGCTAAACCTAATGGTGCAGCATGATCACCTAATCATCATCAGCTGTGTGACAAAGGTGGGTTTCATATAATGCCTGGTTCACACGACACAACACTTCTGTCCGTTCTGACAGGTCATTATGTCAGATTAGACAATTGTGGAGTCATGAAATCGTGCCGTGACTTTGCTGGCAGACATGACACACTACACAATGGTCACACCAATAATCCCTGGTCGTCTTTCACAATGTGTGTGAAGTCATTGGGTTATTCTTGTCCTATTTTCATTATTATTACTTTTATTTCAGTCACAGTGTCTGTTTTTGTGCCAGCCGAAATGTTGTAGTAACGCAAAAAGTGCCACCAGATGGAAGGAGCTACATCTGAAGTACCATAAGCAAACTATGACAGTCACTGAATCCTCCACAACAACTTACTGCAAATGTTTCACAATAAAAGCCTTTTAAGAAAATGAAGGGATTCTCTCAACTGAAGTTATAAGGGTTTTTATTCTTATAAAGATAAAGGGTGAGTTTGAAATAACGGCGCAATGCATTCACTTTATCAAGGCAACGGGAGCGGAGAAAAAGTAAAACATAAAAATACAGAGGGAATAATTAATAACGGCCCATTTATAATGTGGTCTGTTTCAAATGAAGCTGGTAGCCTCTGCAGTTGTGGTGAGTAAAAGCCACCATTTTTTAATTTTCTTACTTTATGTCCGTCTTATGAGGACGTAACATTGTTTGCTAGCTTGATGCTAATGGGAGTACTCAGCGGGTTGACAAAGTGCCTCTGCTGTTTCATTTTTTACCTTTTTACTCTGTCATAACCTCCCTAGAGGAAATATCAATAAAACTGGGGTGTTGTTGTCATACAGTTGTCTACAGCAGCAGATCGCTCTGTGTTCCTATTGGTCAAAGTGACAACTGTGATGCTTGTGCACGACAAAAAGAAAATCAAACATGCTGGACTATTTCTTGTAGGGATGCACCGAATATTCGGTAACTAAAAATATTTGGCCGAATTTTGCAAAAAAACACACATTTGGTATTCAGTGGAATAAGTGAAAAGCAAGGACGAATAATAGCTGCGTGTTTTGATAACACAATCAAACAGCGTGCGGTGACGGACGGAGTAAAATGTCGGCAGTGTGGCGATATTTTACTCCGTCCGTCACCGCACTCGCATTTGCAACTAAAAATAGTTTTGTGCGAGCAAAATAAATCATTCAGCATGCTGTGTGAGTACAGATTTCAACCAGCAGCAGCAATACGGCGGCCATAGTGCTCCATGGCGCAAGATAAGGCTGACCGGAGACGGACAAGTCCGGCTCCAATAATGTCCTCTTCTTGTTGTCATGACTGGTATGGTATGTGATGTGTCAGAGGAGAAACGAGCCGTTCACATTTCTCTCTCTGTGGCAGGTAACAGCCCACAAACCTCACCGCACTTTACGGACTGTTCTTTACTTATGAAGGGACTGTTCTTTACTTGTCAGGAGAGGAGGGTGGCTGGTTGATTTTTATTTCATTTTTTTATTTTATTTTCATCCCCGCTATGTTAATCACTGATTGATGCTGTTTTTGAAGTATGAATAAGTCAGTAAGTAATTTATTCCTTTGAAATATCATTGACGTACTATAGAAAAGTGATTTATCTTTTATAAATGATGATTTTACTTTCCCTGGTATCATACTGTGGGTCGCAATTTTGGTACCGTGACAACACTAATCTGGAGGGGGTTCATCTGCAAAAACTAATGAAAAACTAAACAACGGTATTCTGTATTCAGTATTCAACCAAGTGTTTAATTTTATTCGGCTTCGGCTTTGGCCACAAATTTTCATTTCGGTGCATCCCTAATTTCTTGGAACGTCGTTAGCAAAAGCTAAGGTATGGCAATATGACATGACGTCACAGAGCTACTGATGATGGAGTTTCAAAAACATGAACTTATAAAACTTCACTTTGGTCTTTGACCTGTCAGAAGTACACACTATGCTACTAAAAACTGTTTCAAAGGACATGAGGCTGTTTCTCACATTTAAAATACCTCATGTCTGCATGTAATGCATGACTTGGTGAGAGCAGTGAAAACATCGGACCTATTTCGGCGCATATTTCAGCACCACGGACAGTGAGCGGATGTTTAGTCATCATTAGTGTTTAACTTCACAGAAAATTAAGAAAATAAATTAATTATAAGGTCATTTCTAGAAGATAACCAAGGGGTCCGGTGTATGAAACGCAGTAAAATAAAGGCCAGAGACCAAAAATACAAGCTTAACATGCCGACATAAAGAAAAAACCCCCCACATACAATCAGACAGGCTTCAAGACATCATTTAGACAGGCTGTCTACAGCAGCAGAGCAAAATGCTTTTACAACACACAGATAACTCACATAACTCATAACTCGCGGAGAAGCGCAGTGGCGAACAATTTGATTCAATAACACTCATATTCACTAACACTCGTATTCACTGATGAGCATATTATTGACCTATTTAAGTGCAACACAATGAAAACAACCAGCCAGTGCGCCTCAGACTATCTAACATATCACATCTGATCACTTGCAACAAATATGAAGGACACTCACAAGTAAGATGACTACAGAACCTCTCTCTTTTTTTTCCTCCCGATTCCAAGGTACGGCAGCTGCCATACCTCGCCATACCTAAATGACGCCTATGGTCATGAGGCGTCCCAGACATGGCATCAGTTGTCGTCTACTATGACACACGACACGAGATGAAATGATGGATTATCGCATACGACACTCATTATCGTTCACGGTCCAAGCCGTCACTGTAAGACGCTGTGTCGGGCGTATCGTGTAGTGTACCTGTGTCTCAATACGTTTGTTGATCTTGAAAAAGACTTGTTTACTGCAATCAAGCTTGTCTGACCTAGCAACAGTAACTAAGGGGGGTGGGACTTGGGATCGGACAATTGGTCCTGTATGACTAGCAGCTTGTGGTGGCTAATGTTAGCAAACCTTTGATAGATGTTGCTCCTCATGCTACTGTAAAGCTACAGTTTAGCACTTCCATCTTAGCATCCCAATATCCCTTTATTGTAGTATTTGACAAAATGTGCAGCTGTTCAGCAAAAGTTAAAGCCTTTCTTTAATTTCCCTCTTGTCTCTTTTGGGATGCCTACTGAGATAAACTCACTTCATTAGCCGTTTCATTGTTTGATGCTGTGTGGAATAGCTTTTTTACTTCCTCGGCAACAAGTATGCTGGGAAGTAATCTTATATATGTGTATATGTCTTAACATCAAAGTGTGTATAATAGCTAATATGGGTCCTGAAGCTGGGGGGCCCAGGCAGTTGCCTTCCATGCCTAATGGTAAAGCCCGCCCTTGAACTCAGGAGGAGATTTTCATCACAGCTGCAGAGCGTAATTGTAACTTCCGCCTGTTTTCTGGTTAGTTGGACACTGATTGTGAAGGAGAGCACTCTCCCCTCAAGGACACTATCAACAGAAGTGCTCAGGCCTAAATATGAGAGTTCTTTGCATCTGAAAACTCCTGCTCATCCATCATGTGTAAGAGTGAAACTCTCGGCAGTGTCTGTGTTTCCCAAATTAAATTCTCCACAGTGGCTGCATCAGAGGACGATTCACTCAGTAGTTCTGTGCCAGATAGAGGATCCTGACAAAGCTGTAATCAGAAAGGTGTCACAGATTCAGGTGATCTGTGAGCCCCAAAAAGGGAAACGTACACTTTGCTCCCCTAGATAGCCTTAGCAACACCATTTCACAGCTGCCAAGTGGACAAAAGCCTCACAATCCCGGCACCAGAAGGAGAATTAGACTCAGCTTGAATGGTCCTAATGTTTTCCCGTATCTTTATGTGGGCTTTGGCGTCCACATAATGCAAACATAGTTCTCATATTCAAATTGCCTACAGCTGTAGTCATTGAAACAAATGTTCCTAAATGTTCCCCTCCTCTGTATCGAGCTCCAGAGAGTCATGAAAGGATCAAAGGAGCATGTCGCCGCGAGGAGCTGAACACGGACAATGCGAACGGAACTGGCCAACTGACATTGTCAGCCACTTCATTTTAATTGCATGGATTATGGAGCTCGTTTCCAAAGCTAATGTTTCTTGTTTCATTGCCTTTCACGTTCCTCCATGCTTTATTGCTCTCTCATAGCTTTTCTTTCCACTGAAAAGCCAATTAAGTCCCTTCATGCTTTCATTTGAATCACACAGCTTTTTCGCTCATCCCGGGAAAAAAATGCCCCACATGGGAAATGTGGAGGAGGTCATTATTGCTGACTAAAATCCACTGACTAGAGGTTAGCAGAACAATCCCTCTTCCCCACAAAAACCCTACAGGAGATAAAATTCAAGTTCTTTCAAGCTACTGTTTTGTCACACACCGATCACATGGTCTCCTGGTGTCGGCACTGACAGAAGTGTCCCTGTCCTCTATTATAACCTGACAAAACTGCTCGATTTTATTCTCTGGTGAAGACAATATCAACTGTCAAACCAGGGACTGCAGAAAATAGCCTCTGGAGGTGTTTGAATAGGAAATCAAGTCAAGACTCGCTCAGCTGTCACAAAAGCAACTTGGGAGAAAAAAAACAAACTAATCAAAAAAATCACACACGGAGACAAAGGATGCAAATATGGTACAGTACGCAACAAAATACAACACAAGAAAGCACCAGACACGAGGCAGCACATGGGAAAGACACAACACAGAGCTGGTTGACATAGAGAGAATCAAATATCACAGTACTTCTTACTAAATACTTCAATACCAATATTACGAAGATATTCTACAGTTGACTATTGGTGCTTTTACAAAGAATTTACACAATGAGATGTTCAATAGATAATCATCAGGAACTTTGATATCAGGCAGGCATGGGTCTTATCAAGGTATTACAGTAAACCAGGGTATTTAGGAATCCCTACAATCTCAGTACCATCAAAAATACAGACGCTAATCTTAGTTAGGCATGTGCCGGTATGAGATTTTGACGATATGATATTATGATTACCGCGTAATAATAATAATAATTATAATAATATTCATCATAATAAAACAGGCGTCTTCCTATTTTCGTGCTCTAGACTTTAAAACGGTAGGCTAATATTCGTTTGACTGTTCATGAGCGACAGCACGTACCAGGCATCTCCTGTCAGTGCAACGCATCATCACACCAGTTGTTTAAAAGTGTAGGCTAATATAGACCCGTTAAAAGTTTAATAGAGCCGTTTGTTAACTTCACGATGGTGACTCCGCCCAGCAGCTTGTTGAGCTCCTCGTTGCTGCGGGCAGCCAGCTGCAGTTGACGGGGGATGATATGGCTCTTCTTGTTGTTGCGGCAGCGTTTCCAGCCAACTCCAGGATCTCAGCGGTCAGATACTCCAGCACAGCCGCCAGGTAGATGGGGGCGCCGACACCGACACGCTCCACATAGTTTCCTTTGCACAGCAGCCTGTGGACACTGCCGACTGGGAACTGGAGCCCAGCACGGGAGGAGCGGGTCTTTGCGTTGGCTCTGGCTTTCCCTCCGGTCTTTCCGTGGCCACTCATTTTTCTGATGCTCTCTAAAGTCGGGATAAAGTGGGTTCTTCTGATAGCCAAAATGATCCCACACCACCGACTTCGTCCTTTTCGCCGGTGGCGAAAGTTCAGCTTTGCCTCCTTCAGCCATGTTTGCAGTTTGCACGTTAGTGGATTTATACCGATTACTGACTAGTACTGACTGACTGAGGCTAACGCTCATATGGTGAGGATGCATTGTATGTAATGCACGTCACACGGCACCAGAGGTAAGTCGCTACTGGTGTAACAGGCAACTGAGGTGGCAAACATGGTGACTGGCTTCAGAAACAGCGCTACACTTTGAAGCCAAATTACATAGTGGCCAAAGTGGAATTAAAACTTCCGGGTCCATAACCTGATGTCATGGGGCCCAAAAATATTTCTTCCTATAGACTTACGCTGTAAAAGAGAAATCAGTAAATCGGTAGATACAATTTTTGAGGATCACAACCCATGTAAAAGACTCCATTTCAAAAGTCTAGAAGAGCTGCACAACAAATTATTTTATCCCCATTCTAGTAAGTGGAGCCCTGGCCCAGAGGTGAGACATTTTGCTGGCAGAGGTTAGCCGCTCGGCCACACTCTGCCATGCTCCGATGCTGTAAGTCTGCTTTTTTAATGGGCCCCACAGTGTGGAACTTTCAGGTAATCTCATTCTGCTGAAATTGGGCTTTGACTGAACAGAAGGGTTCCTCCAACTCTGCATCCACTCCTGTTTATACATCAATGGGGATAAGGTAACAGGACTGTAAACACCCGGTCAGCAACGGTCGAGAGAGACCACAGAAAAAACAGCATATTTTCATATCTAATTCTGTGAATTAAGGATTTATTTTGACTAAACCAGAGTGGGTGATTATTGGAACAGCAGACTAACTGACTAAACACCAAACATTACTATATAATACAGTTCTGTGAAGATAATTTTGGTTCTGTTGAGTTTGAATGAAGTGTGTTTTATGATGAGTTAAGCTAGTCTTGGTTTGGTGAAAGAGAGGGTATTCAGATTCAGGTGTATGGTTGTATTTCTCTGTTTATTGAGGAAAACAGGTGTGAGAATATAACTCTTCTTGACACTTCGTGAGGTTATTGTGGGTTTATCAGGCTGAAAAAGCTACAAGAACTATGGAGCTGGCTAAAACAGTCTTGGGAGTTTGGTAAATTATATCACATTACTATAATACAGCCAGGCCCCCAGGAACACTGCTCAGCCTTGCTTCCAATTTTTCTCAGTGACCACTCAGTATTGCAGCAAAAATAAATCCCCTGCCACCCAAAAAAGCATTTTCCTCATAGACAACCATTGTAAAAGAAAGGTCTGTGAGACTGTGAACAGAACACCTTGAACTGTAGACAAGATCAATTTTGACTAGGGATGGGTACTGAAACCTGTAATTAAACAGGCCCCGTGCCTAATTAAAGACCGTAGTATTGATAAGCTCGGACATTAAAGGTTCTGCTATTAGTATTTGGAGGAATTCAGGTCATTGCTTATTGTCACAAGTTCAACAAGTCGTTTGCATGTAATGGCAGAAACACAAGCAATCTTTCTAAACATCTAGAGAAAGTGTATCACATACAGGCAGAGAAACGCACCGTTTCAACCACCTTGCTCGTAGTTCATCTCCCGTTACAGTCTATAGTCGTAATTAATTCAGGTTGCTAAGGTTACTAGCATTCTTTCCTTATCTGCTGTGAGGGTCCAAGGACAGAGTGATGTCGTATGCTGTAAAGCCCTCTGAGGGACACTGTGATCTGTGATAGTGGACTTTATAAACAAGACTGAAAACTTAAATTTAATTCTAAACAATGCTGTAGCAGGATGTTAATTTATATACTGTACTAACATACATAGCAAATGAAGCCATGTTAATTCTGATCTGAATTTATTTCTTTTTTTTTTTTCCTCTAAGAAACCGCTCAAAAGAAAGTAAAAGTACTGGATTGATAAGCAGTATTGGTAAGAGTATACTGCTGACTGATTACAACTCATGGAGGTTTTATATTTGTATACCTCTTCCAGAGCTGAAAAAAGTCATTTAAAGCAGCGTGGCCACTGGGAGAAACACTACTGTGCACATTCAGTGGGCCACATACTGCAGGAGTAAACCCAGAAGCTAGAAACTTTTTTGGTGCATACACCAGGTGAGCAACTCCATTAGACTAAATAGGCGTGATCCTGGGGTCCAGTATCTACTTATTACTACATTTATCAATACAGCATTTAAAACCAGGAAAGACAGCACTTGCAATATTACAATATTAAAAATCTATCAGGATATTTTTATATTATCTATATACTTTTCAGCCCGAACAGAGAATAGCTATAAGAAACCTGCATCCCATTTTCAAATGGGATGGTTGAGCTGAAAATAAAATCAAAGTCCACCTCATCACAGGCTGCATATGCTAAATCATACGAGGGATTTTTTTTTTTTTTGCTTCTCAGATCGTGTATTTGTATATTATTAGAAGCATGTATGGTTGGAACCACTATCCAATTATTTCAAAAGAAGAAAGCAAAGATCAGAGGAAAGGAAACAACAGCAATTTTCTGTAGCAGAATAATATGTTTGTTCATCCCAATCCTTTTAATCATGTCACGTCTCCTCAGCCCCTTGCAGCCCCCCGAGGGAGCTCCTGATCTCCAGGTTGCATCCGATGCTTACAATAGCAACGACGAGCAAAACAAAAAAAATCTATAAAATAATCACAATAAAATCATCCTGGATAATAAATACACCACAGCGGTACTAAATTAGAAAGCATGACTTGGCAGGAGCGACTGAAGCAGCATCTTTATTCACTGCCACACAGTTACTGTCACACACGCCTGAGGAAAGGGCCGCAGGTATGACAAGCCCATTTTGTTATATGTCATAAACCATTACATGTGTGTTGACAATCGGCTGCATGAACTGCTCAAGCTCACATGATTTCTACTGCTAGCACCTGTGCTGTTATTGTGACCCGCTTTATTTCTTTGTGTCACATTGCGCACAAGACAATATGTTGCTGTATTTGGCAGAAGAATCATATTTGGCAAGGGAACTGAAGTGACTGGGTTTTCATAACATTTCATTGCAGATATTTAATAATCTACAAATACACTGCATTTGTGCTTCTCTCTGTTCATTTCTTTCCCCCGCAACTTCCTATGATCACTAAGCAGGAAGTGACACTTCTTGTCTTACTGTCAGTAAAGTCTCACTCTTTGTATAAATAGACTTTGACATCACACTCTCCAGTCCCCTACAGTAGTGCATTCACAAGGCAGCTAAATAAAAGGATCCACATAACACCTCACTGTTATGTTGATGAAACAGATACTCTTCACTCTCATGATCACAAAAATGATGTTTTTCATCTGTTATTCACTTAAGTTATTCCACACCTCCCACTGTCACTCATCAGTGACTCACCTTGTCCTCTGGAACATTTCTTCATAGAGCTTTCAAAAGCTTATTGTACCCCCCCCCCCCCGTCCATATTTTTTACAATATGGACTGGACGTTACTCGTTCTTATTCTATTTGGCATTCACAGAACACTGCAGGACTTAAAGGTGTTGTCAGTAATTCTATTTCAAAACACTTCGTGTCAAATTCAGCAAATCTGGTGTTCATACACAGCCCTCGCTTTGTAAGCGGGAAAGAAACAAAAGTGGCTTGGACCAAGCCACACGACACAACCTAGCCTCTAGAAAACATTTAGTTTCTGCAAACCACAAACACATTTGGTGGAACAAGCCAAGAAAACACAGTGATGTTTTTATAAAAACAAACACTTTTTGTGTCTGGAAAAACATAAAAAATACACCCAGGTTTAGTGGCTAAAAAGCTGCTGGAAACAGAAATTTGTACATTCTCCGACAAAAAGTAATGTCCGAAATTCGTACATATCCCACGCAATCATGAGCCAGTCCAGTATTTTGGAAGGCAGCGATAACTTGGCTAATGCAGCGATAACTTGGCTAATGCAGCGATAACTTGGCTAATGCACTGACGGGAGTAAACAAAGAAGCAGTCCTGAGCAGTCCAGTAAGGAAGCAGGTTGGAGTGGTGGATTAACCCTGTCTCACTCCAAAGTTGTCGAAATCCGGTGCTTGGGAGCGTCGGGGAATCGCAGCGGGACATGAATGAAAGTTAAGGCGATAAGCGTCCGAGTGGGGCAGACAGGAGGGGTGGTGAATGGGTCCAACAAACACAGACCTTCACCCGGGAGAGCCCTGTTCATGTACGCTAAGATTGTAAAGCCAAACCATGTTCTTTTTTCCTAACCACATTTTTATTGCCTAAACCTAACCACATGCATTTGGTGTTGAAGGCAGTGCCAATTTGCGGTGTTATACCTACGTTGTGCTTTTATTTTGATAGACTCAGAGACTGTATGGAAACATTAAATTTCCTGTGAAAACAGAAGTGTATTTTGAAAGAAGACAATGCAGGCAGAGCTTGACACAGTGTCCCAAAGCATCAACAACCAACACACCCAGGGTACCTTTCATGTTATATGTGGACGTGGAAAGTCCATGACCAAACATCAATATGTGACGTGGTCGGAGTGAGAATGTGTTGGGTGGACGGCCACCCAACCTTTATGTTAACCCTTTGGGCCCTAGGCCTTTTTGGGGTATTTTTCCTGCCTTTACTTTTAAGCTCATATCACAGTCATTATAAAGGCTACATACACATGCTATATCTTTTTTTAGATTTATTTTCAGGACAATCTGGGCTACCCAGATTTTCCATCATTCCATGTCCTTCTATGTGCCTGTATTTTATATTAATTTTTATATCAATGAAAAAAGAAACAATCTGTGTTACTAAATTCTTACATTTTTACATGTATCTCACCATAGCAAGTTGAAAGTTGACATATTCTGCCATATATGAAGAGGGGACACTCTCTGGAATCTGGCAATATAAGAACCATGATGGTGGGACATTCTGTCACTTCACAGCTGTCCAAAACATGTGGTTTGAGCCAGGCGGACATGATTGCCAGTATTTTTTCATTATTGCAAGAAATTACATTGACTCATTCACAAGTCAAAAATGTGTTTTATCTGAAAGAAACATGCAATATTTACATCTAAGATCATAGAAAAATAGTAATAATATTATTCCTCACTATATGAAGTGACTGATAACAACATCTGTATAATGGATTGTAAAGAAATTCATCAGGTTTTTATTTTGTAGACAATTGATCTGTATTTATAGCGTGATGGGATGACAGCACAATGATGTGTTTGGTATCATATGAAAGCTCCGGTCCTGCGCTTTCATGTGATATGCATGGCATTTCTGTGCGAGCCTGCATTTGCGAGTAATCCAAGAGTAATGTGTATGCAAAGCTGTATGAAAACTCTGTTATACATAATTTTAGTGTAACTTTATATTTTTTTTTTTGCTGGGAAAACACTGGACTACCGACAAGTGCTAGGTCTTGTCGGAAAGCTACGGTCCTGCTGTTTCATGTGATATGCGTGATGGCTTCTTGCTATGACAAACAGTTGCGGAGAAAATCCATAGAGAAGAACAGGTGTGAATTTGGACGCACTATGCGTCGTTCGGGCCCATAGGATGTAGTGTCATTCGTGGGGTGCTAATTCATAGAATCATCATTTGAACTGTTATGTGTGCATTTTTGTAGGATCATACCAACAGCTGTATGAGGGTATGTTGTGCTCATTCACAACTGGTTTCATTGTTTGTTGGTCTCAAACAGGGGTCTGCAGCTTGGCAGGCATCTCACCAAGGTGACATGCCTTCCACCATCGCTCCACCTCCGAATGACTAATTCAGCTCATATACTACGTCATTTTGGAAACATCACAATACATATAAAATGTTGAATATGGAACATACTTGTGGTTTGCCAACATTTTCTTCTGGCAACTGGGCTGCACAACACCATTCAGACTACTCCCCCACATACTCGCCCATGAGGACTGGAGCTACACCATGATAGTAATGAAACATAAATAACACTGGATATATTATTGGAGCTTCTGAGGGAGCAGTGATGGGAGGGGTGTATTTGTTTGGGTGGTGAGTTCAAATATCAACAGTCTTTCTCCAGAATCACAGACTCCCTTTAATAAGTTGTGACAAAGGAGTCACAAGTGGTGAATCTGGCTAATATGAAAAAAACACAACAAAGAATGTATGCCATTCATTTTCCGGTTCTGTGGCTTGGAATTGTAACAGTTTCAGATGCATGCATCACTTCCATATCTCATAAGCGGCAGTGAACAGCTCTAACAGGCTGTGAGATAACATCAGTTATTTTGCAGACTAAAAGCTGAATAAATACTATCACACCAGAATAAATACCTGCTGTAAATTCCTAATTTCGGCTGGAGGAAGAAAAAACCTTGATGCTTAAACAAAATCAGGAAAAACTCCAGACAAGGCTCAAGGTTCAATTTACTCTTCCATAAAATAATGGAAATTACAGCGCTCACATCGTACCAACACTGTTTACAAAATAAAAGGCATAAACACCCAGAAAATAAAAACGGAGACAAAAATAAGACAAAAATAACACTTTCTGTCATCCTAATAAATGTCTTGTTGTACTGTTCAGTCCCAACACCAGCTGTTTTTAAGATGACAAAACAAGCTCATTAAAGCTGGGGTAGGCCGTTTTATTTTGGCAACCTTGGGCAAAAATCTCATAATTAACTTTGAGCATACTGCAATTCAAGACTAGACTCTGCACCTCCTCTTTGCTCTGTTTTTAGGCTTTAGAAAATCTAGCTGCGACAGGAGACTTTGGCCAATAACAGGTCATTTCAGAGTGTTCCTATTGGCTGTTACACAATTGCAGAGAGGTGTACTTGTACATTCCTTTTGATAGACACTGTTATCTTTGTCTTTTTGGTTTTTAATTTAGTTTTATTTTATTTTGTTTGGAAATAAAGTCATTCATTCATTCATTCATACAATAAACAAAATAAAACGTGTCAATATCTGTGAAGCGCTTGGGAGATGGAGAGAAAGCCCTCTGCTAACTGGAGCTAAAGGCTTACAGCTGCAGTTTTAAGTTCACATTTATGTAGCTAACGTCAGCTCGAGCCTCGAATCACAGTGTGTCCACAGCCTCACTCCCCTCCACAACAGACCACCTCACTGTTAGAAGCAGGGCAGCCGCTCTGGAGACAAACCCAAAGTCAGTGAATGCAGCAAACTTTCTGTTGCTGCTGTTACACAGTTTAGATCCAGCAGCCACCAGCCCGCTGTGACAACCAGCATTGGTTTGTTTCTGTTTGCTGAATTCAAGCCCCTATAGCTGACTGAATATCCATCTCTTTAGCTGCTGCTCTCCTCCTGGGGAAGCAGGCTACAACGGCTGACAGTGAGGCAGAGGGTCCGTAGAGTCGCGAGCAAGCTAACAAGCTGTTGCTGCTGTCACACAGGTTAGACCCAGTGGCCACCAGTACGCTGTAACATGCAGCACTAGGGTGTTTGTTTGCTGCATTCAAGGCCCTATAGCCAACTGAGTGTCCATCTATTGAGCTGTTGTCTACTCTCTCCTCCTGGGGTCGCAGGCTACAATGGCGGAGAGTGAGATGGAGGGACAGTGGGTGGCTAGCAAGCTATGTCTTGTCTCATTTGTAGTCTGATAAAGAGAGAGACAGGGGTAAGGAGAGGCTAAGCAAATGCGCTGTGGCCAAATCTACATTGAAATAAGTTTAAATAAATGTAGGGTAAATAAAAGTATGGGTTTCTGTATGAAGCCCATGTATATGCCAGTGATCGTCTGGTGGGTGGGGCTGAGGACAGAGAGGGGAGAGCTACAGGAGGAGGGTGTATTTTTTAATTCTGCTGGTTTTTGTACCTTTGTCAGATTTCTACCAATAGTAATAGAAGGGCTTTGGTTATCATATCTGTCCTGACACTTAAAATTCTCTTTCATATTGATGTAAACTGGGAAGACTTTACAACACATCTCAAATTACAAAACATTATGCTAATAATAAGTAGGCTAGGTTGGTAAACTGTGTAATCTAATATTTCACACTCATTTTAAATCTGCACGAATAGGTTGACTTATTCTCAAACATATTTCTGAATGAATATAAAACCAAAACAAAATAATGCCTGCATTTAAAAAGGATCATCAGTCAGGTTTCACATATGGCTTGGCCCATAAAACTGTTAGTTTTGGAAGATCTTTTACAGCTTGTGATGTCTCAGTTGGTTGCTTTTGATTGGATGGTGAACAGATGTTTCCTAACGACACATTTACACATGACTGACGTCTTTACTTGCTTTGACATTCTAAGTTCTGACAAGTTCACAAACTAAGTAATCGATTGATGAATAGCTGGTGAGATCCTATCCTGAGAGACTAAACAGGCTCTTAGAGAACAGTTTGAACACCGTCACTAAACAGTAGATCAGAACACTGACTGTCACGGACATGGAGCAGCATAGACATAAACATAGACAGTAGATGCTCTTAACCTATCACATGCCGTGACTCTATTTGTGAGAAAAATAACAGCATCAGACGTGCCGACAAACGCCCAAAAACGTCAGATGTTGACGTTTGAGTTAAGAAGCACTTCAGCAGCTGGAGGAATGATGACTCTTGATTGAAGGGGCAGAGAAAGAAGTAGTGTGATGCTGTTATAGAGCCACAAAGGAAACACTTGGGACTTTGCCAATTTCCTGCTGAAGGTCAGTGTTTGTGGTTTATTTTAACCATTACTTGACCACATTTTCTACCAGAAAATGTGCTTTACTGTTTAAAAAACACATTATTTTTCTCATACTGTCTTTTGCTGCAGCACCTGTACTCACCCTTGGCCCATTATAGCGCCTGTCTCTTATGGCTCCCCTCCCAAAAAGCTCAGTCTGCTCTGACTTGTGCACAGTCACACATGAGCGAATGCAGGTGAGTGACCTTTGCCTGCCAAAGCAATGTTTGTGCTGACAACTACAGCCAATGTCCGAACCAACTGCAGTCACATGACACATTGTTTGGGTTAAACATGAGCATGTTACAGTCCTGGAGGATTATTAATGTGCACCTCCTCCTGTACTGCCTTAATATGCACATTCAGCACATCCAATGCATCAAAACATTGTTTTCTAGTTGGAGCCGCGCCTCGTTTTCAAACTGTATGCTTTGACTAAAATGAACAATGACAGCAATATAGTCCACGATGAGCAGCGCTAAAATCAACCTACGCAGTTGTCCCTCCATTGTGACATTAGAAAGTTTTATCTTGCAAGTGTACTCTTCTTCAACGTTTGCTTTACTTCCTGGATTTTTCCCACATGGAAATTCTGGCCAATCAAGAGCAGCACTCTTGTGCAAGACATTTTATCTGGTCCTCTTGTAAATGCTGCTGCGAGAACACTAACAAACTCTAGGCAATGATGAAATTTTATAAGAAAATGAACCCCTGATTCGGACCAAAGCAAGACAACTCTAGGTCTGAAAGCAGCCTCAGATTGGACTATAGTCATGGGTAATTTTCTGGTTTTAGCAACAACTGTTCATGTTTGAACTTTGAACACAAAATCTGTCAAAACAATATTTGGCAAACAGTGTAGCTGAACAATATTGTCAGGACATGACTCAGAAAAATATGAAATATCATAAAAAAAAGCCAAAATACACTGGAGGGGGGCTTTAAATAACACAAGGCATCACTTTTTTAAAAAAGTAACAAGTAATGTGCGATAGAAATGGTAATTTTGATTGATTCTTTTTTAGTTAAAAACCCCAACACTGCTCAAATGTATTATTCTGGAAACTAATTACAAATGCATTTTGCTGTTGGAGGAGTTGTTGCCCATGATCCATGTGATCCCTGAAGACCTCTCCCAGGTATTTACAGTGATCTACAACAGAGCCCATTATCATCACATGAGCAGCTTCCACCACTTCCATGTCTTTAGTCTGACAAGCTCTGAGTAATTCATGTCTTCACACTGCGTGAATCAGGTGATAACCAGGTGTTTTTTTGTTTTGTTTGTGTGTTGTTGTTTTTTTTTTTCTTCTTTTTTTTCTCCACACATGCAAATACAGGCGCTTTATAAATCCACATGCCAGCATTGTTGTTTTCCCACAGGAAGTGCTCATGCTTTGGGAAGGAAAAATGGCCCGAGGCTGGATGATGTGTTATTAAAAAAAACTACTGCAGAACAAATGATTGTTTGTAGTGGTGTGATCACGAGGGACGAGAGACTTGATGACAATGACACGTCGGTGTTACAGTTTAATATGTTTTAAAACTACAATGCGTGTGCTTTAATAGATGTTCATAGATAAAGTTCCTCATTGTCATGGATAAAAGGGTGTAGACTGGTTTGTACCAACCTCTGGGGCTTAACAGGAAACCAACACGGAAGTGCCAAAAACTGCTAATGGCCACTTGAGGCTGTCTCCAAAAGTGAGTCAATCCTGGTAGACCCCCATGTTAAAATGCCCAACTTTACAACAGAAATAAACATGTTTACAGCCTGGTACAAAAGACGATTTTGGTCTCTGTAGCCAATTTCTCCATGGATATAAACTCTATGACGGGTGTGGCCACTTTAAGTGACAGACTGTCTGTGTATGGTCACGTCTGGCTTCATAAATCCAAGACGGCGATGGCACAAATGACAAACTCAAGGCTTTAAAACGGTAGTCCACAAACCAATTAGTGACCTCGTGGAGGCTGTGTCCATTATTTTCAAACAGTCTATGATTTAAACTCAATTCTACCTGTATTTTATTTGGCTGGATGTAACAGCAAGATGTAGGGCCCTATTTAAATGGTTCTAAAGCAGATGGCGGAGGGCGCATAATCCATGTCGCAAGTGTCATTGCTATTTAGATGCAGGCGCAGTTGTCATTTTCACGCCCTGCGCCCTCGTCGTCTAACTAGCAAATGAACTTGCTAGTTAGATGACGTAAAAAGCAAATGCGCCAGAGATCAACAAAAACCTGGTCTAAAGTCAACGGCGCAGTATTTCGCTGTTAAACAAGTTAGTAATATGCGACTCTAGGCGGGTGCACAATGCGCGTGCACTCTGCTCAGACACACATGGAGCAGCCACACATATGCAAAAGATAACACATAAAAATATGATTACAGTGTGAAAGGTTATTATTGTGCACAATAAAATATTTATCAGAAACATGTCTTAATGGGGCGGCACGGTGGTGTGGTGGTTAGAACTCTCGCCTCACAGCAAGAGAGGACACACATGCAAATAAGAGGCAGAACACAGCTCTAGGAAACATGTGAAAACAATTAACAAATGTGGGTGGGGGAGAAAACGCTGAACAGGTCCTAGCTGCAGGATCAGCACCTTGGGGAGCTCCGCAGCAGTCCTGACAGCTGTGCTCTGTTATATGATGAAAACAGGTTTGAATAATATTCCACAGATATTTAGTAAGATCTTTCTTGAATCAGTGATCCCATGCCTGCTTTACCTCGGGGAGCTTGGGTGCCTGTCTGCTGTCGCCGTAGATCTGGTTCTGACGGGCCTTCACCTCCCGCGTGAGGAGATCCGTCTCCTCAGCTGTAAAACGCTCACTCTTTCCAGTTGGTAGGTCCGCCATCTAACTAGCTCTCCATTGTGTGCTCCAATCGCGCCTCTTTTAAAGGGAATGAGAGGTGACACTCTGATTGGCTTATTGAATGATACACCCAAAACACACCTATGACTAATTCACAGAGTAAGTCCAACCCTTGTAGACTCCCTGTCTAACTAGCAAGTGACTGGGACACGCCCATACGCCTGGCGCTTTGCGTTTTAGACCGTCTAAATAGGGCCCGTAATGTTTGTAAGAGGACAGTGTTCAGGATGTCGAGGGTGCATCAATAGTTCATGGTCATGCTTCATTCCGCTAACACAAAGGTTGCTTCTGAAAATAAATGCATTTCTATTATCCAATTTTCATTTTCCATTATTGGCTGATTTTTTTTTTTTGTCCTTTTTAAGATTCAAAATAAATCCTCTGATTGCTTGTTGGAAAAAGGGAAAGTCATAATCATACTGTATGACCTATTCACTGTCATTTTCTCAGGCAGATAATGGAGGAGGCAGGTGGACGCAGCTGCTGGAATCATTCTGGGCCACGAGGCTCCTATCCAGCATTGTAATATATTGCAAGCGCACTCTCATTTTGAGGGAGATTTGTCATAATACAGAGCTGGCCAGATGCGTTTCCCCGGTTGTAGAAGCTTCTCCTCGCCCACTGGGTCACCCTGTCAAACACGGAGACATATACTCTTTGTCATACTTGGGCTCCCACCATCTTACATTACTGAGAGGGAGGGGAATGGAAGGACCTTGGCTGAAAATCACAAACCTGAACAAGTCGGAGCTGCAGATTAAGCCTATGCAACTAAGTGTAAGTGTGTGTGTGAACGAGTTTGTGTGGTCCTACACTGTGGGCAGGAGGTATAAAGAGGGGAAAACAAACACACACAGTGAAACCGGGGCTGTATTCACAAGGTATATTACTTTATCACAGAGAGTCCTGAAGGTGTGTACTGTTCTTAGATAAGAGTCTCCTCTCAAAACTTAAAGCTGCTGAAAGCAAATTTAATCGCAGTGTGGAGAGAACTGCTAAGCTAGGAGATATTCTCAGTGATTAGTTGACAGGGAAAAATGGTAAAACATTAATTTAGGCTACAGAAGTGGAAGTTACAATTAATTTTCTAGCTTGCTAGCTACATAGATAGAGAGATCATGGATGTATTGAGAGACCTGAATACAGCACTGGCAGCTAGGCTCTGTTCATTTCTATAAGAGCTGCTCAGTGGTTGCAGTACCTCTGTTTGACCACTACAAAATTGACTTCAAAGCCCGGGGTACTTCCCGGGGGCCTGAGTGAGATAGATTAGATAGTCTTGGGGCCTGTTACACAAAGCAAGTTAAAGATACCTAGGTAGAGATGTCAGTTTCGGTTATTTTAGCTTTTGATAGCCTGACTTCTGTTAAGCGACCATTTCATTTTCAAGGGAAAAAAAGCGAAATGTCATGACATACATGTTACCTATAGCCCTCCACTGACTCAGTGAGGTCTAACTCCGCATTTCAAAGTACTATTCATTTAGAAGAGGTGACATTTTAATGTTTCGTGATGATTATACATAATTTTGTGATGTATAATCTACTGGCTTTGCTGACAGACAGGCTATCCATGTTAACATGAGGAAACATTGCGCCCACTGCTCACCCTCTGGTCTTCACTGAGCCTGTTGGTAGCTAGCTTACAGCGCTGCCCATTTGCGATTACTGCTGGTACTGCTATCCCAGTGGTGGGACGACATTGCTGCAGAAATGTGGTGGCCACCATCTGGTCTCCCCCCAGGTAGCCCTGGTGAGAAAGCAGCTTTATTTTATGCTGCAACCCCCTCGAGCATCATCATCTAAGTTAGTACCACTAGCCATGCTGACATAGCTAATGGTGCTAATGGTACTAACAGTGCTTAAGGGGGTTTGTGCTTCAAAATTGAGTTGTATACTCACTGGGACGACCTGGGGAAAGACTGGAAGGTGGGCACAATGATGGCTTTATTAGTGGTAATCACCTAAGGAGCAACGCCACAGCTGGTTCGGACACCAGCTAGCATGTAGTGCAGAGCTGCCAATGTTAGCTAACCGGTGGAGACTGGAGGGTGGGCAGTGGGCACTATGTTAATGCATGTTAATTTAGCTAATCAGCTGTCTGTCTCCCACAAGACCTGGGTGGTGCACAGTGCAGTAAATGGAAGAGTGACAAATAATCCTATATACAGACAAGACTAATGTAATAAAAATATTCTCAGCCATGCACAGGATGGCAGTAGCTCAGTCCATAGGGTCTTGGCTTGGGAACCAAAGGGTAGCTGGTTCAAGTCCCCATACAGACCAAGCATGGAGCAAGGCACCAACCCCCAACTGTGCAGGGCGCCTGTCTAAGGCAGCCCCCTCGCCCTGACATCCCTCCATTTAATGCATGCAGAGGTCCTGTTTGTGCAGGTGTGTGTATTTCAGGCCTGTGTGTATATGACAACAGAGGGGAAGAAACTCAATTTCCCCTCTGGGATTAATTAAGTATATCTTTTTCTAATGGTTAACTGCTGACATCCCTATATCCAGGATACCTTTTGATTATCTGGCTTCACTAACACTGACCGACCGAATAACCATGAAGCTTGTTATCAACTTGCTGAATCAGTGCCAGGTTTTCCTCTTAGACTTCAGATGCGTTTATGTAAAAGAGGCTGGGTTAATTACAAGCGACATCATCAGAACCATGAATGAAGTACTTCATATATGGGAAGAAACGGGAATACTAATTCCAAATTTCCAGGTACACAACTTGCAACTGTTTGTAATTGCAATGTGAAACTGGCTTGTTTATTTCTGTTGTCATTTTGAGCCATGACTTTAACAATCAAAGATATTAAAACATGGTGGTTGACCTATCAGATGTTTATCTACTATGTTCCTTTGTCAGTGTCTATGATTAACCAAATCTACTTGCATAGAGGGAAAGCAATGTACTGCTGTGCATGGAGGCTGCTGCAAAACATATTTAAGCCATCTAAAAACTCAGAATCAGTTTTAAGTGTACACTATATTTAGAATATTTTCACAGCTTAACCTTGATGTAGTAGCAGACCAGAAACTCCCATGTTGTAAAATCACTGTTTTTCTTAATGGAGTCTGGTGGACATGAGATAACAGCTTCAGTGCCCCATCTTAAGGGCAGTCTGACGGCAAGGTAAAGTGGTGAAAATATTCTAAATATAGCTTAATAGCCAATGTTGATCTGTTTGGTGGCTCTTTTTTAAGAGGTTAACTGAGTCAGTGTTTGTTCAACGCCTTTTCATTTTATGTATGTGACACTGAGGGGTTTTCTACCCAGAAGTTACTGTAAAAAAACATTGTGACTCGGTCTATAACAAGATGTAGAAACACAAAAGTAAAAGGAATATAAAAGGAGGCCAAGACTTACAATACGGTGAATTGTTATTATATTTGACTTAAGCATAAGTAAGTATTTATTTGCTTTAAGTTGGATGATGAAGAAACTACTCTGAATATGTCACAGAAAAAACAGTAAAAGTAATGCCAGACTGCTTCTGCTAGGTGAAAAGAAGTTAATAACTAATAAGGTCTGTCCAACTGAAATGTTGCATTTATAATCAACACTGTGTAGATTATTTTTCTTTGTTTGTAATTTTCAGTTTTCACATAGGTGTCTCGTGTTGTTTTCAGATGCAGTGATGGAATAAGAGTGTAAAATCAGCCACACTGTAAGCTATCACTCTGAGGATAAATTAAACTTTTGCACAATTGAAATGCAGCTAAAATCATCATCATATGTTTGGTGTCATAAGCAATCTCTCTGTTTGTGAGGAGCTCTGTTTCAAAACCAGTTTGGAGATGGAAAGTCTAAAACACAAAGATTCTACTGACCTATAGAAATATACTCTCTTTACCTGTCACTCAGGACTTTTGTCTATGTTGGGATATTGCCAGTGACCTGTTTTATCAGTGGTCAAAGTGTTGACAGGTTGCGACCCAATCCTCTGAGATTAACCTGCTCCAGAGCAGGTCAGCTGTCAGTGATTTATTCTAGTAAAAAGTGAACCAGCTTCATAGTATTTGAAACCTAACCTCAAAGTTACCTCGCTAACCCCACATCCTGCTCTATAGTACAGACCTGTGATGTGATTGATTTGTTGACCAACATATACTGACCCTTGCCATCCAGTAACGGCCATAAAATCAGCTTTATGTATTGATTTTAGTTGGCAATTCTATAATGGAAAATAGGAAACTGTTGAGAAATGTTTGGTGCAGAAACAGCATTTATGATTTGATGGATAATTCTGTAGACGAAATGTATTTTCTTCTCAGTGGCCACGTAATGGGGAGTTAGATCTCCAATGTGATTGCATCCCTACAAAATCCACCACTGTCAAAATACCTTTTGTGATTGAGTCCCCTTTTTTTTAAAGCTCTATAGACCTTTTTCGTGGAGGACATTTTGACTCATCACAGCGGGAAAGGCACAGGTGTAAATAATGAAATTAAAGATGTCTGCTTTGATTTCAGGGTCCTGGTATTGTGCATGCTGGCTCACTCTCACTGGAACAGTTGAATAGAGCAAAGTCATTGTTGGTGTTATTTGTAACACCTGTGCTTTTTCTACTTCAAGTCAAATTTCTGGTATGAAAAAAGGCCTGTTAAGCTTTATAATTACTTTGCCAGCAGCTGACTTATCTCCAACTTCTCAAATAGAGGCAGGTTTTAGTGTTGAAATGCTTTGTGAATTACTATTATTGCAAAGGAGTTTTAAACTTAGTACTGTCATACAGTAGTTTTGGGGGGTTTCTCTTAATTCCTCCATACATGAGAGGACTTTGAAAAGATTTTTTTAAAGGCTTTAGTGTGACACCCTCACACATCTAAAGACAATGTGAGTTTCTACGATTTTAAGAAAGCCCATTCTGGCAGGATTTTTTTCATTTCAACCAAAATCATGATCTTTTTCTTAAATCTATCCAAGAAAGCAAAGCAGCTGGATTAACACCTGGCGCACTTTGAGTTCAAGGCTGGCTTTGAACACCATCCTTGCCAAAAAACGCTTTGGAACTCAACGCTCTCTCATCACTCTCCTCGGGTTCTCGATCCTTTATTTATAAGTCTTCTTTACATGTGTTTGCCTCCCCTGTTTTTATTAACAGTCGCTGTCAGAGTTTAAGTTGCTATTTGAGTTGCAATTAAAGGGGAAACACTGCTATTTTCAACCAGCTCTGTGTCAATGCAGTGTGTGCAGATAAGTGTTTGGCTTTCCCTGGAGCTCCACGCTAATCTGCCTGAGGAGGTTTGTCAGACTTTTGCCTGTAAATACAGTAAGTAGGGAGCTCCGGTGTTTGGCTTTCCCATGGATGTATTAGGAGAACTGGATAGAGCATTGAATGTAGGGCCCTGTTCATTCCTGTAAAAGTTGCTTAGTGGTGCATGAAGTCAAAATGGTTCACCTGCCGTGTATAAAATTACTGAGATGATGCTATGATCATTGGCACTACTTCCGTACTGTGCAGCCCAAACAGCAGGCACACAAGAGACTTATGGTGTCTGAGGAACAAAGTGGTTAAATCGTGTGGCTCCTCTAGAATTTCCAAAATTCACCATGTAAGCCAATAAGAAAAGCCTTTTTTTGGCACAGGGCACCATATGAGGGACCCCGAAATGAGGGACCCCCATAATGAAAATTGGCTTTAAAGCCTGGCGCACTTCCTGGGGCCTGGGCTTCCCCTCGTACCGTGAGACCAGTGCCCAGAGCTTCCTGCTCATCCTCTGGCAAAAGCCAAACACTAGTCATAGGCACACAGTGCGGTGACACAGAGCTTGTTGAAAATCGACAGTTCCCTTTAACTACCCATATTGCTATTTACCAAGTTATTGTAGCTGTCATATTTGATGGAGACAGATTTTAAGTAGCTGTGGCAACCTGATTTCAGCCAGATACAAAAACCCCAGCAAACTTTCTTGCTCTGTTGTCACCAAGGGGAAAAGCAGAGGGACCGCAAGGTACATCCATAAGTGCACTAGCTACCTAGCAGCAGTCTCAATGGCACTGGCTAGCCGTAAGCTGGCAGCAAAGCATTGAACCCACTTTAGTCATGCAGACGTGGGCATAGTTTCACCTAAAGTGGGTTGGAAAAACCCCAAATGTGGCCTTCCAGAGAACTTATGTATTCTCTCTGTAGTGCAAGCAGGTGGGTTGAATTCTGATCTGATTTATTAAGGCATTCTCTTTAGTTTCTCTGCTGAGTTTCTCTCTGTTATTACCAATCATTGATGCAACTCCATGAGCCCTTTCCCTTTGATTCTGACCGACTGACGAACCTGATGTTTACCACTGTTTTCATAAATAGTTTAAAAGTTCTCTACAATCAACATTTTTTTGGCTGAGCAGCTCTGCAGCAAATGTTACCTCTGAGTTCAGTTTTCACTGATATAGCTCTATGATCATTTTAGATGCTATAGTCTAGTTTGGTGATGTTATACTGAAAGGTGTTCCCTACAATCAACAGACTGGTGGGGTGAAAGCAAGGGTGGCACAGCAATACACAGACCAACTTTCCAAGTGTATAAAAAAAACTCAAACTCTTACCTTTTTTCTTTTTTTCTGCAAATCATCATCAATACGTACTTTAAAGTGAAGAGGATCCTGAGGTACTTGGACCAAATCCTGGCATTTACAACTGATGACTTACACACTTTAATATCCATCCAACCATCCGTCCATTTTCTGGTGCTTATCACAGTGGCAGCAGGCCAAAGAATTCTAATATCAAACTCCACTGTAGCTTAGCTGGAACTATCTCAGTGTGATTATCTGTCGGTGAGTTGTACTGGTGGCAAATCACCACATTGTCAAAACTCAAGCGACATCGGCCCCAAGCTCCAACCAACAAATTACAGCGTTCAAAACCTTATTAATATTTCCTGACAGCACTGTGAGCCGCCTCCAAGATGTTTGAATAATACAAAAGCAAGCCCTTGTGCCTTGTTTAGAATTACTTACTGAAATTAGAAGAAATTTAAGAGACAAACAGACAGAAATCACCTCTACTGACAGTCCTGGGAGGTTTATTCCTCTTCATCCACAGCAGGGTACTTTTTATGGATTTTCACTCTAACAAAAGAAAGTATGATCAGTCTTTTCCCCTCCAAGTACCAACCGATAAACGCAAGCAATCTCCCTGGTACCTTAACACCATGACAGCAGGCAGAAAAAATGTGCTCTCAGTGTGTTCACTTCCTCTGGTTGTAAAGGTTGAATAGCCTGGGACCTCATAATGGTAATTAAGAAAATTAAACACCAGTGTGCTTTAAAACTCACTTGCTGATGACAACTTTTCAGATGACATTATGACTTTATAAAGGAACGCAGGGTCCTGTAATTTACTTCACTTTCACCATCTTCTATTATAAAGGTTTATAATAAAATACTTTTTTAGTGACACTTCTGCCTTTTCATTATAATTTCCTCTGTCTCTGCTTGAGGACAGGAAAGAGGTCAGTGTGAGTGCACTCAGCCGGTGGCAGAGCTACAAAAGCTTCACATAGAGGCTAATTCACAGTGCAGCCCTCCACCATCAAAGTGCTCGGTTGTGGATTTAATTGAGAGCGGCTAAGCTCCCGACTGGGGATTCTACACCACGGCCGGCTGACACTGGCAAATCACACCACCTTGTCATAACTGAAGCTCTGTTTTTGCTGAGACAAAAAAAAGCCTGAGTTTATGGTTACAATTACATTCTTCTCTCTCATCACCACAGTAATTATTCCCTCCTGAGCATCGCAGGCACTGAGCTGCACGGCTACAACCCACACCGGCATTGTCTTATTTTGAAATGGGTACATTTTTCATCCCCACATTAGTTTTTTTCAGAAATATTGTTTTGTCTGACGCATATAATCAAACGCAACAAAATTGTCAAAGGAATTTGGAGATTTAGCCGTGCCCTATTTGAGGTGATATAATTGGCCCACACCAGTTACAGCCATAATGATGTGTATAAAAATATACATCTACATCCAGATGGCTGGGCATTCAAAAGGCAACTATTGAGCAGACAGATAATTAAACACAGTCCTCAACATGCACTTGCCTGTAGAGAAAAGTACAACCCAGCATACACATGATTATCTCCCATTGCACTTCAACGCTGCAATAGTCTGGGTTTAATAAGAGCCTTTTCACATGGTGAAAACATCAGTCTAACAAGATACAAATGCGCCTGACTCATGAAGTCTGACAATGATTCAGCCCTTTAGATTTAGAATTCTGCATACATAACCCTCCTCCTGCTGTAGTGCCTGTCTACACGTGAATGTACTGTATATTCTCCCCGTTTCTGTCCATACAACCTTCCTTTCACAATATATCTCCGTCCACACTAGAATGCAAAAAAACAACTCCAACTGCTCGTCGGTGTTAGCTGTCTTTCACAATCTCCCCTCATCGAAAACACCCACTGGAGATCTCATCACTGTGGATTCTATGGCTGCCCCTGACTAAGAATTTTCCTTGTCGACCTATAGTCGTCATTTAGGGCCATTAGTTGACTAGTCGCTCACATGTTTACGACATTAATGTAATTATTAAATGATATATTTTGGTGGTTTGAGTTGAAGGTGTGAGAAAGAATAGTATCAGTAACATTGTTAACACTGTGCTACATTACAGAGAAACACAAAACCATCCTAATGAACCTTCATTAATATAGGCCTATATTTTATCTACAAGTGCACGTCACACACTGAGCGAGCCGCCTGTTAATGACGCTGTGGGCTAATGGGCATGTAGCTACTTCCATGTTTCAGATGATACGTCATGTTTGTAGTCAACCAATGAAGATGAGTTTACATATCACCTTGGGTTCGTCCTTCACCTTCTCAAAATGATCCCACGCTTTGGATTTCCTGCCCGACATGTTATTAACTAGCCTGTGGAATAACCGCAGGTACCAGCCCTGGAAATGAACCTGACTCCTGTCTGACTGCTGAGCGTGGACACTTCCTGTGTCTGTCCTTTCAAATTAAATTCACACATGGTCCAGTCATATAGGTTTTGATTTATTTGACACAGAGCAACTCCCAGTAGAGTTCTACATTTATTTTTGTTTGTTTGTTTGTTTGTTTTTCTGTGACTGAGTGACCAATGAAATTTTGTTGACTAATGACCTTTCTGCTCGACTAGCATTTGGTTGATTATAGTGAATTCCTCTTCAAAATAAAGATAAAGGAGCCTGCAAGAAATGTGTAATGCTCTGCACATCCGCTCTTAAAGTTGTCCCAACATCTTCAGGCCTGATCCAAAACCGTAGTTTCTGGCAGACTTTGAGCACTGATGCTGAGGTGGACCAAATAACATGGGGCGCAGCGGATGCCTCCGTTTGTCCATGAAGTGGTGCAGCAATACAGAGTTAAGATGTAAAGTTGTCATTAGACCAAGTGGTGCTAAATTAACATGACCAAACCAGTAGTCTGACGTTGTTGTTATTGTTTCTGGCACACGTTCATGACACAAAGCAACAATGGATGTGCATGTATTGAGGAGATGATGTCATTTTTACCCAAAAGCTCGGTCTTACTCATCCACATGGTAACAAGTTAATGGGATGTGTGAAAAATCTGTTCCTTTGAAGGCGTCTCAGTTTTAGTGACCTAAAATTCGGTTTGATTGTGGACGAGAGGCAAAAACATAGAGGAAAACATCGCTTATCAAACAGGGCTTATTTATGCTCCATGATGGATACCAACAGGGATATGGATATCACCAGCCTTCTGTCTGGACTTAATTTTGTCTGTATTTGTGCACGTTTTCTACAAGCTTATGCATGAAAAAGAAATCGTAGGACATGATGAAGACATTTTAATAATGCCAGAATGGAACACATTGGCAATATGGTGAAAAGGCCTTACAGACCACTGCCGCCTTCAACACTGCCTCCATCAAAGGTACATTATTACAGCCTTCTCCACAGTTGCCTTGTCTGTTGTTGTCAGAAACTCTTGACTTTCTTTTCTACCTTCACCTATTGGATGTATCCCTGTTAATATAAAGGACACATGGAGGTATGTGGGCAGTGAGGGTTACAATGTTTGGAATGAACCGATCTGTTTTCATGTGTTGAGAGAGAACAAATGAGCCTTTGGTCTCCAGTCTCCTCGTTTAGGATATGAGCCTGCTGTGGTGGGAGCGTCATCAGCTGATCTGGCTCACCTGTGCAGCCTCGGCCCTGAAGTAATCAGCTCACTCACACTCTCTACCCTGCAGGCATCCGTTTTTCCTTGTCTTTAAGTTTTGGTTTGCATTCATCAATATAACAATGCTTTGCATGCAACACAGATGTGATTAACTTCCCAGCTCTATTGTTCATTTTTCAACTTGGCTGCTTTCCCAATACTTTAATTTTTAATTTTGTGTCTTTTGTAACCAAAACCTCCTCTCTTTTTTCTCTCAACTAACACAAAGTTAATTAGCAAAAGTCTAACAGAGGACTGTCTCTAAAAGTGGTGTTTCCTCGAGTGTCAGTTATGAAGCATCTGCCAAATAATCTTTGTGGGAATAGTTCAGGGTAATTTGATATTTCTGCTGCCAACTAAATGACATTTTGCACATTCTTTGGGACGAACCACCTGCACTTGCTCAGTCAGTTTCTTTCTCTGTGAACTTGCTTAATGCAGAATCTTTTTTTTAATCAGGTATTACTTTTTTACATTTTTTTGTGTCCTTCAACATTTCTCTATTTCAACTTTCTTCTATAATTCAATCGAGGCAAGGGCAAAAGGGAAAAGGGAATACGAGGACATAAGTGTGAGGATGACAAGAGATTTAAAACCAGGCACATTTTGCTCTTTAAACATAAAACCATATTTACTGTTTACTGTCTACATGAATATTATGGCGAGAAAGACACTTGTTGAGGCTTCGGTCAGTGTAGACAGTACATTTCGTACAGCTGCCCACGGAAAATGTTCCTGTCAGTGGCTCCACTTATCGCAGATGAGGTGAACAAATTCAACACCCTGAAAATGTAAGGACGAGACAGGGTTTGACTTCATTAAAATGCAATGAACTCGGTAAATTAAATCCATTTTGTTTTTTTTGTTTGTGTCTGCATCAGAATGTCGATACCCGACCCAAGCCTGATGGGACCGGGCAGAACCCGTCAGGTCGGGCCAGGTTCGGATAACAAATCAGACATTCTTCTTAGGTGCGGGCCACTTGACATGCTGCAGTGTTGTGCTATGGCCTATTCAAGTGCTGGAATTTGTTATTTACCTGACAATGCCTGAACACAACACAGTCTCCACTCCAACTGAGTGTGTAACTGTCTCGGACTTGGGTCAAGTTCGGTCAGGAAAATGCAGCCCGAGCCGCGCTCTAGTATGCATGTGGAGCCCGGTGCTCTTCTTGTGTTTTTTTTTTGAGCCCTGTTTCACTCACAGAGTGTCAAAATAAGCACTTGGGTAGTAACCCTAGCATCGGAGCCCAGAGATTTTTAGTGACATGCCGCTGCCTTTCCAGCTGTGTTCCAACTATTTGCCCCCATTTGCGGCACTAACAGTGCGTTTTTTAGTAACACACCACACCCTTTCCAGTCGAATTTGTGGCATTCAAACCCGGCTGTTTTGTCGCAACATCCGCAGTCTTTTCCGAACCATAACCAAGTAGCTTTGCTACCTTAAAAGGATACTGCACCCAAAAATGAAAATTCAGCCATTATCTACTCACCCTCATGCTGAGGAACGCTCTGGTGAAGTTTTAGAGTCCTCACATCCCTTGTGGCGATCGGGAGGGGGGGGGGGGGGGCGGGCACACCTAATGGCAGACGGCGCCCCAGACTAACGTCCAAGAACACAAAATTGAATCCACAAAGTATCTCCAACATGCTCATCCGTAGTGATCCAAGTGTCCTGAAGCCCCGATATAAAAAGTTGTTTCGGAAAACGTCATATGAACTCTGTTTTTAGCCTCACTGTAGCCTGTAGCTTCTCTGTGCTCCGCGCTCACATGTGCGCGCTCAGGGTGATTGGTGATGATGAAGAGCAGCAGTCTCGTCAGTGCTGATGTCCAGATTCTCAAGTGCAGGCATCAGTCTGAGCAGCAAAGACTTTCCTCATCCGTTGGCACTGCTTTGCATTTGAAAGAACTACACCACCAGGTTTCCAGTGCTTGAGTCCGGTATTCTGTGGCTGGATGAGGCTCATGAGCTGCGGCGGCTGCTTCGTCCAGTAGCCTGAGTTCCTCGTTCGTATACTCGGGCTCAAACAAATACGGCTAAACAAAGAAATGCTGTTCCTCCTCAATTTCAAAGTCTTCAGACATGTTGGGCTGTCCTTTGCTAAAAGACCGTAGTGCAAATTATCTTTTAGCTACTGTGGTTACTGTTGTCTCTCCCTGCGGTGCACGTGTCACGTGATGTAAACACAGGTGAGCAAAGCTCATGCTTTCGCTGGTCTTCTGCAAGCGCGCACACATGAGCGCGGAGCACAGAGAAGCAGTCAGAGCTACAGGCTACAGTGAGGCCAAAAACAGTTCAAATGATGTTTTTCAAAACAACTTTTGATGTCGGGGCTTCAGGACACTTGGATCACTACGGATGAGCAGTATTGAGATACTTTGTGGATTCAATTTTATGTTCTTGTTCTGGGGCGCCGTCAGCCATTAGGTGTGCTAGCTGCTCCCCCTGCTGATCTCCGCAAGAGATGTGAGGACTCTAAAACTTCACCAGAGTGTTCCTCAGCATGAGGGTCAGGGCTTGACGCTAACTTTTTTCCCAAGGAGCACATGTGCTCCTAAGTTGAAAAAGTAAGGAGCACACAAAGAACTTTAGGGGCACAATGTAAATTGATCAAATAATGTGTTTTCTGTAATAAACATGATGCAAATAGACATTTACAAGCAAAATTATTTAATGAATTTGTATACAAAATGTACAGACAGGTAAAATCATCAAGTTTTGAAAAAGTATTGCAATTTAATTTTGTCTTTAATGTTATTATCTAATATATATATTATCTTTGCAATATGATTATCTTATATAATGTTATTACTATCCTAAAACATTCTCCAGGTCCTCTGAAACGGAGCCTCTTTTCCGGTCCCTCTTCTCCGCCACACTTTGACTTATTCCCACCCAGCCGACAGCCTGGCTGTGGAGAACGGTCCCTAACTGCATCAATAAGTGATTAACGTAGGGGGGATCAAAATAAAATAAATAAATAAGATAAAAATCAACCAGCCACCCTCCTCCCCTGACAGTCCCTTCATAAGTAAAGAACAGTCCCTAAAGTGCGGTGAGGTTTATGCACCGTTACCTGGCTGCCACAAGAGAGAAATGTGAACGGCTCGTTTCTCCTCTGACACGCTACATACCTGTGTGCCGCCACGGCTCGGTTGTCCAGGTACTACTGGGCAGTCATGACACCAACGAAAGATGAAATTACTGGACCTGGAGTCGGACTTCTCTGTCGCAGTAAGCTGTTATCTTGCGCACTATGATCCTCCGCCGTATTCCTGTCACAACCGCCATTATAATAGGGGCGCCCAGCGCCCACTCCACTAACTTGACGTGGAAATGAGCGGTAGTCTAGAAAACTGGAGAGGTTTTTTTTTGTTGTTGTTGTTTGTTTGTTTTGGGCTTTTTTGGAGGGCGCTCGTGCGCGCTCGTGCGCCCTCATATAGATTGCGCCCTGGGCGGTCGCCCACATTGCCCATAGCAAAACCTGTCCCTGCCTCCGCCACACTTTGACTTATTTCCACCCTACCGACAGTGGGACTTATGGCCGAGATCCACCGGGCACGTCAGCGGCGCGAGTCCCGTAGCAGCTCGCCCCCCTGTTAATCAATTACAGCAACTCCACCGGCAACGCGAGCGGCGCGACAACTCTCTATTTTAGGATGCTCTTCTATTTTTGTCATGCTACGCTCCCCTACACGACCCTCCAGCAGATAAAAAGTACATGAAATAGTGTGTTAAACGAGCACAATGTGTTTTTAAATGAATAAACCATTATCAGAGGTGATATGTGATGATTTTTTTTCAGGCATTTACCCATGTTTATCCGTGACATTGTGTCCGTGCGTCCGTGTCCGTGGCGGACATTTGAAAGCAAGTAGATGACTAACAGTACAGTAAACTTGTAGATAACTCGAATATATGTAATAACTTAGATGGAAAATGCTTTAACATTTCATGCAGCCTACATGCAGCCTCTCGGTTCGGCCTCTCTTCGTGTCGCTTCCGTACGCAGTCAGTGGAGCCCATATGAATACGCCGCGACGCTACGCTGTGGACCCCGGCTGTTATATTCATTATGCCGACAGTGGCTTGGAAAACCGCCCATAACCGTGTCACACGGGGAAGAGGGGAGAGGGAAGGCGTCTGGAGTTCCTCCAACATTTGCGGTTAGATTATCATATTTTTTTATTGACAAAAATATAGGCTGCTTCGGCTGATTTTTTTATGCGCACATGTGCCCCTAAATAATTTCTACAGTTCGCACACACCTATTTTTAGTTGCAAATGCGAGTGAAACGCTCGCACTGTCGAGCCCTGAGGGTGAGTAGATAATGGCTGAATTTTCATTTTTGGGTGCACTATCCCTTTAACCTAACAGCCGACACCTTCTGCATCAGAATAAAATGCAAAAAGCTGCCCCTGGTGCCATTTCAGTAATGCCCTGGGCTCCTGCCCAAGCAGCAAAATATAGCGCGTAGGGATGAGATCAGCAAATATCATGGCAGCCTGAACAGCTTCATGAATGCACCATAAAAATATCCTCTGTATTGCTTCATTTTAAAAAGTGGGTTGTTTGTAATTGACTTGTTGATAAATAGTGGCTCTTCAATTAATACAGTACATCAAACTTCCATAGATGTTTTGTGTCCAGCCATGGAGTATTTGGTTTCATTTGTCCTGTATGTTATCCATCAGGGGTAGAGAAAACAGAGGAGGAAACTGGGGTCATCTACCTTTGACTTTGCAGCGTCTTTTATATTATCATCTGTTTTTAGCAAACTTCTGTAATGATAGTGTTTAGATCAGAGGCCAGAACCAGCCCGCCAAAGGGTCCAATCTGGCCCAGTGGATGACTCTGCACACCTAATATTGATACACTTCTGAAGGCTTAGGGGTGTCAGGAGCAAGTTCAACAGCAAGTAGCCTACTTCATGTAAAATGCAGTTTCAGAGGAATTTCACCCTGACCAGAATACAGCTCTCTAAAAATGAATAGCAGCTTCAGTACAAAAGAATCTGTACCAGACTTCTTCCTTAAGATAATATTGGTGGAACCAAGGCACTGCCAAAACTTTTGATTTGCAGTTTGTAAGGCAGGGGATAACTTACCCTGCTTCCTCACTAGCTTCCACTTTAGTTTGGTGTGGTGATGCCAGTATTACTATTCTGGAATAAAAATGTAAGGAAAATGTATTGACAGTGAGTAGCAGACTGACTGAATGTGCAAAACTGAGACTGTTAAATCGAGGCCTGCCCCCTAATAGTTGACCAAATGTTAGTAAACCAGAAAGCTTATTAGTCGGCAAGACCTGAAACTCTATTAGGAGCTGCACCTTGTCAAAAATAAATCAAAACCTATCCGACTGGGCCACATGGGAATTTAATTTGAAAGGACACACACAATAAGAGGCCACGCTCAGCAGTCAGACAGGAGTCAGGTTACAAACCAATCACAGCCGACAGATATCTTTCCCTTCTTCTGCAAATATTCAGTCTAATAAATACTGAAAAGTTGATCATGTTAGTGCAGGGCTACCCAGAGCTTTACATCTGTCTCACAGACAATAGACCTACACACTTATAAACAGCTCCTGGAAGAAGATCAGCTCTGCGCTCAGGATTGTTAAGATTGCTTAGCAACCTCAGACGCAATCTGGCAGCCGCACTCTTGAAAGCTGGCACAGAAAAGGCACAAGAGTAGCCCCCAGCACCCGACCTCGTGTTTTACAAGCGGTTAAAGACGCAGCATGTGTACGGCCCCTAATTTCCAGGGCTGGTACCTGCAGTTATTTCACAGGCTAGTTAATAACATGTCGGGCAGGAAATCCAAAGTGTGGGATCATTTTGAGAAGGTGAAGGACGAACCCAAGGTGATATGTAAACTCATCTTCATTGGTCGACTACAAACATGACGTATCATCTGAAACATGGAAGTAGCTACATGCCCATTAGCCCACAGCGTCATTAACAGGCGGCTCGCTCAGTGTGTGACGTGCACTTGGAGATAAAATATAGGCCTATATTAATGAAGGTTCATTTATTAATTAAATTAATAGCATAAACATGTGGGTGACTAGTCGACTGATGGCCCTAAATGATGACTACTGGGTGACTAGGACAATTCTTAGTCATGTAGTAAGTGCAGTTAAAACTGTCTTTATTTGTCTTCAGACATCTCAGGTTGTTCATCATCTGTTCAGTAAATGTATGAATGTTTTGAGAATGTACATCAAGAAGAAGAAATGGAGGTGTTGGTATTTATAGTTTACTGCACAAAGGTTTTACTTGAACTAAAATGAGTTTGACACCCCTGGTTAAGATAATAAACCACTGTGCCGCTGATAACACTGGGGACATAACGAATAAACAGCTGACTTTTGGGGGGATTTTAATTTTTGCATCCAATCAATGAGAGTGCTAATTAGTTTCATCTTCTTAGTTCCTCATGAAGAGCTGACACCATTGGTGTGAAGTTAGAGGTGAAAAAGTTGCTGGTGTGCAGTGTTTTATGCTCCAGAATTTAAGTTGAGACATAAAGGTGAAGTAAACTCTTCAAATCTCAGTTTCCCAACTTGTGATAGAGGTAAGGGTTTAGATTTTGATCAGTTGATTGAGTAGGCAGACACTTTGCCAACTTTCACTCCGTGTCATCTGAAAAATAATGGTGTTCACTTGAGCACAGTGGGTCATTACAGGATTAATGTGTGTTTTGGCTGCCTGAGGGCATCTCTAATCTGATACCTCACCTCCTGCAATTTGTTAATGCCGGAGAAAGCGAAAGCTCATCCCCACAAGGGATGGTGCAGACTGTAAATGTCTAGAACTGTGATATTGCCAATAACAACTCTGTGTAGACAAATAGTTTAAGCCCGCGTGTGATTATACACTCCCAACCTCATCATTGACTTCCTGTCTCAGTCTGTGTGTTGCTCTCTGGAAGAGATAGCCACACAGAAGCACAAGGAGCATCTGATCGCAGTAACCTTTATACAACAAGCCGAAATGGATGCTGTCCTCATTAGAGCAAATGTATTTCTATTTTCGGTGCTTGATTACCACAGACAGTAGCAAGACAAAGACGACATTCACTGAGTCAAGAATGAGGTCACGATCGAATGAGTTCAAACAAAAGAAAAGGCTCTCATTTAAATTACCACTACACATTTGATAAAGAGCAGCAGAAATGAACACAGATGTTGGTGAAACTCACAAAGACGATCAAAAATTGGGGTTATCGCTGGTTGTAATTTGTGTAATTGAGTCTGGTGTCACACTGACTTCAATTGTCTGTGTCCAAATCAGAGTTTGATTGCTTCTCTCTCCCCTAAGCCCTCTGTTCACACTTCACTCTATTGATCTTCCAGCTGGTGGTATGTTTGCGTAATGCTTTCCTAAGGTGTTAACCCCATAACAAGGAAGAATGTCAGCACTGATTTTGATGTACACTAAGAAAGCAACATGACTGAGGAAGTTTCGATCGTCCACTCAATCTGCTGCAAAGAGGTCAAAAAACAAGGTCCCTGCTTCCTCCATGCCCCGAGGAATCAGTCTGTCTTAAGAAACCCATATACTAATTTCTAATGACTAAATCCTAAAGCCCTTCTAACAGCCCCAAGAGGCAGCATTGTTAATTAAACACTGACATTGAATGGGCTCAGTAAGTTTTATTGCAAACTGCCCATTAGATCAGAGAACTTCAACCTTTAAGGTTCTGGGAAGTGCAATCCAAACCTGGTGCCTGTTTCATATGAGCATTTGTACCATACCATTTGTGGGTAAACAAGACCAAAGTTGAGTCATAAATCATATACTGTGCACTACATAACCAATATGTGGACTACCATTCAACACAAGTTTGTGTATATAAACAGTAGTATGGATCTTTTTAGACGCACTGAGCTGTGACTAAGGGAGAGTCGCCATGAATGTCATATGTTACAGTTGTGACATGGATCTTTTCTCTTGCTACATAAATGTCATCATGACGACATCATATCGGCATGTGGCCAGTGCCGTAGTGAACATCTCTGAGAAATATCAACAGGATTTGTCCAATCTGCAGAGAACAGCAGCTGGAAAGCCAATTTAGCACATACAAAGTCAAGATTAGTACCCAGGGATATTTTCCGTTGCATTAAGCGCTAGCGGCTTATTTGGAACTCGTGTTACATTTGTAACTGCCTGCATTTGTGGGCACAGCTTGATTACTTGTCTTATATTTATTATATGAAAAATGTACGTTGGCTGTTTGTCACTTTGTCATTCATTATATTTAAATCAGATAAGGATTGTATAGTGTTTTTACAGTTTCTAGCAATCAAATCTGCTAACGAAGTAGGTGTAATTAATATAGGAATGAAGGATACAAATGCGCCAGCTGCTGCATCCTGTAAGCTTTAATAATATCATTATGTTTTATACAATAACTGATCACAGAATGGTATGGAATCAACATGGAAACAGCTGCTTGTCTGAGATATTCTTAATTAACCATGAAAACGTTTTGTTTTTTTTACAAACTTAACTCACACTTTTACAATTGAGACGCACATGCACATCATTTATCACATTTGGCAGCGTCAACTGTCAGTTTAGTTCCTCAAGACTTGATTTTGCTATTAAAAAAAAGTGAAGCGCTTTTAATAGCAGATACATGGAGGTTGTTTACCTGAAAATATTACATACGTGGGTAAAACAACATCTGAGTAAAAGAGTGAAAAGTGAAGACATATTGTGCCAATTCTACCCTACTACGTCACTTCCTGAGCTAGGTGAGCTCATCCGTACTCGTCATGTGTTGACGCTTGGACTAAGGCAGCCTTTTGTGTTGTATCTTGACATAGGAGTTTGGTAGATCTTAATGTAGAAGGGGACAATGGTTAGGTTTAGGCAACAAAACCAGCTGGTTAGGGTTAGAGAAAGATCATGACTGATGTGACTAACTAATGATGCAACAAAATAACTCAAGTTGACTTTTAGTTTTACATGGGACACAAACAAGTCTCCTTGGTCAAAGTCCTGTTCTTGTTTGACCCATCCATCTCCACTCCCTTAGCAGACCTTCTTGCTCTTTATGTTACATCCATGGCTTTCAATGTCTTGTAATCAATTTTTATTTGTATAGCATCACATTATTTCATATAGAGCAGATCTAGAACACACTCTTAATTCACGGAGCCCCAACTATTCGAATGAATTCCCACCAAGACCAAACACATTGTGCGACAGTGTAAAGGAAGACCTAACTTCCAAGAGGCAGAGACCTCGAGCAGAACCAAGACTTAAGTGGGTAGATGGCCATCTGCCTGTACCAGCCTAATGATGACGCAGATGGTTTCACACTATAGTTGGTTTAAAGCCCAGTATATCTCCTACAGATGCTAAAGGGTGCCCCAGGCATCACTATAATGACGCCAGATACACTGCCCAAGTGCTGGACACGCCCTGGGAGTGAGACCAGGTTGTCTTGTAAGCCTCCTAGTCAGTTGGAGACACAAAGCCATGGTAACCCGTGCCAATCTCAGCTCTACCACCGTCTGCAATACTTGACAGCAAGCATGATGAACTTCGTGTTATTGGTTTTTCTTCATGGCTGTAGGAGTAACGTCACTTTAGCTGTTAAAAAAATCTGACTTGCTACGTATCTCGCAGGCATCTCCGTCAACAGGTAATGCTTAAGTTAACTATAAGTCATGTTACTTTTGTCAGACAACTGTGCTTTGCGTCGTCATGTTTACTGCAGTACAGTCCTTTCCCTTGTCATTCATGGAGGTCATTACATCACCCACTTCTCCCCCAGTGCTCCCCCTCCAGACTATCCACCTGTGGTTGTGCCCTAGTCTTTTCCCCATCTCAGACTGATCCCACCTTTTTCCAAGTGGGTTCAGCCGCCGATCAAGAGCCATCCAGATCCACTGATAAAAGCCGCGGTGTATCCATTACCCCTAGAAATCTAGCAGGTTTGTAACATGCTAACATTAGCACGCTAACGTACCAAACTGGGATGTTTCAGTCTGGATCAAAGTGGTGGAGTGACGGCAAACTTTCCTGGAGCCATTTGCACTGCTAACAAAAAGCCCAAACCATGCTGTACCACAACAAAGCTCAGTAATCATGTAACATGTCATCCATTTGTAATGTATCCTCACCACAATACTTCATATAGTGTTTCCTAAATTGCACATCAGGCAACAGACTCATAACCAGAGTAATTCATCACCAAAGGTATTTATTTCCTAATGACATTACAGAGCTGCCTTTGTCTCTGTCTGCTGTCTGTTATGAATGTTGTCGTCTCTACTGCACTGCACTGTGGGATAATTATGCTGGCACAGAGTCCAGTATTTGCATACTGAAACATTTCAAAATAGGATGCAGTTCATGTGCCACTGGTTTCAGACCAACCAAAAAAGTCTCACATCATGTTTTAGTGTACTAATTAGCATTTTAATATGGAATTTCAGACACAACCTAACGCTGTGTGCACACCAGGAGCATTACAGCAACAGGTTACAAGCCATTTTTCAAAGAAAGCAGTTGACATGAAGCTACTGACTGACACTGGACACTTGTTGCTGTGAACAGAAATGATGTGCTGCAAATCAAAGCTGAGTTAGCCTCTAGTTTTCCAAGCATTAACTGATCATATGCATTTGTTTCTAGCTGTGGTTAGCTGACGCTATGCTAATTTAATGCGCGCAGTGCTGCACACAGGGATACAATGAGGCAGCAAATGTGATGTTAACAAGGGGCTCAAAACCAAAGATTTGTTTTTTTTAAGATATTTTTTAGGGCATTTTTGCCTTTAATTGATTGGACAGTCAAGTGTGAAAGGGGGAGAGAGAGGGAGTGACATGCAGCAAAGGGCCAGAGGCTGGAGTCGAACATGAGCCGCTGCGGCAACAGGCCTTGTACATGGGGCACCTGCTCTATCCACTAAGCCACCGATGCCCCAACCAAAGAAATTTTTTGACCAAATACACACTTTAGATCACTGGTTCCTAACTGATGGGTTGCGGTCCAAAAGTGGGTCGCAGGTCCATTCTGAAGGGACCGCACGTGACTCTTAAGCATGTCAAGTTTGTGAAACACACACTTTATTTTTATGTACAGTGAATTTCTGGTACAGAGCTTTTATTTTGAAGTGTTGGTTCCTGCTGTAGAGTGACAGACAGCTACTTGGCAGAGACAGCAAACTAGCTTGAGACATGGCCAAACATAAGCATGACGCTGAATGTTTTAAACTGTGTGGACCTTGACCTCATGACTATGGAGAAATCTGGACACTAGTTTAGCAGATATTTAGTCGTAAGCTAAATTTCAATCTGATGATGGCACTAGATGAGAGATAAAGGGATCACCAAAAACATCAGGATTAATCCTCTGGGGACCATCAATATGTGGACCAAATTTCATGGCAATCCATCCAATAGTTGTTGAAACATTTTACTGAAAACCAAAATACACACCTCATGGTGCACTCCAGGAAAAGTCAGCTAAAGTCAGTAAGATACATTCTCTAGGAGTGTATCTAGTAATGTCTGTACAAAACTTTTGTGCTAATCCATCCAGTACTTGCGGAGATATTTCACTAAAAGCCAAAAATGTCAACCTGCTACTGGTGCTAGGGGAAAAGTCAGGAGAATAGATCATCTGGGGGACATGGTTGTCTGTTCCAAATTTTATGGCAATACTTCCAATAGCTGAGGAAATATTTCAGTCCGGACAAAGTGGTGGACCGGCTGACTGACGTTGACAGTGGTGCCTAGTCTTTCTCCTAATCTATACGATTTATTATGAAAGACGATTTCTTTTTTTCAGCTGGCAGCTTCTCTTTCTGTTACGCAGCATTTTCATCTTCACATCACACTGTTTAGATTGTTTTCCATCCATGAGTAGCTCCCACATTTCCACTGTGCGCTCCACCATGAGACAGCAGTGTCTATCCACATCAATGTCACCATCAAAAATTGAGTGATTTTAGTCGACAGAATATGCAACGGGAACATCATGCTGAAATACCGCAGCTACTTTCCTGTTTAATTTTCATACAAATTGTATTCTCTCTTGCACAAAATGATTCAGCACAAAAGAAATCAAACGAAAGCAATCCCAAACTGAGAGACAGAGAAAAAAAAAACTGGCCCACGGAGGACAGGGGATCTTCAGGAGTCCCTCTTACCCAAGAGATGGGGCTGGTTTTCTCCAGAAGGCAGACTCTAAAGAATCACAAGGATGCTTCATCTCCCTTTGATGTCTTTCTGTGATGAGATATAAACCCTGATGGCAATAACAGACCTCTTTGAACAATAAAAAATCGAATCTCAGCGTAACAACACCAAAGGCACAGAGAGGCAGTGCTTTTGTAAACAAGCTGTTCCCTCGAGTGGATGAGGCTGCATCTGCAGGGCCGCCGATGCTAAGCTGGATCACACGAGAATCCTCCACTGCCCTGTAGGAAGGCGATATTATCCTTAGCTCATCACCAAAAGTGTTTTAATAACATTAATGTTCTAATTAAATTATAACATGTTTGACTTGAGCGACACAGTACTAAACGCTGGAACGTGTTGGTTGTACTGCTCATGTGACGACACAAGTGCAGCATAACGATTACAGAACTGATTACATAATTACCATCATTATGTCAGCTATGGACTCATATTTCCTGTAATTTCCTTTTATTTTCTTCATATAGTGCATGTATTTCAGAGGTGTAGTGGTGCCAGACTGCACAGGAACAACACTTGACCATGTTATTTTTTTTCTCCAAAAGAGGAAATAGAACATTCGCAGTTTACATAATCAGGTTGTCTCTGTACATTTCTTTTTAACTATTTAAAGATCCACACATCCCTAAAGCATTGTAAAGCAAGAGGTGTGTTGAGTGATTCACAATGTCAACTTATGCAATGAGTAACACACAAGACAATATTCCACCTTGAAATATTCTACCTTGAAAGTTGCCAGACAGCAGACAGCCTTTCAAAGATACAGTTTATTTGTTAATTTTCTCTGAGTCCATGGCCAGCTAAATGTTAACTGACAAAGCTGAAAAAGCAGCAAAGCATCCTTTTACTTTTGGGAACAGCCTAACAAAAAATTTTATGATGCCCATGACCACGTTGGGCTACATAAGAGGTTGGCTACTTTTAATGCTAGCTAGCTAGCAATGATGCAGGAGCACAGCTGCACACAGTTTGGAATTGGTAAATGATAAATCTACTGCACTTGTATAACGCCTTTTTTAGTCCTCCGACTACTCAAAGTGCTTTTTACACTACGTCACATTCACCCATCCACACACACATTCACACACTGGTGGCCAAGGCTACGGTGGTGCCACCTGCTACTCAGTAAGCATTCACACGCACTTACACACAAATAATAGGGCAGCCATCAGAAGCAATTTGGGGTTCAGTATCTTAATTCAACATGGACTGGAGAAGCCGGGGATGGAGCTGCCAATCTTCCAACTGGTGGACCCGCTCTACTCCCTGAGCCACAGCTGCCCCAGTATTAAGTGAGTACAGTGTGTTCAGCAGCAGTTTGCTGTATGAGTCAGAACAGCACCCATCCTCTAAAACTCCAGCCTGCAGTGGAATCACAGCTAAATTCAACCACCTACTGAGATTTCAGGAACACAACAGGACTTAAGGGACCAGAAAAGCAAACATAAATGTGAAATGAGTTTGTCACATTACAGAAATACTAGTCCATACCCATTGGTAGCTTTGTCACCTTCTACCTATGCCAATCCTCAATGCCTATGTGCAGTTTCACATAGATTGACCACGTCAGTGAGTAGAAAAACAGAATGACTGACTGACAGAATGACACACTGACAGTTTCCGTGATTATGTACAGCATACCATACCATGACAAAGAACATCATTGGTCCACAGGGGGAGCCACAGCGATCGGTCGCAATTTAGCCATTTTTAAACATTTTTCTGTTGTTATAGCGCCACCCAGTTGCCAATTAGAGTTAAATTTCTCCAGTCACCTTGAGGCGTCCTGTTCTACGTATCTACCAAGTTTAGTAAAAATCCTAGATATAGATCCCATAAATCCTAGGCTTGGGCGGCACGGTGGTGTGGTGGTTAGCACTCTCGCCTCACAGCAAGAGGGTTGCCGGTTCGATCCCGGGCGTGGGAGCCCTTCTGTGCGGAGTTTGCATGTTCTCCCCGTGTCAGCGTGGGTTCTCCCCGGGCACTCCGGCTTCCTCCCACAGTCCAAAGACATGCAGATTGGGGACTAGGTTAATTGGTAACTCTAAATTGTCCGTAGGTGTGAATGTGAGCGTGAATGGTTGTTTGTCTCTATGTGTCAGCCCTGCGATAGTCTGGCGACCTGTCCAGGGTGTACCCTGCCTCTCGCCCGATGTAGCTGGGATAGGCTCCAGCCCCCCCGCGACCCTCAAGAGGATGAAGCGGTTAGAAGATGAATGAATGAATGAAATCCTAGGCTTAGATAAGAAATTAGCTCTCTAGCGCCCCCATTTTGTTTGACGGGGTCAATAATGGAGGGGTCCCCTCAGATTATGTGTGGTCATATGCCTACAGAGTTGCGTGGTGATGGGTGAAACCCTTGAGATGTTCTACACCTTTATGTGATGAGCCACGCCCTCCACAATATTCATTGCCTTACAGAAGCTCAGTTTCAGTAAGTTTTCCAACTTTTGCCAAGAGGGAACTTTAGATATTGGTCCCTAGATTATGTTCACCCAGTTTCATGCAGATCACTCAAACTTCCTAGGAAGAGATCGATTTCAAGTGTTTTTCAAAAAATTCAAAATGGCGGAAAATCTGTATAACCCGATGTTATGGGTTCTGGAGGCAAATGTGTTCCTCATGTGGAGAGGCATCTCTGTGCAAAGTTTCATGTCTCTACGACATACGGGGCATGAGATATGCCCATTCAAAGTTTGCAATTTCAATTGGTTGCTATAGCGCCCCCCTTTGGCCAATTGATGTAATATTACTTCATTTGCATCCTCCCATGACCCTCTACCACTGTGCCAAACTTCACATGGACTGACCAAGTCAGTGAGGAGAAAAACGTGGAACAGACACACACAGAGTTTTCGTCATTATATAGTAAGATGTGTCGCTTACCACCCAGCCAAATTTGACTGATTAAAAAAAATCACTAAGTATTTAATTTAGGTTCAAAATCGTTACAAAATAAGCAGTATCTGCTATGGTGAAACTGTTAACATTGGTGAAACCTGAAACATTTTTATGTGAAATTAAGGTACATGTTTACAGATTAAGTTCTGCGCATTTGCAATACAGTCTGTAATTTTGTGGATATGATTTTACACAACACAAATATAAAATGACATGTTTGTGGACAGTGAAATATTTGTGGATCATGTTACACATTTCTAGACTGTCGTCTGTGGGTTACAAATTATAAAGTCCAATACTGCCATACAGTAGTTGCACTCCAGTTCTTAAACAAATACTGCTACACCCCTGGAGTGTTTTGTCACAAAAGAAACCCAGGGTTGTGAACATGATGGGCATGAATATGAGTGTGTGCTCCTTTCTTTGTATTAAGGCAAGTCTTAAAATACAGATTTGCATCATCTTTAAACCCATTAACTCAAACGTATTGATAAAAACCTGAGAAACATACATGATGATGCCAAATAAAGTGCAGTCTGGTTAGCATTATTATTGTCAAAGGTAAAAAAAAAAGTTGCTACTTAAGTAATTTGTAGGTCATCTAAGTGGCAATTACAGATAAGACTGACTTGAAGCTTATTCTGAGGACTGGACCAGGACCGTCTGGAAGGATCGGTTTCCATGGCAACTTAGCTCAAGTTGCTTTGTGGGACTCAACATTATGGAAATGAACCTGCTATACTGACATGGCACACCTTGCTTGACTGGGTTTATGCCGTGTGGATCACACCTCTGCTGCACAGCGAGGCATAAGACACGCTGCAGGTGTTGCAGCAGGGCCGACCTTTTAATTCAGCGTTCAGTGAGGGTTAACTGATTGAAATAAAACCACATTTTTCACTGTGGTCGGTAACAGTGGACGCATAGTGGGTGGACTTTTGAAGACCAATAAAAGCTGCTAACAGGATGAATGTGTTTTATCCTGCTGCATCTGAACTGAACCTTTTGAAATTAAATCTGAAATGGTCAACCTTCAGTGAACTCTCATTGTACAACTGCGCTCATTTTATCTGAAATCAAAAACCTCAGCAGTTAACGCTTTGTTTTTCTTTTAATATTTCATTAAACGGTGGTTGCAGAGCTCATCTACTATACATGCATCCACAATGGTACAGTAGTTCTTTTAACTCCTTACTCTCGTTTTTTATTATTTATTGCTGCTTTGATGCATTCTGCATTTTTCTACCTTGTAATTTTGTATTTCTTTCATTTCAGGGCTGTATTTTTCCTTGTTGGTTTTAATTATAAATGTATTATTTCTGCTGTTACTGGCCTGCGTATACAGGGTCCTTGTGCAAAAGACTGCAATACCTTTAATGTCAGCTCCAAATGAAGGTTGAATGATGTACTAGCCCGGTCCCAGACCTCTGAATTGTCGCCCACATCTCTGATTTGTTCAGCGGATCAGTGAAGTGAAACAAAAATGGCAATGCGGCCTGATAATCAGGCTCAGGCTGAAATGCTTTAGAAATAAGTGTATGGCATTGAATTTAATTATCAAATGGAAAACAGACTCCCATTCATACTTTTAAATGTATTTTAAAGCTTTAAAATAACTACATTAAAGGAATATTCCAAAACAAAAACATTTCTACTTTGTAGATTAAAGCAGATAAACATGATTCACCAGCATTTTAACATAAAACAAAGCTTAAGGGACTACGTATTATGCAGACACACTGTACATACATTTCTAGGAGCATTACATGTATAGAAAATGCCTACATTGCAGGCACAAATAGAGATTGATTTCATTGTGTTACGGTGATCTAATAGACGGGGTTTGTTGCACAGCTCAGCACTCCCAGCATTCAGCGAGAATGATGAGTGCCAAGAGTGCAGCTCTCCCCCAGCTTACTGCCAGCTGTAACTGTGTCACAGCCACTTGCTATGTCAACAGGGCTGCCTTCCATCATCAATATTTATCAGAGAATCTGCACACCGAGGGGGAGCGCCGCACCCCTCCTACTACACCCCAGCCCATGCGTCTACATACTGTAACTTTGTTAGAGGAGTCTCCTGAGCTGGCGCTGCATGCTGGGCATACAGAGGGAGACTCTCCATCACGCCAAGTTTGGACAATTTGTGCATGCACAGTCAGGCCGAGCCAAATAACCACAGATTTTAGCTGAAACGGATTAGCAAATTGGCAAACCGGACCAGAACGAATTCTGGTGGAAATATTGTGAAACATTTAACTCGTTCAAAACAAATAACTTCCGTCTTAGATGTGGGAATATGTCCAGAAAATGTCCATATGATGTGATGTAAGAGCCAAAATCATGGCATTTATCTGTGCACAGTGCTGGACCTAGCACATTCAGCACCATGGGCAAGTTTTCTCTAATGCGCCCCCTCAAAAGATTATTAATAGTATTATCTTCAGTAATTATTGTTTTTATTACCAACCAGCTAATGACAAAGCAACACAAATAAATAAATAAATAAATAACAAACAAAGAGGATACAGGATGTGGTAAGACGGCGCCCATAGGAAGAACAGGCACCGCCTCTGTGAGCATCATACAGTTTTAATAATGAAACAAGCAGATATGGAATATATATCTGTGATGCTTTCCATTAAAATTTCATATCAAGGAAAGTTGAATTGAATTTTCTAGAGTTTAAGGTTTGCATCTCCCACATTTTATCTAGTCCATTACTTCAGAGCAACTCCACTTTCCTACGTCCTTCATGACCCGGATTTCTGAACGCTGTCGGACTAAATTCGAGCTGCTCTGTTCATGTGCAAAGTGTCTTGGAAGAAACTGGCACTGCCGCACCAATGAGCAGATGTCTGGGAGAATAAATTGGCTGGAGAAAGTTTTTCAGGCACCTGTTCAATCCACGCTGGTAGGAGACATCAGACAAGAGTGTACAGAGCCACATTTGCAACAGTGACAGACTTTCAAAAATAGGATGGGATGATTTAGCAGGCAGTGTGGGTTGGGGTTTTTTCGTGTTGCGACTCAAAACTTTATCAATGACAAAACATAACAAACGGGTGATAAAAGGAAGAAAAAGTTTGCATTTCTTGGCCGGGGCTAGAGTCTTTCCTCGAGCCTTTGTTCATTGTCTGGCAACTAGTTCTGATTGAGTAATACATAACCCCCGGTAACATGTCAATTGTTTTTTTTTTACACAATTATTTGTACGGATTAAAAGAAGAGACAAAGTGGTAAAAAGGCTGCTGAGCTTCAGAGGTACTGGGAAGCAAATTTAGTTTTTGCCAAGCTCGCTGTTACCACCCGTTTCCAGTCTTCGTGCTAAGTTAACTTAGCTGGCTGCCAGCGTTAGCTTCATATTAATCATACAGACATAAGAGTGGTATCAATCCTCTCACCTAACACTCTGCAAAAAGGCAAATAACAATATTCATTATAATCCAAATGAACAAATATGCAACCAAATGGTGTAATGAGCACCACTAACTGGTGGTTGCTCATTTATTTTTACATCAACTGTCCTAAACCTGTCCCACCAGTTGACCACAGGCACATGAATGCGCATCATATAGTAACCCAGTGTTTCCCATTCACTGAATTATTTAATCTTTCTTTCTTCACTGTAGAGTTGCCTGCAGCACATTCGCTCAGTCCCTTGGCTCAGTCTCTGTTTGTCACCACAAATAAGACAAAAATTAGCTAGCTAGCCACACCACAGTCCCTCCGCTTCACTCCCCACTGCTGTGGACTGCTTCTTCGGGAGGAGACATGGAGACAGACCTTCAGTCAGCAGCTGTAGCAGCTCAAACTCAGCCAGTGTAAACGTCCTAGCACCTAATGTCACAATGGGATTGTGGTCTGATCTGTGTAACATGCCTCTGTAACAGCAGCAACAGAAAGTTTGCTGATCCGGTGGGGAGTCGGAGCTGTCCAGTCCCCCAGAGCTGGGGTCTGCACTGGCTGAATTCAAGATGCTGCGGCCACTGACTCAACTTTCAACTCGACTCAGCTTTATTTACATAGGACCTTTCATACAAACACGCAGCCCGAAGTGCATCACATGGCAAAATTGGAATGACACCAACACAATAAATATTAAAAAAGCAAACCAACCAAAACAGAACGAACTAACAAATAAGATGATTAAAACTCCAAAGAGTAAAAAGAGAGTATACAAAAGAATAAAAATGAACAGGAGAGATTAAAAAAAGGTAAAAATCAATGGTTAAAACTTAAAAATCAAGACCCCACAATAAAAGCCAGATTAAAAAGGTTGATCTTTAATTTACGTTTAAAAATACTGAGACAGCTCGCCATTCTAATATCCAGAGGTACCGAATTTCACAGTTTAGGGGCGTAAAAACAGAAAACCCTCTCGCCAGTACTTTTATGGGACACATGAGGAACATTAAAAAGCAATGGAGGAGCTTAGAGATCTGGCTGGAACATAAAATGATAGAAAATCTGAGGGTCAGTTACCAGGGCTGCTACATACATTCATAGCTACATAAACATGAACTTGAAGCTGCATTTTCTCTTCGTGTTTGATACACTTGCTGATATTGACACGTATTTGACACATTTCTTTTATCGTCAGACTCTCTTTTAGACTCTTTTTGATAAGCCTGTCTTCCTCTTTTGGGTTGCTTTGCAGTGTAGGCAGTTGTTGCCAGTGCTGTAATAGCAACTTTCTTTGCAGGACTCTCTGCTACTGAACTACACTTTCACTGAAGGGATGTACACACACATCTGCATTTGTAGAACAGCCAAGAGGAACACCCTCACCATAAAATGACCTGTGATTGTCTCCTGTCATGGACTGCAGAAGTCTAGTTTTCTCTCAGTCCACTTGAATTACAATATGCTCAAAGGTTTGCCCAGTGAAGCTAAAACAAAACTACCTACCCAGACTTTAATTATCTCTTCATCTGAAAATAACACATCATGTCTTGTGATCACAACTTTTCTCAAAATAATCAAACTGTTTTCGCACTCTTTTTTTTTCAAGTTATGTTTTCTCATGATCAAGGTGCTGACAATTAATCACTTCAAAATCACGAGATATGTGTTAATGACTGTAATTTTACAGTCGTGTATATTGCTTGCTTCTTTAGACTTGAATTTTTTGTTTTGTTTCTCTCCAGGGATGTCTCTTCCTCTCAAGGCGCAGAGGAATTACTCCATTATGTAACTGACTTGAGTAGACCATGAAATAAAGCTCATTATCTCAATTTAAGGCCCAATCTGTGGTCTGAATATAAGCAAAATAGTAGCCACACACACAAATAGGATCCTGCTATCTCTCTCAAAATGATTCCTTTAACAAAGGACTAACGCTACATGACAACTTAATCTAAATTATATCCTCTTACACTGATAAATATGTATCATAACTCAAACAGGAAATTATATATCAGATGTGAATATACTTGTAATATATATATGGTCAAAGAATGAACAGAGGGTTACGAATTGATTTAGCCTGAAAGACATGATGAAAATTACCTCTGTATGGACAACTGAGTGTTAACACTGTCTCCATTTACTGGTGAAGACCATGAGACGTGGTTGAAAGCTCTGGAAAAGTGTAGACAGCAAACAACTAAAAATGACCACATTTTTTAGTTTTTAGTTTAATATTGAGGAATTAAAGCTGGAGTGCGGAACGTGTGTCTCCCCCGTTTGGCAGTGAAAGTAATTACATAAAATGTAATGTGTGCCATTAGCGGGTTTGCTGCGTGCTACAAGCTCTCTTGACTCTTTCAGTCTAATAATTATGAATTAACATCTCTGTTAAATGGCACAATCATATGAAACATAGCAAAACAGCTATTAACAATGTACCCTTCAGTCGTTTCAGCCTAAATTGGCTACCTTTTCACCAGCAGTTACTGCTCACTGCTTTGTGCTTACATTAGCTGCTATTAGCTGCTAAAGGAGAGTCTGTCCCTGCACAGTAGCTGTCTTGTTCTGCGGCTTGGGGTGTGTATGTCACTGTGCTGCTGGTTAAGCTGCCAATGGCTGGTTATGTTAGGGATGGATTCAGTGTGTCTCTGAGCCATGACTTTAGACCCGCCCTATAAATCATGGACACAGAAATGTTGAAAAACAATTTAACCCAGTCCTTTCATGTTTTCTTACATTTATAATGTGTTTAGAAAAAAATACTGCTTTACCTGCACTTTTGTCTTTTTTTTTTTTTTTTTTTTTATTAGACTTAAATTATTTTGTTTTTCGTTTTCATCTGGAGCCTCCACTCCAGGAGCTTTTCTTGGACCCTTTCAAGGATCTTACACCATATCTTCTGCTCCATAGCTATGGTCTTGTTGCTTTTTGTTTCACTATCGGAATGTGATTCTTTTAGTAACAGCAGCACAGTGGTGTAGTGGTTAGCACTGTTGCCTCACAGCAAGAGGGTTCCTGGCTTGAACCCAGGAGTGAGCCTTTCTGTGTGGACTTTGCATGTTCTCCCCATGTTAGCATGGGTTTCCTCCAGGTGCTCCAGCTTCCTCCCACAATCCAAAGACATGCAGGTTAATTGGTGACTCTAAATTGCCCGTAGGTGTGAATGTGAGTGTAGATGGTTGTCTGTCTCTATGTGTCAGCCCTGTGATAGTCTGGTGACCTGTCCAGGGTGAACCCCGCGTCTCGCCCAGTGTCAGCTGGGATAGGCTCCAGCTCCCCACGACCCTCAAGAAGATAAGCGGTTACAGGAAATGAATAGTCCAGTAACCTTCAAAAGTTGGTAGTCACTGAAATCACTAGTGTGCGTACTATATGGGCCCAACGATGCAGAAGATCCAGGTAATTTTACACCAGGGAAGTTGAACCTCAAATGCTCTATCCAAGTTCTCTTTAAACACCTATGGTGCCAAACAGTAAAAGACAACAAAAACTAAACAAATGCAATGTACACTGAACAAAAATATAAACGCAACACTTTTGTTTTTGCTCCCATTTTTCATGAGCTGAACTCAAAGATCTAAAACATTTTCTATACACACAAAAGACCATTTCCCTCAAATATTGTTCACAAATCTGTGTTAGTGAGCACTTCTCCTTTGCCGAGATAATCCATCCGACCTCACAGTTGTGGCATATCAAGATGCTGATTAGACAGCATGAATATTGCACAGGTGTGCCTTAGGCTGGCCACAATAAAAGGCCACTCTGAAATGTGCAGTTTTATCACACAGCACAATGCCACAGATGTCACAAGTTTTGAGGGAGCATGCAATTGGCATGCTGACTGCAGAAATGTCCACCAGAGCTGTTGCCCATGAATTGAATGTTCATTTCTCTACCATAAGCCGTCTCCAAAGGTGTTTCAGACAATTTGGCAGTACATCCAACTGGCCTAACCCTAACCCTAACCCGGCCTAAGGCACACCTGTGCAGTATTCATGCTGTCTAATCAGCATCTTGATATGCCACACCTGTGAAGTGGGATGGATTATCTCGGCAAAGGAGAAGTGCTCACTAACACAGATTTAGACAGATTTATAAACAATATTTGTGAGAAATGATCTTTGGTGTGAATAGAAAATGTTTTAGATCTTTGAGTTCAGCTCACGAAAAATGGGAGCAAAAACAAAAGTGTTGAGTTTATATTTTTGTTCAGTGTAATATAAATAAAGACCTAGCCTGTTTCGCTTTAGCTGGTTAACATAAAATGCATCACCTTCAGTGCACCTGCGTGGGGAAGTCACCACAGACACCTGACACAATAACTCACACCTGGTACACTGCCTTGATGATGACAGGCTTAAGCAGCATAGTGTAAAATCGACTGGCAAGGGCTCAAATGTAACTGATGTTGATTCATATTCAAATGTCCTACACTATCGTTTAAAGATGAAATTAAACAAACAAACAAAAAAAAAATGTAAAGCAATCACAGGAAACACTTCGGACTTCTGTATCAATGGAAATCCATGTTATTAGCTGCAAATTTTCCCCTTATAAATTTCATAATAGTAATACAAGTATGTTTTTGTGACATTTTACTGTCAATCCTGGTACAAGCTTAGGAAAAGAAAAAAACAAAAACAATCGATAAATTCCCAGAACAATTCTCTCTGTGATTGTTATGACCGCTGTTCAGGGTGCTGAAACTGGGGCTGTTTTCTTGTTCTGTATTGACCCGAAAAGTAAAACATAAGGTCAGAAATGACATATGTGGTGCATCCTCAGCACTTGGAACCAGTTAAGCAACATTACAGAGATATAACAGCAGCTGTAGGATGACTTTCTTTCATCCTGCAGAATGTCAACATCAAGCAGATGATTTATCAGGTGATTTTTAAACACCAAACAGATGCTCTCAATATCAGACGACTTCTTTCAATATTTCATTTCATCATTTAGTTCATTGAGGCAATTATCTGAATTTAGACTCCGAGTCACGAGCACCCCAAAAGATGGCACAAAGCACATCTCTAGTTCATCTCGGTTTCTGAGGCTTTGCAGCGGCATGTGTGTGAGTGTGTGTGTGTGTGTGGAGCATGAATAATGCAAACCTGTCAGTGCTGTGTCTGCTCTGTATGCTTTAAATGGTTAGCCCAGTTTAAAAGTCAGCTTTGAGTAATCTATTATTTATTCTATTACTCGGCTATTGTCCTGAACCCTGCCGAATGCTCTCGTCACATTCTCATGAAATGTTTTTGAAAATATGCAGCCCGGTTAATATGCTAATGCTGACAGCCTGTGTTTTGCATTTTGACCAGTGTGCTGTGAATGCAAATCACAGTTGTGCTTTAGATCATTGCCACATACGCTAATAAAATTAAACCTGAATACCACATTGAAAATAACTCGTGACCAAACATAGAGTTGTCTATGATCTGTCTTTTTAATGTGACGTGCTTGAAACAAAGCCCTTAAATGATCTGATGCTTGTAATCTGCCCTATAATCTACTACCTCGCTGATATAATGACCAGTAAGGCCACTCTGACCACGTCCTACTGCATTTAGTCCTGGTAATTACATGCTTTCTGTCTGCATAGTGATCAGACGCATGCTTTTACACCATAAAAATTAAACTGTCGAGCCATCATCAGGCTGAAAGCGTTAACATATCGTGACTCCTGAGAGAAAGGAGCATCTCCTGCTTCTGTAGAGTGGTGATTTGAGTGGCATAAAATTTAAACCCACACAGCATGATGCTGTAGGATGTTGTAGGATGGGGATAACCTGGGTAGCTGAGTTCCAGATGACTGAGTCACTGCCTGAGTTTTTCTATAATAAATAATTCAACAATATCAACAAACCATTATTAATTGAAAAGAAATGGCTATTCAGACCAATTTAGGGATAAAACTCTTGAAGCAGGTCACATGCACCAGATCAGGTCGACCTGAAAATGTAATAAATTTGATTTAAAAGCACAACATTCACTGTTACTTTGAAATTGCATCCAATCCATAAACTACAAGGGAAAGAGATGGTTTAATGGTTCCTGTACAGACTGATACAGAACAGGAATAAGATACTAGAGTTGTTTCAGTTTCTGGTTTTGCTGGTCTGGTCTGGTGTACGATCTTAAACTGGTTCGATTTTATGCAAACTGGCTGAAGTTGCATTTGTCATCATGACACATTCTGGCAAAATAAATGTAGCCCACATCAGCAACCTGTGCCAATGGTATCACAACACTGAAAGCAACCTGTAAAGACGCTGTCAGGGCCGACATCACAATGACGTCAGATTGTTAGCTGGAGGCAAAACATGACTCACCACCACAGGGCTGTAGGCTACATAGGAGTCTTAAAAGGCTGTCTTATTATGTTATTGGGAGCCAGAATAGAAGGAGTCATGGCTGAAAACCAGCCGTCACTGCCCGTCAACAAAAACATGGTTAAATGTGATAAGACCAAAGGACTGGACGGAGGCCATCATCAAAAATGCTCACATGTGCAGCGCACACTTCATATCAGGTTAGGGGAAAAGTATTTCCGTTGTAGGGATGAATAACGTTATGTGTATCAAGGGTTATCATGTCCACCTCATCAGAAACTGGGGAGGGATTAAGAGGGATACTGGATTTCTCTGGAATGCTAACTTTTTAGCATGTTTGCAAACGTCAGCTTCCGTAGCAAAACAAACAAGTGTCGTCCTCCTTTGTAAGATTGGCTTCCTGTGACATCATCCATCCACTGAGTGAGAGCATACGGATCGGCCAGTCTGGTCCCGTTGGTCAGTGTTTACTCATTCAAGTAACTGGCAAGTAACTGGCGGTCCCAGAGAGTGAGTGACCTGACATGTTGCGTTGGTATTTTCAGTCTGACGCTCTACACTAAAATGAGAGCCCTGTTGGTGGAAGAAACTGAGGGCCGAATTCACAAAGAATGAACTGCAGCCGCTGATAGCACCTTGAATTGCACTTCATTTGCACCCGCAGTTTGGTCCGTCTTAATGTCCAATTCACAAAGGATATTGCATTAATGATATACCAGCGCAAACATGCCCACAAAGTTTGGCAGCTGAGTGCAGTTTGCCCCTGATTTGCCCCTGGTTGCAATAAGCCACACATGGCAAAGTATAAATGCTGGCTTTGCGCCAAGAACACCGTGGCAGAACAATGGCAGACTTTGTTTGGCAAAGTACTGTCTGCTGGTGAGTCAGTCTAAAGGCCCGAACATACTCGGGTGGAACGCACGCGGAACAGACTCCGCGGAGGTCCGTGCGGAATCAAAGCTGCAGCTGCAAAGCTGTCTGCAAGCCCTGTGCGCGCAAAGCTCAAATTTTATGACCGCGTGGACTCTGCTCCGCGCACCAGTGACTGCTCGGCATGTATTTTTCATATTGCAGGGATTTTTCACGGACATTTTTACAGGAAACTACAACGCGGAAGTGCGCTCGACTATGAAAGCCTGAATGACGGCAGACATTCCTCGCGGAGTCCGTTCCACGTACGTTCCGCCCGAGTATGTTCGGGCCTCTACAGTGTCGGATGGGTTGAGGCTGTGGATTTGACCAAGTTTGACCACTTTATCACTATTCCCTGACAGAAGTGCGTTGAGAACGACCGCAGACTGTCACCTGTTCAACGCATCACTATCTTCGGATGCCATTCAAGTAATAATGATTATAATAATAATGTCAAAATATTATTTACAGACTGATTTAACAGACGATCACTGCTGCCACAATCACTGCAAAGTCTGGGCGAGAGGCTTCCACAGAGGAGCGCCCAGTTTGCACCAGCTTTCTAAAGACGTTATTTACTTCACTCAAACTGCGTGTGGCTATTAGCGCTTGTGTTAGTGAATTAGACATTGTTTATCAATGAGGCTCACTTGCATAGAAAGGGGCAATTTTTCCGCCAAATATAAGCATATTACCTCATTTAAATACGTGCAAATAACGCCGGAGCACCGAGACACAATCTGCTTGCATTTCACCCTCTGCGCGTGCTTTGTGAATTAGACGGTATCCATTTGCTCCATTTTTACCGGTTTAGCGGCTGCAAAAGCCACGCAATCCTTTTGTGAATTCAGCCCTGAGTGTTATATTTCTATTAATGAACGGTCAAGTTAATCACACATTCACTCCGCTTGGTGCTCTGCTGCTCCGTTTGCCCAGACAGAGTGCCAAGAGTGCTCCATGTTTATAAATGGACTAACAGAGCCACTGGTGTCTGATGGTCCATGTGTTGTCTGTGGCAATGCACACAGTGTTTGTTTGATAGAAAGTTTTTGTGTTTTTTGGGCAACAAGCTCAAGCCCCTTTCATAGAGCCTGTTCAAGACGTGAATGTTGCACCGTTACTTGCTGATCTGTATCGACTTTATTCTTTGACTGAACTAGGGCACTTCCACACTGAGTAACTCGATAATCTTACTCCTGATGTAGAGTGCAAGTGTGATTACTTTGCATTGCCAGCTTTGTCATAATTTATGTGCTGAGAAGTTGTGTTTAAGCTTATAAAAGCTGCTAATGAGTTTTCACGTAATTATTTGCGCCTATATTTTGTAAACTGTAGAAGAAGCTGCTGACTGTGTGAGATCAGGGGAGTGGTGGTGGTGCAACAACACGTTTTTTTTAATGATTTTAAAGATGCTGTATGTAACTCTACAGAAAGATATTGTTGAGCTGAGTGTGAATTACCAGGTCATCAAATACTAATGCTTTGGGTTGGCAGTCAGACTGAACCACTAACCCAGGGGTCAGCAACCTTTACTATCACAAGAGCCATTTTTGACCAAAAAAAGCTCTCAAATAATCTGCTTGGAGCCGCAAAACATATTTGAGCCTTATACTGAAGGTTTAAATTCGCCCGTCAACATTACTAATAGGTCTAAATGAGCATTTATTAAGTATTTTATTACAAGGTGGCTGTCCTGCAGTGGGCTATTTATGATTGTTTGGTACAGTACTTTACCTTTGCAGGGGTGGTAAAAGCAAACAAATAGGTCCATGCACTGTTAAATTCTATATTGTCCTCCAAGACCTTTTTTTTTATCTGGATCCCAAGGCTAGCATAGCTGGGGAGATCCAAGACAAACCATTGCTATTTTGGTTTGGCAAAATACTTACGACCTGGGAATGAGGCTCAATAATCAACTACCTTTCTCCAGAGTTACATACAGTACTTTTTCGATTTCAGCGGATACAACTGCGTTAGAACCAGAAGAGATAAAAATGGGCGGGGCAGCGTAAGGTCAGTAAAACATACAAAGGTGGCACAGGGGGAGTTGTTGTCCAGGAGCAGAAGTAGTAACAGAGCCGAGTTTCATCATGTTCGACTCAGGAGCATCTTTTCAGTCAAGTGTGACACCTATTAGTAAAATTCGGTACACTACTGATCCAACCCAACTACTTGGCCAAAATTGTTTTTGTGACCACAAAAAGGGCAAAAAGACGTCCTCCAAAATTGTAGTTGTGTGTTTACTTACATGCTGTATGTGTGTGCTTATTTACTAAAGGGAAGACATTAAAATTGCACTTTGTATGAAATCAAATTGGATGTTTAATTTTGTTGCTTTTGTGTGCACAAACTATAAAATATTTGTAATAGTTTAGGAAGTTTTAGGTCCTTTAAAATCACGTTATGAGAAACAATCTGCAAAGATGTTTGGAAGATTTTTAATAACACTGAACTGTGAAAATAATTTCAGAGAATGGGAAAGAAAAATACTTTCAATGTACTTTCTTTATATTAAGGTTTTAAATGGATGTTTCCTGTATCTTGTATAGTTCTTCTGATAAACAGAATCAAGACACGCATTACAAAGACTATAAACCCCATCAAAATGACCATGTTTTTCAGCAGCAAACACTAATGACAAAATAATTAATGAAAGTCCAAACCAGGTTTTTAGTGGCCCCTACAGAATGTAATGAAATACTGTTAATGAGCACGTTTCTGAAGACAGATTTTGTTGAATTTGTCAGAACTCACAGCTTTATAGATCTTCAGTCAACACATCATCAGTGGACTCAGTCCTAATTGCATCTTAATTTCATTCAGCTGGTTTGAATCATTTGAATTAGAAAGCTTCCACTCAGTATCTCAATTAGAGGAACTGTCGGCTAATCAGGTTCAATATCTGTGACTGATCTGCCTGTGAGTTTGCTTAATTAAATTAATCCGTCAACTAAATTCATTTGCAGGATGAAATAAAAATCATTCCCCTTGTCTGTAGTATCTGTGACCTCTAAATCATGACAGCTTTATAGAACGAGACCTTCAGCCAGCGCCTCTGGTGACTATAATTTAACGCTACAGAGACTGTAGTTAAGTGTTTGTTTTGCTGCTCATAAATTCAATGTAAATCTACTGTATCTGTGCAGCGGGCTCTTGTTGTTAAACTCTGGAAATGTGGTCCTATTGTAAATCCCAGGAGTTGTGCCCTCAATGTTTCATTACTCCCCGTCCCGTCTCTTATTGAGCAGTATTGTCAGATTCAGTGTGGTCAGGATTCTGCAAGTTACCACCAGCAGTAAATCCATCTGGGCAGCTCCCGCACAGAAAATATACAGACACCGAGCACGAAGACCTGTGGCAGTATTCACAAAAAATAGTCCCAGCTTAGGAGTTATTTAGGAAATGTCTCAGGGTGAGAAATGGACAAAAAATATGATGCCAGTGAAGTCAGTAGCTTTGCCTGCCTACTGTATGACACTGTCTTATATGCACTGGCATCAGTCACATGCACAGAGGGAAGGGAACCACAATCCAAAATAACAGTAATGGCGTATTAAAATGCTGTTTAATGAGAATCAAATGGTTATGGTTTGCAGCAATTTTAGGACAACTAAAGGGCGTTGTTAGGCAATGCATATACGAATATGCTGGTGAAGATTCTTAGTCATCCAGGTCATTATAATCTTAAGTGTTATATCGTAGGCAACTGGACTTGCTTGAGTTTCTTGATGACGTTTCACCTCTCATCCAAGAGGCTTCTTTAGTTCTAACAGACTGGTGCAGGCTTTAAACTGTTGGCTCACAATAGGCCTCAATCACAAACAGTGTACATGCACAAATCTGTGCTTAAACCATGTGTACGAATGTTTTCAGCACAAATAACCAATTAACAAAAAAACAACAACCAACAAATTACCAATATTTCAACACCCTAATTTGTCCGTCTCCGAGCATGCATACACACCAATGATGAAGACCTGGCTGTCCAGGGAAATGTACACACACATACATTTTTAAATTCATAGCACATTAAAACTGCATTTGCTAAAAACGGCTTTTAAGGGCAACAATATTGAAAAACTTTTATTTACTAAGGCATGCACATGCACTTACATGGAGCTCTTTTATCCTCATCAATTGACCCTTTGCTGAGCCCCGCCCCTTTGTGATGGTCCGACAAGCTGTCAGAGTAAGCATGGAGCCCACACTGTAACTAACTGCACTCCCTGAAGAAATATTATCATATTTTTGGAGAAATGAAGCAGTGATTCCAGAGAGAAGCAGACAGAGGGGTCTACAGTCTGAGTTTGAAGGATATATTCAGGATGCCAAACTGACTCAGCAGCAACAACAGGTTAAAAAGACAAAGATAGTTAGAAGCTAAAGCCGAACTATAGGCTACAGATCACAGTGTAAAAGTGAACCACCACATCACTGCTGATCGCCACACAAGACAATGAATATAAAGGGAAACTCTGCTGATATTGAAGCAGCTATGTGACATCGCAGTGTGTGCAGATGATGGCGTTTGGCTTCACCCCTGTGCTGACACCAGCACCCGGACGGGCAGGGATCTCTTGGGGAAGTCAAACAACGTTCATCTGGTTGAATATTAGCAAAGTTTCCCTGCTTCCCTTCACTTCTGTCTTTGGTTCACTGTTACAATCATTAAAAAGCAAAAGCAGCATGTGTATACATTCAGTAGGCTATATCTTCAGTAGCTAGCCAGCTTACCCTACACTTTTCAGGGTTTGATTTTGGTTTTGGAACAGGGAAGAAACGTATATGTTTCTCCAACCTCTCCAGGTAACCAGTATCATTAATACACAACATTTAGCTCCAAATCCACAAGACCGGCCTGAAAATGAAGGAAATCTGAAACGATTGCATTACAGTCAATGGACCTTTGTCTGAGCCGGCCCGATACTAGATTATGATTGGCCAGTCTTTTCTTTTAATGAAAAGAAAGGGTCAATTCTTTTCATAATTAAAATAATCAGTTATAAAAACTGAGTGACCCAGTCCAAGCATACAATGGAGTATATGAATATCTGTCTGTCATGCTGGATACTCCCACCAAGTTCAATGCCATGAAATTATAATCATCATTATGACTATTATTACAGGGATCTAGGATATATAAATGATTCTGATCTACCTCCGAGCAGGTGATAAGATATCTTGCCTTGCTGAAAGATATTGAAGTCCCTGCCTTCAGGAGAGAGAGCGCATCTTCTCAGATCGACATAACATGTTTGAAGGGAGTGACAAATGGCTTATCAGCTGTTTCTGACAGCAGAGACATTTACACACACTCACAGAAAGTCCAACACTGGTGAGTCAGGGCCTCAATACATGCGTACAAACAACTTCACCTATTCCTCACTGATATACCTTTTGGCAAATGGATTTCCTTATAAAGAAAAATGAGGGTGCAGCAGTACGCTGATTGCAGATAGAGGGCACATGCCTGTCAATTTAAAATTATTCTGATTCACTAATATACGCATGGCGGTTGGAACAAAATCTGCCAGGGAGCATGTGACACAGAGTATGAGCATTCCTATGCATATATCAGGGAATGAGGCCTAATTTGTGCATGTCTCACTGAAACATTACACATCATCTATAAGACTGTGAAACCTATTTAATAGATAATAGTGCTTATTGGGTGAGAAACACAGCTGTGATCCAGATAAACCAATCTAGTACAATTAAATCTGTAGCATGCGTTTAATTAATGTGATTTAGCATTTGATGAAGGTTTTCTCCTCCCTCTTCGTTTTGCAGCCATTTATCTCCTCTGCTTGACAAAACAAATCTTTTCACAGTTCTCAATGCTTCTTTACCTTGGGGGCTGAAGGGCTGAGATTGTTTGCATCTTCTTAGCTTTGGTCTTCATAAAGTATCAAGGAGAAAACAACATAACAACATTCTTTACATTTCACCATTAAGGACACCACTTAAGCCTTGTGGATACGGCTCCGCACAGTACATTTATTTGTGCAGAGATAAACGCATGTGGCCCTCATTAATTCCTCTCAGATCCCTTCATTGTGGAGCAGTCTGGTAATAGTGTATATTCTCACTGTCAGTATATCCCATTAAAAAGACCAAAATCAACAACGTTTTCATTGCTTTTGTTGTCAAAGCCTGATACATCCTCTGTGCCACAGAGCTCCATTGTTGTCCAAAAACTATTAAAAACACATCAATGAGTCACACTGTTGCACTGACAGAAATGCTCCTTAATTATGATGATAAACACAAGCACTGTACATTATCCAGACGTCCACCAATAGTGGATTTTTAAAGGCCTATTAGTAACAATAGTTTGGAGCAGGAAACAGACAATACCAATTAATTGCTATATATATGGTATAAATAAATAAATAAATATATAAATCTTAATTACTGAATATCAAAAGCAACTGAACTGATCATTGGAGTAACTGTAAAATATCTAGGTGGGAGCTACTTTTATATTTTAAGCTGTTATTCTTCCTCAGCGTCATCCTGAGATCGATTATTTACTTACTTACTTACATAATTAGTACATGTCAAGACTAAAAATAAATCAAATGTAGTATCTAACAAGATACTTAACAGTGGAGTAATGTTGTATTTTCAAAATACTTCAAAATGAAGCCAAGTTCCTGACATAACTTTTCGCTACAAATGTCCTGTCTGCGCTGATTAATCGGTCAACCTGTATGTCATTCTCAGTCAATCTTACAGATACTGTCCTACTGCCATATACACTTATCAGTGCATGTTCTTCCACAGCTGACAATAGTGGCCAACATATGCACTACTATAGACTGACTATATATGAATACAGATGACATGACAGCTTCCAAATAGTGAGGCCAAAACATCTTGATTGCCCCCTTGTGGCTAGCTGCAGTATTGGTCATAAACCCCGCCTCCTCCATGTAAGTGAATGGATCATGGGCCACACTAAAAGATCAAAGTGCACACCAAATACATTTTTCCCAAAGAAGGTCCCTGTAATTTCAGGTAGAATTGTACCGATATCGATACCAGTATCGGAAATGCCTCCGATACTGCCTCCGATACTGCCTAAAATGCGGTATCGGCTATCGGCGAGTACAGCCTATGACCAATCCAATACCACATAATGCCTCACGTCATTACGCATACACACGCTACAGGCAAACGAAATGGAAACGGAGCAGAGTTTAAAAAGCATTCTACTGTAGCCTTTAAAATGTCTTAAAAAAAAAAAAGGCATTCATTCTACTATTATGTATTTCTTTCTTAATATTTTAGACGCAAAAAGCCTTTTGGATTGTTGTCAAATGGTATGAAGCTGTCAAAGTTAAAGGGGTTTTGTGGCTCAAATTGAAGCCAATTACTCACCAGGGCGACACGAAAGAACACCGGAGGATGGCCACCATGTTTCTGTGGCAATGCCGTCCCACAAGCTAGCGCCCACCCAACCTGGCCAGTGTACAGTGCAGAGTGGTCAAGGCTAACATTAGCTAAGTAACGAAGACCAGAGGGCACTCTATCTCGGCTGTATATCAGCAATGCAAACAGAAAAATAAATAAAAGATAGACACTTGCATCACAAAACATAAAAAAATTCACCACCTCTAACTGAAAAGTGTGTTGAAATGCAGTGAAGAGCAAGGAGAGCACCTCTTGTATTTCACTTCTTTTCTTTTTCTTTTTAATTTTAATCAGTTAGTTACCAGTTTATGGGTGTCAGGCTTTCAAAAGCAAAAGTAAGCACAACTTAAATCCCTGTTTATGAACTTTTTTTTCTATTTACACCTCCAGCAGGAAGAAACGGTCTCTGTACTGAGTGTCACAGACAGGGTGGGGAAGTCAGAAAGTGTTGAGAGACACACTAACACGTTTTTTTTGGGGGGGATACTTTGATAAAAATAGAATGTCTACAGCTTTATCTTTTAACCTACGGCCCTCTTAGTACATTTTTCTATACATGGTTTTGATGTGAGGCAACCTTTTGAAAACTGTCTGACCTTCTCACACTGTTGCCTCTGTTAGAGCTAATTTCCTGACTTTCTGTGCTCCACGAGCTCTCAGGAGTCAGCACTCAGCCCGATGTCCGTCAAAGAGAAGCTGACCTTACTCTATTTTCCACATTGCTTTCACAACAACAACTGTCTCTAAGTGACTGTAACTATCACGCTGAGCTTTTATCTACTCTCTCTGCAATACATTAAAGCCATCACAAGATCACAAGACCTGTAAAAGACTGGAAGCAATATTTTGTCAACTTTTGGAAACACATCATAAAGTGCAATCAACATGTGCCAGAGTGAAAAATATACTACATTTTGAGGTCAAATTAATACTCTCTCCATTAATACTGTGGATTTGTTGTATAGCAGCGTCCAATGGAAGGGCTTCTTACTTTGAGTGTGCAGGGTTTCAGAAGTTTAAGTCCCGTATCTGAGCCCACTGGGGCCCAATCTGCAGATGCTCAAAATGGCACAGCTCTTATCACGTTACCTCGATGACACCAATACATGTTACTTATCATCCAAACCAAGCAGAACCTCAGTCAGCTTTCCCCTTTCTTGTCATACTTAGATATCACATCTGCTAGGCTCGTCTATGCTGACAAGAAAACCAAATTTTGAAGATGGTTAAAAGACTTCCGCGTTTTTCACAGACACATTACATTGCACATAGTCCTATCTTAAAGGAATACTTCACCCACAAAATGGCCATTTATATATCAATTAGCCACGCTGTGTTACCTTCCATGCCTCCTCGAAAAACATTCATCTACAAACTCACACAACTCATGCAGTATAATCTTGGTCCCATTTATCCAGCCACATGCTCAGTACTTCCCAAACAAATTAATTTTGGCGAAAAAATAAAAAGTATATGTATACACACCTTAGTATCAGAGTCTGGCTTTAAAGAGAGCATAGTGTAGATGAGTTTCACTTTGTTCAACAGTAAGGTTTTGGTTAAAATGCATGTGTTTGGGAAGTACTAAGTACTGTGTGAGTTTGTAGACATGTTTTGATATTGTCATGCTGTTGTTTAACCTGGCCCCCGTTCAATCAATAAACCAATATGTTTGCTGTTTTCCATTAAGGCGTGTGGGAAAACATTTACTTCATGAATTCAAGGTAACACAGTATGACTGATTGATATACAAATCGTCATTTTGTGGGTGAAGTATTCCTTTAAATTAGCTAATGTTAGCAAAACACTAGCTAACTAGCTAGCTAAGGTATAGCTACATCAAGTTAGCTTAATGTCAGATAAACAGCGTCAACCAGGTTTGCTTCCTTCTTATTTCTGTGTTAACATTTGGGAGATTAAAAAAGGGTCAGGTTGGTTTGTTGCTGATATGTTTTTAAAATTAAATATTGTTCACCAGGAAAAATCAACACTTATGTTCCTTCATTTTATTTGTGAAAGGCTACATTCTACCCCAAAGTAACTTTCTACAGTAAAGAGAGACTAGATCAGCACCATGGTCTGTATTCAGTAATAAATACATAGAGTACTTTACTGATCCCCAAGAGAGGAAAAGGGGATTCATACCCAGCAGTACAGGAGCAATGCTGACTAATAGTCTTGTCATCCTCTGTCTCAATGAATAGGGAGAAATGTCTTCCCCCTAATCATTGAGACTGCAATGCACATACTGTTGTCCTTGCTGTCAACTTCTTGAAGCTGCAGAGGATTAAACTGAACCTCTATCGCCTTTTGGGTTTCTTTTTCTCAAGCTTGTACGACGTAGCAATAGTAACTATCGGGTGCAGGACTTAGGACTGATCAAATGTGGGGGATTTTTATCTGACATTTTTCTCACCTTCCTTCAGCCAAGGCAATTAAGGGTTTGGTTCCTGATTTAAAAGTCTTCCAGGCTCTTGCCTTACAGAGTGGACGAGCAGTAACTGTTAAATAATCAATTTACTCATTTTTATTTTATAACAGCATCATTAAGTAAAATTAAAAGAAATGGTTGATGAATGTGTAATATCGCCTATGCTTGCGAATTTCTGATTTCATGTATTTTTTATGTACCATCTTAATTCTTGTTAATGTAGACTTATATGTTAATTTAGGCACACCCAGTACACCAGGCTGAACACCAATGTGCCAGCCTTCTTCGTTTAGGATTGGGTCCTGTTCACATTTGAACTGATACTGGTACCTGCAACTTGGAACCAGTACCCAACGACAGTTGTTGTCAGTACTCTGTAATAACAAACGTAACTTTTTGAACAATCTGAAGGGGTGACATAGTAAACTAAAATGCAATTCTGCTCCTTTGCTTCTTTCTAGTATCACACACGAAGAAAATATTCCTGCATGTGTAAAGGTTTATTTGTGTCTACTCATCCAGCAGTGATACTAGACTATCACTAAAATAAAACAGATAAAGGAAGTCGAAACTATTGCAATAGATGCAGCCATAGTTTTGGCATGCTGGGAAATTGACAGAGTGGCGTCTGAGCTCCGTGGCTGGCTGCCCAGCTTCAGGGTGCCTCCGCCTCCAATCTGAAGTTGAACCTGGTGGCTCCACAGAGTGCCATTGCCAGACTTGAAGCTCCAAGCTTGGAGGTGCTTTGCAGCACTTCAACCTCATCTTAACTCGCCATTCTCACCCAGATGCGCTCTTAGGTACCAATATTTATCACTAATGGATTTGACATGAATTCGTGCTCAGCAGTACCAATGTAATTTGGTTCGGTGCCTTTAAAAGTTTACTGTATTTTTTTATGCTTCTGGCTGTCCCTGGTAATGCTCTGTTTTATTGTCACAATGCTATAACTTGTGGGTAATTCCCCAGGTGAAGTCTCCAGAAATGTAAACTTACGGAAAGTGTGGGCTCAAAATGTCTGCAAGAGACCCCCTAACAATTCATAATTTGACAGAAGGAAAGCCCTCAGCTCAGCTCGGACATCCAGAGGGAGCTCGGAGTAGAGCCGCTGCTCCTTTGCGTCGAAAGGGTTCAGTTGAGGTGGTTCGGGCATCTGACCCGGATCCTCCTGGGCATCTCCTGCTGGAGCTGGAAAGCATTGCTGGGGAGAGGGATGTCTGGGGTGCTTTGCTCGGCCTGCTGCCCCGAGACCTGGCCCCGGATAAGCAGATGAAAATGGATGGATGGATGGATGGATGGATGGATGGAAAGCCCTAAGCCCCCACACACTTTGATAGTGCGCCTCAAAGTTCACGAGTGTGGGTTGGGCCTTGGAGTACTTCCAGTACTTGGATGGACATCAGTCAAAAAAATAGGCATGTGTTAGAAAATATTTGGTACAGTTAAAGATGCAGGCCTGTAAAGATACAACCTGGAGGAATAACTGAACAACAGGCTGAGAAGCAGTGTTTTCATCCCTTCAGGATGGTTTTCAGCAAGAAATCACCAAGCTTAAATTCTGTTGCAGATCCTGGATCAATTTTGGTTGAGTTCAGCCAACGCTGCTGGTTTTTGTTTTGTTTTGTTTGTTTTTTTGACATTGGGAGCTTGGGTGCTTTTAACTTTTATGCCTACCTTTAAAGGTGCATATGAGTTTTATAGGAAACTATAGTAGAGAAAAACTGCAGTGTAGACCTAAAACTGAGAAGAAAAAAAACAACAAGACCAGATTTATATTACGCAGCCAAAAACAAAGTCAGAGAAGAAGAAGACAGCTCGCAAAAAACATGCATATAAACAATGTAGGTTTTGCTTATGTTTTATGAGGAAGGGAATACATTCAACTCACTTCTCAGACTGCAAGGATACACACGTAAACAGGAACTATGTTTGTTTACAGGTAAACTCTACAGGGCACCTTTAAAGCTGCAGTAATGGATTTCTGGCCACTAGGGGGCCCTAAAACCCCTGCACAAGCTGACAGACACACATCCCAGATATATTATTACCTTATTAAGTTGACATGTCAGCGACAATTGCCTTTTCACACACACAGCGGACGCAGAGCAACATTAGCATTCATATGAAGTTGTTTCTCTCCAGTTGGTGATTAAGTCTGACATTCACTCTCTTTACAGCCCTCAACTCCTGAGAAAAAAAAGACATGCGCATCTCCTGTGTTGTAGATGTTTTTCTGTTTTTGTTTCTTGCAACCTGGCATATTTGTTTTCCTGAGGTTTGTTGGGTTACAGCAAGTCACCTCTGACAGTGACTGTTGAAAGTTAGTACACAAATAAGCAGCTAAATTATAGTATTTAAAGTGGTTGAAGCAACGACGTAACTTCAACCATTGAGAGATCTGTGGTATGCTTTTAGTAACCTAGAAACCCATTTGCCTCATCAGTGTGACCAGAAGAGAGGAAATGTCCCTGACCCAGCGACAGTGAGAGGAGGACAGCTCAACGGCAGATGCTCGTGAGTCATTTATCTCACTTGCACTTTGACACCGAAGCCGTTATTGTCTGGCTTCTGCACAGACCAGCTCAAGCCTCTCACATCAAAGCAGCTGCACCAAACAACTCATAAATGGAGCCATTTTAAAATCAGAGTATGATTTATGAATGTTGTTTCCCCCTGAAGTGCAGAGAAAGGTTCAGGTCTTCACTCTCTGCACACTAAAAGCCCATGAGGGAAAGAGAGAGAGCAAAAGTCACCAGAGAAATTACATTTCATTAAAGCCTTTATTATTATTATAATTGAATAAAATCACTGCAACACTCTTAATACTGCAACATAAAACACTTATCTGACTGACAATGTTGTAATCACAGTGAACTGCCATTTAAACAGTGTCAACATATTACATAGTGCTTAGAGTGATTTGATGTGGAAGAAGAACAAGCTGCAGACCTGAAGGGCACAAACATACATGTGCTATTTACATGACACGCAGGTAATTGCCAGTGTATTCTATTGTTCATCATCTGAAGTGTTACCTTAGGACTAATTAACAAAGAAACCATAAACAACTTCATTATCAGCCACAACAACATTGCAGCAGCTGGTATTGTTTTCACCTTGGGACTTTGTGTGTGTGTGTGGCATCATCAAATGGCAGCCTCCGGGGCTGAAAAATTACGCCAACATGGAGGAGTCACAAAATGCAGTTCCTTGCATGGCCACTTGAGGCTGGCTCAGGGAGTGAGTAAATCCCCGTAGACCCCCATGTTAAAATGCCCAACTTTACAGCAGAAATAAACATGTTTACAGCCTGTTACAAACAACGGTTTTGGTCTCTATAGCTGATTTAACATTCATGACAACTGGGCGCGGGGGAATTTATATATAACTCAAAAGTCAAGATTTTATCAAGGCTTAAAGTTACACATATTCTAGGTCAGGGATGCTTGAGTGACAGGCAGTCTGCAATGCGTTGCTACAGTCTATGAGTCGGACCCCCCCCCCTTCAACCTTGTGTCCAAAAATGGTCACTTCTGGCTCCAAAAAATCAAGATGTTGACACCCGAAATGCCAAACTGAAGGCTTCAAAACAGTAGACCAGAAACAAATGGGTTTTGTCACGATAGCTATGTCCATTATTCCATACTGTCTTTTCTACAGTCTGTAGCAGAAACTACAACAGAAGTGCTTTTGATCATTTTGCCAGGTGTTTATATGTCTGTCTGTCTGTTTGTCTATTTGTGGACAGATTTTTTTTTTCAACGCAATAATGCCAAAACCATGCAAAATGCAGTCACATAACAGGTGTGTAGTTGAGATCAAAATGAAGGTTGACTTTGAAGATGGGTGTGGTCCAAGCAAGGGTACTGGAATTCGAGGGGTAGGAAGTAAGGAAGTGGCCCACATTCATTTCAAGTAGCAGATCATGGCTGGAGTGATCCGATCAAAAGATGGTTTCTAGTTTTTCTTATTTTCCCTTTTTAAAGTCCTGCATCAGGTCAGGTACCTGTAGAAAGGATGTTTATGGGTGGTCTTTAGTCTTAACTTCATCTCTGAGACTGGTTCTGAGTGAAAAACAGTACCTGCAGGTGTTGGATAACAAATATATTAAACCTAGGGCTGTCAAGCGATTCAAGAAATTAATCCAATAAATTACATGTTCTGTGATTAATTAATCAAAATTAATCGCATACATTAATTTTTGCTGTGGAAGTATTAAGAAAAAGTCCAATTCAAATTAATTTTGGCAGATGTGTCGTAGTAAAGCTGCTGGATTTCGGCCACAGTTGTCCCCCTGCCCTCTACCACTGAAACTGGCCTGCAGTCCCTCGCAATCCATTTTGTAAGGGAGTTAGTCGGTCACAGGTAGACTTACTCAGTTTGCGTCTGAACGCCTGGTTGAGTGTGGCTTGACAAGCGCTAGCATCAGAGGCCGTGCTAGCTTAGAACTCTGGGTTCGCTGCTAAATGCTTTGTGTTGAGGTGACATTTCAGGGTTGAAGTTTTCCGCTGGTACGAAAATATCTTAATGCTGGAACTGCAAAGAACGGTGCTCTTATTAACATTTCCTTTTGAGCGTTTTTTAAATGTAAATGTTCCTTTCATAGGGGCCAAGCAGCGTCATCACGTCTGCCTCTACCATGTGACAAAGCCACGTGGCCTTCAATGACATAGTGGGTCAAAGGGCACTACGGAACACGATTAATCTGCGTTATTTATTTTGTTTTCTGTGCTTCATTAATCAAAATTACGGCGTTATTTTGACAGTCCTTATTAAAAGGTATGGTTTACGTTTAGAAAGACGATGAGAACAAAAACTCTCAGCATCATTTTTCAGGCCCAGATCTTGCCGGAGCTTTCTTCATCGGTCAAAGGATGACCCGATGTTAACTCTGCTTTGAGCCCTCAATCTGTCGCATTTCCTCTTCGTTTCTGCCTTTTCAGAGGCAGACTTACACTTCCTTTCGGCCTTTGCCGGTGGGGCAAGCAGAGGCCGCTTGCTGCTGTCGCTCTCTTTATTTTCCATATCGAAACTCGTGAAGCTGAATCGCTCAGGGCCTTACAAACCGCTCGTACTTTCAAAGGGGGGTTGGGATGAGGCGGGACGAGGAGCAGAGGAGTGTCAAAATGGAGCGAGGGGATTGGACGGAGGGTAAGAGAGAGAGAGAGTGCAAATTTGAGCAAGGAGTAACTCCGATGGCTGTGATTGGTCAATTTCTTTGCAGGCCTGCAGCCGCCAGAGAGAATGGATTTTTTTGGTTCCTTTTGCTCTTCACATTGTGTAGCTAGCACTATTGGGCCATAATCACCATCTATATGATGTTAATAATAATGATCAATCTTTCTAAACGTAGACCATAGCTTTAAAACTAAAATGTGAATACTAATATTTTAGTTTTTGACTGTTGACGTTGTTTATCATGTCTGTCTTGTGCCAGCTGGAATATGAGAGCTGCTTCAATCAGGTGTGTGACTAACAGGCACATTAAGTGTGAAGATGTGCTGCTTGAAATGATGAGAATCAGCAAAAAATATTAATTTAAATTATGTTTCCTGAATTATATTTGTTTTAAAATATATTATCTTAGTTTTACACATATGAAATGTCCCACAATGATCACTTTAAACATGCTGATTAACCAAATTATTTGTAAAGCGCATGTTTATTAAAGGATTGGCAGTTTCTGGTTGGGCCATGGATCTTGTGTCGGCAGGTCGGGTCAGGTTGCTAAACTAATTAATCATATTTGCAGGCAGCAGGGCGAGTGTGATATTGCATGTTGCGGTTTTGGTTCGGGAGTGGGTGTTAATATTCTGATCTGTTCATAACAGCTCTGAGTAAAAGTGAAGTCTTCAACCTGCAGTTCATTTGCAAAATATCCCATCACCCTGACTGTTGTCTTTCAGCAATAATACACACATTTTAATTGCCAATCTGTGTCATTTCCATTCAGTATATGATGCGGCAAATTAATCCCTGTGTGCCAGGCAGAAACTATTGATGTGAGCAACATAATTGCCTTTTCGCCCTCCTAAAACATTCAAATTGTTTCTATACACTGTGAGACATTCTAATAACTACCCTGGATTATTGAATCTTTCATTTACAAGACAACAGTTTGTTTCAAAGTAGCAGCATGCAGAGGCTAACGTTTCATTAAATATTTTGTCTGGGAAAACATTTATTAAAAACAATGGTGTTATATCACACAATGTGCAACCTTAGTATTATGTCGACATCATTTTATACGTGCAAATACAGACTCCAACGGAAAAAAGAACAGAGGAGTTATTGATGTCATCAGAAATTGAAGTTGCTTCGTCTCATTTGACTAAGAACTCATTTCCTTGATTCTTTGATTCTTGATTTTTTTCTGCTGCATCTCTCTCTCACATTGGAAGTGAGAAGGGAGGGTGTTGGTGTAAGAACATGGATTTAATTAAAGGAATTATCATGTACACATGATGCCACGTTTTCATTTGCCAACAATTAGCTTGCAGCTCAGTATGCAGTTATCTGTAATGAACACTTGATAACTATGTCTCATTGTAAGGTGCTAACTGGTAATCACTGTAAATGTATAGGCCATCTGAGTAGAGCCTGATTGTTCTAACTGAGGGTCGTAAAGTAACTCAACAGGACAATAAATGACTTAACAATCCACGTTCCTGCCACAGCTCCACCTGTGTGCTTTTTCACTCTAAGAAACACAAACAAATCACATCTCCTGATCCATTAAAAATGACTTCACATACTGTAAATTGATCATGATCACATTATAATGACTGATGAGACTCAGTCTGTTTACACTCTAGTTCAAATACTTGAAAAAAAGGATCTTTCTAACAGCATTTCAAGACAGCAACACTCAGACAAGCCTCTGAAAGCCTCTGTAAATATAGTTACAGTGTGATGCGCTTGGAGTGGATGGGTTTTTAAGCGCTGTTTCAAGTCTATTGGTAATTGTTTACTATTAACTTCGGCAGCGTCTGTAGTGTTGCATTTTCTACTGCTTGCACTGTCAGTATTTCCCCTGAATGTAAAATGCAAAAAGATACCTGACACATAAGGACAAAGTGAAACAAATAACTGGATGCAGTGCAGTATGTCTGCTCACTGGCCTTATGTGGAAGAACATGTGGGAATAAAGATCCAAAAAGATCTTGGAATCCATCAATAAATGATTTGACTTGCTGGAACAGAACTTTGTAACACTTACGGATTCACAGCAAACCCTGACAGAGAGAAATGTTTACAGCAGAGGATCGATCCTCTGACCATGAATCTGGACAAGTGCCTTACAGATATTAAGGAGGCAAAAAACAAACTTCAAACAAAGATCAATGAGCTGGAAGAGCAATGATGAAACAACATCAAGACTGTGGTTATACAGTGCCGGCCAGCAGCGATGAGTAGAGGTGGCAGTTTGGGGAATTCCTGCAACATCTTAAAGAAGAAATACAGTCCAGTGTACGAGCTTAAACCAGTTTGAGTTTACGCAACAGGGTGAACCAGTGTTTGTCTTTATGACACATTCTGGCAAATTAAAAAGCAGCCTCCGTCAACAACTTGTGCTGATGTCATCACGGCACTGGATCCAACTTGTATTGCATTAGTAAGTACAGTACATGACAATATGATTAACCTGTGTGCAACTTACTGCCGAGTTGAGGCCGCAACATGAAGGAGATTAAAATTTCAGTAGAAGCGGGAGGGCTGATGAGTGGTGCACATTGTGTTTGTTTACAAGAAGTTAATCTGCTTTTTGGGTTGCTGAGACAACACATGGAAGCGTTAGTCTCTCAAGAGATCTAAAACTACACCTTCATGGCAACATTTTGGATCTGAAGCTGCATAAAAAAGTCCGTAACTGGTCGCTAGCTACGCAATACACTGTTCAAGCTAAAGTTTTGTCGGACGAGCGCTGCAACAGATGAAGAACGGTTCATACTGAGGTTGAAATGAGGAATTATCTGTACAATACGTCCTTATTTCACTGGGAGGGAGATCGCCAGGGATCTTAAAGTTTCTTCTAAGTAACCATCACAAATATAAAACGTGTGCAAACAGCATAGTACTAATATATATATATACTATATTTTTGTGTGGCAAAATCGTATCGTCACAAAGTGCCAAGTATCGATATTTTCGTTTTTTCGTATAAAAATTCTTATATTAGAAATACAAATAAAACTTTATGTAGCCAACTATATCATCAATTGCTTTTTCCGTCCGCTCGATACATATTGCTGGCAAAAAAAAAAAATATAACAAAACAGACTGAAAACTTTATCTAATTAGATAAAACAGATGTTGACAAAGTTTTCCTTTGGGGACATAATGTACAGTTTAAAAAATAAATCACAATTTATTTTATTGCCATAATAAGCATATCACAACATATTTAAATCACAATAATACTGAATCGTGACTTAAGTATCACGATAATATTGTACCGTGGTTCCTCTGGTGTTTCCCACCCCTACTATTCACCCATCTTTTAAGTGGTTGCGTTTCAGTCCGATCTCAACGCAACAGAAGTGCAAATTTAATGGAACCCATCGATGTGATAACTGGGATTATAAATCTTCATAACCTCTTCTCTTCCTTTGGTTTGGCCTTGTAAAGCCACACCAATTTTTTTTAATTCATATATGTCTTATAGAGTAAGTACCTGGGCAAATCTAAAGGCTATGTTTAGATGAGGACAAAAGTCTCTTAAAACTCCCAAACTTTAGTGGCTCTAACCATGACTCAGCAGCTCAATGGCTCATTACTCAGCTCAGATTGATTCAAAAACCGGTGGAGAGTTTAGGAGAGCCTTTGTCAACAAACTAAACAACGACTACATTTATCCACTTTTAAAAGGGCAGCCCAGTCACCAGAAGAAAGTGTTGGCATTGCATGTTTCTGCAAACCACACGGGATGTTTGTACATTTCATAAGTATCACATCAGCATTTCTAAAATGTTGTAGTATATGAGCTGACTTTGGCATTGGGAGGTGAAGGGGATTGTGGATGGTGGATGTTGTGACACCTAGGCGAGACACCTGCCAATTTGCAGACCACTGCAGCCCACTGTGCAAACAACAAAATTGTTTTTCTTAGCAAATCATTACTGTGTTTCCAACAGATTTTTAGCCACCAAACATTGGTATTTTTTGGTGACCTGGCTCTGTGTTCCCACTGGAGATAGTGCCATGATAAGCAGATGTTTTTCATCAACACATCTCTGCGGGGATTGTGTCGCCAGAAACAGGTATTTTAAGCCAGAACATGATCTGTTCCTAGCCATAACCAACTGCTTTTTGTGCCTGAACCAAACCACACATCAACCACAGACATGTACAAATGTAAGGTATCTGTAGTTTGCAGAAATGTACAATTTATTCTGGAAATTTGGTTGAAGAGGGGCATTCCATCAGAAATCACTTTCTGACCTCACCCCTTCAATTTGAACAACATTTCACCTACATGTTAACCTATGTGAGAGAGTGTTAAAGCTTGGTTTAACTAGAATGACCAACCATTGAAGAGACAGGGGCCCTTAAAGTTGACCCACAGTGGACGACCACTACTCCTCAAGACACATATCTTCTTCAAAAGTAATTGTCAGAAAGAAGACATAAAAGGTTATATACTATTTCAGTTATTTTGTTTCAAGGTATAGCAGTTTAACAAAAGTGCCCTATTGTTAAGTAGCAGAGTAGTTGTTTTTTTCTTGCCCTCTAATTGTCAGTGGGTTCATTCAATGACTCACTGGTACTCTGATTACTTGGTGATGATGAAAGGCACTTTCACTGCTCTATTACTTGCAATATAAGGCACTGTGGCTGTAGGAGAGATGTATACATGTATGTTTGTTTTTAAGAGCATGGTAGGTCCTTGACGTCAATTGTGTTTTCTTTACTTTCCCTTGTGTTTTTATTGGGTTGATTTAATTGGTTATATTGGGTTTTCTTTTCAGTTTGTTGGTTGTTGTTCTTAGTGTTACTATTATTATTATAATTTGTTTATATTGTTGATTTAGTTCTTGTTTTTTTTTTTTGGCTGTTTAGTCAGTGGTGTCTGTGTACATGTGTTTGCGGTGCCCTTTTAATTACCATTGACCATATTTTTAACACTGACCATATTTTAAAGACTGCTTAGGGCTGTTCCCTAATGGTTGACCAAACATAGCTTCTAAAAAAAAGAAAAAAAGGTGAAACTCTATTAGAAGCTGCCCCTTGCCAAAATAAATCAAAACCTATATGACTGGACCATGTGGGAATTTAATTTGAAAGGACAGTCGCAGGAAGTGTCCACGCTCAGCAGTCAGACAGGAGTCAGGTTAATTTCCAGGGCTGGTACCTGCGGTTATTCCACAGGCTAGTTAATAACATGTCGGGCAGGAAATCCACAGTGTGGGATCATTTTGAGAAGGTGAAGGACGAACCCAAGGTGATATGTAAACTCATCTTCATTGGTCGACTACAAACATGACGTATCATCTGAAACATGGAAGTAGCTACATGCCCATTAGCCCACAGCGTCATTAACAGGCGGCTCGCTCAGTGTGTGACGTGCACTTGGAGATAAAATATAGGCCTATATTAATGAAGGTTCATTAGTACGGTTTTGTATTTCTCTGTAATGTAGCACAGTGTTAACAATGTTACTGATACTATTCTTTCTCACACCTTCAACTCAAACCACCAAAATATATCATTTAATAATTACATTCATATCGTAAACATGCGGGCAACTAGTCGACTAATGACCCTAGATAACCACTACTGGTCAACTAAGAAAATACTGAATCAGGGACAGCCCTAGTAATTGTATAAATTATAAATGATATGTTCTAAGAATTTCCTGTGGGGTAATATTCTCTTACGTGGCATTAGACAATACTACATAAAAAAACATAATGCCCCGCTCCTATTACGGTGAGCACACAGGTACAGGTTTATTTTGACCACTGGCCTGTGGAAGAAAATGTGAAAGGTAACGTCAAAGCTTTTGTCAGAACACAGTAGCTGAAAGTAGATTGAAGTGGACCAATACATGCATGTTTCACTCCCAGGGGAGAAAACCAGAGACAAGAGAAAAACTTCAGAGGAGACTTCAAAGGGAAATATTTAAAAGTATCACCTTGAATGCTCGCTGTACACCAGGTCAACTGATGATTCTCCTCAAATAAATTTCTCATAGTGCAGCAGAAGAATTTACTTTTCTGAGCAGATGGATGACATCAGAACAACACAATACAACACAGTATCATCAGTTCAGCTTGAGTGTACGTGTCTGACTATTGAACATGCTGAGGCAAGGATCAATGATCCCTGTGAAACCATTGATCTTCTATCTCCAAAGAGTTGACACTGAACTCCCCCAGGAGCTGAAATACGACGTTACACTATTTGTGGCACATGGAGTTAATGTTGATATGAACTTTATTTAGAAGTTGACTGAGCTACACCGAGTCTCAGCCTGACAGAGTGTAAATGAGAAATGGGGGAGAATCAATGGTGGAGTCAGTGAGTTGGAGATTGGCTGAGTTTAACAAAACTATAACTGAGAATTTCAAGAGATTACGGAGCACAACTTTTCATGTGTTTGCGACCATACCTGTGCTTGCGACATGCTTTTTTTCCCCAAGAGAAACCTGCAGCTTGGATGTGGTTACCATAGATTTAACAGACAGTATGGGTAAGCTTCTTCAAAAGCTGGAAGCTAGAGAGGAACCATGCAAAACTGTCAAGTCAGCACTGTGCACAGCGTCGAGCTCCACTTACAGCTTTTGCTTCAAACACAATCGCAACCACAGCTGTATTCATTATTTATATACTGTTCTTCCTCTTGGGTAGCTCACACTATGTTGTGGAAATCCACTCCGCCTCCTTCCAAGTCTGAAGAAAAATACTGCGTTGCACTGACTCGGACTTCTTTTTCTTGTTCTAACTTTGAGCGCAGCACTGTCTACACTGAGACCGTGTACAAGTAAGTCATAATGAAAGCAGAGACGACACTGGTAGTTGTCTGTATCTGCGTCATCTTTGTGTACTTAGTTCAACTCTGTTTGCAAATGTGCTGAAATCTGAAAAGCCACCAAGCCATAAAATCTAAATCAGCGAAGGCAATCTGTGCACAGTTTCGGTTGCATCACTGCCTTTTAAATAATAATCACATGGTTCACTGAATTACCTTTGGCAAATCATTGCATTGCCTTTAAGCCACCTCTCACTACACCATGCTGCAGTAATCAAGTATTTTTCTGTTACATTTCCTCTCTGCCATCTTTGACCACACCACGGTCCACTTGAGTTTTCTGCCATCTCATGTCTGAGGAAGTATGCAGAAGTTTGTGCACCTGCATATGTTAGGTTCTGATGTCACATAAGTGAGGTTTCCACAGTCATGTGACAGGGGCAAGCTAAATATTTCTCTGGGCTGTTCTGGCAAATATATTATACAAAAGTACTGAAAAATGTTCGGAAGTGATGCAGCCACCTACTGGGGCTGCATATCGCCACCAATTACCTGAATCAGTTTGATTTAAATTCACAAGGTCAACATTTGATTCAATTTCAGATTGCTATCGATTCAATATCGACTCAATTGGGGATATTTCAGTTACAATATCAATTTTTGCTCGTATGTGAAAGAGATTCTCAAAGAATGAATACTGCAAATTTTACAAGGAATAATTTTTTAAAAAAGAATAAAGTCAGAAAAGGGTTAAAACTGAATCTTTTTTAAACTAAATGTTGTTTCTAGAGCAGCAACAGTTATATTAAAACAGCAAAGTCATAATATAAATTCAATAACTCACTGGAAACAAAACAAAAACATCAATAAAAAGAATCATATTCCAGAAATCACAACACTGAGTGAAGTTTAGAAAGGCCCGCCATGATATCGGCATTTGCCACCACATAATGATTTTCTGTTTTAATTCTTCGTTATTAGCGCTGCTAATGTTCGCTTATTCATAGCACCACACTCTTTGAGCACAGACAGAGCAGCAGAACACCAGGTGCAGTTAAAGTGACACTTAACCACTCATTAAGCAATATAGAAACAGGACACTCCTTTTGTAAGAACAGCAGCTCTCTCATTTTAGGGATTTCCATTGTTTTTTGATCGACTGATCAATTCCCCACCCACAACTCAAGCTCAACAAACTGCCTCCGATAAAGTAAAAACAACACCTCATTAACAGTTCTGCCTGCGCTGCCTTCACCCCCAAAATCTCCGACTTCAGAGAGTGGACACAGGATGATCACAAAGAGACACACACAAAACACCAGACGCTTGTCGCTGTCAGCTAATGCCACACATAGATTCTACTTCTGTGGGAAACACTGTAATCAATACTAAATGAAAAGCTTGTGAGTATCGAAATACTGATACTGCAGTATCTATCCGCCCATCCCGATTCAAGCTCAATGCACAGTTGTTGACACCAGAAGAGGACTCATTTGACCTGAGCTGAGCTGGCCCACCTCGAGTGGATGGCACTGTGGGGAACAGGTGGAGCGATGGCAAAAGTTTCTCATACTGCAAGGCCCTTTCAGTAGTTGGTACAGCCATAAGGTTTAGTGGTAATTAAATCTCCTAGACCTGTAATAACTCTTTTCACCAGTACTACCTGTGCTGTGACAGAGGCCCTGGTTGATTCAGTTCAGAGGAGCCGACAAGAGTCCTCTGGAGGGCTCTTTCCTCACATTCACCATGTGACAAATCATCCAGGGTCAGACTACAGTCAGGACTCAGGCCTTGGCTTTTACATGACGTAAAATCATATAATTTTATTTTGACTCAGTGGGTTTAAATAAAGTAATTCCTCAAAGGTTACAGGAGTTCCAAGTCATTTTTTTCCTGAAATGGCATAGCAATTTAATGTCAGATTGCAGGGCCGAGGAGACGTCCAGAGTTCGATAAAAGGTTTCTCTTGAACTGTATAATTTCCCCACTGTCCTTTCACAGTCTAAACGAGGACCATATAGTTTTATGTGTCATTTATGTGTGCATGTTTATGTCTTGCCTCACTCAGTCTCTGTAAATGTATATGTACGTGCTGATGGACTTTAATCAAACAGTCTTATGTTTCTCTAACTAGCCTGTGGGGTTATTATGTAGCCTAATGGAAGAGTTATGGCAGGTCCTCTGTGCAGTATGTATATTGCAAATGCATTAGGAGATGAAAATACTTCAGATGTTGCATACCATGCATTAATGTGGTTTGCTTTATCCTTACAGAGATCATGCAGCTTGTGCAACACATTTATTTCTTATCCACCTCAGCAACACTGCTCTACAAAACTTTAAATTTGCCCAACACTTTGGTTTATAACCAAATACCTGCCAAATAAACAACATTCACACCAGCTGTACTTTGTGTTTGCCTACAGTCTCACAGAGACACGAGCATCGCTGTATTCTTTATTTTACCATATTTGAACCCAACGATTAAAACAATTGCGAGGAGGTTCGGAGGTGAACTCTGGAAAATAGATGGGCCCTTTTTTAAAGGGCGCAGCTGTCAACAGCATTACCTTTGCGATCCAAATAATAACACGGTAGCTCCATCTCCCAAAATTCAAAAACTATGGTTACCCGCAAATTAAATGGCACGTCTAATACGAGACAAGATTACAAAACAGTCTTTGTTTTCAGTAATTATCAAGAAGAATTTTTTTTCATTTCAACTCCTCTTAAAAAATGTGAAATGCACCTGTAATGAAAAAATAACTTTTCCTTATTCAAAACTTGGAACATAGTACATAGTGTTTCCCCTGGGAAGGTTTACTTTTGCCACCGGAAGATATCTAGCTGTCAGCTGACAAGGCAAGGGGTTTATAGACCCATTGGTTCAAGAGCTGTCCCGAATACCAGTTCTGGGGCATCAGAGCTTTGTTGTGCAATGATTTATATTTTTAAAACATACAGTATGTTTTGATGTCTATTTTGCATGTTTACTTTGCTGCTTAAATACTTTGCAAGAAAGCTAAGCTGTTACTTGCACTTAGAGTAAGATGATTTGCCAAACTTGTTGCAGTTTTCTTTAGCATATCTGGCAATCAACTTTTTTGGGGTAGTCTTTGTAGATTTTGAAACTTTTCCAGACACTTGACTTTTTTGGCATCTTGCTACCCTATCTGTAAGCCTGTCATGGTTGGTCAAACTGTCAGAGTCACAAAACTAGGCCTGTCACTTAGTTTAATGGCCGTGTCCAAGATTATTAATAATTATGTTGATACATCATAAATTATGTTGGATTACTGTCTCTAAATGGGTTATTTGGGATTTTTAGGGTAATGGTGCAGAAAAATGGAGCATTTAAATACTGATTTGGACATCGATTACCATGGCAACGATCAGAGCTTTTAGGTTAGTCGGGTCAGCCCTAATTTGTGCAAAGAGATAGATGTTGGATTAGGTTTTCTAAAATGCTTTCCAATCCCATATGCTGTTAAAATCACTCCAGTTTGTATGGGCAGACGTAAAATTTGACATCTAGTTAACACGAAGAACAAAGATACAAGTTAACCACATACAAACTGTATCCAAATAGTTCAAGAGGTTTTTGAGTGATGCATCAAAACCAAAAATTGTTAAAATTGCCTTCAGTCTTCCCTCATCAACCCTGCGTCTCCAGTCATGAAACAAAATGACTGATGCAGATAAGAAAGAGCTGCAATGTCTGTCATGTGTGGTTGTACAGCTTTATGTAAAACACCGTCAGAAAACAGCAGAGTGTATCACAGCCTCTACAGAAGAATTAATTGCGGTGTGTGTGGCAGGCAAGGAGGAAGAGACAGTATGTCTAGACTCAGAGGCAGGTGAGCTGGACGTCAGGATAGCAGTAAACCATGAAAACCATGAACAGTGAGTTTTTAGTTTGAGCTATAGTTTGTCAGAACCACCAGACAAATGATGCCATTTTAGCTGTGCATAGCAAAAATTGTCTTGCATGTTTTGCATCATCTGATCGGCCTTCAAACTACTGAGAACAAATATCCGCCAATAACGATCAGTGGCTGATCACTCAGAGCACCCTGATCTGATGGTGTTCAATCTATAATCCTGGCTGATCCCAGGCTTTATTTGCTTGTAGAGATGAATTGCGTAACGGGAGATTATTATATAGCAGCCGGCGCTTATCATTTAGTAACATGGCACTGCTGCTACAGGCATACGGAAAACTCTGGTATTAAAGGTTGGTAGGTAAAGCCACCCACTGCCCTGAGTGTGTCTCCCAGAAATTAATTTCAACTAATTTTCAAAAGCAAATATGTCTTGACAGAAAAGTAACGCTGCATGGACCTTTTCTGACAACATTTATCACTGTTTTCGCTTTAAATCTAACTAAATGCAGGATGCAAGGAGCAAACCCCATTTTGTGGTGTCAGAGCCCTCTGATTTGTACACCCATCATCCACCTCTTGTGTGGCACCAAACACAGAAAATAATGGCCCTGAAAAAACATAATCCAGATAGCAATTATGTTTCCTTCTAGATGCATTGTGCCAAACAAATTAGTAGTGTACGAACGTAATCTCCAGGACACGAGGTTAGAATGTGAGGCTGACTGTTTTAGCAGCACAGTGAGGTTGAGACTGCATGCTCTGATGCAGCTGTGACAGCGCCTGAAAAATTATCCATCACAGTAAAGTGGAGCAAATTTCTCTCTGACTGAAGGACTTAAAAGTGGCCAAGTGTTGTGAAAAGGTTGGGCTTCACTAGTCTGGTCTAATTGCATAAGCCTTGGCCTTTCTCCAGGGGCCTCCCTTCACTTTATAAATCACATGAATGTCTGTTTTATACTAGAGCACTGCAGTCATTGGTCATTTCTGCTGCAGGTCTTCAATCCTCCGTCCTCCAATATTACTTTCCTCTCCACCTAATAATTCATAACTTCCATCAATCCTGCAGGCCGATAATCTTACACCCTCGATCGATTCGGAGGACACAGCCACTGAATCATAATCATGGAGCAAGTTGCCCTGAGTTGTGTACAAAGTTTAAGTTGTTGTGCGCGAGTATGACTAATAAAGGTAAAGAATCATCGCGAACAAAGCCATTCTTTGTTAGAAAAGTGGCAGTGATGGCTATTAGTCCAGAGCTTGGAGGTTGGCAGCGGTCAGAGGAAGGGATGGGATGTCTCCTTTAATCAGTGGACTCTCCGCACGCCTTTCAGTGGGTGCCAGATCAATTTCACAGTTTTCTTAGAGGGACTTTCTCAGGCTATTTCCTAACAATGAAAACAGACTAAATCCACAGATTCAGTACAGGATTAAATTAGGATTTTGACACAACAGGTGTCACGCTGAGTGATGGCAAAAATGTCTAATCAGCTCCGTAGGTATGTGTTGACTAACAAAATGTCGTCCCCGTAATGAAAAAAAATGACTGGCGCAATTTCCAGATGGGCCGAAGTCAAGGACTGAAAGTATATAAGCTGATGTGTTTGGATAAATGTTATAAATCTGAGGGCTGGGCCATTCATCTTTCTACGATCCATCCGAGCAGGTGATACTCGATGAGTCCTCCAAATGAAGAAATATGAGGGGCCGAGTAAAAACTGACCTTCACGGGTCACACTGCCCACTGTTACCTTTTCTGTTTTTCTTTTCTCCCATAAAGCACAGTGCTCAGAGATACTCAATGAAGAAGACGCTCAAGTTACATTATATACTGATAACAGGGCTTGGTATTGTTTCAAAATGATTATGCTACCAGTACCAATACCAGAAGTGATACTGACACACTGTAAGTACGTCATCATGTGAATGGAGGCATTCAGTTGTGTAAAATGCCCCCAGGAGCCACAGGTATGTTGTATAGCCTTACTTGGCATGCTGACCTGCCAACACCATCAAATACTTCACGGGTTGTATGGGCTGTAGCTCCTATGATAGTGGGCCAATCATGCGTCACACTGAACTGAGGAAAACCATACAAATAGTCATTTTTTCTAGATCTGAGTACAAAAAGCATCAGACGCAGGTATCGTTTGACTTTTGATACAACTTGGTACAGGCTTATTTTAGTTGAAACTTGAAAGTATTGAGAACTGATACCAAGCCCTGGCTATGACTCAGTGTTTCTTATGGGGTGCCACTGAAAGTCGAAGACTCATCAGTCAGCTGACAGAGAATCTTCGTCAAATGTCGAACAATCTTCTTTTGTTTTTCTGTCAGTGTGCAGTGTACTTCTGTGTATATTCCAGTCCCAAGATTTGGCTGCAGACTAAGTGCTCCTCTCTTTCACACTGCTCTTCAGTACAAGCAGCTGCAGGCCCAGACCCAGGGTGAGTCTGAGTGAGACAGAGGCAGCTGCCTGGAGGAAGAGAGGCTTTGCCCGGTCAGGCTCCAAGTAACATTATCTTCCGCCTTCTGCTTGTTTTGTGGTGAAGTTACAGCTCACAGCAACTTAAAACAATACAGAATCTGACTTCTGTTTGAAATTTTGTGCAGACAAAATGTTGCACATTTCTGATCTGCTGTTGGTGTAGTTAACACGCATGAGCTCAGGGGTCATTGCCACCCTGAAAATCCCACTGAACCTTATTCAAATTCTGTATGGAAAAAAGGAATATTTCATATCGAACAGCCAAAGACTTATTTGACTGACATTAAGAATGCATCTATTCATAGCCTGCACATCAGAATCAGTCGATATTCGCCTTGCTGACTGCCATTGGCCTTTCGGAAAATACGATGTTCTTCATGTTTTTCTGTTGTGTAATATCAGTTGTGTGCAAGTTAAAAAACAGGGCTCCAGACAAATAGCATCCCGTCATCCCAGGGACGTTAGAAAACGTGTTTGGGATGAACAGAGATCTTCCTAGGATGCCGTCTGATCAAAAGGACGCAGTAAACTCAATATCAATGCTTAATAAAAAAAACTTTGTTTAAGGAGAGCTAGTTAGGGTGGCCAGAAAGAGACAGACAGATAGAGGCTGCATTGACTTACATTATGATGCATTTAAGCTCTCTCTGGTAACAATGAGTTTTGGGCGAAGGTAAATTATAATGTTCTCATGATGTGTACGAACTAGGGGTGTAACGGTACACAAAAATCTCGGTTCAGTACGTACCTCGGTACACAAGTCACGGTTCGTTTTTTTTCGGTACAGTAATGAAAAAAATAGACAACTATTAAATATCTTTTACTTATTGGTAACCTTATTAAAACATACCACCACAGCAGTTAACTCTTTTTACACAATTTTTGAATGAAACAAATATATATAAAATCCTGCTTTTTCACATTGTTTGAGTGAAAATAGAAATATAAAAGTGAAAAATAAAATCCTGCCGTTTTTTAACACATTTTTTGAATGAAAAATATAAATATACATTTCTGCTTAAACAGTTTTACTAAATTAAAATAAGAAGTATAGTGCAGCTGGTCAGCTTTAAAGCCTGCTCAGATTCAGTTTTACTAGGAACTTACTTAGCTTTCCCACTTTGTTAAAGTGCAGTAAACAAAACATGCTTATATCTAAAGTGCAGCTTAAACAATTTTACTCAACTCCAATGACATTGGTGATTTCTTTAGCGCGATGGTCAGGGAAACGCTCTTTCTTTTTAAACGACGACGATATCGTAGTTTGCACCAGATTGCTTTTTCTAGTCCTGCCGGTTAACGTTCAAACTCGGGTGGTGTTGCTTTAGATGCGTTAGCATGTTAGACGTGTTTCCAAGTACATACCCGACTGCTGTTCTGCAGTGTCGGCACACTGCTTTTGTCTTGTCCACTTGTTTATTTCCATCTTCGTATTTTACCCTGAAACCAAAGTGTTCCCAAACGGAGGACTTAAGGTTTGCGGGTGGGTCTTCAGGTTCATCAGGCTCACTTGCCATGTTGTCAAAATGCGAGAATGCGCTGCACAAAGTGAAAGCGGAGATTTACGGGACTTGGTCCGTCACTCAATTATGTCCGTCGGGGAACTAGATATTTTAAATGGTTCGGCTCGCAAAAACGGAATTAAAATAAAATAAAATAATATCCTGCGCCCAATAATTCGGTACAGGGTCATGCCAAACCGAAAGTCGCGTACCGAACGGTTTGACACAAATACATGTACTGTTACGGCCCTAGTATGAACATAATCTCGTAAAATGTTTTAAGAAGACATTTGTCAGTTTTTTCACACCAATATAAAACAGATATTAGAGGTGGAGTTATGGTACATTAGAATGTCGGCAGTGTGGCGATATTTTACTCTGTCCGTCACCGCACTCGCATTTGCAACTAAAAATAGTTTTGTGCGAGCAAAATAAATCATTCAGCACACTGTGCAAGTACAGATTTCAACCAGCAGCAGCAATACGGCGGCCATAGTGCTCCATGGCGCAAGATAAGGCTTACCGGCGACCAGGGGTGAAAATCCCATTTCATAGTTGGGGGGGGACAATAAACAGTAAAATTTTAGAGAATAATTCTCGGGGGGGACAAGGAAAAAAAGTTGTAGCTTGTCTTTTATACAGCATCTTTTACCACAGTTTGACGCTTTAATCTTCTCTCTATCTCTCCAACAGTGCATGTCTATACTAACTAAACTAAAACTAAAACTAAACATTTCCTGCAATTAAACAGGTAAAGTGGTTTATAAACAGTGTGCTGTGAGATCTGCCGCTACGCATCTCACAACCGTGCGTAATAGTCGCACGTAATGACCGCTCCTCATCTGCACGTCTTTGATGTTTGTCTCACTGACAGGAGGAGAGCCTACAGACAGGTACCCATTAGCTACGCTCCGTCACAACCGTGCGTAATAGTCGCGTGTAATGACCGCTCCTTGTCTGCACGTCTTTCATGTTTGTCTCACTGACAGGAGGAGAGCCTACAGACAGGTAATGTGCAATGACCGCTCCTTGTCAGTTAGACTGCACGTCTTTCATGTTTGTCAACATGAAAGACGTTTAGATTAAAGGACTAAATCTTTTAAGATTTAAATAGCACATTATTGCGCGATTATAATGAGCACCGCTTACATTGTGCTTTTAATAAATACTACTGCATTGTTCAAAAATTATTAATTATGTCTCAAATGATTCTTGGGGGGTACAGACTCCACACACTTGTGCTTTGCTGCCCTAATAAATAAAAAAAAAGATTAACACCACAAGACTGTGAAAAACTGGATTGGAGTTCATGGATCGGCATTTTTCCATGCAGTCTGATCCGATGCTGATGCCCGTTTTTTGTTAATGTCGGCGGCCGATACCGATCCAAATATCGGATCGGGACATCCCTAATGATATTTCAATGGAATAAATTACTAATTGGCTTATTCATACTTCAGAAACAGCATCAATAAGTGATTAACATAGGGGGGATCAAAATAAAATAAATAAATGAAATAAAAATCAACCGGCCACCCTCCTCTCCTGACAAGTAAAGAACAGTCCCTTCATAAGTAAAGAACAGTCCGTAAAGTGCGGTGAGGTTTGTGGGCTGTTACCTGCCACAGAGAGAGAAATGTGAACGGCTCGTTTCTCCTCTGATACGCCACATACTGTGTGCCGCCATGGCTCGGCTGTCCAGGTACTTTTGGGCAGTCATGAAGAACAAGTTATTCACCTGGAGCCGGACTTCTCCGTCGCCAGTAAGCCGTTATCATGCGCCACCGTATTTGACAGGAATACATTCCTGTCTGTGTCTGTGACCCCCGTTCAACCCACAACTGGCGGGATTCGCTGTTTCGTTTCTGCTGCTGGTGCGATGACGGACGGAGTAAAATATCGCCACACTGCCGACATTTTACTCCATCCGTCACCGCACGCTGTGTGATTGTGTTATCAAAACACGCTGCTATTATTCAGCCTTGCTTTTCACTTATTCCACCGAATACCGAATGTGTGTTTTTTTGCAATATTCAGCCGAATATATTCGGTTGCCGAATATTCGGTGCATCCCTAATTTTATTAATTTATTTTATTTTGATCCCCCCATGTTAATCACTTATTGATGCTGTTTTTGAATTATGAATAAGTCAATAAGTAATTTATTCCGTTGAAATATCATTAATGTATTATAGAAAAGTGATTTATCTTTTTATAAATGACAAAAGGCACATCTGCCTCATTTTCGCTGTGGTATCGTGATGAACCATAATACTTTCACTAGTATCGTACCGTGGGTCCCAATTTTGGTACCGTGACAACACTAATCTGGAGGGGGTTCATCTGCAAAAACTAATGAAAAACTAAACAACGGTATTTGGTATTCGGCCAAGCATTTAATTTTATTCAGCTTCGGCCACAAATTTTCATTTCGGTGCATCCCTAATTCAAAGGTAGTGTCATGAAGGACTGAGTGACTGAATGACAGTCTTTTATAATTAAGATTCCTTCATGTGCTGGCACAAAAGGGGGGATAAGTAACAAGTAAAACATAATAAACAACAACAATAAAAATATCTGTATTGGCCCAAGATTTAACAATTGCTGCATCCCTAACTGACATAAATTCTGAGTCTGAGCTGAGCGTCTTGTGTGCAACCAACAGAGAGCCTTCGCTGGTGCTGTTATGCATCCGCTGATAACAAGCTGTATGCCACTGGAATTGAATGCATCACATTTAGCTTGCTAATTAAAGGTCTCATATGCTGGTTCAAAGTCTATACCATTACAGAAATTGCAGCCTCTCACATAGTATTATGCCAGCTTCCCCATCTACAGTAGTTTGTGGGTGCATTCTCTCTAGAGTACCCTTTCTAGAGCATGGTAAATTGGTTTCACAAACCTTTGATTAGACAATCCCCCCTACTTCCATTATGTTTGCTGGCTATGAGTGATTGCCCGCATGCTGAGATGAAAGACCAGTCCGGGAACTGAGGCGATGAGGCGAATGGGACGCGATAATGAAATGAAATGAGGCGTGAACATTGTCTGTTGCTGTTATCACTTAAGAACATGGAGAAAGGGTAAAGGGACCTGAGAGATCTCCCCGCCGCCTAATTCTTTACCTTAACGGGCCTTATGCTGTAGGAAAGTTCATCTATATGCTGAATACATTTCAGCATTTTTTTGATTCAGAGTCTCTGGAGAGGGAGAAGAGAGGGAAATAATTTGTCTCGCCTCAGCTTTGTGTATATGTATAGCATCAGTATAGCTACTGCTGCACTGCATAAATTCTGCCCTTTACCCTTCTTGCCTTATATTATATCACATGATTGGTCACATTTCAAGTCCACGCTTCAATATAACTTCTGTAACCTGTTACTTCTTAGCTTATTGTGAGCTTAGCCGAACTCTGGATTTAAACTGTATGAAATAGCAGTCTGTAATTTACAGACAAGAATGTTGTAACTTGCCTCTTGGTGGAGAATAATTGTTGCAATCAGCTCTTATTTACAGCATTACAATGGATTCCACTGGTGGCACAGAGGAAAAATATAAAAACCCATGTCCCAAACCTCAGCATGATCTCTGCTGTTCGTTCATTTGCTCAATGTATGCTGTACTTTTTTGCCAAAGTATGTTTTATTTATGTTTATTTGTTGCTAGCACCGGCAGCACTTTGTTGGAAAGCCTGTTATGCAAGTGCAAAAGTTTACAGTTGAGCTGTTGGGCACACGCAGCAGCCCACAGAACAGAGTAGGCAGATAATTGTAGGAGGGGGAGCTAAGGGAGAGCTTAATTAGTCATTGCAGGTGATAAACACTTTTGTCCTGAAAAACAAATTATTAAATATGATAGCAATGTGATAAGTGTCTTTTAACTATGATGCCGACATTAAATGATTGCCTGACATGAGTCACAATTGCCAGTGGGTGGATTCAAAGGTCTGGACCCAGGCAGGTACGACAACACCAATCATATTGTGATTATCTGACAGATATTGTGATTGTCATGAGTCATGATTGAAAAAAAGAGACGATGATGGAATCTTTGCTGGGGTCTGTACCAAACAAGCATGTTCCCTCACATCTGGGATACAGTCTGTTGGCTGGGGCATCTCTGTAGGGCCACAATACTTCATTTGTAATGGTTTGTTGTGACACATTTTAGCTTTCTGAAAAAGAAACTGCAGCTCCTGTGATCTGGATATTGCACCTGGCCATACTGTGATTTCGATAATGTTTTTGATTGACTGTGCAGCCTTAGACCCAGGCAACTAAAATCAGGGTCTGGTGACTTTTCTTTTTGGAGGTTTATTTCATCAAACCAGCATTATACTCATGTGTGTACGGACATGTGGAATGCAATCACTTGAGATAACATGAAAACTTTCATGATAAAAAAAATCTGCTCCTTTTTCTGAATTTAAGAGATCATTATCTCTGAAATTCTCGCTCTCAAAAGTAAACAGCAGAATTTATTATTTTAATATTAGTTGTTCCGGATTCTATTTTAATTGTCCAGTGTACTCTGTTATTTTACAACCATTGTGTTCCTTCGTTTGAGGTTTGACTGACGCTTTTTTATAATTAGGTCATCTTGTTGCGCCCTTTTACCCAGTGGCACCAACTGGAGAATTAGCGCCACCTACTGCTTGTCTCTATGAAGGAACTCCCAAAATTTGCCTTACAGCAGTGAATGGAAAAATGCATTTATTTGCTTTTTTCTCTTTGAAGATTATCTGAAAGTTTGGACAGATATTCAACTTTTGTTATTAGACTATACACCAACACAGCACCAACTGCAGACACAACACTATGTAGCCATGCATAGTTATAGTAGAGCTGCAACTATTATCTGATTAACTGTTAAATTAATCGCCAACTGATCTGATATTTGATTAATAGGTTTAACTCATTTTTTAAGACAGAATTCTCTGTTTCCAGCTCCTTAAATGTGAATTTTTTCTGGTTTCTTTACTCCTACTATGACAGTAAATTGAACATTTTTCGGTTGTGGATGAAATGAGACATTTGAGCACATCATCTTAGGCATTAGGAAACACTGATCAATATTTTCCATTATTTTCTGACATTTTACAGACCAAAAGAACCCCCTAATCGATCAATCAGCCCTAACATACCGACAGAAATCACTTTTTTAAACTGTCAGAAGCCACACAGATATTTTTCACATGTGCTATAGAACTCAAAAACGATGTGTTAAGCTCACAACAAATATTCCATCATCAATTCTTTGTGCTGTAAAAATGCTTTAAGTTGTAGCCAGCACATCACAACCACTTTCAACCATCACTATCAACACTGACAAGAAGGCACACCCCCTACATGACTTATTATTAGCACCAATTGTCAATATATAGAAATATGAGCTGACACAAACATTAACAATGATGCAATACACATTAATACCTGTAATATTAGAGTTAACTTCAAAACACTGCTGTTAGTTTACAAAGCAATGCATCCACTATGAACCAGCCAGACCTCTCAGGTCTTCTGGGACAGGTCTGCTTTGTGTCCCCGGAGTCGAGACTAAAGACTAGCTTTTATGCACCACGTATCTGGAACAAACTCCCAGAAAAATGCAAGTCTGCATTTTTTACTTCATTTAAATCAAGGTTGAAGACTTTGTTTGCCGCTGCCTTTTATCACATCAAATATTTATTCATTTCTTGCACTGTACTGTAATTTCTATCACTCAATTACTTTTATTGATTTCAACTGCACTGCAACTTTATATTTGTATATTAGACTCAATTTCAAAGCATTTTAAATAGTCTCTTTATCTTTACACCAATTGTCTGCATATTCACTACAATTTTAATAGTGTTTTTTAAATGTAGATCATTTAGTAATTCAATTTACCTTTTATATGTGTTTTTATTCTTTATTATTGTAAATCTGCATCCTTTATTATGCTTTATATTTTACTGCTCTGTAAGCACTTTGAATTCCCCTGCTGTATGAAATGTGCTGTGCAAATAAAGCTGCTTTGCCTGTGGTTCATAATTGGCAGCTAAAAGTTAATTTAAAATAAATATGTACTCACCAGTTACAGAACAACAATCACAGCCTCAGTGTCCAACTGTCAGCAGAGTCAGGTAGCTGCTTCTCAGGTGTCTTCAGCCAACATAGAGCCCGAAAAACGCCGTTAGCATGCAGCAAATGTGACAGGTGTTAAAATGATACTCAACAGCTTGAATAAATCCCGGAAAATATCCTGACATGGCCTTAAAAAACAGAAGAGACAGTGACGTTAATCCCATTATTTTCTGCCAAAATGGCGCTTTGCTAGGTGCCTTAAAAACTGTCAAATTCAGTAATGTTAGACAGATTATTACACTTACTGTATTCCATACTGTTGTGCCGTTTTTCTGCATTGTAATCGTCTTTTATCCTCTCTCGTTTTAACAGAACAACAAATATATTATCTAACATATCACACAGAGTAAAAAAAAAAGTTTTATACTGTTTGCTAACGTGTCTTTTACCAGGCTAATTCATCATACTTGCTAGCTAGTAGCTACAGCCTAACGGTCCGTCACGTGAGTTTTGAGCGACCAATCAAAACACGGGGTCAGTTAGGATCGATTTTACACTAAATTTTAAAAAAAAAAAATCATCATTTATAATACAATCATTCGTGTTAGATTCACTTTATGCAAATGTCTGATTAAAATAAATAAATAAATACATTGAGGACTTTCTCAGGGGGTGCTGGGCCTTTTTAAAAGGAGCGCGAGCGCCCCCCTCTGCGCATGTTCAGGAAGAAGAACGTCGCTAAGGACGATTTAGCCTATGGATTTAGCTGTTGGCTAAAACTTAAGCCTTGTATTTCATAGATATATATATATACATAGGTGCCGCACCCTGGCTTGTGGGATGCGTCAATACCGCCGCCATCTTGCCTAGGTGCTCTCACCCGTTCAGACCCGTGTCAGACTCGGAAAAAATGGCACATTTTTGCTCTGCATTTGGGGTACGAACGAAAGAAGTGTTAAAACCAAGCAGAAGGGAATAACATTCCACAGGTAAGAAGTTGTTTTACAATATTTTACTGTTATGAACATGTTTAATGAGATATATATCTCAAAAAGTGATCTTTCTTCTAAGCTAATCAAATAAAGTAACTGTCCTGGTCTGGTCCTAATGCCAAATTAAGCTAACGCTGTGTCACACAACTTAAAGAAATAGGTTAACATTTATATAATATTACTTATAAAATTATGATGCTTTGTCAAACAGCTATGTCGGTGTATGCGTTATTCCAAATTGTCAACTATCTGTTTCATGGCACCAACATGACATAACGCAGTATAATGTTAGTAGTTAACTTGTGGCCTGAATTGTAACTACAAATTATGTGGAACTGTGTTTTTCTGACACACTTATTTTGTGTGTAGTTTCCCAAAAAACACAGATAGGAGACGGGCATGGGTAGCAGCAGTGAGGAGAAAGGACTTTGTCCCGAGTGACTCCTCAGTCATCTGCAGCTGTCACTTCAGACCTGAGGACTTCACAGGACTGGGCAGACTTCTAAAAATAATACTAGCTACTGTACACTGTATTTTTTGTAAATATGACCTAATAATGTAAACAGTTCTGTGTCCAGGCTCCCGTGAGCACTGTGGTGTTATATATATAAGATTAAAGCAAAATTTTGTGGAAACATGCAGCTCTAAGTCATTTATTTTCACTTGTACAAAACCAAGATTTGTTAATCAGAATCTGCACTGCAGCTCGGCACAACCCTGCTGATACATTATTTTTTGCACATTGTGTGAAATGTGAATAAACATTTATAGTCAAAATTAATAATTAAATGACATCATGGTGGGTATTGTACATCTAGTAAGAAAAAAGAATATTTATTACATGGGGAAAGTTTAGTTTAAATGTGTTGTAGAACTATTACTGTTACTTTATCTACATAAGATCAAATATTTTGGTATGAAAAGCTGCATTTTTTATTTAACCAAGTATCCTGTATCATAACTACATGTCTGACAATTGTAACAAACCAAACCGCATGAAATTCGGTTGAGAATTCAGCGAGTAATGATTTTAATGATAAATAATCTCCTGCCTCAATAGACATACATGCATTACATGACACAGGCATTACATGCTCCACCTGGGCAAGATGGCGGCCACGTTGACGTATCGCTCCAATGAGGAGCACCGTTGAATGCGGCATCTACGTATATATATCTGTGCTTGTATTTGCTTATATTTTTGGCAAATTGATACCAATGAAAGTATGCCAAATTAACTATCAGCTTCCATAGACGAACGGACAGCTATCACTGGATTATTTTGATACGGACAAAAACTTAAAAAGGTGAATGAGGTCAGGAAGAGCATCGTTTTCTATGATCCCTAAATGGATTTATGGACGTTTATTCTCCATGGACACCGGAAACAGCGACATCCCCGACAAGTGTAAGTCACCTTGAATGTAAAAATATGTCTGTCATGTACGTGTGTTCATTTTTGACTGAGTTGTGAGTTTGAGGAGTTGCGGCAATGAGGTGCTAAGAGTTTCAAAGTACCTTAATTGGCACCATATGTGTTGATAAGCGGGCCAAATTTCTTGCGAGCACCTGCACCTGTGCCTTTCACCACACACACTATCTCACGCTCCTCACAGTTTGAAACCCCTGATATATAACGTTACCACACATCTTTCAACTCTACACCTGCGAGCCTAAATGGGTGCAATGTGTTTGAGCATGCTGTGGTCTGACACTCCAAGGTGAACGTCATTATTATTGAGCCAACACCACAGTCCTGAGTGCCTATTCACCTATTCACTGCTCTAAATGTATACAAGTGGTGTTAAGCAAGCACCAGCGTTCACAAAACAGTTTAACAAAGCATTTTTTTCAGAGCAGGAAAGTTTCACCTCACCACAGAGATCCAACAGCCTCCAGAAAAAATAATATGTACCTGAAAATACACCTCCTGAAGGCACTCTGATGGAGACACTGGACTCAGTCTCATCCTCATAACAAGTTGTGTTTAGCTGTAAAAATGCCTTTTTGTTCCTTAAGTGGAAAAGAGGACCTGCACTTTTTAAAGTCAGCTTCAGTGGCTGTTTTTTAACACCTTGGCAGCTTCAATAAAAAACAACAAACAGCTTCATCTTAAGTTATACTGAGTCCTAACTATCCGACCATTTTCTTAAAACAAGAAGTTGCAAGATTTCTACAAGAGTAGACGTTAATGAAATAGCCCGACTGGAAAGGCAGTCCTTCGCCAGTGTGAAAAGGACCCTTGAGTTTCTACCAGCCTCTCAGCTTTAATGAGAAGTCAGCTCTGGCTTTGTCATTGCAGATGTAAAAAGTTGACATTTTGAAGCATGCATTGCATATAGAAAGTACAGAGGAGTCTGGGGACAGTGCCAGCAGGGCCGCACACCATCATCAAGCAAGATAGTGTATAGGTAAAGAGAGGACGAACATAATGTGCAAAGGTTTTAAAACCTTAGTGTTGTTTTGTGAAGCTTATGCTTGAAGTCAGTGTCATCTATTTTAGTATACCTTAAGATCATGACATAACAGTACATGTACATTTTAAAGCTCTAATCAGGAACAAATGCTTGCTTTTAAACCCAGCTCCCTCCTCCTGTTTCACATTTTTAGTGTGTGCAAATGTGTTTGCTCAGAGGGCTGCTATGAGAGTGGGATCTTGAGGCTCTGATGGGATGCGACACAAATCTTGTGGGCTGCACACATTTATTCTGATGCAGATCGCAGCAGGCGGTCGGCATCATCAATGCAGGATGAGATATGAGAATGCAAGCTGCTTTTATTATTGACCTTAAAGTTATAATCCTCAAGGTTTTTGTGGAATCAAACCCTGTTTTTGATGCAATTTATGATCGGTATTTCCATTTCCATTTATCTTTTTATTTGTTATTGTTGGTGGCGGACCCTGCCATTCCCGTCCTGGATTCAAATTACCCAGGAAGGATTCACAGAAAACAAAACAGCATGTAATCCACCCAGTTTCTCAAAATACAATTTAAACTTGCCAGGTGTTTTACACATTGATGTGTATTCTCTTAGATTTATATTATTGTGGATTTTAGTATATCTCTAATGCAAGTCTGATTATCTGCTTGACTCTACATGTGATCCAAGCAGTGATTTATGGTGTCACCTTCTTATTTGAATAATAGCACTTTGAAAACAGCATTACTATCCACCTATCCGTAAGTATTGTAATCTAGTCCTTGAATAATTCCTTGTGATAATCAGTGGTGCAGCAGAGATCCTGGGGTGATTTATTATCAGCTAAAATGATAACTGGAGTTGACAAAGCATGAATGCATTAGAGGAAAAGGCTGCTGCTTTACCCCATTTAAAAGATGCATACTAGTTTCAAAGAATAAAACAAAAAAACTACAGAGAAAAACTGAAAAACATAAAAACGATGATAATGATAACACTTACTGGCACTGCATGGCCTCCTGCCACGCCGTCTCTATTTATGTTTTAAATTGTATATTATTATGATGTTATATGATGCTAATCCCAGCAAAATAGACACAATTTAAGCGACTAAAAAAGAAAAAATATCAAAAGCATCATGAAGCTTTTAGTGTGACAGTTAATCCGTGGATAATCTATAAACCTGAATAAGTAGCAACCTTTCTAAAGTGATGTATGAGCTGACTCTGCCACCAGGAGGTGCAAGTTTTTTGCCAGGGTTGTGCTATCAGAAAGGGGTTATTTTTTACGGAGACATCACTGCATTTCCTGCCAGTATAGTGCCACAAAAAGCGGTGTTTATAATACCAAGACATTGCTGCGTTTTTTTTTTGTGTAGATAGTGACACAAAAAGCGGTCTTTTTTTTTGCCTAGAAATTGCTGCATTTCCTGCCAGGGTAGTGCCATGAAAAGTGGTTGTTGTTAATGAGATATTACTGTGTTTCCTGCCAGTATAGTGCTTTAAATAAGAGGTTGTTTTTTACCTAGACATTGTTGTGTTTCCTGCCAGGGTAGTGCCGTGACAAGCAGTTGTCCTTAATAGAGACATCGCTGTATTTCCAGCTGAGATTGTGCCATCAAAAACAGTTGTTTGTTACAGAGACGTGGGTTTCCTGTTGGGATAGTGTCACAAAAAAGGGTTGCTTTTTATGACACTGCTGCAAATCCTGCAGAGATAGTGCCACAAAAAGGGGTTGTTTTTTTAACCGAAACATTGCTGCATTTCCTGCTTGGATTGTGTGCCATCAAAAGCAGTTGTTGCTGTTTTTGCTATCGGGATAGTTTGAAGAAAAACAGCTGCTCTTTACCGAGAAATTGCTGTGCTTCTTTCCTGGATAGTGTCACAAAAAGCGATCTTTTTTTTTTTTTTTTACCAAGATATGCTGCATTTCCTGCCAGTATAGTTTTACCCACACATTATGTGTTTCCTGTCAGGATAGTGCCATGAAAAGCAGTTGTTTCTAATAGAGACTTCACGGTATATCCAGCTGAGATTGTGCCATTGAAAACAGAAACATTGCTGTGTTTCCTGCTGGGATAGTGCCACAAAAGAAATTGTTTTTCACTGAGACATTGCTGCATTTACAGCTTGGATTGTGCCATCAAAAACAGTTGTTTGTTACAGAGACATAGCTATGTTTTCTGTCAGGATAGTGTCATGAAAAACAGTTGTTTTTTTACCAAGACATTGCTGCATTTCTTGCCTGGATAGTGCCACAAAAAGCGTCCATGTTTTGTACCAAGACATTACCGAGTTTCCTGCGGGAATAATCCCACAAAATGTGGTTGTTTTTTGTTTGGTTTTTCGGAGACATCGCTGTGTTTCCTGAGGGGGATGGAGCCACAAAAAGCAGTTGCGAGGAAAAGCAGTCGCTGAGTTTCCTTTCAGGATAGTGTCATGAAAAGAGGTTGTTTTTTCCGAGACATCGCTGTGTTTCCTGCCAGGATGGTGCCAAAAAGATGTTTCACCGAAACATTGCTGCATTTCCAACCAAGATAGTTCCACCAAAAGCAGTTGTGGTTGTTTTTTTTTTCCTTAACATGGCTGCATTTCCAGCCGATATTCTGCTACTAAAACCGAGTATTTTAAGCCAAAACAACATCTTTTCCTTACCATAACCAGATGGCTTTTACACAAGAGACCATATTTATTGTAACGTAAAGAAACCTAAAGTTTCAGCGTATCGGCTACATAATAACATACAAACTTAATTGAATCATGGTTTGCAGGAAGGTGCAATGCCAACATTTATTCTGGCAGGTGGATTATATTAACTCCCATGACTGTCTGGGTGGTAAGACTACACTGTATTAAACATTTTAGCAACCATCCGTAACTGAAACTTTGAAAGTTCCTCCTGCCCGCTGTGAGAATTTAAATAGCTTTAATCCATTCATCCAGGGCTGCAATTCAAACATGAGACGGATGACAAGCCCACAAATGACTGCTAAAGAACATCAGGACATATTTTCATACATCTAAAGGACCATTAGACAGGCAGCATCAGTCAGCAGCTGCCGAATATAAACAGTGCAGGATAGAATGCTGTGTGCAGCTCCGCCACTGATATGTCACTTGGGGTTATCAAGTGGGCACCTCTTGTCACAAATGTCTCGTTGAATTAGGTCACTGAACTCAACAGCATTAGGCAGAAGGGTAAGATAGCAACTTGAGCCCCAGTAGATTCACAGCTCTTTTCAGTCACAGCATGCATGCTAATAGCAAATTACAGTATTCCAGCCTCTGACAAGCACGCCAAAGCTAACAAGTCACAGTGTAAACATCCCCTACAGCATGCCCACAGGAAATACTTGAATGTGATTGGCTGGCAGGTGTCAGGACATCTCAAATATAGTTCAAAACACAATCTCACACTGCAGACCATGCTGCATCTCTGTTATGAAGCAGGCTATACTCTGGCAGAGCAGGGTTATAGAAAATTGGATGGTGTCACAGAGCTAATACGATACCTCCCTCTATTTTGGTCTCCAGTTTTCTAGTCCCTCAAAGGTCAGCCGTCTCAAGGTGATTTTAAATTGGTCAACGGCACACTGTCTCAGTCACAGCTGATATACTAATTAATTTACAACGTTTAGGTCTGATTGTGAATTAATAACTGTATTAATTATTAAGAAATATACCTGCAGCAAATCGAGTTTCATTTTTATTCAAGGTGTGCTTTCCCCCAATGCACCTTTCACATATTTGGGTGTGCAGAGACTTTTTTCAATTTTGGGGGAAATTGGATTTCTACATGTTGAACTCCACATGTCAGCTCCACATGGATTTTCCTCACCTCCAGCACAAGATCTGTTGATGGTGGTGATTTCATAAAAACAGAATTGATTTTAGTCCAAAATATTTTTCTATAACAACTTGTATCCAATATGCTGGTATGAGCGCTCCCTCACACTTCTTCATTCACTTTCTTTCCTCCTGTCATTTCCAATATTTTGCACCATCACTTCCATACAGCTGCAGATGTAGACGAGGAGTAGAGGTGTGCCATATCATATTTTTCACGATAATACTGGGATAATTTTTCATTTGATAAGAATATAATATCATCATAATGACTTGTTGACGTTATGACGTCAAAGTGATATGCACAGCAATAACAATCATGGCTTAAAGCAAGCGTTAGTTCCAAAAAGACTTCAGTTGTGTGGAGCAGTGGCCTCATTAGGCCTGGACGTTGTAACGGAAGTGCATGCATTGCCTGAAGAAAAACCAATTAGACACCTTATCTTGTAATTACAAGAAAACATCTCATAATTACAAGGAAGGACGCACAGATCCTGATCTCCTAATTATGAGAAAAGATCTCAAAATTTAAAAAAAAACAAAACTGGAACTTAGTGAATTTATTTCCATGAAGCAGGAAAAAAGCAACTTCCAGCAGGTCAGACTGGGCTTTCCACCTGAACAATCCATACAACTTGAGATCCCTATGCAGTGCTGACATGCTAATATTAATGCCATGCACATTGAGTAATATTAATATTTCCCAGTGTCTCATACAGAGAAGGGTATACACACTACAAAGCAGATCATTGCCCAGTGCCTTATCCTGTGGACTCAGGATGTGCTTTATAGGCCAAGTGTGTGTACACAAACAAAGAATTGTAGTCCAGTTTGTTGTTGCTCTCAGTGTGCACACACATAATAGACATACAGCTTCTGTTTTTTAATTATTTTGAATTTTATATTTCTTTTTTCCACTCACTTTGCTTTGTCATTCTTTGTGCTCTCTCTATATATTCTGAGGTTTTTGCGGGACCATGAACGCAGCGCAGGCAGAACGCTTCATGAGTTCCTTTTTTCCTCAGACGCAGTTTGTAGAGTTTGAGTTGAGTGGCGGATAATTGATCAGTCAATCTGCTTGATGGATGAGAGGAGCAGCTGCTGCAGAGGCGAGTGGAGGCAAACTTTTAGACTCAGGGCAAGACTGTGCCTGGCGTTCTGCTGTTCCATCTGTGCCCAGTGTATGCTCTGTGCTCTGAGAGTGTGGTGCAACCGTACACTTAGCAACCATTTTATTAGGTACACCTTGCTAGTACCGGGTTGGACCCCTTTGGCCTTCAGAACTGCCTTAATTCTTGGTATAACAAATACAACAAGGTGCTGGAAACATTCTTCAGAGATTTTGGTCCATGTTGACATGATGACATCACACAGTTGCTGCACATCCATGATGAGAATCTCCCGTTCCACCACATCTACTGGACTGAGATCTGGTGACTGTTGAGGCCATTGGAGTACAGTGAACTCATTGTCATGTTCAAGAAACCAGTTTGAGATGATGTGAGCTTTGTGACATGGTGCGTTATCCTGCTGGAAGTAGCCATCAGAAGATGGGTACACTGTGGTCATAAAGGGATGGACACACTCAGCAACAATACTCAGGTAGGCTGTGGTGTTTAAACCATGCTCAGTTGGTACTAAGAAAATCTCCCCCACACCATTACACCACCACCACCAGCCTGAACCGTTGATACAAGGCAGGATGGATCCATGCTTCCATGTTGTTTACACCAAATTCTGACCCTACCATCTGAAGACGGTTGTGCGTGAAAATCCTAGTAGATCAGCAGTTTCTGAAATACTCAGACCAGCCCGTCTGGCACCAACAACCATGCCACGCTCAACATCACATAAATCCCCTTTCTTCCCCATGCTCAGTTTGAACTTCAGCAGGTCATCTTGACCATGTCTACATGCCTAAATGCACTGAGTTGCTGCCACATGATTGGCTGATTAGCTATTTGCGTTCACAAGCAGTTAAACAGTTGTACCTAAAATAGTGGCTATGAACAGTCTAGCTCCCAAAATAAATAAATCAATACATGGCGTCAGATTTTGTTATTGCAGCGAGCCTCCACAGTAAATGAACGTATGGGAAACTCTGTGTTTATACTTAGAATCTGAACCTTTACTTTAAGTTACGGTTTTTGATGACAAGCTAAAAAAAACGGAGAGATAATTTGTGTTAAGTTTTCACAGAATATTTGAAGGCAAACTGCTGACATATATGAAATATTGAGATATTATTTTAGGGCCATATTACCCACCCCTAATGAGAAAGTGCTTCTTAGTGTAGCTAACAGTTATCATGTGTTGTCTGCGTAGGATTCAAGGGTTATAGTGTTCAGAGAGTGCTTCCAGTGGTTAGTGATGAGGACAAAGGGTTGGTGAAAAGAAAGCAGAGTGAAAGTTTTTCAGAGCAGGCTGCTTGGAACAGTGCAGTCCCTACTGACTGTACCTTCACCCCTGTGTCATGCACTTCCTCCATGTACCTTCGCTCAGGGTCAATTGCCCATGAGGTAACTGGCTGAAACATGTCTTTGAAAGAAGAATAGACAACACTGAGCAATCTCTGTGACAGATTTATAAAATTGGATGAAATTTTGCTTGTGGAAAAACTGCACTCTCAATTATTTCCCCCTGTTTGAGCCATATTCATAAGCCAGCAGGTACTCTTGCTGTAAGTACTCTTGACAGTGTTCTCCAGGATGTTCAGTAACTCACCTCGGGTCACAAATGAGACATTGATTTATTGAAGAGGAGCAAGTAAGTTCAGTTTGGATGGTTTTTGTTGTTTTGTTTTTTTAGGGTTTTTTTAGCTTTCAGTCGTTCTTGGCACACCAGGACAATATCTCACTTCTTTCCTCGAAATGGAAACACTATTGACTCTAGGGAGGTGAGGGGCCAAAGAGTGGTTGGATTTGAACCAGCTGAAGGAGTAAAAGTTTCAGGGAAAGATTTTAGTTATGTTTTAGGTTGGTCACTGACTTTGTTTTTAGTGCTTATTTATAATTCATTACTGTGAAGTCAGCATCGATTAGAGGTGGCCCCTCCAGAAAAAGAGCTATGAAACAACCCTGCTATGGGTCGGGACAGCATCGACTACACATATGATTCTGAAAACCAGAATTCCTTTATTCCTACTGAATACTATTCTACCAAAAATATCTTCAACTACATAGAAGAGTGTATGAAACCTGAAAATATCAGTCCGTCCAGGCTGATAATGTCAGCACTGTCTTACTTTATTAGCACACAGCGCTGGTAAATTTACATTCAGGTTACTTGGTTGATTGATGACACTAGATGCTCCATCATCTTTGCTCTAGTTTGAATGTGCACATTTCATACACTATTGCAGTTGCAGTGCTATAAGTCCCCATTTGGAGGAAGATGGGGAGAGTTAAACAGTGACCTGGCAGAGTGAATTGGGACAGCAGTACATTTCCCATGAACATGCAAACCAGAAAAGGAAGGTATGAAAATGAAGTAAAAAACGGTTGTAGCTATTGAGGAAAAGGGGCCTTATCCCTGGGAGCAGACACAGTGATTACGGTGTTGGATGTTCGTCTTATAAAGGGGTGGTTAAGGATGGAGGTGAGCGGTGCAGCTGGCACAGTGTAAGAGTAAGTCAGGACAGACTCTGCTTTAATCTTACAAACAGAGTTTTACTGGTTGCAGTCGGTGGTGGAAGAGGTATTCAGATACTTTACTTCAGTGAGAGTGCTAATGCCACAGTGTGAAAATGCTCCACTACAAGTCCTGCATTCAAAACCTTGCTTGAGTAAATGTATGTTTGGATTATCAGCAAAATGTACTTCAAGTACTTTAAGTAAAATTGTGCAGTTTACTATTACATCTGATGGTTTTGGATTTATATTACTGTGGCATTCATGTGTATTTTGCATTGTACTGCTGAAGATGTTTAAGATTATACAGCAATGCATCATATTCTATAAGATCATCATATGTTTGTAGCGTCACCGTCCTGTAAGAAGAACGTATCTCTAAAAAGTCAGAAAAACAGCGTGTTTTCAGCTTCATGACGAGGCATTTTCCAGCTGATTCAAGAGGATTTATAAAGAGTTTATTTGGCTGAAGAAGCAGGAGAATTGTGAACACATAAAGGGACACTTCATCCTTTAGTTTGTCAGAAAAATGCAGCCTAATTATCTGTGTAAGCCTGGAGGGGATCATGCATTTGGTTGTTTGTTTACGTGTGTGTGTGTGTGTGTGTGTGTGTGTGTATTTGTCTGTCTGCAGCTAATTTGGCAAACTACTGGACCAATCAGCCCCATGTTTTGTTTGCACATTTATGACTGTATGCTCAAAGAGCTCTCGTGGTTGCAGTGATACATATTTGTTCAAAAAAACTGTTTTATACCCTCATTAACTGCTGATGCTTCGTTTGTCTTAACCGGCCAGTAGAGTCCTCTCAAAATCGGCTTGGCCAAAAACAACAACCCTTACCGTGTGTTGCAGGACATGTTTTGGTTTGTCTTTATGAAATGACATGAATAGAAATGGTCTCATTGGAAGTGGAGCATCTGCAGATTAATTCAAGTCCAGATATGTTAAGATCCACCAAAGGTTAATTAGCACATAGCCCCTTGAGATGAGCCAAAACCTTTTTAAAGGGGGTCCAACACAAAACATAAATTACATACATAGCTCTCATTTACCGACCCAACCTGATGTCATCTTCATAATCCCACAATACCTGCACATAATAACATATGCCACAAGACACCAGAGACCTGTACTGCAAAGCAGGACTTGAAGTTAGCGAGGCAACAGAGTTAAATCTGGGTTTTCACTATGACGAAGCTGGTTCTCTTTGTACTGGGATAAATCACCATGGTAACTTATGCCGAACAGTTCATCTGCTCCAGAGCATCTTAACTTCAGGGTATCAGATCACAGCCTGTCAACACCTCAACCTCTTACCAATCAGGTCGTTAAAGAAAAAAGTATCCATGGACAAAGGTTCGGAGTGACAGGTGAAAAAGAGGAGCCTATATACTGTTATAGGTCAGAAGATTCATTTTATCCTTCCAGGGTTCTATTCCCACTGGTTTTAACACAGAGCTATGAACAAATGGAGATGGTTTACACACTAAACACATGATTTTAGCACTACTAGAAATTGCAAAGTTTAATTAAGTCTACAGTGGTAGCTGACAGTGGTGCTACTTTTCATCACTGCAGCTCAAAATAACATGAGACACCTGTGTGATGAGAACTAGGAAAAAAACAGATAATATATAGCTAGCTCAGTGATACCTGCACGTAATTTAAGTCTCGGAAAATGGTGGTGTTTTGGATAGTGTTATTAGATCATCTGTTTTAAGATTACAGATTATCCTTTAGGTCTTGTGCCACATTTTACTGTCTCAGTCGCAGACACTTTTAGTACCATTTCATCACTTATATGAAGTAGCCTACTTCATTCATGGTTCTGATGACGTCGCTCACATTTAACACGCCTGCTGCTTTCACATGAACATGCTCGTAGCTGGATAGGAAAACCAAGAGTTAGTCAAGTAGTTGATTACCAGCTTTGTAGTGCCCATTATCCAGACGACCAGTGTTAGAGTTAGTTAAGAAGATATCCTGGGTAAGTTGAACTGGCTTTATAGTGCAGACCTCTGCATTAATATTATAACAGTAATAATAATGCTAATAGTCATAGCAGCATGCCTCACAGTTCCTAAAGAGGGGCAGTGAGTCAACTGTTCTAATGTTGAGAGGCAAATTGTTCCAATCAGAGGAAGCTTTCTGCCAATTAGTTTTGGGAACTGAAAAATAAGGCTGTTGAGTATGTCTTAGTAACTATAAGGATATATATGGTGTTAGGTTTTTGGTTGGTAATGCACTTGATCCAGTGGCAGTTAGGGACCATAAGAGATGGATAAAGCCATTTTTTGTTATCTGCTCCTCCATCTTAAGTGTAAGGGAGCTGAAAGGGACAATTCCATTGAGCACAGCTCTTTGCGGTCCAGTTGCAAACCAGTTTTGTTCCATCCTTCACATGGCGTCACACCACACTGGGAGCGTGGAGAGTGTTGCCTGCCTGATCTTGTTATTTTAGTCTTTTTTCTTTCTTTTTTTTTTGTGCGTCTACCTAAGTAAGTAAGCAGGCTATACAGTTCAATGGTTTCTTCTTTTGTATATTTTAGTTGTGTTTATTGTTGTTATGTCCTTCTTTGTTGTGCTGTAGCCTGCAGGCAAAGTTATGATTGTTAAAAGTCCAGTTATAAAGGATGTGAATAGAATATTTGAGGCTGTGTTTAAATGATTAAAAATAAATGAATCCTCACAATTACATTGCAGACTACCTGTATTTGACATACAGTGGAATACTCGACCTGCTCTGTGCAGTGCTGCAGCTCCTTCAAAAACAGACAAGGTGTGTGTATGTTTATTAGATTCTGAGAGTTTCTGAAACACACTGCAGCGTGTCTGCTGGAATTCCGAGAATTGTTTAGAGTGGCTATCAGCTCAGTCTGGCAGAGATCTGCACTCAGCTGGGTGCACTTTTCTTTTCTATGAAGGAAGGCAATAGAAAATTGTAATCTGAAAAGTAACAAAAGTCGTCAGACAAATCTTGTGAAGTAAAAAAAGTACAATATTTCCCTCTGAGATGTACTGGAGCATCAGTATTAAGTTGCATTAAAGAGAAAAACTCGAATTTGTACCCAAGTACTTGAGTAAATATGCATTGTTACTTTCCACCACTGGTTGCAATTTTTCTAAATTAAGATGCAGCCATCTGTTGCTCTTTGTGTGAATCATGTTAACAACTGAGTGATACTGACTCAGTCCACTAATGCTGGCTCTTGGCTCAGCGTGCAGCTTTGCTGAATCTAAAACGAGACAAAGGGAGCGATGCACTGCAGTTCATTCTCCCATAAACAAAGTGCCAGTGACAAATGGTGCTTGAAGAACATGATTAAAGCCAATGTCCCTTTGTCATATTCGCCGTAGCTAAATATCGCATTGATCAATCTTTGCAACTTCGCTGATGATGCTCAAGAAAGCACTTGAAGTATTAAAGCTGATTTTGGGATCCTGTTGCGGAAAATAAGGTAATTCATCTTGACACATGCTAAATTGGCTTTTCTCCGTTACGTGTTGCATCTACAAAGCAATACAATTGATTAATTGTGTAATTACAGCCACTTTTATCTTGCTGCAGTGGCCCATGCATGCTAAGGATTGCAGAGCTAAGGATGCTCTATAAATGGAAGACCCCAACCTTTAAGACGTAATAATCTTTTAGTGCCTCCTATAAAGGTTTTTATAAAGTTTCAACACAGACTGGAGGACCGTAGCTCCATACACTGCATACTGGTGGAGATTTGTCAGCGTTACTGCTTCGTAAATCACTCGTCAAATCATTTAAATGACATACGGTAGCTGTATCTATTATGACTTCGCTTCCCATCACACATCACAAGAATGTCAAAGACGAATACATAGCGTGTTCATAAATATCTCATCACAGCTGCTCATACATACAACACAAACAGGCTGTTTGAAGAAATGTGTCACCATTGAAATTGACTTTGGAGTGGACTCATTATGGACCAACAAGAAAAGGAGACACATCTCTTTTTTTTTTTTTTGTTTTTGAACATGTGAACCATAAGAGCTGCTTGAGTGGCAATATCGTGCGAAGCTTTACAGAGTCTGGGCAGGGTTTACAGTCGCTCCCCCATCATGTTCAATCACTTGCTCAGTGGAGAGAATTGACACTCTTCCCTGCCCAGACATGATGGATGCAATCAGCCCTGATCATCAATCAGTCACACTGCATCCTGGGAAAAAAAGGGCAGGAAATAAGAAGCAGTTAGTAGAGAAACAGTGACACAAACGTCAGAAGTGTGTCCTGGTTTGTGAAAATGTCGCTCAAAAAGATTATGTGTTCAAAGGATTCATACACGCCACTAAATTACATCAAGTCGTCTAAAAGCAGCTATTAGGGAGATGATGAAGGCCAGTGTTACTGTGTTAATCTCTGGTGTATCTGAGAAGTGTATAAACTATAGGCTGCCACAGACAAAGAATTTTCCTAGTCGACCAATAGTCGTCATTTAGGTCCATTAGTCGACTAGTCGCCCGCATGTTTACGATATTAATTTAAATATTAAAGGATATGTTTTGGTGGTTTGAGTTGAAGGTGTGAGAAAGAATAGTATCAGTAACATTGTTAACACTGTGCTACATTACAGAGAAATACAAAACCATACTAATGAACCTTCATTAATATAGGCCTATATTTTATCTCCAAGTGCACGTCACACACTGAGCGAGCCGCCTGTTAATGACGCTGTGGGCTAATGGGCATGTAGCTACTTCCATGTTTCAGATGATACGTCATGTTTGTAGTTGACCAATGAAGATGAGTTTACATATCACCTTGGGTTCGTCCTTCACCTTCTCAAAATGATCCCACACTTTGGATTTCCTGCCCGACATGTTATTAACTAGCCTGTGGAATAACCGCAGCTACCAGCCCTGGAAATGAACCTGACTCCTGTCTGACTGCTGAGCGTGGACACTTCCTGTGTCTGTCTTTCACATTAAATTCCCACATGGTCCAGTCATATTGGTTTTGATTTTATTTGCAGCTCCTAATAGAGTTTCACCTTTGTTTTTTCTATGACTAAGGAACCAATGAAATCCTGCCAACTAATGACCTTTCTGGTCGACTAACGTTTGGTCACATCCCTACAGAGAAATGAATGCTTCAGTCTGTTTGTGTCCAAGTCTTGTGAAAGGAGAAGTCTTGTCGTATGCAGTTATAATTTCATAATTTATTTATTATATGTAAAGTGTGCAATAGTGACTTCTAGGTACAATAAGTTTGCAACACTGTCCTCACTATTCAATAATTGGTGCAATATTTCACCTTCCCCCGTGCAATATCTTTCATTATCCTAATTTATTCTTACCAACACTACTCCTGAATATATATTTGACATATGTTGCATATATATAACATATATTTTATTTTATTTATGTATTTATTGTTTGTATATTGTAGCATAATAAACATTTTTATATTTCTAAAACTTTATATACTAGTTTCATACTGTGCAAGGTAGCATTATGCATATTTTTTTTAAACACTTCACATACAAAGTGGAACATATTAATCATATTCTATAGTTTTAGATATTTACATAGTAGTGTTAATCATTAAACCATAATGTGCATATATATATATATATATATATATATATATATATATATATATGTTGTTACATACGTCTTATTTACATACTGTACTTCTTATTTGTACTTCCTTATAATTCTCTTAACATCAGAGAAAATGAACCGCATCACAGTTTCCCCCTGAGGATCAATTAATTATTTTTTATTCTCATTTTTCTGAAACCTCACAAGAGGTGACTCACTGCAGGAAGAAAACAGTGGAAATGTGAGTGACAGTTGGAGAGTGTCCAGCAACTGTTTGTTGTGTTGCAATCCAATTCAATTTCAATTCAATTTTATTTATAAAGCCCAATATCACAAATAACACTTTGCCTCAGAGGGCTTTCCAGCATCCCTCTGTCCTTTGTCCCCTCACAGAAAGCAAATGTTGCTGTATTCTACAAGTTAAGAAACAAAACGGCCTGTGTTTGTGGATTTCCAAACAAAACAACAAGCTCTACTTCCTGCAGCTTTCATCGAATACCTTTGAGGGACAAGGACACACTGAAGTTGTGGCTAATTGCACTGCAAATGGATCCTAACACCCCTAACACACAGTGCACCATCAGGTCTGCAGTGACCATTTTGACCAGGGTGACTACGGCCAGCCAAAGCGGAGAAGAAATCCTATACTGAAGCACTTACAGCTAAAGAAACATGCTATTCGGAGAGTGGAGAGACCTGCTGCGAACATAGCGGGGGTAACGTTATTAGCTGAAGTGATTGTGTCGACAGGGCATGAGTACACACAGAAGTATGGAAGGGTGACGGCAAAAACAGGCAGTTTCAATGGACATATAATGATGAGGACCACAGTACTCTTTCAGTACTGTACCAATTTGAAAAAAATGTTGTTTCCACAAGTCACTTCGACACAAGACATGGAAGAACAGGGTCCAGGCTGAAAAACATCAGAGTTCCCCGTAAATGACTGCAAAATGAGCCTTCTCTTTCTACAGAGCACAGCAAATCATCTGTGTCACACCTGCAAACCGGTCATTTAGCAGAGATTAAAAAAGTGAATAAATGAAATTACATTTTTCCCCCCACTTTCCGGATCCATTGTCAAAGACACAAAGCCGTGTTCTGACAGGTGACACAAAGACTACAATGATGTTCCAGTTTGCAAAGTACAAAACGCACGCCTGAAACGGTATTGTGTAAAACTCCTGATATAATCAACACAATTATACGTCATTGTGCCCACAAAGAAAAATGCCTCACTGACAATCTCCCAGCACAGTCAAAAAAAAAATCAACACAATACATCTAATCAAAAGTTTGTACCTGCATGAAGTGGTTAGAAACAAAACTGAATGTAACATTGATAAAACACTCTACACGTCCGTTATTCCAGATCACTTATATTTATAAGACATTCCACACATAACCCATATCTTGCATTTCATTTTCTATATGTTTCATCCACAGCACACCTTCTGTGTCATGCTCTCATTGGCACAATCGCAGTGATGTCATCGCAGGTGAAGCCCATTACCTTGGTGAGTACAGTCTGGGTATTTGTGTCACCATACTGAAAGAAATCCCTTCTTTTATTGAGCGGAATGGAGAGTGCACCATTGATGTTGTTGGATGAGTTCGGGAGCTCCTCGAGCACAACACTGAACCCCAAATTGATCCCGATGGACAGGCGAGCGCCTCGCATGGCTGCTCCAGCCGCCATTGGTATGTGACTGTGTGTGTGTGTGTGTGTGTGTGTGTGTGTGTGTGTGTGTGTGTGAGCGGGTGAATGAAAGGTAAATTGTAAAGCTCTTTGTCCACTTCTCACTGCAAAATCAGTGGGGCAAAATTGACCCAATTTATGTCAATAAAGAGCCAAGGCAATACTCGGTTAACTTTACAGTGTCCATGGACAAAAATCCACCCATGACACTGGGCTGTTTTAACACAGGGTTAGTGTTGCTATTCGTATTAAGGTTGAGCTGTTTAAAACTGAAATATGATGGAGTTATGCTCTGTTATCACCATTTCTAGCTCTTAGTAAGAGGCAAATGGCGATCACACCGATACTGACTGATTTTCGGGGTATCTGTGACCAAAATAAATGCATTCTGTATTTCAAGTAATAAAAAAATCTCAATTAATGTTGTTGTTTTTTTTCAATATAAGACACCACATTTTAGAGCTGCCTTTTATCGTGACCATCCAAAGGCACACCTGTGCTGTAATGATGCCGTTTAATCAGCTGCACCTGTCAGATGGATGGATTTTCAACTTTCGACTTTAACATACCTGCCAAAATTTGAGAGAAAGAACTAATTTGAGTGCAAAATAAAAGTCTTAATTTAAGTGCCAAAAAAAAGGTTGCAAAAACAAAATGGTTGTCTTTATATTCCTGTTCACCGTACATGTCTCTATTTTATTTTTAACAACATTTTTTCTTTATAGTTTTGGATATGTGCGGATGGATGTGTGCACCATGTTGTACATCAAACAGTATTTTTTTTAAATACTTTATTGCAATGTTTCTTTCAACATCTTTCAAATATTTTGTCCTCATGCACAGAGACCAGCAATCATACACAACTACATAAATAGAAAAGAAAATTTGTGAAAGTTTTGAGGTAAAACTCGAGCTTTTATGTCTTTTATGTCTAACGCTGGGTGAAAATAACACATTGGCTGTGGGGAATGTTAATTCAGTATTGCGTGTCTTCTTTATTGACCCAAACAAGGTAATTCTTTGAGACAGGTATTTCTAGAGTGTTCTTAGAGTGTTATAGCAGTGCAGCCCTTTTACCACATTCTTCACACTGGAGTTTTGAAGTGTTGTACATCTTTATATCTTCACACAATGAAAGAGCTGACACAGACGCAGATAACTGAGACTATTGTGAGCACAAGACTCTTAGGTATCTGTCTCTTTGTTATATTTGTTTTCAGATTTAGGTCTCCAAATGTATTTTTGTGTGATCAGATGTTACATTTTTATTATTTCAAATGAAAAGAAAACACCTGAATAAATAAATCACAGCCTATACATGCGCAGAATGCAAACAATGAGGGTACAGTGAGCTTAGTGTTTCTCCATTTTTAATGTTTTTTTATGATTAAAGGTGCAATGTGTAACGCCTGGCCACATGCTCCAAACAAACAGGGGGGAGAAATTGCAATTCTTCTAATCCTCCTCCGACCCCCCACCTGCTCTGCTCATTTCTTCATGGGGGTGGAGGCTGGAGCTGCTGCTTGTCCATAACTTTTCCAAGAACTGTATTATTCACTACTGTGCAGCAATGATGCTGTTCCAGATCATGTACAGTTCATGGACATGTAAAGAGAACTGGATACAGCGTTGGAGACTGGGCCAAAAAAAGCTTGATTTCCACAGTGTGAAATGAATCTGGTCTTTCACACTGTGGGGCCCATAGCATCATATGACAAACCCAGACATTGTTATTCCATTTTTGGCCACTATGTCAAATTGGCGCGGCTCCTCGGGGCTTGGTACAGTTCGACATGCATTGTAAGCTATGCAGTTTCTTGAAAATTATATAGTATATATCAAACTTCCAAACTTGCCTCATCTTTTAAAACAGTAATGCCCCATCTCTACAACTCGGTGAACCAATCATCTTTTTTTTCTCTGTCTGTCCACTGCTGGGTTCATACTATTTTTAAATTTACAGCCATCAGTTCAAAAAATAAATAAATTACAGCACGGCTAAATTATGCAACATTCAACCAACAGCTGAAACTCTGAGAGCCTCTCAAAGTAACACTGCTGTCTTTGAATCTTCACATGTGCTGTCTGCCTATTGATTGATGTACAGCAGAAACATATCATATATGCACCAGCGTACACATATACACACCCATATCTAAATATTTACAACTCTGAGCATAATATTTACTACTTTATACACATCACATACACCCTAATTTATCCTATACCAAAAATTATTTATTATCAATGATATCTGTGTCTGTCTGTCTCTCTGTGGTTCTGTCTGTGGTTCTGTCGTTCTGTCTCTTGGTTCTTCTGTCATTCTGTCTGTAGGTCTGTCTGTCGTTCTATCTGTAGGTCTTTCTGTCGTTCTGTCTGTTGGTTCTTCTGTCATTCTGTCCGTCTGTCTGTCTGTCTTTCTGTTGTTCTGTCTGTAGGTCTTTCTGTAGTTCTGTCTGTTGGTTGTTCTGTCATTCTGTTTGTCTTGCTGTGGTTCTGTCTGTCGGCCTTTCTGCTGTTCTGTCAGTCGTTCTGTCTGTCTGTTGTTCTCTCTGTCTGTTGTTCTCTCTGTCTGTCATTCTGTCTGTCTTTCTGTTGTTCTGTCTCTTGGTTCTTCTGTCATTCAGTCTGTAGGTCTTTCTGTAGTTCTGTCTGTTGGTTGTTCTGTCATTCTGTTTGTCTTGCTGTGGTTCTGTCTGTCGGCCTTTCTGCTGTTCTGTCAGTCGTTCTGTCTGTCTGTTGTTCTCTCTGTCTGTCATTCTGTCTGTCTTTCTGTTGTTCTGTCTCTTGGTTCTTCTGTCATTCAGTCTGTAGGTCTTTCTGTCTTTCTGTTGGTCGTTCTGTCGTTCTGTCTGTAGGTCTTTCTGTAGTTCTGTCTCTTGGTTCTTCTGTCATTCTGTCTGTCTTGCTGTGGTTCTGTCTGTCGGTCTTTCTGTCATTCTGACTGATTCTGTCTGTTGGCCTTTCTGTTGTTCTGTCATTCGTTCTGTCTGTCTGTCGTTATGTCGTTCTCTGTCTGTCTGTCTGTCTCTCTGTCTGTCTGTCTCTCTGTCTGTCTGTCTGTCTGTCCGTCTCTGTATCTACACATACATATTCATAACTTCATGAACCAATTTACTGCAAATATTAACCAACTCTTTAATCTCCTTTCAATACATCTGATATACAATAAACTATTTTATTGTTCACATTCCAGCTTTCTTAGCTCAGTGTTAGCAAGACTGTAGTGGCAAGAAAACAGCCACATTAATACCATGTATCTTTGAATAGTCTTTGGTACGTTTTCAATCAATCAATCAATTTTATTTATAAAGCCCAATATCACAAATCACAATTTGCCTCACAGGGCTTTACAGCATACGACATCCCTCTGTCTTCAGGACTGTCACAGCGGATAAGGAAAAACTCCCCCCCAAAAAACCTTTTGCATGGTTATTACTTGTACCACGGATATGTTTAGCGAAACAGCCGACATAACTGTAGATATCACTTACCAGTCTAAAACAAAGTGAGAATTAAACGTCAAACCTCATCTTTCTCCTCCCTGAGAACTGTCTCCAGGGGTGGAAAGCCACGGCAATGTTTACCTTTGTTTTGCTTCTTTTTATATCACTAATTGTCTTTGCCGCCAAACATGGTTTCTTGTCTGGAGCGAGTGGTTGTGATGGTTGCTAAGAGTTTCAGCCAGCTTTGTGTTGTGTGTTGTCATTAACCAGGGGCGTTATTTTCAATGTGATTGACAAGCCCTCTGGGCACATCTATTTCTTTGTTCTCTCATGTTGGACTGAGGGCAGACTGGCCGCTACCTGTGGCTCACTATTGCTACTGGAGGTACAAGTGGTATTACGAGACAGGACAGGCTGGGACTAACTGGTTAGCATGCTCATTTCAGTAGATATCCCTGCAACACAATACATATTAGTTTCTGACAGAACGTCAAAGCTGTTACTTATTCTGTTGATAATATTTGTTCAATTTTTGAATGCTTTAAACTAAAATTCTGTCCATATCTTACACATTGCTCCTTCTTAAAGGGCATCACAAAACAGCCTGAGAGATTGATGTGGAACGCCTTTACTGAATTTGGATGAACTCCAGTGAGAGTTCATCTGTTCTCTGAAGTTTGCCAGTTTTAAAGGTCAACAGCTCCTGTGCTGCTTTAGCAGTCTGGTTCCACTATCAAACCGAGGGCCATTTCTTTACATAATGGACAGCTGTAGGACAATCGCAGCACTGCCACTTGGACTTGGACTCTGATAAACCAGATGATGGATAGCGGTGTCAGTCAGGCATGAATGGACCCCCAAGATGCACCTCTGCACTCTTTTTAAAGTGGAGCCAGCGACTGACATCAGCAGCTATAAGCCACACTGTGCACAATCCTTCCCTGCAGTCATGTCAGCGTTTTCTCACTCTACTGTATGTATGTGCGCATCATTTGAGTGACGATATCATGCTTTAAAGCTTGTTGTGGATGAAACTGAAATATTCGTCAATTTGTATACTCAAAATAGAGATGAGATTCTCACTTAAAATGTGTGTTAAAGATGTGTGCTTTTGGAAATTACTGTGTGTCTTCACTGCAACAGACCAACAGCCCTGGAGACTAAAATAAATGTGCCAAATGCTGTGGAAAAAGCAGAGCCATACTCCTCTCCACTGAAGTGTAAGGCTGGGGGTGGGGTGTTCTTGCAACAAGTACAGTGTGTGCTGCTCAACAGATTCTAGCTCTGTTAAGTGCACCTTTTTAAAATCTGAACTTGACAGTAACAAATTTAATTGCGGACCATGTTTTGTCATTTTTGTGGCTTGGCTGCCATAATTTCTTAATAACTTTTTTTTACCAGATATAGAGAAGTGGAGGCTCGCTTGCATCCACTAAGCAGAAACTGAGACATTCATTTTTACTGGCTGATGCTTGCACCTTGTACCACTAGCAACGGAAGGAATAGCAACATCAGTCACATCCTTCTATTGTGTCTGACAGACAAGATGGCTCCGTCTAGATTGTGATTATTGTCGCATAAATTAGACTTAAAATAAGAGAGGCTCAGACATAGAGATGCACATTTGAGGGGCTTTTAATCTCGAGAGAAAGCCAAAGAATTGGTACATCATGATGGAAGTTGCTGTCAATATTCATGGTCCCCTGATAGGTGAAGAAATATCAAAATCTAACATGCAGATTGTCAAGAAACTGACTGAGAATATTAATGCTCCTCAGAGGATAAACGCTTTTCATTTTAAGCTTTCTTTTCGTGCCGTGCTTCAGACACAACCTCTGTTGTACACACAATGCAGAACCTTTCATTTATCACCACCCTCACAACAAACCCTCATACACGTATAACCTAAATGCTGCAGTCAGAGATACAGATGGATGTTGGCTCATAATTCAACTTGCAGTGACAATATGTTTGCTCTCTGGCACATTTATCTGCTGATAATACGACTATATCTGTGCACAACGACAACAGCAACAAGGATGGAGAAAGAGGTTCTTGTTCTGCTGCAGCGTAAATATGTTATTTGCAAGTTTGGAATATAAAAAGTTATACTGTACCAAAAACAATCAATTGCCTTGAAGTCTTGTTTCTCCAAAAATACACACTCCCCATAGTTTGACAACCCCATTGCCACAGCAAAATATCTGCATAGTACATTTCTGTAAAGCAGGTTATATTTGTCATCAACGCTGAGGTGAATGTGTGATTAGGATTCATGGAAGAAAAAAAACAAACACTTGGTCACAGTTAGAAAATATAATGTTTTGGCTTAAACCTCCCTTGTTTGGTGACACAAAAGTCACTAGAAAAGCAGGGATTGGTTGGTGAAAAACACCCTGGGATCACCCTGGGAAACTAAAACTAACTGCAGGGAGTGTGTATTCTCAGAGGAACAGGACTTCGTAGCAATGGCCGTTTGTTTTTGGGATAATGGGCTTTCGGATAAATGCACTTTTTTTTAGCCTACTGGGATTCTGGAATTAACAGATTGATAAATAGGTATAATACAATACACAGTGAATGGTTCAACAGCCTGTTTAGCTAGCTAACATCTCAGGCTGTTCTCACAATTTTTTTGTATGTTTTCCTACAAATGATTATGCACCCAAATTGTATGTATTGTATTTTGAAAGGCTGCAATCACTTGAACCATGCCATGACAGCGGTAAACAAATACGCAGACCCCAGCAGTTGTAAGGAGGCAGGTTGGGGTGGTGAATGGGTCGCAAAAAACTGGCCTGGGACTTTCCCCTGGAGTCATGTGTTTGAATCTGAGTCATTTTGAGGTACATTTTTACCATGTTTCTTTCCAAAACCTAACCATAGTAACTTTTATCGCCTAAACCTAACCTCTGTAACTTTGTTAATTACGGAACTGTACTTTAAGAACCTAACGTTGTAAATGGGGCGCTAATTCATAGCATAACATATGAGCTGTTGGGCATGCATTTTTCATAGGATATCGTCCAAACCGCTGTGTGAGAATACGTTGAACATTTGCAGCATGCGAACTGTGTAACACATATAACACGTGCATAAGTCTACTGACAAATTATTTCACAAAACTGGCCACACACCTGAGAGGACAAACTCGTCACTTATTTGGTGCCATGCATTACTGTCCTGTTTTTGTCCTTGTCCTGCTCCATGCGCATTTTCCACATGATTGGACGGCAGAAAAACACTGCCTTTTCTGCGTTTCTATCCTTCTGTAAGAGATGCATTTCCTTGCGTTGAACACTAGGGGTGGACTCTACTGTATGGAAATACGGACAAAAAACAAAACAGTGTGGAAACGAGGCACAAGCTTTTCTGTCATCTCATTAACATCCTCCTTCTGTTGTGTATTTAGTCTGTATGTTTGTTTTCCCTGTTTTAGTGTCAGGTCATCTGTTTCCATTCCTTGTGTCCAGCATCATTCCCAGTGTGTTGCATTTCTGCAGTTCTTCCTTGTGTTAATTTACCTCCCAGTGCTAGTTTGTTCCCTGCTACCTGCCTTTTGGATATCTCTCTTTCCCTGCCTGCTACCTGTGTCTGGACTGCCATTGCCTGGATGCTAATGGCCTTCATGGCATGTGGATTTTCAGTTTGAAGTCATTTTGTTTAATAAATACGTGAACCTTCCCTGCTGCTGCCTCCTCTTCAGTCCGCTCTGAAATTGGGTCCAAACCTACATTGTTCAGACCTGGGACACCAAATGAAATACAGGAACATTACGGATAGTAACGTTCTTCTAAAAATATTTGTGATTTAATTTCCAGCCATGTATCAACATGGTACCGATCAGTGGTGATGCCCTGCTTGCTAGCACCTATGGAGTGCAACTTCAGTTCAGTTAACAACCAACTGTGTCATTAATAAGAAGGATTTTCTGAAAGTTTCATACAGAAACTGTGAGAAAATGTGAGAGTTTCCTTTAGAATAACAAGCATTTTGTTTTTCTGCTCAGGATTCTTGTCTTGTTAGAGCGAACAAGCTGCTGAAACAGCATTTTGACCATTGTGGGATAATCTTCCCAGTGAGAACTCCACTATTGACAAAACTGTAGGTTTGTTATTTTAGCAGCTCTGTCAGAATTATGCAGGCTTATTGCAGTCTTTTTTTTGTAGCCTGCAATATAGTGTTATACATCAGGCCTCTTATAATATTCCGATGAATATACACGGATCAGCCGAAACATTAAAACCACTGACAGGTGAAGTGAATAGCTTTGATTATTTTGTTCCAATGTGTTGTTCTGCTGGGAAACCTTTGGTTCTGGCATTCATGTGGATACTACTCAAACACCGTTGTAGACCGAGTACCCCCCCCCCCCCCCCCCCCATGGCAACAGTACTCACCAAAGGCAGTGGCCCCCCAGCAGAGATCCCAGAAATCCTGTGTCCATGCCTCGACAGGTCAGAGCCAAGTCCCATCCAAGGAGGCCCCACCTTGGATCAGGGGTACATTTGGGGTACCGGCACATCACAAGAACCCTTGAGCAGATTGGGACCTGGGAAATTTAGAAGCAAGGGCGACACCTTGAGCTCCTTGTCGCGCTCCACAGGCCATTTATAAACAGTTTTTGTAGTGTGGCATGTTGCTTTTTTCTCCTGGGAGGGTACTACCACTAGGGAGTGCTGTTGTCATGAGGGGGGGTACTTGGTCCAAAGGTTTCCCAGCAGAACAATGCATTGGAACAGAATAATCAAAGTTGTTCACTTCATCTGTCAGTGGTTTTAATGTTTTCGCTGAGGGGTGTATCTATATGATACAGTTAACATATACACTATATATATATACACTATACCGTATCACCATTACTGAATAAGATACATTCATTTTGAGAGTTCATTATATGCATGTGTCCCTTTCATTAGTAGGTTCTGGAGGATACTGCCCGAGATAATTACTGTTGTCAATCATGAAACGTGATTTAATGAGCTCTTTATGCTCTGCCCTCACATACGGTACATAGTGACCCTGAGCTTAATGTGACTGCTGAGGTTTTAAATTATAAATAGAAAACGTTGATTGGATGTCATCTTTACGTTAAATGTCAAAACCGTGTTGAGAATCTGTCTTGTTTGTGTTGTTCTGTGGCATTACATGTCTTCTCATACCTTTTTAATAGGCTGTTTTTAGATCCCATCTACAATGACTTGTTTAGCCCTGCCAATTAACACTCAGATGTGTTTTCTCTGTTGCCACCTCCAAGGTGAAGGTCTGGATAAGTTTAGACAACTAAAACTATGTATTGTTAAGAGTATCGTAGAAGATTGCAGTTGGTTTAGAAACATTTTATCGTCTGTTTTTCCCACAAACTGTTCGAAGGAACCACAGCACTGGCTGAAATCCTGCAATCTTTAAAAGTACAATTCCAATCTTGGCAGTGAGTCTGTTTTCATCTGACAAATTGTCACTTACAAAAATCCCATTTCCTCTTTCCACCTTACTTCCATGTTTACTCGGAAATACTGACATTTTGAAGGAAACGGCTTAAAGATGGAACCGCCTGGCTGCTAAACATTAAGATATGTCAAATAAAACAGCAAAGGGAATTTCTTTTCAAAGGATGGTCTAAATGAAGCAGCAGAAAAACATTGCCAATTGTGGAAACTAGGGCAGAACTCATTGAGCCTCAGAACTTAAGCTCTGATAAAAGGTTTCCAAATAGCTTGGTTTGTTTTGCTGTGTTTCTGTCTGTGAAATTAACTTGAGATGATAGTGTCATCCAATTACCCAAGAAGTTTACATGCAGGGCATTCCGGCATTTTTATTTTTATTTTTTTTTGATTAATTGGACTCATAATAAACACCAGTGACTGTTTGGGTGCAACCTCTGAGCTGACCATTTTGTGAAGTTAGCTCAGCAGTGTCCAGAGAGAGAAAGTGCTTCTGTATTAATTAACTACAGCTTAAAAAAAAGAGTTGTAAGAAGAGCCTTCTGCAACTGCAGATCAGTATGCTTCTTTAGCTCTTCAACCCTCTGTGGGGCTATATCACTGTAGTTTGTCTTTGCCAAGAGGCTGGGCATCGCTTTGAGTGGGGTTGGCCCTTTGAGGGAAGATAATCATCCCCTCTGGTATCATCCCAAACGCAGCTGGAGTCAGTCATTGGATAATATTTGGTCCCTCTCCTCATCTCTGTTTTATTTTCTTGCTTGTCTTCCGCTGGCAGAGACAGATGGAAAAACAGCAACTGGCAGCTTTTAGCCTCAGTAGACATTGTGTAAATGCTAAAATGACACCTCACATTAGCTTGGTGGAAGAACGTGTCAGGACCACACAACCAGCCCAGTGTATTTATATTGGACAGTTCCACGCCTCACAGTGTACGCTAAGTGCCAGCCCTCAGTGCCCAACATAATCTCATCCCTACTGGTCATATTTTAACGCTTGGGCAGAGGCTCCCGGTGTCACTAATAACACAGGGGACAGCCATTTGCATTCTATCGTGAAGCAGAGGCTGGCGGTAACTCATGTGAGTCGCTGACTGAAGCTCCTTTCCCACTGGACAACAACAAAAAAAACCACTAACACCCACAAACATCTGGCTCTTGTATTCAAAGTGACAATTGGCATTCACTCCCTGGACAAATGACTCTGCAGTGGTCACAGGTATTTATCAGCTCCAGCTCCCCATGGAAGTTAGGGTAGAGTGGAATACTCTGATGAAACATGTATCAGGTACAGATACTTTACTCTATAAGTGCACAAGAAGCTGTCAATATCCGTACTCATGTTGAAGGAGAATCCTCATTTGGTAGCTGTTTTTTTTTTTTAAATTGTGATCAAAAATGATCTGAAGCTCAGTTCTTAGAATGTTCTGTAAATAGTTTTCTAATGAATAATAAATGCAGCAACTTATGTTCAGCCCACATCAATATCAGGCTTTAAGTAAGATCTTTCAGTGAGGCACCAACCACTTTTGATGTAAACTTTTTATTTTTAATCACTAGAAACGTATTGTTTTTATCACCAGATTTTTTAATTGATTTTCTCGGCACGAGGAAAGTTTTACAAATATAAAACCATCATGGCTCAAAAAATCAGAGTAGAAAGAGTCATAATTGACCTTGTTTGTAGTTCAAGGTGACCTGCAAACAGTTTTACGGATGTCTCTTTTATAAGGGTGGGCTATGAGGAAAATGCTTTTTGGGCTGCAGGGGATTTTTTATCTGGAATACCACGAGTGGCCACTTGGGAAAATTGCTGCAAGGCTGAGTGGCTTTCCCAGGGGCCTGTTTACACTCTGAGTACAGATACGCATACAGATAATTAAGTTGGATGAACAGATACATACACAGATACAAACAGTTGTGTACTCGCTCATCCTCAATGGAAGTACGACACGCTGGTGGACATGCTAATTTTTGCCTATTTTGCGGTGTGATGCAGTGACCTGCCTCCGCTAATTTCTCACATCTTTCAAAATTAGTTGGCATCATGTTTGAAAGACTGAGTAAGTAACAACTATAAGAAACATTTAGTCAGCACATACACTCATTTCATATGGCTTAGATTGTTCTATGAGACATGAAAGATAATGCAGAAAATAAACAAAAATAATCATAATAGGCCTTTAGACTGGTTTCACATAGGGAAATATTGAACCCGGTTTTTGGCAGTTCATATGAAAAATAGTGATTGGTGAAAGGAAGTGATTTCAGGTGTGAAGACAAATTAAAAAAAAATGTAAAGACAGAATTGGATATTTTGCGCATATGAAACTGAGATTTGGAAAAACAGTAATGAGGGGGTCTAATAAGACATGAGCCAGAGTCCTGCACGGGTCCATTTTTGACAACGTGCACCCACCAATAACCATAAAGCTCAATATCAAAATTGACCTGTTACCTGTCATTATGTCAAAGCCGCGCCTACCTACCCCTGGTAATAAAAGTCCTGTGACCTGAACCGGCACCTGTGCTTAAACACACACAGGATACAGTCCCTCGCATTAAGCTGGGTTCTCCATTCTTGAATCACAAATCCAGCTGATGGAAAGTCTCTTTCACTGGCTGCGCTCGATAATAGGATGGTGAAAAAATTCTGTGCAATCACTGCCAGCTTAGGAAACATTTTAGTGTGCTTCTTTCACTGAAGAACCTCAAAAGGCTCCTCCTTGGGTGCCTTGAACTCAGTGTAGGCTGCCACCTCATCTATGGGCTGCACAGTTTTGTTGCTGGAGTCCTCCACGTTGGTGACGAATGTGATGACGGGGTCAAAGGTTTCACTTACCTCTGCCCGTACCAGTGAATATATACGTATTTTTACTCGTTTCACAGCTTTTTGCGGGTTATCCGTTGAGTACCCGACCCAGTGCAGGACTCTGACGTGAGCTTTGTGTGGAATAATTCTGAAATTGATCATTGTATGCACATATATGTCATTGTTAGAAGGGGCATGGTTCTTTTTAAGGAACACTGAACAAACAAGCCAATCTGAAGATGGTTCGTTGTGTTGCACTGAGGACAACTAATTAAAGAAATGGAGGCTGAGACACAAATGTCTTCAGTCAACACAACTTATTATTCTCAGGGGTTGGTTTTTGGAGACAGTATATGGGCTCAAATTTGGTCTGATGAGTACTTGCTCAAGATATAGTGCAATAACTGATGTACTGTATAAGACAGTTGTTTTGTCAGTGAACCTTGTGAGCTGTAATGGAGTCGAATTTGGTAATGTTTCCTTTGTTAAATGTTGCTGTTGCCCCTGGCTTCATATGAGTAGAGGAAAAGTCTGCTAGCCGCTAGCCTAATTTCTACAATGTAAAATGCCATAGGCTTGTGCTAATAACGTTAGCATGTTGTATTTGTGGGGAAAATGTGTCCAGATAAAGACAAGTGTTTGTCTGTGAATGCTGTGAGTTATAGTGAAGCTGATTTGTGTACTTGTGTTTGAAACTGTCTCTATTAAGCCATGTTTAATGTGTGTTTAATGTGTGTTTTGGGTGTGATTTGAATCAATTAAACTTTACAGCACTTTGCTGAAACCCCGCCACCAACTAGTGTTTTGGAGAGTGTTTGCAGAGTGACACAGACACACCACCGCACAAGTACAAATGCTCACAACAGCGCAGGCCACGTGCGTAAGCTATGGCGTAGGCTCTGCACAGACCTGATGCGTAGGTATAAATCCAGCTTAATAACTAAGAGATGGAACTCTATTGTTATGATGAAACTGAATAATTGTCTCCCCTCTTGAACTAAAAGCTTCATTAGTATTAGTCCAGTGTTAGTATTAGTCTAGCAGTAGTCATTAGTATAAATTTTGTGGATAGTTAATATTCACAGGCACATTTTGGTCAGGGGAAAGTTTTTATTTGATGGTGGTGTTCGACAAAAGGTCAAAGAGTCACTCAAATCATTTAGAGTAATCGTTGGAGAGCTGTGAATATCCATACTAAAATGCTTAAACTGATGTCAGTCTGCAGAGGGTTTGTTCAAAGCAGGGCCGGCCGCTTGCAGGACAAAAACAGGATAAAAAATTGTTCAGAAACAAAACCACAACACCCTTTTTGTAACAGCAAAATAAATAAATAAATAAAATAACAGTGAGGATCAAAACAACTGTGGACCTTGTTTTCGTGGAGCTCGCAAGTCTTTGAGCCACTGCAGGGAGAGGCAGCATCACTTTTCGAGAGGTTGAAGAGAGAGGAGACATGCTGTGCCGGGTTAAGATGAAGATGACAGTGAGCTGTACAACCTCAAACACAGCTATGGACTGAAAAGGTCAGGTCATGATTGCGGGGGGAAGTTATTGAAACCAACAGGTGTAAGAAACCAGAGCTGGCCGGCATTGAAAGTGCCTGTCTGACGATGAGTGATCATCAAAGCGGGAGGTGAGCTGACCCTAACCACAGGGAGACACTCTGAGGATGTGAATGGCAGCAAATGGTGAATCATTTCTCACTACATTAAAGGCGCTAAGTAAACAGCACGTCTCATAATGTCACATATTCAACACTGCAAGCTTACATTAGCACAGTCACACCAGCTCAGAAGACGCTCGTGTTATGTAACCAGCGGAGCCTAAAAAGCAAAGCAGCAACATATAATTTGTTCGGATATAAGTGATATGTGGCAGTGTGAGCGCTTAGGTGATGATGTCTGTGAGTCTGGGAGATGAACTCAAGAAAAGGATGAAATGATTTTAAATCAGCCGAATAAAGAGAAATCAACTGGAATTGGATATCCAGTATATAGAATAGTTATTGATGTTGCAAATAAAGTTTTGACACGTAGACTCTATTAACACTTCTTTATAAATGAAGATACCAAGGGCAGGATTCCCCAGAGTCTACAGTATACACTGCTGGTGGTGGAGGGAAGCCAGAAGGTGGAAAATTGAACCTCTCAGCTGAATCTCAGTCTGATGATCATGTGGATGTGGGGGATGTGCTATATAAGGTCGAAAAGACAGGATCACAATGATATTTATAGAGCAACAGCTAACAACTGATTGGCTCATGTAATGTGAGAAAAGCGTGATTGGCCGGATGTGTGAGGATTTTGTGAAGAGGAGGAGCTCCAACAGCATCGGAGGGTGAACAACAGTGACACAGTCGCTGGAAATGAAGATTGCTCGAGTCTGTCTCACTGAACGCTTGCCAGAGTGTCATTTTTAGTCCCTTTTGAAAAGCATAAATAATTTGTGGTTCATCTCTGATTTATGACTTATGTTTTTAGTGTTCCTGCAGATCCTCAAAAAGTCTTAAAAGGCTTTGAATTCATAAATTTAAAAGGCCCTAATTGTTGTTAAAATGTCTTCAATCAATCTTTTAAAAGTCTTAAAAATGCTCAGACATGAGAAGGGTTTTATAAATCAGCAGAACCAACAACACACAAACACATTTACCACAACTAATCAAATGTAAAAACAACACGCTTATCTTTTCAAACCAATTAGATACTATTGTAATGATATAATATGTTGATTTTTTTCCCCTTGTTCTTTAGAAATTGTTAAAAAAAATTCAACATTTACCATAGATCATCAAGTTTTTTTTTTAACTTTAACCAAAAAAGTCATGTTTTATTTTAAAATTAACATTTGGGTGAAATTGTCCCTAACCTCTAAATGATGTTGGCTTATGGGTTTTTTTAATCTTCAATTCTGGTAAAATTTAATTTCAAGTGGTATTAAAAAAGTTAATAATTAAATGAATAAGTCACCCAAAGGTGTAGGAACTTTGCTTGTACCAGGAAATAGATTTTGTTAATAATTAGGCTACATTTGTTGCAAAAACAGATTTGCATGTAAAGGTACACGTGCAATACTGTCACTTGTCATCTCAATTATTTACAAAATACAGTAATTAAAAAGTTTCTCAATGCGTAGCTTCCATTGTAAAAATGCAAACCAATCACCGGAATAAATATTGGCATTGTACGTTTCTACCAATATGTATCATTTGTACGTCATCATGTAGCAGATATGTTTAACTACATATCTTTATGTTTCAACAGCACCGTGATTAAGGTCTGGTTGGGTTTAGGAACATCTAGAAAGGACAGCAGAGGAGATTCATGCACACCAGTGCAACCGAGCTGGACAGCCACGGAAAAGGTTCACAGACTGAGATCAGTGTTAAAAACATGTAATCCATGCACAGAAAGAAGGTTGCTCAAAGTGCAAAAAATAAACAGCAGCAAACGTTTCAGTCCTTGACTATCATCAGCGCTACTGACATGAGTGCTTCACAGAACAGATACAGACACAGACAGGTTACTACCAGGTGTGATGAATCACTCGTACCACAAGTTAGATGAGATCAAGTCTGAGGAGCAGAAGCCTGACTACCAAATCACTATGACCTGTCCTATGAGTATCGTACTAATTGCATCATCTACAAATAAATTAACTTTTTTTTTTTTGCATTCAGCCTGTGAACCTGTCCAGCCCAGTTGCATTGGTGTGCTGGTATCTCCTCTGCCGTCCTTTCTTGGTTGTCCATTTTACCGATGCACCCAAGATAAACTTTTTTGTTGCCCTAACTAGGTGCAGTTTCACAGCAGCTCTAAGACTTAACAGGGTTTAGGAACAAAAAAAACACTTGGCTATGGTTAGGAAAAGATAATGTTTTGGCTTACAGTACCCCGTTTTGGTGGCACAGCTGCCACTGGTAATGCCACCATTTTCCTGCTAAAAATCAACCAGTTTGGTGACACAATCTCTGCTAGAAATGCTGCAGATGTCTCCTTGTAAAAGAACTGGTCTGACTGCACAATCACCACAGAAAGTGCTGCTGATTTCTGCTGTAAATGCTGCAGATGTCTTGCTAAAAAACATCTAGTTTGGTGGCACAGTCGTCACTGGAAATGCTGCCAATGCCTCTCTAAAAAGCAACCAGTTTTGTTGTTTGTTGGTCTTGAACAATGGTCTGCATGAGTCTGCAGTTTAGCAGCCGTCTTGCCTTGGTGACAGACCATCCACCATCCCTTTATCTCACAAAGTCAGCTTATATACAGGTAATGAGAACTATGCTAATACAGAAACTTACAAATGTAAAATCTTTGGTTTGCAGAAATGTACAATGGCAACATTGGCAACCAGGCTGAAAAATGACAAATGATGCATCTTAGGTCTGTTTTTTATTTTGTATATGATTTTTTTAAACATTATTATTGCATTATCCTCTATAATAAAATCATGAATATGTAGTAGAACACACATGAAGTATAGAATTGAATATATAACACACCTTTAAAGAAGCTATAAAAATTATTCACCTAAGAAGGACCTGAATGTCAAACGTAACCAGACACACTCCTGACACTCTCCTGCAAAATCAATTAATGAGGTCATTTATAATTTAAAAGCATTGACCTGCAACAGCAGCTTTGCTACTTGTTAAAAGACTTATGTTGCTCTCTGTGCGAGGAGCAGCCTATGTTATCTCAGTTACAGTGGTGGAAAAAGCCCAGTGCACTGCAGTGTTTGCTCCTGTAGTGTTTTGTCATGCTAAGGCTGTGGAGTCCATTACCGTATTTATTGGATCATTTTGTTAATGAACATTTAAATCTACTGTTGAGACACAACTGCTGAGGATTGTGTTAAGTGTTAAGGTCTTCCGTAGCTGGTGTTTTTCTCATTTACTCTGACTGCGTTGAGTTTTTCTCTGAATTTCTGGAAAAGGATTCATGTGGTGCACAATGTCCTCTATTTCACAGTATTTTCTTGGGATGAATGTTCCTGTTGTGTTGCTATATGTGATGCAGCACATCTATTATGTCCATGGTTACTCTAAGGTTCTTCTGAGAATACAGCAACGGGCTACATTACAATGGCTCAGTAGAGCAGAAACACAATGAAGAGAACACGGGGCGTGTCAAGGTGAGATGAAGACGTCTAAAGTGGTGTGATTCCCACATTGACACCCGGAGTGTTACAGCATGTTGCGTACCTCATGAGCAATAATGTGACGCTGTAATGGGCTGGTGAAGGTGAGGAAATTTCGTCCCTGACACTGCACAATCTGTTAAGGATGCAGAACTTTCCTCTAAACTGTAGCTCGTAAAACATTGTTCTAATGCAACACAAAACACATTTTGCTTTATCTTCCATCCATTACTTCAAATATTATTTGTTACTCCCCACCCGACACCAGTTTGAGCCAAATGCTGGAATTTTACATCTTCAAAAGTGCACATAAATGTCTCTACAAGCAACCCATTTGCCTAAGTGCAGCACAGGGAAGCGTAGTTTAAGATTTAAAAGACTATAAGTAGCCTATAATATGTATTAACAGGCCTTACTTAATTCTATCTTGTTTTTAAAGGTCAAGTCTCAGTTTTGGGAATAAGTTCAGAGTGGGTTTGAAACATATACATTTTTTTGACATTATTCTTCAGTTTAAAGGGACAGTTCACCTTGAACAATACAAATTTTTCCTCTCACCTGAAGTGAGCATCAGTCTAGATAGTCTTGGTGTGAGTTGCCGTGTGTTTGCGATATCGGCCGTAGAGATGTCTGCCCTCTTTTGAACATAATGGAGCTAGATGGCGCTGGCCTTGTAGTGCTCAGAGCCAAACAAGTACATCTGAAAAACTTCACATCAGTGTCTCTGTGGAAATCATGACCTTGTTACACAAGGTAACATACAGACTTTCAGACCAGAAAAACTTTTTCATAGCTCTAAGAACCCCCTCCTTTTTGTTGTGTCAGCAACGCAAGAACCAGGAACGACTGTTGTTCTTCAAACGGCAGTTTGAGGGACTTTTTTGCTCCTTTCAGAAAGTAGGTACTCTCCCAGCAAAAGAGAAACTTAAGTGACATATGTATACTGTCACTGGTCGAATACATGAGCCAATGCAGCAATGGCAAGCACCATATTGTAAACATCTGTTAGCCATGTAAACAAAACACAAACAGCTGGTGACAACCCTAAAAAGGAGGAAAACATGGACAGATGGGCCAACAGTGAAGACTTTACTGAGTATACGTGTGTGCAATGGGGGAAATGCAACATGATTTTTACTTGCTGAAGCACAATAAAAGAATCTTCAATAGCATGATGTTGCTACGCCAACCATCACCCTACGTCACTTCAGAGTTCCTATTGGTGACAGAATGCAAATAGAAAAAAGGCTCTTGAAGATCTGTAGTTCTTGTGGGAGCTCCTCAGTGGGCAGTTCCTCTTAAGGAATATTCCCAGAACAGTTCACTCTGAAAACACTTCTTGTTGTGAGCATTTCCACGTAGGATCATGTTTCTTTTTAACGAACTACACCTGCTGATCGCATCACCATGCAGAAGGAAGCGTGCATCTACTGCTAGCTCACCTAGCACCACTGAGCTAGTTAGAATTACAGCTCAGCTGAAGAGGACACCATTTATATTACATCTTGCGCTTCCCAAGCACCTTGTCCATGAGTAGATGCACTCTTCCTTCTGTGTGGTGATATGGTCTTCAGTTGTAGTTGGGGGAGAAAGAAAATAGTTCCTGCATGAAACTGCTCGCAACAAGGTCTGTGGATTATCTTGAGTTTGCGGGTCCTGATTTCTGGAAAGAGACATTGCCGTTGAATTTTTAAGCTGTATTTTTGTGGGCTTTGAGCACCACAAACCAACTCAACTCAACCAAAGTGCTATAAAAAAGGAATAAAAACACATACATAAGAGGCACATTTAGAGACACACCATACACAGGCACGCGTCAGAGAAAACCACATCAGGAGGACTCAAACGCAAATGCATAAAAGTACTCAAAGGACTTAAATGAGTCAATGGTGGGGGCAGATCTGATTGGGAGGGGGATGCTGTTTCACATTTTGGGGGCACACACAGAGAAGGCATGATCACCACTGAGCTTAAGTCTGGAGCGTTGGACATCCAGGACCCCCAAGTCAGGGCGTCGAATAGGGGGTAAGAAGGTCTGTGATGTAGGATGGGGCCAAATGCCATCTGGTTTCATTATATTGGAGAGAAGGCGTAAATCTCTACCACCGATATCTCCAACACTCAGCAACTCACACTAAAACAATCTAGACTGATAAACAGCTCTACAGGTTAGGGGGAAAATATGTGTTTTTGATCTTAGGGTGAACTGTCCCTTTAAATTTGAATTATCAGTACTTAAAATGCAAAGCTTAGCCCTAATAAATCATTAAGTTATCATAATTACCACAGATAATTACAGGATATCCCTCTAATATGTATTTTCATAACTGGCAACTTCACTATAGCGTGTATAATGGAATATACACAACATTTAGGCAGCCGAACATTACACCCATACTGCATGTGACTGTTTAACATCTCATTACAAAACCCAGGGAATTAATCTGCAGCTACAACAGCCTCCACTCTTCTGGGGAAGACTTCTCACAAGATTCTGGAACCCGCCTGCAGGGATTTGCTCTCTTTCAGCCACAAGAGCATTAGCGAGGTCGGGCACTGGTGTTGGGTGATAAGGCCTGGTTTTCTATGGGCTTTAGATCGGGGCTCTTTGAGGAAGTTCCTCTGCACCAAACTCTGAAATACATTTATGAAGAGCCTTCCCCAAACCTTTGCCACAAAGTCAGGCAGCATATTTTTGTCTAAACTATCACGGGAAGCTGCAGCATTAAGATGTCTGTGAAAGCCAAAACCACTGAATACAGCCTTGCATCAAATATAAGCAAAGCAAAGGCAATGAATGTCCACATAGTTCTGATCGAACAGGGTATATTTTTTAAGCTATATACATCTATTGTTTCATATACTTGAAAATGCAACCACTGCAAAGCATTAATGGACCTGTGAACGAATGCGGTATACTCATAGTTGTACATTGGATGTTATGGGATCCACAGAGGCCCTCTCTCTGCTTGTAAGTGGATTTTCTGTGTGCTCCATTTTTGTGAGGATTGTTTATTGGCAGCCCTCACCGTCTCAGCAGTTCCAGCTGTGATAGATGAGCCAGGTGGCACGCTCCATCCTCCGGTTGGAGAGAGAGAGGGAGGAAGAGAGGGAGAGAACTGCTGCTCCATCATTTCTCATGACCTTACATGCCTGATTATGCTGCTGCAGATCCCCGCCTGCCATCACTCTAACAAAGCAGCCTCATTTGCATAAACGCACTTAATGATCACATTTTCTCATCAAGGTACTGTAAACTCTTGGACGGGTTTTCGGCAGAGCTGACTTGACTTGACCAACGGTTTGATCTCTGTGTCTTTTGTTGTGCAGTAAATGGCCGGGGATGCACGTGGAATGCTTAATGCGCTATCAGAAAAGCCAACGCCGGCTACAAGATGTGATTAAGATGAAGAACTTGAGAGAGGCGTCTTGGATGACAAAGTGGTTGGGTTTTTGCCGATTCCTCCTCTACGGCTGCTGACTGGCTGTCGGGTAGAGCCTGGCCTGTGAGATCAGATAACTGCAGGGAGGAGAGAGTCTGCCAATCAACAGCCGCCACAGACACTTTGTTGTGCAGGGATGTGATACTACAGAGCTGGAGATTGTATACGGAGGTCAGGCTTTCCTTAGGGAATGCCTGCTTCATAAATATATAGACTTACATGCGTTAATATGGATTTACACCATGGCAACAGACCTAGAGGACTGATAATTGGCTGAATGTGTGTGTTATTTTCAGACGACCTCTCAGCTCTGATACAGCTTCCTCATCAGTGTTCTAAATTAACACTCACGGTTGGAAACGCTGCTGGATTGTTTCCCTGTTACTAGAATGCAGCTTATATTAATTCTAAAGGACAGTCCACACCACCAAATGCCTCTGCAGCCGTGTCATCAAAACATTACAATTATATAAATTTTGCAACAGATATAATGTTGGGCAGATTAAATTTATAATTAACACAATAAGGTCACGTTTTTAATGAACCGGATTTCATTTGTTTTCCCTTCGATATCTGCTCGTGGCAACTAAAACGTGATTAATGTAAGATCCAAAACTGGCTATGAATAATAGTTGTTTGTTGTTGTGCATATTATTATGTAGGACTGAGGAATGAATTATTATGATAATTCCGTTTATTGCCAGTGGAAATATTGTATTGTTTGGGTGTTTGGGTAGTGGGTTAATGTTTTAATATATGTGTATGTTAAGACTTTGTTTTTACATGTGCAGATATTTAATTAAATCATGGTGCTCGCAGAACATAAATGTGATTAGATAGTATAGAAGACAAGTGACAAACCCCAGGGTGCAAAAATAAAGCCAATGAGGAAGTGCCAGTTCTTTGAAAAGCCACTTGGGACTGGCGCTGGCTTCGTCAGTCCCCACAGACCCCCATGATGAAATGCCCACCTTTACAGCAGATATAAACATGTTTACAGCCTGGTACAAAAAGCTGTTTTGGTCTCTAAAGCTAATTCCGACATTCATAAATGTGCAAAGGCTTGTAGAATACATCCTGTGGATGTGCCAGGATGCATCAATGGTATCTTGGGGTCATAGGGTGTTTTAGGTCTTTTCAAACATCAGACACTCTCACCTAGGCAACCCTTGCATCCCAGCAGCAGTAGACCACGGTTGCTCTCTACGTCTACTGATGATATTCTTAAAGGGCCTCCTCTGAGCCAGCCCCACTATCCCCAGCTTTGTGAGAGTGACTGGCCTGCAGAGCCCCGACATCCCACCTCGACAGGCTTGCAGCGGGTGTTCCAGCCTTGCCTCCTACACTGCTCCGTCAGCTCCTGGTACTTGGCAAGCTTTCGCTCTTGGGCTTCATCCATGTGCTCCTCCCAGGGTACAGTGAGTTCTACCATGACCACTTGTTTGGTGGAATCAGAAAAGATGACCATGTCTGGACGGAGGGTTGTCGAGGCAATGTTTGAATGCTCAGCTGAGCTAAGAGAGGAAAAATGGGGCATAATGTTGGAAATTTCCAAATGCTCCCTTTTTGAGTAAAGCTCAGTGGGATTTGCCTTGTCGATGAAAGATTAGAACTTGAATGGACATGGATGTCAATAACAGTGTTGGGCTCCAGGAAGCACAGATAAGGCTAGATAGCTTGCAAATTATTTTTTCCCTGGGGGGTGTATGTTGCCTGGGACTGGAGTTTTCCCAAGGGTTTCTAAAAGATAGACAGTCGCTCTTAGAGAGAGGCAACATTTTATCCACCACATGTCCAGCGACAGGCTTTATTAGTCCTTTGTCACTTGTAGCCTGCAGCTGTCCATGATTAAAATCTAGTTTTGGTTGGCCATCCTCCGTGGCCGCAGAGAGCTTACCTTTAGTGGTGTGTATTTCCTGGACCTTAATGTTGTTGTGCTGTTGGTCACTGGTGTTTCAGGAGATTTAAGGTTGGGTTTTTCAGTCAACAGTCAACTAAAGAGTAGCAAAATCAAGCCATAGACTGACGTGCTCAACTGATCCAAAAGATTCTTGGCATTTAATCGATTAACAGTTATCCGTTCACATTCCAAATCTGCATTCACATGTAGAAAGCTGTTCATAGAGATTAGCCGAATTGACCAGCACATGGTAGAGGAAGTCTTGGCCCGGATATCTGCTGGCTACACTGAATCTCCCAAAATATTGGCCCTCAACCCCAGAGGCTTATCGTCATCTTACTAATGACTGATGGGATTATTTCCAGCTGCTGAATGTAAACGTTGGGGGATGTGACTGATTGTTGGATTCAGAACAGTAGGGTGGTTTATTGGAAAATAAATTAATGTCATGTGTTACTGTTTTTTGGTTTTGTATTCCTGTTACTGAATATTGGAATATATGATGCAGAGGGACCTGGGCAGAAGGCGAAGCTCTTGATTTACTGGTCCATCTCCGTTCCAACCCTTACCAGTGGTCACAAGCTCTGGTGAGTGAATGAAAAAATGAGATCGCAGATACAAGCCGCTCAAATGAATGCTCACATTTCCTCCAGAAGTGACTGGGCTCAGCCTGGGAGAGAGGGTGAGGAGCTCAGAAACCCAGAGGAGCGCAGAGTAAGGCTGCTGCTCCTTCGCATCGAAAGGGATCAGTTGAGGTGGTTGGGGCATTTGATCAGGATGCCTCCAGGGCACCTCCCATTATAGGTTTTCTGGGCACATCCAACTGGTGGGAGGCTCCGGGGTAGATCCAGATCCATCTCATATGACCTGGGAACGCCTTGGGAAACGGGAAGATTTTGCCTCGGTGACCCGGCCCTGGGCAGATAAAAATGCATGGGCGGATGGAATATGAGTCGAAACACAAGGGATTTGTGGTTGAAGTTTGATTTTGCCCCTATGATTTATGTTTCTATGGTAATGTTAAGCTTAAAACTGGAAGCAAGTAGGAATGGGCATGAGTACTCAAGTACTCATTTGGAAGTCAGTATTCTGTCAGCGTATAGAGTACTTAGCTCTGCCCTTCCCACATATGAATATGACTTTTCATGAAACTCCTCAGTATTGGATATTAGCTGCTGCTGTGTTAGCTTGTGCCACCAGGCAAACGGTGGGGAAAGCGGATCAGAGACATTATCTCAGTGCTGCGTCTAATCGATGTAACGTTAACGGCTGCGAGAGAAAGATGGCTGATTTTTCTCACGTTAGCTCTCAATTGGTTTAACAGACAAATTGAAGCCTCGTTTTTACTTTACTTATTACTCCCTACCAACAGTAATTCGTTACACTACTCATTATGTTACTTTTCCGTTACACCCCATTAAATTGGTGATTGCGTATATCCCCAACATTCTGATGTGTGCCACTGTATGAGTTTTTCTGTTGCCTGTGACTGATATTTTCCCACTCATGGAGCAACATTTCATCTACCACATATCCAGCCACAAGCTGCAGCTGCAGCTGTCCACGATTAGAATCCAGTTTTGGTTGTTTAGCCAGTGTATCGCTACAGCCGACGACCACAGCCAAGGAGGGCTTACCTTTTACCACCTTTGGTGGGGTGTATTTCCTGGAGCTTTACGTTGTTCTGTTGTCAGTCGTAGTAGCCAAGGTGTTTCAGACCGGAAATTTGAGGATGTGTTTTTCGCAGTGGAGTTTTAGTCTGACTTCCCGCAGCAGCATTGTTCATGTCATCTTTCAAATCAAAATGATGCAAAGGCAACCTTTCCAACGAGCTTGCTGCTTCTGACGTTCCTGCACAGTGCAATGATGATACAAAAATGAGTCAGCTGATGTGATTTTTGTATTGTAAGTCAGTAGTGATGTGATAATGAGTTGTCCGATTTTGGAGTAACTGTACTATTATTGCTGACATTTTATCAGTAATTAGTTACACTGCTCATTACTGGAAAAAGTAATATTATTACTGTATCACGTTACTGCCCAACACTGTTGCTGGCAAATTTCCTACTCTTATGTTTGATTTTTTTTTTCCTCTGTAATAAATTAATGCAAGCACTCAAATATGGAAGTTACTTAAAATGCGCATCCCTAGAGGCAGGTCAGGACATGTTTGCTTTTCAGTATTTATCATAGACCACAATCTTTCTGTACCCTTAAAGTGTGTTAGTAGTCTGAAGGTGTGAGACAGGACACAAAGTCTCCAGTGACCTTTGGTCCTCCACCATCCACTGCGACCACCATCCTGCAACATAACACTTGCTTGATTGAAAAAATGTTGCCAGTGTGCATTATTCACGTACTAGTGCAGTTGTTGTTGTTTCTTTCTGTCACTCGCCTGTCTCACACAACAGACACACCCCCATTTTCACCTTTCTTAATTAACTATATCTTTATTGATCGATCGAGACTTCCACAGCTTCATTAGGAGCTTTCCTCTTTATTGACATGAAGCCTGGGGGACTGAATCAGTGAATAAATACAAACCCCCCCCTTTTCTGCCTGTATATTCACGTCGTCTTATTGAAACCTGTTATGTCCACATCAATAATTCAGATGGCATCTCTGACATCACCCTGGAAAAGACATTGTGTTCGACGCCAGCTGCTGGCTTTAACACTGATATATACTAACTGTGCTGCTAAGAGGACAGCTGATGAGCACGGTGACAGCCAAACGGAGGTCTGAAACCGTCATCTTAACTCTAGCAGAAAGATATGAGCTTTTTTCAGAATCATCAAAATCAATGGAGCGCAGCTTATTTGACACAGCTCCAGGCACGATTGTAGGATTAGAGACAAACAAGATAGCTTACAGTTGTTGTAATTATTGGAATTATTTGTTTTGTATATTACGTTTTGGATTTTATGCACTTGTATTTAAGCACTCAGATAGATAGATAGATAGATTTATTGACAATAATAAAATACACTTGTAACTGATTCACCTGAAGACAGTTATTGCATACATCTCCATCTGTCAGAATCAAAGAGACATAAAACAGAACGCTGTTTATTAACCATGTCTTCAACCATGTCTTCAAAGCAAGTAATTATTATACAGGCCAACAGTGCGCGAGGATTCATAGTGCTACATGTATGGCACAATACACATATTGTACTACTGATCCACAGGTGGCAGTAACACACCAACATACGCAGCAATGTGCCAATAAAGCCATAGAAGAAGAAGACTGCAGGCATGTAAACATGAATGTAAACAATGCCGGACTTAAAATACACCAAAAAATTAGTTTTGCAAATGTTTTAGGAGGAAGGTAATGTGTTGAACACATTTGTCGGTGCTCTGGGATACACAAAGTGCATTTTGGTGAGTCACACATAATGTAAACACAACTTTGGTTTGTTTACAAGAAAACTCCAGAGGGCACCTTTAATGAGCAGCAGCGAGGTGTGCAGCAAGTGCTTTGGGGACTCTTTGCCCTGGGTCTTGCCTCACGGGCTACATACAGGCTGCCCTGCCTAATTGGTGAAGGTTGTTGGGGGAGTATGCAGCCTGAAATGAAGACCTGCAGACACAACTGGCATCGCAGTTTGTTCTGGATTTCCAAGGGGCGTCACCTGCGGCCGTGGAACAAAATGCCTTTGGACGCAATTACAGGGCTGGCCCTAGATTTCTGAGGGCATCTCTGCGGGATTTGGTTTGGGGGCCCCACTGACTGTAAACTGTGTATTGTAAATGTGTGCAGTATGGCGGACTCTGATGACAAGGACCCGTTTTCTAAAGACCTGTTTCCACCAAACACTTTCAGTATGGTACCTTTGGAACCAAAAGTAACCCTTCAGACATGGTACCTAGACCATAGTGTTTTCACCGCACACTACCTTTAAATGCGGGCGGGGTTGTTGTCACTCACTGCTCCGTCCAGCACTCACTGTATTTCCTGACACAGAGGGAGGCCTGCATGTCATTTATCGTCCACAGAACAAGGCTGCAACATTTTCAGAACAAAATAAAACAGGCTGCAGTGAGAGTCTCTCTCTGTGGGATATTCAAAAATAGCAAGTTTGTGCATTTAGTCCTTCTCAGGCAAGCTCAGGGGTTTAGTGTAGACCACAGGAACAACGCTCTAGGACGCTTTTTCTTTTGCTCCGAGTGAGACTTAGAATATATGCCCTTCACATAATATGTATAAATGTTTGAAGATCCACTTATTACCAAAAGTGTATGTCATATAAAAACTAAAATAATGGTCAAAGTTGTCACAGTGAAATTTAAGGTGTGTTGATTGAGACACATCACCTCATGCATTGAGTAACATTACAAGTTAACGTTCCACCTTAAAAGTCACCAGCCCAGTGAATTAAGTTATCTTTGTCCGACTCAAAACATCCTTTCATTTTATAGTTACAGTTTACTAATAAAACTCTCCGCAGTATGAACAGTGGTTACATGAGCCTCAAAACCAGACACAACTCAGCCCTGAGCAGAGTGACCGTCCTCTACTGACCAATCAGACTGCAGTGTTCACAGCTCCACCTTTTAGTACCAGATCTGTGTGCTAGGTACCCCAACAGAGGGGAGACCAAACATGGGGACGGTACGGAACGGTTCCATTGGTACCATCCACAACTTTCCACAGTGGAAACAGAAAGAAGGCGTACCGAACTGAACTGTACTGTACTGCTCGGTGGAAACAGGGCTTATGTAGATATAAACGTCTCATTCCAAGGTGACAAAAATATTTCAGTTTTTATTTACATGTGATTATACACTAAAGAAAACATACTTATTATATTAAACTCCATTTCTGCCAATATATCCCCCAAAATCCTGTACACTGAAACTTTGAGATTTTAAGTGTCACCACCTTTGTGCGATGGAACTGCCTGACTGGTTTTTCATATTGAGGGAACTTTGGCAGTGATAAAAGTTGAATCAGCAGTGTGTAACGGCAGCAGGAGTATAGATCTGTAAGTGAAAATGGTCCTCACTGGGTGACTTGTTTATCAGTGCATTATATACCTCAGTGACAGGTCTGAGTGAAAATGTGCCATTTGAAGGGAAGACAGTCTGGAGCGTTTCCTTTCATGTTATATTGAGATATGTTATCCAACACTTGATATAATGCAAGCTTCTGCCTTATGGCATTTATTTAAAATAGGCCAGTGTTATTTATTATAAGCGTGAGCAGTGTAGAGGACTTTGAGTCTATTGAGATTTCAGCACACTCCAGTGTGGTTCACTGCATTTTGAGACAGCAGTACTGAGGTTTTGCTTTCCTTATTATCAAGGTGATGACACGGTTCCTCTGCTGTCAAGTATTCCGTTAGCCAGTGTTTGTGCCAGGAGCTGCAGCGGTGTGCCACACTGTAGTTTATTTGTTGAACAAATGTCAAGAGCAGGTTCAGGAGAAAACTAAAGATTTGATCTGTTTTTATTCAAAACATTTTGTCAGCAGTGAAGCTGAATATATTAGAAAAATAGTGTAAGACTGAATCTAGGTCATGGGTAGAGTATGTCTTACTAAAGGAGGAGTATAAATCATTGAGGAAATCCTTTTTGTTTAAGAGTCTTAAATTTGTGTTTGTAATAGATATTGATGGGCTTTTCATCTCTAGTGTTTTTGAAAAAAAAAACTACCAAAGTGATCATTGATATCCAGAGTGAGAAGAGCAGCGGAGTAAATACAGGCTTTGTTTGTTAGAACAAGATGTATTATTGAAGGTTTTGTCAAGATTCTCATGTTTGCACTGGCTGAGACGTTTCAAAACAAAGGTCTTTGAGCTTGTTGGATGTTTTCTTGTTAGTGATGAATGCCAATAAGTTATCAGTCTCCACAACACATTGATTATGCACCAGCCCAGTCACTAGAGGAAAATGATGGCATTGTACGTTTCTGCAAACCATGGATATATGTATGATATCAGCCTTTCTAAAGAGATGTATATGAGCTGATTTTGTCACTGGGAGTTAGAGGAGGGAATCACCAGAGGACTCACGATACAATATTATTGCAATATCGCGATATGCTGAGTATTAGGATACAATATATTGCGATTTATTACCTTTTTCCCAACTGCAGATTATTTCCCCAAAGGAAAACTTTGTCAACATCAGTTTTACCTCATAAGATGAAGTTTTCAGTCTGTTCATCTGACTTTAATCATTTCTATTGCAGCAATATGTATCAAGCGCCCAAATCCCAGAATTACTGTCAGGCTTTTAAAATGCTGGAGAAAATGACGTCTGTCTGGATTTCCACATCGTCTCACTCTGTACCCGACAGACGCTGGACAGCAGACACTCTGGGTGAAGTAAAGACCAAGTTTCACTCAGGCAGAAGCTGGAAACTCCCACCCGGCACGTTGTAGTGACTTTGGTGTTCTCCTGCGGTCACAATCAGAAAAACCCACAAAAACTTTATATCACTAAGTTGCATTCATCCAGCAGCATTTGGCAATTTAAAGGAGCAGTACGACATTTTGGTAACACTGACAGAAAACCTGCCAGAAATGTTGCAAAGACCTTACAGACTGAACTGTTTGCAGATTTAACGCCCTCTAAGAGGCCAGATTAAACGAGTGAGCAAAACACTTGCAGGTGTCCCGCTAACTGAATGACAACACCCATGTTAGAAGTGTTGTCTGTGACAACAACAATCCCCTATTCTTGTGCTGCATTCATCAGGAGGTCTGTGATGTTTGCTCCAGTGTGAGTTTCGTGTACTGCTCTAGTTTGGAGAACGTGAAACAGCAGTCTCCACTTTTCTGTGAGATAATGTGCCGTTACAGTCACATATGAATCCACTGACCTTGGAGTTCAGGCGTCACAAGTTAACGCCACCCTTCCTGCTGTACTCAAAGATTCCTCAGCTTTCAGCTCCACTTCTCTGTAGAGCTTGGGTACGGCTGTGCTGGTGAGAAAACGTGGGGACAGTCACATACCCGGGTCCACGCATTCGTTTTCAACAAGCTGTATGGACGCAGATCTTTGCACATGAAGTTGATGATGGACCGAGTTATCTTCTTCGCTCTCTCAGACTTGGATGGAAGGTTTGTCGAGCTAAGTGCGTCCAGTGTTGGTTGATTTTTCAGCGGAGCAGGTTTAGCGTTAGCTTGGCCGTCAGCAGTTAACACTTTCTCTTCGATGGTATGATTCTGATTTCTTTCTCCGTTGCCTCCATCTTTGTTTCGATTAACTTCCTGCCAAATGCTGCTGACTGAGACCTTTGCTGACCTCACCTGGAAAAATCAGCACCATCTAGTGGACCAAAAAAGCAATTGATTTTATTCTTATTATTCTAGGACCAGAAGTTGTCGTAAGATGTGCATTTGCAAAAGTTAATGATGTTTATGATAATAGACCGATACTTGCCGTTGGTGTATCAATACAATGTCACCATACAAAATATTGCGATACTATGTTGTATTGATTCTTTTCCCGGGGTGGCGAGCATGACAACTAGTTGAGATGCCTGCCAAGCTGCAGGCCAAAAGAACAAGTCATCCCTGTGTCTCAAGCTGCTTTTTTAAATGAGATGATTATTTTTTGTATTACAAATTTTCTGAAATTCAATGTTTAAACTTCCAAATGGGGCTTCATCTAATTAAATATTCACTTTTTCCATTGATTTCTGGAACAGAAATCTGATCTACATCTGAATATGCGTGACAGACGTTTTCTTAGTCTGAAAGAAGATGTATTATGGAAGCAAAAAATCCTAACACTTCTTAAATGACACAAAACAAAAAGACCTGGATGTTTTTGTTTTCACTTGTAGTGTCTCCCAGTTAATTAAAACATTAAAGCACAGACATTGAGCTCTAACTGGGGCTGTGGCTGAATATTTCACGCTGTAATTAAATTGCAGGAAGATTTAGATTTCGTCCAGGTATGAAAATGATGTCAGCTGAAGAAAATGTTGCCAACACATCCCTCAGGGACTTTAAGGTGAGCTGTGCAAAGCGCCATCTGTGCTGGTGAAGCAACGATGATCAGCGTTCATAGGTGTTAAAGAATAATATGGCAGCAATCTGGTTCTTTTCCTGACAAACCCAACAGCTAGAAGACGCCTCCGCTTCTTCTGTTAATTTTGTATATAAACTGGAATATATGAAATCTGCTTTAACTAACATCATGTCCTTCAAACGGGAACTTTCTGGTGTCCTTTCTTCCTTTATTATTCATTCATAGTTTCACAACTCGAATCAGATCTAGGTGGACTTGTTCCCTCTCAACTCCTTTGAGATATGGCTTATGGAGAAAGCCACTACGTTATAAATAAATCTCGATTTGACAGCTTTGTTTCTTTGGTCTCGCTTCTTACTTGTTTTTATGTCCAGTTCCCCTCAGGGTTTGTGGCCACTTTCCAAACCGCTGCAAATTAATCACAGAGTGTCATGTAGAAGCAATTCTGATGTGAGCTGTAATTTTCTTTTTTTTCCCCCCTCTAAAACGTTTATGCCCGTCATAATCTGGGTTATTAAAATGTACAAGAGAAATACAAATTAATTCAGATGTACATGCTAAATAGGAGAGTGTTCTGCTGTGAGTGGAAATGGTTCATGTGCTTTCAGTGTCTGGGCAGAGATGCTTACAGACTTGCTTTGACTAATCTGTACACTGTTTGAACAAAGGCTTGCTGTACAAGGTGTTAATGCTTGTCTTTGGAGTTTTAGCGACAACATGCAGAGATTCATATTTACCGTTTTGATTTGTTGAGTGGGAGAGCATTGATTGTTTTCACATCTAGCAGTTGCTAGGTTGCTAAAATTGGAAGTGCTTTGTGGGTGGACACAGGACAGAGATGCGGGCCCCACAAACTAATCAATTCTTAGCGTCCATATGGCTGAATATAAGATGAGAGCTGTTAAGGCGTTCTTATGATGTATACTGAACTGACAGATGGGACCAAAAATGTAAAGGTATACTTCAGGTTTTTTGAAGTGGGGTTGAATGAGGTTCTTGTATGTATGTAGTTAATACTGTACTATAATTAATGTGTCACCTACAGCAGATGACAGTCAGCACACCCCCAGTTTTGAGAAGCAGACAGGAGTATTGCCTGTGCCATGCCATTGTTCCAACAGTCCAAAATTCCAAAGCCCCGTTAGTCAGAAAAATGTCCCACTGGACTGAAAGCCCACTTCTCTGACAGCCCATTATCCACAAAACAAAAGGCCATTGCTCTAAAGTCCTGTTTCCTCAAAAATAAAAACTCCCTGCAGTTAGTTTCACCTTCCCAGCAGCGTTTGAGCCACCAAACCTGTTTTTCTTTCTTTTCACTTACCCATCCCTGCTTTTCCAACAGGTTTTGTGCTCCAAATGTGGGTGCTTTAAGCAAGAATATTAACCATGTGGTTTTTGTGCCTAGACCTGACCACATGTACCCCACAGCATTGTTGAGAATAACATTTCCACATAGCCACTACAAAATAAAGTACAAATGCAACATATCCATAGTTTACAGAACTGTATAATGCGTATATTTTTCTGGCAATTGAGCTGTCAAACTGCAGAGAGTGTGTTTTCAGAGGAATGGGAAGCAATGAGTGTTTGTTTTTGAGATATCGAGCTGTCAGGGAAATAGGCTTTCAGTCCAGTGTGACATTTTTCACTTGAACTGAACTTGAGAATTCTGGGTCGTCTGAACAATTGGCACCATGGAGGTTAAGCCATGTACTGCTGACAGTGAGGGTTATCAGCAAAATTTATTTTAACCACCCTAAAAAAAAAATCACTATCAGTCAGAACTTCAGTATTCCTAAGTGCAACTGGGCCACACTCTGTTTAACGCCACAGGTCAGACTGACTGAAACAGTCTTTCTGCTGATTTCAAAGATGGTTCGTGCCTGTGTTTATATTGGCTGTTTTCATTAAGTGTTCATGTGTTTGACTGTGAAAAGTAATGCACCAGTATTTGTACATATCCCACACAATCATGAGCCAGTAATTCATGTGTAACCCATGTGTTTTGGAAGGCTGCAATCACGTGATCAATGTGCTTACAGGAGTAAAAAAGGAAGCAGCCCTGAATGGTCCAGGCAGAAAGCAAGTTGGGATGGTGGGTGATTCACAAAACAAAGGACTTTGCCCCAGGACACCGGTGTTGGGAACCGTGTGAACATAGAGTGAACTTTGACTTATTTAAGGTAAGTCCTCAACATATTTATTTTCCCAAACCTAACCACAGTGACTTTACTTACCTAAACCTAGCCTCCTAAACTTAATTATGTGACTTTACCTTAAGGATGTAAAGTTATTCATGGAGCCCTAATTCATAGGTTATTATACAAACAATTCTGTGAGGATATGTTGCTTTTATTCTGGGCTGTTCAAATAAAGAAATGAAAGCAGCTGTGGCTAGTTGCACTAAATATAGACATCAACACATCACATGCTAGACTGAGACAGTTCTGTGTTTGCATTGAACATTCCTCTCAAGAGGATTATGTAAACCTGCTACTAAACAAGCCAGAGAGACACTTGCTGAAGGGCAAGGGCTAAATACCTACAAATAGATAAACTGCCTTACCAAACAACGAGTAAAGGGTGAAGCCCTGGCATCTTCTGATTCAGAAAGATCCAGAAGTTGTGTTGTAACCAAGTCCCACTCATGGCAGCATTAGTTGTCTGGGTTTGTGAGCATTGGTTTACAGTTTATGCAGTTTCCACTCTTTTTTTTTTTTTGGCTCGGTTAGTCTCCCTCTGCTTAAGTTTTTCTTCTGTAAACTCTGGTTCACAAAGGTATCTTTTTTTTCTCCACGATGAATAGCATTTGGTTGTCGCTGCAGTGTAACACAGTACACAGCTGAGCTCGTGTAAGAATAGAAAAGTTCATGGTTGAGAAAATGTAGCACCTAAAGGCCCTGACACACCAAGCCGACAGTCAACCGTCGACCAAAGTCGTCGGTGAGCATCTGTTGGCCTAGTTTTTGCGGTGTGTCCTGCACCGTCAACACTTTGGCGTCAGCGGCTTTGCGGCCGATTGAGCATGTTGAATCGGTGGCGGAGCTTGTCGGTGAGAGAGGTCACTCTGATTGGCTGTTCAGGTTTTATTTCCTCGCCCCTGTAGCGAGTGAATCTGCCTGTGGTGAAACCGGGGCTAACCGGCACTTCCTCCTCAGGCTCCACTCCACTCAGCTGTCTGACAGACCCACTGCTTCTTCTCAATTTAACCTGAATAACAAAACCGGAGCTAGCTGGGAGCTGGGAGCTGGGAGCGTTAGCCGCAGCATGGCCGGAAGGAAGCATAGCCAGTTAGCCTCCGCTAGTCTCTGAGCTAGCCCTGGCACCGAGCCATGGTTTGTTATTCAGGTTAAAGTGGGAAGAAGCAGCAGGTTTGTCGGGCAGCTGAGTGAAGTGGAGCCTGTGGAGGAAACACCGGGACTGTCTGGATGTAATAGTCTGTGGAGGTGCTGCGGTGCTCGGCTGCACAGATAGAAAACTCCTCGGCTGTCAGGATGTACCACTCTCTCACTCCGCTCTCTCACGCAGGCGCAGAACGTACGTGCTATTGGCCATCGGATGTAGTCCGTGTAGTGTGTTAAAATGCAACTGACACAGGGCGACGTAGACGACGCAACAGTTGGCTTTCGTCGCCGCTAGTTCTTTGATGTTGGTTTGGTGTGTCCGCACCTTAAGAAGAGAGCTGTCTGACTGTAAGGCAAGATGGTGAAAATATTCTTAATATCGCTTCCACTTAGACTGATATTGATTTTTTACGTAGCTCTTTGTAAGTGCTTAAAATATGTTTTGTTGCTGTCCCTCTCCACAGCAGTACATTGCTTTGCTTCAGTGGTGGTACTCCTGTCTGCTTCTCCAAAATGGGGGCATGCTGACCATTTACTATAGGAAATACAGCGACTACGGAAAACTACCTCATACAGCCCCACAAATTTGAACTATCCCTTTAACGTCCTTAGCAGAGGTAGCAAAACACAAATAAATGATTGCATAGAAATAATCACTGTTACAGCCTTTACCGTGACACAGCTAAATCATCGCAGGTGGAGCCACCTGTTTCAGAAGTGTCGCTGTACGGCGATCATCTGTGTGCTGTCAAGGTGTGGCGAGCAAGCATCATCTGTGCGTCAGTGTAAATAACTTTTTATGTTTTTACATCCTAGGTCTCTGTTATGTAAATTAATTGTAATGGCTCTATTCAAACATGATAGGACCGTTATTGATGGGGCTGCTGTGCTCACAATATATTTGGCATCTGGTACATAAGAGGGAGCGCTGCTGAGAACAGCAGTGCTTAATGCAATCGCTCAACCCCAAAGCACGGTTGAAAATGACAAGACATTTTTACAGTAATTGCTCACATGCTACATGTTAAGTGTTTTTTGGGTTTTTTTTTTTAAATAAATTTACTTAATGTAAAGCTGTTAAAAATGTAGAGGGAGCTTATAATTACCATGATTTCCTTTTAATTCTTCCTCCTCCTCCTCCTCCTCCTCCTCCTTCTCCTCTTCCTCCTCCTCTCTCTTTTGTCCTGTGGGCTAAACAGTATTTAAAACCGGATTTTGATTTTTATGGAATCGGGTTTCTTTGACATGATGTAAACATTTGAAATTGCCAGAAAAATGGATGAAGTTCATCTCTGAAAATGGCTGAACTCACTTTATCTGACAGTTTCACAGCTGATTATTCAGTGTCTTGTCAATAGCTGCACTCTGAAGACAAAGACTCATTCTGAACAGTTGTACTGCAAAGTATTTGAAAAGTTAAAATTTAAAAAAAGGGTGGTCAACAAGACCCCATTTACACTTAGTCACTTCATTGGTTTTGGGTAGATTGGCCTGTTATCAGGTAACAGAACAGTTAAGTGTGAATCAGTCCAAGAAGCATTGGAGGCTGATTGTTCAAACCACCCTGGGAGATGATTTTAGACTTGTTTATTTGTTTTTTAATGTTTATTTGTATAGGGACAAGTACATAGCATACAAAAATGCCACACAGCACAGCATTTATATCCTAAGCTAATTTGCAGTGCTGGGCCTTAAGATACAAAAGACTCAGCAACAAGGACACAAGTAACAGTGCAAAGTACAAACAACAATAAAAAATACAGACAGAACAATACAAGATGCAAACTGCAATACATAATTAGCACCATGGAATAGGAAGTACCAAATTATTCATGACTGCAAAAATGATTCCTCTTCTAAAACTGTTTCAGTTTGAGTTTAAAGTGATCGAAATCAGGATCCAATTTGAGATTTGTGGGTTAAGAATTCCACGTTAATTCCAGGGACAGAAAAAGCTGTTTGTCCAAATGAGGATTTACACAGTAAAACCTTACAGTTCCCATTGGCTGCTCCACGTGTTACTGAGCCAGAAGCTCAAAGTGGAACCACAAGGTCACGGACCACATGTTTAACCACATGTTTAAAATGTTCAAATTATAAATAATTGGACGTAGCCGCAGCGATGTCACCTATTGGTCTGTGGACTCCTGTTTTGCCTTGAGTTTGGCATATTTGTCATCGCCATCTTGGATTCCTGGAGCCAGAAGTGGCCATATTTGGATGAGACGGTGGAGCTAACCCTAAAGCCCAGTTCAGACCAAAGAATGTTGCAGACAAAAGTTGCAGCGGTGTGAAATGGCCGGTCTGAGCTCCACTCAAGCTGGCTGATGGTGTCACCTGCAACTCAGCTGATCAAATCGCCGGCAACTGGTTTTAGAGCGTAAAGCTCGTCACACCGTCTCTTCTAGTTGTATTGGTGTGAACCAGCAGGTTTTAGGAACGTTGCAGAATGGCTGTCAGGTGAAAATCTGTCTGCCTCTCTGCTTATGTTGATGTCTCCAGCTGCACAGATCCAGTGTAAGGTTCAAACCAGGCTGCCACAAGCCTCTCACCCCATACAGTTAACATCTGGCATTTTAACTTGGTCGTCTATGAAGACTGACTTGCTCTTAGAACCTCACGTAGCCTTTATAGGAATTGCAGTTTTTGGCACTTCCACGTTGGCTTCATTTTTCAGCCCCAGATTCCATCTTGGTGTAAATCCATCCGTGAGAATGTAATTATGTCAGTGAGCAATCTGTGGAAATAGCCACCCTCTTCTCTGTGATGACAGCAGCTTAAATTACACAAAAATTACACTGAAATTAGCCGCAGTTCTCCCAGTTCAATTATCTTTCATGCTACCTTTTTTCATTCTTTACACAACTACTTCTATCACATTTTGTGTGTACATCCAAGTGGAACACCATGAAAGCCTTCGCGGATCGACGGTCCAAAAGTGTAGACCATTAGGATTCACCGTCTCTCACCACTTCCTATGGTGATGAGCTTTTTTCCTCTCTTTCAAGCCCAGCCATTCAAAACAGGCTTAAACAGTTGCCCTTCGACTTGGTCAGATGCTCACATGCTGTTGCCCTAGTTTGTTTAAAGCATAGTGAAACCTTAAAAGAAAGCCAAAATCCCCACAATGAAGCCTGATAAAGGCACTGCCGTGCTGTGGTGAAGCTTCCCTGCTGCAAGCCCTGGAGGGATTGTGAAGGTGGGTGAATGAATGCAGGAAAAAATACCAACAAAAAAAAACACTGGAGGAAAACCTGCTGCAGTCTGACAGAGATCTGCCACTTGGGAGAAGACTTATTTTTATAGCAAGACAACGAGTCCAAGAAGGAAATGGCTTCAAAACAACAATGACCTCAATTCAACTCGGAAGCTGTGGAAAGGCGTAAGTTGTTCAATCGCAGTCCTCATTAGGCTTTACTTGACTTTATGAACCCAAACACATCAACTCAAGACTTTACCTGCTGCTCAAGGTGACCCTAAATATGTAGAAGTTTCATATGGGTATGACGCTGCCATGATTTGCAAATCCTCTCTGACCTATGTTTAATTCAATACAGTACAAAGACAACACATTCAATGTTCAAACTGATGAACTTTATTTTTATTTATTTATTTATTGTAAACATACACTCATTCTGAATTTTTTTTTAAGATTTTTTTTGGCATTTTCCGTTTTTTGAATATGAAAGAACAGCTTAAGATAGATAGGAAACATGGGAGAGAGAGAGGGGGGGAATGACACGCTGAAAAGGACCAAAGGTCGGAATCGAACCCAGGCCACTATGAAGGTCTCAGCCTATTGGCGGCGCCCACTCTACCTGGTGAGCAATAGGTCACCCCACTTACTCTGAATTATATGCCTGCAACATCTGTGTGACATCACTTTTTCTTTAAACAAGACTCAGTCAGTGTGTAAGAACTTAGTAGACCAATTGTGGAAGTTTTGAAGGTAAAATATTTCCGTTCGTGCTTGATATACGACTTCAGTTGCTCAACAATCCAGTCTGGTCCTTTTCCTCTTTAGCCAGGAAGACACAATGTCCATGGTTTCCAAAAACAATCTGAAACGTGGACTCGTCAGACCACAGCCCACATTTCCACTTTGTGTCAGTCCATCTCAGATGAGCTCGGGTCCAGAGAAGTCAGCTGTGTTTCTGGATGTTGCTGATATATGACTTTGACTTTGCATGGTAGAGTCTTAACTTGCATTCGTAGACGCAGCGATGAACTGACATTGGCTTTTCAAAGTGTTCCCGAGCCCATGTAGAAACTGGTAAATAGTAAATGAACCTGCACTCGTGTAGCGCCTTTCTTGTCTTTCGACCACTCAAAGCACTTTTAACACTACGAGTCACATTCACCCATTCACACACACATTCACACACTGGTGGACGAGTAATGGAACAGCCATTGGGAGCAAACCGGGGTTCAGTTTCTTGCCCAAGGATACTTCGACATGTGGACTGGAGGCGCCGTGAATAGAACAGCTGATTTTCCAATTAGTGGATGACCCGCTCTACCTCTGAGCCACAGCCGCAGAGCATTCTTTATACAATCATGCTGGCTTTTAATGCAGTGCCGCCTGAGACGTCAAAGGTCAGGGCCAATCAGTGTTGGTTTCCAGCTTTGCCCCTTACGTGCAGGATTCTGCGGATTCTCCGAGTCTTTTGATGTTAATTTTAGATTGCAGATGGTGAAATCTCTAAATTCCTCTCTTGCAATTGTGCTTTGCTTTTCTTTTAACTGATGGCGAGTTTTCAGGCTTACCATCCTCGCTTGTAAACAACTGAGCATTTCGAGGATGTTCCTTCAAACAATCTTTTGTTACCATTTAAACTGTTTACCTGCCCCAACTTCTTTGGAAGGTGTTGCAGGGATCAAATTCCGAATGAGTGTATATTTACAAAAATAATTAAGTTTATCAGTTTAAAAGTAAAATATCTTGCCTTAGTACTTGACACAAATTCATTTAGGTCAAACAGGATTCACAAATCATTGCATTCTGCTTTTATTTACATTTTACACAGGACCTACGTTGGTACAACAACCCACCTACCCCTCTTGGACTTTCGCTCCCTTTTTCCCCTTTTTGTTAAAACCCAACAGTTTTTGGAATCACGGTTGTACTTAATTTAAATGATATTGAAGACACTTGTTTATTTTCTATAGGGCATTGTCAAAAGAAATCAGAGCTATATCCTATGTGTCATCAGCTAAACCAAAATAGAAACTCATGCACATGTTTACTGGCAAAACAAACTGTCTTCACAACTTAAGTCACAGAAATAGGCGATGAAGTCATGTTTGCAAAGTTGTGATCTCCATTAACACATTGTTATGGTGTATGTATATATATATATATATATATATATATATAAATGCAAAACCTAATTATTCTGAAGTTTGCTGCCACTTCACTGCGTACTTCTAAAATACTCAAGATCCAGCAGCAGCTGGGTCCTCTTCACATTCTTGATTATCACTCTCAGTAAGCAATTAAGGATATCAAACATTGTGCCGCAGTATAATCACCATGTTTAGGGTTTGAGGACACTCGCATGGAGTACATACAGAGCTCTGTGCAAGCCAGTCAGGCTCTTTGAGAACAAACTGGGGAAAGTATGTCTGTATGAACCTGACTTTGTCCACAGGAGCATTCTCGTGTTGAAAACAAAAGGCAGCCTCCAGGGCTGAAAAATTAAGCTAATTCATAAGAGCTAAAAACTGCAGTTCCTTGGATGGACACTTGAGGCTGGTTCCAAGAGCGAGTCAATCCCCATCTTTACATACAGCAGAAATAATCAGCCTGGTACAAAAAAAAAAAAAACAGTTTTGGACTCTATGGCTAACTGCATGGGGCTGAATGTTTATGTAACTCAACCATTTAAATTTCATTAAGGTTTAAAGTTATGCATAAGTAAGGTTGTGGCCCCCCGGAGTGACAGGTGGGTACTTTCCGTTGACAAGTCCCTACCACAGAAACGTCGGTTACATAACAACCATGGTGTTACCCTAGATGGCCTCTGTTTTCAGTTCAGTTCACCTGAAAAGGTTTGTTCAGCATTTGGCTGAACTAAAAGACTATCTGAGGAGTTGGATGTTCAGTTTTCTTGATAAGTACATTTTGTTTAAGAGGTTTTATTCGGATTAGCATTTTCCCAGTTAACCATAGCTGTTAATACACTTTGCTAACTAAGCTAGCAGCTAGCATTAGGGTTATCGCCACACTCTCGTTCAACTGTGGTCACTTTTGAGTCCAAGAATTGAAGATGGCAATGGCCAAAATGCCAAACTTGAGGCTACAATCATTACTGTTGAGACAGCAAAAATAACAGTTGTAAAGCTGCAGGACAAGGACAAAAGTTAAGGGAGTAAAAGTCCTAGAGGGGTTGGTGGGTCGTTGTACCGACGTGGTGTGTTTATTTTGAAAGAAACTGTACGTAAATGGTAAATATCCTGTGAAAACAGAAGTGTATTTTGAAAGAAAACAATGCATGTAACAGGCAGAACTTGACACGGCGTCCCAGAACGTCAACAACCAACACACCCAGGGTACCTTTCATGTCTTACCTGGACATGGAAAGTCCATGACCAAACATTGATATGTGACGAGGTCGGAGTGAGAATGTGTTGAACTGGTTGTGTTTTAGTGAGTCATCACTGTGTTTCCAGCTGATTTTTAGCCACCAAACGTAGGTGTTTTTTAGCGACCTGTCATTGTGTTTCCTGCTGGGACAGTGTCATGAAAAGCATTTGATTTTTTCAAAGATATCGTGGTGTTTCTGGCCCGGATAGTTCCCCCAAAATCAGCTATTTTGGGCCAAACATGATTTTTTCCCAGCCATAACTATGTGGTTTGTGTGCCCCAATCTAACCGCACATTATCAACGGAATAACATATAAATGTAACATATTTATTGTTTGCAGAAACGTGCAGTGCCAGCATTTATGTGTCAGTCGGGTTGAAAATGTAGTAAAGTGGAGGTATAACGAAGCATAGAATGGAGTAGAAAAGTTCAGTTATTGGTAAATGTATTTAGTTACATTCCATCAGTGGGTTTCATGTGGGTTTATCAGAGTATCTGTCCGAGAGCAACAGGCTGCAGACAGTCTGTATTATTTTTCTCCACCGCAGATGTGCTGTTAATGATTGTTTTGCTGTACTGTAGTATCAGATGACAACGTCAAACCTCATTACTGTAATATTTGGTTGATTTTAATGCCTCATAGTCTTTTGAATATTACTGTTTATGTTTATCACTGCACGTATAAAAAATTTAACATGTCACATGAGGCCCATACCCCCATTGTGAACATCTGCCTGCACAGCTGTGTGTGAGCCGATTGGAGGAAGTCATGCAACACATTGTCCCACACAGCCATGCAAACTTGAGTAACTGCAGCCTGATTAGCCTCCGTCACCATGCAACAACTTTCAAAAGTAAAACTCACACAATTACTGTCCAATTACTCTCACCTCTCAGTTGTTACTAAGATGTATAAAGGTCAGGCTCGGCATTAGTGAGAAGAGGCTTCGGTACAGTATGATGACGCAACACCTGTACACACTAATTCACAGCCCCTGTCTCTGACAGAAAGAGACACATTTCTCATTCATTTATCATTCCCTCCTAAAGGTTAGAGTTGTTTCATTCTTCTGTGATTTTTCTCTTCACACTTAATGTTGTGAAAGATTTCTTTGTCACCTTCAAAACTTCAGCCTGTATTTTTTTAGCCTGTTGGTATCGTTAGCAAGCACCATGCTGCAGACATTTTCCTGCTTCCTCTTGTCCTTTCACACATGAGGTGTGAAAACTTTTGCATGTTAGATCCTGTGTGGTAAAAACACAATCCACAAATATGCACCAGCTGAATTTACAAGATTATTGTGTGATAACTGAAAGTTGTGGACCTGCGCTCTGTCATAGGTGTGTTTCCTGCTTTTATGTGCATTTTTTAATTTGGGCATAAAAAAACCCTGAGTGGTTTACAAATACCTTGAAACTGGAAATTTTTCAAAACATGCTTTTTATGGTCGGGGGGAGGTGGCTTCAAATCAACTACTTTTGATCGATGTTCAGGTAGTGCTTGAACAAAGACGGACTGTAGCTCCTCCCGGTAGTAAAGCATGAGACCCGAGCTCGTTTAAAAACAGGATTTATTCACAGTCACCGACCGACCCAACCCGTGAGAACTAAAGAAATGAAAGTAAACAAACAATCTCGTAAATACATGTGCTAATTCAGAGCTTGCAGCTTAATGTAATTACACAAATACACAATAAAACACACCTCGTAGGCTGCACACTACCAAAGGGGCTGAATCTTGTCTTTTCTTCTGTCTTCGTCTTCTTTGTTTACATTTAAAGTTGTAACTCTTTATCTTTACATCAACTTTACCGAGTGTGGAGACAACCGACCGTGTTGTTTCTCCCTTGCCATGCTCTGCCAGGTGGTGTGTCGCTAAAGTGGTACCGTGTAGAAACAAATACAAACAATGCGTCCGCCTCATTAAAGGGCAGGTAGGAACCAAAAAATAAATAAATAAAAGAGAATTAAATGAACTGACATGTGGGCAGTTACACGGACTGTATTCTGTGGCGGCTTGTCAGTGAATGAATGAATGTAGATTGTAAACATTCTTACTGAATACTAAGGCTGCCCCCTGATAGTCGGCAAGATTTCTTTGGTTGCTTGGTTGCAGAAAAAAAAAAAACATGTAAATTAAACAAATGTGAAACTCTATTAGGAGCTGCACCTTGTCAAAATAAATCCAAACCTATATGACTGGACCATGTGGGAATTTCAAAGGACAGTCACAGGAAGTGTCCACGCTCAGCAGTCAGACAGGAGTCAGGTTCATTTCCAGGGCAGGTACCTGCGGTTATTCCACAGGCTAGTTAATAACATGTCGGGCAGGAAATCCAAAGTGTGGGATCATTTTGAGAAGGTGAAGGACGAACCCAAGGTGATATGTAAACTCATCTTCATTGGTCGACTACAAACATGACGTATCATCTGAAACATGGAAGTAGCTACATGCCCATTAGCCCACAGCGTCATTAACAGGCGGCTCGCTCAGTGTGTGACGTGCACTTGTAGATAAAATATAGGCCTATATTAATGAAGGTTCATTAGTACGGTTTTGTATTTCTCTGTAATGTAGCACAGTGTTAACAATGTTACTGATACTATTCTTTTTCACACCTTCAACTCAAACCACCAAAATATATCATTTAATAATTACATTAATATCATAAACATGCAGGAGACTAGTCGACTAACGGCCCTAAATGACAACTATTGGTCAACTAGGAAAATTCTTAGTTGGGGCGCAGCTCTACTGAATACAAAAGCTAGCACATTAGCGGCTGTAAATGATTTTTTGTGCAGTGGGAAAAGGGCTAGACAGACACATACTGACCAGAAAGAGACAAAAGGAACTGCAAATTGACACAAAATAATGACAAAAAGGGAAAAAAAACATCTATGAAGAGACACAAAAATCCCCAAAAAGATGCATAATGACTACAAAGAGACACGAAACACTAAAGAAAGAGGCAAAACAACCACAAAGTGTGTTTGCCTTACTCCTCTGTGATGGGGCCTTTTTCATATTTGCACCCAGGGCCCGATTGTCTCATAATACGCCCATGACTTTGAGCAGTTTTACAACAAACTATGACTTTCCTGACTCACAAATATATCTTTTAAATTGACAGACATTATTTCTTATGTGTTATTCATGCCACACTTAAAGCAGGATTAAAAAAATACGCGTCTATTGCTGTTCATATGTTTTCAGAAATAAGTTTCTATGGTGGTCCGCCAGAAGGAGAGGGACCTTGTGCCTCTATAGACAGGTCCTGGTTGACTACACTGTCAACTGTGCCACCAGTTCCAATTGGAATAACACTGTGGCATTGGTTTTCAGTGCAGCTTTATGGCATTGTAAAGAAAATGAAATACTTTGTCTCCCTCTCTTACAGTGAAAGTCAAAAACATTGTCTCTGTGCTTTAGAGGGTGGAGGCCACAGTGAAGGACGCTGTTGTTTTCCTGGCTGTGAAGGTGGAGGCTGCCATCAACCTGCATCAAAAAAGCAGCTGTTAATGACCCATCATCTCAGGGACACGCTATAACCTCCACAGCGATGGCTCCTGGATAGATATAGAATCTTTTTTCTTCGTCTAACATGTGTGCTGCTTCACACACTGCTGTTTCATCCATGTGCTACATGTGGGGAAAAAAAATCCTCTGCCATCTGATAAACATCCAGATCAACATCAGGTCAATGAATACATGTAAACACGAATATATTTTCTCTTTTCCAATTTTCTTTGTTGTCGATGTGACGATAAGCTGGCATGTTTTTGTTTTTGGTGATAAGCGTCCATGTTTTTGTAATGAATCACTAACTGGCGGCCTCTGCTATCTGATGCTGTTGTGTTGCGAAAACAATAATGTGTTGTTCACAGCTGCGACGGGCCCGATCTGGCCACGATGTTTGAAAAGCACAATGATAAAAGCAGGGTGATGTATCACAGCTGTTTGTGTGTGTCAGGTGACAAAGATAACAGCAGCCACATCCTCTCAGAGGACAATGTCCTCATGCTCAGAGATAACAAAGGGAGGCTGTCTTCAGCCTCTCTGCCCCATTATAGCAACCCGATCCGTCCTGCTGCAGCTCAGGAGGCAGCGCTCGCCTCATACGCAACTTTTAAAGCATCTTGCTTTTAGAAAACGGGGGCAGATGAGTGCGGCGGGACACTGAGTAGTTGCATAAATTCTGTGAATGCTCCATTAAGCTGCTAGATAACTTGTTTCACAGCCATAAATGGTAAACAATCTTCACTGTCTGGGCATCAGCAGCCTGAAAAGTGACGATAAAGTACATGAAATAACAGTCCTTCAAATCTCTGCTGAGCTCCGCCGTGGGTTCGGGAAAAGATTTTTCCAACTGAGAGCGACTTCATGGCTGGGAAATGCAGCTTTAAAGAGACGCAGTGGGAGGCCTCATCACAAATGCAAAAGAAAAAACTGAACCAAGAGAAGTACAGCTCCAGTGTTACTAATGCTCCCACAGTGCGCCAGCTGATAGAGCCTATAGATGCCCTGCCATCAAGCTGCATTCATATAAGGCATGAAAAGGATTTATTAACAGCTAATTTATTGAAATGGAACAAAAGCGTCACTGTGTCCACACGCTCTGTGATGTTTGATGGAGATTTGAGTTGATACTTCAGATTTGTGAGGATCAGTGTGCAGAAATCTCGCAGTTTCCCTCAGTGACGGAAGGTGGACTGGTCTGTCGGAGCCCTTTAAAGTTCCAACGAGCATTTATGCTAATGTTGTCTTTTTAGGAATTCAGATGACAGCTCGGAGCCAGGAAATGGCTGATGGATTCATCACACAATAGATGAGGCAGAACGTCACACCAGGAGCCCAGGATTTCATCCTGAGCATTAAATCTCAGTCTGTGTGTCTGGCTCTCGACCATTATTGGAAGTGGTATTACTGGGAAACGATCTGCAATTTCTCCATCTGTCCGCCTTCAGCTTGAGACAGGCTTATTTATTCATATATATTTTTTTTAGATGTGCTTATATCAGGGTTGTTTGCTGACACACAAACTGCAGATTTTCCATCTCCAACTCTTTAGTTAAGTGTCAGTATGTTGGTATATTTTATGTTATTACCATTATTTATTCAAATATTGAGGCTCGGCCTCTAAATTATGGAGGGTTAAAGGACCAACATCAATAGTTTAAAAACATCATTAGTAATAAAAGTAAATGCCTACATAAATTAATGAATATGTAAATATATAAAAGGAGCAGCTGGGCGTCAAACACCAGCTGTAGCACTGTTCATTCTCCACTCAGAGGCTTCTACCCACCTCCTGACTGTTGATGGATTAAGCTGACCAATTAATTTAATTTGCTGCAACAAATTTCAATATGGATTAATGAAAGAAAGAAAGAAAATTTTAAGAAATACATAAATATGCAAATAATTATCAAAGAAACAAGTAAAGGAATAAACAAAGGAATAATAAACAAGAATATAAATATATATATAATTTATTTATAGATAAAGATAGTTAGATTTATGAATTAATTTTAAATATATCAAACATCAGTACATAAAACACACACACACACACACACACATATATATATATATATATATATACACACACACGCATACATATTTGGCTTATTTATTTAATTATTTGTATTCATTTATTTCAGCAATAATGTAATATGTATGTATGTATGTATGTAATATATTATAATGTTTATTACACATTAAATTTTAAATTATTTAAGTATTTAACTTTTTAATAATTTCTGCATTCATTAATATAAAGTATGAACAATTTTCTTTCTTTTAAATTAATAAATGTGTTAATAAATAATTAAGTAAATAAATTAATGTAGGAATGAATAAAAAAATATATGAATATATGTATGTATGTATGTATGTATGTATGTATGTAAATGAATAAATAAATATGTTAAATGATTAAGTAAATAAATTGATTTAGAAATGAAAAATATACAAATACATGAATACATGAATGAATGAATAAATAAATAAATAGATTAATGTGTAAATAAATGTCTGTGTGTGTCCATGTGTGCAGAAATAAGTTAATACTTAATTAAGTAATAACCTGATTACTTAATTGATGGATTTATTCATTTATTTATCGTGACAATTAAGCATTAAATTACAAAATTATTTTTATCAATTTATTCAAACGTTGTTTTATTTAATTGTATATTTATTAGTTAGTAAATTATTTACTATCCAGTCATTTATTTAAGCATTTAATTATATATTTATGCATTTATACGTATTTTTAGGTTCACCTCTTCAACACCCTCCGCACAGAAATAAGGTACAGAAAGTCTCACTTCTCACAACCTCATTAGCACCTGTCAGTCACACCCCCAGGTAATATTCACATCAGGATCAGCTTGACTGGTTTCTGTAAGTTTTTACACACAAGCAATTTGACTTTTCTTATTGCTCTCAATGTACTTGGAAGCTAAGACATTTGAACAAATAAAGATGGGGACCGTTATGTACACAAGTATGTAAAAAAATATATATATGTCCATACACATTTGGCCATTTTTCTGTCTGTGATGAAACACTGCCACCCCAGTGTCTAAGCTAGAACATATAGATGATAATATAAGTAAATCAACATGGGAGCAATTAGCATTACTGTAATTTTTCTTTCATCACAGCTCCACCGAGGTCCTCAGAACACATTGTCTGTGGTTCATCGTAGGTTTGTATTTAATGAGACAGTCAATCTACAGTTTTAATAAGGTCACATTTAAGGTTATGTAGAGTCGATTCCCACACAGGCTGGTGATGGACAGAAGAAACTTTATTTCCCCCCAGCATAATAAATGTAAAAATACCACACGTGACACATTAAATTGGCCTATGCTAAAGGGAGTTCCTCTACGCGCAACAAAAGGATGAATGAGTGATGACTTCTCGTCGGCCAATTAAAGAGCGGGGACTGTCAGCTTGCCTTTCATCTGCCATATTTACCACTTAATCCACTGAGGGCACTTTGAGAGGCTATTAGGAGCTCAGTGCTGTCATGTACTTTTCTTGTCAGAGTGAAAGTTGCAATTACTAATCCAATTTAGCAGCAGAGGAGTCATGTACTGTATGTATGTTAATCTGGTTGCTGCAGCTGTTTGATCCCTTGCTCCCCTCGCCTATGAAAGGGCTACTTGGCTCACATCACAAACAACACATTTCCTCATTTACGCCCGGTGCTATCACCATGAGTTTATCTGCTGAGAGGTATTTTTGTTGTTGTTGTCTTGCCTCTGAGATTCCTGCCGTCAACCCGACACAACGGAGGTGAAAAGAAATGTGTTGTGCGGCTCAAAGAAAAATGACATTTGAAGAACTTGACAGCAACTGACAGCAACTTGTCTTTCCAGTAACAACAGCCTTCTTACTTCAGGTAATCCTCCAGCCTCACTTTTTCTTGGAATTGTGTTTTATCGCAGAAGCAGTCAAAAGCCAGTGCCTCTCAGAAAGACTGCGCACACCTGCATTTGTTTATTTCATATTGACTTTTCTGCTGCTTGTGGTCTCTCAATCAAAACAATAACAAAAGAGAGCGATGCCTTCATTGCAGTCAGTTTCTCTCTGTTAGGGTTTCTTCAGTGTTTATCCTGGGGAGGTTTTCTTTTTTTCTCTTTTCTAACAAGAGCCAGATTATCGACAGAGGTCTCCTCCTGTCCACAGGCAACAGTCCACAGTTGGTCCCAGTGATTTGAACTGGTAAAAACACTGAAGTGGTTTCATGTTAGTAATCAGTGTTTCTTCAGTGCTGCTCAGCTTGTCAAGGAGGGGCTACTAGTCCAGCTCCTGCTTATGTGTGGTCACCTTTATTCTACCATAACCTAAGATCTAGGGGCCGAATTCACAAAGCTTCCTAGTACTAAGAGTTACTCCTAGTGAAGAAATTCTAAGAAAAGTCATAGAATTGTGACGTTTTCTTAGAGTTTCCCCTTAAAGTTAAGACTAGGTCCCTGTAAAGATAAAAGTTATTCACAAAGTGTCTTAACAGGGAGCAGGGGGGAAGACTTCAAAGCAATTTAAGAGTTTCTTAAGCAGAGGAAAAAATGGTGGAAACTCAAAAAGGTCAGAGAAGTATTCTCCAAATGTTGGATGACACAGAGTAAATGAAATGCTACAGATTAGATCATGCAGTGATAATATTTGTGGCTGATGTCATTAGGGATACGCGCACATTTCCCACCTAACGCTCTAACTCTGGAAATAAATTGATCACGATAATACGATGTTTGGAAAACTGGAAAAATGCAACAGTGCAGCGATGATGACTTGAGTCTGTAGCCCCTTTTACACTGCCAGATTTTCCGCGAATGTTGGGCCATTTTGCCGGCAAGCTGCGAGCGTTTAGACACACAGAGCCGGATTGGCGACTTGATCCGAGGTGAACAATTTTCCGCCTCGTAGGGTAGTGATATTGGCGGAACCTTTTTGGTTTAAAAAGAACGAGGCCCCGTTCCGCCATGGGAGGAGGGGCTGTTGAAGACTTGTGGGAGGAGCTGTTGATGACGCCGCACGTGCGACCCACTGGCGGTGGATTAACAGGAAACAGCTGATAGCAGGAATTAGCGAGCAGCTAGTAGCAAGAGGGAAACACAAACCTGACAGACACTGTAAAGATGAGCAACTGGGGAGACAAGGAATTGCGCGCCCTCCTTGCCCTCACAAGCGAAGAGGTCATTAATCGTCATATGACGGGAGTGGTGAGGAACGGGCCGAATTACAAGAGAATCGCCGAAGGACTGACCAGCCGTGGCTTCCCTCCCGCGTCACTGCTTATGTCACACGCTGAGCTACACGTTTTGTTACTTGCTCACACCCCCCATTGCCCCGAAAAAGGCACATTTTGTATAAACAAAAGTAGGTAGGCGGCATTTTGCCACACTTCCCGATTTTGTTGTTATCCTGCCAATGCTGAACGAAGACTGATTGGGCTTTCCTGCAAATTTGCACAATTCCTATCTAAAAAGGGCTTGTCTCAACCTTCCATCAGCAGAGTGATCACACTAACAATAACCAACAACACTTTCACAGTCAGCAGTTCATTTCATTTGCAATGGGTGTCCACACCTAGGGTGTGTCTGTGACAAGCAATCACGTCTGTTAAAACAAAGCATCACACCTAGCACTGGATCAACCACACCCCCCACTAAGGTACAAATTTTTTTCCCTTTCTCGCTCAGAGTTGCTCAGAGAACTTTCCTAAATCGCTCCTAAGATAGGAGCGATTTAGGTAGCTTAGGAGTGATTTAGGTCAGTTCTCAGAGCAACTCTGAGCAAGGAAGGGAAAGAAATATTTACTGGAGTGAGAAGGTGTGGTCGACCCTGTTGCTAGGTATGATGCAGTCTTTTAACAGATGTGATTGGTTGTCACAGACATGCCCTTTTGTGATCCTGTAAGGTGAGGACACCCAGTGGAAATGAAATGAACTGAATGTGAAAGTGTTGTCACCGTTAGCGATCACTCTGCTGATGGAAGGTTGAGACAAACTCAAGTCATCACTGCTGCACTGTTGCATTTCTCCAGTTTTCCAAATATCTTCTGCCGTTATAGCGTTAATTGGGAAATGCGTGCATATCCCCAATGAGATCAACTACAAATATTATCCCAGCATGATCTAATCTGTAGCATTTCATTCACTCACTGTCGTCCAGTGTTTGGAGAATATTTCTCTGACTTCTTCATCTTTCTATTATTTTCTCCTCTGCTTAAGAAACTCTTAACCCTCTTAAAAGCCCTCCTCCCTGCTGCTAACAGTTTTTCACCCTTGGAGCTCTTTTAAGGTCTGAGATGCTCTGTGAATACCTCTTATCTTTAGAAGGACCAAGTCTTAACTTCAAGGGGAAATTCTAAGAAAACCTCCCAATTCTGTCACTAGGAGCAACTCTTAGTACAGGGAAGCTTTTTGAATACAGCCCAGATGTTCAGGAGGTTCTTACCAGGAGTTAAATTAATTGCAGAGGTCTCCTCCTCTCCAGAGCAAACGGACCTGGTGATTTAAACCAGTAAAAACACTGAATAAAACAATTTCACTTTAAAAATCAGTGTCTCTCTTCGATGCTTTTAGGCTCATTGCAGATGGTCGGCTAGCCCAGCACCTGCTAATGTGTGCTAAGATTCACAAACATTCTGACAACACTCCGAGAGCTCCTAACTTAGCCTAAACTTGTTTTCTAAGGAGTCCTGGCTTAGGAGTGATTTAGGAAAGTTCTCAGAGCATTTCTGAGCAAGGAAGGGACAGAAACTTTTACCTTAATGAGGAGGTGTGGTTGACCCCATTGCTAGGTATGATGCATTCTTCTAGCAGATGTGATTGGTTGTCAGAGACACGCCCTTTTCTGTAGGGTCCTTCACATACTCTTTTCAGAAACCTTAAATATTATAAACAGTAATTTATTTATTTATTTTTTTATTATAAAAAGTAGAGTGTCCCTGATGCCAGGTCAGTGTCACTCTAGTGAAAAGATTTTATATGCATGTGACAATGTCAGTCAGATTCTCGCATTAATTCTGTATCCTCATACATTGACTTTCCCTGTCATTGTCGAGCCAGCCACTCCCTCCTGCCCTGCAGTCACCACTTTCCCGCCCACTTACTCCTCTGCTTCCCATTTCCCTAATCAGTCCAGCAATATATTTACCAGCCTATCTCTGCTTGTTCCCTGCCAGATTGTCCGTTTGCATCTAACCTTAGTGGCCCACCCTTTGTCTTCCGCCTGCTTGACACAGAATAATGATTTCTTTCCACCCTGGCCTTCTTTTTAATCTCAGTAAAAAACATCTTTTATCTCATGCTGTGTTCCAGTCAAAGTCAGAGGTCAGATTTCCCCAGTAAGATTTCCAATGTCCACTTCAAGTATTGTGCAAAACATGACTAAAACACATGGCCAAACATGACAAAATGGCTTATTGTATATGTTAACAAAATGGAGGACGAAAGACACAAAATAAACAGACTCCATTATACATTTTATTTTAAGGCATTTTTATCCTTCTTTATCTAAATATTACATTCACGAGCTAAATACAAATACTGTAATCTTCAAATACATCTTACCCCCCTTCTCTCTTGAAACATGAAGTGTTTTACCTACCTTGTAAGTTTATTTTGAAAAAGACGGTATGCATGTAACAAGCAGAAATTGACAGGCCCTTCCTAAAACAGACACAGGAGGGTACCTACAGTAGCATGTCATATTTACACATGTAGGTCCACTGACAAAGCAGCGATAATTGACAAGCTGCCCAGCAAGCAGTAGTCGTGATTTAAACGTATTGGTAGCCTGAGTGTCAGACTGAAGCTTTCAGAACCTTCAGTCTGACATCGCCTCCATTGAAGGCGATTTACAAGGGGGAGGGAATTTGATTTGAACAATCAGTAGAGATCAACGACTCACCCAGAAACTGACGTCATTAGTATCCATGCCTCAGGGGTGCCGAAAACAAGCGAGCATTGCCCGTTTAAAATGTCTCCGTCATCGTGCACGCCCAGCTGCATCGCTGTTAAATCCAGTTTAGCAGCTTCCTTAACTTGGTCCTCCATTAACGCGAGTAGTGGCGAAATACCTTGATAGCATCGTTAATGTGGTCTGTAGGATCTGTAGCGGTCGCCATTGTTGCTATCCTCACCAGTTACCCACTGGCGCACAGCTTGACATCAGCATGGCGCTGATTGGCTAATCGCTAGACCCGCCCCCACCCCCAGCGTTCATTGGTCCGTCCATCATTTGGACGAGATAAATCGCAAATTCAGACCAGAGATGCAAGCCTACTCAGTTGAGTGGGCGGGGTCTATGGTCTGGAACCAGGCTAACGTATTGGCTATATTTAGCTCCGATTTAGTCTAGCTACACGTAACCCAAATCTAGCCGATTTAATTTTGAAATTGATTAAATGTTATTTTCGCCATTGCAGATGGCGTGCGGTATGATATTCAATCACGTATGGAGAGTCAACAGTAATTAAAATATGTTCATCTCCATTTTGTGGACATGGTCTCTACATAATTGATGACGTCTGCACTTTGGCTATGGTTAGACGTCTACCAAATTTTCACTGACAGCCCAAATTCAGCCGTGATTTAGCCTAGACATCAGGTCTTCATGTAGACGGCTATTAGACGTTTTTTAAACCAAAAAATGCTTGCTGGGTGGGATTAGGACGTGTTGTCCATCCCCTCTAAGCCTGAGCTGTCTCACGACATCCCCGCAGCTGTCAACACGTATCGTATGTCAGTCTCCATCCTCACAATATTTCGAATCTCTTTTTGCCGTTTCATCACTACAAGTAATGCAACTTCAGCAAACATCTCACTATCACCTTCCTCATTCATATGTTAAGAAACCTCAAATTATATTCAGCCATAAAATAAGCCTTAAAAGCTGGAAATCAGAACTGTAGCACAGACACTATCTCGTCTAGTCACGTTGGTGCCACCTGGTACAATTTCAAGACATTACAGGCTGTCACATTGCAAGTAGTTGCAAGGTTCAACTCGTCTCGTCACAAGTCTTTGGTTTGAACTCGGCATAACTGATTGCAGATACAGGTAGTGGGTGTAGTTCGGCAGAAAGAAAATAGTTCCTACATAAAGCTGCCCACAAAAAGGTCTGTGGATTATCTTGAGAAACCAGGTCATGATTTCTGGAAAGAGGCATTGCTGTTGAGTTTTTCAAATAATTATTTCGGAGGCTTTGAGGACCACAAGCCAAGTGCCATTGAATTCCATTATATTAGAGAGAAGGCAGACATCTCTATGGCTGATGGCGCCAACACTCAGCAGCTTACACCAAAAGGATCTAGATTGATAAGTAATACGACAGGTAGGAGATACAAATGTATTTTTGATTTTTGATGAACTGTCCCTTTAAGTTCTGATGGTGTGACCCACTAATTTGAAACTGGTACTCTAAGAAATCAGGATGGACTTTTCAAGCAATCTTAATAATGGATTTATGAAAAGCAAGTGCAACCCGATACATAAGATTTAAAATTCAGTTTGAAACAGGGAGGGCAAGAAATTTCTCTGATTGTAATAAAGTCTTGAACATATTCAGGCTCCAAGAAGCTGCATCCTGCTACAAGATCATATTAAACACCTCTTGTGCCGTCTCTCTTTTTCTTTCTCAGATATATTATCGCTCTATCACCATCTCTCTTTCCTCGTCACACTCTTAATGGTGTGAAAATTCAAGAATGCCAAAAGCCCAGCAAGAATAGGATTAAAACAAAAAACTCATCTGCAGGTAGAACACGCTCTAGTTTCGTCATTTATTTTCGCAGCTCGAGGACCTTGTTTACCGCTCTTTCCTTTGAAAGAGGTAAACACTTGATGAAGATGAGAATAACTAAGATGGTGAAGTACACACACTTCAGATTCCAAATGCAAGCGGACACAAAGAGACATCATCAAAGGGACCTCGAAAACAAGCACATTATCCATCGCTGTATCCTCTTCAGACTGATCAAAACACCGCCTGACCCATTGTTTGAATTCCAAACTGCCTGAAACTTTGAATGCAACACAGAAAACCGCATTACATTAAAACAACAGGAGAGGCCGTGAGGGGCAGCGATTCTACAGGTACCCGTAAAGACATAAAGTATGATCCAGGAAGGCCAGTTTGAGCCGCAGATTCATGAGTTGTAAGATACCACAACACCGCACGGGGATTTGATACACTCCAAGGAAGGATTTTACAACTTTAGAAAGTTTTAAATCATCTTATCCAGGGGGAAGCAGGGGAGACAGGACGTAGCGTGGGTTGTTAACATAAACCGAGAGAGCTAGCATGGCTAACAGGCTTACAACAGCAGTCCGCAAAGTTGTTAATTTTTACAGCTTCTTATCAAAAGCTTTACTGTCACTGCACTCCCTCCAACCGAGCAGCATCCCTTCATCTCTGCTGCTAATATTATTTCACTCTGCCCTTCTATAAACAAAGATAAAAACAGTCAATCTTTCCTGGATGAGATGTCGGCCCCACCCTCCCCTGCTCTAAGCGGCTGGACATCGGAGAACCTTGCAATTTCAACATTCAATCTGATGGACTCTGCACAAAGAGAGGAGGTGGAGTTTTTTGCGGTTTGCAGTTATACTGTCATCTGCTCTAACACTGTCTGTGCCTCTGAGATCACTGATATCAGTGTGTCATTATCACATCACTCCAGCAAACATCTACAAAGAGTTTTTTTTCTAAATGTTTCATTTTTTATTGACATCAAATCCGGTCAAAGCTCAGTCAACTGGAAATATACTAGTATTTATATGTGTGAAATAAGCCAGTGAGTCATACTTATGGTTTAAAATTTCTAATCATCTGAGGTTGGAAGCAAGCCAGCTATGAATCCACTATTAAACCAAAATGCTGGGTTATTTTATCTACCTGCGGGGTTGAGCCTGTTGGGTTATTTTAACAGTGCTGGGGAGTTTTTGTGCTGCCAAGCCGCTGGGTTAATGTCTGGGTCATTTTCACTGACAGTTGAAACAATACAGATAAAACTGTCCTCCTCCTCTCCTCCACTACCACGTAACCACCTGGCACCCACTCAGCAGCTGGGTCACTTTAACTGGGCTGCTGGCTTATCTGTGGCAAAAAACTGATTTGTCAACAAGCTGTCTGTATGGCTCCTCTCATACAGCAGTCCTCCACCACTGACAGGGCAAGTTTCTTTAATTGTATCTAGTTTTGCAGCTACCAAGCAAGCGCCAACGTACTCGTACTCGTATTCGTCGTCCTCCGCTTATCCGGGTCCGGGTCGTGGGCGCAGCAGCCTCAGCAAAGAAGCCCAGACAGTCCTCTCCCCAGCCACTTCCGTCAGCTCTTCCGACGGAACCCCGAGGCGTTCCCAGGCCAGATTTTGTGATTTACATGCCAAAATGATCACAATTCAACTGGGAAAGACAAGTTCATTTTACAGGCTATGCATCATTAGCCCCTGGAGGTCTGCTCACAGTTCCGTATATTCGGACACTGTGAGCTTGGACCTCCCGTATTATGATGATTATTATTACTACGATTAGATCATTCTGATTAATGACTGACATTAAGACGTGTTTCTGATAAATATTTTAATGTGCACAATAATAACCTTTCATATTGTAATCATATTTTTATGTGTTATCTTTTGCATATGTGTTGCTGCTCCGTGTGTGTCTGAGCAGAGTGCACGCACGTTGTGCACCCGCCTAGAGATGCACATTAATAACTTGTTTAACAGCGAAATACTGCGCCGTTGACTTCAGACCAGGTTTTTGTTGATCAATGGCGCATTTGCTTTTTACGCCATCTAACTAGCAACGCGCCATGACTGCGCCTGACCACTCCTCATTTTTAGACCAACACACCCAGAGAAGCACAAGTTCATTTGCTAGTTAGAAGACGAGGGCGCGGGGCGTGAAAATGACAACTGCGCCTGCATCTAAATAGCAATGACACTTGCGACATGGATTATGTGCCCTCCGCCGTCCGCTTTAGACTAAATAGGGCCCTCAGTGTTTATCCAACACGCTCAATACATGGACACGCAATGACAAATTGTCATTAACTTATTAAATTATAAAAAACAATGAAAATATGGACTTACCCATGTTTAAAATGACCTGTTGAAGTGAAAAAACGAGTACTGACAGGAACAGACGAGTGGAGTCAATATTTAACCGGTGCGGAGAGCGCAGGAGAAATGGGCTGCCTGTGTGGACAGTCAAGCGCCTGCGAGTACACTCGCAGGACTTCCGCGGCACTAACGCGCTCGGTGTGTCCTTAGCGTTAATTATAACAGCCAACTTATTGAAAAATGGTCAGTTTTAAATCGGGCTCGGGCCCATAATTACAGTTAATTGGATGGGCCGGGCCGGTCCCGGACATAAAGTGCACAGGCTCGGGGCGGGACGGGCTGAATTTTTTGGGCCCGATCTAAGCTCTACCATAGACCCCCAAAAATGCGAAACTTTACAGCACAAACAGCCTGGAACTAAAAGACAGTTTTGGTCTCTGTAGCTAATTTCTTCATCTTGTGGCCCTCGTTGCAGCAGTGTGTCCCACACTGTTAGCCCTTATTGGTGCTAGTTGGCTTTTTCGCACCAATTCAGTGTGTTGAATTGGTGTTGGCAACTGCGGAGCCCATCAGTGAGTGAAATCAGTCTGACTGGCAGTCAAGCTCAGCGCAGGAGAAGAGAAACAGAGGTGATGAAAGTGAACAAAGAGCAAATGTCAAGAGGAAGTGAAGTCTAAAAACTTGTTGAATAAGGGGCCGTGCACATGCCGCGTGTTCAACCGCCTGGAAAACGTGAGGTTGGGTGCTACTCTTGTGCCTATTCTGTGCCATCTTTCAAGAGTGCAAAAAATGCAGCATGTGTACGGCCACATAGGTAAGATTATTTTTCTTTAGCCACTGAGCTCTTTAGCAAAAACGTTTTGTGATGGTTTGTGGTATTGTTCACTGGTGCCGGCAAATATCCTCCTTCTTTTAGCATTGGATTACATTGCTCATGCGCTACCTGGCTAATTAGCGCCAATAAAGTCTTCCGGTTTCTCTTTTTGGATGGCAATAACAGGCGACTTACGTCTGCTGGTGTGGAGAGTTATTTCCTCTCATGCAAACGCAGAACATACGTGTTGGTTGGTCGACAGTTGAAGTCATTGTGGAGGGTTGATGTGCAACTGTTTGGCGTAGACACAGGTAACGTGAGGCGACGCAGCAGGTGGCCTTCCTCACCGCACCACAGGCTAGCTTGTAGCTGCCGTAATACCTAGCTACCTATAACGACCCTTAGTGTTACTGGCCAGCTTATCAAATTTCTACTGCATACAGATCCTCACCTATTTGTGTGAGAAATAAGTGTACTTCAAACAATTCATTTTAAAGCTAAGCTCCCTAAAGCGCAACATTACCTTTGTAGTGTACCAGATATTGACAACCCAGTATGAAAACGGTGAGCCTATTTTTGACAACCAAAAAATAAATAAATCATCATTTAAATTATATTTACTGAATTACCGTTGTTTTAAAATGTATTATCTTGGTTTCACATGTATGAGATGTCCCAAAGTTATCACATTAAAAATGCAGCCTAACTAAATTATTTAAGCAGCACGTGGTTATTGTAGGATTTGCAGGTATGGACTCTACAGTGCTGCCGTAGCTCCATCCATCATCCCAGTCAATATGAACCAGTGTTTGGATTGAATGATCAGCCCATCTTGCTGGGTTAGAGGAACTCAGCATGTGTTCTTTTTGTCCTATATTTACTCAGCCGCGCGGTTGAAAACTACCCAAATTGGGTTGTTTTCAACACTGCACTTTTTAGTTAGTAAAGTGATGTCTTTGTGCAGGAGGCAACACTTGCCAAAACACAAAAAAATTGTGATTGTAGAGTCAGTCCCCTGCTGAATAAGCCCTGCCGTGGCAAGGCATTCACTGTTTCATGTGCTTAAAACCTTGCTGTCACTCTTGCAGTCCTATGCGTACCAGTATCAAGGATTCAATACTCTGTTGGCATAATAGTAGGAATGTCATTTTTTATATTGATATGGAGATTGCCTCTCTACTCAATGTATTTGAAAAAATCACATGTGAGATGTACTGGCTCTTGAGAATGAAAAGACTGACTGTAGTGGTTTCAGCTGGATAGTTTCAATCATGGTAAATGGATTTTCTAAATGCCAAAGTAACTGCTTTATAGATTTGCCTTCCCAGAGAGGAGAGCAAACTCATTTAGATGGAATATTGCTGACTGCCAAGACACCTCCATGCATTCGCAAACCAAACCAGGAGGGAATGTGGATTTCACTGTGTCCCTTTATGATACGTATACCACCTAATCCAATCCCTGACAGATCATTTCACCAGCCACACTGATGCATCTCAATTACCATGAGTGTCACTGTTTACTTGGATGACCTGGATTGCTGACGGTCTCTCATGTTTTCTTTGATTCGGTTTCTCCACTACATCCTCTCCTTTTTGCTGTCAGTTATATTCTTAAGTGTGGTAAAGCTAAATGGGCATTAGCTCTGCACATTGCTGTATAATTACGTCTTACTCTTAAGTAGGGCTAATTTTAGGCAGCAGGAGGTGCAATAAAGAGAGGGAGAAAGTCTTTGTAATTGAATTCAGACATCCAATTTACTTATAAAGGTCTGTCACACTGATGTCCAATGCACTAATGTAATTTAAAAGTAGTTCCACAAACACTTAAAGCCCACTTAAGAGTTTATTCTGGAGGTTTTTACATCATTTAAACTTCTTCGTTGATTTACTCAGTTGTAATGACAATGGCCGGGTGTGATTCGGCGACAGCTGAGCCATCTGAGCCCCTTTCATGTCAGCCGAGGAAACCCCATCTGCTGATAAGGGAAGTGAGATAGCTGAATTTGAGTTACAATTTTTAAGTGAAGTTTTAATGATGCACTAGCTGTAGTATTTTTTAAGGAGTACTTACAGATTTTGGGAAATATGTTTGTTCGCTTTCTTGCCAAAAGTCAAATGAGAAAATCAATACTACTCTTATGTCTGTACTGAAAATATGAAGCTACAGCCAACAGCAGGTTAGCTTAGCTTAGCATAAAGACTGCAGGGAGTCACTGAGCCTCATGAAGGCTACAAATTCTAATCGCAAGTGCTTTAGTGGACTCTTATTTACCTTAGATGTGAATAATAAACCTAGAAACATATTTTTCTTTTGCAGAAAGACTCAATGGCAGATTGCATTTAGTTATAGGAGCAAGTGAAACAGCTTTTAAATGAGTCCCTAGTGCACATTCTCTACAGTGACACTGAGCGTTCTGATAGGGTGACATCATTTGTCTATGTCTTTCAAAGCTAATGTTGAATAATAAATCTGTTGATGATGTGACAGTGCTGCGGTCAAGGTTTGATTAGATTTGCATGCAGAGGTAATTTGTTTACGTTCAGGAAAGGACAGCCCTCTCGCCAGAAGAAAACGTTGGTATTATATGTGTCTGTAAACCACAGATATGTAACATTTGTATGTTTCATATGTATAATGCCAACACGTCTTAAGTGAGGTGGGTGAGATTACATGTGTATGAGCGGAGTTTGTCATCAGGAGGTGGAGAGGATGGTGGATGATGTGAAACCATAGGTAAGAAGTCTGCCAAGCAACGGATCACTGCAGACAGCTGTTCGACACCAGCAGATAACAAAACCAGGTGTATTTTAACGAGACTTCAAGCCATTTCCAGATGCAATTGTGGTACCAAAACCAAGTGCTTTTTAGCAAGACTCCTGGATGTTTCTAGACACAACTGTGGCACCAGAACTGGGTGTTTTATAGCAAGATAGCTGCAGCATTTCCAGCCGTGACTGCAGCACCAAAACCGGGTGTCTTTTAGCAAGACATTGAAGCATTTACAGACAAAAAGTTGCACTAGAATATGTTGTATTTGAGCCAGCTGTCAGGGCATTTTCAGCGATGGTTGTGGCACCAAAAACAGAGTGTATTTTAGTGAGACATTGGGAAATTTTCAGTAGCAGCTGTGGCACCAAACTCGGGTGTTTTTCTAGTGAGACATTGGGGAATTTTCAGTAGTGGTTGACCTGCTAACACTGGGTGAATTTTAGTGAGACATTGGGGCATTTCAAGCACAATGTGTTGCACCAAAACCGGGTGTTTTTTAACAAGGCATTGGGGCATTTGCCAACGTGACTGTTGCACTGAAACTGAGTGTTTTTACACAGAAATGGGGGCATACCAAAACAAGGAGTTTTTAAGGGAGACATTGGCGCATTTACAGATGTGACTGTGGCACTGACACTGGGTGTTTGTAGTCAGAAATGAGGGCATTTCCAGTGGTGGTTGATACACTAAAACTGGGTGCTTTTTAGCAAAACACTGGGGCATTTCCGGCAGTGGTTGTGGCACCAAAACTGGGTGTTTTTTAGTGAGACATTGGCCATCCACAAACGTGACTGTGGCATTGTTTTTGTGTGAGAAATTGGGGCATTTCCGGACACAATCTAGCAGCCACACTGGATGTTACTAGCAAGATATCATGGCATATCCAACTGCGATTGTGGCACCAAAAACAAGTGTTTGTTATCTAAACATCGAGGCATTCTCAGCTGTGACTGTGGCTATGAAACCGGGTATTCTAAGCCAAATTATTTTTTCCCTGACCAAGTGGTTTTTCTGTCCAACATAAGCACATTAACCACATCTTTGTTGAAACATAGAGAATTATATACACATGAAACAAACAAATGTTACGTATCTGTGGTTTGCAGACACATACAATGCACACATTTATTCTGGCAACTGGATTTAGAAAGGGTCATGGTTAAATGGCTGCTTCGTTAAGGTTAGGGGCAATAATAAACATGTGATTAAGGTCAGAAAACGTCCGTGATCATGCTTAGAAAAAGAAGCTATGTTGACTGTTGGTTAAAAATGCAAAATGGCAGTCTTCCACGTTACAGTCTGATGTTTGTTGATCCATCCATCCGCCCCGACCTCCTCTACATCACCTCATGTCTTTGTTGGCACCCTTCATATTTAATCCAACTGCTGAACATAAACGTATTATTTTTAGGCACTTGCTCAAACAGCAGACGTCATCGTTCTTCTTGGGAGAGCTGTCTAAAAACAGCAAAACAAATAGACCAACACAGTGTGACGCCCCTCCCACTGTCTTTGAGAACGTTTCAGCCAGTCTCATCAGGCAGTTGGCTGACATGGGAGGGTCGTTACCTTGATTAGGCTCACCTGGGTCTCTCCACCTTTGGTTTCGGTTTGCACCTTCAGCACCTCCACAGAACACCTGACACTCACCCATGCATGGCTTTCATGACTGACTTTGCTGATCTACACACTCCATTAATTATTAAGTTAATTTTAGTTTAATAAATTCAGCTTGTTTTAAGTAAATCTTTTGTGTGGACTCCCTCCTTGTCACATACTCTGAGCCAGTTTGTGACAAATGGGGGCTCGTCCGGGAGTTTGGTAAGGCTAAATCTTGCTTTAGTGTTATACATTAGGCTTGATTTGTTATATGATCAGTCTGGTTTGTAGTTTGTGAATGCTAAATTGAGTTTAAGCACTTTTGAGTAGTACAGTTTAAAGTGTTTTGGTATTAGCATTGTGACTGAGACTTTTGGGTATCACACAAGGATTTTTGTTTGTTTAGTTCTTTGTGTGGTTCATTTTTGTGGATGTTGGAAGGGAGCAGCGTTTGTTTCCCCCTTTCTTTGACTGCAAACCCATGTGTTTGGAAAATTGAAAAACAAAAGTACTGGTGCATGCAACTGGTAAATACAGCCACATTAGTTTGAAGAGCCACACACTCCTCTGTAGGCTGAAGTGGTTGATCTCAACAGGAGATCAACCAGTTTGTTGTTTTCACTTAGTGTGGCGGAGAATGTGGTTGAAGACGTTGTCTTGGGAGCATTTCCCTGGTTTCCTGAGGGTCGCAAGTTTCTGGTTGCCTTTTGGGTTCTGGTGGAACCAGTGCATAAGTACCCACCACCAGTATCTGTCCGAAGACTAGGTTTGAGATTAATTAGCTAGTAAGTGTGACCAGTTAGATCGAGCTGGGGAGCCTGAGCTCTGTGGTTATTTGATTTCACCATTGCACATGTTCCTGTACACTCTTGTTTTTGTGGGTTTGTAATCTTAAATTGTGGCCAGTTTTGCTGAATAAATGTCCTGTCTGGTCTTGATGGTAAGTTGCACTATCAACTGTTTGAGCCTGGCATGCTTCAAGATGGCTAGGCATGTGGTAGAATTTGATTTGGTTGGAAAGAAACAGTGGCAGTGAGTAAATCGTTGACTAAATTTGCTATTCATATCTGCAAGTTGGTAGCTTGGCCTGCTCATTTTGGTGATAAGTGCTACAGCGCATGCTTTGTTTGGTTTTGGGTGCCAACTTTGTTGTAGCTTGGTTTTCTTTGTGTGCATCTTGGGATGACTCGGTTGGCTAGTGAGCCTTTTGTTTAGAGGAACCTTTGGGTATGCTACTTTGGTTTAGCACTTATGTAATCCCAGTTCAGTGTGCTTTGAGTAGCTGTAATTCTGAAAATAAGCAGAGCGTCGTGACCTGTGCTTTGTGTGGTTGCAGGCCACCTTGTAAGAATGTGATGAGCTTTGGTGCTCATTCTGAGAGCAACATTTTGATGTGTACTTTGCGTTGGGGGGTTTAGCCATCTCCTGCTGATTCTACCTCACTGCTTTGTACCCACGTTACTGAATTCCTGCAAGATACAAATCTGCATCCTGAGGTGGGTATCGTTCCAAATCGAGTCCTACACGTTTTCTACAAGTCTTTGTAACTAGCCATTGGTTCTGTTGTGACCCTTTTCCCATGCAATAGCTTCTGATGCCAGTAAATTTCTCATTCTTAAATTGCTCCTCTGGATCCAAGGTTGCTGGGTGAGGGATTTGATCTGGTAAGATAGCTGGTGGTGGGTGGAGAGTTAGGTCACTGTTAATATGGAAGTAAGTTTGTGATGGCTAGTCCAGCGTAAAGGGGAACACTTGGTAAACTACAAGGAAAAAGTGGAAATGTTATTTCTAATGTCATTCTTTCAAACTTTGTATGTTTTGTGTTCCAGATGTCAAGGTGGAACCTTGATCTTAAGAGGGTGGGGTGTGACGCCCCTCCCACTGCCTTTGAGAATGTTTCAGCCAGTCTCATCAGGCAGTTGGCTGACATGGGAGGGTCGTTACCTTGATTAGGCTCACCTGGGCCTCCAAGCTATAAAAGCTGCCTAATCTGTTCACTTGGTAATTAACAAAAACTGCTAAATTAACCAAATGGCACCAAATTGAGAGCTACAGTTGCAGATACTTTGTTGTGTTTGTTTCAGGTAGCAGAACTGTTGAACAGAATAAGCACAGATGCTATATGACTCTCACTATGGAAACACTGAGCCATTTGATGTTGACTGGAATAGCTGCTGTTCAGGTGTTAGAAACAGTCATTAACAGAAACAGGGTTTGGAAAAGCACAGAATGATAGTGATTGTATTGACTGCTGATTTATTGGTGTAGGTTCCTCTCCACTGATTGGGAACAAGCTGCCAGCAAACAGCCTGAAATAACACCCTTCTGGATGAACAGCCCCCCTCTATTAAAAATGCTACCAGAATCTGTTGGCACACTCCTGTTGGAGAAAGAGAACGATTCTCTCAGGACTGACTCGGATATTGTAGCCGGGGATACAGCCATTTCTCAAAAGGCAATTTCCTCACAATAGCGTCAGCCATTCTGATTCCTGGGGAAAGGCTAACATCATTTCATCACTTGATTAATTGTTATGGGAAGAGGTAGTGATATGACAATCTCATATTCACAGTACGGGAACAAGCAAGGCTTATTTTTAGAGCAGGCAGCTGCCAGGAGTCGCATTTAACTGAGATTCCTGAACTAGGTGGCAGAAGTCGGCTCTGTCGACTGTTTCTGATCAGAGTGAAGTTATTTTCTCATCTATTCTGGTCCAACCACCCTCGGGGGTCATGTGAACCTATGGAGAGAGGGTTGGTGGTAGCAATGCTGCTCTAATTAATTGGCAGTTAACTATATCCAGTCGTAATTACAGTTTCCAGACAATTAAGTTCAGTATGATGAATGTCAAATGAGGACTTACTGAGTTATCGAAGTAAATGAAAATTAGTTTCTTTACTTTGAATAAGATTTCTCTTCTTTTTTTTCCTCCACTGCTCCTCAGAGTGGGTGAAGTGGGCTTGTTAGGAAGTCCTTAATGGCTGAAATTGTTCTTTGCCATGAAGGCTTAGACAGTTATTCCACCAGAATTACTGTGCAGATGTGGGTTTCTTCAACATGGGAAAACCCACTTAAAATAGGCAATAGACTCTTCTCCTACTGCCAGTAGTCCAGAGCCCTGCACACGGCTCTGCAGTAGATGAGTATGCCTTTCTGTCACATTTGACGTCAGGGATGTGTCGGAAAACAGGACAGTATTTCATGGCGGCACATTATTGCATCACGCCAGCAAAGGGGCTAAAATTAGCATGTGCACCCAGGTGTTGTATTTGCTTCACTGCCGATAGAATCTGATCGGAGCTGGACTACTGCAGAGTCATTCGTCCTGGGAATAAATGCAGCTTGTAACCTTTCCCTATAAATGCACAAGCCTGATGTTAGTGGGTGTTTGCTGGGGGTTTTTTTCCCAGTGAGAAACCAGCTTTATTGTTACAGTCACAAAGACTCCAAGAGCCCGTTCACACCTGTCTTTTTAAGCTCAGACTTTCAGACTTTTCAGTTTGATCCGAACCAAAATTACAGGTGTGAAATCTCCCCTGCACCACAAAGGGAGAGGAGAAAATCAAATTCACATTTGGTCCAACTACTTGATACGAAATCAGTTTAAAAAACTCTTAAAAATATTTTTAAAAATTGCCACACTTTTCAATTTATTTCTGAGAGGTTAAGAGAAGCAACCCAATCGTCAGAAATAATGTTCACGTTCTGCCAACCATGAATACATGACATTTGTACATTATTTGTAGTGGATACATTGACTTATTGTTTCTCAGCAACAATGTGATAAAGGTGTGGTTAGGTTTAGGCACAAAAACCACTTGGTGTTGTTAGAAAAAGGTAATTTTGGCTCAAAAGACACTACAAAAGTGGGGATGGGTTGTTAAAAAAATACTCAGGTTTGGTGGCTCAAACGCTGCTAGAAAGCAGCAGGATTTGTCAATGAATAATACTCAAGCCTGGTGCCAAAACACCAGTGCTAACCCTGCAAAGGGTCACCAAAAAACAACCAGTGTTGGTATTCGTTTGTGTCAAACAATAGTCTGCAGCTTGGCAGGCATCTCACCCAGGTGTCTCATCATCCTCCATCCCCTCCACCTCCTGATTACTAAGTCAGTTCATACACTACATCACTCTGGAGACATTAATATTATATGAATGAAACATGCAAATATAATGTCTTCATGGTTTGCAGAAACATACAATGTGAACATTTTCTTCTGCCATCTGGACTGGGAGAAGATAGGGGAGTAAAGGAGAGTCTGTCTACAAACCAATCAATGACAAGTTTATGGAGACACAGCTCACAGCTGATGTGCATGAAAAAACTAACCAGATCAGATGTATACAACTGAACTAAAGCACAAACTTTGGTTTGGACTATCAGGTGTGAAAAGGCTCCGAGAGTCTAGAGCCATGCCACATGCTCCTTCAATGAAGCTGTAATGCTGATGTAACGCTCAGTGGTTCCAAACTGGTGGCTTGTGGTCCAAAAGTGGGTCGTGAGTCCATTCTGAATGGACCACAAGGGACTCGCAAACGTGTCAAGTTTATAAAAAACACACTTCATTTTTAAGTGCAGTGAATTTCAGGCACAGAGCTTTTATTTTGAAGTGCCATTTCCTGCTGTAGAGTGAATGACTTCCAGGCAGCTACAGTACTTGACAGAGACAGCAAACTAGCTTGACGACATGGCCAAACACAAGTACAGTATGATGCTGAATGTATGAAATTGTGTTGACCTTGAACTGATGACTAAGGAGAAATCTGGACCCAGTGGCTGAACCAGTTGGGAGCCATTGTGTTAGATGATAACTGTTCATCCACAGCACTGGGCAAATTGACATTTTGATGATTCTGCTTTATGAAAAGTCATAGGATCACTAACGTTACAAAGCTCATAAATGTCTGAGACATTTCACTGTATGTCAACTTGCTCGTGGTGCTACGGGAGAAGTGAGGGGAATACCAAAGACGTGAGGATTCATCCTCCAGGGACCATGATTGTACAGATTTAATGGCAATCCACTCAACAGTTGCATTGAATAGTCAGTCTGGACCAAATTGGTGGACCCAACAAGACTGAGAAAATTCTTAATGTTATGTTGTGATATGAGGCTAGATATTGTCTTAGATTTTGGATATTGTAGTATTGTAAGTGTTAATTTTTTCTGCCTTTAAAGGCTGCATTACAGTAAAGTGATGTAATTTTCTGAACTTACCAGACTTTCCTAGCTGTCTCATTGTGTAAATATTTAGTGACAGCACCACCAATTAACCCTACAATATAGTCACAATATCAATATTGAGGTATTTAGTCAAAAATAGCATTATATTTGGGGCATCAGTGGCTTAGTGGGTAGAGCAGGCATCCAATGTACAAGGCCGTTGCCACAGCGGCCCGAGTTCGAGTCCAGCCTGTGGCCCTTTGCTGCATGTCACCCCCCTCTCTCTCTCTCCCCCCTTCAAACTTACCTGTCCTGTCCATTAAAGGCAAAATGCTCCAAAAAATATCTTTGGGGGAAAAAAAAAAATATATATATGATATTTGATTTGCTCTATCTTGCCCAGTCTTCTTTGGAAAACGTGTTTAGTATAAGACAGTCGTTTTGTCAGTGAACCTTGTGAGTTGTAATGGAGCCGAATTTTGTAATATCACCTTTGTTAAATGTTGCTGTTGTCCCTGGCTTCATATGAGTAGAGGAAAAGTCTGCTAACCCCTAGGCTAATTTATACAATGCAAAATGCCATAGGCTTGTGCTAAAAACATTAGCATGTTGTATTTGTGGGGAAAATGTGTCCAGATAAAGAAAAGTGTCTGTGAATGCTGCGAGTTATAGTGATCTATTAAGCCATGTTTAATGTGTATTTTGAATCAATTAAACTTTACAGCACTTCACAGAAACCCCGCTGCCAGTTAGTGTTTTGGTGGTGTAACTGCAGAGTGACACAGACACACCACCGCACAAGTATAAATACTCACAACAGTGTAGGTGACGGCATAGGGTCTGTTACACAAGTATAAATCCTCCTTCAGGACCCAGTGGCCAACATTGCCATATCTGGAGTCACGTCATTAGTATGGCTAACAGGCCCAAACTGATGCATTATATAAAGGGCATTGAAATTATGTCAGTGTCCAGCAGAAAGCGTTCTTGAAGCAATCACTCCTGAGCATTTGCTGCCTGGCTGAATTATACCCACAAAGTATTTCAATCAACATCTGCTTAATAATTGAATGTTTTCTTAAGCCGACCCCCGTTTGTGAATAAGTAAAAAGCAATTGGCTCTGTCAGAGATCTTTATGATTATTCTTATCTGCTCCCTGGAAACTGGTAATGTAATTAAGAGTGAGACACTGATGCTAATTAACCTTGGTAGAGGTGAAGGAGCTGGGAGCTGCTGTTGTTTTAACTAGTGAACTGGTGTGTCTCAGCAGTGATTAATCATCTGAGGCCTCCGGTCTGTCAGTAAACAGGGAGAAGGACACCTTGGGGGGGTGTGAGTTGATACAGGTATGGTTCAGGGAAAAGCAGGTATGAGCTAGTGGAATTTTTTTTTTTTTTGCTTTGGGCTTGTTCTGCCCCATGGGGCGGTTTTCAACAGTGATAGCATGATGGGGTTCCAGCCTCCTCACAGAAATGTCAAGCAGAGGGCATCTGAAGAATTAATTTAAACACAAGTACAGGGTGTATCCCAAGGCGCCGCGGTGATGTAATTACATGTTTTCCCATTATTCATATGCGGACAGATATGCATGTGGCATTTCTCACAATAAGGGACTGAAACTGTGCAGACGTGCTGCAAACTGTGCAGCGGTTCCTCACTGGTGATGCTATAAATAGAACATGAATAAGCCTTCTCCCTTAGATCAGAAGCAACTCACTGCATTGTGGTTCTTGTCTGTGGTGACGCTTAACACTTTCAAAGTGCGACTCCAGCTACGTCTGACCTGTGCTGTGTGTTTCCATGTTTTTATACAGTGTATGTGATATTAATGTAATTCTAAAGCTTGAAGGAATAAAACATGCTCATTCAGTTTAAAGTTCAACTTATATCTTGCATTTCTAACAAACCTCCAAATAAAATGACAAAACATGTAATTTGCATAGACTGTATATAAAGATGGACGACGTGTCTCCACTTACCTCCACTTCACTTCACAGGAGTGAAGCTAGAATATCCTGCAGTCAACTGCTGCCATCTTGCTCTGGTGACATCATTCAGAGCCAGAGTCTGCGCAGTAGCGAACTCTGCGGTGTCAAGCTTCCCACCCACACACTCGTCCGACCAATTTCAAGCACCATTTTGTAGCTTTAAATAACTAATCAAGACCAAACTCATCAGAAAAATGAACACTTGAAAAAACAGCAGTATGATTAAAACTACCCTAAATGACGGAAGTCATCTTTGGGAAAATTTACTCACTGTGTACTTTGAGTTTTTAGTTTGGCCCATGTCTCATGCACGAACGTGGGGAGCGCAGGCTTTATGACTTGTACTGCAGCCAGCCACCAGGGGGCAATCAAGATGTTTTGGCTTCACTTTTGGGAGCTGTCACGTCGTCCAATCTGTGGTTATTTGTCATGACTGCTGCCAAAATGAAACTGTTTCCTGATCTGACTGTGATGAGGTTTGGTTGGGTTAGGGGTGGAAATCTTCAGGCACCTCATGATTCGATTCAATTACAATTCGGAGGGTAACGATTCAATAATACAACAATTATCGATGCATCAAAATGTTTGATTTCAACACGATTTATTTTTCTCTTTCCTTTAAATATAGCAGACTGTACTTTTAGTGATCCATAATTAAATAAACAAATTATTTTACTTGCATACTGCTTGGCTCTGGTCCAGGTCTCTTTCCCCTTCAACCTACCTCCACACCCTCACTTCAGAACTAGGGGGCGCCAGTGGGATTGTATTCATCTGCAAATGCTCATTCTTGTCCGTTGTGGGATATACATACAGTATAAATGGGATGTAGGGTCCAGTGTTTGCACAGCCTACTGTAATATTTCCCCTGAAATAGAATGCCATTCAACTTCTATTGAATAATATATGGTCCGCATCCTTTTTATTTTAAAAAGTTAACTGCATTGATGAATGGATGAATGAGTTTAAAAGCACCTTACAGTCTCCTGTGTGTATAAGAATAACATGACAGGGAGGCAGATCAGAGGAGCTGCGAGCAGCCTCTCTCTCTGTTAGAGACACTGGGCAGGCAAGGGAGGGGTTTTTTAAGGTAAAACAGACTGAGCAGAGTTATTTTCTCCACCACAGAGGTGTTTTTAGCCGGTTTACATGCTGATCGCTGCTCCTCTCGTTAATGTTAGTCTCTGGGTGATGGTGTAAGGAAGTATTCACAATATACTTCATGTTCTCCTTGCAAATGTCATTATTTAGACATTAGATTAAAACAAGTTTGCAACCACTGCCTTTTGTGAAGATGAATCAGTACGAGTTAACTTTAGCTCGTCTGTGCCGTACATTGTCCAGGTGCTACACTGACTATGCTGAGTCTTTTGTTCCGTCAGCATCATGTTATGAACAAACATTTACATTATTACCTCCGCCAAGGAGGTTATGTTTTCGCCGGCGTTTGTCTGTTTGTTTGTTTGTCTGCAAAATAACTCAAAAAGCTCTCAACAGATTTTGATGAAATTTTCAGGAAAGGTTGATAATGGGACAAGGAACAGATGATAAAATTTTGGTGGTGATCGGTTGAAGCGAAGTGGATAAAATAATAAAATGGCGGGAAATCCAAGCTGCTTGGCGGAGGTCTGTGCTCTCCGAGTGCTTTTCTAGTTGATGATTGACATTTGTGAATCACTGCTGAATCGTCCACATTGCAATGCATCGAAGAATGAATCCCCCCCCCCCCAGGTTAGGTTATCGCACAAAATGACAAGGTGAAGGTTTGGGAGAGCATATTTTGGGTCTAAATGGGTACTTCACTGAGTAAAGGGAAACTTTACTATCACGGTTTATAAATAAAACCTACTTTGGAATCAGTGTGGTGATGTTTAAGAGGAACTGACATTGGCTGTAGAAAAAAGTAAGTGAGTAGCCCTGTCCGGGGGCGGATCATGAAAAATAAACCCCTGGGTACAGATATGCAAAAGGCCCCACTACCTCTCCTACACAAGAAGAAGACACACACACACACACACACACACACACACACACACTATTATGATTTTGTCCCTTTTTTATTGTTGTTTTGCTTCTTTCTTTAGTGCCTATGCACCTTTTTGTAATTTTGTGTCTTGTGTTTTGGTTGTTTTGTCTGTTTTCGTAGTTATTTTTGTCCCTTTGCAGTTCCTTTGCATGTCTTGGTCTTGTGTGTTCCCTTGGAGTCATTTTGGTTCTTGGTTGGCATTTTGAGTGACATTTTGCAAATGAAGGCCAGGGGGGCCCTGACACTTCGGGCCCCCCTGGGCCTGTGCCTGGTAGGTATGTTCAGTAATCCATCCATGCCCCTGTCAAAGTCCAATGTTTTTTTGACCCATACATCCAGCCTGGGGTCTTCTCACATAAGTGTGGAGCCCAGTTGCTAGAAGGGAATGTTAGCACTGTGTATTTCTGCAAACCACGTATATGTTTGGTATCTATCATATCAGTGTTTCTGAAGTGGTTTAATTATGGGCTGACTGTAATTTGGAGGTGGAGGGAATGAGGAGACACCTGCCAAGCTTCATTTTAGCCCCTTAAAAGTGTTTTAGATTGTTTATTTTAAATGGATTTTTTGCAGCACGTCTCCAGATCTCACCAATTAAGTAAATGACTAAAATGCCATCACAGTAATTTTGAGAAAACAAAGACAGATGTGAATGATTGATTTTCCTTGACATTTGAGGCAAAGCTGTTCAAGGATGAGAGCCCTCATTTTCTCACAGTGAATGTTCCTGACAGTGTAGTAATGTGGAGGGAACATTTTGCTAACTTTGATCTGCAAAAAAACTTATGATGCATATTTCATGCCATCCCCATTATGTTTTAAATGTTTAAAATATCTGGCAATTCCCTTCGCTGCTGTTACGATTATTCACCTAGTTCTACTAACTCTCCTCATTTCTTTCTCATTAAGATGATTTAAAAACATTTTCGCAGCATGGTGGTAGCGGGGATTCTGAATTGAACATTCAGCACTCGTAACTGTGCGTCTTTATTTACCTGCACACCTCGATTGATGTTATCCCCCTGATACCTTCCCCAATCTTCCCTGTAATTCCACTCCGTGCAGATAAATAAATAGCTTCAAAAGGATTCAGGCCTGTATATTATAGTGCAAGCATGCAAACTAAATGGTGTGTTCAGACTCCTGCAGCGTGGGACCATCAGAGGCCCTGCAGCACAATCTCATTATAAACATCCCTCTGTTTATTCCCTAAACTGAGAGGGCTATTATCAAGCATGTGGCATGTTGTCATCCTCATCCACACCAGAGATGAGCTTGTTTCCTCCCGTCTGAAGTCGTCCCCCGGTCATATGCTGAGCGCCCGAGTGACAGGCCATCACTCTTCATCTCCAGCGACCCAGAGCCAGACAGGAGTTTGGAATGGGTGTCGCTCTTACCAGTTTTGTCAATCATGACAGCCCTCTATAGCGCCTTAATGCAGCACAGATGGTGTGTTGGTGCATGTCCCCGTTTGTCACCGAAATAGAAGTGTGACAGGGTCTATGCCCAAGTGAGGCGGCAGAGTTTTAGCTTGTTACAAAGTACAGAATCTTTGAAGCTAAGTGCATCTCACTCTCGCAGTATACAGTGCCCTGCAGAATAACTAGCAGAGATGAATCAGACATAATGTTGAAAACCTCCACAACAAAACATAAGCAAACATAATGAGCCACATCTGTCCTCAAATGCTATATTTTGTTAAGAATCAATTGTTCTGCTGAGCATTAAAGTCGTCCTAGTTTTTGGTGATAAATTTCCCTCCATGTGGATCGCAAACTTTTTGTGACGGCTGGATTTTTGCAATTTTACAGTAAGTACCAGTGTGTAGGATTTAGGGGGATATATTGACAGAAATGGAATATGATAATGTGTTTTCTTTGGTGTATAACCACCTGAAAATAACTGTAGTGTTTTTTTGTCACCTTGGAATGAGTTGTTTATATCTATATAGGGAGCTGGTCCTCGTCTACAGAGATTGCCATGTTTCTAAGGCTGCTCAGAACAGATAAACCAAACACTGGATCTAGATAAGGCCATTCAGGTTTTTCGTTTGGCTACTGTAGTTCACAGCCCATCCACGACAAGACCACTGTACAGTGTTTTTACCAGTTTAAATCACTGGGTCTGTTTGTTTTGGAGAGGAGGAGACCTCTGCGCATAATTTGGCTTCCCATGAAAGCTTCCTGAACGTCTGGATCAGAAATAAGCTGAGCACACATACGTATATAGTTACAACAGAAAATAGTCGAGCACACATAAGCACACAGTAGGTGGTGGGATAGTGGCCTGTCTTTGATGTGCCAAACATCATTGGAGAAACAGTGATTTGCAATGTGACACTGCTTTATTTGATATTTTTGCCAGTTTTAATCATTGGCTCTGTTTGTTTTGGAGAGGAAAAGACCTCTGCGGATAATTTGACTCCCAGTGAAAACCTGAGTCGACCAAACGTTAGTCAACCAGAAAGGTCATTAGTCAGTAAGATTTTATAAGTGTCCACGCTCAGCAGTCAGACAGGAGTCAGGTTCATTTCCAGGGCTGGTACCTGCGGTTATTCCACAGGCTAGTTAATAACATGTCGGGCAGGAAATCCAAAGTGTGGGATCATTCTGAGAAGGTGAAGGACGAACCCAAGGTGATATGTAAACTCATCTTCATTGGTCGACTACAAACATGACGTATCATCTGAAACATGGAAGTAGCTACATGCCCATTAGCCCACAGCGTCATTAACAGGCGGCTCGCTCAGTGTGTGACGTGCACTTGTAGATAAAATATAGGCCTATATTAATGAAGGTTCATTAGTACGGTTTGTATTTCTCTGTAATGTAGCACAGTGTTAACAATGTTACTGATACTATTCTTTCTCACACCTTCAACTCAAACCACCACAATATATCATTTAATCATTACATTAATATCATAAACATGCAGGAGACTAGTCGACTAATGGACCTAAATGACGACTACTGGTTGAGTAGGAAAATTCTTAGTCGGGGACAGCCCTACAATGAAAACTGGAATTCTAACCAGGAGAAGTTTCAGCCAGTTGCAACCTGCAATCCTTCTCACTCAATGCCACTAAATCCCCCAAATCTTAAATACTGTTCCTTAAAACTGTTAACTGTAGCATTATTAGTCTATGCACACCAGATAATTAGTAATATAACCAGTAAAATAAGACACCAGAGTACATCAGTATGTGATTCCTTAACACTCCATATTGACATGGTCTTCAACTGTCCTTTAAACTACAGCAGCGTAATCCAATGCCTGATTTCAGTCATGGCTTTTGGTTTTGCTGCGCCACGCCGAGATTTTCAGTCATCGCATCTGGCCATCCCTGTGAAAACAAATTTCTGGGTCCGCCACTGCCAAGATTAAAATAACAGTATTCTCTGAAGACTCTCTGCTCCATCACCAAATTGTCAGTTTGTGTCATGTCGGGGAAAGGACATGCTTTTAATGGGGATTGAAAGGAGCAGGTGTGATTGCCCGTGAGTGTAACGGACTACACACACCATACATAATGTATGATAATGGATTCTTACGTGTCCCACCTATGTGTCCCGACCATAACCCTCTGGCAACAAAAATACCAAAAGTGCATTAGCATGCCCTTGGCACATTAGGCACCGCACACCAAAAATAGCTCCCCATATTCTCTGATTTCTGTCAGGTGCATCACCTACCCGAGGAGTGGCAGCGCTTCTAGCTTTGGGCTTCTTTTTAAAATGAGTTGTTTTGACACCATAGTATAATGGGATACAATGTGAAAAATCTACTCAACCAAAAATATCATGAAGATACAAACAGGCGCAAAGGAGAGAGTCAGATTCTTTTTCATGGTGTGGGTTTCATTTGTATCTCCATTAACCACACTGCTAACATGTTAACATTCATTTCAACAGCTGATAGAAGCTGCCTGTATCTTCTCTGACAGTTTTCTGTGACACATGATCAAAACATTTGCAGCAAATGTTTTCTCTCTTTTGTATATGAGTATGATCTCTACATTTATATTCGCTCAGGTCTGAGATGATCCAATTATGGTTATAAATCTAATTAAGATTCATGTTCCTCTGTGTCTTAATTAAGTCGTCTGGAGCAAAAGAACATGACTTTACACAGAAAGCAATTGTACTCGATGTGCCTCCTAGCAACACCACTGTAATGTGTGTGGGGGCTAGTTGCTGGTTTTGTACCAATATATTCTGCATTCACAACGTCAACACATTAATATTCATTAGAAAATAATAACTCATGGAGGTTAGGAATTTGTGTTAATTGTTATTGTTATATTATTAAATATTTCAACACACTGTAAAAGATCAAAGAGAAAACTGTTGAAAAAATAATGATTTGGCCTGGTTAGCTCGGCAATATTAATGTGGTGGTGGATGTGCTACTGTAAAGCTGACAAGAGGTACTATGACTTCCTCCCTGAGGCCTCATCCACATGTACATGGGAAAACGAGGGTTTAATTCCTGTCCACACAAACACTATGTAGAAGTGACATGTTCCAGTGACAAGTTTGTTTTCATTGTTGGATGGTTTGACTGGTTAAAGTATAGAGAGCGTTATATTTCAGTGTAATGTTGAAGATACCGTTGAGTATATGGTGTTACTTTGTGTCTCAATAGTTTGACCTTTATGAATCTTACCCTGTGCAGCTTCCGTATATGTGATAATTCAACAGGAAATGAGGCTTTTATTGTGAAATTGTTAGGGCTGTCCTAATACCCACAGAAAGAAATACCCACTTGCACTTGGTTGTGCGCATTCACGTTTAGGCTAGTGGTGTCCCAAAACAGAACTGAGGTAGTGGAAGTGGTTTCCAACACTTAAAATCTGCCCTAGATTCCAAGGGAGCCCCGACCCACACTTAAAACGAAGTGGAAGATGAAATTTCCCAGAACACCTTATGAAGTCAGCAACTTCGGCAAGTTTTGGGAAACAATTCGTTACTGTACGATCAGAGTGTAGGCTATACAAAAAACAGGTGGTTCGACTAGCGTGAACTCATCAGCAACTGGGTTGAACACAGCGTCAAAATATTTAAACAAATCGACTTACCCGAACAAAATCGATCAGAACAAGAAGACGTCGTAGGCCCCTCCTGTTTTCATTATTTCTTCTCTGTTGATTCATCAGATGGAGAAGAATAAACATAGCACACGCCACAACACAAGCGCTGAAGCCGGCATTTTCAAACCTGAATGACTACCGGTATCTTGCGTCGCTACTACGCGTGACGTATGCCTGCACGTCGGCCATGCCGATTTGCATGAAGTGGTGTCCCATTTTTAGGGAAAGATCTCTACCCTAATATTTCTCTCTTCCCTCATCAAGGGTTATCTCGCAAATGAGGGCACTCAATACCAAGTGGAAGATTTAAGGGGTAGAAATGGGACTGGGCCTTAGTTTAAGCAAATAAACGAGTTACCATTCTATTCAATGCTTAAAGCAGTCTCATGTCATCCCTAGAATGTGGTTATTTATGGAAGTGAAGTGAGCTAAAGATTGGGACGGCTGTGACTCATAAGTAGAGCAGAGCAGGTCATCCACTAATCGGAAGATTGTCAGTTTGATCCCCGGCTCCTCCAGTCCGCATGTCGAAGTATCCCTGGGCGAGATACTGAACCCCTAATTCCTCCCGATGGCAGCTCCACTTGTGTGCGAGTGTGTATGAATGGTGACTCAGTAGCAGGTGGCACTATGAAAAGTGAATGGGTGAATGTGACATGTAGAAAGATAGCCAGTACACACGTCTATAAAAAATTGAATGAAATTAAAGAGCAAAAAACACAGTTAAAGCCCTGTAACGAGACAAACCATCAGGCCGCAATACAACCATAACCCTAAAGCCATACAAAGAAGACGATGAAGAAGAAACAGCAGCGTGAAAAAAAGCTTGTACCTAAAGAATACCTGTAGCAGTGACCTCTGATGCCTCCCTTCCTCAATATAATGGAAAAGTAACCGGACATTTATGTGTAAACATGTAAAAAGTCCTGTTAGCAAGATTAGAGCCACGATTGATTTGACCATGTCTGGCATTGCACGAAATGTCGCTTCACAGAGTGCCCAAGGAATGAGTCCTGAAACGTGGTAATGAGTTAGCAAAGCCTTAGAGACTTTCACATTTTGTTCTACAACATCAAAACAAGTCAGTAAATACCCCACTCATGAATTATGAAGTTTTGTACGTGTCTTAAAAAAGGTGGTTGCAAAAAAAGTGGTTAAATGAGACTATAGAAAGTCATCACGCCAAACATGGCTTTACCGCCTCGTTGGAGTCATGTAGCAATGTGACATTAGCTTTTTATTTCTAGCAATTGCATTTCTCTTTCAAATATCCCAAAGCTGTATCATTTGTGAAGATCATCTTGGTGAACGAAGCATAACTTTTGTTTCCCACAGAGCTTTTTTCTGCAATAAAAATCCAATGGAAAAATCCCATTAGCTTTTTGTAGAGGAAACCAGGGCGATACCTCCGTGTCGGCCAAATTAAAAAACCTCATTCCTGCACCACTCTATTTGTGACACATCACAAAGGAGAGAACGGTGCACATTGTGATATTACAAGCCAAAAACTCAGTTTGATCCATCTACTTACCAACACCTGGGCAGAGTTTTATTTAAAGTTCGGTATCAGTGACCACAGTTTGTGTTTAGACGAAAGGCCACAACGCATTAATAAAAAGCTACATTTTTTAACTATATTTGTGTACGTGTGGACAAGGTGGAGGAGCAACTAGACAAATACACCTCAGTAGAGTCCAGATCTCCTCCAGGTGTGTCTGGAGGCATGTGTGTGGGATCAGGGAGCTCAGGGCGTGCTGTGCGTCCAGCGTGAATGCATGACAGTAGTGGAATGACAGAGAAACAATGTGCAGGTTATACTGTAAAGGTGTAACCAGAGTAGACAGGCTGTGTGGAGACAAAGCTCGGACACAATGTCCAATAAACAGAGTTCCCAGGGGTCCTTGAAATCCTTGAGGTCTTTTGAAAATAGACATAATAGTCATAATAGTCATTGAAAGTACCTGAATTTAAATATTTTGTGCAAGAATGAAAATTGAAGTCCTCATGTCTGCCAGTTCTGTAACACAGCATAATGATAAGTGTTCACACATTCAAGCCTTTCTCTCATTTTAACTGTTGTCTGTGAGCTTCTGTAAAGACTGCTCGTTGTCTTTTTATAAATTCTGTAATTAACCTTGATGCATGTCTCAAACTGTGGTGCTGGGTCCTTGAACTTGAAACAGGCCTAGTACGTCCTTGAAAAGTCCTGTTAATTTGATGCTTTAGAAGGTGTGGGAACACTAAATAAACCCTTCTCCACCTCCCTCTTGCCTTCCAAACAAAGAGGAGCTGAAACAAACAAAGATTCTTAATTGACTGCGAACTCCTTGCTCCTCTTCACCGGCTGTTAGGGGCTGCAAGTGATCAACAAATCAATGTCATTTGCCCCCCTCTGCTCCCTTACCTGTACAGTTAAGTGATAAGCTTTCATATACATATTGCTGCTCGAGTCAGGAAGCTTAAAGTGAAGATTGGCTTTTGTTTTAGAAATAAGCCTTATCTTACCGTCTGTGCTAAGAAAAAACTTGTGGAAGCCACTTTTCTGTCTGTGATTGATTACAGTGACATATTGTATATGTATGCAGCCATTAAATGTAGCCTTGACTCAGTGTACCATGCATCTCTACGTTTTATTACAAATCCAAAGACACTTACTCATCACTGCATTCTTTATGATTTGGTGGGTTAGACGTCACTGACCAGTCGCAGACAACAGCACTGGTGTATTTTGATCTACAAAGCAATATTGGACAAATTTCCAGTTAGGAGTGTGCGATATGGACAAAAAATAATATCTTGATATTTTGGTGGATTTTGAAGATAACGATAATAAGACAATATTCTTTTAAATATGTGGGGGTTATTTTTTGTTTTTTGTTTTTTAAGATATTTTTTTGGCCATTTTGCCTTTCATGGACAGGACAGGTATGCATGAAGGGGGGAGAAAGAGAGGGGGGATGACATGCAGCAAAGGGCCACAGGCCGGATTCGAACCCGGGCCGCTGCGGCAACAGCCTTGTACATGGGGTGCCTGCTCTACCACTAAGCCACAGACGCCCCTAAATATGTGTTTTTAACAGCCTGAGTTACAGCTCATTAATTGTTTCTCATGGATGATATTAATGGAAAAATGTTCTTAACATTTCTTGCTGCTTTTTTACCTGCTCACTCTGTTTGACTCTGGTGACGCCTTTTGTAGCGTCAATTCCGGGTCCATTTGCAACTGTTCAGATAGGCGTTTTTCCTGCAGACTCACCACAAGCCTGTCCCTCACCATCTCATCATTTAGAGCCCCATAACCGCAGTGCTCCGCCATGCAGTGCAGCGCCGTAATGAAACTGTCGGCGGTCTCGCCCGTTTCTTGAAGCCGCTCATTAAACTTTACTCTCTCAAAGATCACATTCCTGTGATTCTCTTCTGCTTGCGTCTCCAATCCAGAAGCAATGCGGAATCTGTCGAAGCGTTTAATCCATTTAGCCCAGTCTTCAGCCTTGAAGGTGAACTTTTCCGGCGGGGAGACTTGAAACTGTGCCATGTTGCCGCTTCGTTCAGCTAACTGTGGCTAGGCTAGGTAGCTCCGTAGACGGCCTTCCAGTACTGCGAACTTTAGCCTGACAGGCTGGGACCTATCACTACAGTTGACCCACGTCTTCCGAAGCTGCTGGAGCATCCGTGTGGCGGTGTTGCTATGTTGTCTCGCTAATGTTTGTTTAGCAGCAGGCTGACCTGCCAGGAAGGTGCCAGTGAGAGATCATGTGACCACCTAGGCGTACTGCGGCATGCTGCTGCACGCAAGTTACGTAACTCTTGTTCAGTGAATGTGTGGGGTTTCAACCTTTCAACGTGTGTTTTCAGTTGTTTTTGTGAAGTCATTTGCATACTCGATAACGTAAATTTGCACATCGTTAAAACAACAATGACGATATTATCGTTAACGATATATATCGCCCACCCCTATTTCCAGTCTACCTTTGCACTCCTCTGTGTGTCAGCTCTGGTAGTTACCAGCTACGCTCCTCCAGGTGGTTGCTTTTTATGTTCCCTGGGTTTTAACAGATCTGGGGCAAGTAGGGGAAACTGCATTCCCCTACTCTGCACCTTGGACATGGAATAAAAGATCTAAAATTAGAAATACTTATATCCATTGACAAATTCAAGGGATCATAAAGATTGTGGTGACAGAGACATGTGGTTATTTTTCTTGAGAGGCCACTATGTTTGAATAGTTGTTTTATTGTGGATTTTTGTATTATATGTTGTATTTGTTGCATTTTAAATGTGTTTTGTTTGGCTGCTACCTCGACTAGGTCTCTCTTGTGAAAGAGATTTTCAGTCTCAATGGGACTTCCTGGTTAAATATAGGTTAAATTTTCTTTAAAAAGATGGCGGCGAAGAATCAAAATCAGGGATCTATTCATATTGTATCATGCTTAACTGTAGTGGATTATAACATTCTTGCAAAACTAATCTACAGATGCTTCGCTTCAAAATGAGACTTTTTGATGGATCTCAGCTACTGAGTCACAACAACGGTCAAAATGTGTCCTGCAACAGAATCAGTAAGGCTTGTTTTTAGCCTAGCCATTTGTCAGATATGCTGTTAGTGATGTGATTTTGTTGATTACTTGCAGCCCTTACCAGCTGGTCAAGACAAGTAATGTGTCGGTAATCAATGGGGCGGCTGTGGCTCAGAAGGTAGAGCGGTTCGCCTGCCACTTGTGAGATCGGCAGTTCAATCCTTGGCCCCTTCAGTCCACATATTAAAGTATCCTTTGGCAAGATGCAAATTGCTCCCAATGGCTGTTCCATCATTGTGTGAGAGCATGTGAATGGTTACTGTGCAGCAGGTACCGTGAATGGTAGCCTCTGCCACCAGTGTGTGAATGTGTGCATGAATTGGTGAATGTGACATGTTGTGTAAAAGTGCTTTGAGTGGTTGGAAGACTAGAAAAGCACTATACAAGTGCAGTCCATTTACCATCTACCAATGAGGGTATGAAACAGTCATTAAATCTGCATTTCCAACAACTGTAATTCACCACAACCACGAGAGGTTTTTGAGCATACAGTCATAAATGTGCACTAAAAGTATTAGGCTGATGGGTCCAGTAGTGTTTGAGATTAGCTGCGGACAGACAGCTACACACATACACAGACACAATCAGATGCATGAACCCTCTGGGTGTATGCCTGGAGGTGATAATGAACTATAATGTAATCAGCTTTTAACCATATGGGCATATAGTTTCACAGCATATATGGTAATTTTTCTAATGTGACTTTTCTTTTCATCTCACTAATTCACATGTTTTATTAATGACCCGAATAAGTTATTTCACAGATTACCGGAGCTTCATTCTCTCATTTATCAAAACAAAGTTGCCTGTTTGGTACTTTGTTCTCTTTCATCTTTAGAGCAGAGACTCTGCGGCCGTCCTCGCCAGCTCACTCCACCTTGTTTGTCTTAAACAGCTGCATTACTGTTTTCAAAGGCTTTACCGTGGGTTGCTGCCCGATGCAAATCAGTGTCTCCGCTCGGCTCATTATTGTAATAAGCGTCTCTCAAGTGCGGACATTATCCTTAATAAATGCAACTACCTCGAAACAGAGTCCTGCTCTGTCCTTAAGCTGCTGGAAGGCTCACACTAACATCAACATATTTGGCCTAAAAGATTGCTTGGTTTCACTGGTACTCCTGTTTCACAGAACAAACACAAACACTAATGTGGCTTTTTATTTTATTAGCAAAATGGTTTCCCTCATAATCAGAGATCAGCTTCATTAATTAGCAAGTAAAACACTCCAGGTTAAAAATGGTCTGTGTAGCAGGTAGGTCAGATATGTTGTAGTTTCTAATCTTTGCAGTTAAACAACAGACATGGGTGTTGAGGTCTATCTTTTCACAATGTTTACTTACAAGTGTATGCTGAAGGAGTTATCAGTCGCTTTGATCAATCCTCATACTGGCTGTGATGTGATTCCTTCTAGTGCAGAAACAGAGAGAGATCCTAAATCCTAAATAAAGTGTGTATCTCTGTCCTTGCAGTTGCATGTAGGTTCCAAATGGAAACCATGCACGTGACTGCCAGGATGTACCCCTCCTAGCAGGGCTGCCCCTGACCAAAATGGGGCCCTAAGCGAAGTTTTATTTGGAGGCCCCCATCCCAAATGTATCATAGGTACAAAATGACCGTACAACAACTTGCCATTTAACTTGACAACCTTTACTGGCTATAACAAATGTACTGTAGATACAGTAGTTTGGCTGTATGAGTCAGATAAAATAAAAAATTAAAATAAATAAATAAATATTAAATAAAAATAACTTCAAACTGAAATAAATAAATAAACAAATCTGAGTCACAAATAGCCATCAATTACTCATCAAAAGAAAGTAACTTTCACCACCTCAATCCCCCACCCTTGATTAAACACTGAAAATAAAATAAAAGAGGGAGACAGGTTTTTCCTATTTAATCTTATTTTGTTATATTTCTCCCTCTCCCCTCTCTGGAGGCGCCCAATCTCCCTCAGCCCTCCGCCTCTCCCACCTTAATTAAACACTGAAAACAGAAATAAAATACAGAGACATTCTTTTCTATTTTCATCTTATTTAGCTATATTTCTCCCTCTCCCCTCTCTGGGAGCATCTGACCTCCCGGCCCCGCACATACCCCCGAGGCTCAGATCTCCCCCTCCGTGGAGCCCGCCCTCCCTCCCAACCCCACACATACTCCTGAGGCTCTTTTGGACGACATGTCGACAACTCTTCACCTGCTGCAGCTCTGCAAGTGCCTGCCAGCGCACCCCTCTTATTGTTCAGATGTGGAGTGCTGTCAATCATTGCAGCGACGCATGGGCAGTCAGGTCTTTTCTCTCCTTCCTCGAGCTGATTTTACGCACGCCTCACGGTAGCGCATGTGCGCATCCATTGCTCATATGCGCAAATGCGTCCCCTCGCGCAAAATGTGGCCCCCCATGGAAGATGAGGCCCTACGCACAGCGCGTGTTCTGCGTTTAGGGAGGGGCAGCCCTGCCTCCTGGCATCATAAAGAATGTGGTGACAGAGACATGTGCCTGTTTTTCTTGAGAGGCCACTATGTTTGAATAATTGTTAGTTTATTGTGGATTTTTGTATTATATGTTGTATTTGTTGCATTTTAAATGTGTTTTGATTGGCTGCTACTTCAGCCAGGTCTCTCTTGTGAAAGACATTTTCAGTCTCAGTGGGAATTCCTGGTTAAATAAAGGTTAAGTAACATAAAATATAAATCATGGCTCAGCAAGGAAATGCTGCCACAGAAACAACCCAATTACCAGTGTCACAGACTGGCTCAATGAATGTGATAAGTAGGTGGACCACACAAAAGAGTATAATTTATTAAACTAAAATTAGCTTAAATAACCAGTGGTGTGTGTAGGTCAGCAAAGTCAGTAATGAAAGCCATGCATCAGTGTGTGTCAGGTGTGCTGTGGAGGTGTTGTCGGTGCAGACCAAAAGCAAATATGCCAAATGGATGTCTGCTGCAGGAAGGGAGAGAGCAAATGAAAACATGAGGCAGCTTTTATAGTCTGAAGGCCCAGGTGAGCTCAATCAATGCAATGACCCTCCTACGTCAGCCAACTGCCTGATGAGGTTGGTTGGAACATCCTCAAAGACAGTGTGTTGTACATTTTTGCAAAGCACAGATACATGACATTTTTGCATCATTTGTTGCTGATTGGTCGAACCTTTACATTTCTCAACAGCTCTGAAGTTGTGGTTCGGTTATGGTTAGGATAAGTTCATGTTTGGTTTAACCCACATTTGGTGGCACAAAAGTCCGTGGAAAAGCAGTAACAGGTCGGTGAAAAGCACCCATGTTCAGTTGCCCAAACTCCCAAGGACAACGCTGCAATGAGCCAGGTCTCACTCCGAAGTTGTTGAAATTCTGTGCTTGGGCAGTGACTTGTGGCACCAGAAACCAATGAAAAAAAAGGCACCCTTTAACATTGGCTTGATACACAGCCAGTTGCTGTTATTGTTTAACAGCGCCTGGCAGCATCGGCAGGACAAGCACAAAAGTTAATGCGGCGAATGTCTGAGTGGGGCGGGCGGGAGCAGTGGTGGAGGGGTCCAACAAACACAGACTTTCACCTGAGAGAGCAGTGTTCACGTCCTGTAAGATTCTCAAGCCAAACCCTGTTCTTTTTTCCTAAACCTAACCACATGATTTTGTGTTGTACCGACGTAGTGCTTTTATTTTGAAAAAGACTGTATGTAAACTGTAAATTTCCTGTGAAAACGGAAGTGTATTTTGAAGAAGACAAAGCATTTAACAGGCAGAACTTGACATGGCGCCCATGACTAATTCAGCTCACATACCACATCACTTTTGAAGTGTTAGTATGATTCCTATTAAAAGTACAAATGTAAATATTCATAGTTTGCAGAAACAAAGAATGTCAACATTTTCTTCTGGCGACTGGGCTGTGTCTGATTAGTGACAGGAATGTATGACACCATGTGCATCCACTTGTGCGTAAACAATTCAAACCAAACTTTGGAACGTTATTTAGCCCCTTCCTGACACAATAGCTTGGCATGGTTGGTACCAATGGATGTTTTAAGTTGTCTAGTTTCATATGATACATATCTCCACACTAGCTTTTGTGACAACCCAGCTAGTAAAGGGAAAAGGAAATCAGCATTAAACCAAATCTTTTTGGTATAATAAACATACGGTGAAGCAAAACCAAAAAGGAAAAGGATCTTTCCTTAATGGCTTGGTTAAACAGCACCTCTACACCTCGTGAGTGTAACAAAGGAAATTTTGTGACGTGAAGTGCAATCAGTTTTTAAAAGCTAATGCCTTAGCCCAGTCCCCAAGTGCCTAATCAAGTGCCTCTGAAGGAATTTGACCAGGAGCGAAAATCCCATTTCATAGTTGGGGGGGGGGACAATAAACAGTAAAATTTTAGAGAATAATTCCAGGGGGGGACAAGGAAAAAAAGTTGTAGCCTGTCTTTTATACAGGATCTTTTACCGCAGTTTGACGCTTTAATCTTCTCTCTATCTCTCCAACAGTGCATGTCTATGCTAACTAAACTAAAACTAAACATTTCCTGCAATTAAACTGGTAAAGTGGTTTATAAACAGTGTGCTGTGAGATCTGCCGCTGCGCATCTCACACCCGTGCGTAATAGTCGTGCATAATGACCGCTCCTCATCTGCACGTCTTTGATGTTTGTCTCACTGACAGGAGGAGAGCCTACAGACAGGTACCCATTAGCTACGCTCCGTCACAACCGTGCGTAATAGTCGCGCGTAATGACCGCTCCTCGTCTGCACGTCTTTCATGTTTGTCTCACTGACAGGTGGAGAGCCTACAGACAGGTACCCATTGCTCCACCACTGACTGCTCTTGTCCTGTCCTCTCCCTCTTCTTTCTCTCCTGTCCTCTCTATCACTAAACTCTGAGCTTAATCATTAGCTTTTAGCTTAGCAGCACTCGTAATTGAGTAGGCTTTTAAACAATGCAGGAGAAATGTTGCAGACAGTTTATATTATCAGCCTGGGCCTGGGGATTGTTGTAACAGTAAATGGGATGTTTTGTAACTTGTGTAAGTTAAACTGTGTCTGTGTCAGTGAACATCTTACCCTGCGATGCACGATGTGGGCAGCGGTTCCAGCCACATGCTGCTACTGCTGCCAAGCAGCCCCGCCCATTGGAAAGAGTGTGGGATACACCACTACTAGGAATGGGAGGGGGGGACTAAATCTTTTAAGATTTAAATAGCACATTATTGCGCGATTATAATGAGCACCGCTTACATTGTGCTTTCAATAAATACTACTGCATTGTTCAAATATTATTAATTGTGTCTCAAATGATTCTAGGGGGGTACAGCTTTACTGAAGGGGGAGTCATGTCCCCCCAGTCCCCCCGGGGATTTCCGCCCCTGAATTTGACAGAATGCAAATTTATCACTTAAGAATATCTCAACCAACAATTTCACCACGGACAATGGCGAGAGACACACTGATGGACAGAACTTTTTTTGCATCCACCCCAACAATAAGGCTGGCTAAGCATATGTAGAATCATGAGTCACCGCAGAGCCTGTTAGTTACTGCTTCAATCATGAATCTCCACCATGAGGAACACAGACGTCTTCAGAAAAGGGACCAGGTGACCACACATCCCAATATGCAAACAAGAAAGCTACAAGGAGAGGTTAACACGAGAAGAGGAGGCTGGCTGTGGCTGTAACACTTAAAAACTGAGCCTGCTACACTGGGTTTTATTTGCTCGTCTTCCTACTTCCTCACTTCTGCCACATTAAGCTTCGCCTGTCACACCTGATTCTTCTTCACACTTGTTTTGGACAGAAATTTGGGCACTGCCTCTCTGCTCCGTTCATTTTCTTGTCCTTTCTGTAACCTGGCTTTCTGTTTTTGAGCCCCTGACCTTTAGTGAGACATTCTGACTTTGCTAGTCAGCCTGCAGTTTGCTTTATGTTTTTACATTGATGACACATGTATGTTCTGCACATCTGACCCAGATGGGGTATCAGATGACAAGTTAAAATGTATTAATGATAACAATTAATGTATTGACATTGATCCCGTTTTAAGGGTCAACCATAGACAATTTCCTGGGCAGCACATTCTCACTCTGACCTTGTCACATATTGATGTTTCGTCATGGACTTTCCATGTCCACATACAACGTGCAAGGTACCCCGAGTACGTTGGTTGTTGACGTTCTGGGACAGCACTGTTGGGACACAAACACTGCTCTCCCAGGTGAAAGTCTGTTTCTTGGACCCATCCACCACCACTACGACCCACCCTACTTTGACTTCCGCCGCCTTAACTTTCGCTCTTGTCCCACCGCATTTCCCCCGATGCTGCCGAGCACCGTTAAACTATAAGGGTGACCGGCCACATATCATGCCAACGTTAAAGGACGGCTTTTTTTTGTCAGTGTCTGAGGCTGCAAGTCACTGCCCAAGCTCTGGATTTTGACGACTTCGGAGTGAGACTGGGTTGTCCTGGGTTATCTGTACCCTTTGACCCCCAGTGACAGCAGGTGTCCTGCTCCATAGTGCTACTGGTGGCCAAAAACTCAACAGGATACCTCCAGTGTTTGGTCTACAAGTTATCCTTCCTACCATCATTATATCACCCCTTCTGCATTATACTGTGAACTCTTACTTTCCTGGGCAACAATTTCCTGCACAACTTGACAGACAGCCTTCTTTAATAACTTATATTTAAACCAGGGTTTGAATGCCAGTCAGGGCAGGTAACACATATCCAGTCTTGATCCTTAGGCACGGTCTCAATGCTGCTAGCCTACCTCAGGATGAGCAGAACTGGCTTGGACGTCGCCTGGGTCAACAAGGTCTGCATCAGGTGTTGGGGAAATAGGCCAACCTGATGAGAAATGGGCTACTGGAAGAGTAGAGATTATGGAATTGTTGGGATGCTGCTAACCAAGTAACCCTAGTGAGAGGCGTTAAATGTAGAGGATGTGGGATATATGGATGCTTTGAAATCCAAGATTTAAGCTGAAAAGATGTGGGGAGTAAAGGCAACAGTGGTAATCTAAGCACTTGGGGCTGTGACCTCCAAGCTGGGAGAGTGGCTCCAGCAGATTTCAGGGACATCTGAGGTCTCTGTCCAGAAGAGTGCAATCCAAGGAACAGCTAAGAGACTGCGCCGAACCCTCAAACTCCCAGGACCTGAGCGTGAGGAAAATAGGGGTGAGAGGGGGACTGTGGACATGTGGACTATATTCTATTGTACATTTTCTTTCTGTTATATCTTTATGTTTTTGCATTATGTTCAAATTCTATGCACCAAATCATCACCAAGCCAAACTCCTTGGGACTGCAGATTTACTTGGCGAATATTTCCGATTCTGTTACTGATTATGATCAGCTCTCGGTTGGGCAGTGGAAAACGGCATATAAAGATGCATATCTAGAGAGTGAATCCACTGAATGAGCAGTATTTTAAATATCACACCCATTAAAGCTCAGACTGACTATCAGCACTCAGCATTAACAGCCATAACTGACTGATCCGACTGTGGAGAGAAAATATCAATCATATCAATGACAGAACTAAATACAATTTAAATGATTGTATTACAAAAATGCCACAAGTATTTATTATTTTTATGAGTATTTGAATCTAGAAATTGTCAAATATTTTTAAGATTCTTATTCCAAAGCAGACAGCCATGCCCAAGCCCTTAACTGTGCTGTGCTATTTCCAGTAACAGTGCTGTGAGTGGAAACGTGGGCTTTTCACCGGCAGATATGTGAGTCAGTTAGAAGTGAGATCACGGTGTCACCTGCAAATTGAACAGCTCTGTGAGCATCATGCCAGACAGATGCAAAGTTTCACTCTCACCTTCATGAACCCTTGCTTTTTTTGACGGATTCCCTTCAGTGAGGAAGCTCGGCGGCAGCGATGCCCATGAATTCTGTTTATATAGAAAAATGATTTGTTTGCTTTTTGGTTACTCGTGGAGATAATGACGCAACATTGATTATTTTTTTTGTTTGTTTGTTTGGTTTTTTTTTAAACAGTTCAATCCAGTCAAGAGGAAGAGAAACGGAACATTTCTATTTAATTGGTAATTGATTTCCCCTTGGGTGCGGACCTTGTAGCTGTTAGAGGATTTATGGCTGTTGTGTTTATGTTTGGATGGAAGCTCTTGTGTGTTTTCAGCCCATGAAATGCAATTGCTTTCGTCCACAGGGGATGTTGACGCAGTTCTCTAAAACTGGCATGCGAGCGCCGAATTAACAACCATCCTGACACTCTCACTAGTCTTTTGCTTCTTCAGACAAAGCTTCCAAGAAACAAGGACGCCTAAGCTGCTTTAGTCATTTCTTACAGTACTGAGGGAGGTAGCTCGTTACTATTTTAACGATGTTTTTTTATGTGTGATGGCAGATCCTATCACGACTGTTGTGCTTTTTAGTGATCTGAGTAGGGTGACTAACTAAAAATAGAGCACTATAATTAATTTATTGCCATTAATCATTCATGGATTTACTGTAACAAGCAGAGGCACAGCATGTCAAAAGAAATGTGGATAAATAATTAAAATCTAGAGAAAGAAAAAGAATAATTTGGTCCTGTAGGAGAGGGACTTTATTGCTCCCCTGACGGCCTCTCTATAGACAGCATTTTACGGATGCAGGTATTGTAAACAGCGAGCTTTGATAGCTTAGTGCACCAGGAACACCTGATAACTTCAGGGTGGGTCTGTGAGACTGTGATTTCACCAGCAGTGTGTTTGATTTGGTCCAATCTGGGTTCACAGTGACACATTTTCAGTGCTTGTAAACACGAGCTTAAAAGTTAGTTTGCAGAGTACAAAAAACAGCATCCTGTCAGATTAATAATAATATCTTGAAAAGGTCATTTTTTGAAGAAAACACATGTAATTACTGAGAGCACCAACTCAGTATTTAATCATCTGTGAAATTAGAAGCAGCGGGGATAATATGAGCTGTAGGAAGAGCAGAGGAGGACTTTGAAATTTTGAAGTCAGTAACAAAAAAGAGAGGCTGAATAAAATCCGAAGACAGGAAGGAGCGAGGACAGAGGAGCTAAAAAGGGAAATAAAATACAGTAGCCATAGCGTTAACAGCATAAAAGGAATAAAAAAAGAATCAACAACAAATGCATGGGAGGCAGATAAACCAATACTTCAGTAGCATCCTGACATTCAGTGTGCCTGAATGTATACTGTAGTTTATGTACTATAATGGCTTCCCTGTGTTGTGCTTCTATCATGTGTTTGCCATCAGCGATGACAAGCTGTCTCCATCGACCTGTAAACTCCTGTGTAGTCGGGTACTTTGTTGTCTTTTCTGTGTTTGCGTATTCGGTGCAGCTACAGTAGTATAACTGGCATCTGTCAAAATAAACCAAAATATAAAGGGCACATAGTGGAGTTTTCTTGGAAACAAACAGTTGTGTTTACACTCAGTGTTACTCACCCAAACTCACTGTGTGTGTCCTCCAGACCTGACACACACGTATAATGCATTTCCTTTCAGAGCCTATTTGTTAGATATATGTAGAATTTTGGATTGTTTACATCCATGTTTGCTAGCTGAGCTCGTTGAGTGGATGAATACAGCGGTGGAAGATGTATTAATATCAATTACAAAAAGGCTTGCGTTTAAAATCTTACTGAATTAAAATATGTAAGTATTTTCAGTTAAATGCACTTAAATTAAAGTACTTGTTCTGCAGTAAAGTGTCTCCTGTGACTGATATCTGATTCTGACATTATGGGATTGATCAAAGCAGCATTTTACTGTTGTAGCGGCTGGAGGTGGAGCTTGTTTGTATGGAAGCCCATTTCTGCCAGAACGGTTAAAAAAAAAAAAAAAGAAAAAAAATCCTGTTACATCATAATAATGAGGAACTTTTTCAAAATAACAACGTAGTATCTAAAAATAATGAGAAGTTTTCAGAAAAATAATGACTTAAGTGTGGTTCCTTGTTTTTTTTAGATATAAGGTCAATATTTTGAAGACGTTTCTAAATTATTTTTAGATTCAAAGTCATTATTTTCACGATGTTTCTCATTATTTTAAGGTACTATATCATTATTTTGAGATTTGAAGACATTTTTTGATAACACTTATCATTATTTTAAGGTGCTTAGTCGTCATTTTGAGAGAGTTTCCTCATTATTTTAAGGTTGTTTTGAGTCAATATTTTCATAAAGCTTCTTATTATTTTAAGATCCAGAGTCATTGTACTAACAAAATTTTGCTAAAGTTTCTCATTATTTTGAAATACTGAGTCATTATTTTCAGAAACTTTCTTACTAAGATACTACTAAGTAATTTTTTTAGAAAATTAATCATTATTTTCAGAAAGTTCCTTAATATTTTAAGATAATCATTATTTTTTAGATACTTAGTCATTATTTTGACGTACTTAAATACTTGTGAAAGGCGTCTGAAAGCAGCACAAGAAAAGTGATGTCGCTCCAGGTTTCAAAGGGTTAATCATAATTTTGACAAAGTTTCTCATTATTTTAAGGTACTTAGTCATTATTTCCATGAAGCCTTTTATTTTATTTTATCCTGAGTCATTATTTTGAGATACATGGTCATTAGATTCGGAAAGTTTCTCAACACTTTGAAATACTAAGTCATTATTTTTAATAAAGTTTCTCATTATTTAAAGATGTGAAGTCATGATTTTCATTGAGTTTCTCATTATTTAGAGTTAGTAATTCATTATTTCAAGAAACTAAGTCACTATTTTCAGAGATTTCCTTGTTATTTTTAGATAGTTATTTTCATTATTTTGAGATATTTAGTCATTTTCTTTAGAAAGTTTCTCATTATTTTAAGATACTGAAGTTTCTAATTATAATGTCATGCTGTAACAGGATCTTATTTTTACACCACACTGGCAGAAATGGGATTCCATACATTTTGACCACTTTATGTACAATTAGCTAGTTTAGTGAGCTGAGCCGGAAGGCAGAGCTTTCGATTTACTGGTCCCAACCCTCACCTATGTTCATGAGCTCTGGGTAGTGACCGAAAGAATGAGGTCATGGATACAAGCGGCTAAAATGAGTTTCCTCCGTGGGGTGTCTGGGCTCAGCCTTAGAGATAGGGTAAGGAGCTCAGACATCCAGAGGGAGCCTGAAGTAGAGCCGCTGCTCCTTCGCATTGAAAGGGGTCAGTTGAGGTGGTTCTGGCATCTGATCAGGATCCTCCTGGGCGCCTCCCGCTGGAGGTGTTCCGTGCACATCCCACTGGTAGGAGGCCCCGGGGCAGACCCAGAACACACTGGAAGGATTATGTATCCCATCTGGCCTAGGAACGCCTCGGGGTCCCCCAGGAGGAGCTGAAAGATGTGGAGAGGGATATCTGGAATACTTTGCTCAGCTTCTTCCTAAAACTTTGTTGGTTAGTTGGTTAGTTTAGTCCAGTGGTTCCAAACCTAGGGTCCAAAGGGTCATAGCATGAGTCTGAGGGATCATGACATGATTCATTGGAGAGGAAACGAGCAAAAAACAATGTTCTCATACATACATTTTTGTTTTTGTTTAGAAATTTTCTCTAAAAGTTAAAGGTACAATATTTCACGCTGAATTCTTGAGTAGACACATAAAATAGCCAAAAGTTGAAACTCCAAAATAAAGTAGAAGTACCCCAAAAATTGTACTTAAGTACAGCACTTGAGTAAATGTACTTGGTTACGCTCCACCACTGGTTGGATATCATGAGATCATGAAGAGGCACCAGAGTTTAAATGAACTGTGCCACCAGAATGAATGTACAGTAAACTAAAGGGTGGGAAAGATCGTGGTTATGCTTGTAAAAACCCAACATTAATCGCTTGGTCTGAGATGGGAGACGAACTCTGGTCTGTGGTGAATAAGTCACTACACTACACAGCATCTATTATTCACCACCCCCCTGCTAATAAAGGGCAGGGCAAGGAGTGTTGGCTTTGGATGCAAAACGTGGGCTGTAAAATCCAATACGATGTATCATCTTAAAAAGAGATTTGACTGATCGCTGAAACAATTTTTCCTCCAAATCTGCATCACCAGAATTCACAACATCTCAACATCTCTGTCGCAGTACCAAGTATACTGAGCTGCATTTAAACTCTGTCCTTCCTATTTTTACAGCCAGAAATCGTGCAGTGCATGCTCCGCTGCAGAGGAGATATTCCATAACGTCTTTATCAGCCAAAGCTTTTCTTCAATTTGTCAAATCGACCTCTTTTACACAGAGTACAGTTCCACTATTTCTGCTGCTCTGCTACAGATCCGCTATTATTTGATTCCATTTTATAGCTGATGCTTAATTGCTGTGATGAATGGCATAAATGGTGCAACCTTTAAATAATAAATAGGCTGATGCAGAGCCATAACCTCATCCGCACTACAAATAGTGATTTTTTTCCTGGACCTCAGCAGCCACAATCTCACCAAAGGAAAACTCCTTTCCCTCATGTGTGCACCAACAATGATTTTACAATGTAGTCTCTAGTTCAGAAATATGTGCTTCCTCCTCATAGAGCTCAGGAGCCTTTATATTGACACAGGCTGTTTTACAATTACAATAGAGATCCCCCTTCTCTTTTACTTATTTATTCTGCTTTGAGGGGAAATATTACAACTCGCACTAAAACACCTCCTGGTAATGCACCTGTCAGTACGGATTTTCGTCGTTTGGTTGCGTGTTTTTGTTTTTTCCTGAGTTAATGTGACTGAAAGCTTTTCAACAACTTGATTCCAAAGAAAATCTTTTAAAGAGCAAATGCTTTCATTCTTGACTTGCCATCTTACATAAGCACTCAATCACACAGGGAGAAAGCAGCAGTCAAAGAGGCGGAGTTGCCAATCTCGTCACCAGCAGCAGCCTTAATAGACAAAAATGCATTGAAGCCACAGGCTGAATGTTTGTGAATTTTTCATCAGTAGATCCAACCCCCCCACCCCAACCTTCTTTGAAGCATTTCTCTGTAATTTGAACAAGCACAGCAGACCGTGGCATTGTCTGCTTTCCACTCTGACATTTTCTTGATTTTAAAAAAAGCTACAGAACAAAAATCAGAGGGAAAAAACACCCACTGAGACAAAGAGAGACAGAGGTGATGAGACAGGAAGGTCAAAAAGGAAAGTTGGAATGCGCTTAATTAACCTGTTTGTGTTTTGCATTTTTTGCACTTTACTGCTCACATCTCACTTCAGCCCTGTCTCCTAAAAAGTTTTCTAACTAATTTGAAGCAGCAAATACAACTTTGAGGGAAACGTAATTCCAGATTAATTACTTTTTTTTTGTTAAGATGATGAGGAAATGTTTCTTAAGCCCCGTTTCCTCCAGTGACTTTCAGTATGGTACCTTTGAAACCAACAGTAACCCTTCAGACATGGTACCTAGACCCTATTTTTTTCCACCGCAAACAGTCCTCTTAAATGTGGGCAGGGTTGTTGTCACTCACTGCTCCGTCCAGCACTCACTGTATTTCCTTCTTTATCAGTCTGCACCTGGTTTATCGTCCACAGAACGAGGCTGCATGCCGACACTTTCAGAACAAAATAAAACAGGCTGCAGTGAGAGTCTCTCTCCATGGGATATTTAAAAATAGCGGGTTTGTGCATTTAGTCCTTCTCAGGCAAGCTCAGGGGTTTAGTGTTGCTGTAGCCCAGTGATTCTTAACCATGTGGCCACGGCCCAAGTGTGGGCCACGAGCGCCACCTAGAGGGCCGCGAAACAAATTCAGTTTTGCACCTGTGGGCCGCGAGGGCCGCATACTGTTATATTGACACACTCCGTTACAATACAGTCTCCCACCACTTGGTGGCGGTAATGCGTCAGTCAGTTGTTTAACACACTCCAATACAAACAGAAGAAGACACTCTCAGCTAGCCATGAGCCTAAAAGTTATGGATAAGTTTGTGAAACGGAAAAATGAAGATGAAAGTAGGGCGGCCGAACCCCTACAAAAGGCTAAATTTGTTCGCAAGTATAATCCTGACTTCATAAGATACGGCTTTGTGAATGGAGGTACCGAGGCAGAGCCGAGAGCCCAGCGTGTGGAGTGTAGTTCAACGCTATCCAACAAAGCTCTGAAGCCTGCTAAGCTAAAGCGGCATCTCGAAAACAAACATCCGACGCTCGTGAGAAAGCCGGTGGATTTTTTCAGAAGAAAAGAAAATGGGCTACAGATGCAGAAAAGGTCTGTTGTGTCGCTGACTGGAAACTCTGGAAAGCCAGCTACCTTGTAGCCAGACGTGTGGCACTGACTGGAAACTGGAAACCAGAGCAAGAAAGCATTCACCATAGCGGAGGAGCTGGTTCTGGTTCTCAGGAGTGTTTCCGCTGCATGGATGACTACTTCACTGAGAATGGCCTAGACTGGAAGAACTGTGTTGGAGTGTGTAGTGACAGTGCAGCATCAATGACTGGCAGGCATCAGGGCGTCATCAGGCAGATACTTGAACGTGCACCAGAGGCTAAATGGACCCACTGTTTTCTCCACTGTGAAAGCCTTGCAGCAAAAAAGACGTCACCAGAGCTCCATGAGGTGATGGATGTGAAAACCATCAACTACATTAAAAATAATGCTGTGAACTCCAGATGTTTTGCCAAGCTTTGTGGGGACATAGATGCAGATCATGTCCAGCTGCTCTATCACAGTGAGGTGAGATGGCTCTCAAGAGGACTGGCCCTCCAGTGTTTGTTTGAACTGAGGAATGAGGTCTTCTCTTTCCTCACTGAGAAAAAGTCTCCTCTTGCCCATCACTATGCCAACACAAAGTTCACAGCTAAACTTGCCTACCTCTGTGACATCTTTCACATCTGAACCAGCTGAACTTCTCGCTTCAAGGGAGAAATAGCAACATTTTTTTTGTTGCAGACAAAGTTCAAGCTTTCAGGAGGAAACTTGCTTTGTGGACTAAGAGGGCCCAGGAAAAAAGGATGGACATGTTTCCACTTTTGTCTGAAATTTTGGAAAACTCCCCTCAGGTGACGATCAGTGACTCAGTCTCTCAGCACCTCTCACAACTGGCACAGAAATTTGATGACTACTTTCCTGAAGATCCCAGAGAGGGACACGTGGATTCTGGACCCATTTTCTGTGGATCCCGATGAAAATGCTGTTGCTTTGCCCTCACATCTGGAGTCCCAGCTTCTGGAAGTTTCCACTGATAAAAAAGGATCAAAAATGGACGGTTTTGTAGCTGGTCAAAAAAGATTATAAGCTATAGTTTCATTTGCACTTTATTTGTATTTTATTTAATGTTATTTATTTATTTAACTTGAAACTTTTATTATTTTTAATGTATTTATCACCACATAATATTATTGGTCAATTTTCCAATTTTTCTTATCAGTTTTTTGAGAGGCCAACCTTTTTGCTGTAACTTGAGCCTTTAAAATTGTTGTCAAATATGTTCTTGCAGCACATTTGTCCCATGAATTGTTAGCCTATTCGGCATCTTGACGGAGATGTAGATTTATATCCACATGATAAATAAATGTTTCTGTGATGATCACATTGTATCATGTAATTTATTTGATACGTTTTTAGCTTATTAATTGTAGGTGGAGTTGATCTAGTTATTGAATACAAATCATACCAAGAGTAAGATCAATTAAACATGTAAATATCTGAATGGGCCCCGGGCCACACTGTACTTGAAAAGTTGGGCCCCAAGGTCAAAAAGGTTAAGAACCCCTGCTGTAGCCCACAGGAACAACGCTCTACAACGCTCTTTTTTCTCACATAACCCAACTGAAATGAATATATATAAATGCTTGAAGATCCATTCATTCATTCATTCATTCATCTTCTAACCGCTTCATCCTCTTGAGGGTCGCGGGGGGGCTGGAGCCTATCCCAGCTGACATCGGGCGAGAGGCAGGGTACACCCTGGACAGGTCGCCAGACTATCGCAGGGCTGACACATAGAGACAGACAACCATTCACGCTCACATTCACACCTACGGACAATTTAGAGTTATCAATTAACCTAGTCCCCAATCTGCATGTCTTTGGACTGTGGGAGGAAGCCGGAGTGCCCGGAGAGAACCCACGCTGACACGGGGAGAACATGCAAACTCCGTACAGAAGGGCTCCCACGCCCGGGATCGAACCGGCAACCCTCTTGCTGTGAGGCGAGAGTGCTAACCACCACACCACCGTGCCGCCCGCTTGAAGATCCACTCATTACTAAAAATAGAATAGAACACTTCCATTGGTACCATCCACATATTCACAGTGGAAACAGAAAATAAGCATACCGAACTGAACTGAGCCATACCACACTGGTCGATGGAAATGGGGCTTAATTAACACACCTGGCAAGTCAAAAAATGTTAATTCTGACAATGTCATCAAAATATTCACTGATGTTTTTCATTTGTTACCCACCAAAATAGGCGATCTCACAATACGCTATCCACTCATAGTAACAACAGCAAAACATTTTTTACAGTTATCTTTTTTCCATTAACATTTAACCTAGATATCTATCTTTCCCTTAAACCTTAACCAAATCACTTTTGTTGCCTAAAACCTATTATCCAGGCAGTGACTATGTTGTCCCCATAACGCAATTATAACAACCATTTAGTAATTTACAGAATGTCTAGGAGACAGGGTTGCTCAGTTAAAGGATAGTGTAATGTGTAATCATTTTCCAAGGTATAGCTTGGTGTTGTAAAACTGTAAAGGCGGTGTTGTTCCTTCTAGGCAGCCACTGATCTCCATTTATTTTATAATAGTATGATCATGAACATGTAAATGTTGACTTTTCAGATATTATTCTGATACAATGACAAAGTGGCATTAGCAACAAGAAAAGCAGATAGAGACTTCGCTTTCCTAAAAAAAATGACACTATAGTTACAAGCAGCAATTATGAGAGGAAGTCATGTGACGTGGTATTAAGAGGGCACACAGTCCGCGTAGGAAGGCAGCCGGGATTAACCTCACAGGAAAGTTGAATTCTCACAATAGCCTTAGATCACTTGAGAATTGCAGCATCACAGGAAAATCCTGTCAGGCCTCATGTAATGCATTTGTGTCCAAACCACCAGTGGTCATCAGACCAATCACTGTCTTGTGAGGAGCTCCTGGCAGCTTTAAGCATTTTAGATATTAGCCTAAAACAAACAACACAAATTTACAGATTGTGTTTTTTAAAGATTAAGATTCTTTGATCGACATCCATGTTGTGACAATTTGAATTTGGTGGATCTTATCCAAAGTCAAACCGAGTAGTCTTGTTGCCTAAACCTAAGCAAAGTGTCACTGTTTCATGACTTAAACCACGTACTTAGAACTGCAACTGTTAACGGTCATACATGTCGTTATTGTGTTGATCTCTTTGCACCGGTAGTGGCGCTAATTTAGGAAACCTTCCTGTGGGTCATTTTAAAGGGTAATTACAAAGTGGCTGTGTGGGGTGGAGGACATATAAGATGTTCACTGAGAGCAAAATCTAACAACAGCTGTTGTAACAACTCAACTTAGTCTCAGTTCTCTGCTGTTTAATTTTACAGTGGAAGTCTGTCATGCAGTCATGATGCATCATTAGATGTTTTTCACCAGTGCTTGCCAACATAGGCTGTAATCAGTGATGTGTGCATACACACTACCACTGTGTATCTTGATGCAGAGGGAAATAAACAGTGAAAGCTGTGGGGACGTGGGCAATGTAATCTGAATGAGCAGCTTGGGTTTAATGCAGTTTTATTTCGATTTTGGACAGAGATACTTGGATGTACTTGGGTTTTCTCTTGTAAAACAATATTGTGTAATCTTTAATATCCCTTATACAGCGTGTTAAATTGTTAATACTAAAACACAGTGGATAAAAACATAAAAACAATTTGATGGCTTGACTAAAGTAATTCAAGGAAACCTTTTTTTTATGATAGCTGCCAGGCTCCATAGAGCAGCACTTTCTCAGCCTGCAGTGTGCTCGGGTATCCATGTAAAACACTGGAGAGTCATGAAGCCCTCCATCAAATGAAGATTCATCGTGTGGCTCAGTGATATCCTGGGACATAAATCACTGGTGCAGGGCAGACAGTTGTGGCAAGTCATTTCCTGCCAACAACATTTTTTTTCTATCTGTTTTATGTGCTCATATCAACCTTTCTGCCACCAGCCTGTTAGTGAGCCCAGATAAAAATACATGACAACTCTCAAACGATTTTTTAAAATTGATATTGGTTGTTGTATTTAAAATGGGTAATCTTAAGCCGGTGACTGTCGCCGTAAGTCAAATAAGAATATAAATAAATATCAGTTAAAGGTTCTCTATGTGACATTCAGAGCGTTAATGTGGCAGTAAACCACCATTTGCTATGTAAAGATATTCTGGAGTGGTGGCATCCTGAGCAGAGAATGAAGTCCCTGTGTGTGTGTGTGTGTGTGTGTGTGTGTGTGTGTGTGTGTGTGTTATAATCAAAGCTTCTCTGTCGAAACATCTCCAGTCAAACCATACTTCCGTTCTACCCTTCTTGTACCAGTGGTCTGATTCTGGACGGCCCTGTCTCCCTGCTAGATCAGCAGACATTCTGTTACACCTCCTCCAGAGCCACCATCCTCCCGGCCAACAGTCAGCTCAACATCTGCCCAGTAGCCATGAGCTACATACCTGCAGCAGCAGCTAACATCCCACACTGACACCAAAACAGCTCGACTCTGTGGTTAAACCTGTTGATGAAAAGCTTTGTGATGCTAACAGTTAAGCCTAGTTCACATTGGATGATTTTCACCCTGATTTTGCGTCGGGAAGACTGTGGTAATATTTTGAGTGTTCATCCCTGGTGATGTGTGTTTCTGTCAGTGGGAGTCTCGCCAACTGCGTTACAACCTGTGTGTGCACACCACAAGATTTCTCCACCGAGCTCTCGCCAACAGAGCCCCAGATAACGCCGTGACGTCACCAAACTTGGAGACGACACATCGTAAAGGCATGGATATTCTTTCCAGTTTTGAATCAGATCTGGGTCTGGGTCCAAACACAACGCGCTCCCCGTGATCCTGTAGACGCCGCTATTGTTGCTGCTTGCCGGCTTGTCAGTGTTGCCAGACCTTGGGAGAGACACAAGCAACCAGGGCTATGGAAACAAGCCCAAAAGAAGCGACTGGACCTGGCAACCCTGCGGCTTGTCCTCCTTACATTTCTTCTGTCCTCCTGCGTGCTGACATGAGACGTATCCTGCCTTTCATTGGCTGATGCTCTTTGTCAGTCGTGTCACACTTCTCCAGTTTTCTATGCCAGATATCCAGTCCCAGTCTCAGAGGAGGGGGCGACTTGCTTGTAGGCTTGTTCACACATGAGGACTTGTCATGGCAGACTATCTGCCGACTCACCTCCGACCCAAGGTGGCTCTCAAGAGCCTCTGTGACGTCAAAATCGAGGTGAAAATCGTGTAATGTGAACTAGGCTTTAGCCCTGTCAAAAGTTGCGATCACAGCACATTTGGTGGCCTAGGTGAGCCTCCCCCATCTCCCCTAGGGAGCAGGTCAAGTGTAACGATCTGGGGAGGGGGGCAGGGGCATCAGGAACCCAGAAAAAAAGGCCTCTCTATTATTTAGTAGGTTTTGCTATGTAGTTAAGTCGTAGCGCCCTTAGCATTCGCCTATACTGCCTATGCCACGGGCCAGCACTGCCTGTCAATGTGTGTCTGTGGCTGAGCAGACTCTCACAACTATCCCCGTGCAAAGCTCACACTCAGCAGCAACAGCAGCTTTAATTTCTTTGGTCACCTGATGTCACAACCTAAATTCAATACAATATCAATGTCTAACAAAGTTGGTGGCCAGCCAACTTGTTGTGATCCTACGGTGCCATTAAACGAGTGTCATGATGCTCTCTCTTTCTCCATCTTGGAGACGGAATAGAAAAAGAAAATCTGGTCATCTTGGAGAAGATTCGGAAAAACCAGAGACAGGATCACTTGAATTGTGCAGTGTCTAGTTTTATGCAAGCCTCAGACTGCCTAATGAAGGAACTCAGGGAGATCTATAGATCACAGATTTACAACACAGGTATTTATTCATGCAAACACAGAACACACACCACTCCATTCACATTTTGGGTATCAAATCAAGTACTCTATTAGTATTGGTGTCACTTTAAACGTACTGGCATCATTACTGGTATCATAATTTTTAAACGATACCCAGCCCTGGCTGATATGGAGGTTACTGCTGATATCTGGACGGTGTTGACGTAGAAGCGTATAGCGCCCACCCTCTACTTCCCATCTGGTTGACACTGTTAGCTTTGTCAGCATTGTTATTGTTGTTTATTACTGTTTATGGAGTTAGCACCGTTAGCTGCTAGCTGCCGGCTCAGCCCCCTTTATGTTGAGAGCTGTATGCAGACAACTCGTACTCTCTGAATTTCACCCAGAGCCCCATTAATTTTGTGCCATTATTAGTAAGAAAGTTGTCCTTTCAGGGAGCTTCTCCAGTTGTCGAAGTTATGTCAGCGCCAAGTTCAGTACAGATTAATCTGAAAAGTCTGTATTGTACTGTCCATTGTGCAACTGAGACTTGGCAGTAAAAAAGGCAGACATGATGAATTACCCATCTTGGCAAAGTTTTCAAATTGATTTTTATACAGTGAAATGAATTGAAACCAAAGGCAGTCAGCAGTAATGTCAAGTGTGGGCTAAAAGTTGAGGATTTAAGTTTGTTGACTCTTTAAATATGTTGAAACAACCCTGAGGTGGTGGTAAACTGAATATACTGTGGAGTTCAGACGTCTGACTGTAGAAAAATAGCAGGATCATACACTTGACAGTCCGCAAAGACGTATCGAAGCCTTTTGGCCTTTTCTGTCATTTACCACCCATTTAGACTATAGTAAAAGTTTGTCAGTAGATAATAGATCATAATCAGGATTTAAAAAAAAATATACAAAATTTAAAAAAAAAGCTGCTGGAAACAAGTGGGTGGTTAGGCTTAGCCACAAAAATCACTTGGTTATGGCTAGGAAAAGATCATGTTTTTTCTTAAAAAACACGGGTTTGATGACACACTGGAAATGCAGTGATGTCTTTTTGTGGCACTATCCCAGCAGGAAATGTCACGATTGCTGGAAAAAAACCCACAGCTTTTTATGCCACTTTCCTTGCTGGAAAGGCAGCTTTATCTTGTTGAAAAACAGCTGCTTTTGTAGCACTATCCCTGCTGCCAAAACACTAGTACGTGGCTACAAAACATCCATGTCTGGAGTCTAAAAAGCTGCTCAAGAAACAGACAGGTCATTTATTTAAAAAGCTGCAGGAAACACACTGACGAGGTGCTTCAAAACACCCACATTTTGTGCCAAAAAAAGCTGTTGGAAACACATTGACAAGTTGCTACAAAACACCCACATTTGAAGCCTAAATAACTGCTGGAAATACATCAACAAGTTGCTACAAAACACCCAAGTTTGGAGCCTAAAAAGCTTCTGGGAAAAACAGACAGGTTAATCAAAAACACCCAAGTTTGAAGCCTAAAAGGTTGCCGCAAACACACCGATGGGTTGCTACAAAACTCCCATGTTACAAGCCTAAATAACCACTAGAAAAGCACAGACATGTTGGTACAAAACACCCATGTCACAAGCCTAAATAACCACTAGAAAAGCACAGACATGTTGGTACAAAACACCCATGTCACAAGCCTAAATAACCACTAGAAAAGCACAGACATGTTGGTACAAAACACCCATGTCACAAGCCTAAATAACCACTAGAAAAGCACAGACATGTTGGTACAAAACACCCATGTCACAAGCCTAAATAACCACTAGAAAAGCACAGACATGTTGGTACAAAACACCCATGTTACAAGCCTAAATAACCACTAGAAAAGCACAGACATGTTGGTACAAAACACCCATGTTTGGAGGCTAAAAAGCAGCTGGATGAACACTGATGGTTTGTCTTGCTAAAACACAATCAGTCTTGTTGTTTGTTGGTCTTTAACAGTGGTCTGCAATGGTCTGCAGCTCAGCAGGTGCCTCGCCTAGGGAACATACCATCCACCATCCCCTCCACCTCCACATGACAGAACCAGCTCATATACGTATGTCACATCAGAAGCTTTGACATGATATATATGAAATGTGCAAATGTAACATATTCATGGTTTGCAGAAACATACAGTGCAATGCCAACATTTTCTTCTGGCGACTGGGTGACTGGGCTGTGGAGATTGAGGCTGTGATCTGTCCCTGTAGTCAGAGACAAATGGCTGCACTCCGTCACCGCCCAAAGCACCACAGCTGCTCAAATGTCAATCTTTATGGCGCTCCATGGCAGAAATGACAAAATGCAAATGTCACCTCCATAAAAATAGCCCCGCATAACATAGAATTAATTATGCAGGAAATCTTGATGGCCCACGTCTTAAGCAAATATTGCCTAAACCCAGACTAATTGAAATATTTAACTGCACAGCTGAATGAGGTAATCTCTCATGTTCATCTAGATATCAGTCTCCACATTGTGGCTGAAAAACAGTGCGTCTTATTCCAATTTGTTTGAATTTGTTCCAACTGTTAATTGCTCTTAGACGCGCGCACACACATGAACACACGCACGCGCACACACACACACACACACACACACACACACACACACACACACGTGTACAGCATCCATCTAATTACACTTTACTTTCTTCATCTACAACAGCACATCTGTCCTGACAAGCAGGTGATAATTTAATTCAAGAGAGAGGATAATTGAATTTAAGAGAGCGAGTAAGACATGTCAATGAACTAATCTGCTCTTTCTACAGTCCATTAAGAAATTGCCCACCCATGCCAACAGCGGCCCTCCCTAAGGACCTGTACGACCAGCATCACTTTTATTAGATATTAAGGGTCCAACTCAGCGAGTATCATGGACAAGAGAAATGACATCGTTATGTCAGTACCATGTTTAAGTTTCAAGCGAAATTACAGTAATTGTAGCCAATAAATTGATATTAATTGCCGATGCTGGGCAGGTGTCTCATCAACGTCTGCAGTGAATGTGCCAGAAACTGCTCTCACATCTGCTTTGCTGTATTATAAAAGCAGGGTTTCTGCCTTGGATGCCTTCCAAAATGTGGGAAGTGAGAATTAGAGAAGGCAAACAGAATGACAGCATGGTTGATATTATCTCAGGCAGGGAATAAATACGCAGCAGCTGAGGATACGACCTTCACAGTTCTGTTCAGACAGAGACTCGTCCTCAGACTGTTTCCTGCCTACATCTTTATTGATCCTTTCTGTTACGCAAAGAGGTCACACTCTTACTGCCTCGCTATATCAAATCAGGGCTATATCCACCAGTTACCACACAGATATTTTTTATTTTTTTATTTATTTGCTGGGAGTTTGACTTCAAACATAGTTTAGTTTTTCAATTTTGTCACATAGTGGGCAGACACTATATTTTTTTAAACAATTAGATTCCACTATTTTCAGGCCAGTACAAATGAAGAAATAACATTAATTGCATACAACATTAACATTTTAGGGTGAAAGAACATACTGGAGCACACAGATTGATTTTCAGCCTTTAATTGTGCAAAATGACTTTTTAACACCACTGTGTCTTCATCAAAGTCAAAATGGACAAAGACAAAAGGCGAACACATACATAGTCAGCCTAGAACAGGTGCACCCTTGTCATTGGATAATTGGTTGAACATGATTTCAGATCTGTTGGAGAGTGGATCCAAAGGTGGGAGCTGCCACTGACAATATTCAAGAGCAGCGTGCAGCCAAACACAACGGTTAAATCAGGAACAAAAGAACACAGGTATCTCTTGAAGTTATAAAGTTCAAATAAAACAACTACAAATACTACATTCATCACATGCACCAAATATTATGAAACAAGACATTTTCAGTTTTTATTTAGGCAAAAAGGCTCCATTATGTTAATCTAATAGAGCAGAGTAGTGAGTTGATAATGTCACCATCCAATTGCCAGAATAAATGTTGGCATTGTATGTTTCTGCAAACCACATTTATATTACATTTGTACATTATTATGCAGTGCTGCTTTGAAACTTTAAGCAACAGCACTGTTGTGAACATGTTGTTAGATGTAGTCACAAAAATCACTTGGTTATGGTTAGGAAAGATCATATTTTTGCTTAAAATACCTTGTTTTGAGGGCACAGTCCTGTCCAGAAATGCTGCAATGTGTCGCTAAAAACAATCAATTTTTGGGGCACTGTCCCAGCAGGAAATATCATGATGGCTTGGAAAAAAACAATGTTTTTCATGCCACTATCCTGGCTGGAAAGGCAGCGATTTCTTGTTAAAAAACAACTCATTTTCTTGGCTTCATCTCTGCTGGTAAAATACTGACGAGGTGAGGTGTCTTCAAAACACCCATGTCTAGAGCCTAAAAAGCTGCTAGAAAAAAAACACAAAAAGGTTGCTGCAAATCACTCACATTTATAGCGTAAAAAGCTGCTGGAGACACACAGACGGGTCACTACAAAACACCTGTGTTTGGAGTCTAAAGCTCTGCTGGAAAAGAGACAGGTTGCAACAGAAATACTCACTTTCGTAGCCAAAAAAAGCTGCTGGAAACACATCAACAAGGTGCTACAAAACACCCGGACTTGGAGCCTAAAAAGCCATTGGAAAAACGGACAGGTTGCTACAAAACACCCACATTTGGAGCATAAAAAGCCGCAGGAAACAATACCGAAGGGTCACTAGAAAATACCCACATTTACAGACTATTGACAAGTTGCTACAAAACACCTGGACTTGGAGCCTAAAAAGCCACTGGAAAAACAGACAGGTTGCTACAAAACACCCACATTTGGAGCATAAAAAGCCACTGGAAAACACAGACAGGTCACTACAAAACACCCGCATTTGGAGCCTTAAAGGGTTCTGGAAAAACAGACAGGTTGCTACAAAAACACCCACTTTTGGAGCCTAAAAAACTGCTGGAAGCACACTGACGGGTCGCTGTAAGACCACATTTAGAGTCGAGAAAGCCCAGAAATCACTTGATTATAATGAGGGATTATAATGAGGACAACTTCAATTTTTGGCTTAAAATATCCACTTTCTCTATCTACAAGTCTTAGTTGGACAATCTTAGTTGTTTTCCTAAAGTTTAGGAGACGGTTTGATTATGATTTTGCCTTCATTGCTGTTGAAAAACAGTAGTTGAGTCCACATGGTCTGTTCCTTTTAATACTTATCACATAAAAGTTATTTTTGTACAAGCATGATGTCCCATGAGATCATTCTGCTAGGTGACACATGAATTCAAGCCTTTTCCAAACACCTCTCCTGCTGAAGAGCTATGTGAAGAAGGGCCAAAGACAGGATTTCAAAAATAGTCCAACTCCAAGCAGCCCACTTCGTTTTTTAAGTAATACTTCGACATTTTGAGAATCATGCTTTTTTGCCAAGAGTTAGATGAGAAGATTGATACCAGAGGTATTTGGGTTTAGTTTTCTTCTTATTTTAAAGTAAATGCAGCACAAGAGAACAAGTTAAGTAAAGGCTAAAGTTCCTGCTGTGTGGTAATATTTTTCTTACTCCTGCTTATAGCAATATCAATAATCAATGTCAAATGTGTAGGTTCAGTGGCAATGGTAGTGTGGCAAACTAAACTCAAGGCCCACTTAGTAGATTACTTTCTAGAGCTTTCTCTGTGGTCCATCAACAACAGCATTAGATGCTGTTAAAAGCTCCACATAAACAATCCATGGCGTCAGATACGGCAGCCTGGTCAGTGGCTCTTGACTTTTCTTTCTTTTTTTTTTCCTACAGCATTAGTATGAGACTCATCAGGCTTTTAACTTACTCAAAAGTAATCCCACCTGTGGCAATAACGTAGTAGAAAGAGTGGTGAAAGTCCAATTAGGGAAGGATGGAGTTGGAGTGGATGTGTCAGACACACACCAGACTTTTATCCAGGGGGCCGGTGTTCATGCCACCTGTGATTTCAAAGGTCAACTTGAGTTTTTTTGACCATGTGATGTAGCTGACACACATCATGTGACATAGTCATTAAGTGACATACTCATTAAGTTACAGTAGTTGACCAGGCTTTTCTCATGCAAGGTTCGCACCTATACCGATGAAAAGTTATGCGCTAGAATTCATATATAACCCACATAATCATGAACCAGTAATTTCTGTATTTACCATGTTATGCAGAAGTCTGGAAGTAGTATAACTACCAGAAGTCCATATAACAAGGCAGGCTGGTACTGTGGATGGTTGTCAAACAACACAAGACCCTTCCCTAGGAGACTTTGAGTTACTTTAAGGTACGTCATCACCGTGTTTCTTTTCGTAAACCCAACGTACATAACCTTACTTTCCTAAACCTAACCTAGGTAACTTGACTTGCCAAAATCTAAAGATGCCCAACAATGACTCCTAAACTTAACCTATGTAACTTTACTTTCCTCAGCCTAACCTATGTAATTTTACTTTCCTCAGCCTAACCTACCTAATTTTACTTTCTTGAATCTAACGTATTTAACTTGCTTATTTTACTTGAAAAAAAACTAAAGGTGCCCAACTATGTTTGTTTTCTTGAAGCTAACCTACCTACGTTTACTTTCCTGAACCTAACCCATGTAATTTTACTCTCCTGAATCTAGCATACGTAACTTTACTTGCTAAAGGGTCAAGACGCCCAACCATGTTTCTTTTCCTAAAACAACATAACCTACGTAATTCAGTTTGCCTAAACCTAACCTACATAACATAACTTGCTGAAAACTAAATACACCTGTGACAGCAGAAGTAAAAACAATAAAGCGTGAAACAATCAAGTTGGCTTTTAAGTTGTTTATTCATTTATTTTTTAAGATTAATTTTTCGGGCTTTAATGTACAGGATAGTGTGAAACAGGGTGAGAGAGAGAGGGAGAGAGAGAGAGAGAGAGAGCGGGGGCTGACATGCAGCAAATAGTAGCAAGCCGGAGTCAAACCTGCGAGAACAGTAACAGTTATAACGGAGTCAATCTATTACAACTGAAAGGTCAAAGCTCTGACAACTGGAGTGTCCTCTGTAGGTCTGACAAAGAATCAGATTCAATCACATAATATAATGAAAACTTAGAAGTACACAGCAAAAGGGAGGCAAAGGGAAGTGTCTGATTAACTTTCATGAGAACAGCTACAAAGCAAGCTTCTTGCACACAAATGAAAACTCCAAGGACACAGTTTACTTCAGGTACGATGAAACCTTACACACATGAGGAAGCAAAATAAGACATGTCTATAAATGGTAATGATTAATTTTGTTCCTACAACACCCAGCCATGTTTCTTTTGCTAAATCTAACCTATGTTATTTTATTTTTCTCAACCTAACCTATGTAATTTTACTTTCCTGAATCTCACTTGCGTAACTTTATTTGCCAAAAGGTCAAGATGCCCAACCATGTTTCTTCTCTTAAAACTACACAACCTACTGTACGTAAATTTACTTTTCTGAACCTAACCCAGGTAACTTTGGTCCTTTTTAAACAGGAATTGTGCAAATTTGCAGGAAAGCCCAATCTGTCTTCTTTCAGCATTGGCAGTATAAAAAGAAAATCGGGGAGTGCAGCAAAATGCCGCCTACCTACATTTGTTTATACAGAATGCGCCTGGCTCACATGTGGCTCAGTGTGTGACGTAACCAGTGACGTGGGAGGGAAGCCGCGGCTGGTCAGTCCTTCGGCAATTCTCTCGTAAATCGATCCGTTCTTCACCGTCCCCGTCATCTGACGGTTAATGGCCTCTTCATTTGTGAGGGCAAGGAGGGCGCACAATTCCTTGTCTCCCCAGTTGCTCATCTTTACAGTGTCTGTCAGGTTTGCATTGTTGTTGTTACTAGCTGCTCACTAATTCCTGCTATCAGCTGTTTACTGTTTATCCACCGCCAGTGAGTTGTACGTGCGGCGTCATCAGTAGCTCTTCCCACAAGTCTTTGACAGCCCCTCCCGTTGCAGAAGGCCACCTCGGTCTTTTTAAACTAAAAGGGTTCCGCCAATACGACTACCCTATGAGGTGGAAAATTGAGCACCACGGATCACTCGGCTCAGTCTGTCTAAATGCTCGCAGCTTGCCGGCAAAACGTCCCAACATTTGCGGAAAATCTGGCAGTGTAAAAGGGGCTCTTATTTGCCTTCAGTACGTAACTTTAAGTTAAGAATGAAACATCATTCGAGGGGCAATAGTTCTGAAGATATCATACAAACAGTTGTATGAGTATATGTTGAACAAACATTGTTTTAATCCAAACAATGATTGTTTGTCTGAACCTAATCGAGTAGTTTTGTTGCCTCAACCTAAAGTAGTTTTTGTGGTGAAACCCATGTTTCCTGTGAAGACAGAAGTTCATGTTTAAAGACAGTGTAGCATGTAACAAGCCAAAACTGACACTATAGGGGTGCCTAGAGAATATTATTTCAAAGCACTGGGCCACTGAACAAGCCGCCATATTTAACAATTTGTAAGTGAGACATGCTGCCATAAACAAAACATAAATAACTTTGTAATGCTGTCGAAATGTGGGAGCAGGAGATTGTCAATCTGAAATAATATTTGAATAGATAAACCCAGACTGTGCTCGACATCACATATTGACCCATACAGACAAGCAGTGTCTGATTCTGCAAATGTTAATTCTGATGTATTTCTTTTAGGTTTTTTACTTTTAGACAGACCAGTTATATCAGATTGTACTTTTCAGCAGAGCAACAGTTACTGTTGCTGACCGCTAAGTGAATAAGGGCAGGAGAACTGAATGTCTCTTATTGACTGACTGACTAAATCAATATTTTCAGATTGTGCATGTGTGAGATGAGATGTGCAGCAAACAGATTCTAACATCTTCAGGGTCTTTGGGTTCCTGTAGTGGGAGAAGTGTTTTTTAGGTGTCTGGCAGTCTCTGTGTATCATTTCCTTTAATATTTTTCAAGTGTTTCTTGCAGTGACAGCAGGTGGGAGTCCGCTGCCGAACAAAGCTTTTGACTGACCGGTGGGTGTTCAGTATGCCTGAATACACGCAGGAGAAAGCCACTGTTGACTCTTCAATCATGTTCACTTTGTCCTACAGAGCAGAAAGTGGTTGTCAAGGGGACAAAGACAAAGAGGAGGGGGGAAAGGAGACAGTAGAGGCAGGAGCAAATTCTATCTGCAAAGATGAACAGTGAGCCATAATTTAATCACAGTAATTACAGTAATAATACATTTTATTTATAGCGCATAATCCATACATTGAATTCAGCTCAGTCCTCTGCGCTCATACTGTACATACATATAATGAGAATAAATGAATACAACACAGAGAATATAATAATAGACTGAAAAAAGTAAATTTAATGAGGTTCAAACGTGTGCCATATAATTAAAATCTAATTAATCAAATAAGTTAATTAAATGGGAAATAGAGAAGAATGCAGAGATACAAGTTGTGTTTGAGACTAAATATATAACATGTTCAATGGTTTTAAAAGCATATTTTATGAAACCCACATTCCCAGTTTTCCTCAGAGAGCGGTCGATATATCCAGTATATGGCAGTATGATCTGAAGTGAGATGCATGATGGGGCATAAAAAAGAATCTGAAATATGTACCGAGCTTAGAGCTTTGAGGAGAAGCCAGTGGAGCCTGGCCAAAACTGGCTTGACATGTTCCCTGTTTTTTTTGTTTTAGTTAGCAATCTAGCCGCAGAGTTTTGATTCAACTGAAGACTGTCAAGAGTTCTTCAGTGAGCTCATGAATGAATAATGCATCACAGTAATCTAGTCTGCTTGAAATGAAGGCATGACTTAGTTTATTTTGCATCATTGCAGGTCAGGAAGGATTGACCTCTGGCTGTGTTTTTGTAGCACAGACTCTCATGTGGGGGAGAATCCAAAATGACCTCTAACTCTTCACATGTTTAGATGTTGGATCTGCCCACTGTTGACTTGAGGTCTTATTACATAAAAAGACTATGGGCCATATTTAAATAATGTATAGTGCATGGTCTGAAGCAAGTGCATGTAGGGTGTGTCCAACTCCACAATGGTAGTTAACCAGCGCATAATCTGGGTGCACAGTAAGGCACCAAGGGCAAAGGGGTTGTAATTAGTCCTTTAATTAACCATAGGTGTGTTTTGAGTGTAACATGAATTCAACCAATCAGAGTGTCATCTCCCGTCCACTATAAAGGCCAGGTGGGCCTGCAGCAATTCTGTGGTGGGTTCAGCAAATTGGACAAGCGAGCAGTTTTGATCTGAGAGTGATGAAGTTCAATCAGGAGAGACAGGAGAGTGAAGTAAAGATAATATTTGATACAGAATAAGAGTGTACAAATAAAATATGATTTGTCTTTGGCACTTGGACATCAGAGGAAGATATTTTGCGATCGAGGGACATCTGAGCGGCAGCAGGATAAATGCCCCCATGGAGTCCAGACACTGGTGGCGGCTGCTGACTCTGAGGCTGCTGAGGTGTATGAGGCTGATGAATCAGTAAAGACTAGGGGCTCTAGTTTCCCGGCGCAGCGCAGGGTGGTGAACCCCACGCAGAGCTAGTTTTGAGCAGTGCAACCCGAGGCACGCTCAGCTTGGTAGTTTGGCAGACCGAGGTGCGCTGAGATGGGTGTGGCGGCGCAGCAGGGGGAGGTGTCGACAGATCCAGCTTGGCGCAGTGACAGTTTCGTGCCAAAAGCTTCGCCGAAGGTGCGCTAAAAGCTCGCCAACTGAAACCACGTCTACTGTCAGCGCAGGGGGAGCGCAGCCGGTGTAAGCCGAAGTCTGGCTGACCGGCGGACAGTGCGCACACGTCACCAAAACCTTACAGGCAGGTTTCCAGAATATCAGGCACATTAACGATGCAATAAATAGCCACAAAACCACTATTCAATGCAACTATCTGCAATCAGCACATAAATGTATATGTATATATGTCTATATCGACTGTCCCATCACATGTGATGTCAGATCAAAGGGGATTGGCACCGTTTGGCACGTTTGGCACGCGTAATGGAAACCCAACCTGATTTGATTAACACAGCTGCAAACTAATGAGTTCACATTCCTCTCAGCCAGCCACAAACAGCCACAGCATCAGATAGGGAGTATATATTCAGCATCTGTCATCTTAGAAAAGTCAAAGGAAAAGAAACAGAGTGAGACTGCGAGAGAGAAAGAGAGAGTGTGCGCACACGAGAGAAACGCAACACTGATTTACAATTGTGGTGACCTCCTCCCAGGCTACCTTTGCATCATCAGCCATATTTCACCAACCTGCAGCCCATTCTCACATCCCTGGACAACACGTCTTCACATTGTGAACCCTCCTACGTAGACGCATATTACTGTCTGAATAATGCGCCCTTTAATAGAAGGAAAATACTGCGCTATTTCGACTGTAGACCAGGGATGCGTTCCGAATCACATACTTTCTCTTTTTACTTTTAGTATGTACTGCAGCTGCCCTTAAAAAGTACATACTGTTGCATGCAGTATGCACACAATCAGGACACACTACTGTCTCATAACATGACACCCTGAACTTTGACCCTTTTGAGTTCGCCAAAGACAGAGATCAACCTAGAGAGCTCTGCTGCAACATATTATGTGCAACAGTGAAGTTACATATGCAGCTCTCTGTCACTGTTATTTTTATAGTCATGTCCTTTTTCTGTTTGTAATATTTATGATTATTTTGTTCACTTAAACAATCAATATTTCTTTTATTACTATTCGACTGGTTGTCAGTTACTTGAATGAGATGTCATCCGTCATTGCGACATCTGTCAGTGAGCTGTCATGTGTTTGTGGCTCAGTCAATGTGACGTATCATTGGCTGTGCAGAGGATTGTGGGTAAAAATAGCCAGAAAAGCACACTGGCCTGCAAACTGCAAAATTGGACCGGATGTAGTAGAACATGCTGGTATTTCTGGCGTACTGCATTTCACATACTTTATATTGGGACATTCTAAATCTTTTTCTGGCATACTATATAGCATGGTATTGTGGGTATTTGAAGGCACAATAAGTTTTTGTTGCCAGTGGTGCAATCACTTTCTGTTGCCTCAAAGTAGCAATACACCAACAGCGTGCCCTGGCAACGCCTCACGCCCATGGTACATTCGCAACTTACACAACATGGAGTGCTGGCTGTGAAAATGACAACTGTGGCAGTCTGAAACTAGCAACTACAGCTGCGCTGTGATGTGCTTTGCGCCGGCTGTAACATAGTGCCCTGAAAGTCTAAATGCTAGCAGCTCTGTGAGGCTGTGGACACAGCTAATGTCAGCTTGTTAACAAGCTCACAATGACAATACTGATATGCTGATGAAGGTATTTTTCCATGCTTACCAACTTTACCTTTATACTGTGACTTTACACACCTGTTTATATCTGTGTGTGTGTGTGTGTGTGTATCTTGTCATGATGCATATACATTTACAGATTTATATGTTACAAATGTTAAATATGTCATAGCTTACCCCAATATCTTCACTTCTTTACTATTTCATAATTAGATTGTCATTTTTTTACTTGCATGATTTTCTTTTATACTATTTTAAATCAGCATTGTTGTCATTGCCAGCAGCTGCTTCTTTGTAAGTGTTGTGCATATGACAATGATTAACCTGAAACTTGATCACAGTTTGTTTTGCTAATTAGCACTTAACACAAAGTGCAGCTGAGAGAACATCATTAGTTTTGCAGGGATTTGGTCATAAACCAAAGTATTGGACAGTTTAAAAATTTGACCTGATGGTGGCGGTAGATGAAAAGTCAGGAGATCACCAAAGATATTAAAATTCATCCTGGGGGGGACATAAATTTGTGCACTAAATTTCACTGCAGTCCATTGGATAGTTGTAAAGATTTTCTGATAAACAACTAAAATCTCAACCTCTGGGGTCAGCAGAGTCAGTCGGATTTACTGTCTGGAAAATAATTTAATTTCAACTCACTGAATATTTGCTGAAATGTTTCTGGCTCTGCCGAAGTGGTAGAATAACCGACTGACAGACCAACTCTTCCATCCCCAGAGCCCCATCTGATTGACTTTCAACAGGAGGAAGAATCTTAAATTACACACGTGAAAAGAGGGTTCAGTGACATTTATGGGCAGAAAGTCATGCTTGAAAGATTTCTGGTGCTCTGTGTTCCCACGGGACTGTACTTGAGGTCTGGATTCGTCTTTTTCAGGTGTATATTTTGATTCTTTTTCCAGCTGGTTATTGGTCATTTGACCCTCAGACGCACAGAAATGGAAAGGACATATTGCTTTTCTGTGGCCTGTGGACGCTGAGTTACCTCATAGCAAACACTGTTTCCTGGCAAACAAAGAAGTAATTCAGGAGTCCGGCAGAAATGGGCCATTCCCATTCCCAAACAGGCACTTCATCCCAGAGATGATGACCGGGGCCAACACTGAGCTTGTGGATGTCAGCCAGAGAGGTCAGACCAGTCCCAGTGTATCTATCATAGCTGCCAGGCAGGTCAGTCTGTCAGATCCCCACGGTGAGCCGCCTTCCTGGATCAGAGGGGACGCTCCAGCGCCTCTCTGACCCCTGAAACCTCAAGGGGACACAGCAGGATCTGACACTGTTTCAATGATGTGAAGTCACAGAATATAATAAGTTAAACTGACTGAAACCTCACAAGGTGAAGAAGGGTGTCACTGAAGGCCAAAGATTGAGTGTAAATCCCAGGGTTTCTCGCTTATAACTACAGATAAATTAGATCCGACTGTACTTTTTTCCTCTTTTGGACATTTCAACAAAGCAAAAAGAAAGATTTTATTTAAAAAAACAACAACTGACATATAAATTGAATTAAATTCCACCAAGGTTTCACAAATTAAGGTCTGTTATTAAGGTATTTATATCTGTGGGCATTTTCTGGAAAACTAAAGCCCCATTCAAACTCGATTTATTTCTCTAGGGAAGGAGGGATATTTTTTCTTGTGCTGGTCAGTGATTATAATCCTATACGGAACGCATTTGTGGGTAATTTTTAAGCCCCACCACAATAATAATCACAATTACCGACTGTGTTTTGGTGAACTCACTGGTCCTCCTGTTTTAAATCTTGTCCAGAGCAATGCTCTTGTATTTTATTAAAGCTAGAGTAGGCAAAACAACAGCAGAGACATGAAATACACCCTCCTCCTGCAGCTCTCCTCTCTCTGTCCTAGGCCCCTACCACTAGACAACCACAGGCATATGCACACACTTCATACGATAACCCAGTGTTTCCTATACATCCATTTATTCAGCCGTATTTCGTTGTAGAGTTGCCCACAGTGTATTTGCTCAGCCCCTTCTTGTCCCACTCACCCTCTCTCTGTTATCAGACCAAAAATAAGACAAGAATTGAACCAAGTCTCACTCCCAACCCCTCAAATAACAGTGTTTGGCCAGTGTCCCTCGGTGTCAGACACCGACACACAGAGGCACCCTGTGGTGGCAGTCTAAGATGCAGTGGGTGGTGGCATTTTTTGACACACAAAGCAACTGCCATATTATAAAGAACAAGACAGTCCTTATAGGGCAGGTAGAAGAGGAGGTGGATAGGTCAAACAAACACAGGACTTACCATCGGGAGACTACTGTCCGTATTTCGTGTGAAATCAAAAGTCGAGTTATTTTAACAACATGGTGTGTGTAGTATACTTACAACTACCTATATATATACTCAAGTGATGTGACATTACATTAGTAATAAACATTTATTTTAAGCCAAACCATGATGTTTTTTTTTTAAACCAAGTACTTTTGACTCCTGCACCTAAGGACGTTAACCTAAAAACAATTCTTATTATTTTTAACTGCACTGTACATTTATTTTGAAAAGAGTCTGTATGTGTTTTACAAGCAGAAACTGTATATTTCCTGTGAAAAGGGATGTTTATTTTGAAAAGATACAACATGTTACAAGTGTAAATTGACATACTGTCCTTGAGCATCAAAAAACTGATGCTTAAGGGGTGTCTAGGGCGTCATAGTTTGTCGTGTAAGGTCACAGACTAAGCTTCTGCATTTGATGAGTTGGGATTGAGAATGTGTTGAAGAATTGGCCAGTTAGCCTTCACACGGTCCTTTAGAGTCACTCTCCACTGCATTTGACTGTCTCCCTGGGAGGAGAGTGGGCAACAGCTCGAGAGACAGACTTTCTGTCGATGGCTATAGTGGCTTGAATTTAGCCAGCGCAAAGCCCCGAGTACCAGATGTCACAGCAGGCTGGTGGCCAGTGGCAGCACTATGGTAACTTGTGTAACAGTAGCAAGATTTTTTAATCTGGCTGGGACTCTGGCCTGTCTGGCCCCCCGGAGCTGGGGGTCAGTCATTGCCCACTCTACTCTCGGCAAGATGGAGGACACACCGGAATTCAAGCTACATAGAAGTGAACTTGAAGCTGCAGCCATGAGCTTTTGGCTCCAGTAAGCAGAAGGTTAAACTATTAGCAAAATTTTCTCATCTCTGAAACACTTCACCAATATCAACACATATTTTGTTTCATTTCTTGTCAGACTCTCTTTTAGACTTTCTTTTTGAGAAGTCCTTTTTTGGGTTGCTTTGCAGTGTAGGCAGTTGTTGCCAAAGCTGAAAAGCAACCTCTCTGCAGGATTCTCAGCCATTGAATCAGGCTTTCATCGAAGGAACAGCCTCTCTCTGAAATTAACTGTGATTAGCCAAAGTCTCCTGTCACAGGCTAGATTTTCTAAAGCTTCACAACAGAGCCAAGAGGAGGTGCAGAAGTCCACTTGAATTACAATATGCTCAAAGTTTATCATGGGATTTTTGCCTAAATAAAACAGCCTACCCCAGCTTTAAGTGGATATCTTTAAAGTTGATTTCCACAGCGAAGGGCTTCATCCTTCTACTTTTTTTGTTTGTTAATCAGCCCAGTGTGAAATTTGACTTTTGTGTGGAAATACAGATTGTTAATCTCATAAATGGAAACATCCTGACACTATAATTAGATAATTAAGGCCTCTTTGGGAAGGAATATGACGATAGAAAAAATTAAAGCCATCAGAAGAGCATGACCCCGTAAAGCTCATCAAATGGGCTGCTGTAGTGTTAGCTACAGTTAGGTACAGGTATTCTCCTGTGTGCTTTTTGGCCCATATTTGTTTACATTTTGGCTCAATTTAAAGACTGTCGAACTAACTATTAGCCGTTCCTGTTGGCAATGTACACATGTATGCACAGAAGGATTACTTTGATAATGACGGATATTTCAAAAGGCTTCAAAAGCATCTTTTTTCTATGATTTCTGAGCAGATATGGAGGTTTGTCCCCAAAGAACGATGGAAGGAGTAAAAATTTACTCAAAATCACCTCCCTCATTATTTCTGCCTTAACGTCTTTCTCTCCACACTCCCCGTGGAGAAGCTTTTGGCTTCCTCTTCCTCTCTCACACAGTCAAACAACTAGATTACAATGTACAGCACAGGCCACAGTGGCTCCTAAATGCCATAATTCACCACTTTTCACTTGAACTACTTCACCAGCAAAATAGAGTTCTACAGAGGCATGTGTCTCCTAAATAATGGATGTTCCACCCAAGTGGCCGGAAAAGCAGACAAATTTACCACCCACAGCCAAAACTGACTGTAGCATCACAGTTATTGTGTCCACATGTATTTCAGCAGTGCCAATGTTCTCGCCTCAGACCTTGTTTCCTACTCCCTGCCAGGAACAGACTGGGACACACTGTAAGAGCAGCCCTGTAGTTCAGCGCATCATAACAGGCATGTGAATACTACATGGCTCCTGGAAGGTTGTAATAGTGCCTTTATATAACAGTTTGCTTAAGGCCAAGAGTTCAATACAGGTGCATCTTCAATACAAGCTTAAGAACATTTTTATTGTGGTAAAAAATGAAGGACGGAGTGTCACACATATAGAATGATGACATATATATGACAAAGAACACAAGTGGACAGTGCTAAATACAAGTGTAAAGGACCACCTTTGTTTCATAAATTTAATTGAACAAATTGCACATATTGCTCATTTTGACAATAATCAAGACACATTGTAATCCAATCACTTGCTGAGGTGGTCTGGAACATATCTGACCACATATCTTTTGTTGTGTAAATGCTAATGTGTGCTAATGTGTCCCTGATAAGGACTACACCATCAGTGGAGGACGTGGTGGTTGTTTTGGTTACAGCGTGTATAACTTGCCCATTTTATGATGAGTTGGACGAAGCATTCTGTGACCGTCCAAAGTTTTGCCCTATGGAAGGAGACGTGCTGACAGCAATATCTCCAGCTGTACTGAGTAGGGATGAGAGAGTACACCATTATCTGTATCTATGTATGTATCTGCTCAATTAACTAAATTATCTGCATCTGTACTCAGAATGGGCAAAGTAAAGCCAGAAGTGGGTGGAGTTTAAATCAAAAGTGGGTTGGGCCTAATCAGAAGTTATTTTAAGCCTGAAATTTATATGGCTCGATCATAAGTTGCGATATTTATTATCTATGAAAAAAGTAATTCCAAAACAGCCTCAGAATTGAGCTTCAGATCATTTTTTATCACATGAGTAATACATTAAACACAGCTACAAATGAGGATTTCCCTTTATCATGAAGCGGCATTCATAAGATTGGAGGTTCTGAGGTCCCGACCATTAACTCGGGGGTAAAGTGCTTTGAACACGTGGTGGAGCAGAATTTTTCCCTCGGAACGTCTTGCGAAAGTGTAGCAACCCGAGGACCCTGAGTTGACATGGCATGACGTTACAGCAATGTTATTTGTTATGCCTATTATTTAGCTAGGCTATAAACAGTGAACTTGTATTCAAAATATTTGCAGATGGCACCACTATAGCCAATAAATACAAACATCATCTGATAAATCCACGTTCTTGTTCCGCCACGATAAGCAGCTGAAGTATCTGATTTTTGCGTTCTTGTTGAACACAGCGCAGGAGAGCGAAAATCTTCTTACGGTCATGCATGTTTGTTTATGTCCAAGGTCCGATGTGAGGTGATGAACACACTTTTTACAGAAGTAGGGGCTTTTCCAGGCTTTTCACATCAGGTCCTCGGAAACCTCCGAGCCCTCTGAACGCAGCATGAGTACAGATAATGACACATTTTACTCGTATGGTACTCACCTTAAAAAGTACATTATCTGTACTGGATACTCATTTCATCCAAGTATTCAGCTCAGTCCTTGTACTGACACATAACTAACGTGACTAGCAAGCAGCTAGCTGGAGTGTGGACATAATAACTAAGCTTTGGGCCCTTTGACCTCCTAGCATAAGTGACATAGGCAGTAACGAAATCTGAACATCCCTGTGGTCAGCTGGAGACGCATGACAGACACAGGTGTGAACAGCAATGTGTCTGTCCACTTAAATAAATAGCAGGTCTAAACAAGTCAAGTCATGAATTTGATTTATTGATACATTCTGATATGAGCTTTAATGTTCTAAATGTGATCTCATCAGACAGTTGATGTATGTACTTACAAGATATTTGTGTTTCATTTTGATTCTAAAAAGGCCCTCATAACTGTGAACAATGAAAAAGCATTGCAAGCATGTTCCTTATCAAAACATATATTTAACTTAATTCTTTCCCTGTTAGAGACTTTGTAACTTTGTTCAGAAAGATATAGAGCTTTAACAATGACAGCAAATTTAATTTGGCACAGAGATACAAAACATTGGCACTAAAAAAAGGTTCCACTGAATGTCTGTTTTCTCTTATTTTTCCTTTACTGTCAGTTTTTTCACACAAGTGTGAGCACTTGTTCCAGTGCAACTCTACCATCCCAGCATAACGTCAAGTTAAAGCTAACTTTGTCCCGCCTAGTTCCTGTCAAAAACAGCAGCAAAGAGAAACAGACTTTACAAATTTGCTGTTTGAGAGTTCTAAGTGAATTCATGGAAGGTATTACCGTATGCCGTGATGCTGGTTCAGAGCAGACTGTGGGTATAAGAGTGATGTTCTCTCCTTAGTATGTGTTGAAACTCGAAGAAATGATGAAAAAATAATCTGTTAGTGTCAGGAAAAAGAGAATTGTAAATGAAAAACGCATCAGGAAGCAAATAATGATAGTTGTTATTATAATGTAAAATAATGTAAAATATTTTTAATGCCTGTGTTTTAACTGTGTCAGTGCCATTGATTCCTTGTTCAATTCCAAATTTTATTTTGAAAACCGAAGCTTACGGTCATGTTTTTTTTAATATTTTTTTTTGTTCCATAGGGAGGAGCTATATTTATACAGTAATATTACAGCTAATTTCATAGCACAATATTCACCGGGTGTAAAGCAAAGATGAAATCTGCACATCTATAAACAACCAAAAATTACAATGCAAAATGCAAAATAAAATGCAAAAGCATTGTTGAAAATGCAGCAAGTTTTAATCCTAAATGCAGGGCACTGCTCTGCTGAAAAACCCAGAAGCTAAAATATAAAACCAACAGAGCTGGAAGCTGAACTGCATTACCTAAAGAAACTCAGAGCTGAAATACATTACTAGAAAAGCTGGAAATTAAAGGTCCAGTGTGCAGGATTTAGGGGGTATACTGGCAGAAGCGTTGAATTTCATTACCTTCGAATGAGCCCTTTATATCTACATAGGGAGTGGGCCCTTGTCTACCGAGATCGCCATGTTCACCAGCATCAGCGTTGCCAGGTGTACGATAATTATCGTATTCGTACGATAATTTGGCCCTATGTACGATGTATGATCATTAATCCCAAAAAAGGTACGATAATTTGACTATTTCATGAATGTGTGGTCGTAATCAGTATGCCGGAGTTTTTTTGTGAGCCCTGAAGGCATCTGTTCCCATGTGACATGTTTTCAGCCAATTGCACTTTGCTTAGCGTGAGATACGGGTGATGTTTGTCTCTGAACAATGAGCACGATTGGCTGAATGATCAGCTGTACCCGCCCCACAAGGCGCTAGGACCCGTCAGGAAGTTGAGCGAGAATGAGATTCAAAACAGAAGAAGAAGAGGAAAAACAGAAGCAAGGAAAATGGAAAAGAAATAAACACTATAGTGACTATATTTGCCTATAGCACATCAGTAGGATTGTTATTTTGGTTATGATGGATGTACGATAATTTCCCTCAAAATACGATAATTTTGTGTGTCTGGTACGATAATCCTACATTTCCCACCTGGCAACGCTGACCAGCATGTTTCTACAGCAGCTCAGAACAGATGAACGAAAAAGAAAGTAGAGCTTCCAAAACCAACAGAAAATGAGAAACTAGAACCAACAAAGACGACTTCCGATCCCACAGAAGCAGAGAAGACTGGCTCTAGATAGGACCATTCTTGTTTTCTAATCAGCCACAAAAGTTAGCAGCCCTTCCACAGCGATAGCATCAGGAAAACACAGATTTTTTTAAACAAGAAACTGCTTCATTGAGGGTTTTTACTGGTTTAAATCACCTGGTTGGTTTGTTTAGGAGAGGAGGAGACTGACTGCGGATAATTCAGCTGTCACTGAAAACCTCCTGAACCATGAGCAGTGAAGGAATCCTAACCCGGATAAGTTTCAGCTGGTTGCAATCTGCAGTCCTCACCACTAGATGCCACTAAATCCCCCTAAATCTTACACCTTGGACCTTTAATTGAGTCCCTCAAACACAGTCACTTTCACAGTTCAAAGTTACTAATCATTAGAGTCCGCTTTGCTTTCCTCCAGCGGACTTGACATTGTTTCCTCTACAGCAGGAAGAGATGGCTGCTGCATCATTATACAAACGCAGTAAATGCAATATGACAAATAAACTTTAATATTTTTTGGAAGCACCCTGAATAACAGGAGAAACCAGGCTATCTTTGGCTTCTTGGAGAAAACGTCACTGCTGAGTAATATCCAGGTGGGCGACAATTCAGGCTAAAGCTGGATCATTTTGAGCAATTTGCGCCGTGCACTGTTGTAGCTCCACTGATGTCCCTTTCGCCGGCCTGCCTCCTCTCCCTACCTTTTACTTTTTGCAAAACAAGTACAATATAAGCCCTTGACGACAGCAGTGGGATGGAGGTTTGTTGCCTACGAGCCATAAACCTTGTCTGTGCTCACCTCAGCACATCACAGGTACAAATGGACCATTACGCTAATGGAGCCAAACAGACAAAACACACGTTCAGCTGCCATCTTTACAAAACTCACAGGGAGCCAATTACAGCAAATCCCCCCTGAACAATGCACAACAGCGTCTCATTCCGAGCAGTTTTGCAGACGTAGACTGAAAAGACCAAACCATAATTAACATGTGCATGCACTTACAATAACCTACATTCTTAAACCTGTCAAAACACAAGCTAGTTGTTGTTTAAGATTTATGCATGTGGAACAGATTGTACCTTTAGGGACAATCTGAGAGTCACTCCAGATGTGAGAACACCTGAGTAACATTTGGAGGCCCTCAAACTCTGTTTGGATTTCTTATTTTGACTTTAACAGCAACCAAATCAGTGTGTTTAATATTATTATTCTTTTAATTAAAGGTCCAGTGTGTAAGAATTAGGGAGATTCAGTGGCATCTTGCAATGAGGACTGCAGATTGCAACCAGCTAAAACTTCTCCTGGTGAGAATTCTGTCAGTGTTTATGGTTAAGGAGGGTTTTACCAGGAGGCAAATTATCCACAGATATCTTCTCCTCTCCAAAAAAAAATACACTAAGCAATTAAAAGTGGTGAGAAGACTGAATTAAACAGTTTCATGTTGCAAATCAGTGTTTCTCTGATGCTGTTTGACATGTTGGAGACAGGCCCCCAGACCAGCACCTGCTCTTGTGTGTTCACCGTTTTTCTCTGATAACTTAAGATCCAGATGTTCAGGAGGTTTTAACCAGAAGCGGAATTATTTTTTTCGACACTCTTGTTGAGGAGGAGCTGCTAAATGGGGGTCATTCGCCATTCCGAAAGGGTCGACATTCCGAAAATTCATTTCCATTAATCGGAGTGGCGGCCCTTCCTCTTTTTTTCAAAGGGTCTGCCATTACGAATTCTGTTCAGCGGGGACGCATGCAAGTAATTCAGGCTGACCTGAGACTAACTGTTTTTCAGCGAACTCCTCTGGTAATTTTTTTTAAAAAGCATGGCATATAGGTCCACAGTAGCATTATTATTATTATTATTGGGTCTTATAAGAGTGGGCTACAATGAGTACCAGGCCATTAAGTCCTCGGTGAAAATCGCTGACATGCATGAGAAATACGACTTCTACAGGCTCGCCATAGCTTACTGTCAGAACTCAGGAACCAGAATTCGGGACACCGGACCGTTGGAATGGCGATATTTCGGAGTGGCGGCCTGTTACCCTGCTAAATACAGTGGCCGATGCAAAAACAGAGCCAGTGTTTGGTTTGTCCATTCTGGGCTACCATCAGAGGCAGCCCTAGCACATTTGTTGCCTTAGGTGAGCCGGGCAAAACCTGCCTCTCCCCCACAGGGCTGTAGGCTACATAGGAGTCTTAAAATGTGTTTGTCTTGTTGTGTTATTGGGAGCCAGAATAGAAGGAGTCATGGCTCAAAACCAGCCGCCACTGCCCGTCAACAAAAACAAAGATGGTTAAATGTGATAAGACCAAAGGACTGGACGGAGGCCATCATCAAAGATGCTCACATGTGCAGCGCACACTTCATATCAGGTTAGGGAAAAAGTATTTCCTGTTGTAGGGATGAATAACGTTATGTGTATTAAAGGTTATCATGTCCACCTCATCAGAAACTGGGGAGGGATTAAGAGGAATATTGGATTTCTCTGGAACGCTAACTTTTTAGCACATTAGCTAACGTTAGCTTCAATAGCAAAACAAACTGGAGGAAACCGTTCAAGTGTCGTCCTTTGTAAGATTGGCTTAGTAATCAACCACAAAGCTGGTCATCTCACCTTCAGCTCTCTGGCTCTCTGTCTGGGCTTTCCGTCTCCACAGACGCAGAGCCAAGAGTGTGAATTAATGAACAGTGTGCTCCTGCACTCTGGATGAGTGTTTCTGAATGCACCAATCATATCATCTTCCTCCATTGTCTCAAACAGAACTTAGCATTCACCCAAGTGCGTATGTCACAGGCCGGCACTGGCTACTGTAGGAACATGGTGATGCAACATCTCTGTAGACGAAGACTCACTATGTTGTTACAGACAGTTCATCCTAAGGCAACAAAAACAAGAGAACACTTATTTTCAGGTGAATAGAAACTAATGGAAACACACTTACATTCCATTTCTGCCAGTATATCCCCCTCAATCCTGCACACTGGACTTTTAAGTGCTCAGTTTATTTACTGTAGGGCTCATAAACAAAAGTCACATGGGCTCAAAAGTAGGATTCTGATTGAAGAGAGCCGCTACTATCAGAAGTCTACAGCTCGATTCCAGTATCTGCTTTAAGCCCTGAGCACTGAACCCTCGCAGAGTTTAAATATCGTCACATGCATAATATGTAAAAGCCAGAGTGATGGAGGATTTTGTGGGATTCATAGGGTTCTACTTAAAGTCAGTCTGCAGCAGTGTATCTGTCCCCCCAGGTTTGCATTAATCATATGAGACATTGATGAAGTCTTGTTAAATTATATTTAACGTCACATACTGTACTGGAGGCGAGGTGAAGGTGCTGTGCCAGTAAAGAGTGCACGTTTCTCTCCGTCTACATGCTCAGATTACTGTCTTACCCATCAGCTCCCTGCAGAGAACAAGGTTTTTGTGATCGATTAACTTATCGATTCATCGAAGTGTCCCCTCGCCACAGGGTGCCCCTCCCAGTATGGGCTTAAAAGACACTAAACAACAGTGCTGGGATAAGGCCCGCGGACCATTTAATCTAAAACACTCTCTCAGACACAGAGCAACACTGACAATTGACGGAGCAACTCTGACTTCAAATCAGTCAGCTCATCTCAGCATCAGAGTGTCAATACAATCAGCCATCAAGTGCATGCTGAAGTGGTGGAGCTAGTCTGCTTCTTTCCATTGAGCTGCTGATAATCAATCCCCCCTGAGTCAACAAAAGAGTCTCTTAATGAGAAGACTTGATAGAATTCCATCTGCAGAATGATAACACTTGGTACCATGTGATACAGTGGAGTGCAGCATACGTTTATTACAGAAAAAGCTATCCTTTTTGTCACTCATCTCTAAATACTTAGGACAGCATGTGCTATTTTTGAATGTTTGTAGCCAGGAAGGCAGCTTTGCTCTACAGATGGCAAAGTTGGTCGGTTGATTAGTCCGCCACTTTGGTCCACGCTGAAATATCTCAACCTAATTAGCAGAATAACTGTTGGCATTGTACGTCTCTGCAAACCACAGATTTGTGACATTATTATGTGGTAGATATTGAAACTTTATGTTTCAATAGCTCTGTGGTTTACATGTGGTTAAGTTCAGGCACAAAAACAACTTGATTATGGTTTGGAAAAGATTGTGTTTTTGCTTAAAACTACAGTTTTAATGGCACAATCCCACTTGGGAATGCAGCTATGTTTTGATTAAAACAACCACTTGTCATTGCACTGTCCTGGCAGGAAACATCAAGATTTCATACAACTTTTCATAGCGTTGTCCTGGCAGAAACCGCTGCAGTGTCTCTGCAGAAAAACAACCGCTTTTCCAGGCGCTATCCTGGTAGAAAACACATAAATGTCTCTGTAGAAAAGTACTGCTTTTCATGACACTATCTTGGCAGTAAACACCGCAATGGCTCAGAAAAAACCCCAACTGGTTTTCATGGCAACAGTTGGTCACTATCCTGCCTGGAAACACAGTGTTACCTCTCACGGTGACAGCTTACTGGCTACGAACCTCTGAGCTTGGCTTGTTCCTAACTGACTTGTTAACTAGCTTCTAGCAGTCCGGACCACTCTGCTGAAGGAATGATGGCAAGGCGTTCGGGTGCAGTTCACCAACAATGGCTTTATTGCAGTCTTGACCACGAAACAACAAACCTGGCCTTCTCATAGGGCTGAACAGGAGCCCTGAGCTTATCTAGACACTGAATTCTGCTGACTATCTTTGTTCTTTGCCGCCTGTCTTCTTCACCTTGACACCCCGAGAGAGCTGCTTCCCTCCATATACACAGTGAAGCCCATGTCCACCCTCACAGGTTACCCACAAGGCCACCGCCCATAAAGGGGACAAAGGGTGAGCCGCTAACAATAGAGATGTCTTGGTAAAAGTAAAAAAAAAAACTGCCTTTTGTGACACTATCGTGGCTGAAAGCACTGCAGTGGCTCTGGAAGAAAAAAAGTATTTGTGGCACTATCTTGACAGAAACACAGCGATGGCTCTTTGAAAAACGACTACTTGTCTTGGCACTATCCCCAGTGAAACAGTGACAAGTCGATAAAAAACGCCCACATTTGTTGCCTCAAAAGCTGCTGGAATTACAGCGATGCTTCACTGAAAACAACCAGTTTTGTTGTTTGTTGGTTTCAGACAGTGGTCTGTAGTGGTCTTTGTAGGCATCTTGCCCAGGTGACATGTCATCCACCATCCACCTCTCAATGACAAAGTCAACTCATACGTAACGTCACTTTAGAGATGTTGATATGATTCGTATGACACCAACAAACGTAAGGTATCGGTGGTGAAACATGCACAATATTTTCTTCTGGTAACTGGGTTTTATATCTTGACAGCTCCTAGATTGACTGCCATGAAATCTGTCACATATATTCCTCAGACATGTAGGTCACAATTGTTTAAGTGGTATGTGACCATATGCCTGGCAATCATTTCCATTTCTATGTTTTGTGCTAATTAGCAAAGGTTAGCATAATGCTAAACTAAGATGGCAACCATGGTAACCATTAGCTGCTAGACATTAGCATGTTAACTTCGTCATCCTGAGAACAGCCTTAAACATTTGGTGTATGTACACTGCAAAAGATGTGTGAGGTGTGTTTAGTTTTGGATGGCTAAACATTGGTCTGTAACAATTTTACTGTGCGTATTAGCACCCTGACGTTAGCATTTAGCTCAAAGCAACACCACTTTTTTCCACTTCTGGGTTGATTAAAGCATGTTTCTTTTTTTAATGATCCTCCATAAGCCCCCACTCTTAATAAAAGATATTTCTTTAATTAAAAAAGAGAGATTGCATCGAGGAAGAATTGGAAGCTTGTCTCTCTCAGCTGTTATCACTCGCCGCAACTTGTTGGATGAAATATGGCAGTGACGGTGATTTCCTCTGTAGCGTCTTCAATTAAGTTCACTGTGAAGTTTGATAAGCACATTTATGCTTTGAAGGGTAAAAAAACCTTTAAATATCCTAATGACCTAATTGCTTTTCCGTTAGCGCCACACCAAGGACGCAGTTTACATTTTCAGCCCTTTGTAGAACCAGTAAAGCTCTGAAATCAACTGTATTCGTCATTTAGACCCCTGAATCAAATGCTTATTTTTTCAGTGTTGTTTCTCAAACAATAAAGTACAATTGCCAGATATGAATGATACTGGAGGAAGACAGCAATATTTTAGTTATTTGCACACAAAAAAAACATGACTCCTGCTTCAATTTTGTGCTGTCTGTAATAACTCAAGTGTGTGTTGTTGCCGTCCCACAGCTTGTAAATTGTGCATCTGTTTTATCACCCCACTGAGGCTGCTGCAAATTTACAAGACGATGGGACTTGTGAGAAGAGGACTATCTACCTCTGTAGGGTCTGTTTCCTATCGGTCCCTCAGGAAGCCATTACTGTGAACTAGCTCTGTTTATAGGGAGAGAGTCTCGATACGAATGCAGCTGAGCTTGCTGGGTAGGACCATGGTGAAGTATTGCTTGTCTGGTCCCCCAAGATAAAGACACAGTTTTTCAAATTTACTCCTCTAAGGAGCACCTTGCTTTACATTGGCTGTCTGCATAACTGCCATATGCCTGCCAGGTATTGTGAGGATAATGCAATATGAAGAATAAGTATGGAAAGGAAAATGCAAACACAGGTACGGGGATACAATACACACACCCACACACAAACACACAGAGGGATTCAATAATAGTCTCAATTAGCTACTAAAACAAAAGCCGTGCATCATGATAGCATCTATATCACATCAGCCTCTGTGTATAACAATTAAACTGACATATTATGAGAAAACCAGTGTTTGCACAACAGCAGACATCTGCTTACAGCCTGCCTGCCTGCTCCTATCAGCGCTGCACTCCCATTTTACTCCTCAGTGCTTCTTTGTCAAAGTAAGGTGGCCATATGTAATAATAATAATTGGTTTGCTCATTACCTGAACGCAGAGGCAGCCATTACAATATAAAAACACTTTTATTTTAAACTGTATAAAAGAACCAGGTAAAAAATAATGTGTTCAGGTTTTAATTTAACCGTGCTTACTGTAGCTGTGATTATTTATTTAGCCTTTGAACTTTTTAATTATAAAGTTAGAACATAAAAAAAATTGTTGTTGTCTCCATTGCCTACACACATTTCTTCAAATAAATTTCAGGTTGCAAACTGTATTAACACCAAATTAAGCTTGATCTAAACATCACCATGTCCCAGCGCAATTAAACATTGAAATAATCAAACCCTCAGATACTCTCACCAAAATTAGATTAGCGATAAGAGAGACTTAATGGTCATCAATCTATATACAGCGCTAGATGGAAAAACAAAAGAATAAATGAATGAACATAAGGTACAATTAACAACATACAAGAACGAGACAAGGTGCAAACATATGGTGCGGTGACAAACGTAGTGCAATCATAAAAAAGATTTAATGATAATAGATACTGCAAGAAGGTTCCTGTTTTGAACTCTTCTCAGGGTACTCCAGCTTCCTCCCACAGTCCAAAGACATGCAGGTTAATTGGTGACTCTAAATTGTCTGTAGGTGTGAATGTGAGTGTGAATGGTTGTCTGTCTCTATAGCCCCTTTTACACTGCCAGATTTTCTGTGAATGTTGGGCCGTTTTGCCGGCAAGCTGTGAGCGTTTAGACACACAGAGCCGGATTGGCGAGTTGATCCGAGGTGCCCAATTTTCCGCCTCGTAGAGTAGTCATATTGGCGGAACCCTTTTAGTTTAAACAGACTGAGGCGGCCTTCCGCCACGGGAGGAGCTGTTGATGACACCGCACGTGTGAGCCACTGGCGGTGGATAAACAGGAAACAGCTGATAGCAGGAATTAGCCAGCAGCTAGTAGCAAGAGGGAAACACAAACCTGACGGACACTGTAGAGATGAGCAACTGAGGAGACAAGGAATTGCGCGCCCTCCTTGCCCTCGCAAACAAAGAGGCCATTAACCGTCAGATGACGGGGACAGTGAAGAACGGGCCGACTTACCAGAGAATCGCCAAAGGACTGACCAGCCACGGCTTCCCTCCCACGTCACTGTTTACGTCACATGCTGAGCCACACGTTTTGTTACTTGCTCACGCCCTAAAAAGGCGCATTCTGTATGAACAAAAGTAGGTTTTATGTTTTCAGGTTGTTCATCCGTCTGTTCGTATGTTTGTTCGTCTGTACACAAGTACATACATACCTTCCTCCCATTCTTTTGAACACAGTATCTCAAGAACACCTTGAGGGAAGTTCCTCAAATTTGGCCCAAACATCCACTTGAACTCAAGTATGAACTGATTAGAATTTGGTGACCTCGCAACACATGTTTTTGGCCATAACTCAAGAATTCATTGCTGATTATGACAAAATTTCACACAAATGTCTGACAGGGTATAGTGATGAAATGATGATATTTATGTCCAAAAGGTCAACTTCACTGTGACATAATAATGTTCTGCAAATACACTTTTCTGGTAGTTAATTAACATCATATCTCAGAAACTGAAGGGGAAACATTTCAGACACTGAATTGGTGACACTAATCTTAGGTGTCCACCTTGAAACTGTGCTGATTGTATAGATCTTCTGTGCTGCTGGTGAGGAGATGTGTGAGGCACCCATGTTTTCACAGACATGAATGTAAACTGTAAGAGAAACTTATTAACTGGTTTTTAGGAGGCATACAACTGTAAATCAGTAATTCAGGTTTTGTGAGCGTCAGCTTGTGAGGAGAGAGCGCTTGCTGCCACATGTGGCCGTGAAGAGAAACAGCATCGCACCCAGCGTCTTTTTTTTTTTAATCCATATTTTTTAATTTTTATTTGTTTGGACTTTTAGCCTTTAATTGATAGGACAGGTGTCGAGTGTGAAGGGGTGAGGGAGAGAGGTAATGACATGCTGCAAAGGGCCGCAGGCTGGAATTGAACCTCCAGCCACTGCAGCAAGGACGCAGCCTTTGTACATGAGGTCCCTGTTCTACCCACTGAGCCACCGGGCACACAGTTGCGGTTGCTCCAACTGTTTTTAGTTGAAAATTTCTTAACTTTTCAGAGAGGCGTTCTTGAGATATTGCATGCACAAGAATGGGACGAACGTGTGTATGTACTTATGTACAGACAAACAAATGTACAGCTGACATTGGATGAGAGGCAGGGTTCACCCTGGACAGGTCACCAGACTATCACAGGGCTGACACATAGAGACAGACAACCATTCACACTCACATTCACACCTACAGACAATTTGGAGTCACCATGTCTTTGGACTGTGGGAGGAAGCTGGGGGCAACACTGTGTGTGTTAATAGTAATTGACTTTACTATTTCTACTCTCAGATGTTTTCCTTACATTGCAGCCCTACATATTCTTTATGTTATCATTACTTCTGTTAGTATTATTTCTTCTCTTCTGTGATGTTGCTCCACTTGTAAAGACAGTGCAGTAATCTCTGCCTTGATATTACTTCAGGCCCTGGGGCTGCAGTCGTGATGCAGGACAGTCTATAATATGCCACGCAACATTAACTCAGAACCCCCACAAAGGGACAGCGACAAATAGAGAATGGAGTGTTCTCCTAATCAGTGAGCAGAATATGAAGCTCGTTGGTATGAGACGATGTGTCAACAATAAGTCAAGACAGCGCTGCATTAGCAGTCAAGCAGCAACATGAGAAGATCAGTCTTTTCAAATGAAAACCAGCAAACATCTCCTTTTGTCGTCAGTGTGAATCCTCTGCCTCCTCCTACCTCAGCAGAGAGGGGTCTCTTACCGGCTTGTTGTCACCTCTGACTGCTTGCTCCTCCCTCATCCTCAGCACAGCCTGCTCACGATGCTACAGCTGTACACTACAGTGCAGTGATCATCATAGCTATGCACAGGAAATCTCTATGACCTCCCTGGCCTGATATTGTACATGAGGGTGGTAAAAATATATCATTTATAATATAATTAAACATTGTTCAAAGCTTATGTTCTGTGAAGCCCCTGAGGCCCTGGACCCTGGACATAAGCCCTGGTAAGCCCCGTGTATTAAGGCACCATCGGTGGTAAGTCTTAACCACCTGCAGTACATGGTCGACAGAATGGACCAGAAGGAGAGTAACCCCTTCCCCACTAACACCCACTAACATCTGACATTTGTATTTAATGGGAAAGGTTACAGTGGGCATTCACACCCAGGACAAATGACTCTGCAGTAGTCACGGGTATTTATCAGCCCCAGCTCTGATCAGCTCTGAGTCGCAGTGAATACAACACCCAGGTGGACGCGCTGATTTTTGCCACTTTTCTGGCACAATGAAAAGCTGCACCACCATGAGATAACATCTGTCTCTGTCCAAGCAGCTTGAGATATCATTCAAAATGGGTCGGCAGCGAGTTTAAAAGAAAGACAAATTAAATAACAGATCTAAAAGCTATGGTAACGTTTTCGTGCCTCCGTGCATCTTCTACTGTTTACTATTCTGTTTTCCAGCACGTCTGTAACATTAAAGGTCTCCCTCAAAAAAAAAAAAAAAAAACAAAAAACAGAAAGGCACACTTGTCTACACATTGCTTTAAACTACTGTCAATGGAAACAGAGTCTATCCCCTATTTTTAATGGGTTTTCCCGCATTATGAAACACACCAGCTGCCACAAAGGACACACCAGCAGCTGTCGGTTCAGCTCTCTCTCTCTCTTCCAAATTGTCCAGAGGAAAAAAAACATCCCAATGCTTGATGACTGATGATGATGATGATTTTTCTTTATTTTCTGTCATGCACACAAACATGTGCCCAATCCTCAATGGTTTATAAGACACTATTACAATGAAATTGCAGTGATCAATCCAGAGTACAGCTTATTATACTGCTCAGGCCTCAAACAAAATACTCTGCCTTCTATCCCAGAAATTCTGCTACAACAGAGGTTCCCCTTCTGAAACAAAGATTTTTCATGATCATCCAACCAAAAGAATCAACATAGATAGAGGTCATTTTACTGAAATGTGCATCCCTTATGTCTTCATATACAGGACTGTAAAACAAGAAATTAACCGTCATTCTCAACATCACCTAAATAACAAATACTGTCTTCCTCTGTTGTGGCGTTAAACGTTAAAAGATGAGGAAGTGAGGAAGACCTCGGTTGTGCTGCCCTGCGTGTAGGTGAAAGACATAGCTCACCACTGGAAATGTTGCACGGTTTTTAAAATACCAATGCAACACAAAAGTTCCGAGTAAATATAATTAAACTTTCAACATACTCCCTAACACTTCTCCATGTTGTACAAGTACAGTTTACGCAAGGGGGTCAAACATTCGGCCCGCAGCCAGAGCTGGCCTGCCAAATCTGGCCCACTGGATGACCTTGTACACCTAATAGTGATGCACTTGTGAAGGCTGCCAGGTGCCCGGTTTCAGGAGCAAGTTAAACACTGAGAGGATACCACTCCGACCAGAATACAGTTCTTTACTTTCACTGTAGTTTAGTGTGATGTCAGAATTATTACACAGGAGTGGAAAGGTATAGAAAAATGCACATGTAATGGGAGTGAATAGCCGACTCACTGAATGTGGAAAAACTTAGGACTACAGTTGAAATTGCAAAAAAAAAAGACACAAATCACCTCTACAAGACACTAAATTACCTTAAACAAACCAGTGACTATGAAAAGACACAAACAACCACATGTTGTGGAGACACAACATGACTACTAAGAGACACAAAACAGCTAAAAAAAGAAACAAATAGAAATAAAACAATTGCAAGGTTACACAAAATTAACACACAGTGACACATGACAAAAAAAACACAAAATGACCTCAGTCAATACGTTTACATGCACGCAGTAGTAGCTAATCAGTCAAGTCGGACTTCTCGTCTAGTCTGAGTATACATGCAGACGAGAAAATCAAATTTCTGTACGTGGCCCATGAACACACGTGGTTTGACACCCCTGGTTCACACGGACAGATCCGAAACACTGCAGTAAAACACAAAGTCATGTCTGAATCAGAATATCACCTGTATAAAACAGGTCATATGTAACTGAGGTGTTTCCAGTGTTTCAAATGAGCTGTTGCCCCCAAAGAGTCCCTGGATAAACTTGGAGCGAGAACGACCTCATGAGCAGCGCCGAAATTTATAGTCAGGGACTCTTCCTCTGTCTGTGGGAGTACAGTGGAAGCAGAAGCAGAACCCGTGACGATGTCTACACCTTAAGTTAAGGGTTGTTAAGTTCCTGTTGTGGAAAAGGCCTAATATATGTGTCAGCCCTGTGATACACCAGCAATTTGTCCTGGGTGTACCCAGCCTCTCGCCCAAGATGGGCATGAGCTGGGATAAGCTTCAGCCTCCTGCAATCCTGCAGCGGATAAACAGGATGGATTGCCACTCGCTGCAAAAAGTAGCAGTTAAAGTTGGATTTCCTGCTGTGGAAAGTAAGGGAGAAAGATGCTATGTTAAAGTCTTTGTACTGTTATCTATACGAGGATATATATAACGCTGCTTTTGATATAATCACCATTGTTTGCAAAGTCACACCAGCTTTGATGCTATTTTCTATCCTACAATACCTGCATATTGATTGTTCCTTCAGATGGCAGATGGCATTCATCGCTGTTGTGCAGTAAGAAACGATTATCTGAAATAGAAACGTAACACCAAAGGTCTTGGCACAGCTTGTTCCTCATTAGAAACTCAATCTGGTATTTTCGTGTGAAGTGCCTGCAGTATGTGACGAGAGGATCACCAGTGAAGCACGTTAAGCTGTCAGTACTTTGTGAGAGACGTTGCACTCTTCAACATTTCGGATCAATACGACTTAGTGGTGTGAATATGATGAAGGGAAGGTCAACATGAACAAATCGGGCTGTTCTGAATTGTAGATAGAAGGTTCAAAAAATGACCTTCGAGGGTGATCTCTGCTAATGATGCTAATGAACCCCCTCTGATGTCCTCCTGCATTGTCTCATTCCCCCTCTCTCAGCCCCGCTAATCACATCATCACTAAATATTTTTCCCCTTTTTTTGACAATACCGTTGATAGATGTGAAGGTCATTTATCATAGTGGTGACTGCCTAATGCTATCAGCTCCTGGCAGCAGGTTTTAATCATCCTCTTATGGATAAAGCTCGTGGTACATTATCCAATACTGCACATCTTGCAGAGTAGGAAATGTTATTAAAAAGTTGCAAAGCTGGTAGATTGTGAGACTTGCTAACTGCAGAGGAGCTCTCGGTTTCAATCTCTGAGTGCTGCATATCTAAGAGTACAATAAGAACGGTGTATCATCAGAGCTGAAACTCCAATAACCTCCAAAAACCAGCCGGGCTACCCAGCTCATGTATCATATCATATAGCACACCAAACCTGAGCTTAGCACTTAAAGTTAAATTACCTGAGCACAGAATGTAATAGCATTTTTAGCAGGAAACAGCAATCCTATCATCTTGGTACACAGCGAGGCCCATTCTGCTGAAACACTACAGTAATTGCAGTGTTTGCTTTGAGTCATTCATCGGAGTGAAGGTGTTTTTTCACTCTGAAATGTATTGTCTGAGCCGGTGGGACCACAGGCCTAATTCAGGAATGCTTCATTCCATTTCTTATAATTGGCTCATAAAGGAGAAAAATCAGAAGTCCCTCATGTCTCATACACAAAACATGCGAAGGCCAAAGCAGCGTTTCAGCAGTTATGTGCTCCTGTGTTATTCAACAGTTTGGTCTCATTTTGCTGCTTCAGGCAGTTGTTAAACCGTTCTGATGGCGTTGTGTTTATTCAGATAGTAAATGCCGTTCCAGTTTTCAAAACACTGCAACCTAAAGAGTAATTAAGGAAAGAGCTACCTCCTCATGCATGGATGGATTGCTGTGTGCTGAGAAGTTTTGTTACAAAGAAAAAATGTGTGATTAATTTACAATTATTAAACAGAATATCGGTGATTACAAGAAGTATTGTTTTCGGAGAAAGTTTAAAGCTCATCTCATAAACTGTTCATGTGTTTTCCTGCCAAAAGTAATGCACCCAAATTCATACATATCCCATGTAATCATGAGCCAGTAGCTCATGTATAACCCACATATTTTGGAAGGGGCTTTCTCTGACTAAATATTTTCCTAGTCGACCAATAGTCGTCATTTAGGTCCATTAGTCGACTAGTCGGGAACTGCCCGTTGGTTCGACAGCCCGTTGGTTCGACATCCCATTGTTCCGAACATATCAAACTCATTGTTCCTAAGTCCGTTCCGAAATCATCATGATGCCCTGTGGTTAAGGTCTGGTTAGGTTTAGGCACAAAAACCACTTGGTTAGGGTCAGGAAAAGATCATGGTGTGGGTTAAAATGAAAAAGAAACACATAAGCCATGAGCCTGCTCCGCCTCAAGCCGGTCGCGGTGCACCATACGCCCGCTGCGAGCCGTTCAGCACCGCAGACAGTTGGACTAATGGGCTGTCAAACCAATGACATGGACCTGACTAGTCTCCTGCATGTTTATGATATTAATGTAATGATTAAATGATATATTTTGGTGGTTTGAGTTGAAGGTGTGAGAAAGAATAGTATCAGTAACATTGTTAACACTGTGCTACATTACAGAGAAATACAAAACCGTACTAATGAACCTTCATTAATATAGGCCTATATTTTATCTCCAAGTGCACGTCACACACTGAGCGAGCCGCCTGTTAATGACGCTGTGGGCTAATGGGCATGTAGCTACTTCCATGTTTCAGATGATACGTCATGTTTGTAGTCGACCAATGAAGATGAGTTTACATATCACCTTGAGTTCGTCCTTCACCTTCTCAAAATGATCCCACACTTTGGATTTCCTGCCCGACATGTTATTAACTAGCCTGTGGAATAACCGCAGGTACCTGCCCTGGAAATTAACCTGACTCCTGTCTGACTGCTGAGCGTGGACACTTCCTGTGTTTGTCCTTTCAAATTAAATTCACACATGGTCCAGTCATATAAGCTTTGATTTATTTTGACAAGGTGCAGCTCCAAACATAGTGTCATGTTTGTTTGTTTTTTTGTCAGCAGCTAAGCCTTTTGACCAACTGACCTTTTTTATCGACTAACATTTGGTCAACTATTAGGGGGCAGCCCTAGCTGCGATCACCGGACCAGTGCACTGATGAAAGGAAGCAGAGAAGCAGTCTGGAGTGGTTTTGTAAGAAGGCAGGCTGGGGTAGTGGATGGGTCTTAAAACCACGGACTGTCCTCAGGAGATGTATGTTCGTAACCAACTTTGGGTCATTTTAAGGTACGTCCTCACCATGTTTCTTTTCCTAAACATAACCACAGTGACTTTAGGTCATTTACATAACTGCACATTAAGGACATAACGTCATTCATAGGATGGTAATTTGTAGAATATCATACGGAGCGTTCTATGAGAATATGTTAAACATTCATTCCCTTGCTTTCTATCTCTCTATACTCTCTTTTTGGTATATTTCTGGACAATGCAGGTCAGCAAAGCCGTTGGGGCAATTTAAGTGCAACATTTATACACTTTTATTTTGAAGACTTTTCAGCTTTGCTACCCGGTTTAAAACACTTAAAAAAGTAATCAAAACGTTATCAGATGTAATAACTCACATTGTGTGTAAGAAGTAATTAAAATGGTTACATTACTTCTTACTTCTTCTAACAGGGTACCTAGTTATCTGTTTTCTATTACTTTTCAGAAGTAACTTTCCCAACACTGATTACTGAACAGGCCTAGTGGGCAGAGGCCCAGGGCCCAAAGTGTCAGTCGGCCCCTGGCCTTTACTTGCAAAATGTCACTCCAATTAACACGCACTGTACAAGGCTATTCAAAGACAGACAGGACATGTCCTCTCTGGTGCTCTTTGGGTGCGCGCAGCCTGACAGAACTTTTGGGTACACTCAGTTAGATGGCAGCTGATATACAATAAAAAGTTTGTATATAGAAAACATTTGTTAGGGTTTTTTTTTATTCTGGCCTTTTCAGTAATTACAGAATTATAATTTTCAGCCCACTGCAGCCCACTGCAGACGCCTCAATGAAACGAATGAATCATCCCCCATGTTCGATGATAGTGAGCCAGCTATTGAGCCTTCAGCAAATACAGACCAGATTTCACTGTGCATGTGTTGCACCCCTTGGGAATGACATGATATGATGACTGATTTCTCCTCCCTGGTACCAAACACGAAGAGACTCAAAATGCACCAAAAGAGCACAAAGATAGGCAAAGAGACACAAACCAACTACAAAAGAGACATAAAATGACCAAAAAGAGACATAAGATGACTACAGTGCAACTTAAAACAACCAAAAAGGGCATAAAACGACCTCAAAGAGATATACAATCCCTAAAAAAACCCACAACATAACCACAAGGAGAAACAAAATGATTACAAAGTGACACAAAACAGCTAGTAAAAGCAATGTAATTACCTCAATAAGACACAAAATGACCTTAAAGAAACCCAGAGGACTACAAAGACAAAGACATAAACAACCACAAGAAGAGACAGAATGACCACAAAGAGACAAATAGCAACTATAAAAACACCAAATTACCTAAAGGAGACACAAAACAACCACAAAGAGATATAAAATGACCAAAAGAGGACACACAACAACTGAACAAAGACACAAATGTACCCCAAAGAGACACAAAACCACCATAAGGACACAACCTGACTGCAAAGAGACACACAATGGCTAAAAAAAGACAAATACAAAATGACCTAAAAGAGACATAAAACAATCACAAGGACACATGAAATAATACAAAGCAACACAAAATGACCAAAAGAAAAGACACAGTTACCTCAATAACATACTAAATTACCTCAAAGAAACTAGAGTGACTACAAAAAGACAAACAACCACAAGGAGACACAAAATGACTGCAGGGTGACAAACGACTCAAGACAAAAAATCAGCTTAATGAGACACAAAACAAGTAGAAAAAGACAGAAAAATACAAAACAACCACAAGAAGACAGAAAATGAATAGAAAGTGACACACAGCTGCCAAAAAGACATAAAATTACACCAATAAGACACAAAATAACCTTTAAGAAACCCAAATGACCACAAAAAGACACAAGCCACCATAAGAAGACACAAAATGACTACAAAGAGACACACAATGGCTAAAACACAAAATTACCAGAGACATAAAACAATCACAAGGAGACACAGAATGAACACAAAGCAACACAAAATGACCAAAAGAAAAGACAAAATTACCTCAACAAGACACCAAATGACCTCACACAAAGACACACACAAGGAGACACAAAATTATTGCGAAGAGACAAACAACTAAAAACACAAAATGACCTCAAAAAGACACAAAACAACCACAAGGAGACACACAATGACCACAAAGAGACAAAAACAACCAAAAAAAGCACGGAATTACCTCAAAGAGAAACACAACGACCATAAATAGACATTAAGTGACAAAAACAAACACAAAATGGCCACAAAAACATGCACAACAACGGCAAAGAGAGACAAAACCACCACAGAGTCTGTATAGCTTCTATCTCCTGTGTAGGAGAGGTGGTGGGGCCCTCTGCATATCCGTGCCCAGGGGCCCACTGTTTCCTAATCCGCCCGTGTCCTAATGCAGTGTAGCTAAGCTCCTTACAAAAAGGGATACATAAACAAGCAGAACGGAGGGTTTTGAATATTTCAGCAGGAGGAGAAACAGATGGGTAGATGTGAGTAAAACTAAAACCTTTTGGGCCTTGTTTTTATGCCAGTGCATTGTCATCTGTAGCACATGGTAATGATCTGGTAATTTCCTGGCTCAAAACACACCTGCTTGGGTGGGAGGGATGCGGTAACTGAGGTTGTGTTTATGCAGATGAGGTGGCACAGTGCGACTTTGGTAGTTGCTCATTTTGGCATGAAATTACGCTTATGTTTCTATCTGTTAAGACCACCTGTCAGTGGCAACGAAAAGGGCTTAAAAGTACACAAGAAAACACAAACACAGCCAGTGAAAACATGCTGTGGTTGGTTGTCAATAACCCTGGGTCAAACTCACGATGTCGCCGTCTTCCTTTGTATGTACCATTAGCATGTTACCTAAAGACTCACATTCATACAGTCACAGATGGCAGCAAGCCACCAAGGACGCTTGCACATGTGGACAGGAGGAGCTGGGGAACGAGTCGCCAACCAAGCAAATAATGGCAGACCTGCTCTCCCTGCTGAGCCACAGCCACCCATAGCTACAATAACAGCTACCAAACATTTAGCATTTAACATTTTGAACTTTTCTCTGCAACAACAACATTGTTTTGTCTTGTTGTGAATCATTGGTCTGAGCTGGGCTTAACACATTTCAGACTTGGTAAATTACAGCCGTGGTGGAAGCCAAAACATTGTGCAGTTACACAATTGTATTTCACACTAAAACTATACTGTAGTTGGACAGAAGCCATCCGTTTGTTTATTGGGTTAATTCCCGAATTGTAACACGGATGCTAAAGTTAGCTTGCTAGTGAGGTTACAGCAGCACATTTTATCATCAGTGGACATTTTTAAAACAATTAATGAATAAATACAGAAGAAATCAAGTGAGCAAACAAGCAGATAAAGCAAGCATATATATTGGCGAGTGACAATCGTTTTGTCAAATGTTGGCTATAATGCTGTTCCCTGCTGCAATTTGATGATCAGGAGAGGAAAAGATGTCAAATTTTGTTGTAGTCATTTCTGGTCAGTGCCCACCTGCGTTTTTTGACTTGAGACAACACTACCCTGGCAATATTCGCACATTATGCAAATAAGTTCATAGTGTACAAAGTGTACTTAGCCGACGTGTACTTACAGGACTATCTGGTTGCAGACACAGCATAACTTTAACATAAGCCAGCCAGGTAATTCAAATATTAACGGAGCTGTATGCCACATTCAAAGCCTATGATTCTGCAACACATTCTCACTCTGACCTCGTCTCATATCGACGTCTAGTTATTGACTTTCCACGTTGAGATGTGAGGCGTTGATGTTCTGGGACGCCGTGTCAACTTAAGCCTCATCTGTTTTTAAAATACACCGCTGTTTTCACAGGAAATTTAAAGTTTACATAAAGTCTCTTTCAAAATAAATGCACAACATACAACACCGCAAATTCACAAATTCTTTCCTTCAAAAACAAACGCATATGCTTAAGTTTAGGCAACAAAAGCATGTGGTTGGGTTTAGGCAAAAAGAACAGGGTTTGGCTTTACAATAACATGGGAAGCAAACACTGACCTCTTGGGTGAAAGTCGGTGATTGTTGGACCCATCCACCACCACTCTTGCCCACCCTAATCGGACTTTTGCCTGCTTAACTTGTGTTGTTGTCCGGCCATTTTTTCCCCTGACACTGCCAGGCGCCATTACACAATAACGGCCACCGGCCACGAATCATGCTGACATGAAAGGACAGCTTTTATTCGTCAGTGTCTGATGCCGGGAGTCAGTGCCCAGGCATCGATATTCTGTGACTTGGAGGATTGCCTGCACATGGCTCTCAACATGGAGGTGGCTGAGCTGGCAGCTTGCAGGAAACACTGCTAACAGCATGAACAGTGCTAACAACGTGCTAACATTGTCAGTGTGGGAGCTAACGAGTTGGAGGTCATTATAAAGATTTGAGGATGCTGTTCTGCCACCGTGTGCCGGGATGTCGCTATCAGCGGTAACCACTGTATGAGTGCAGTGCAGAGCGGCAGCAATTAGCTAGCCAGTAGGATACACACACAGGCACTCACATGTACTAACATGCAAGCACAGCTGGACTGTCAACCACAGGAAAAAAGAGATAAGTACAAATTACATGGTATGGTTTCAGTCTCTGCTCAGAATGCAGTTACTCCACTATAACTTTATATATCAAATAGTGCTTTACTGCTTTATTAATGCTCTGAATGTTGCATACAGATCATTTAAAGAATATTAAAGGGCTTTTACACACAACAGGGCTCACAAATAAATGTTGAAGAGGCATAAACACATTGAGCCAGCATGTCAGTTTCTACCATCACTGCTAGCAGCATGAATCAAAACAAACAAATTAGCCTTACTGAACAAAGGTAATGGAAGAAAGGTCGAGGCATGCACAATGCAACACTGAAGATAAAAGCGTTCACTCCTGGCTAGTGCCTCTAAATGATGCAGCACAACAGGATCAAGCCTAGTTACACCAGCACATGGTGACGGGTCTGACATCGCCCCGTCGTGCACTCATTTACCACTATATATGTACACAGAGGGGTGAAAATAAAGTAATGGGAAGTGATTCTGGACACAGCCTACGAGTTCTTTATATATTGTCTTCAGGCTCACATGTGTGTCCAGTAATGTGCCTAACTTAAAGTCTTCTCAAAGGGAGGGAGCTGGTTGTGTCTTTTGTCTCCCTCTGTTCATTCTTTCTTTGTCTCCATCTAATCCTGTTTTCTAAAATGTATGTCTGTATGCTACTATTTGTTTACACATTTTGTGGAACAAATTGTTGTCTGGATTATGATAAGTGGCAATGTTTTTTGAGTGAAGGAAGTGCTGTGTTTTTGTATAACATGCAAATCATAGGGAGGTGGTTTAAGGCGGATGGTTGAATCTACAAAGCACAAACTGGAGACTATGGGCAACGAGCACTTGGGTTAAAGGCAACATTTTCAGGTGGGGTTTAATGACTCTTCAGAGCCCCCTAAAAATACTCTTTTTAGAAAGGTCACACCCCTCACATTGTACCTCCAAGTGACCTGAGGTTTGGCACACATGTCCAGCTCAATGTGCCCTACACAATGTCCTCTTGAACCATTAACGTCCCCCCTGATGTTCCGTTTGCTAATTTGCGTAATGTGAAAACAGAAAAATGAACCTTCTTTTTTTAGATTTTAACTCAATCAACACACGCTGCACGGCTTTGTGGGACTTGGATACACATTTCTCTAAATGAGTTGGATTGGTCAAAATACATGGCCTTAGGGTGGGGGTCAGCACTAAATTAGCCAGAACTCATTAATAATTCTTCCGGTCATCACAAATCTTGGTAGACACTTTCAGCACATGTTGGGGAAGAGGTGTACTAAATCTTTTTGAGCATGACCCATAGGGGGCGCCACAAATACCACAAACGTGTTCCTCAGAACCCAATGGATAGAAGCTCACCAGATTAGTATTCACCAAGATCTGTCATAATGATTAATGCATGTGGGCATTGCCTATATTATATGCTATATTATGCTTTGCTCAATTACCCATGAGCTGGAATGAGCTAAAGAAGCAGAACTTACACCATAACTGGAAATGATGTCCGAATGCTTCCCACTGAATTTCTTTCTGCATGATGGTGGTGCTGTTATTAGGTCACACCCCTCACACCATGAGTCTGATTGACTTTTAATTTAAAACACATCTACAAATCAATGTCCTCCTCAAAAAAGCATCTTGGACCATTGAGGCCACCATGATGGATTCTTTGCTAATTTGATTAATGCGAAAAAGCATAACATGAATAGACTTTTTCTGACTTTTTCTTAGTTTAACTAAATTTGGTATACAGTCTAAGACTAAGATACACAATCTAACAATAAATTAACAAGATCAGTAAAAACATGGCCACCATCAATCAAAAAGTCTTTGTAAAGGGCGGGGCTTAGATGGAAATTGGCCATAATTTAACTTGTCTTGGTGCTAGGGCTGCCCCCAACTAAGAATTTTCCTACTTGACAATGTGGTCATTTAGGTCCATTAGTCGACTAGTTTCCCACATGTTTACGATATTAATTTAATTATTAAATGAAATGTTTTGATTCATTTTGACAAGGCACACTTCACTTCACTATTTTTTTTTTGTTTTGTTTTGTTTTTTCAGCAAGGAAACAACCAATGAAATCTTGACTAATGACCTTTTTGGTTGTCTAATGGTTGGTCAAATATTAGGGGGCATAGCCGGCAGCCCTACTTGAGCAATCCTGATTAATGTCAGTGGAGACAACCAGCACTAAGTCCTGAACCTACCCACCAAATTTCATCCACATTCGATAAAGGGGGAGCACAAGGCGTGACTTAGAGTGTGCAATATTTAAAATGCTGCATACATTGTAATGATGGAGCAAGTCTGTGATTGGTCTCAGTCTTTCTTTAGATATATAAAACCAGTTGAAGTCACTCTGCTCAGCTTTGTGAAGCTTGAAACCCACCCGCTGCAGCTTGCAGCTTTAAGTTTGGGCAACTGAGCTGCTTCCCTCTTGGCAGAGAAAGGGCTCGAACCCGGGATTGCCCTTGCGGCTATATTACAGCATTGATTTTTTTGTGCCAGACTCCTAAATGATAGTTAGGATTAATATTTGCATGTGTCCTCAGGCTCAGTTTTAAATCTTGGAACTCAGCTTCCCTGAATGAGACACTAAGCTCCCTCAAAGGCACAGTTTGAGAGAGTTTTTCGATTGGATCTTGCACAGTAATTGGCAATTTGCGCCACTCTTCCTTACCACATGAATTATTTTACAATATATTTTCAGCAGAAATTACATGCTGTAATGCAGTACCTCCACGACTCACACATACAGTACACACTATTATCGATTACATATACCAGGGTTTCTGGAGTTTCCCTAAAAAGCCAGACAGTAATTCTCAGGGGCCATGGGCTAAATCCATCACTTGTTTCATTCAGCAGGACTGTGGGGAAACGTAGTGTTGAGGGAGTGAGAAAATGCACCTTTTTCTCACTGTTTGACTGTGCAGGGAGTTTTAAAACAGGCACAGGCTTTAGATCCACTGAAAGTATCCTACCAGTAAACAGATCCAAACTGTGTGAAACCTTGAAAAAAAATGCCTTGGAAATAAATCATTGCTTTGCATGCCAGACAAATATGAGTAGCAGAGTCCTGCCAGTTCTCCTGCTGCAAGCATCAATCTCAGGTTGGTGAAGATTGAGACGAGACTGTGGAATTTTAAACGGTAACTGGACGACATAATCACACATTTTGAGATTGCTCTCTTTCAAGAGGGTTCGAAGCTGCTTGAGGAGGGCTCTGCAATCTGTAATAACGCTTAAAGCTTTAGGAGACACATTAGCATGTTGCCGGCTTGAAATGGCAGGAAAAGTAATACTGAATTTTTCCTCAGGCTCAAGAACATTTTGGTTAAGACTGAGATATCTCAATCACTACTAAGCAGACTGTCATTCCATGTGCTGTGAAAACTCATGGACGCCAGATGCCAAACCTTTATGGTTTTGGCAACTGTTTAAAACCTCTCCAAGCATCAAGATCCAGTTAAGATTTCACACTTTGGTGTAAGACAATTTATCTGTTGAACCAGCAGCCAGATTTTTATGACATCTGCTGTGAACCCAGGGCATAACCCTAATGGCTGCTGGATCTTTCTTCAGTGTACACACAGTCATGCCGCCTGGAGAATAAAACCTTTCCATTTCCATTTTTCTAAGCTCCATTAGCTACTTTATAGCTGGTGCACCACCCTTAGCATTACTTTTAAACTTTGCACACAAGATGTATGATATGTATCATAATGTGTGTGCAGACTGATATGAAATTTGCTGAGCATATCATGTTCCTGAGGAGATTAGCCATTTGGATTTTTAATTGAATGGCCTTTTGTCTAACTATCACCACAAACTTTACATCTTCAGCTGTAGTAGTCTTGTCAGCACTGTCAATTAATTACGACATGCCAACAAAACAGACTTTTAGTATTTTAAATTTCACACACTGTTGTTCACTTGCCACATCAAAACAACTCCCGTAGAGCCCACATCCTATTTTGTTTCTAATTGTTCTCCGACTGCCTTCATCATTCTGACACCAGAACACAACAAATGACTAGGATGACTAATTCTGACTCCTGACACCTGAAAAGAGGCAAAAATTATCCAGTGTTAAATAACATATAAGGTAGGAATTTGGCATAAACAAAATCTTGAAACCTGTTTTTCTGACACTATGAAGAGTTCACAGAATGATTGTTTAGCTGACAAATCGGCTACATTCAAATCCATCCCATAATAATCTGTCTTGCTCTAATTGAAAATCAAGGATCCCCAACACTGCCACTGTGGTCTTCAATACTCTGCATTGAGTATTCGGCCAGCAGAAGAACATTAACTCAATTATATCAGATTTCTTTTTTTTTAAAGATTATTTTTATGGGCTTTTTGCCTTTAATGGACAAGACAGTGTGTGAAATGGGGAGAGAGAGAGAGTGGGGAGTGACATGCAGCAAAGGGCCGCAGGCCAGAATCGAACCCGCAGCCGCTGCAACGAGGCATTGCCTCTGTACATGGGGTGCCGGCACTATCCACTACGCTACCAACGCCCCAGTTAAATCGGATTTCTGTCGGGCATAGCTTAGATTCCGACTAGGGATGGGCATTTTAACAAACTTCCACATTCAAGTACTCACATTAAATTAGTACCCTAGTACTCACAAAATAACATATATATATTTATATAGAGAGATATGAAGTAGGAATAGGAATGCTAATTGGCCAACAATTTAAAATGTATTTATCACACAGCCAGGCTTCAATTAGCCCATTAAACCTTAAATTCAAACTCAACATAACTAAAAAGTCAGGAAACTTTATGTTGCTGTCTTCTCACGGGTGAGATGCAGCGCTGAAGTGAGTACATGTGGTCAACAGCGTACACCATCTTTTGGTTCTTCTGCTGTCAGAGTTTTTGATTCAACAAACCTGTCTATAGGATTTTCAGTTGTGCAAACTCTACATATTAAACATTTGGATTATTTTAATTCTATTAATAATCCGTAGCCCAACATCACCAAAAACAGGTGTAAACTAGTCTGCAACCTCTATGTTCATTTTTGACTTTTAAGGTTTGTTAATCAATCGTTGAACACCAGAATGACTCTGGACTCAACTGGGTAGTTATACAACCAATTAGAGCGACCAAACCTGTGATGCAGCACTGAGTCACGGACAAGTGTAAAAAGACTACAGCGTGCAGACACAGTGGTTCCCAACTGGTCCAGCCACAGGGTCCAGATTTCTTCTTAGTCATTAGTTCAAGGTCTGCACAGTTTAATACACCCAACGTCATATTTGCATTTGAACATGTCATTGAGCTAGTTTGCTGTCTCTGTTAAGTAGCTGTCTGTTAGTCACTCACTCTACAGCAGGAAACGGCACTTTGAAATAAAAACTCTGTGCCAGAAATTCAAAGTACTTAAAGGGATAGTGCAGCCAAAAATGAAAATTCAGCCCTGGTGAAGTTTTAGAGTGTTCACATCCCTTGCGGAGATTGGCGGGGTGAACACAAAATTGAATCCACAAAGTATCTCTATACTGCTCATCCGTAGTGATCCAAGTGTGCTGCAGCCGCGACATAAAAAGTTGTTTCAAAAAACATCATATGAACTCTGTTTTTAGCCTCACTGTAGCCTGTAGCTCTGACTGCTTCTCTGTGCTCTGCGCTCACGTGTGCCAGTGAAAGCATGAGCTTTGCTCACCTGTGTTTACATCACGTGACACGTGCACCGCAGGGAGAGACAACAGTAACCACAGTAGCTAAAAGATAATTTGCACTACGGTCTTTTAGCAAAGGACAGCCCAACATGTCTGAAGACTTTGAAATTGAGGAGGAAGAGCATTTCTTTGTTGAGCCGTATTTGTTTGAGCCCGAGTATACGGACGGAGCTCAGGCTACTGGATGAAGCAGCCGCCGCAGCTCATGAGCCTAACCCTCAGCCAGCCACAGAATACCAGAGTCGAGCACTGGAAACCTGGTGGTGTAGTTGTTTGAAATGCAAAGCAATCCAACGGGTGAGGAAAGTCTTTGCTGCTCAGACTGGGAATTGGCGATGCCTGCACTTGAGAATCTGGACATCAGCACTGACGACACTGCTGCTCTTCAGAGACCGTGCATCACTGATCACCCTGAGCGTGCACACGTGAGCGCGGAGCACAGAAAAGCAGTCAGAGCTACAGGCTACAGTGAGGCTAAAAGCAGAGTTCATATGACGTTTTTCGAAACAACTTTTTATGTCGGGGCTTCAGGACACTTGGATCACTACGGATGAGCAGTATGGAGATACTTTGTGGATTCAATTTTGTGTTCTTGGACGTTAGTCTGGGGCGCCGTCTGCCATTAGGTGTGCTAGCTGCTCCCCCCGTTGATCTCCGCAAGGAATGTGAGGACTCTAAAACTTCACCAGGGCCTCCATCAGCATATGGGTGAGAAGATAATGGCTGAATTTTCATTTTTGGCTGCACTATCCCTTTAACAATAAAGTGAGATATTTACAAACTTGACATCTTTGTGAGTCACTTGTGGCCCATTCAGAATGGGCCCCACCTGTTGGGAACCACTGGTGTAGCGTCAATATATTTATATAGGAATGAGTGCCATTTTTGCCATCAGAATTTGAAAATGAAAGGTATATTTATTCACTTCTCTGAAATATTAGAAACAACAGGAAAGGCCAAAACTGTTTTCGATCGACTCCACATCAGCTGCAGCCACAGTGCTCCTCTTTACAGACATGGTGTAAACACGCCACTATATTAGATGAACAGTTGTGATTTGGCAATCAGACCTCAAGTTGCTGGAAATCTGTCCAGACCCGTCTGTTGGAGCAAATGAAACAGCAGTCGACACTGAGACTTAAACCTTCCCCTCCTTAATTCCTGTCTGAGAGTATGAGTAGTGGCTCTATGGTGTCTCAGTTGGCAGTGGTGGGATTTCATCATACTACTTTGTGATTATATGTGATTGTGACTGAAAGAACAACTGCTTTTCACTGTTGAGTACCCAATCTTCAGGCCTAAACCATTGAAATGTTCCCTCTATAATACAGGACATTCAAACATTCAAACTGAAATCACTGCTCACACTTCTGCCTATTTGAGGAAACACCGCAGGTAGAGCGACGGGAAAAGTCCATTAAGGTTAAACTGTGAAAAAGAGATATATATATAAAACATCATAAAGGAGTAACTCATTTGACAGAACTCCTCTGGTAATCATTTTCTTTGTGTTGCAGCTTTGTGCAGCCTCCACTGATGGTCAGGTGTGATTGTTGCCATTCATCATTTTCCACCTGCCTGAGCCTGAGCCACATTCATCACTTCCCACCTGCCTGAGCCGAGCTGGGCTGCAGAATCACAGAGCCTGAGTGGGAAACAGAAAATCACAGTGATTGAACGTCAAGGGAAGCAGATGTCAAACTGGTGTTGGCCCGGAATGACACGCAGGGCCTCTCGCTTTCCCCTGTCACTTTAAACTGGTAAGTGACCTTCAGAATAGAAACGCTGCACCATTACTGCTGCGCTGTCACAGCCTGATGGTGAATGCTGACGGATGAGCGGCGAGGTACTGAGGCCTTCAGAAAGCACTCAGATCATTAAGGTGTGACCACTGGCAGCAATACTGTGACGCTGTCTCAAGTGACCATAAAGGCCTTGATGAATCTGTTAAGCATAAAACCATGTGGACCAGGGATAGTCCACAATGTCATTGTTATCATTTTAATCTTTAATTTATTGAAGGACAGCCAAGTGAGATGTCTATTTTGAGCATTCTGGTGCAGTTAAGGTTGTATTATCACCTATTAGAATGATCTGTTTTGTCAGTGTGACAAAGTACAAACTAGTGATGGGCATTTAAAATAATGTCCATGTTCAAGTACTCATATTAAATAATTAAAGAGCGCTCCAGTACTCACAAAAAGTAGAAAGTAAAAATAATTGGACAACAATGGAAAAAAGTGCAATTTGAAATTAATTTATTGCTTTACCAGGCTTCAACTAGCCTATTTTACCATAAATTCAAATTGAACATGAGAAAAATCAGCAAACTTTCTGTTGCTGCCCTTACATAGGTTGGACACAGCACTGACGGACCGTCCTCTGAGATCCTTTACTTTTCCCAGTCAGCTCAGCTTCTTGTTAGCACATTAACTTGCTAACACAGCTCTCTCACTCTCACCAGCTATCCAGGCGTGGAGCTCACACTCAAGCAGCAGTAGTCTCAAGATCCACCCAATCTCAAGATTTCATCGGTCGCTTATTCACAGAAAAAACGAACAATAAACAAAGGTGAAACTTTACTAGGAGCTGCGCCTTGTCAAAATAAATTAAAACCTATATGACTGGACAGCGTGGGAATTTAATTTGAAAGGACAGACACAGGAAGTATCCATGCTCAGCAGTCAGACAGGAGTCAGGTTAATTTCCAGGGCTGGTACCTGCAGTTATTCCACAGGTAGTCTGAGTGAGCAGAAGTTCGCTGCATAGATCAGCCTCTCATTGGGCGGAACGAGCCACCTGCTGAAGTCCCACCCTACCACCTCCGGTTGCAGTTTTCAACATGTCCTTTACTAACTTTTGTGGTGTTTGATCTTGCGGGGATGTAGCCATTTTTCTGCCATAGTTCGCGTCCTGTAGGTGATATTTTTGTGGGCGTGTTACACCAAAACCTGTTTCCCCCGGCAATATTTTTGCAAGCACACCGTTGCTGTGGCACCGCCCAGAACGATTGTGATTGGTTGAAAGAAATACAAGCAGCCGGGGCGTTTTTTCCTCCAATCTTAAAGTGAGAGTCGGCCTAGCCAGACCTTTCTTTTCTTGAGAAAGGTCTGGTGAGCAAGACTATTCCACAGGCTAGTTAATAACATGTCGGGCAGGAAATCCAAAGTGTGGGATCATTTTAAGAAGGTGAAGGACGAACCCAAGGTGATATGTAAACTCATCTTCATTGGTCGACTACAAACATGACGTATCATCTGAAACATGGAAGTAGCTACATGCCCATTAGCCCACAGCGTCATTAACAGGCGGCTCGCTCAGTGTGTGACGTGCACTTGTAGATAAAATATAGGCCTATATTAATGAAGGTTCATTAGTACGGTTTTGTATTTCTCTGTAATGTAGCACAGTGTTAACAATGTTACTGATACTATTCTTTCTCACACCTTCAACACAAACCACCAAAATATGTCATTTAATCATTAAATTAATATCGTAAACATGTGGGAGACTAGTCGACTAATGGCCCTAAATGACGACTATTGGTCGTCAAGGAAAATTAATCGTCTGGGGGCAGCCCTAGTACCTAAGTACAGATTTGAATTACTTGTACTTAACCTTAGTATCCCCATTTTATGTTACTTCATACTTAAAAGTTGAATTTTATATAAAGAATATAAAGGAGTAAAATTAGCACAACCTTAAACCTCTACAGCTGTAAAATGCTGCATGCACATTAATGCATCAGTAATATTACTCAGAAATGTCATATATGATAGTAAAACACTAACAGGAAACATTTCACTGCACTTTAACTCTTGATACTTTAAGTACATTTTGCTGGTAATACTTACATGCTTTTACTTAGCTTGTTTTTTTAATGCAGGGCTTTAACTTTACAGAAGTAAAGGATCTGAATACTTCTGCCACTGCTGTTTATACATGAACAACTGTGATCAGAAGAATGTACGGGTATGTGCGAGAAAGAATGGTGAAAGTTAAAATACATACATATATTCTATGCACACACACTGTATGCATAGAATATATTTAGATCTTTCTAGGTTTTCGGTAGATAATAAAATCTAATAATAACAAATGAAATCCAGCAACAGTCTTGTGGGAAGTGGGAGAGTGTGATTGCAGCGTGATTCAGCAGCAAACTCTCAAAACTCATGATCAAAGATATGAGATGAGATCAAAGATATTCAGTGTGACAGATTCTTTTTATCTGAGGATTGTTTCAGGCAGCTGCACTGCACCATATAGAGGGCTGGAGGTGCAGCTGGATTTTCGAAGATTTCCAGTAAAATCACTTCTGATTCCAGCCCAGGAAGGCCAACAGAAAACAAAGCAAGATGCATTCCTATAAACTGAGCTCTTCATCCTTTCAAGATGTACCCTACATCATCATATTTACAATGTTTTGAAATGGCCTTTATATTGTGGAGGAACGTCTGAGTGACAAAATGCCACTTTCTCATAGTGTATGCAACCCTGCCTGCAGGAAACTGTTTATTTTTTACTAATTTGTTTTTCCAAATGCATTTTGTGTGAAACATAATTGGTGCCTGGATTATGTTCAGTGGTAATTCCTTTATATATATATATATATATATATATATATATATATGAATGTATAAAAATATATATGTATATATATATATATATATAAAAGACGTGCTGAGTTTATGTGCCACACACAAGACGTAGAAGGTGAGTGTGCAAGGCCTGGGACATTGACCTCAGAGACATAGACCAGTGCGTGGTTAGGTTGAGGCAACTAAATTACTCTATGTAAGATATTTATGGCCTTTGTTGTTAGTGTTGACTGTTTTAGTATTTAACCAAGACCAAAATCTTTACTTCAATGAAAGTACCAACACCACAGTATGAAAATATTCCACCACAAGTTAAAGTACTGCATTCAAAACTTGTTGTTTAAGGTGCTCATTTTAACTCCTTTATATACTACTGGGTAATTTAATGTACAGCATTGCGACGTATTCTATAAGATCATCATATGTTTGTCACGTGGCTGTCCTGTCAGAACCATGCATCTCAAAAAAGTGAACTTTTTATGGTGTCAGAAAGACTGCCCTGTTCGCAGCTTTGTGATGATGCATTTTTCCAGCTGATCCAAGAGGGTTTATAAAGAGTTAACTTAGAGTTTAAGTAGGAGAATTGTCTCAACACTTAAAGGAGAACTTTATCCTTCCTTTACCAGGATGTTTCGCTAGCCAGCAAATACACTCAGCAGCGCAGCGTCAGCAGTTGTGAGCTGTAATTCAGCAGTAGATAGTCAGCTGTGTGTGTCTGACTGTGGATGGTGAAGCTGCTGAATGGATTTGTGGAGTTGTGAGTTGCAGCGGTGGCTGTTAGCAGCTAGCTCCACTTGTTAGCGGCCACTGGACTTCACATCTGATATCCGCAGGACTCCACTCAGTCCGGATTTGAGAAGGTTAATGATTTGCAGGCAGGTCGGAGGCTCAGTTATCTGTGAGTGGAGCTGTGCTGTAAGTAAACAATCTGAACTCAGTTCAGTTTTCTCTGACAGAGATGAAAGTTTAGTTTGAATCACTGACTCTGTGAGAGGAGTTTAAACCTCCAGACTAACATGTTGCAGAAGGGTTTTTTTCTGCTTCTTAACAGTGAGATCGATGAGTCAGAGTTTACAATGAACCTGGGTACAAATCCTAGTTGTCTCAGATTAGTTATTTGTGTTACATACATAAGAGCATAAATAGAGAGATGTTGAGGTGTTTTTTTTTGTTTGTTTGAGCTCGTAAGTCATCCTTTAATCCTATCAATAACTGCTGAATAAAAGACTGTGAGTGTGTAGAAATTATTTGTAGTTGTAGAAAAATTGTCTTAATGGAACAACCTGTCACCTTGAGTTTAATTTCTCATACATGAATTAGCCTCACTAGATTAGTTAAAAAACATAAAGAAAACTTAATGACTTAAAGTTGACTAAAACTAGACTAAAACTATGAAGGGTAAAAATGACTGAAATCTGACTAAAACTAATAAGTATTTTTATCTCAAGACTAAGACTAAATCAAAAATGTCAAGATTAGCACTGCCCTGCAGGAAAGGCAGTGATATCTGTTAAAAAAATACACACACCCTGGTTTGGCAGCTAAAACCCTTGAAATAGCAGCGATGAGTCACTAAAAACAACCAGATTTGTGGTTTGCAGTAACATACAATGCCAACATTTTCTTCTGTGACTGGACTGATCGCAAAAAGACTGGGTCACATAAAAGATCTGTAAAACAACATATTAATATTAACATAAAAAAGGAACTGGAAAATAATCAAAAACTTCACTCACTGCAGAATCATACTTTAAATTGTTCTTCTAACCACCAGCACCAGCTGCCCTCAGCCCTTTGTGTGACGCACATTACAGCCCTAGTTAGCCGGAGATATATATAGAAATACCTGGACTCCCTGAGATACTATAAAGTCCTGCTGTCACTGTCCAATTAAATCACAGCGGATCAGTGTGATGTGAGACCTGTGCAAATGAGGAGAAAAAGCAATTTTGCCGGATCCTTGACACCAGTGATTTAAGCGAGTTGACCACTGCCCTCCTTTTAATTGTGCCTCAGTCATGTATATATAAATCAGAAGAGCTGGATTTCCACGTACCCATACCTTTTATTCTGCACACAGTCATTTTCAGATGCGTGACCACCATCAGATTGTGGTGATTGAGTATTCCCCCACTGTGATGACCTCTCTCTGTTGTTGTGTTATCACATCAGTTGTAATGTGATGTGGCTGTATGCCCTCCTGTCACTGATCTTCAGCCCTTCAGAATAATGATGATGATATATGGGTGTTTGTGCAGCGGGGTCCTCTGAAACCTGTGAACTGTGCTCCTCAATCTCTGTCCATCTTGTTGTTATTTAACAGCACCTCCGAGAGATTGCATGCCCGTTAGACAGGAGGTCGCCACTGTGATCTGATCTACAGCGGAGGACAGATTGCGAGATATTTGTTCTTTGGAAATGTGGGGAACCAATCGGGCCTTTTCATAGCAAGCCTTTTGACTTATCTCAGCAGGAAAGGCACAGGTGTTACTGATAACGTTAACCATGGCGTCTTGTTATATTTAAGTGTCTGAGTAAGTCATGACGGTGTCACAGTGAGCCCGGACCCTAAAATAAAGCAGCTAAATGGAAATCAGCCATCATTTGGATTCATGCATGAAAAACAGATTTAAAAGAAAGAAAAAATACATGCAAATGTAGAAAAAAAGGTAATTTTAAACATAATAATGATTCATCAACTTAAATATTTATCCAAATAAAGTGATCGTGATAACATATCTAACATTATTAACAATAAACCTAACCAACTGTAGTGGTAATGAATCAAAACAGTAACTATATGATAATATAATAAAATAAAATACAGATACACTCAATACACTCCAAATATTAAATATACACAGTTATTTATTTTATTATTTACACCTGTGTCTGCCACACTCCCTCTTCCCCAGGCCCTGTCATTATTTGCTCTCAGACATTCCCTCCTTTCCTTCCATCACCTGACTGCCCCACCCATCTACACACCTGTTCCCACTTCCCTCATCAGCCCTGCTGTTACCTGGGGCAAGTTTAGAGGCCGTTTACACGTTGCCGGCTATTTTCATAAACGGATATTTCACCGTCTCCGTTTTCAAAAAGATCTTCGTTTACACTTACCCGTGTTTATATACACAAGAGCATGCCAAACCTGTAGGTGGCAGTGTAACGAGAAGCTCAAACCTTCCATGTATCCATTGTCACCATAGCAACATAGGTCGCACTTTTGACACAGGTGCAAGTTCTGGCGCATACTGTGACATCGGCTGCCTATAACTCCGTTTATCTCCGTTTATCTCAGTTTACATGCAAACGCGCAACCGGAGTTTTCCAAAATCTCCACTCTGGCCGGAGTTTTTAGAAAGACTTGTTTTCAGAGGAGAAACCTCCGTTTGCGTGTAAACGAAGGGCACAAACGAAGGAAGATGTCTCCGTTTATCAACATCACCGTGTACGTGTAAACGGCCTCTCAGTCTGAACAAGGTGTGCACCGTTTAGCTGTAGGTTCCAGGTTGAATGATAGAGTTGAAGATGCTTCCTCAGAACACAGTGAGCAACAGGCTTTTAGGTGCACCTGTATTGGAACGCCGGCATATTAAAAGTCTGTGCACTTGCATAACACAGCAGGGTGTTCAGTGCACCACCTTTTCTGTTTGAACCAACATTTTGCAACGATTTGTCGGGGCTGAATGCACCCCTGACCTTCCTCTCCTACTCTCACACCTGTTTCCACTTCTCCTCATCAGTCCTGCAGTACATCTACGAACTCTTTGAGGCCGTTTACACGTACACGGTGATTTTGATAAACGGAGACATCTTCCTTCGTTTGTGCCCTTCGTTTACACACAAACGGAGATTTCTCCTCTGAAAACGAGTCTTTCTAAAAACTCCGGCCAGAGTGGAGATTTTGGAAAACTCCAGTTGCGCGTTTGCATGTGAACTGAGATAAACGGAGATAAACGAAGTTATAGGCAGTCAACGTCACAGTATGCGCCGTAACTTGCGCCTGTGTCAAAAGTGCGACCTATGTTGCTATGGCGACAATGGATACATGGAAGGCTTGAGTCTCTCGTTACACTGCCACCTACAGGTTTGGCGTGCTCTTGTGTATATATACACGGGTAAGTGTAAACGAAGATCTTTTTGAAAACAGAGACGGTGAAATGTTCGTTTATGAAAATAGCCGGCAACGTGTAAACGGCCTCTTTTACCCCATCAGCTGCCTGTTTGTCAAAGTTGCTGTTTGTCTCATGTCTTTGTTTTCAAGCCACCAGAGCTCCGAGACAGGTCCCACACCTCTACTTGCATTGGGCATGGGACCGTATGAATAATTTAAGTCACAATTATCCTGGCCAAAGTATTGTGATTGAAAATATCCTGTCCTGATAATTATCACAATACATTTAAAACTCTTAAAACTGCTCTAAAACATACTGGGATCACTTTATTTTACATTTTGTGAAGAAACAAATATTGCATCATAGGGAGGACACACATCTTTTTAGTGAACATCCTTTTAAGTGAAGTCTTAAAAAAACAGGCTTTTCAACTATCTAAAATGGCATCATGTCTTTGGATATGAAATATGCAAGTGCTTGATTTAAATTATTTGTGGTTTTTGAGGATGGTGTAAAAGCAGCCTGTTTTTGCAGAGTCTCTGTCATTGTTGGTTTCCCAGTAATCCCTTCAGAGCTTGACATCAAGCCTTTTGAGATGAGACAGTCGCTTGTTTTTCCAATGCACAGCTGCCACACAGTCTGATAGGCAGCCTCTGATTGGTCAACTCAGAAAAAATTAACAAATTATAACAGATGACATTCAGTGTCAGGATTATCGCTATGGATTTACTTAAAGTCTACAAAAAGACTCTGCAGTTCAAGGCTGGATAACAAAGCTTGTGAAAGGGTTACAGTTGCAACAGCGTTAGCTTCTGGGCAAAAAACAAGCAAGTCTCATGTGTAGTGGTCCAGGGATATTCAGCGTTATGTCGTTTATGGCATTGTCAATCCCAGATTTAACTTCTACAGTGCCCTGTATTTATAATTTTCTCATCATTGCTGTTCAGCACTTGGTGATGGGACAGACTCATGCACACAGCTCAGTCAGAAAAGCTCAGCTTTAATGAAACAGTATGTAATTCATTTTCAGATAACTTCACATGCTTGACATTTATTTTTCCCTCGCCACATCGGAAAACTGCATGAGGCATTCCACTCGCCTGAACACAGAGTTTTCTGATGAATGATTGAGTGCTGCTGGACACTGTATTCATGATTATCATGATCATGAAAATTAACCATGGTCAGCTTATTGTGATAAAATTGCATATCTCATCCCTGACCTGTACCCTTATATGTATCTGCCTGCACTTTTCTTGCTCCGTTCCCGCTGTCCTGTGGATTTAATACCACTTTAGTTTGAATTATTCAGACTTGGCACCTGTGAGCTTTTTTTTTTATCTTTTCCTCTGTTGTAAATCTCTGAACTGTCTCTGTCTTTCTTGACGGTCTGCGTTTGGGTCCTCCTTCCTCTGCAACGTAGTCTCGATCCCAACTTGTCTTTGGTCAGCGGCCCTTGACGGCAGATACGACATACAGGCACCCTTTAGCAGCAGTATGAGACACATCGGGCTGCGGCACTTGTTGAAAGCCCACATGGGCTGGGTGGGTCAAACAAACACTGGACTTTCACCTAGGTGACCGCTGTTTATTTCCCATGTGAATCAAAAAGTCAGTGGTGTTATTTTAATATCAGTGTAGTGCGCTAGTATGTGTAGCATGCTACACTAGTGACTTATGTTACCATGATGTTTATTTTGTTAATTAAAAATTTAGTATACCTAAAAACTTTTTTACCAAAGTTTGTAGTTTGATTTGAAAAGAGACTGCGTGCATTAAACAAGCGGAAACTGTAGATCTCCTGGAAAAACACTGGTTTATATTGACAAAACACAATACATGTAACAAGTGTAAATTGGCACGCCATCCCTGAGTGTCTAAATCCAACGTTGGAAGGGTACCTGGAGGGTCCATAGTTTGATGTTGAGGGCTGCTGAGCACACATCATTATTTGACAAGTTGAGAGTCAGAATGTGTTGTCCTCTGCTGCCTGAAAGCACCCATGTGACAAAAAATATTGACACTGACATCTAGTGAGAGACAGGACATGAGCCCTGGATGATTGACGTCCACAGCTTTACTTTCCACCACAGTATATAAACCTCATATTACTGATCTGCATTGGAGCTGGATGTTGGCACTGACCATAAATCTCAAAAGTCAAACAGTGTCACTTAGAAACAAGCTGCTCTTACTACAGTACACGCACCAACAAACGAAAGGTCTTACTCACTCGAGGCTTGAAGGGCATGGAGGCTGAAGTGGCTCGATCAACTGCTCCTTTGCCCTCTAAATGAATAATGATTATTATAATTATATTCTGGTGATGTGACGTTGGCGCTGCTTCTGTTAAATCGTGCAATTACTACAGTCAGAAAGTCATCATCTGCATTCATTTCTTTCAACAAGTGAATTGAGGAGGCGTGTGTGAATGAAGGTGATTCACTCATCAGTGCGGGTTGATTTGGATATTGACTTAAATGTTGCTACTGTTTGATTAATGTAGGATTTCATTAATCCATGAATTAAAGGAGTGTGATGTGTGAGTGTATATTTGTGTTTGCTGCCATGGCGACTGTAATGTACTTGTTGGTTTGAATGTAATCTAATGCATTGTTAATGTTCGTATTCTTAATGTGGAGACTGATTTCATCACTGATAGCTCATAGCCACTGAATACCTCGGGCTGATGACTAGAAGGTTAATGCAGCTGTTTGCTGAGGAGATGGTGTGCAACTGGGTAATAATGAGGTTATTATTATTATGATTGTAAAGGGGTTAAAATAGCTTGAAAAAGCTTGATTGCTTCGCCTTAAGTCACTTATTAATTTGTTGATATTTATTCTTACATCCCACAGATGTGTACTCAGGTCAGCTACACATTTCTGTAATACATTTTCTGTTATTTTTCTTGTTTTAAAGTATACTGATTCTCCGAAGCAGAGTCAAATACATCCCATGCACAATGGTGAATCTTGCTACAGATAATTGCTAAGTTAAATAAAGAAATTAATTAAAATATTGTCAAGTTCATAAGATAAGGGAAAAGTGACCAAGAGATATAATGCTAATGGCCGGTTTGTTGTTGGGCCACCATTTCCATTCCTAGCAATGTGGTTCACCAGTAAGTGATCATCACATTTAGAATAAAGAGGAGCTTTGATGGGTATGGTGGAGTGGAGTTTACGTGGAGAGCTACAAACAAGACTAGGTCAAAACATATCACCAAACCATGTATAAATGCAAGCGTGCTTTTAATTAGAAACAGGAAGTGGGTGGCATATACTCAGTCATGGACTTGTTGCCTTGACTTTCGCTGTAGCTTATTTGATGCATTAGCTTGCTAATTCTACCATGTCATCACGCTACACTGGTTACAGAAAATGAGGACTACAGTAACACATGTCTGTCAGCCTGTCAATACCTCTGTTGCTAATTCTTTCCCAATAAAAGGAGCTAGCACTAGCTGCAAAAGTTGCTGGAAGCAATAAAACATTGCTTTATTAGATTCAAAAGAAAAATCTTCAGTAAACCTTTGAATGGCATGAGAGTTTTGGCACTACAGTGCATCACTGTCTCAAGCTTTAAAATCCAGAGAGCGTAACCATAGAAACTCACTACAACAGAGAGCAGCATCTCCTCTTCTCTTGTCTGTCACACCTAATGCTCGGCACAAGAGGAGAGAGGGGGAGAGACACCACACTGGTGGCAAAAGAGCCGTGAGCTACAATTGACCCTTCACTATCCTGCCCCCTGACGCAGACTGGCCAATCATAACGTAGCACTGGGCCGGCTCAGACAAGGGTCCATTGACTCTAATGCAGTCGTTTCAGATTTCCTTCATTTTCAGGCTGGTTTTGTGGATTTGGAGCTAAATGTTGTGCCTGGGGCACATCGTGTATTAATGATACTCGTTACCTGGAGAGGTTGGAAAAAGATATATGTTTCTTCCCTGTTCCAAAACCAAAATCAAACCCTGAAAAGTGTAGGGTTAGCTAGCTAGCTCTGAAGATATAGCATACTGAATGTATACACATGCTGCTTTTGCTTTGTAATGATTATAACAGTGAAACAAAGACCGACCCTGCTGTACAGGAACCAGTGAAGGGAAGCAGGGAGACTTTGCTGATATTCAGATGAACATTGTTTGACTTCCCCTGGAGATCCCTGCCCGTCCGGTGGCAGAGGTCCAGGTGCTGGCAGCAGCACGGGGGTGAAGCCAAACACGGTTCATCTGCACACACTGCGATGCCACACAGCTGGTTCAATATCAGCAAAGTTTCCCTTTATATTCATTGTCTTGTGTGGCGATTAGCAGTGATGTGGTGGTTCACTTTTACACTGTGATCTGTAGCCTATAGTTCGGCTTTAGCTTCTAACTATCTTTGTCTCTTTAACCTGTTGTTGCTGCTGAGTCAGTTTGACATCCTGGATATATCCTTCAAACACAGACTGTAGTCGCTAAATTTGTTGCTTGCCGCTTTTTAGAAATAAAGTCACCTATTGATTTTGAAAGAGCAACGTCCAATGGGGAAACACCAACACTTACGTCATCATTAGCCCTGACCTGTGGTGTAACAATATTATTTACTCGCTCAACGGACAGACATTTGCATTCATAGGACTGGCATGCTGCTGTCCAGCCCAAAAAAAAAAAGATGACAAAATGTGCAAAGGCAAATCATGCCTATGGAGCTAAAGGTGCAGGGTGCCCACTGAGCCCTATTTCTATAGAAATATAAGTTGTTTGCGATGCAGTTTTCATTAGGAGAAGGCAGTTTATTTTGGTGTCCATTTTGACATGAAAATATGCTCAAACCACCCCTTGCAGCAGAATAATAAGTCTGGCCTTCAATCACTAGTTGGGTGCTGTAATAACCTTGAGTCTTGAACATATCAAGCAGAGAGATTGGCAGAGATGTTGGGCATGAACAGCCTTTATACAACAAACCAGACTGATGATGCTTCTATACACACAGACTTCTACTCTCCAAAGCCTTTTCTTTGTCTGAGCTTCAGGGTTTTGGAAACAGATTGACTGCGGCTGCTGCTGTTGACAGACTACATTCTCCCTGCAGCAGCTGGAAAAGCACAGAAGAAGTAATGTGACATCCTTTCTCTGGCTTCCAGAAGATGCCTGGAACTACAGAGAGCTTTTTCATCTGTTACCCTGCAACCAACAGCACCTCCCTGCAGCCTTTCCTGTCCCAACTAATGCGTTTCGGCTCCACTCTTTGATCATCTCTCATGTTCGTCCATCCTTTTGAACCATAACTAATTGTTTTTTTTTGCCTCTGTGGACTACACTTGTTTTTCACATTGGCACGCTGCTTCTTTGATTTCAACATCCGTGGTATCCAGATTTACTTGTTTGTTGATGTACTGTATACATCATGCGTCAACCCAGTGAAAGCTGGATCTCTGTTAGACAGGGGTCGCACGAATAATTTCGCCTTTTAAATGATCACACCAGCGTAACCAGCAGTTATTTATATTATTGCAGCAGCTCATTTCAAAATGAATCAAATGTCAGTTTGAGACAGGCACGTTTCCAAACACAGAATCACTCAAACAATAAATCATGAGCATAAAAAACAATTTGAAAACTCAAAAATGTGTTCCTACTAAGACAAAAGTTGAAATACTCAATATTAATATTTCTAGTCCCTGGCACTGACAAAAAATGAGACTGTTGTACTTGAAGATAACCTTTCAGTGATTTACACCCCCACATTCTACATTAATGATATAACAAGTCTAACTTTGTTTATATAGCACCTTAAATAACAGAGTTTTGCCAAGCAACAGTCAAAACAGGAAGGCAATATAGCAACAGAAAGCCAAACAGTCCAACCAAACATGGGCAGATTATGAGACGATGGGCCCCTGGGCTCAGATATGCAAAGGACCCCACCACCTCTGCAACATAGGATCAAGACACACGGACTCGGTGGTGGTTGTGCGTCTCTTTGTGGTCATTGTGCATCGTCTTGTGGTTTTGTGTCTCTTTGAGGCGATTTTGTGTCTGTTCTTCAATGTTTGTGTCCCTTTGAAGACATTTTGGGTCTTATTTAGTTGATTTTAAGAATGCCTTGAGGGAATTTCTTCAAATTTGGCACAAACAGGTGTGGGTCGTTCACTTGTCGGAAGATCGGCGTTTCGGATCCCTGGCTCCTCCAGTCTGCATGTCAGTGTATCCTTGGACAAGATACTAAACCCCAGATTTCTCCTGATGACTGTTCCATCAGTGTGTGAATGCTTACTGAGCAGCAGGTGGCACCATGTGAGGTAGCCTCAGCCACCAGCGTGTGAATGGGTGAATGTTACGTAGTACAAAAGTGCTTTGAGTGGTTGGAAGACTAGAATGTCGCTATGCAGTGCAAGTACAGTCCATTTACCATTCCACTCACAAACGTTCACTTGGACTCAACAATGAATTGATTAAATTTTGGTGGTCAAAGGTCAAGGTCACTGTGACCTTGCATCCATCTCATTCTCATAAATGTGATATCTCAAAAAAGCATTGAAGGAATTTCCTCAAATTTGGCACAAATGTCCACTTGGACTTGCATCCGTCTCATTCTTGTGAATGTGATATCTTAGGATATCTATTTCCTCAAATTTGGCATAAAAGTCCGCTTAGATTCAACGATAAACTGACTAGATTGTGGTGGTCAAAGGTCAAGGTCACTTTGACCTTAAAAAGCATATTTTTGACCATAACTCAAGAATTGGTGAAATTTTTTTACACAAACATCCAGTAGGAAAAAATGATGACATTTTAAATCCAAAAGGTCAAAGGTCAACTTCACCGTGACATCATAATGTTCTGCAGATACACTTTTCTGTCCATTTTTCAACGTCTGTTCGAAATTGAACTTCTGAAACTAATCTTGGGTGTCCACCTTGGAACTTTGGTGACTCTATAGATCTTCTGTACTGCTCAATTGAAATTGTGTGTAAAGCATCTTTGTGCTGTAACATCTTTGCAGCAGCATCCATTGTTGTAGCATCGTCTACTACGATAGCTACATATGAGTCTGGACAGACATGGATGTAAACTGTAACAGCAACTTGACTTGGTTTATGTTGCGGTAGTTTGTTTTGTGTCTCTTTGCAGTTCCTTTGCATCTCTTTGTGGACATTTTGAGTCTCATACAGTATGCATTGTTTGTGTTCATTCTAGTGACTTTTTGCAAAGGAAGGTCAGGGGCCCCCTGAATCTTTGGGCCACTGGGCCCAATCAGTAATCCATACATAACCTAGACAAATTTAATATAAAGTAAAATCAAAGCTGTCATAATCAGACTTGGAAAAAGTCATTCAGGCACTAATTTTCTCCAGACTTGATCCCCTCCTTTCTTGCATCAATCAAATCTCACTCTCTGGCCTCCAACTAGTTCAGAATGCAGCAGCTTGTCTTCTTACAGACGACATCATATCACCCCAATCCTGGCTTCTCTCTGTTGGCTCCGTGTTCATTTTAGAATTGATTTTAAGGATTTTACTGATCACTTTTAAAGCTTGTCTTCATCTACCCCCAAGCTACAAAACTGAAATGTTGACCCTACTTGAGCCAGTTCGCAGCCTCAGATCCTAAAATCTAAAGATGATCATGCCTTTGCCTTCAGGGCCCTTCGGCTTTGGAACAACCTGCCTGAGGAGACAAGGCTCGCAGAATCAGTGACTGCTTTTAAATCACTATTAAAACCCATCTTTAAAGACGTGCTTTTATGTGACGTTGACTTTTTTTCTTTTAGTTTTGTCCTTTTTTGCTTTTATTGCTTTTATGCTTTGTATTTATTTCATTTATGAGACATGCAGGAAGCAGGACTGGACAACTATTTGATATGTGGCTGGAAGCTTAGATGAGAGTCAGTTATTCCTCCCAGATTTCTGGCAGCAGACTTCATGTTATCAGACAAGGGACCAAGGCCACTCTCAGTGGGGCTGAACAGGTTTGGGGGACTGAAGAGTACAATTTCTGACTTTGAGTCACTGAGTTAAGGGAAATCTTGTTTCAGCCAACATAAACACCACTGAGACTGACAATATTTTGAACATATTGGTACTCATTAGTTTTTATTCATTTTAATATTGTTGTTTTGACAATGGTATTATTGTGGGCACCATGATGACACAGGTCCTTTTTTTAAGTAGTCATTTTAATCGAAACCTCAATGCTTCCCTTACTGTAAAGGGGCTCAATGCTAAACTCAGAGTATGAGTTGTCCGGACCATAGATGGTAAAAAACAAAATATAGATGTAGCTACCATGACGTCACCCATCATCACTCAAGCGACCCCGACCTTGAATATGTGTAACTTTAAGCTTTAATAACATGTTAAAGGATGAGTTATAAAAAAAAATTCATACCCCCAAACAGTGCTAATAACGGTGAAAGTGCTGACAGAGCTAGTGGTGTTGACCAGGGGGGAACCTGAGGGTGGGTGCTACACTGACCAAGCACTGGTAGGTGAGAGTGAGAATGTGTTGGCAAAACTGTTAGATATCACAGCTCAAAAACATGTTTTATGATATAACAACACAATTATTAAGGTTTAGCTAGGCTAACTGTACGTTCACACCAGAAGCTTCCAAAGAGGCAATGTCTGTCGCAGACGCCCAAGAAGCACGAGTGTCAAAAATATTTGTGGCAGCTTTGGTCGCTCTAGTCGAAGCAGACTACTAGCTTAAAAGCAGCATAGTTGCTGCTTGCTGTTGTCCAGTCAAAAAGCTCATAGTTGGCCTACAGAAAGTTATGTTTGGTCAATGAAAACAGAAACCAAGCAAGGAAGACTTGCATGCTACGTCGCAACATTAACCTGCAATTCTCTCCTATTACTAACATGACACACCAGACTAACCAACTACCTCCGCGATGCAGTCCCAAGCCTCATTCTTTTTATTTTGGTCTCTGTAACCGAACAGCGACACATTATAAAGGACTGAGTGGGTGTGAACGCAAGTAATCAACTTCTCGACATCCATTGTCGGAACCAAACAATGGAGCATGGTGAGCTGTAGGAACCAAAGTTACATGGCTTGTTCTCTGGGACCCACTTCATTGAAGCACGTAGCAGCATTCCAACTGGTTTCCACTGATCCACATCAAAGCTCATTACCATAAAGTTAAACGAGTTTTAACTCCCCTCCGGAGCCACTCCTGTCGCTTAGGTTGCCCGAGGCGCGCGGCTGACGACCAGGTTGCCCAAGTCGCCAGGCTCTCATTGAAAATGAATGACGTCCTCCGCTTTTGGTGTGAACATACAGTAAGACGTCTCAGGAGTGAGGTGAGAGGTTGGTTTTGCAAAGCACAGCCAAATGATGTTGTATTTGAGGACTTGAGTGAGAATGTTGGCTTGGATAATTGAAAGCCTCTTTGACTTGGTATGCATTTACACAGCATGTTAAACACAAGGTCAGTCTTGGAAAACGTTAAACGCAGCTCAACTGTTGTCCAGCACGACAGTGTAATTCTAGTGTTGGCACAGGAGTAGACGATTCCTGCTGCTGTAACTTCCCAGAGTGCAGTGCCTTGGCATGTTAAGCCTTCACACTTATGGGATGTATTACTTCAACTGCACTTCCTCACCACAACTCGTAGACACCCACCCACGCAAACACCCAGACTCTGCACTGGTAATTTATTTCACAGCTGAAATATGGAGACTCTGAGTTATTATGTGTTGCAGTATGTCAGTCAGTATTTCTCATCTGTTTGTCACGTGAGTCATGTGCAGCCATATGACTCACATGACAAACTAATCAAGCATGCTGTTGTAAATACTGAGTAGGGTTCTGTCACTGATGATGCTGCTCATCCACATAAATAAACTGTTGAGCTTCAATTTATGTCCGGTGTCACGAAGATATTCAACACAGTCCTGTCACTGTTTCTGGAAAAAGTGGAAATAATCCATCAGCATTTCATATTTCAAAATATGTTTTTTTTGTTGTTAAAAAATCTATTGATGAAAATATGCAGTGAGACCGGTTTTGACTTCATTAGCCACACAGTTTGTTTGGCTGCAGCCTGCAGTGTACGGAGTGACTGAGTAACGCTGGTCTGAAGAGATTTAAACACACAAAGGCTTGTATTCACTTTATTTTAAACTCTAGGGCCAGTATGAAGTACTGTTGACAAAAGTGCCTCATTTTACATTTCACAACTTGTTTCTGCATCATGATGATTATGAGTCATGTGTTAAGTGATGTATTTTTACATAACCAGACCTGAGAGGCGAGGCAGATTTATTTATAAAGCACATTTCATACACAGAGGTGGGTTCAAGGTGCCATACAGGGAGTTAAAACAACACAATTTAAGGTGAAAAGGGGCAGATAAACAGTAAAACAATAAGTGAAGCTTTCACAGATTTAAAACTGTAACAATATATAATGATAGTAGGACCTTGGGTTTTAACGCAGTACTCACATAGTATTAATTCCTTTTTTAATCATATGCACATGTTGCCACCACCTGTCTTTCAGAAGCTATAGATGGCTGAGTTTTTAAGCTAGAGCGATGGTATCATACGAAACTAGAGGACTGAAGGAATCCAGTGGTACCATTTTAGCTTCTCAGGAAGGAGGCTGAATAATGCCCCAAAGTTAGGCTTTAAATTTAGCGATGGTAAAAATCATTTTTACAGAGATCCCTTGACTTCTCATCTCAAGATATCTGAATGAAAATGGGTTCTGTGGGTACCCAGGAGTCTCCCATTTACAGACATGTCCACTTTATGTTAGTCCCATACAGTTTTGGGCACAAACTATGCATTTTTGGATGCAGTATTTCTGACTGATTTATGACTAGAAGAACACACACAGTGCCGAGCTGTATCTCAAATTAATCATTGTTCTTTGAATCTTAATTAATCAGCAACACCCCAAGTCACTTAGCGTTACAGTCTACACTATGGTCACACACTTTATTTATAAAGTTACAAATATAAAGTGCAACACACACCGCCGCCATACGCCGCGCATCAAAACATTACATAACTCCATTATATTCTATGAACAAACTCACACCGGCGCTGGCCGACGCAACGCGCCGCTTCAGCCCACTGCTCTATTTCCAGCGCGGCCAGCGCTGCAAGAAAAGCCTTTTATGTACGTCTCGGCCGCCATAGTATCAACTCCGGTTGCTTAACATTATTAAGTTTTTCAAATTTTTAATAAGATGATTTTGATAAGAAACTCACCTGTGAAATCCAAGTTGTTGTTGCCTCAAAGTTTTATCTCTTCTTCTTCCATTACTAGCAGCTGGCAACCATTGGCAACTAGTACAGCCACTTAGCAGGCTGGGGTGGGAAATACACCTTAGTGTTGACGGTGCCGCTGCGCGCCGCTGCCAATGTGTGTTGGGGGGATGGCACTTGACGGCAGTGTATGTTGCACTTAACAAAGTGTTCCAAATGGTGGTTGCACCCATGCTTTGGCACTCTGCACAGACCCAAACTAGCATGCCTAGAATTATGCTCACTGCTGAAGAACAGAAGAACAGATCCATGCTTGCACGAGACCATGAGACAGCGGCACCGCCTTCATGTGTGTTCACGTGCTTTCACTGGTCTCGCGCGCAAGCGCACACACGTCAGCGTAGTGTACACAGAAGCAGTTAAAGCTACAGGCTACAATGAGGCTAAAAACAGAGTTCAAATGATGTTTTTCCAAACAACTTTTTGTGTCAGGGCTTCAGGACACTTGGATCACTACGGACGAGTTTCAATTCTGTGCTCTTGGACATTTTAATCTGGGTCGCCCTCAGCCATTAGGTGGAGTTGTGCTGCTAGACACTTCTCCTTTGGACATCCATAAGTGTTGTGAGGACTCTAAAACTTCACCAGAGCCTCCCTCGGCATATTGCTGAGTAGATAATGGCTGAATTTTCATTTTTAAGTTGAAGTTTGTGTAAAACTGGTTTCCCAGCTGCTGCTCCCTGCATAGTGGACGAATCCCGTTGATACTTCTCAGGGATGCTTACTGAGCCCGGTCTCCCTTGGAAATCCAGCGAAATCCGGCCTTTAACGTCAGCATGATAGGCGGCCGATTGCTATTACAGTTTAATGGCCCCCAGTGACATTAGGGGGGAACGCAGCGGGACAAGGACGAAAGTTAAGGCAGCGAAAGTCTGAGTGGGGTGAGCAGGAAGGGTGGTGGATGGGTCCAGAAACACTGACTTTCACCCGGAAGTGTATTTTAAGAGAAGACAATGCATGTAAAAGGCAGACGTCGTATGTGGACGTGGAAAGTCCATGACCAAATGTCTATATGTGACGAGGTCGGAGTGCACTAGTGCACTGGACACATGCCGACATGATGACATTCATGTAGCAGGAAAAAACGTGCATCTTACAACTGTAACGTGTTACACTAAAGGCGACATTTTCCTACAACTGCAAATGTGCAACTTTTTGGGAACATTTTTTTAAGTACATCAGAGCAAAATCAGCACTTCAGTTCACCTTCTCAGCCAGAATCTGCATCTGGCCAAACACTGGTGTATTAAGCATGACTTTTGTGGTTAAAAAAAGTAATATGGTATTAAAAGTAGGATGCACACAAACGACAGCTCCTTGGCCCCAGTGGAAATTCCACCTCAGTTAGAGCAGTATTTATTTTTGCATTGGTTTCCTTTCAGAGAGAGTTTTTTATTAGTTTATTATTTTTGCCATGAGCTCTCCCTGAAGCTCATTTTAAGCTTCACTATTTGGTAAAAACAAAAGACCTCATATTGCTTGTCTTGTTTTATGTATGAAAACTTTAATGTTAGTTTCTTTCTTGTCTTGTCTCTTTCATATATTTGTTTATTCTTTAATCAAACGGTGAACCAAGAGGCTGCATCATCTAATGGAGGAACCCAACAGGCACATATCTGTCGTACAGTAGAAATATTAATAAAGAAACAGAAGGGAAAAGAAATGAAAGAGAAAATTAAAAACTGTAAAATAAAAAAATATAGTACAGTATAGGAACCATTTTAACTGTAAAGCCTTGGAAAAAAGAGCATATGTTTTGGCTTTACGACCATGTAGACCAAAGACCTAACACTTTTATGCGACATATTCTACAGTGATTTCATCCTTTACATAATTCAGAGCACATTAAGTGACTCCCTATTTTGCTTTGAAGGGAAAATGAATGAAACCAAAGGATTTTTCCCCCTTTGTGGATAAATTAAAAGACTGCAGCCTGCTCGCTTGCACCATAATTATCATTCTTCTGTGTCTGTAAACAAAATCATTAGTGGGCCGCTGTAGACGTCTGTAGTCTGTGTAATGGGGCCACTGATTACTTGTTTTGGTGTTAGAAAAGACATCAGCCTTGGAAGAATATTGGCATTAGTGCTGGGCAGAACCAGTCCTGATCAATTTTCTGTTAATGGGTTCTCCACCTCTCTCTTCTCCTCGTCTTTCTTCATCGCTCCTCGGCTGTCTGCTGAGCTTGCTCTTCTGCATCTCTGCGGCAAACGCGAACGACGAGGAAGCTAAAGCGGCTCATTCGGGAACATTTAAAGGTCACATAATATCTTGGCAAACAGCCACCAGAACATTAACCACGACTTTTCATTTCGTCGTGTCAGGTTGATCTACCGAGGATCGGAGCGTTATGAACAGTGTTTTACTGAGTGATCATCATTTGAAGCAGTATTTGTTGTGAGTAATGTGCCTCCTCAAAGTCATAATACAAAATATGAGCCTTTTTGTTATGAAAATACTATCCAGGGAGTATCGTTTTTCATGCGTTGACTGGTTATTTTCTTTGAGAAATGAAAACCTGTAGTCTCGCTCTTTCACTCACACACATACACACACACACACACACACACACACACAGCGAAGAAGCAGGTGTAATCTATGACTATAAAATCAGTGCGCCACACACTTACCATTCACAGTGTGGAGAGTTTGATAAAATCCCAGCTACACTTCAAGTACAACGTTTTAGGTTTTTTTTCCATTAGTTTTTTATCAGCCCGAGTTTTTTTTTACCTGACTTACCATATCTTACAGGTGTACTTGACACAGTAGCTGTTTCCCGGAGCTTCTTTACGGCGTGATGTGTGGAGCGCCGTGGGCTGGTGTAAGCAGATATTGGTAGTGATACATGAACAGCAGCTCGGCAGCAGCTCTGCTCTGAGCTCCTGCAGTGTTTGCCCAGAGGGGGGAGAAACAGATGAGGTTGACTCAGGGGTCATCAGCTCCTCCTGGGCAGGACGCCGCTGATCATTCTCCTCCTGTACCGCTCCACTGCTCAACAATCGCAGCACAATGCCAGAACCATGAGGTGAAGACACACAGTGGCCCTTTTCCACCCACTGTTCTGCCTGCAGGACGGTAACACTGTGAACTTTCACGGACCGGCTGTGCGATGAACATGAATATAAACATGTAATACATTTATTGATAGATGAGACTCCCATGTTTTCTGTCGTCGTGGTCATCTCCAAAACGAACACAGTATTGTGAAGTAAGAATCCATATACAAAGTGCAGGAGACTAAAACTAGGTGCTCAGTGGTTAAATAACAGTAGCTGGTATTTATATTTCTCTGGTCAACAGTAATTTTATGCACCAGTAAGAAATAAAGCTTTAATCCCCAGTGACAGAGCCCCGCTGCCATGGGTCAGCAAAGGTTAACTTTGTCTCTTAACTCCTCGCACCTCACTGCTGTGCGCTGTAAATCATTTTAAGCTGCTCCAATTGAAAAAGAAAAGTTTCCCCCTCTGCCTGAAAATCTGTAGGTTCAGCTTAGGTTAAATCATTAGTTCAAATTTGTCCTGTGAGTTTTACAAATGTAATACTAACTGAAGTAAGTTCACTGAACTGGAGAGATACTTGACTAAAATAAGAGATATTAATTTTAATGAACAGCTGTTCAGTCACACTGACACAAGTTATGTTCAGGCTTGCTTTGTGTTTATATTTTCTCAGTTTAAAAGCACCATTTGACATGAGGAAGTTACTGCTGCTGCTGCTGCTGCTGCTGTTGCTGTTGGAGCCACCAACACCTATACGCTGTGTTACGTTCAGTTTAGTTTAGTTTATTAGGATCCACTGTGACGAACTGGGTTGCAGCAGCTACTCTTCCTGAGGTGCAGAACAACTTTGCATTTGATTTCATTTGGTAAGTAGCTGCCAGTTTGGGACTAATTTTGCTCCGATTACCTGATGATGCTTCATTACTGTAATATTAGACCAAGTTCTTACATAATATACATTTGTATTGTTCCATACACACATTACATGTGCATCAAAAGGAATAGCTCCCAGGAAAATCAATATTTTTACCATGCATGCAGTTCATTACAGTGCTTGAGTCATATCAATAGGTCACCTTGTCTTGTAGTCTCTTGGAAAACATGAAAATATGATGAGCATACTAACAGAAAACAATCACTTATTGAATGTCCCTGCGCCACAAACACAGACAGACCCTCCACATCCTGAGACACCCGACACAGTCAAACTTATCTTCACATTTCACGCTTATATTCAGTGTTGGGCAGCAAGATTATTACTTTTTCCCAAGGATGTAGAACTAAATCCTGGGCCCTATGCATGAGCGTTTTCTGTGGGGCCCCCTGCCCATCTCTCCCATGTCCCTTTTGATTCTTTTTCTATAAAGTCCGTCTGCTTTCTTTTCCTCTCTTTTCTTGTATCCTTTTCTTTTTTTTGAAACCCCAATATCGCTTTCAGGGGGAAGACATGACGGTGTGTGTTGGTGCTCTGGCAGCATGAGCAGTCACTTGCTGCGTTTAGAGACGAATCCCAGTGCAGGGGTAGACAAAAAGGTTGAGAGGAGCCTCAAAGAGCTTCAACTATTTTTTCTATACAAAGCTCCGTCTTTCTAACTATTTCCTCAGCCAGTTTTATTTTAGGAATGGCACTAATTACTTAAAGAAAATTGCAAACAAAACCAAACTTTTCATTCCAGGCTTTTTTTGGCCCCTGGGTAATCAGTCCCACTTTCCCCCCACGACAATGCCCCTGCGTTTCCCAGTAATGAGTAGTCTAATAAATTACTAAAAAAAACCCAACTTTAATAATATACAGGTACCCCCAAAAGAAATACCATGCTACAACCTTACTTTTGTTTACAGCCCCCTACTGATTCGAAATCCAACAATCAGTCACATCCTCCGTGTTTATTTTTGTAATTGTCATGCATGCATGTCACAAAGCAGCAAGACAGCTTGGAAGATGGAAATGCTAACATCCAGTAGGTTGAAATATTCCCATCACTTTGATTTTTGCAAGCACAAGAACATATGAGCAACACAGCAACAGCTTGACCAGCGATAACATTATTATAAGTGTTGCAGTAACATAGTTAGATCGTGACGGGCTTGTGTGTGTCTGCTACGTGCCTTAAAGCAACTGAACACCATCTAAAGTTTGTATTTAGTCAAAATATATCTCTACTTTTGATCAATATCTGAGCCCCATTTTAACGTCACATTTCCATCCACCCCATTGCACCCTCCTGTGCACTGCCATGAACATAAAGTTAGCACTGCGTCAGCTAACTAAGCTAAATAAAACAGTAGCACAGCTAGAAACAAACACATATGATCGGTTGACGTTTCAAGACATCATTGGAGTGCTGAAAAAAAGTTGTGGCCAGCTCAACTTTTATTTGTAGCTTGTCACGCAGTCCATAGTGACAAGTGTCAGGCGTAAGTTTGTAGCTTGATTGTCTATTGTGTTTCTGCTTGTAGTGTGAACACAGCATGAGACTCTTTCCACTGCGAAAACACAACCTCAAACCTCTTGAAACACCTATTACAATCAACAGCACAACAACTTGAAGCTCATGGAAATACACCTTTGATGCCATGGAGAACAATAATAATAATAATAAACTTTATTTATGTGGCACCTTTCATACAAGAAATGCAGCACAAAGTGCTTTGCAATAAGGGCAGTATAAGCACATGAAAATAGATATAATGGACAATAGATATAATGGACAATTCAATATAAAAGGACATTTAAAACAGTTGAACATGAATTAACTGATTCATAAAATTATAGAGTTGTAAAACTATAGATCATAAAATCAAGAAAGAGTTGAAGCAGCGTGAAGCGTAAATAGAACGAGTTTCAGACCTGAAGTCAGAGCTAGTTAAAGGCTCAAGTGACCAGATACGTTTTTATCCTTCTTTTAAAAATATTTAAGGAGCTAGCTTCCCTGATATCTATAGATAGTGTGTTCCATAGCTTTGGGGCGTAAGTGACAAAGGCTGCATCCCTGATCTTCTTCCGGCTGTTGCTAGGAACCTCCAATAAACCAGCAGCAGATGATGATCAGTGATGATGATGATGAATGGCTGTAGCCCGTCACAAGATAAATAATCAAACCTTGTTTTTAATTGTGAACTCCTGCAGGCTACTAGCGACAAAGAACTGCTGAAGCTTGCAGCTTGATGTGTGGTGGGTGAAGTGTTAACTGTCTCTGCTGCTGACTGTATTTGTCTTAGCTTGGGGTGGCAAGGTGGTGTGGTGGTTAGCGCTGTCACCTCACAGCAAGAGGGTTTCTGGTTCGATCCCAGGTTCTCCCTGTGTCAGCATGGGTTTCCTCCAGGTACTCCAGCTTCCTCCCACAGTCCAAAGACATGCAGGTTAACTGGTGACTCTAAATTGTCCGTAGGTGTGAATGTGAGTGTGAATGGTTGTCTGTCTCTATGTGTCAGCCCTGTGATAGTCTGGTGACCTGTCCAGGGTGAACCCTGCCTCTCACCCAATGTCAGCTGGGATAGGCTCCATCGCCCCCGTGACAATCAAGAGGATAAGAGGTTAGAAAATGGATGGATGGAAGGTCTTAGCTCATGATTTCCACTAAATGAACTAAACGTTTAAATTGATGAGAATCTAACTGAGCTAATGATATGTAGCATTTCCATATTAGCAATAGTTTAAATATTTATATTTGTATGCACAATGTAAACAGCTAAATATCTTAAGCTCAAGTAGGTCGTCAACAACCTGGTTTTATACATCCAAACTTCTATGGAAATGAACTGCTTGGCAACCAGACGTCGTGTCTCATTGAGATATTTATTCGTCAAAAGGTTTCGCCACACGGAGCTAGTAAAAGGGACTGGGCGTTTCATTGAAGTTTCAGAGTATCTGTTCAGTTGTTGCCAACCCAGGTTCTTTGAGGGAGTTTCATGACGTCCCCAGAAAAATGGGGAATACTTCATTGTTACTTTTTTTTTCCTTTACAATTGAGTCCGATGTGACCAAGAGTCATAAGAGTTACTCTTCTGATCAGAGGTTTCACGTCCTCCACAGTTAGCTCCTGAACTGTTGTTGACAACTTTTGAATTCTGCTCTTAATCACATCTAACAACTCTTTTCAGACGAAGGTCCCTGAAGTGAAATCTGATTCAATGGGCGGCTGTGATCTAATTTGTATCAATTTAGGGGTCCTTGACATGAAAAGGTTAAGAGCAGCTGCTTTAGACGTTCCATTAATGTGCATGCATTCAGTCCAGACTTGAGGTGTGTCAGAAGCACTATGGAAATGTGACGACGTCCCATCTTGTCAGACCTTGACACAAAAATGAGTCAAAAATGAATCGTGAAGCCGACGTGTCAAATAGCCAAGACATAAACGGAGTGAAGTGCACATTTAAAAGGGATGTATTCAACTGTACACAAAGGGTTGCTCCTTCCGTCTCTCACCGAACCCTTTTCAGAGGAAAATTCATCAACAGCATTTTCTTGTGACTGTTTCTCTACGTCTCTGCTGCAACACAAAATCAAGATGCTTGTTTCCTGGCGACTTTTCTGTGGTTCATTGTGCATAAAATGATTACAGAAAAACCTTTCAGGTATGTATAACAACCAAACTCCTACACACACTCACACACACACAGTCTATTTCTACTTTATTTCCAGAGTATAACCCCTGCAGTTATTGCTATAGATCTCCTTACATGGGAATTCAACTTTTACTTGATCACTACACGCACCCGAATCATCTTTATAACTGGTGTACAGACTATCAACAGCTAAAATGACTACATTCCACCATAAATGACCCATGACATCCCTTTTATATCTGTGCTGACATTTCACGAAACATCACAGCGTGCAGGCGAGAACTAAAGAACTGAAAAAGTACTTTTTCCTTTGTAGAAATTCTGACAGGCAGTGTGAAAGAGTAGGGAAAGAAAAACTGAGCAGTGAACACATTTTGCATGTGCTAAATCTGCTCACCATTAAGGGAGCAGACAAAAAACAGTGGAGGCAACTAATATCATCCAAAAGCTGCACACACTCCTTGTTATATGGACAAATGTAGTTTTACATTGTTCCTGGACAGGCCTGCAGACCAGATGTGTCTGCTTCTTGAGCTTCACACCAGACACAGGACACTGTCACATAGGCAGCACCGAAGCCTCTGAAAACCCTGCACGTCGTCACTGTCCTGAGAACCAGCGGTCCTGTCAGCAGCACAGCTGTTGAGACGACAGCAGGTGGACAAATTGTCCAAACTTCTTACCAGCCTGACTGTTCTCAGAAATCCCAAGGATGAAAATAGTCGATGATGTCTGGATGATGACAACAGAGGAAGAAAATGGCATTTCCTGCACCCAGCAGAGCTCCACAGCAGCTCTCTCAAAAACCTTTCCTACTTTCCTTAAAACCAACAACATAAATTCAACTTAAATGCCAAATGATTAAAACAACAAATGTATCAGGATGCCAGGACAGCTTGTAAATCAAGACTGCCACAGTTTGATTTATGCATTCGGCCAGGCTGTTATAAAAGTTTCAGAAATCAGAAATGGCCTTACATCCCTGTGCTATCACAACATGACTGACATGTCGAATATTACCTTTGCTGTTTGTTGTTCTACCCTTGTCCTACTAAAATACTGTACATTGCACAGATGTACTGTATATAATAAATTATCAGAGATAAAGAGGAGAAAAATCACTAAAGCACAAGACTCCTTGAAAAGCAGAACACATAATTGTCATTGTCATATCTACAATATCTCTTGCTTCAAATTATAGGGTAATAATCTACCTACAGCTGCTGGCTGTATAGAGACACTTTGAGAAAAGTCAAAAGTCAATCTCACATCCAGGGGTTAAAATGGAACAGCACATAGGCCTATGAAGTGGGGCAGATAAGCTAGTATGCATGGATGGCCGACTGGGCACAGGCTCAGGGGACCCTCTGGCCTTCACCTGCATAAGGTCACACGTACTGTATGAACTCCTACCAACTAGGAGGAGACTCAAAGTGACCATGAAGATTCAGAAAATAAATACAAACACAGGCAAAACAACCAGAAAGAGACAACAAAACAACAGCAAGGACATGGAAAATGATTACAAGGCAACACATAACCAAAAAAGACACGAAATTACCTCAAAGATACACAAACAACCACAAGGAGACACAAAATGGCTACAAAGAGATACAAATTTCCTCAAAAAGACACAAAATTATCTCAAAGAGACACAAATGACTACAGAAAGACACAAACAACCACAAGGAGACACAAAATGGCTACAAAGGGACACAAAACAACAAAAAGGACACAAAATTACTTCAAAGAGACACAAATGACTACAAACACAAGCAAAACAACCACAGACACAGACACAAAATGAATACAAAGAGACAAAAAAAGACAATAAGGAACTGCATAGGCATAGGAACTGAAAAGAAACACAATATAACCACACACCAGGCGGGACAACCACAGAGAGACACAAAACATCCACAAGAAGATGTAAAATGACTACAAAGCGACAGAAAAAAACCCCCAAAAGACACAAAACTACTTCAAAGTGACCCAAACGTCTACAAAAAGACACAAAACAGCCACAAGGAAACACAAATTGACTACAAAGACTCACAGAATAACTACAAACACAGGCAAAACAACTGCAAGGAGATACAAAATGATGATTATATAACCAAAAACACCCACACAGTTACCCCAATAACACACAAAATTACTTCAGAGATACAAAAACACACAAAACAACCACAGGGAGACATATCATGACTACAGAGAGACACACAATGACAAAAAATACACAAAGTTGCCTCAAAGACACACCAAATTATCTCAGCGAGACTCAAACAACTACAAGAAGAAACAACCACAAAGAGGCACGCAAAGACATGCAAACAAACACAAATAACTACAAAAATGGCCAAAACAACCACAAGGAGACAAAAACAACCACAAGGAGATGCACAATGCACAATGACTACAAAGTGACAAAAAAGACACGAAATTTCCCCAAAGACACACAAAATTATCTCAAAGAAACAACCTCAAAGAGACACAAAAAACTACAAAAAGACACAAAACCACCATAACAACAAACAAAATTACAAAAAAGAACTCACAAAACCACCACAAAGAGACAAAAAACAACAGCGAAGAGATGCAAAATGATTACAAGGCAACACATTTCCAGAAAAGACACAAAATTACCCCAGTAACACACAAAATTACCTCAGAGACACAAACGACTACAAGAAGAAACAAAACAACCACAAGGAGATGCAAAATTATTACAAAGTGTCAGAAGATAAGCCATAAAGACATAAAACTTCCTCAAAGAGACACAAAAGAATCATAAGTAGGGACTAAATGACTACAAAGAGACACGAAACGACGAGACACAAAATCAAAGAGACCAAGATACACACTAAAAGACAAACAACCACAAAGAGACACAGAACTACAGAAAGACGCGTAACAAGAGGAGGACTCAAACCACCATAAAGTCTGTGTGTCTTGCTCCAGTCAAAGAGGCGGTGGGGCCCTTTGTATATCTGTGCCCAGGGGCCCATTGTTTTATAATCCGCCCATGCTCGTATGGTATTGTGCTTTCTGGTGGTGTGTTCCACAAACCATGAAGTTTATTTTGACATTCATTGATGGCAGTGGCTGATGTTTACCTGTTGTGTCTTTTACCCTGGCTAAATGTTGTGTTGGTTATTTGCAGTCAGACTAGCATAGCCATACGCAGCTGCTCACCTGACTGGCGTGACGTGAGAGGGCAACGGGTGCCGTGCGCACATGTTTGTCTTTCAGTAAGCAGCTGTTGGGCTCTGCGTCTCACATCTGAGATGAGAGGAAGAATAGATTGAGCTGTAACACGGCAGAGATGCATAACTTTGTAAAGAAAAGCATGCATCTAATTAAGAAGTAGGCTCTGAGGCAGCAGAGCTTTTTCTTTCCTTTTTACTCTTAATATTCAGAAGAAGAGGAGCACTGTATGATGAATAAACATCAACCAAAAATAACACTGGTGTCAGCTATTGGCCAAATTGTTATTCTGAACGACCGCGTCAGTATTGGCCCAGAATGTCACATCGGTGCATTCCTATACAGAGCTCCTGTAAACACACACACACACATATCCAAAGTGGACTTCACACAAGGTCAATTCTACGTGTTAAATTTGACTGAGCAATGTTGTCGTCATGTCATCATCTTAACCAGCCCTGCGATGACATTATAAGTTCAGTATGTGTGTCCTCTCTAAGCGTAAAGGGTGGTGCACTTGAGGGCAGCCTTTTTGCACTCACAGTGCATCATACACCCTTTCATGCAGCCACAATGGATAGGTTCATATCAGCCCTGTGAGGCTTCTGGACGGCTGCTCCACGGTGGCTGCCATCCCCTCACTTCCCTCACCTGGCCTCATTCAGCAGCGTTTGGCAGCTCAGGGTCAGCTACTGTGCTCCAGACATGGGCCTGATAGGCCACCAGCTTAATGTGTTGCTCTGGCGCAGCCTTCGCGGGAACAGATAGATACAGCTCGGTGCGACGTGAGTGTGGGACAGAGAGCTTGTGTGTGAGGTGAATCAATAGTGCACCGTTGCTGTAGTCTGCTGTGTGACAGTGACACTGTGTGCAGGCAACAGATGTGTTTATTAAAATGCAGCTGTGTGACGATACAGACAATTCATACACAAGACGTATATAGCGTGGACCTGACGATGCGCATACAACCCACATTATATGAGTCAGCTGTCACTCTGTTTGTCACCGTTAAGAGAATCCAGTCTGCAGTGTAGTTTATACACCAGAGTTTATAAACAAGAGTACTGTAGAGAGAAATCGGGCTTCTCTCCACATAATTAAAGAAGTGTTTCACCGCTGGGAAGATGGTCTTTTCACAAAACTGGGCTGTCTATGCAGCAGAAAGATGCAAGTACTTTTGAAATCAGCCCTTTATGACCAAAGAAAACAAAGAAAATGGCTATGGCACTCACTTCTGCTCAAGAGATAGAAGAACTACTAGAACTACCACTGCGCCACACCGGACCAATATGGCAGCCAGCTGGTAACAAACTATCTCAAATTACAGTTAAACGGTGAGCTAAAGTGTGATTGTGAAAGCATTTTAGGGGTGAAATAAGCGACACACAAAAAAAGATTCAGTTTATTGTCATTCAAACATGTAAAAAAAAATGAGGGAATGAAATTCATTACCTAGGTCCAGCAGCATACGGAATAAATAACATTTAAGATAGACCTATGATAAATAATTAAATAACTTAAAAGTCGATAATAAGTACAACACATAGTTAAAATAGTGCATAGTGCATCAACAGCCGCACGCAGTGGCAGCTGTATAAAGTGCAGAGGACACTTGTGTTCATAAGCCGCACAGCCTCTTGGAAGAAGCCTCACTTTAGCTATGCTGTTCGTGCTTTGAGGCTGCGCAGCCTTCGTCCTGACAGGAGGGGGGTGTACAGTTCATGTGCTGGATGGGTGGAGTCCTTCATGACACATGACGCCCTGCTTGTGCACCTGCTGACAAAAATGTCCTCTAAGGAAGGGAGGCTGCTGTTGGGTATTTATTGAGTAGATTCTGACCACTTGTTGCAGCGCCTTCCTGTCAGTCGCCGAGCAGTCCCCGTGTCTGTGTGTCTGTGGTAGCAGGCATTCAAAAATGCTGAAGGTACAATCTGTAGTTTGAGCAACAGGCGTATAGCCAGTGAAGTAATTTAGCGCCGCAGCCTGATGATTACTGGAGAGGTCAACGGGGTTAAAGCTTCACACATCCGTGGGAAAAAGCGCATATGAAAAGAACAATCTCGGATTTTACGAAGTGTTATCAGGTCATTAATATGAATTATTCGATTATTTTAATGCAGCCCTACTGTCACATAAGGGGCCGTACACATGCCGCATCTTTAACTGCCTGAAAAACACAAGGTCAGGAGCTGGGTGCTACTCCTGTGCCTTTTTTGTGCCAGCGTTCAAGAGTGCAGGAGCAGGTTGTGTCTGAGGTTGCCAAGCGACCTTAACAAGCGCCATATCATAGCCTATATACCTGAAATCCTGAGTGCAGAGCTGATCTTCTTCCAGGAGCTGTTTGTAAGTGTGTAGGCCTATCGTCTGTGGGACAGATGTAAAGCTCTGGCAGCTCTGCGCTAAAATGATCAACTTCTTCATATTTATCACAGACTGATATTTACTGAAGTAGGGCAAGATATCTGTTGGCTGTGATTGGTTGGTCCTCGTCACATGATTTGCGACACATGTGGAACTCTGTTTATCTCAGCTGCATGACCATAAGGCACCATGATGGTGTCACTCTGGCGTTTGAGTGACTACATTAAAAACAATAAATCTGAGGGTGCAAATAAACGTGGCATGTGTACGTGTACATGTGAGCGGGGCATGCACAGATTACGACTCGAAGATATTGTCTCCCAGCATTTATTCACTCCTGCAGAAGAAAATATGACACGTTAATTGCCCTCTGGACACCTATGTCTGTACCTCTGCTCCCCCGGCAATGCCAAACGGCACTGTGAGAGGCGGACAGGAGGAGCTACGGAGACCCAGGAGGTACAGAAGAGTCAATGTGCATGAAGTTCATTTCCACAGGAAATATTAAAAATAACACTGAATAAAAATATCTCATAGAGATACACTAGAGAACACACAACAAAAATTTTAAATGATAGTTTACAAAATATAGTTTCACAACAAGAAATAATGAAGTGCACTTTTAACTCTGTTACATACGTCCCCTAAATCATTTTGGAAGTCAGTGGAAATTAACCTGTTCTGTTGTTTAGGTAGGAGAGAGCATTTGGTAATGCACCTTTAATACTGGTTGCAGCCCGCAATAAAAAAGAAAGAAGGGACTTGCACTTGTCGGTAGGTAGACAGCACAGATGACAGAGAGACCCCATATTTGATCCAGATACACAGGAGAGTGCACTCACAGAGACTTTACTGTCATCAGCTTTAGTTTTGTGCACAGTTTTTAGAACGTCTTTGATTTGTGTTTTAGCGTTCACAGCAGAGAGTCGCCTCACTTTATTTTTTACCGACTATGTCTCAGATGACATCAGTCTGATTTTGCAGTTTATGCGCACACACATGCATCCATGGCAACCCTGAGACCGCAGACCTAAGAAAAATCCCAATTTTACCCCGCCTTACATCCATATTCACATGCTAGTTGTAGAAGTTCAATCAATGTCCTTTCATCCACAGAGCTGAAAGCAATTCAAAGAGCAGACTAGCACTGAATGTGAGAGCACGTGTTCCAGAAAGACAAAGGCTGTCAAATGAATGGCTGCAGAGGCACGGGAAGTGAAACAAAGAACATCATTTATAAGCTATTATTATAATCCCCACGGCAAATTTGATGTACTTTGTACTGTGTATGTACTTCTCATCAATCCCAGTTGTCTGATACTGGTGTCTGGTACTCTGTATGCTCTGCAGAGGTCTCTTTGATGGTTGATTCTGTGAATTGTGAAGAGGTACATCATAAAATGTACTTTCATCTTATAGAAGTTCCTCAGTCAGCACTATAGGGATCCTGAGCATCACTTTATTAATAGTTTCATGTTATGTGAATGTTCTGAACTAATGGACTCAGTGGCCTAATGCGTCATTCACAACATCATGTTCCTTCCTCTATTTGAACTGCTAAGCACAGTTAATATATCCCAGTGACTGAGGGTCTTTCATACTGTAACAGAGTCCAAAGGGGTCGCTTGAAATCTCATCGACACCTCAGCTTGCTCCAGAATGCACCCTGTAACGAGGGCCCTTATCTTTGTTCTCCAACCTCACAGGCTACGAGTCCTGTTGACTTAATGTCATCCTCCTAAGACACAGAGGTCTTTAAGCTCTCACATGTTGGAGCAAACAAGAAAAGACAAAAATGCAAATGTGGTTTTCTGCTGAGAGGTGTTTGTTTCATACTGAGAATATTTTAGGACTCTTGTTTATTTGGAGAAATAAATGCTCTTATCCAAAGCACTATAAAACAGTATACAACATTCTTTTTCTCTTTTAATATGTATACTTTATTTACTCCCTGCAGAAAGTCATTCGTTACACTACTCATCTCATTATGTCACTTTCCCCTTGCTAGTTAATAACATGTCGGGCAGGAAATCCAAAGAGTGGGATCATTTTGAGAAGGTGAAGGACGAACCCAAGGTGATATGTAAACTCATCTTCATTGGTCGACTACAAACATGACGTATCATCTGAAACATGGAAGTAGCTACATGCCCATTAGCCCACAGCGTCATTAACAGGCGGCTCGCTCAGTGTGTGACGTGCACTTGTAGATAAAATATAGGCCTATATTAATGAAGGTTCATTAGTACGGTTTTGTATTTCTCTGTAATGTAGCACAGTGTTAACAATGTTACTGATACTATTCTTTCTCACACCTTCAACTCAAACCACCAAAATATATCATTTAATCATTAAATATTGTAAACATGCAGGTAACTAGTCGACTAATGGCCCAAAATGATGACTATTGGTCGACTAGGAAAATTGATAGTCATGGGGCAGCCCTAATTGTTTGTCTGTCAGCACCAATAAATTTGTGCTATCTATTGGCTCTTATGTCTATTTTCCAAGTCTTAGTGGTGCTTTTTGTGGTTGACTTTGAATGGTGGAGACGTGGCGGCGAGTCAGTCATGAGGATGTGGAAATCAACTCACTAGTCTGTAAACTCTCCTGCCAACTTCCTGCTTGTACAGGATTTGGATAATAAACTGGATGACTTTAGTGCCCACGTGAGTTTCCAGCAGGATATCAGGAACTGTAACATCCTTTGATTCACCAAAGTTGGCTAATCCTGGACGGTGTCATTCAACCATGAGGCTCTTTTTCTGTATGCTGATCGGACAAAGCAGAGGACTCTGGCGAGAGAAGGGGATGTGGGCTGTGCTTTATAGTAACTGGTGTGACAATGGGAATGTAAGGTGCTGTCTCGTGCAGCTCACTCTGTGCCACAAGGGTAATAAACCCTCTGGATCAATGCTATACGCCGTTCAGAGGCAGCTGCAGCATGGATGAATAAAAAGAACTGGATATAGCATTGATGGCATGGCCCTGTTCATTCCTATTAAAGTTGCTCAGTGGTGCATGAAGCCAAAATGTTTAAAGTGCAATGCATGAAATTACCCAGATTATCCGGGGATTTTCGGCACTACCTTGATGCTGTGCATAAAGCATGCGCACTAGAGACTTACAGCAGCTGAGCATGGTCAAGCGCAGCCAAGTTTGGCCAAAGGTCTGTGTTCCTGTTTAGCACTCAGCTAACTTTCTGTGGGGATAAAAATGATTAAATCTTGCAGCTCCTCTGGACTTCCGAAATGTTATCAGACCGAAAGGATAAAACGAGTGAAACTAGTCATTTTGCGGGGATGTGGCGCTCGAAAAATGTATCCATGGGTTAACAGATGTCTCTTTCCCAGTGTAAGTCTATGGGAAAAAGTCTTTTTGGGCTGCAGGGCGGCACATGATGGACCCTGGAAATCGCAGCACCACTGTTGTGCTTGTTGAGATCAAGATATGGCAGCAAACTCTGATGCATGCCCTCAGTGACACTAGAGATGGAGCCAATCAGAGCCTGGAGCACATTCCAGCAGGGCGAGACGAGGCTGTTGTCACTGTGACATTGTGAGCTTGTCTTTTTTCTTGCTCCAGTGCTAATCATCTGAATCTGTTCAGCACTTTCCACAGTACATTATCTGATATACTTCACCAGGGTCGCAGTGGTCATCTGACGTAAGACCGCTTTGAGTCAGCATCAATTAATTTCTCTTTTACACCAAGGATTTTTGTGCGTTATACTTCTCTGCCTCTTTTTCACTGATTAACAAGAGTGTGTTAAACTGTATATATCCACAGTATTTCAGTAAAACAAGGTATTTCAATAAGAGCAAGAAATTATATTAACAGCAGAGGTCATTTTCACTACAACATGATTTCCCTGCATACAAGGAAATAATTTTTTCCCTTTTACTGTTGCCCAATTCAATTAACAATGAAGAGATTTAACTATTTATTGTACTCTCACCACCTTTGCTTTTAGATTTAAACTTGTATCAGTGCAGTTTTCATGATTTCCCCCTTTTTTTCTTCCACATGTAACAAGTACAAAATGTGTCTGTAGTATTCACAACACAGAACTTGAGTAGTTTGATAAAAGATGGAAGTGTGAGCAATACAAATACAAATTTGTAGTGGAACAGTAGGAAGTTTAATTCAAACACCTTTTTTTTCACTTGAAAGGGGAAGCCTTTAAACTGTAGCCATGCCGGGGCACATTCAGAGGCACAATGGCCTCCCTCCGTTAACCTCCACAATGTAAATTTGCCTTTTCCCTTAAATACACATGAGGCCTAGAAGCCAGTAATCTCACAGCGGAACAGACTGAAATATTTTTTACTTGAAAGGCACCACCTTCATTCGTAAAAAAAAAAAAAACATCCTAATATTCCACAGAGAGCCACATAATAGAAGCAAAAAAAACACAGGCAAAGTATTCCCAAAGGCCTCGGGTCAAGTTAACTTCCTGGAGTGTTGACATTTTGCACTAATGACAATGTAGCCTGAGGAAGAACACCTTATAACAGTGGTGTCAGCTGCTGTAACAAGAGTAAAGGTTCCTGGTCGCTTTCAGTGAGGAATTCCAAGAATAATAAATGTTCATCTATAATTAAACACTGCAATATAATTGCTTATATAACTAGACAGAATTAGGAGCAAAATAACCCTTTTACTACAGTGAAGTTCAGGTTTTCAATTATCACTTAGTGAACCACAAGGTGAGCTACGTGTTTCTTATTGTCAACACATCTCTAATGAAAAAAGGAAGAAACTATTAATTCTTCTTCTAAATATTGTCTGTGCAGTCTGAGCCTGATAGATCTTATTCCCTCTGTGCCATAGAGCTCCACTGTAGTCCAAAGACTATATATTTTTAAAACATAAATGATCCACATCACTGCATTGGCTGACATATTTCTTCTTTACAATGAAAATGGGCATCCCAGTTTATTTGGAGTTATACCAACACGCACTCTGCTGCTGCTGTTCACTAGAGCACCAAATGTGTAATGATGCGCATTTGAAAATAGCCCCCAAAAATATGATAGGAAATCCTGAGAGAGTTGTCTTGCAGGGGTTGCAGTAAAGTAGGAAACAGTGCATACAGAGTGCAAATAAAAACTACATATAAACAGTGAAGATTATCAGTGAAGTGCAAAAACTAAATGTACACAAGGCCAAAAATATTCCAGGCTAATAGCAAGGATCACAGGTCTATGTGATCATACCATACCATACAAGGTATAAACTCATGTACTAGAAGTCTGTGGTGGCGTATTTACAGTATCTGCATTGAATCTGCCCTCTGCCTGTATTTTCATATTTTCTTCTTAATTGCTGCATTCTGGACGTTACTAGGCACAGCACACTTTCAAAAAGATAAAGACCAGGTGCCAGACTGTAAGCAGCACGCATCAAAGAACCAGCTACAAAAATCGTGGACATAATGCCAAAAAACGACGGACAACTCTTGCATAGTATACCCTTAAATCTTAATACATATGCATCTGTGCCATTGCATGTAATATCCCATTATTGCACATTATGACATACTGTGTAAAATAATGACTGTGTTCACCATGACGTTTTTGGACCTCTGTTTTAAAGCCTCAAGTTTGGCATTCTGGCCATCACCATCTTTGCTTTTTGTACCATATTTTGACAAGAGGTTGGAGCAAACCCTAACACTAGCTGTTAGCTTGGTTTGCACGGTGCAGTTAATAATGCCAATGCTAGTTTTCACTAGCAAGAAAACAGGCGTAAAGCAACTCTTACCTTTCTTGCATTTCACACAGCACTCAAAAAATTTGAACATCCACAACTCCCGCCTCCCTCCAAAGTCCCATCCTCCTCCTGCAACTCCACCTCCCTCCAAAGGCCTACTCCCCCCTCCTCCATTACGTCCTCATTACAGAGACGTAGGCGTTGGCAAGGTAACGTTAGATACACGGAACAGGAGAGTGAGTGTAACGTTACAAATGCAACCCCGGAGTTTTAAAACTCAACCGGAGTCAGTGATGTCTGGTGAGTTTTAGAATGGTTACAGTGCTAACGTTAGATAGTAGCGTTAACGTTACTAGTAAGTGGAAAGGCACAAGGAAGATAACGTTAATGTTTCAGAGGCTACGCTACAGTAGGCTAATGTTAGCCATTAGCAACTGGATGCTGTGTTGTCATATAATGTTATATGTTATATTAGAAGCAAACTAAACATAGCGCAGCGTTTCCTGCACAGTCAGTGATGACTGATGAGTTTTATAATATAATGTAAACGCTAACGTTAGATAGTACTGGTGACTGGCAACAAACAAGGAGGCTCAGGCAACGTTAGGCTACAGTAGGCTAAGTCCAGTCGGAGACCTCCACGTGGGGAAGACAGACAGGATTGGTCGGAGTTTTCTTAGAACCATATGAGAATGGTATAGTTATGAGTTTTTATCTCTGGTGGAATTCACTTACATTTTAGTGTGCCATCAGCTCATTAATAGCATTTTAACGTAAACAAAGAAAAGCGTAAAAATTTCCAGAAAGGTAAGTGTTGCTTTAAAACCATTAAAATAAAATGTACTTACTGGAGAAATTGAACATCCGACTCCTCAGAGGTAGAGCGAGTCGTCTACCAGTTGAAAAATTGGTGGTTTGATTCCAGGCTTCTCCAGTCTGCATGTTGAAGGATCCCCTGCGCAGCATGCTGAACCTTAAATTTTTAAATTACTTCCAATGGCTGTTTCATTGTCGAGTGAGTGCATGTGAATGGTTACTGAGCAGCAGATGGCACCTTGTATGGTACCCTCAGCCACCAGTGTGTGAATTGGACAATGTGACTCAGTGGTGTGAAAGCTCTTTGAGTGGTCAGAAGACTAGAAAGGCGCAATAAAAGTGCAGTCCATTTACTGTCCATTTCATTTCGAGGGTCTTTTTGTAAAATCAAAAGCTGAACAAGACTTTTTTAGGTGACCAAAATGATACAATTAACTTTCGTGAAATCAAACTACGTCTATGCCTATACTCTGTTACGTTTCCAAACCAACATTGTCACCATAGTATTGATTTGTCAAAGGACAGCACCCACCTGTAACTTAAAGTGGCCGCACCCTTAATTATGCTTAACTTTGAGCCTCAATAGAATTTAAACTGATGCATTTTATTAAGATTAAGCCCCTGTACAGATGCCACGAAATCAGAGAAAATTAGCTTTAGAGAGCAAAACTTCTTTTGAAATTTGTACCAGGCTGTAAATATGTTTATTTATGCTGTAAAGTTGGGCATTTTAACATGGGGATCTATGGGGACTGACTCTTTTGGAGCCAGCCTCAAGAGGTATTTGAAGGAGCTGCAGTTTTTGGCACTTGGACGTTGGCTTAATTTCTCAGCCGTGAAGGTTACCACTTGATTTTGACCCATGGTTTCCCCCAAGTCAGAGAGTTGTAATGAATTGTCAGCCACAAACAGACAGTTACCTAGAGAGAAAGAGGGAGAACAGTGCAGACCTGAAAAGAAGGCAGGAGCAGCCTCAGCATCCCATCTCTCTGCTGTTTATCTCTCTGCGTGAGGTACAGATGCACAATTTACTTCTGTTAGAGTGGTGTTAGGTAAAAATCACAGTGCCCATACATGAAACTACATATTTGTGACTTGTTTTTTTATTCTACTTTATTTACACCTTCACATCAATAATCAGTCCCAGTATTTACACAAGCTGCTCACAGCATGTCCTGACTGCTGACAGTGTAGCGGTGAAGCTTTCCAGCCAATTGCATCATAAAGAGAACTATTACTGGAAGCTTCGTCAACCCAGTATACCCTGTGACACCTGCTGATGAGGAACATATTTAGTTAAAAGCAGACAAACCGTGACATGCCACCTGACAAACAGAAAAAAGGAACTGAGATGGAGCAAACATTGCTACTGCTGCAACCAACAAGGATTGTCATATACTGTATGATAGGACCAGTGACATAAATCTTCCTGTGTTTACCACCACTGTGACAATCTGGATGACTGAACAGTACTTTGACTAGTGTTTCAACCAACTGTGCACAGATCTGTGAACTGTACACCATCTTCCAAACGCCTCCAATCCTCTGATTCAGTCTCTGACTCACCCAGACAGAGGCTTCTCCTGCGATGACACTCTGACATCGGTTGGCCAGATTCTACCAAACACACTTTGGAGCTCAGCCAGGAGCAGATCAAAATGACTACTACTGCCACAAACCACCTTATAGGAATGTTTACATGCTCAAAACTAGGAAAACATATATTCCCCTTAGTCCCAGAGCTCCCTGGTCATTCTGGTAAGATATCCTTGACCCATAAATTTGAAATGCAAGTCAATAAAATCCCATTCCATCGACAAGAAAAAACACAATCATCAGACACTGTTTATTGTCAGATCTGAAAATGTAGAACACAATGAGCTGGTTACACCCAAAGGACACATTTAAAATGAATCAACTTCATCGCTAATGACCTTGCTCACCTCAGGAAATACTGAAAAGGTGCTAAATTATTTCCCTAAAAACAAAAAGTTCCTCCAGAAAAAAAGGAAAAGCAGTCATCTCTGCTGACAAATAGACAACTTTGGCAAGACAATGAGCTCACACACTGTTTATCTAATCTACTCTATTACAAGAAAAGCCTTAATAGATGCACCGCGGTGTGCAGTTAAACAAATGCTCCCCAAGCAAGGGCTGCATCCTATCAGTCGTTCAACATGCCCTCGTTGACTTCCCCTCTGCAGTCGCCCTCGGGGGAATCCCCGCCTCCAGTCGTAAGTGTCGCTCCATTTGTCTGAAAAGCTGAAGTGAAGTCAGTGAGATCGACCCAGAGGGCCGAGGGAGCAAGTCAGCAGTGATGGTCACTCCAGAGGTGTGTATCTCTCACAGTGCTTTGCAGATGTGTCTATGGTGCAAGAAAATACATCCATGGTTAGGCCACAGTGATGTATGTAAATCTCTGGTTGTCTACCACTGCAGAAGGAGAAGATTAAACAGTTGGAAAATAAATAAAATAAAAATGAACTGACATCATTTCAAGTGTCAGTATTTTTTCTAATATATCTTATAGGTCTGTACAGGTAGACTTACATGTATGTTGGTTCTCTAGTTAGCAGATAGTTGAAGGAAATCTCATCGATGACTTGGTATTTTACTTAAATTGATGTACTGTTCAGCTTGTGTGATTTCTTGATTCCCAACATTTATATGTAAACACATGGAAAAACTAATGTTTTGCAAGATAGTATAAACCTGTAGCAAGAAAAGGTGTGGTATTTCTGTTTCTATATTGTATTTCTAAATCAGAAACTAATGCAGCTAACTATCTGCAATTATCTGCAGAAGAAGCCTTTACGTCATTGAAATGAGTCTGCGGGTATTTCTAATGGTTTGTAAAAGGCAGTATAGAGCTAGCAGTCAATTCAGGCTGTTCTCATGCGCTCTACGTATACCTAATGCACCAGAATTCATAGATAACCCATGTAATCTTGAGCCAGTAATTCATGTTTAATTGGTAAGGCTGCGCTCACATGACCAGTGTGCCCACGAGAGTAATGAAAGTAGTAGTACAAAGAGCAAAAGTCTGCATATGGGGGAAAGTTGGGGTGATGGATGGATCAGACAAACATACGACTTTACCCCAGGAGAGCGAAGTTTGGGACTGTGTGAAACCAAGTGAACTTTCAATTATTTTAAGTTAAATTGTCACCATGTTGCTTTTCCTAAACCCTTACCCTACATAACGTTTACTTTTCTAAACCGAACCTATGCAAATTTACCTAACCTATGTAACTGTACTTGCCTCACCCTAACGTATGTAACTTTACGTTGAGTATTTAACTTGACAATGCCCAACTATGTCTCTTTTGTAAACCTAATCTTTGTAACTTTTTTATTTTCTTAAACCTAATATATGTAACTTTATATTGAGTATGTAATTTTACATTAAACATGCAACATGACAATGTCCAACCATGTCTCTTTTCCTTAACGTAACCTACATAACTTTAGGTCCATGATACTGTAGTTTTGGCTAACAGTGTATGGGGGCATGTACATTCCTTTTCAATCCACCACTACTCCCCCACCTAATTTACCTCTGCTCTCAAAGTGGCCTCTGTTTTATGTAATACCAAGGGCTGAGAGGAGGTGAATGAGGGGAAGTAGAACTTCTAATGAAATAAAACCAAGGTCTATGACTCTCACATCAAACATTAGTTTGAGCATTTGGCTTTGTGGTGACTGTATATCAGATGGCCCTTGCCCCTTATTCTGGCCATTTTCACTCCAGGTGCCCATATTTTTACATACTGTGTGTATTCCTGTCTTCTCTCCCGCTCTCAGCTCACCAGTGAATATTCACACACCCACATGCCTGTTGTCACATACTGGCTCAGGGAATGTGACAAGGTGGGAGTCCACACGAGAGATTCATTAAAATAAAATAATTTATCAAACTAAGGTTAACTTGGCTAAACAATGGAGTGTGTATATCAGTGATATCAATGCAAGTAATGCGTGGATGTGTGGCATGTGTGCTGTGGAGGTGATTAAAACCAAAAGACATCACAGAGTGGATGTCAGCTGTAAGGGGGGAGAGAGACAGAATGGACACATGGACCAGTTTTTTTTGCCTGAGGCCCCAGGTGAGCCTCACCGGCTGATGACCCTGTCTTGTCAGCCAGCTGCCTGTTGAGCAGGGGTGAAGCCAGATGTTGGAAACATTCGAGGCTAATCTCAAACCTAGGGCGGTCTGGGGGCATCTCACCTGGGGATATTTTTTCCCCCTCATTAACAGCAGCTATATACACATTTTTCAAGCCATTTGAGATAACAGAATGCCCAAAAATCTGCACATCTTTTGGAAAAACATGTTAATCGCCAAGGAAAAAAAATCCTTCTGTAGAGCCCACATCCTATTTTGTATCTAAACTGTTCTCAAAGTGTCTACTATTCTAAAACCACAACACAACAAATGATGAGGGTGACTCCTGCCAACTTAAAAGAGGCAAAATTGTTTGATGTTCCTATTTTTAAGCTTAAAACAACATAGGTAGGTTAGGAATTTGGCATAAACAGCATCACCAGTCTTGAAACCTTTTCTTATTATACTAAGCTGAGGAGAAACAGAACAATAGTATGGCAGGCAAATCTGCTTCATTTGAATCCATGCCACATTTGGGGCTGGAGTCCCCCCACCCTGCTCTGCCTCTGCTGTACAGATTGATCACGACAGCCTACAAGGCCACATCTGCACTAAAACAAAAACAATCTCCGTACACAGAGTTTTACCATTGTTTCAGAATGAATCTCCAGACATACTAACAAGTCTGAAAATGTATATCACAAGACCATTCATGTAGTACACTGGGTGTGTGTGTGTGACTACCCTGCACAAAAAATACTATGCAAATGGCAAATAGGAGACCAGAGATTTCTTTGTTTGGACTGACGGTGAGGTAAAACTGGGAAAGAAAGTAGCACATGAGCACATAAGATGGTCAAGGTGGCAGAAAAAAGACTGGGAGTCGACACAAAGCAAACACAGGGACAGGGTCAGAGTGGTACCAGGAGCACTGTCCATCACCGGAGGTAGCCACTGCAATGGGGAAGGCAAAGATATCCAGGCTTCACTATAATGTTGTGGCTTGATAGTTTAGCCCCGTTTCCACTGAGCAGTACAGTACAGTTCAGTGCGCTTTTTTTCAATTTCCATTGTGAAAAGTTGTGGATGGTACCATTGGAAACCCTCCGTAGCGCACCCATGTTTGGTCCCCCCTCTGTTTGGGGTACCTAGCACACACATCTGGTCCTAAAAGGTGGAGATGTGAACACTGCTGTGAACACTGAGTTGTGGCTAGTTTTGAGGCTTTTAGTAAACTGAAACTATAAAATGAAAGGATGTTTTGCTGCTTTTTGCAGCAGCTGGAGTAAAGAGGGGAAAAAAACGTAATACTCTGGGCCGACTATTAAGATGGAACGGTTACTTGTATTGTATCTCAGTGCATGAGTTGACGACATGAATTCATCAACACACCTCAGTTTTTATATGACATACACTTTCAGTAATGAGTGGATCTTTGAAAATATATATTAATTTTGATCAGATTATGTGGACTGCATATATTCTAATTCTAACTCAGAGGGAAAAAAAGCGTCGCTGAACGTTGTTCCTGTGGGCTCCAGCAACACTAAACCCCTGAGCTTGCCTGAGAAGGACTAAATGCACAAACCCACTATTTTTAGATATCCCACGGAGAGAGACTCTCACTGCAGCCTGTTTTATTTTGTTCTGAAAATGTCGGCGTGCAGCCTTGTTCTGTGGATGATAAACCAGGTGCAGACTTCCATATGTGTCACCGATAATGAGAAAATACAGTGAGTACTGGACGGAGCAGTGAGTGACAACGAACCCCTCACATTTAAGGGTAGTGTTTTCGGTGGAAACTCTAGGGTCTAGGTACCATGTCTGAAAGTGTTTGGTGGAAACGGGGCTTTTATGTCTGGTAACACCCAGTCAGAAGGTGAACATGGGTCTCTGCGTAATTGTTGTCAGACGTGACTGTTTCCACCTGTCCAGACTAAAACACAGCCTTTGAGTTTTCAAACTAAAATGGGGTCAACAGCCTTTTCAAAGGTCTTTTTTTCAGAGGTTCCAAATCACCAGAGTAGAGTGGACCCTAGGCATAAATGTTGTGTAAAACAAAAATGGATTAGTATGGATGTAGTCTAATACAGTGGAAGGGGTTTCACACTATTTTCATCCCCTGCAGCTCCCTCCATACCCTGTACAGATTACATCACAGCTCCACAAACCTTACATACACACAATCTAAAGCACTTCAGTATTGAATACATCAGTACATTCTTGAGAGATGTAAACCTACCTCATCAAACAGAGGAACAGTTTAGAGAAAATTTTCAATGCATGCTCGATAACAAGGCACCGTTACCTGACAGCTTCCCTGCGGAGCTCTGGAAACATTTCTGTTCATGTTTAATTCCTTCTTGTTCAACAGAATTGCAGCAGAATATGGATATGGATAATATTGCCATTTAATACTTATCAGAAAAGCTATTTTATTTAATTGTTTAACACCTCACCATCCTGCACTGTAGCAGGGGCTGCTGGGTTCTTACATCAAAGTAGCTGTCACAAAGGTTTAACTATTTTAAGTGAAAGTAACCAACAACTTCACCAAGACAACATGATAAAAAATAGTTTGACAGCTTAGTTAGCGAAAAGTATTGTGCTGTATTAATTTGAATTAATAAAAAAAAAATGAAGTGCAGAAATAATACAAATTAGACCCCATTAAAATAAAAATAGATTTTAAGCTACAGACATTCAAAAGTTGTCCAAATTAATTTAGCTTTCAGGTACTCAAAAATTAAACGTCTTTATTTATAATTTGGGTGCAGACATTATGCATTAAACTGAAGACCACTGTCAGTGGCGATGGGCTGACAGCCAAGGAGGACATTTCTGAGAGATGTGCTGGGTTGGCAGGTGGAGGTTGCCCTTGGATAATGAAATAATAATGACAATTATAGTAATAATAAAGGGATAAATGATCTTAAATGGACTGTGAAGTGAGTGTGGTCAAAGCAGGGGCACTTGTGCCTCAGTCTTCATTAAGTGAACTGCACAAAGAAAAGAAACCCCTAACCTGTTACCCACTCAGACTGCCCCTCCGCGGCTTCATGCACTCTGTCGCCAAATTCTGACAGCCAGTCCTCCCACAAGTTCAGTCCTCGGGATAACAAGAGGTGTCTGACTCCTTGGACTCTGCTCTCAGCCACAACACTGACGGGCTCCTACACAATCTGAGCTGACAGAAACATGAGGCAGGGGTGCTGAGGGGAGAGGAGGGTGACTGTAATGTCATTTGCCTGGAGACTTGTCGTCTCCTCACAGAATGTGCCTCCGTGTTTTTGTGGTCGATCGGTGGCAGCAAGCTTCTTTTTGAACACGCACTGAGGGTAAAGTACAGCCTTAAAGGAATACTTCACCAGCAGAAGGACCATCTGTATATCAGTTACTCCTCCTGATTTACCTTGAATTTGTGAAGAAAATTGTCTTTCTCATGTTTGTCTCAACGTTGAACAAAGAAACTAAAAACAGCACACATTCTTGATATACTGAAGTAAGTATGTTTCAAAATACTTGAATGCTGACAGTTAGCCCCATCACTGTGAGTGTGGACTCTCACGATGGTCACAATTAGCCTGCTGATAGTACCAAAATGTTTGAAAGTAGACCCTTTTACTGTGAGTAAACAGTATGATGTTTTTTGGCGTGCGGAGCTTAGCTGGAGGCAAAACAAGTTATTATACTCCGTATTATACTCAATTTCTTCGACCAACAGGGCTCTCATTTTAGTGTAGAGCATCAGACTGAATTTACGAATGCACCATGTCAGGTCACTCACTCTCCGGGACCGCCAGTGTTACTTGAATAAGTAAACACTGACCAAAGGGGCCAGACTGGCCGACCCGTTTTAGAGCTGTACCGATACAACTTTTGCCTTCCCGATACCGATTCTGATCCCTGAACCTTAGGTATCTGCCGATACCGAGTAGAGGGCTGCATTGGGACTGGGACCCAACGCAAATATTGCAGGAGCGGGCGGTTTGGACTTTGCTGCGGGCGGGAACAGACGGCTAAAAAAAACACTGCGGGATCTTGGTGCACATGCATGAGCGTTTCCACTCTATATTTATTTGCTCCACCTGTCTGTCTGTCTGTCTGTCTGTCTGTAAGCTCCATCTGTCATGAGACAAACATGTAAGAAGACGTGCAGTTTATTGTGTTTCATCGGCGACGAGCTGTCATTACACGCGACTATTACGCACGTCTGCATAATAAAGATTTACCCCCTCGTAATTTTTAACCGCCCCCTCAGTAACCTCATCCTAACCTCAATCACTGCGTGAATATATAGGCCTAAAGGTAGAAAAATAAATAAAATAGCCTACAGAGGAGGAGAATAGAATATGAAACAGCCTTTATTTCATTAAAAACTAAATGAAAACAACGAAATAGGAGCGCTATTCCTGACCAGTGCGTCAAAAGACATGCAGGCCAGGGGAACGAAACAAACAACCCCATGAATCTCTTTATTAATAGCCTATAAAATGACGTGTATTCTCCTGCGGGACGGGAGAAGACACAAAATCATCGATCTCTATTATTGTGCAGGCATAAATTCTCAGAGTTTTGCGGGTGCAGGCCGGAGTGGACATACACACGTTGCGGTTGCGGGCGGTAATGGTCAGAAATACAGCGGGAGTGGGCAGGAGCGGGTTGAAGAAAATAGTCCCACGCAGGGCTCTACTGCACATGTGAGCATTTTTGATGATGGCCTCCGTCCAGTCCTTTGGTCTTATCACATTTAGCCATAGTTGTCTTTGTTTTTGTTGACGGACAGTGGCGGCTGGTTTTGAGCCATGACTCCTTCTATTCTGGCTCCCAATAACACAACAAGACAAACACATTTTAAGACTCCTATGTAGCCTACAGCCCTGTGGGGGAGAGGCAGGTTTTGCCTTCAGCTTACAAACTGACGTCATTGTGACGTCGGCCCTAAAAGGGTCTATACACACCATTGTATTCACATCATGGGTATTGATTGAAGACTCTGTTGGGATCACTTTAAGGGTACTTGTATTGATACTGGCATGGTTTTCAAACAATACCCAGCCCTGCTGTGGAGGCATGCAACAAAAAGAGAGTTTTCTTCACACATTCAAGGTGACACATGGTGAGTAATTGATATACAAATGATCATTTTGTGTGTGAAGAAAAATTCCCTTGACATTGCGTATAAACACTGTGTTGATGATCACTCACTATAATGATTTGTTGTGTGTGTGTGTGTGTGTGTGTGTGTGTGTGTGTGTGTGTGTGTGAGGAGTCTGCAGTGCAGGAACTGTGTGATGGCAGAGAGGATCTACTAAGAGCCTTGACTGATTCTGTTTTCACTACATGTTGTAGCTGACAGCTTTCAGGACACACTGAAGGTCTTACACATTACATCTGACTGCAACAGCTCTACAAGACGGGGAGACACCTCTGCAACAAAAATAAAACCCACACCAACACAGATTTAAAAGTAAGGTGTGCAAGGAGATACTTGAGTTAAAAAGGATTCAGTGTGAGACAGGAATAGATTTCAGGTTGGTTTGCTGCTCCCAAACAAAGGCAACAGGAGGCTTGAAACATGCGTTACAAAGACTGAGCATGTTAACAGTGTGGTATTAGTACTTCTAATTAAGTAAAGGATCTGTATAGTGTTTTGGATGAGAATTGGCCATCTCGAAGGAGCTTTCCTACTTGACATCTGACATTAAGATGTTCAAGAGCCTGTTGCTGAACAGTATCATTGACCATTAATCGCTGTCTACACAACCTGAACTCTGCTCGTTATTTTCATGTTGTGACCGTACAGTATGTTGCACGCAGCTTAAAATAGAAAACTTCTAATCTTTGCAGTTTCATTATGCCTCAATAGCTCTGTCAACTTCATGATTAATTACCTTGAAGCTCATTAATCCCCTTGGGACTGACACATAAATAACTAACAGCTCTCTTACATTCAACAACATTGTTAGTGCTTTCAAAGGGCGTTAATTAAAATTAACAAGAGACCTGACGAAATATAGTCAGGATAATCTGGGTTTCATCCCCTCCACTCAACACTCGTGTTTTTCTGAATTTTACGCCCCTTAAAATGTCTGATCTTGACTTTAATGACTTGTATCTGTGCAGGGTTTGTCACCAAAGAAGTGTTTTGACATTCCTCTACTGAAAGGGAGGATGTCTGTGCACCCTCCCAAAATTTGAGAATCAAACGTAGGCTGAGCAAGCCAGATTAGGTTCGTCACTAATACGAAGGAATACAGGAAACACATCTTGACAGGGGAACAGACTTTGACACAACACCATCAAAGACACCGGAAACCTCCAGAGTAGAGTGGACTTGTTAGTACTAGAGTGCAGTGTGGGCCGCATATTTCTGCCAGCCAGACCTGAGCCAGATGCAGATAAGAGACAGTTCACCACAAAATCAAAAATACATATTTTTCCTCTTACCTGTAGAGCTATTCATCAGTCTAGACTGTTTTGTTGTGAGTTGCCGAGTGTTGGAGATATCGGCTGTAGAGATGTGTGCCTTCTCTCCAATATAATGGAACTAGATGGCACTCAGCTTGTGGTGCTCAAAGTGCTAAAAAGTACATTTGTAAAAGCTCAACAGCAACATCTCTTTACAGAAATCAGGATAATCCACAGACCTTGTTGTGAGCAGTTTCCTGTAGGAACTATTTTCTCTCTACCGAACTACACCCCCCCAGTCATATCACCATGCAGAGGGAAGCATGCTTCAACTCATGGACAAGACGCTCATGATCGTGACGTTCCATTATATCGAAGGGAAGGCAGACATCACTACGACTGATAAATGGAATGATAAATAGCGCTACAGGTAAGACAGAAAATATGTACTTTTGATTTTGGGGTGAACTGTTCCTTTAATGAATCAGAAAACATTCTGGTGCTGCTGAAACATGCAGGTGACCCTTTTTACATCGCCACATCCATTTTCTTGTATCAGTCTGACAACAAACCAATTGATGAAGTAACGAGTAAGTGGTGGGTTTATGATATCTAATGGAAAGCGAAGTATTAAGCACCTTGTCCAGCAGGCCAACCCCAACCCAAACATCACTTTTGAATATTTCTCCAAATCTAGCCAGGCCCGTCGGGCTCTGGTCAGCACAGAAAGCAGAGTTTGCGTTAGCTTTGTGAAAGTTTTGAGCAAACATGGGAGAGTGTGCAGTTTTTGGATGGTTTGGTTTGGTTTGGTTTTTATATGTTTCACAACCACTAACACTGTGTCAGCCACTGCCAGTTAGCCTACAAGCTAACAAGCTAGCAAACATATACAAATAAAAGATGCTAACTGCACTTACCATTCTGACATGTGCTAGCTGCCAATTTCAGTGCACAACAGACTCCTCATCTGAGTCGGGGTCTGACTGAGGTTCCAGCATGTATGTCTGAATTTCTCCACTGTTTCCTCTAACGTTAATGTCAGCCATCTTGATGCGCGCTGCTTTTTCACTGGTCAACCTAGTGCTAGTCTCGCATGACCTGGCGCATATTCACACTTTGTTCTCGCGCTGTGACAGTGATGGAGAAAGCAGAAAACGAAGTTTAGCAGAAGCATGGTAGGCGAGGTGCAAGGTCAGATCTAGAATCAATAGTGTGCCCAGGAATGAGCCCTGGAACATTGACATTTTACCACTCCTTATTCCCTCGTCTCAAAATCAATGTTTTTTTTAATCATTATTATTTTTAGTTGTCTGAAATAAGGTCTGTGATTAACACAAGCTTAAGAGAATTTCTCATTTTGGTCTACAACATAAAATATGTCAGTAATCACTAGCACAGTAGACACTGCACTTTAACCTGCTTTTATCAGCTGCTCTTTTAACAGTCCTTTTTTTAATTTGTTTTAAATGTGTGAGCCTTGTCAAAGGAGAATCCGTCACTGTTGAGACAGATAGTGTGGTTAATAGTTCATTGTTTATTTTTTGCACAATTAAAACACAAAAAAGGAAAGAAAAAATGACTAATGAAATACAGTGCAGGGAGAGGCAAAAAACACAGACTAAGCCTCCACCTTATAAAATTTTCACAAAGTTATTAAGAACCTAAAAGTACAGAAAGAGAAAGAACAATACATAAAATAATACCAGTGATAAACTACTGAGAGCAAAATATGTTTGATTGCAACAACAAAAAAAATACAGCAATAATAGTATCCATTTCAGAGCTATATATCTAGCTAACGTTAGCTCTTTACTTCTGGCGATCGCATTTACGTTTCAAAAATCATAAAAGTAACAAAACTTGTGAAGATTATTCTGTTAACAAAACCTTGAAGTATCTTTAATTGTATTTGACACAGAGCTTATTTTCTGCAGTCATCCAAAGTCCAATGGGAAAATTTCACTGGCTTTTCGACGAAGGAACGCTAATGACGCTAATTTCCGCAGCAAAAAAGGGAGTAGATCTGCTTTTGGTCTCTTTTCAGAATTTAGATTTTACTTTTTATGTGGGAAGACCGTGTTAAACAAAATATCATTCGTAGCATTAAGCATAAGTAATTTAAATGAAATCTTATTCTAAAGCCGTTTGCAGATCAAGTGTTAATTTTTAGTTTGCTTTTTAAGAAAAAGTCTGAACACAGAAACCATCTGACTGACAATCATTTTAATTCTTTGTGAAAACAGCCAGTGAGTGTTCTCCAACTTCTGAGGAGAAAAAGCGTAAATGCAACGTCTACAATGATTCATTTCAGAAACATGTTAAACAACTTAAAAAAACCACACACACACATCTTAATTGCAGCTAAATTTAATTATAGCGTTATCATCTTTTTCAGCCTTTTGTCAAATGAAAAGGAAAAAGGAAATCAAAGTCTGTTCCAACCCTTTATTACAGAGTGAGAACATAATAAACTAAACATGAGGGCCTATAAGACTATAAGTCTCAGTTTTGAAACAAGTATTCTCAGTGTCCTTGTGCAAATGAGAGGCAGCTTCTCGCCTCTTATTCAAAGTAATAAGGCACATTTCTAATCCACTAACTGTACTTTCTTGTGTGCTGTCATGCTTTAATAAAGACTGGAGTATTCCTCCTCCTCATTTGGATAATAATACAGAGTTGGCTCTTCTCACAAGAAAAGTTCTCTTGCAGAGGAACTTGAGCTTTGAGGCGAAAAATCTTGATATGCTTTCATCTACTGTAGTTGAACATGCAAAAATAGAAGTGGAACATGAGGATGGGCCACTGACAAAGCCATGAACAAATAAAAGCATCCAGTAGAGCCTGAGAGAAAACAGGAAGAGAGGGATTGATGTCTGTTTTTGGTTCAGGCGGTTCCTATCTGTGACTCACCGAGAGCACTGCGAGCGCTCCAATTCCCACCAGATTCCAACATTTCTGATGTGTAGGTTCTTTTTACTTTGCGCCATTTTATTTTTCAAGATAAAAGTTAAAATTATGTTAATGTTATGTGGGAAGGACACTGTGCACTGTGAGTCACACTTGAAGCACAGTTCATTAAGCCTTTTCTCGCAAACTCATCTACCCACTCCTCCGCCCACACTCACACATGCATACATAGGCCTACATACCAGCAGGATAACTCCTCATTTGTTCCAGATATGTTTCGGTTAATTTATGCAAAAAGAAAGATGGCAGGAGGAGGAGAGAAATGCCTTGCTTTAATCAATATGTTGGATTTTAACGCTGATTCAGACGACTCTGAACACCTTTTCACACTGAGTCACTTTTATTCATATGTGTTAAATACACATTACACACAGGAACCCCGCACACTGACTCCGGTGCAGTTTTCTGTTCTGCCTTTTTTTATGCAAAGATCCACAATACAAGACAAAATGTACAGACACTTATTCTGCCTTTTTTCCTCACCACTGGAGTTACTAGCCTAGTTGTCACCACTCCCTCCTGGTGTCTTACATTTGGTACCTCGGCTACCTGAAGGAGCTGAGCTGTCCTCCATATCTTCTTCCAAACTGTCGCTCTCACACTTTCTCTGCGGTCCACATGCTCCATATCATTATCATCATCCACCTGAATATTACTATCTGACCGCTTATCCTGTTAGAGGTCGCAGGGGGGCTGGAGCCTATCCCAGTTGACACTGGGTGAGAGGTCGCCAGACTATCACAGGGCTGACACACAGAGACAGACAACCAATCACACTCACATTCACACCTACGGACAATTTAGAGTCACCAGTTAACCTGCTTGTCTTTGGACTGTGGGAGGAAGCTGGAGTAGCCGACACGGGGAGAACATGCAAACTCCACAAAGAAGGGCTCACATGTCAAAGTATCCCAGGGCAAGACACTGAATTCCAATTTGTTCCCGTTGGCTCTCACATCGGTGTGAGTTACGCCCCAGTGTAGGGGTGCTGGAGCTTAACATACAAAGTAAAATGGAGAGCATTTTATGTGATTGCATCAAGCATAAAGCTTGTAAAGGGTTTTTTTGGGGGGAGTTTTTCCTTATCCGCTGCAAGGGTCCTAAGGACAGAGGGATGTCGTATGCTGTAAAGCCCTGTGAGGCAAATTGAGCTATGTGATATTGGGCTTTATAAATAAAATTGATTGTATGAACAACATGCTAATACAATCGTTATGAGAGTTGATTACAGACAAAAATGGTTTTCTGTTAAACGCAGGTGACACAAGAAATTCATGCACAGTATGAAGCAAGGACTTCAGGGTGAACCACGGCCAAAACAACAAACAAAACCCACCTAGAGTGCTTCCTAGGCCCTACAAATAAAAGAAGCAAACAAAAATACAATACAGGGCCTACCTCCTTAAACTAAACAAAAACAGGAGAAAAAAGTTATACCAAAAACGATAGGTCTTTCCTATGGCTGTGTGCTAACGTGTAAAGCTATTTACAGTACATATACAAGCGCAATTAGCTAGCGTGAAGCTAACTCGCACACTGAGACTTACAGCGGCCCATCCGTCTTTAAGCAACACAGTCAACAATAATGAAATGGCTCACTGTACTGGGCACAAACCCACACAAAGTTTCAACAAGCGGAAGGCCGAGGAGGAAAACGACCGGCTGGAAGCACGGATCCTGGTGCCGGATGTTACGTAGGCCAAGCCCCCAGTTTGGTCAATCCGCAACAGAGGTGTCATGGAGAGTCACTGAATTTGCTCTGGGCATCCTGCACCTGGAGGGAACACAAAGATCTGTCCGGGGCGTCGGTGACTTAGTGGATGGAACGGGCACCCCATGTAGAGGGCTGTTGCCGTGGCGGCCCGGGTTCGAGTTCAGCTTGTGGCCCTTTGCTGCATGTCATCCCCTCTCTCTCTCTCCCCCCTCTCACACTTGGCTGTCCTGTCCATTAAAGGCAAAATGCCCCAAAATAAATCTTTAAAAAAAAAACAGGCCTTAACAGTGTGTGAGAGCGTGTGAACAGTTACAGAGTAGCAGGTGGCACCGTGTATGGTAGCCTCAGCCACTACGGTATGAATGTGTGTGTGAATGGGTGAATGTGACATGTAGAGTAAAAGCGCTTTGATTGGTCGGAAGACTAGAAAGGCGCAGTCCATTTACCTCTTTTCTCTCTTGTTATGGAGTATGTGTCCTGTAGGTTATGCCACATTTTCTTCACTACTTGGTCAAACAACCTTTTGACAGATGCAAAAAAAAAAAAAAAATGCAAAAATTTGAAACTGTTCAAATGTGTAATGATGGGCGAAAGTTTCCGAGTCTGTGCAAACGTGATTGGCATATTTTTTGTTAAACATGCAACTGAAGCAGTGTTTCTGCTATAATTGTACAGGCAGGCATGGCGGGCCATGAGGTTAGCTGGAACCCCCATCTGGCCGAAAAAATATTTTTTTTAATGCCAAAAGTAATGCCAAATTTCCACTCCAGTGTTTCCCCTCTGTTCATTCACACTGTGAACTTTAGCAGCTCGTGATGAGCAAAAATGAACAAATTGATCTTCCTAGATGAGTCTTTTTAGTATCCGATATGTACGCGTGTCGATCTTCCCAGTGCTCGTGGATCCCAGACTTTTCCCACTCGCTGTTATCATAGGATAATGCTCACGCTGCTCGCTATGGTGAGTGAACGTGAAACGATTAAAGACCTCTGGCAATCAAGGCCAATGATGCATTCACGTGCTCCTTGGAATAGTTAATTGTTATGGATATTTTACCTTTACCTAACCTTTGACCTCTTTCCTACCCTGAACCTGTTTAGAAATGAGAATTAAATTTGGCCCTAGAGCTCTTTTCTGACCCTATGCTAACCTTTTTTCTATACCCAAATTAGTGATTTGTTATTTTTTCAATGAATGTGTTCTTTTAATTCTCTATTTTCTTGGCTGCAATTAATTTTGGAGTTGTTCTTCTGGCAGAAAGAGCAACTATGTTCAGACAAAAACCTGCACGAGTACAATACCATCACTCTCAGAATCATGATTTCAGTCCCCTAAATGAATCCATGACATATTAAGTGAATACAGAGCTTTTTCACACGTTCCCATTACGTACTGTATAGAACTGGGGAACACTGGAAGAACTCCCTTCAGCGTCACTGCTGAAGTGATAAAGTTGCCACAGGAGCAGCTGTGTTTAGATTGTCTCCCGCCTCAGAAAATGTTTCCCCATACTGTGAAACGATGGATTAAATGTCCTTTATTAAGTATTTTGACAGAACAATCAGAACAACTGGGTCGATGCCACCAAGGCTAGGAGGCACAGTTGGCGGTGACACCAGCATTTTTTTGTGGCAAAATCAATTCCTTCAATGAAGTCACTGTCAATGGATTCTCTTGGAAGCAAAGACAGAATACATTTAAATGGAGTTCAACTTTGGGGAACTTTGGCGACACTTAAATCTGACCAAATTGTGATGCGTTGCCTATAAACTGCTCCACAAAGGAGGCTCGCAGATAGTCAGTGGTAGAAGTACGTGTCTGGAATAAACTGTATGGACGTACTGCCCCAGCAGCATTTACTGTTTTACCATTGTGACTGACAGGAGGTAGCATGTTCCTGGGTGGGTTCAGCGGTTAGCTCACACATTGATTAATTCAGCATCTAGCCCTGGGTGTTGTTACCATGTGACCAAGCTTTTAGAATCCCAAAGTTTGCAAAGATGCCTGGATGAACTTACTTTACAACTTTCTGTGGTGACCTGACCTTAAGGCCAGAGGGCACATATATACATATGGAGTGAGTGAGTGAGTGTTGAAACTGGCAGGTCTTGTACTGTAAAAGGGCAAAGAGATGCAGAACTAAACCAAGATGAAGCTTTCACTGTGACACTTTTAGGTTAAGTTTTCCAACGTGATTAGCATGTAGCTGGTTTGTTACATTAATTACTTCAGCTTTATTGTCATTAGGGTAGTAGGGTTGTGCCGATGGGCGATCGGCGATAGAAGGGTTGTTTCACAATGTCTTTTTGAAATGACGATGCAATCGCGAGGTGTGTGTGTGTGTGGGGGGGGAGGGGGGGGGGGGGCAGCGCGTGTGTGGCACATGCTGACGAGTTCAAGGCTGAATGAGGCTGAGTGAGAGGAGACAGGGAGGCTGCTTAGTGAGAGAGCAGAGGGTGAGGGGAGGGGGGGAGATCAACGCCTCCGCCCGCTCGAGACTAACGCGCAGCGGTGAACAAACCAAACAACACAATGTCAGTAGAAATTGAAAAGATATGCCATCTATGTAAAGTCAACTTGCTAATTAAGGAGCCATTACATGTTCAAGAGTTTTATAAAGCTGCTCAAATGCCAAAGAGTGGCTATAAGTGAACGTTTCAGCGGCGACGTGTAATGACCGCGACCCTGCGGTTGTGCCGTCTAGTGGTAGTAAGAGCACAACACACTAATCCGTGTAAAACCAAGATGGCAGCCATCTCTGCCAAGTCACACAAAAGTGGACAAGGCCCACGACCCTGATCACATTTTACGGTTGAGACTTGTTAATTTATGATTAATAATGTTTGTTGTTTGATATGGCAACACATTTGACCAATTTTAGCAACAGTAACAAACTAAGACGTTGTTAATTAGGAAGTATTCGTTTGACGACATTTGACTTTATTGTCGTCTCTTTGTAGGACACTGGGACTTAATTATCATTTACAGTGTTAGGTTTTTTTTATACTTATCTTGTCCTACTGACTACCGACTGTGTGAGTGTGTGTACATCTATAGAAATGTAAAATATGTGCAAAATCAATATGATATGCAAGCACAGTTTATCATCAGAGTTCATCACTTGGGAGCAGAAGGAAGCAAAAATCAGAGAGAGTCAGACTGTACAGATATTTAGAGCCATAATGTAATATAAGTAATAAATTAACAATTACAGGAGAGCAGTGTGTGGGAAATTGGAAATTTCAAACTGGGAGGAGAAAAAAAATCTGTAAATAAGCACCATGCGGACTGCATTAATTTCTCTAATGGAGGTGAGGTGATTTTAAAGGTATACTATGCAGGAATTGTTGGTTACTGTTTGTGAGCACAACATTCATAGCTGACCCCTCCTCCCAACACTGCTTGCACGTACAGTGCAAACTGTGGGGACTCCCTCAAAACATGCACATTCTGAATTATTTTGGTTTATGATAATAAGAAGTGAAGGCCTTTTTACATTGAGTCACTTTCTTTTGTCAGAATTGGTCGCACATCAAAAACAAATGCGGCCTTATGTTTTGTCAACCAGGTTTGCACACTGACTCTGAGACTTGTGTCCATTATAAACATTTTCAGAAGAGACTTGATTGATTTGCTTTTTTTGTTGTGGTTGCTGAATCAGTCAAAAGCCTTTGAGAGTTATTTAACAAAGAATCAATGAAGAAAATATGGCAGTGGGAGACATCAGCAATGAGAGAGCGAGGGACAGGTCACACAGTATTCTTTCGGAACTCTCAGAACTCAGGTAGTTTACTGTTAACAGGTCAGATAGTACTATTCGGGTGGATGATCATGTCAAGAGGAGGATGTGGACCACACACAAACAGAGACAAAGAGAGAGACACAGTGTTGACAGCAAGATAGTCAATAGAGAAGCACGGAGGCGATGTGTTTTTTCATTTTTTTGAATGAAGGATCAGAAACATGCATACCAAGCAACGGACTCATTTCGCAAAGGCATCAAGTTGGCTAGTTAATTTTTAAAGCTTGGAAAATTAGGTCAAACTAGACTGAATAATTTACGCTGCAAGTATGAAGACATACAGAATATACTATTTATGTTGTCCTACGATGTGCATATGTGGTCTCACCCCTCTGTCCTTGGAAACTGTAAACCCAGTGGGGCGTCTATTGATACAAGACACAGCACTGATAGCAGAATACACTCTCCCCCATCTGAGCAGATTTTTGTTGTTGGACATAATTTAGTCCATCTAAATGTCGGTATATTTGAGCACTGTGTATTTCTACACATTGTACAGTATAACATTATGAAGGTCAATTTGAGAATTTGTCAGAATTCAGGTGAAAGTAATTTGAAAACCTGAAGGTTAACTTTAGTCCCGGCTGCAGCCAAGCAGCAGTAAAAGGAACAAAATCTAGGTAGTCACAATAAAATACAAAATCATTTTGGTTTGAAGTTACACAGGGTTTCCCGCGGGTCATTAAAAAGCATTAAAAGTCATTAAATAGATTTTGCGAAAATTAAGGTCTTAAATGGCATTAAAAAGCATTAAATTCGATGTCCAGAGGCATTAAAAAAATTAAATACACTTGATGGAAAAAAAAACATTGTTATTCATGATTTATTTTGATTATATCAACATTTAATAACTTTGATCAGAAGTATAATGTGATGATTGACAGGCGGAACCCTTTAATTGGCTATTGTTTACGGCTGGTGCACGAAGTCACAACACTGGATGCTTGGAATGCAATGTTCTGTGAGCGTGCTCATGCTGTGGCGAAATAGTGGAGGGAATATTAGCAAATGTCGGAAAAATGGGAAAATGCAAGTTTCAGCAGAAGTGGGTGGATGAGGAACTATTCACAACCTGGTTAAAGTCCGTCGACGGTAAACCTGGAGAGGCATTTTGCAGCGTGTGCAAAAAGATCTTCAAACTTTGCACAGTGGGCGTCAATGCGGTGAAATCACACATGCTGTCAGATAGTCACAAGTCAGCGATTAAAGGCAGGCAGCAGTTAACTGTGCCGAATTTCTTTGCCGTGACCAGCAACGCAACTTCTGCTACCACCACCACACCTGCCACTACAGTGACCGCCTCCAGCCTTTTCAGGTTAGAGTTAGTTTTTCGCATCATTCTTCAGGCTGGTTTTGTTATTTTTGAAATGTGCAAATAAATTCTGAGACTGTGAACCGTCTTGTGAGCCATTTCTAATTCACAATAGAGTGACAGTTAATGTAAATTTAGATTTTCTCAAATATTCAGGATTAGCATTGTCAAATGCTTACAGTTTTGTCTATATCTATATCTATCTATATATATATATATATATATATATATAAATAATAAAATAAATAAATAAAAAACTGTATCTGCAGTTGGACATGGGCATTAAATTTGTTTAAAGTGGCATTAAAAAGGGCATGAAAAAGCATTAAATTAGATTTGCTGATACCTGCAGAAACTCTGTTGCAGCTAGGTGTGAGGTCTTCAGGTTAAGGCAAAGATTAAGTTAATAAAGAACTTTGAAGAGTATAGTGTTGCTAGCTTAACAGAAAGTGCAGAGACGACCCACCGTGAGCCACGACAACAAGCATTAGGTATACAACATTGAAAAAGTGAGTTTTTAGGGCGTCATTAAAGCCACTGTTTCCAGAACATGACATTACATTGAAAAGCCAATACTTAACAAGTTACCTAAAGCCCTGTTTCCACCAATTATATATTAATTTCGGCCGGGTTATGTGAACTTCATATATTCTAATCCTCACTTGGAGAAAAAAAAAGATTTGCGGAGCTTTGGGCTACAGCAACACTAAACCCCTGAGCTTGCCTGAGAGGGACTAAATGCACAAACCTGCTGTTAGAGAGAGGGACTTTCGGCCTTGTTCTATGGATGATGAACGAGGTGCAGACTTCCCTCTGTGTCACTGTTTATGAGGAAATACAGTGAGTGCTGGACGGAGCAGTGAGTGACAGCAACCCCGCCCACATTTAAGAGGACTGTTTGCAGTGGAAACGCTAGGGTCTAGGTACCATGTCTGAAGGGTTACTGTTGGTTCCAATGGTACCATACTGAAAGTGTTTGATGGAAACGGGGCTTAAGCTAACAATACCTGCTTGTCAGACCATCTCTGTATTGCTCTTCTTCCCACTTCCTTTCCTTAAGTGCTCACTAGCAAAGGTGAAAGTAAAAGCCAACTTAAGATTCACTCTCGTTTTGGAATGGGCCTTGTCCACTTGGCGTTTTGCCTCTCTGTAGTTGTGTTTTTTGGCACAGTGTCTGTAATTTTTGGAGCTTCCTCTTGGTAGCTGATCACTACCTTTTTATAAAATACCAGCCTTGCTTGTGTGATGTTTTTGGCTGCAGACTTCACGCCCACAAACATCCTGACCACAGCACAGTAAGATGACAATAAGAAAATACAGGCAGAGGTCAAAGTGCGTGCAGATAGATACACCACCACACACTTTAAATGGGGCGTATGTCATGATTGAGAGAGATTACTTTTGTGCGAGCTTTGTGTTTTTGGCAAATCTTGCCTAGTATACCTTTAAAATTTAAAATAATTTTTGCCTATCTGAGGGAAGCATGTTCGAGATTTAGGCCTATTTTGGACCTGATGTGATGATAGGGGGAAAAAATTAAAGCCATCAGGAGAGCAGGACCTCGTAAAAGCTGATCCAATGTGCTGCTGTAATGTGGGCTACAGGTAGATCCAGGCAGAGTGTCCATGTCTATTACAGACCATATTTCAAGGTGGTTAAAATGCCGCCCGGTATAATGAGTTAAATCACAGAGGGGCACAGAGAATATTTTATCCCTCACCTCCCCCTGTAATGTTACAGCCATTCGAATGGGGCTATGGATGGAATACAAATAGAAAGAAAGAAAGAAAGAAAAAATCCACCATGTGCGTATGCATTTATATAAGCAAAGCCTGATTTAATGCGTAAAAAGAAAAGACTGTTGAGAAAATGAAACCAAGGAGGTGTGGGACGATAAAAAGATCTCAAGGACACTTGTAGTTTTCAGTGAGGTCACATTGGTAATAGACTAATGTAGCTCTCACCTTCACAGTTTATAGGAGCAGCCTTGAGGGAAAAGGCCAGCCAGAGTCAGCCGAGCTGTGGGCTTCAGGGAGGCCTGTGTGGGCCGCCTGCTGAAAGGGTGCCCTTCATTTCTAGACAGCGTGCCCTTTTTAAAATACAATCATAGATAGAGAGTGAGTGGCAGCCTCGCTGTTGTCTGTCCCCAATGCTGCAGTACACTCACTCAACAGAGCCTCATTTGTGCAAACTCATCCTGCTGAGTCCCACGTGGGGTTAAATTTAAGCAAAAACTCCATGGTTAAGGTTAGAGGGTGTAGTTTCAGTTAAATTGAGTTAAATATTAACCAAAATAACATTATTTTTCCTCATAGGGGCGGTGTTTAAGGAGATTTAAGGAGATTTACTGGCATCTGGTGATGAGGATTGCAGATTGCAACCAGCTCATTGTCCAGGAGGTTTTTACTGGGACCGGAATCATCTGCAGAAGTCTCTTTCTCTCCAGAACAACAGGACCTGATGATTTAAACCAGTAAAAACACTGAATAAAGCAGTTTGACCTTTCAACTTGTCCTTGACACTTTGGCATGTGGGAGATGGCCATTAACTCAGCACCTGCTAATGTGTGCTCAGCTTTTAGGAGGTTTTTAGTGTAAGCTGAATTATCGCCGAGGTCACCTGAAGCTGTTGTTTATGTTCCAGGACACTGTGTCAAGCTACACTTCTATTTTCACAGGGAATTTAGTTTCTGCTCGTTAGATGCATACAGTCCTTTGTGAAATGTAAATGACCCCAATGTTCAGTAGTTGATGTTTTAAATTTGCAGTTGTATCGTATTTACGTTGCCTCCATTTTGTTACTTCCCATGAACCAGGAAGTGCTTTTATTTTGGCAAGACAGTAGACAAAAAGGTTACTGACCGATACTGACAAAGGTAAATGGTGCAATAACGTTAATAAGACAGAGATAAACGACACGGAAAATAAAGAAATAATGACGAACGAGGGCAACAAGGTTTTAACCGCACTTATTTGTGTCTAATTGCCTAATTCTTTTGAGTTTATGGTGTAATTGCTAACCTCTGAGCCAAGTTTAATGCATTATTTTGTTTGTTTAATTTTCTTCTCAGCTCTTACGTTGGTCGATGGAGTTAATTGAGAACAGAATAAACTGCATTAGACCGTCCATCCAGACTTGTATTATTTCAACCGGGAGGTCTGTAAAACACCTTGTATTTACGTTAATTTTCTTGTGCAACAAAAGCACGTGGTTAGGTTTAGAAAAAACATCAGGAAGTGAACAGCGGACTCTTCGGTGAAAGTCCAGGGTTTGGTGAACCTATCCACCTCCCTCCCGTTCGCTCTATAGGGACTTTCCAGCTCCTTATATTATGTACTTGCAGCATAATCAATGGCCACTAGTTGGTGCATTTCATAATGCTGCGAAAGGTGCCTTTGTGTGTTGGTATCGTATGTGGACGACCGCTGACAAAGTGCCAGTAATTGACGACTTAGGTTGGTGGCTGCTGAGTCAACAGCTGCTGCTGCCTGGTGTGTATTATACTGCCACAAAAGGTGCCTTCGTGCATTGGTATTTAACACTTCGATAACTGATGAAACAACAGTATTTGACAGGTTTGGAATTAGAACTGCCTGAACAAACGGACCTGGGGTCTTATTTATAAAACAGTGCGTGGGATCCATACTAAAAATGTCCGTACAAACAAATGCCAAAAATGCTTCCAGCTCACCATCTGCATTGCCAATTTCTTGTCTCCAAACTGTTTGTGAGCATTTGTCAAAGATTCCCTATCAAGTCTGTTTTTTATACAGTAGATCACACCTGATGTGTGAGAAGTGGCGTACGCCTCTTAAAGGTCTTGTTTTGTGCATATGCAATGTTAAGAAATGAGATCCTTGGTGATTTAAACTAGTGAAAACACTGAATAAAGAATTTTCACATTGAAGTATCTGTGTTGTTCCAACTTTGCTCCTCACAGAGAGGCTGCCAACTACAGTGGCCAATGCGAAAACGGGAGTGACCCTATCTAGAGCCAGTGTTTGGTTCGTCCATTCTGGGCTACTGTAGAAACATAGCAGTGCAACATGGCGATCTCTAGAGACAAGGTCTTGCTCCCTATGCAGATACAAACGGCTCATTGTAAGAAAATGAAACCACAACAGTCCTCACAACAGACACACCTTTTAAATTATATTCTGTTCTGCCAATATATCCTTATACATATGTCACACTCAACCTTTAAATCAAGCAGGTGCTGTGAGTGCCTAAACACAACGATAAAAATGTGCTTTAGTTACTATGTGGATATTGTAATTCAGCAACTGATTTAATACAGATGTTCATTGTTCCCAGAGGATGAATCCTGCAGACTTTTGTGATCCCCTGACTTTTCCTCAGGCTCCACCATGAAGCTGACATGTTTGATTCACAGTGAAATGTCTCTACAACTACCAGATGGATTGCCATGAATTTTGGCAGAGACACTCATGCCTACCCCTCCATTGGCTACACCTTCAATGAGGGAAGCAAACTGAGCAGGGAATGCTCAGCTGCAGGATTGCAGCTCCACATGAACAGGGCCTGGCTTTTAGGGCCATGCAGCTGGGGATTTTGTTGGAACTGACTGCTGCAGGTGATTTTAAAAAGTGTTGTTTCTTTATGTCAGTTAAATTATCTCGAGGATGGTTTGTCCTTTTCCATTACCTGGAGGTATGAAACACAAAGATAAACACATTAAACTACTCAAACACTTTTGTGCTTGTCAATGTCACGGAGGGGGCGGACATGGAGTACTCAAAACAAAAAATGCATCTAAAAGCTATTTGATGGCCCACAATAATGCCTTAGGCACTAGTTTATATTTGTCTCAACTGGTTAAAGACGATTTTTAAAGCTGTGGTAGGCAGTTTTATTTTGGCATTGCTGGGCAGATATTTATCATAATAATCTTTGACCATATTGTAATTCAAGTGGTATGAGAGAAAACTAGACTTCTGCACCTCCTCTTGGCGAGTGCACATACCTTTGGTGAAAGCCAGATTTCATGGTGAAAAGTTCTGCAGAAAAAAGTTTCTATTCCAGCATTGGCAACAACTGCCTACACTGCAAAGCAACGCCATAAAGGAAGATGGACTTATGAAAAAACAGAGTCTGACAATAAACAAAAAAAACAAAACATGTATCAATATTAGCGAAGCGTTTTTCAGAGACAACAAAATTTTGCTGAAAGTTTAGCCTTCTGCTAACCGGAGCCAAAGACTCATGGCTGCAGCCTCAAGTACATGTTCATTTACAGGCTACAGGCTCAAATCACTCCGCCCTCACTCCCCGCCACTACAGACCACCCAGCATGGAGGAGAGCAGGCAGCAGCTCTGGAGACTGACCCTCTATCAGCAGCAGCAACAACCTGAATCCATCCAGTGCAAACCTGAGCTCCATCGGATGGGACAGCTCTGACTCCCTGCTTGATCTGCAAACTTTCTGTTGTTGCTGTTACACGGGTTAGAACAGTGCTGCTGCTGGCCACCAGTCCACTGTGACACCCAAAGCTGGGGGAGTTTATGCTGACTGAACTCAAGCTGCTACCCCCACCGACAGAAGATCCATCTCCTGAGCTGCAGCCTACTCCATTCCCAGGGAAAAAGTTCACAGCGGCAGGGAGCATGACGGAGGGACCACGGGGGGGGGGGCTAGCTTGCTAATTCTTGTCTCATTTGACGTCTGATAAAGGAGAGAGCACAGGGGAAGGAGCGACTGCGAATCAGCTGTGTGCAAATCTACAATGAAACAAGACTTAATAAATCAATGTATGGGAAACACTGAGTTACTTTATGAAGCATGTGCAAATGACTGTGGTCATCTGGTGGGAGGAGCTAAGGACAGAGAGGGAGAGCTCCAGCAGGAGATTGTATTTTCAAACATGTTTTTTCCCTTTTCCAGATTTGTGCCTACCCCAGCTTTAAAGCTTTGTGTGCACTCCTGTGTCGTGTGTGAATGTGGGTGGAGGGGTGGTGGAATAATACCCTCAGTCCTACGGCACAGCACCTCACATAAGATGTCACACTGTTACATCATTTAGAGTCACGATCAGGTTCCTTTTTTAACAAGATGCCAAAGTCAATCAAATCACCTCTCATTAATCACACAGGTATTGAAGACTGATTATGAATAATGCCAGTGAGACATTTTACCTGCTTTGCATTTAAATGAAAGTGGCAGTAAATGATATTCATAAAAGTGAATGCAAAGCACCAGTTAAAGTGACTGTAACAGCAGAAGCTTACCTACTTTTCACTGTTGCATATTATAATCCCATCATCATTAACCAAAGCTATCTGCTCCTCCCTCCATCTCTCCACTCCTCCTCCACACCTGCCTGCTGTTCCTCTGCATCTTCTCTCATCTCTCTCCATAGTTTTCTGAACTCCAACAAACTTTCAGTTCTACACTTCCTCCTCCGATCCAGCTGCACCTCCCTCTAAAGCTCCTCTTTCTTCCTTCTTGTCCCTTTTTTCCTTCATAATATCACGATGACGATAATATTGTAATAAAAATACTTGCTTTTGAATTAGTCGGTGAACATCTAGTTTGTATGTGTTTTGACATATGGATGTGAATATTAATGTAAATATGGTCCTGCATACATAAAACCCTGCTGTCTCTGGTTTTTCATAATGTCAAAGCCCAGTAAAAATGCAGACGCTACTTGTTGGTTTGGATAATGCTACAATTTACTGAAGGGGACAGAGAAAAACATAGGAAATGATAAGGGAGGCAAGTTATTGAGATTACTAGCTACATCACATTTGCTAGACGGATCATACGTAACCTTAAATAACTTATCCCCATACAGTGATTTGAGTATCTTATGAAGCAGCCCTATCATTTAGATTAGGTTTGGGAAAAGAATCATGGTTTGGCGTGGTCACCTTATATATTTAACGTAACTGTAACAGGTGTGGTTTGAACCCAATAGCAGCGCCAAAGACAAGTAAGTCAGTTTGTAATGAGCTTTAATATACTGCTTGTCAAACACGGAATGAGCAGGCAGGTTGACTTGGAGCCTTCCAAGACACAGGCAAAGGTGAGAGCAGGTGGCTTGATGAGGTGGGTGTGGTGGACAGACAGTAGTGGGAGATGTGTGGACAGGTGATAAGATGGCAGATAGGTGTCGTGGAGAGGCGGGATGAGTGGAAATTTATCTGAGAGAGTGGCATTTATGGCAGATTCGAAGTGCACAATGTGACAGTAACATGACAACATGATGTTATATATGTACATAACTTTAAATAACAACGTTGACTTTTAGTTTCACACAGGACATGAACCCCAGTCCTGTGCTTGTTTTTTTCCAATCTGTCACCCAAACCACCTCCCTTAGAAGATCATCATCACATCAAAACTCTACATTTCAACAGCAATGTGATTAACATGGTTGGTGGTTAGGTTTAAGTACAAAAGCCACTTGCTTATGGTTAACAAAAGGATCATATTAGGTCTGAAAATACAGAGTTTTGGTGACAAAATCCTAGCTGGAAACACAATAATGGGTTGGTATACAATCCACTTTTCATCTGAAAAGACTCGTTTGTTGGTCTCAAACAGTACTGTGGGCTGAAACTTGGTAGGTATCCTGTCTTGGTGTCACACCATCCATCATCTCCTCCACCTATCAACTCAAATACTATGTCTCTTTAGAAATGTTGATAAGAAAAGTATGAAGCATACAAATGGATTGCAGAAAGGTATAATGCTTTTTGCCGGTCACCCGGTAACCGGCAAAAAGCTGTGTAACTGGTAAAAATATGTGTATACATATATAAATTGACAGGTACGGGCACGGGTAAAAATGAACTACACGCGGACAGGCAGCAGATAAGAACAAAAGTTTTATTTTTCAGGATAAAACAAAGAAAAAAGATGTGCAGTATATGTGTAATATTTTGACATCTAAATCACTATTATGAAGCTGCAATTTTTTTTATTAGGAAAGTCAGTGACACAAGTTGAACCTTAGACCCTGTCGTCTCATTTGTCACCGACATGGAGGACTCCAGCGTTGAAACATTGGGAGTAGCATGCTAAAATATTTCCTAACCTGGCAGTGATTGCACAGAATGTTTTCACCATCCTGGCATAAAGTGCAGCCAGTGAAAGAGACTTTTCCTCTGCTTGATTTGTACTTCAAGAAAGAGGAACTCAGCTTAATGTGAGTGACTGTAGCCTGTGTGTGTGTTTAATCACAGGTGCGGGTCGGGTCGCGGGACTATTATTAACCAGTGCAGGTGAGTGTGGGTTTGACTTAGACATAATGACAGGTAACAGGTCAAATCTGGTACTGAGCTTTAAGGGTATGGGCAGGTGCAGGTTTTCAAAAATAGACTCGTGCAAGACTCCTTTACAATGCCAACATTTCCTTCTGGGCTGCCTTTGGGTCACAGTCCTGTGTTTGTTTGTCTCATCCATCCACCCTGACTACCCTCCTTTGCGGACTTTGTTGCTTATTATACCACAGCACCTGACTTCCTTCTTCACCAGGTGAGGGAGCCTGCAGCACATAGATCATGTGATCATAGCTTCCTGGCTTGTGATTATGTGGGTTTTATGCAGATTATATTGCATTCATTTTTAGAGCTGCCCCCGAATTTTCCTAGTCGACCAATAGTCATCATTTAGGACCATTAGTCGACTAGTTTCCCGCATGTTTATGATATTAATTTAATTATTAAATGATATGTTTTGGTGGTTTGAGTTGAAGGTGTGAGAAAGAATAGTATCAGTAACATTGTTAACACTGTGCTACATTACAGAGAAATACAAAACCGTACTAATGAACCTTCATTAATATAGGCCTATATTTTATCTCCAAGTGCACGTCACACACTGAGCGAGCCGCCTGTTAATGACGCTGTGGGCTAATGGGCATGTAGCTACTTCCATGTTTCAGATGATACGTCATGTTTGTAGTCGACCAATGAAGATGAGTTTACATATCACCTTGGGTTCGTCCTTCACCTTCTCAAAATGATCCCACACTTTGGATTTCCTGCCCGACATGTTATTAACTAGCCTGTGGAATAACCGCAGGTACCAGCCCTGGAAATTGCAGCACACATGCTGTGTCTTTAACCAGCTTTTTTTTCTGCAACTAAGCAACCAATAAAATCTTATGACTAATGACCTTTCTGGTTGACTAAAGTTTGCTTGACTATTAGGGGGCAGCCCTATTACTTTTAGTAGGTCGAAGTAGAAACAGCGAATGTGAACAGCCTGTCTTAAAATATTAAAAAATAAACTGGGGCTTTAAGTCAATGGTAACTGTTCCATTTAATGTTTTCTGGTTATGTTTATGAAAATGTAAAGGTGTGGATATTTTCACATAGCTGAAAGAAATAGTCACATCTGCAACCTCAGATTTACTCATTTATCACAATGTTAGTTCCTCTTGGCTGTCACCATCTTCTCCTGTCACTGCCATCCTCCACCCGTCCAGTAGTTGCACATCATGTATTCTCGCCTTCTCCGGTCAGCTGATAGCCACACCCACCAACGCACCTGCCCCTCATTCTCTTATCAGTCATTTAGTACATATACCAGCCCCTCCTCCCCAGTTCATTCAACCAGATCATCTGTTGCGCTCTGTAGCTTTTTAGTGCCTTTTTGAACTTCATCTGATCTGCATTTGAGTCCTCACATCAAAAACATGACAGGAAGGCTAAAATATGAACAAAAACAAAGCAAAGTAATCCAGTGCGTTATTGATCTGACTTAGAAAGTCTTGTGCTTTTATCTACACAGAGTAATGGAGCCTTGTTGGTCGTGATTCCTTTCATGTTTTACTCCTAATTCTTTCCCAGTATGGTTCTTCCTCTATTTATTATGCAGCTCTTCTGATAACAGCAAGTGTTGATGATGGTCGTGGTGGGGGACATTTCCATATCCCTTCCAGTTATAATATGGAGAGAAAAAATAGCTGCGCGGCTTGCTAATGGTCTTGTCTTGAATCTGCAGACATACTGTACATTTGGACCATAAAATCTAAAAACTCCATTTGCCATCCCCCGCTGCTAAAGCCCCGCTGAGCTGACACGCTTTTTCATTTTCACTAATGAAAAGTAAAAAAAGAATGAGGTGCTGTATAGATTTTAAATTTTAAGCAGGAGTGCAAAACAGTGTGAAGAGAGGAACAGATGTATAGGGTCAGGTCGGAAAGTTGTCTTTTGTGACTCACCACTTTAAAACACATAATCCATCACTTTAAACCTGTTATGTCAAAACACAAGATACCCAGATGATTAAAATGATACAGCCTAATGAATCCAAAGTAATTATCAAAGCAAGAGTTATTTAAGCTCACAGCCTATCTCACACTACTCATGAAATACTGTGTGGAAATTACAGTATGTCTTATTATGTGTCAATCACGTTCACAGAATAAAGCTCTAATGTAGTTAGTGTGTTCATCAGCACAGCAGGGCACTTTTAATCTGGCTGTGACTTTTTTTTTTAATCAAAACCTTTATCATGCAGTAAGACCGTGATCAGAGACTTCAGGGAGACGTTCAAGAGATTTAAATGAATTAAGGGAACAACATAAAAAGACACCTGTGACGCTGCAGGCCACTGTTCTAAACCAACAAACAACTTAACCGGTTATTTTTTAGCGGCCCATTACTAGTGCCACAAAAAGCTGTTGTATTTTACCAAGACATTGCTGCATTTCCTGCCAGAATCTTGACACAAAAAACAGTATTTTTAAGTCCAAATCAGGTCCTTTCTCGACCATAACCAAGCGGTTTTTGTACCTAAACATAACCACACATTAACCAAAGCACTGCTGAAATGTAGCGTTTCAGTGTATCGGCTCCATGTACAAATGTAATGTATCTGTGGTTGCAGAAGCTTACAATGTCAGAAACACTGAAAGCAAAAACAGTGCTTGTAATTAAAAATAAACAGACTCTTAAGCCCAGTTCAAACCAAAGATTTGCGATGAGACAAAACCGTTTTAGAACATTGCAGAAAAAGTTGCAGCGGAGTGATCTGGCCGGTCTGAGCTCGACTCAAGCCGGCTGATGGTGTCACTTGCAACTCAGCTGGTCAAATCACCAGTGGCTGGTTTTAGAACGTAAAGCACGTCACCTAGCCTGGAAATCCAGACTCAAATCTAGAAAGATTTTGAGTCTGGCCCTCACCGATACACTGGGGCGGCACTAACTGAGGCTTTTCAAATGCCGCTGCATGCAATTGGATAGCACGATGGCCAATCAGAGCAAAAAACAAGGTGATGTATTCATTGCACTAAGCCCCATTGGTTTGCCAAACAGTGGGGCTAACTGATGTATTATGCTTTTGCCGTATCCTGTCAGCAAAGCGGCAAAAACGTCCTTCCTGGAAGCGAAGGCTTCTAGGGCAGTCTTCTGTTCCTCTCTCACGGAAAAAGATAAGTGTAGTTGGCTTAGCATTTCTTCCAAAGTTAAATTGAATGGACGCGGTCCTTCGGCAGCCGCCATCTTGGCTGTTTACTTTTTGACTCCTACAGCGCAGCGCTGTCCTCATCATGTTACGCCTGCCCAGAGCCCGCATCTGTCAGATAGACTGATCTGATTGATCCGACAGGTGGTTCAGCAGGCTCTGCTCGTCGGGGCCAGATCCCTGTGCAGTGCAAATTAGAATTTGCCAGGGGCAGGGCATCTGGATTTCCAGGTTACACGTCACCTGTTTCTACAGCCAAATGTTTAAATGTGTATTATTAAATTTGTACTCATTCAAAGGCTGTGTAATGAAGGACTGAAAGACGCTTAAAACAGCTTATTTTTTTATCATGTTGATTTCTGTGTTTCTCTGGAACAAAAGAAGAATAAATAACAACAAAAAACAAAAGAAACGCCAATATAAAAACACTTGGTCCAGAATTTCAAAATCGGTGCATCTGTAGCTCAATTAGAAAGTTACTTTGTACATTTTATTATTTCACAATGTCATTTGTAATTCATTTTTTTTATTGATTTGTGACATGTTTTTATAATTTTATTGATTTATATATTTCAAATATCATATTATCTTATTTTTTATTAGCTAGATGCTTTATTTCCATTTTGGTAATACTACATGTGTAGTACTTTGACTGTTTAGCTGCAGCAAGCAACATGTTTATCTAGTGCCGTCACTGCCAACCGGCCTGTTGAAAAGTCCTCCGGTCAGGTCAAAATGACCGCAGACAACACGCTCGCTTGCTGCAGTAGGTGCTCTGTCCCTGCCAAGCGCTGTGTTTCTGTTCTCACAGTGTGCCAGTGTCGGAGGGTGGATGTGCTACTGCCCACTGTATGTGCTCATGCCCCCGACACACACACATTCTGACTGACTGATTAATTGGCGCTGCTTACATATGTTATTGTGTTGTATTGATTATGAACACAGTCCATCTGATGCTCGTTTTGTTTGTTTTTCTGCGTTTCTTTACTACTACAAATGCAGCTGTAGCCAGTATCTCACTATCACTATCCTCATTCATATTTTAAGAAGCTACAAATTATATTCAGCCACAAAATAAACCTGAAAAGCTGCAAATCAGAACAGAAGTACAGAGAGTTGTTGCATAGCGATGATACACCATCTCATCTAGTTGCATTGGTGTGAACCGGCAGGTTTTTAGAGCGTTGCAGAATGACGCATTGCAAGTAGTTGCCTGTTTAAACTCTTTGGTCTGAACTGGGCTTTACATGCTCATCATTCCCACAGCAGTTGAAAAGTCCCTTTTACTGCTCTATTTTTCAGTTCACATGCACACGCATCACCTCCATTTTTATCAATTAATTTTCTTCCAACCCTCATAGCTGTAGAGACATATCAGTAAAAGCCAAAAATATTAACTTCATGGTGGTGCACCAGATAAAGGCAGGTTAGTCAGAGTCATCTGGAGGGATCATGATTGTCCCTACGGAAGTTAATGGTTATCCATCAAGTTTTCCAGTCCATCAGACAGACAGACATTGCTATAGAGACTTGGCAGAACGTAAACACTGGGCTTTTGGGCCAACAACAAATGCTGTTTTTGTTAGCTTGAAAGCTCTGGCAGCTATAAATGGACCTTCAGAATAAGCAGGAAGGTTTGAAACAGAATCAATGATGTAAAGACGTACACAGTGCAGTAAGAAACAGAGCAGGGAAAAATCAGCCCTTTGGAGAATCGCTGAAAAGTGAAATCTGATCTGAGAAACCAAATAAAAGACATGAGATCAGGTACAAGTGGAGAGGAAAATCTAAACCAAGCGCATCTGGGTAAACAAACTGCCAGCTGAAAACCAAGCATGACCGAACATGAGTCAGAGAAAATCAACTTTTTTTTTTACTTTACTTTTCGAGTTGAAAAAAAGGTTACCTTTAATTTGAGTTTACTCTTGTTTTTACAGCAGCGAGGGAACTCGTGTCTTAAAGTTGAACCAGCTTGAACTGTTTTACAGTGTACCTTTTATGAGCCCAGAAGAACACTATCAAAGTGCTTTTCACCGTCTTTATTCTACAACGCTCTGCTTCTCCTGAAAAGAAGCTTTGGAGGTAAAATCCCACTGGAAACTACAGGGTTTAGTCGTTCTTTATTCAATTTGCCTCAAACCTTTGTAAAAGAATTAAAAGGAATCAACAGGAGGAATTCCTCTGTAGAGTCATTTACCACAGATTTGTAGGGAATATTTGCTTTAAAGGCAAATCAAAGTTACAGGAACAATAGTGTCTGTGCATAGAGAGTCTGGGAACGCACAGCTCCCAAATCAGTTTGTAATAAGTTGGTAACGCTGGGAGAAGACAAAGTGATTGTGTTTAGGCAGGGAATTTTTATAGGTTAATATTTATAGCCACGTTATCAGAAATGTCTCAGCAGCTACTGTGCATTCAAATTAGGTAATGGGAAGGCGCATCACCACAAATCCTTCACATCCTGGACACAACCTGTTCCCCTCAGTGCTACTGACCACTGTTCGCCGAAACAACCAGACACATGAACAGTCACAGGCCGTCATTCTGGCTTTGTTTACACCTGGTATTAACAAACGTCTTTGGTGATTGACCACAAGAGGACAGCGCTAAATACAACTGTGAACAACCACCAAAACGCAGTTTGATCCCAACAGTCAAACCACTTGCTGTGGTGGTCTGGGATGCATTTGACCACATATCTTTTGTAGTGTAAACGCTAATGCTTCCTGTTGCGTATGTTGATAGCAGTAAACAAGGAAGCAGTCCTGAGCGCTTGTAAGGAGGCAGATTGAGCCAGTGGATGGGTCACAAAAAAGCAGACCAGGACTTACCCCTGGAGTCGCGTATTTGGATCCGTATGAACTTTGAGTCATTTTAAGGTACGTCCTCAGCATGTTTCTTTTCCTAAACCTAATCTCTCTAACTTTAAGTTAATTACGTAACTGTACTTTAAGGACATAACATCATTCGTGGGGCTCAAATTCATAGGATGTCATACCAACTGTTGTAGGAGAACACGTTGATGCAAGACATGGTGGTGGTTCTGATGACAGCATGCCAAACCTACCTACTTTACAATGAGTTGGACGGAGTGTTACAACCATTGCTTTGCTCTAAGGAACGAGATGTGTTGAATTCTGCTGACAGCAATATCTCCAGCTGTAGTGACACAACTGTTACCGTGACTAGGGGGGTTGCATGGGTCTAACAATCACCGACTTTCACCCAGGAGGCATGTATGAATATGAAGCCAAACCCTCCTCTTTATTCTAAACCCAACCACATGTGTGCTTTGGCTAAATGTAACCACGTATGTTTGTTGTGGAAGGAAAATAGCGTCAATTCGCAGTGTTGTATCGACATAGTATGTTTATTCTTAAAGAGACTGTAAGCAAACTGTACATTTCCCGTGAAAACAGAAGTGTATATTAAAAAAACAAATATCTATCTATCTATCTATCTATCTATCTATCTATCTATCTATCTATCTATCCATCTACCTACCTACCTCCCTACCTCTATATGATGACACCAATTAGTTGCAGTTTTGAGTATTTTTCCAGGTGTTTATATGTCTCACCTTTTGAACAGATTTTATTCATGCCACAACCGTGCAAGAGAGTCACAAAACTTCACATATCTAGTTAAATACCGTATCTAAAAATCTATTTGATGAACGGACACAAAATTTAGTCCCGACATTAATGGCTCCCAGATGATGTATCTTGTCTTGTCTGTATCTTGACAACTATTGGATGGATCGCCATGACATCAAAGATTTATGGGGCGACCTCTAGCTCACCGGGTAGAGTGTGTGCCCCCTGACTAGCAGCTCCTTGCTGCACATAACCCCCCCTCTCGTTCCCCACCTTTCCTGTCCATCTTAGTTGTCCTATCAGTGAAGGCAAAATCGCCTAAAAAATAATCTTGTCTTCTGCAGGATGAACTGTCATTACTTTGGCGGTCCTCTGACTCTTGTTTATGTCGTCAGTCTCTTTGGACTCATCAGATGATCCACATACACCATGGTGAACATTTAAGTGGGATGTCTTCTATGAATTTTCACTAAGGTTTGAACTCACTTCAGACACACTAGTCAAAGGAAAGGCATCTCTGACAACAAACGAGGGTCTACAGAAACCAAACTGTGCTTGCAGCTGTGCATGTAAGCCTTGTTGCTATAAGCAGTTGAATAGCAGATACACATCTATCGCTGAAAGATAAAAGTTTTGTGTGTGTGTGTGTGTGTATGTAGGAGGGCTGTTTAAAGGAGGTATGCTCTGTAGGTGAGGGGGCTGCGGATGGGCGAGCAACATTTCTTCTTTTAGCTCTTTCTTTTTAGAGCGTATGAAGAGGGAAAGATCCGTGAGCGCCGAGCACTCCTCTCCAACATGTTGGATTTATCTCTTACGCATCTCAACAGCCTGAGAGTGTGTGCTCGGTGAAAAGAGCTGATATACTGTACAGGACACAAGGACAGGACTCGAGTTGCTATAAATAACACAGTCCAGTGTGCTTTTGTTTTATTCCCATTTGCTGACTGTATCATTCACATTGCTGTTTAATAGGCACTATACTGTAGTTTTAAATCAGTGAGGGATTGCTGCTCTGTTTGGCCAATACTGACCTTGAATTTGATATTAACACCGCATCAGTGCTGTCTATATGGGCCACTCTGATGATGAATGTGCACCGGGCTGACCTATAAGAGGTGGGACACACTGGAGAGTCCAAAAAAAAGGGGGGGGGAGACTCTAACCTTTCAGCTCATTTACTGTAGCCTTAGGGTGCTTTTACAACCTTTTTGTCATCTTCAACCGAACTCTGCTGCATTTGTCCGTTAAGTTTGATTAAGTGATTTAACATGAATTCCAATAATTAAAGCTGCAAGCGGGTCCTTGCACCGTCGCACATGTGGGTGGGGGATGCATTTCAGAGTTAGATGGTATTTCTGGCTTGGAATACATGGCTCTGGAAATGACCTATTGCAAAACATTTCAGGAGGTGGCACAAGAGAACACACACTAATTTTATGTGGTGTTGCTGCATATCATGTGTAGACCACTCAGTGTAGATGTCATGTAAATCAGATGATCCCTGTCACATAAGGGGCTGTACACATGCTGCGTTTTTTGCGTGCTCATATTCATTGTTTTCAATGAGGATGTACGGCGGGCGCTTTCAAACACGCCAGACCGGCTTCCACGCGTTCCCGAACACCTATTTTTCAGAGATATTCAGAGTTCAGCTTTTGGAATGCAGCAGTGGGCATCGCATGTCAAGTGACGAGGGACAACCAATCACAGCCAACAGATATCTTTCCCTTCTTCCGTAAATTTCAGTCTGTGGTAAATATGGAAAGGTTGATCACTTTGGTGCAGGGCTGTCAGAGCTTTACATCTGTCCCACGCATGATAGGCCACACACAAACAGCGCCTGGGAGAAGATCAGCTCTGCACTCAAGATTTCAGATAAAGACTACAATACGGTGCTTGTTAAAGTTGCTTAGCAACCTCAATCGCGACCTACCACAATGCTCTTGAAAGCTGGCACAAAAAAGTTACAAAAGTAGCACCCAGCGCTGACCTCTCGTTTTCCAGTCAGTTAAAGATTAGACTGACTTCCTGTTTTCAGTATCCAGCGTGTGATATTTGGGGCAGATTGGACAGTGCAAAATGAAGTTACGACAGCCTCCTGTGCTATGAACACTGAAATTCACCAGGCTGCAACGGCAATGCCGTTCCATGAAATCACAAACGCTTCACAAGCTGGTATCATGAAAGTCTTGAGATTCTTCTGCCTAACTTTGAGATGGATCTGTGAACACTTTAGGAGGAGTTTTGTAAGGTTACATACCTGTCAAGTGCCTAAAATAGGGTGTTCTCATGTAAACTATAATTGTTCAAACTGTCAGTGATTCATCTGATCATAAAGATATCCACATACAGTGTCACAAGTTGTATGCGCAAGCAAATATGTCTTGTCTTTATATTGTATTTTTGTACACAGATGATTGTCTGTTTTATGTGGCATGCCATGGACCTTTCTCTGTGCGCTTTATGAAGTCATTTTATATTATTATTATTAAATTTTCCTTCACAGTTTAGCTTTACATTAGTTGGAGGGTTATACCACCCAAATATGAAATGAATCCGATAAACTGTCGAGAAGGAGCTTGAAAATTTTGCTTAAAATACATGACGAATGACCTCCAAATGGGCGTAGCTAATGAGACCGTACGAGAACAAGGCCCAAAATGATGAGATGAATATATGTCCCAAATTCCAGGAATATCAAAGCAACCTTTTCACGCATTAGGGGAGCTATGGAGCCCACTAAACATGCGTGAACCCAGTCACTTTATATTCTTCCAGAGTCAACAAGGTCTGATGTGTGTGCCGAGTTTCATGAGTTTTTTAGTATACCAAGGGGATCAAAATTACCTTTCCTTATCCACTTTGAGGGTCCAAGGACAGAGGGTTTCATATGTTGTAAAGCCCTCTGAGGCATGTTTTGATTTGTGGTATTGGCCTATAAAAATAAAACTGAATTGGATTACATTGACTTGAAATCCATCTGCTATTTTTAAAACAAAGGTGTGTTCAGCTTGTGTTTTTCCTTCTCCATGTCTCCCCCGCCCCCTTTTTTACGACACACCTTTATTTTTATTGTCCTGCTTTTACTATAACTGTGGGTCATTATTTACAACATATTAGGTCCCGTTGCAGACTTGATAATACATCATGTCTTGGTGCGCCGTGTGACAACAGAGAAAATAAAAAAAAACCTAAACGGCACAGCAAAGTGCAGAATAAGAATAAAGACGACGATGCAGGATCACAGCCCTGTGGAACTGTTACAGCCCAGTCACCAGAAGAAAATGTTGGCATTAAATGTTTCTGCAAGCCATCAATATGTTACATTTGTACCCTTGTCCCACAAGACCGATAACATCATGGGGGTGGAGCTGGACTCTCTGGTGGCAGTGTCAGGGAGGAGGATGCTCACTAAGACACATTGAACAATGTCTCCCACCCACTCTACGATGTGCTGGTCAGACACAGGAGCACATTCAGTGATGGTCTCTTCCCTCCAAAATGCACCAGAGCGCCACAGGAAGTCATTCCTGTCGCTTGCTATCAGCGTGTACCACTCGTGTCTCAGAGTGCCAGCCACTCTGAGTCAATAGCCTGGCATTTGGATTTTTTAACCTACATTTATAATTCATAATTCTCTGTTGGGTGCATTAGATCAACTGCTGCAATAATTTGTGCAATTATTCAACTGTGAAGTATTTTTCACCTCTTGAATGTAAATATTAAGTCGATATACAATGCACACAATTGTACATATTTCTTATGTTTACTCTTATTTTACTGTTGTTTTATAGTTTTATCCTCAGCACAGTGACAATATATATTTCATTTTAATATACACGGTAGCATAATGCACATTTATTTTTATTTTAATGCACATTTCATTTCTACTTTATTTTATTTATTGCTTTATATATACACACATTAGAGCTTAGATTCTCTGCTCGAGCCCGAACCCGACCCAAACCCGTAATTTCCCGCCACTATCCTCGGGCTCGGCAGGGCCGGGCTACTCATAATAGACCTAGGCTATGGAACCAACTACTTATCACACCTGGAGGGGCGCGGCCCCCCCCTTGACGGCACCACTGGCCACGCACATGTGAGTTGTCGACGGTGACAACGTGTGTGTCGACTTCGTCAGCGCGATGCTGGTATATGACAGCAAAAAGACGGGGACCTTGACACTAAAGAGGCACATAGCGAAGGCTTGCCGTGGAAAGAAAGACGAGAGTCAGCCTTCAATGTCCACGTTCATATCCTTAAAAAAATGTCGGGTTTAAACCAGGCTTGGGCTCATAATTACAGTTAAAGGGACGGGCTGGGCCTGGCTTGGACAGAACATGCACAGAACATGCACAGGCTCGGGTGGGGTCAGGCCAGGCAGGATTTTTTGGGCCCGATCTAAGCTATAACACACATTTATTTCTCCTCTCTTTTCGTCTCGTCTCATCTTGTCTCGTCTCGTCTCATCTCGTCGTCTCATCTTGTCCCATTCTCGTCTTGTCAGGGGAATGGTAAAGGACTGCCAATCTGCAATCCACCGCAGACTACTGTTCGAGACCAACACCCAGCTTTTTAAATATTTTTAGTCACTAAACAGGTGTTTTTAATGACCTGTTTTTTTTTTTTTTACAGAGACAGAGCTGCATTCCTTGCCAAGATAGTGCCACAAAAAGCAATCCTTTTTCTACAGAGACATTGCTGCGTTTCCAGTCAGGATTGTGCCACCAATAGTTGGTATATTGAGCCAAAACATGATCTTTTTCTAACTATATCCAAGTAGTTTTTGTGTCCAAACCTAAGCACATGTTAACCACAGTGCTGTCCAAACATAAAGGAAGTTTCAATCTATCCACCACATAATAATGTACAAATGTAACGTATCCGTTGTTTGCAGAAACATACAATACCAACAGCAATTGATCTGACTATCAAATAAATGACCATGAATCAGTCCATGACACTTATGTTTAGTTTCTTGGTTCATTTATTTGTGAGTGTTCACACAGAATTGATCACTCAGGATTAAGAGGATGTAATTGTGTTCTCATATATTTCACATATTTGCCTGCTTATTTGAGCATTGCTGAGCTTTTAGTTTAGTTTTTGTGTGACTTATATGATATAATGAAAGTTACTGTCTGAACACAGCTGTGGAAAATAAGTGTTACCTTTCAGAAATCCACCTATCCAAAGTTTACTTTAAATTCATGATATTTTGAGGCACAATAAGGCTGAACTAAACCTGTCTTCTAAATTTACTCCGAGTCAGAATGCTTTCTATGAAAGAGAGGGGAGAGACCCGGGAGTGTCTGCAGAGACTGTGGTTTGACAGATAGAAAAAGAAAAAAAAAAAAATCAAAGTGCTCTAATGTGTTTTACAGAGAAATTCAGGCTGAATCGATTCGGCTGAACTGAAACGTCGGGCAGTTTTCACACCAAACCACTGGCTTATTCTTTAGGGTCTGTTTATACAGTTTGAGCTGTGAAAGAACAAAAACAACTTGGTCCAGAGTGCTGCTTTTATTTCAGCCCGAGTTAAGAGGATAGATGAACTAAATATCTTGTAGCAATCAATAGATATCGATCAATCCACTGAAATGCTTTTATTTTGGGCATGGTATGGGCCAAATTGAAAAGTGGCATGCTGTTAATGGAGAGAAAGGGGAGAAATAGGATACTGTGCCATATGAAGCTGCTTTGTTTTTCCTCCTGACCTGTCTGGACTCTCAGTGCTGTTTTGGTTAATGAAACAGGAAATACGGGAGAAAATGATTTAAAGGCTTATAGTTGTGGTTCAAAACTATTTTTCAAAACTGAATATTGAATTTGCATGCAAAATATGAATCCTGCTGCATCTCGTTTTGTCTGCAGAGAGGCCAACAGCCAGATTTGTTAAGGTTGTGTTTTGCCAAATTGAAGCTGGATATAAAATGGGAAGCAGCTACTGGGACCCACCATAACAACCCTGACGTGTGTATACTACTAATTTGCTCTGCCAAGTATGTTTTGCAGAAAAATGTAATTGGTGCCTGAATTATTTGACCTTGGTTGAGGTCAGGGGAATATTCTGTTTCTGTGAAATGTCAATGAATTTTACACATCTGTGTGAAAAGAAAAAACTTTACCCATACATTACCAAGTGTTGTGGGTGCATAACCATGACATGTTTGTCAGTGCAAATCCAAATCATCGGTGAACAATATAAAGTTGGCATTTTAACATGTGGGTCTATGGGGATTGACCCACTCTTGGAGCCAGCCTCAAGTGGCCGTTAGAGGAACTGTAGTTTCTTGCACTTCTTTTCAGCCATAGATGTGTCTTCAAGTCATCTAATCCCATCTTTCCATTTGAATTTGTATGCAGTCATAACCTCTAAAATTAGCCTCACACTGTGTCTGAGCACAATCTAAAATACGGCACATAGATTACATCTTTTTAGACATTTTTTTATTTATCAATTGACCCTTCGCTAAGTCCCGCCCTTGGACACAGACTGGCCAATCATAACGTGGCATCAACAACACAGCTGTGCTCCATTGACTCTAATGCAGTCGTTTCAGATTTCCTTCATTTTCAGGCTGGTTTTGTGGATTTGGAGCTAAATGTTGTGCCTGGGGCACGTCGTGTATTAATGATACTCGTTACCTGGAGAAGGTTGGAAAAAGATATATGTTTCTTCCCTGTTCCAAAACCAAAATCAAACCCTGAAAAGTGTAGGGTTAGCTAGCTAGCTACTGAAGATATAGCCTACTGAATGTATACACATGCTGCTTTTGCTTTGTAACGATTATAACAGTGAAACAAAGACCGACCCTGCTGTACAGGAACCAGTGAAGGGAAGCAGGGAAACTTTGCTGATATTCAACCAGCTGTGTCTCATCACAGTGTGTGCAGATGAACGTTGTTTGACTTCACCCCTGGAGATCTCTGCCCGTCAGGTGGTGGAGGACCAAACACTGTTCATCTGTACACACTGCGATGCCACACAGCTGGTTCAGTATCAGCAAAGTTTCCCTTTATATTCATTGTCTTGTGTGGCGATCAGCAGTGATGTGGTGGTTCACTTTTACACTGTGATCTGTAGCCTATAGTTCGGCTTTAGCTTCTAACTATCTTTGTCTTTTTAACCTGTTGTTGCTGCTGAGTCAGTTTGACATCCTGGATATATCCTTCAAACACAGACTGTAGACCCCTCTGTCTGCTTCTCTGTGGAATCACGCTTTCATTTTTCCAAAAATATGATAACATTTCTTCAGGGAGTGCAGTTAGTTACAGTGTGGGCTCCATGCTTACTGCGACAGCTTGTTGGACCATCACAAAGGGGCGGGGCTTAGCGAAAGGTCAATTATTAAGTAGTTATTTGGTTGAAACTAAATTCAGTTGGTTTCAGTTTTTCTCTTCTGTCAAAGTTTTTTAAATTAACATTTAAAGAGAATCTTTAGACTGTGTTGGTCAATCTAGTTTGTGCACTGTGGTGGTACAATATATAATTAAGTTTAAGCCCAAACGGTTCAAGCTCTGTGACATTAATATAAAAAGCATGCATGTTCGGTTATTACATTAAAAGACTGTTACATTAACACAGAAGCATTCCAAAGAGAGGCTGTGGCAATGTAAATCAATCTAACGGCTGAGATATTAGATCAGTAGCGTAACCAGAGGATGGTGCATGGTGAGAGCAGCATGAAATTAGATTTCAGGGAGGCAGCACCAGTGAAAGTGACTGGCTTCAGTCACAATCTCTGGCACAAGAGAAAAATACGAGGAACGTTCACCTTATAGGACATCTTTTTGAGGCTTTTGTTTCATGGTCTGTCACAAGGGAAGAAGGCTGTCAAGAAGACAGGGGGAAAAAAGCAAAGACAGAAAAAGCTCTTTGGATAAGGTCTGATGTCACGGAAGTGGAAACATGGCTTTTCTCACTGTCTGAAATGTGGATCTCTGAGATTTCTATCCAGCAGCTACACTTGTATTTATTGTGGTTTTACTAAGCTTTGATGTAAAATCTGAGTCCATCATATCCCACAGAATAAAAGTAGATATCAATAAACTTTTTTTTTTTTTTTTAATAAATAGAATTTCTGAGATACTAATAAAATGAATACTTGTTAAAGCTGGGGTAGGCAGTTTCATTTTGGTGTCACTGGGCAAAAATCACATAATAAACACTGACCATATGATATTCAACTGAACTGAGAGAAAACTAGACTTCTGCACCTCCTCTTGGCTCTGTTTTCAGACTTTAGAAAATCTAGCCTGTGATGGGAGATTCCTATTGGCTGCTTTACAGATGTGCATGCAGGTGAATAAACAAATAAAGCGTGTTAGTATCAGCAAATATATTCAGAGATGGAGAGTAAATGTTGCTAATAGTTTAGCCCTCTGCTTACCAGAGCGAAAGGCTTGCACCTGCGGCGTTAAGTTCACGTTCATATAGCTCACATTAGCTAGAGCCTCGAAGTGCAGTGTGTTCTCCACCTCACTCCCCACTGCTATAGACCAGAGGGGTTTCCAACTGGTGGGTTACGGTCCAAAAGTGGGTCGCAGATCCATTCTGAATGGACCATAGGTGACTCACAAACATGAGTGCCTAACAGCTACTTAACAGAGACAGCAAACTAAGTCAGTGACATGGCTAACAGCAAGCATGACGCTGAATAGATTAAACTGTGTGGATCTAGATCTGGACCTGGACTAATGACTTCCTTGCTGGACCAGTTGGGATCCACTGCTATCGACCACCTTGCCAGGAGGAGAGTGGGCAGCAGCTCTGGAGTCTGACCTCCCATCTGTGACCGCAGTATCCGAAATCCAGCCAGTGCAAACCCCAGTTCTAGGGGATCAGACAGTGGCAGTGACTTCCCACCAGATCAGCAGACTTTCTGTTGCTGCCGTTACACAGGTTAGGTTAGACCTTGCATTTGGGATTTGAGCTGGGCGAATTCAAGGCATTACAGCCTGCTGTTGTATGGAAAACACTGGGTTACTGAATGAAGCATGTGCATATGTCCATGGTCGTCTGGTGGGAGGGGCTTAGGACAGAGAGGGGAGAGCTGCAGGAGGAGGGTGTATTTTCAAATTCTAAAATCTTTAAATATCTGAAAAATACTGGGATATTCAGGCCTCTACCACAAACCGAGATTATTGGGTTTGCCAGCTGTTTCTGGGCTCAACTCATGTTCTACGGTGTCCCAAAGAAGAACAAAACAGTGTCCAGAAAAGTGACAACGAACAGAAGCCAACTGATATTCTATGGATCATTCAAATCATTTTGCTGTTCCATATTTCCCTCGTGTCACTCTGCTTTTAAAACAGAATTTTTAAATACATAGCAGCAATAATAGATGCATTTCTATGCGAAGAGTCTTTTCATTCCTGACAGGATTCTTGACAGTGATGATGCTTTTACACTCCTTTTCAGCCAAAGCATCTCAGAATAACTCGAGGCGACTTTGAGATGATAATTGGATATAAAGACTATACCGTCTGGTGTTTTTTATTAGAAAAATAACATGCACAATGTTAAATATTTCCCATGATTGTATATGCAACATGTCTCTCAGAGAGACCTCATCAGGTATTCACTGCTTTTCTTCTTATGTCTGCTCTGGCAGTCGCAGTGACATTACTTTTAACTTTTTGTTTCATGTGCGTCGCATTTTTGTAGTAGTTTATTCATTATCAGACAAAAAAGGAAAAAATATTCACTATATGTATATTATAATATTTCCCACACTTATTTATAGGCTTACTTCAATGGAAATTATTTCTAGTGTTTCCACAGCTTCTTGTTTTACTCAGAGATTTTACCTTAGTGAATGTTATTTATTGCTGTCACTCTAGCCAAATTGTTTCACATGTGTTCCCATTTCATGCTATTTCATATTAAGTTTTCCACTCAAGGTTCTGATGGCATCGCTTGTTATTTAACCACTCTGCCTCCTCCAGTAGTGGAATGCAATCAAGTACATTTACTCAAGTTCTCCCCTTTAGTCCAGTTTCAAGGTACTTGTATTTTACTTGAGTATTTGGATTTTATACTGATTTATATTTCAACCCTTCTACATTTTGGACTTTTAATTTTACTATTTTTATTTGACAGCTTTAGCTACCTTGCAGATTTAGATTAATGATACAAAATGTAATAAAAAGGCTCCCTTTGCCATCTTTATTTGTGATGAGATGAAACCATTTTAGAACGTTGCAGACAAAAGTTGCAGTGGTGTGAACTGACCGTCTGAGCTCGACTCAAGCCGGCTGATGGTGTCACCTGCAACAATCTTCGGGGGCTGGTTTTAGAACATACAGCAGGTCACCAGTTTCAACAGCCAATCACCTTGTAGTGAAGTCCACTGGTTGAGTCAAAATGACCGCAGATGGCAAACGAAAGACTTTCACCCAAGAGACTGCAGTTTGTGTCCCATGTGAAACCAAAATCAACATTTTAACTCAAGGTTTTCAGAGTTTTCTAAACCCAACTGTAACCAACATAGAATATGCTGTCATTAAGGGGTTAACTAACTAAGCGACAAATCACATGATGCCAGCAGAGGGTGCACTTCCACTATAAACAACTCAAGTGCTACATTGTGAGAGCCTGGTTTCTGTTGATTTCCACCGTGTTTATTTCTTGCTGTTAGCGATTGGTTTTGATTCTGGATTTAGTTTGGTTCCATACCACGCCGACTTCGATAGCGAGCCTGTCCCAACCGAAGGATCATTTTGATGCAGCATGGCCGGCTGTGTCAGATTCCATTCTGGGCGTGATTGAACTGATTCGCATCAGGATTTCGGACACTGGATCCAGGATAGGGAACAGTGAGAAGTATTTTGTTTTACTGCCCGGGTAGATTAACTTTATCTTGTTTCACAAACACAGGCTAAAAGATAATTTACACTATTTTTCTGTACTTTTTTTAAAGATTTGTTGCAGAGATTGTGCAGTAACCCTAGCCTGGAAACCCAGACCCAAATCTAGAAAGATTTAGGGTCTGGCCATGAGTAATGAAAACGGCCCAACTCGAGGAGTGGCACCAAGCATGCATTTGTAAATATCACTGCACGCAATTGGATAACACTACGACCAATCAGAACAATACACGGGGTGACATATACGCTTAGCTACCAGCGGAGCTAACTGGTAGATTAGACTCTTGCCGTATCCGGTAGGCAAAACAGCAAAAACGTCCTTCTTGCAAAGGAAAGACTCAAGTGCTGTCTTCAGTTCCTCTTTCAGAGAAAAAGCCAAGTCTAACTCGTTCATTGTAGCGGCCAAAGCCGTTTCAAACAGCTGGTGTTCATCCATAGCCATCTCGCAATGTTTACTGACTGATTCCGGACTTTGTTGTCACAGCGCTGTCGTCATCTGTTTAGCTCGCCTCTGGCACGCCTATATCAGATACACAGATGTGATTGGTGCAGCTCGGCTCCAACAGCATGGGTAATGAGCATCATTACTGATTGCCAGAGTGACTTGCTGAGAAAATTCAAATTGTGCTCTCGCGAGAACTCTGGATTTCCAGGGCACAATAACCCTGCAATAAATTTCCATGTGCAACACATTCTCATAGAACAGATAATATGGTATCTACAAATAAGCACCCCACGAATGACATCATGTCCTTAACGTACAGTTATGTAATTAATATAAAGTTATGGAGGTTAGATCAGGCAACTAAAGTTGCTGTGGTTAGGTTTAGGAAAAGAAACATGGTGATGATGTACCTTAAAATGACTCCAAGTTCACACAGTTCCGAACATGCGACTCCAGGGGAAAGTCCACATTGTTGTGGCCCATCCATCATCTTGACCTGCCTCCTCACAAGACTGCTGGGGACTGCTTGTTTACTCCTATCAGTGCATTGGTCACACGATTGCAGCCTTTCAAAATATGCAGAATTTGGGTGCATTACTTTTTATAGGAAGACATACGATCAGTTTGTTAGAGCAGCCTGCCTTGTGAGTCTTGTCAACTCCACACTCCACCCAGAACCTTGGTAACTGATGTGTAGCTATCCTTTCTAATTCAGAACAGAGGTGCTACATAACCAAGTAGTTTTGTTGCCTTAACCTAACTGCAATCATTTGACAACTTTAACGACGTATTTCAGCTGTGCGTCACTTAGAGACGCTAAAGGGTTCCCTGTGAGGTGCAATGAGATGATGAGGGGCATGACCAGGTTGTATTTTTGCAATATAGTATTGCAATTTTTATGTAATGAAATATCTGAATACTTCCTCCACTGCCTTTCTCACATGTACACACATGTAGCTGGATTGGGTAATCCAGAGTTAACAGAACCAGATTGATAACCACATTCATTATACAGCTTTAGCGTTCAGCTCACTGAAGCCCGCTAACCGGAAGAGAGCCAGACAACTGTGCTGTCTAGGCTCCAGGTCTGAGCTGACTCACAGGAATAAAACAATATAATATTTCTCTCAATACCGTTATCTCATTTTTGGTCAAACATAAAGGAAAGGTGTAAATACTTATTGTATATCTTTCCTGTTGTTCATGTTAACTACAGATATTGGCAGTCTGTTAATTAATTGGACGTCTATTGCCAACATTTATGAAGTGAACTGCTTTCACACCCACAGGCGAGGCAAACAGTATCGAGTTTTGTTTATTATGTCAGGAGCCATTAATTTGCTGCCAGCTTTATATTGAATATGTTATCAGAAACCTGGCAAGCGAGTGAGAGCGAAGACAAAATGAGCCAATTTAATACTGTTTGGCAGGAGGAGTCAGATTTCACTGCTCGCTGGGCTTTTGTCTGACTGGGAATCTCTGAAAATGAATTTGCGCGACCTCATTCTCCCGAGGTGTTTGCACCTGTACCTTAATTTTAGCGACAGTGCTTTCATTAGTGCTCTGTGATGCAGAACTGCAATGGGCGTTGGGATAATTTTCTGTTTCCTGACAAGGGAGCTCATTGTCTGCTAACATGCTCTGTGTCTAAGTCAAACACTTTTCAGTTACAAACAACAGCCTTGATTTCAGCTGTGCAGTCACGCAAACATTCCTTTCATTTTATTCTGCTCTAAAGGTGGATGAAGGTTAGGAAAGTGCCAGCATTTCAACAAACAGGTGCTTAAGTAATCTGCTTTTTGTTAAGATATCTGTGCTGTTATTGCACACAAATGACCTCTCAAAACTGACTTGAAAAGCAAATAAGTGGAAGCAAAATGAGCCTTACATGACTTTGTCTTAAAACCTGTGAACCGTAAAGGGAGACTAAAATATCACAGTCGGGGCTCAAATGTTCTTTGTGATACTTTTAAAAGGAGAGATGAGAATAGAGGAAAAATGTGTAATAAAACCACAAAAAATAATACAATTTTTACATCTAATTCATGAACGAACCCAAGGAATGACGCACATTATCAGTGATGCTGTTTCCTTTTATAATTCCCAGTCATCTACAATTTATGAAAATTCATTAAAAGAGGTCACAGCTTCAGCAAAGATTGGACTTGTATTAAATAACCCAAGTTCTCTGTGGGATATGACTCGCTTGAAGTCAAGAACAAGGAGAAATTGATATCACAAAAAGCAGACTTCAGACTGGACTCACTGCCCTGATAATATACATGTGATGCAGTTTGCAGATCGTGACATCACCCACAGGACTCTCAGTTTTAAGCTTTGAGTTTGGCATTTTTTGTCACCGTCTTGGATATTTGGAGCCAGAAGTGACCAATTTGGTTGAGACGATGTGGAAGAGCAAAGGCTGGATGGATCTGATGATGCGCTCTATTATGCACTGGAAAGTCAGAAGTTCCATGTTGGAAATTTCAACTGGAGCGGCCCCCTGAAGTTGGATTTCTTACTCAGAGAGTTGTGGGAACCTCACCAACCCAGATCTCAAAATCCAAGATGGGGCTCTGTGCATCAGAAGTAGTGAAAGCTGTAGTAATGTCTAGTGTTTATCAGCGCTTCTGCCTTATTTGTGTCTCCTTAAAACAGTCGAAACCATAGTACTATCCAACCCCGAACTGTACATGTGTTGCTACTGTGTTCGTATGCGCAAAATGCAGCATAATGCACAATGCTGATGTGACATCACTTTCATCTCCGACTGCTACTCTACAAATGTAAAGTACTACTTTACAAATGTGAAGTAGCACAACTCGCAGACTCTGTTGACGCTTTGCAGAACACTTGTCACTCAAACTGGCCACGCTACACACCATATAAAAATTCACCTACGTACAGCTGGTATGAACAGGGAAATTAGCAACTAGACCAAAACCGTTTTTTGGCTGTGACCATGTTTATCCCCATGGGGGTCTATGAGGACTGACTCCATAATTATAAGAATAATAATACACTGGATTTATATAGTGCTTTTGTGGATACTCAAAGACACTTTTCAGAGAACAAGAACAATTAAACTAAACTAAATTAAACAAAAATGAAATAAAATGGGAAACAATGAAGAGAGAAAGAAGAAGTACACCGTTTTTTTAGAGGTTGGAAGAGGTGTGTTTTGAGGGATTTCTTGAAGGTGGAGAGTGAGGGGGGTCTCTGATGCATTTAGGGAGTGAGTTCCAGAGGGTGGGAGCAGCAGGTGTGGTGGTTAGTCCTGGTGGGGGGGCCGGAGGTTGGTATCAACACATCTGAGAGTGTGGGAGGGAGCGTGCCAGTGGAGGAGTTCAGACAGGAAGGGGGGAGCCAGGTTGTGGAGGGCTTCATAGGTGATGATGAGTTTGAAGTGGATACTCTGGGGGATGGGGAGCCAATGGAGGTTATGAAGGACGGGGGTGATGTGGCCACAGGTGGGAGAGTGCGTGAGAAGATGAGCAGCTGAGTTTTGGATAGTAGTTTCTTGAGAGTTTCTGATGATGAACAGTCGAGGAGACTATTGGAGTAATCAAGTCTGGAAGTGATGAATGCGGTAATGAGAGTCTCTGCAGCTGAAAAGGAGAGGGATGTAAGAGATGGGCATTGACGTGTAAGAAAAACTGGATACAGTGTTGGAGGCGGGGCTCCATTCATTCCTGTGAAAGTTTCTCTGTGGTGCATTGAGCCAAAGAAGTTGCTACTAGGGTGTAAAATTACCTGGACCTTCCACATTGTTGGACTCATGGGGCTAGAGCAGTGGTGGGACCAAGTAATTGTTTTGCATGTCACAAGTAAGTCTCAATTCTTTGCACTCAATTCCCACTGTCAATTCCTAAGCCAAGTCCCAAGTCCTAAACTCAAGTTTCGAGTCCTAAACTAGTGAAAATGTGCTCTTTGCCAAATGTAATGCCAGTTTAACAACAGAATTCAAATATATAAAACTGACAAAAATCATGAATGCTGTTTAAAAGGTTTGTTGGACGTTGCTGCATCTATTACTTTCAACCACTGAAATTTGTTTCTGTTGATCAACCTTTTGTACGCAAATGAAAGTATGTTTGGTATCATTTTTTTCCAACTGCTGCTCAGTAACGTAATGTTCGCTCTTCATGGTTCTCTCCTGCAATTTTATCAGATGCTGCCAGATTGGTCCTAACAAAGTGGATCTGGGGAATTAAGTGTTGACTTGCTGGGAATGAATAGTGTTAATGTTAGCTGGCTCAGGAAATAAAGGGACATGAACTTATTTGTGGCATTTTAAATAACATACTTTTAAATCTTTGGTTTGGGGGGAAGGTATCAAGTATTTTCAAATCAAAAGGCTCACGCCCACGTCAAGTCCTAGTCACTGATGTTAAAGTCCAAATTCAGTTGAATGTCATTTTTGATTTTGTCAAGTCGAGTCTAAAGTCATCCCATTTTTGACTCGAATCTGACTCAATTCCAAGTCATGTGACTCAAGTCCAGACCTCTGCACTGTAGACTTTGCTGGCCGAGCAGCTAACTTCTGGTTTAGCCCTCTGCTAACTAGAATGGGGATAAAATGATTAAATTGTGACTTTATTTAGATTTTGGATATGTGATCGAACCAAATGGATCAAATCCCAATAGTGAAGGGAGTCACTTCATGAGGGTGATGAAGCTAAAGAAAATGTATCCACTGATATACAGACATCTCCTTCCCAATGTAAGTCTATGAGAATTTTTTGGGGGGCCCTATAGCATCATGTGATGGTAGTTGTAGTTACACAGCTTGGCCACAGTGTCAAATTGGCTGCAAAGTTCAGCGTACATCCTTGAGGCCTGATTGCTTTTGGGGCCAGCCTCAAGTGGCCACTTCAGGAACTGCAGTTTTTTGGATTTCCTTGTTAACTTTATTTTTCAGCCCCGGAGGTTGCTGCTTGTTGCAAATGCCACTTTGACAGATCAAGATCATATTGTTCGTACATATAGGTATTAAACCAAGCGTAGATGTGCTCTCATGCTTAAGCTGAAGTTAAAATAAAGGACATTTTGTGGGGATCTGTTTACATCATCTATCTTGACTGGACACTTTGTCTGTTCCCATTTGGCACTTGTGTTCAAAAATGAAAATGGATGTCAACAAGGATTTAAAACTGAACCTGCAGCACTTGTTCCCCGCTTCCACAACGACCTCCTACTTCAAAACATAAAAGGTTTCCCTTTTATTTGTAACACCTCTTCTGTCTCTTTCTCTCCGGGAGCAGAGCAAGCACAAAAATATTAATGCTGACTGTTATGATCATTGTACTGTGCAAAGCAATCTGCTGCAGGCATGGTGAAAAGCAGAAACAAACATAGGGACTGTTTGTCTTTCTATATATGTCTGTACGGATCATGGCAGGATAAATCTGTTAGGGGGCCCTGGGGCACAAATATGCTGCAGGGGGCGGAGGGGTGCTACCCCTGTGCTCCCTGTGCAACATGAGAATATCACAGTCCTCCTATGCTGGAACAATCGTTCATGCTTATGTAATTAAACACAATTTATCACATTACTGATACGTCATCTGAGCACGGATGTAATCAAAGGTATAATTAGGCTCCTAAAACTAGACTTTCATACAGGGCTGCAACATCAGGTAATGGTCATTTACACCAGAAATTGGCACAGCAAAATATGTGGTTCTGGTACATTGGCTAGTTGGCAAACTACCGTGGCTGACGAGCTAATATTCAAGCCAGCCGGAAAGATGCTAGTCAGTCACAATAGCTCCAAATGAATAAATGCAAATGAGCTTCCTTCTATTTTCTCTGTTCTGGGCTTGAACAAGGATAAAAGCTCAGTTAGCGAGCTCATTAGCTCAGCCGCTAACGGACGATAAGTTCACACAGTTAATTCAAAAGATGCATTTGTATCATTAACTCCTGTCTCAAAACAATCATTTATTGTGGGGTGGTTCATACTCCAGCAGAGGAGGTTAAATAGAAGCGGACGGTGGCACACAGCTAAAAAGCTACAGTAATAGCTTCCTCCATTTTGGACTCTGACATCAGTGGAGGAGAGAAAGAGAGCAGACAGGTGGCAGTGAGCACAGGGTGCATAAAGAGAGGAGGCAGAGAAGGAGGAAGAAAGGACAGATGAGGGAGGAGGAGCTTTAATGTGCTTTGCTCCTTTTTTTGTTTTTTGCATGAATGGAATCAATCGGGAGGACAAATGTCTGCTATGTGAGGTGGTGACTAGTATTCAGGGAAATTATGACCATATGTGGCTCCCAAAAGAAGGAATGTGAGAGGGATGAAATCCTCACACTCACCACCATCCTCAGTGACAGTGGTCTGAGTGATGTGGTGTCGACTGCAGGAGCCAGAGCTCCTCCTGCTGGCGGGTGACGGCACTGCAGTACAAGTACATGTGTACGGCAATATCACTTTCTCCTTCATGCTCACAGTAGAGATGTAAGATTAAGATGGAAATCTAAATAATCAAAAATTCATTCAAACACAATCATTTAGACAGCAAAATACAGTAGGAAAAATAGAAAATAGTATTTAAGACTTTATTTTGTCAACTGCTTCTCTTAGTGATGAGATACTACATCAACACTTAATTGTTGGTGAAGTCATCCAGGTCATGGTAATTCCAAGTGCTATATCATAGGTAACTGGACTTGCCTGCTTTTCCTGAAGATGTTTCACCTCTCATCCAAGACCTGAAGTGAACTGAAGAAGTCTCTTGGATGTGAGGTGAGACGTCTTCAAGAAACTCAGGCAAGTCCAGTCGCCTATGATATACTTAGCACTTAGGACACACTATTGTCTGCCAAAGTTAGAATAAAAATATCTGTGGTTTTATTTTGGTGTGCAAATCAAGATTTAGCCATGTTTGGATTGAAACAGTCTGTTGTTTGGCCACTGTCAGTCAAGTCTGATAAATGTATACGGCCCAAATGAGGCAGATTAGCGACATTTTTAAGTGTTAAAAATAATAAATCATGGGGCGTCGGTGGCTTAGTGGTAGAGCAGGCGCCCCATGTACAAGGCTGTTGCCGCAGCGGCCCGGGTTCGAATCCAGCCTGTGGCCCTTTGCTGCATATCATCCCCCCTTCTCTCTCTCCCCCTTTCACGCTTACCTGTCCTGTCCATTAAAGGCAAAATGCTCAAAAAATATCTTTAAAAAAAAATAATAATAATAAATCATAATAATAAGAAAATATCTAATAAATAGATAAAATAGAAAATAATGATAAAATAAATAATAATAATGATAATAAAAATGACAAAATTATATTAAAAAATACCTCATAAATAAAAACATAATAAAATAAATAATAATAAATAAAAAATAAAAATATAAAATAAACAAAAAATAATAATAATAATAAATAAATGTTTCGCTTCCATGTTTCGTTTTAACATTGGGGAGAGCTAATACAAAATGGGGAGGTTTGGGTTTCCTCTGCTAGAAAATTTTGGGCATCAAACACTTTATTTCTTCCATTCTGGTAATATTTTATGCTCGTATTTGTGCCTTTTCTGCATCAATTTATAGTATATATGTCCTAAATTCTTTCAAAATAAAAGTCCTCTGCTACGTTCATGTTTTTATTTGGGGTGACGAATGCACATGTTCACCTGTGCCTAAAGACATTGTTTCTTTTATTGTGATTGTTGCTTGTTTAGTGGTCAAGCTCATTTATAGTCATAGACAGGCGTGCCATTGGGGGAGGGTCAAAGGGTACAGATGACCCTGGCTCCAAGCCCAGAGAGGACCCATGCAAAGGTCTAATGGTTCACCCTTCAATGGGATCAATTACAACAGTTAACTGACTTATATCACCGTCAATACAAGTTATGTGTATTTGACTGATTATTAAATATACTGTAAAATGGTGCGGTCCAGTTTCAACCCCAGGTATGACTGGCAGAAGCTGAACATGGCAAAGGTGATGAGCTTGGAAGACTGGCAAATAAAACCCACTGCTGCAGGCTCCATTTTAAAGCTAGAGTGGAGATACTGCTATTGACAACCTCAGGCAAAGGGAATAAATAACACCCCAAAGTTAAGCTAAATTATGAAGAGGGGAAAAAGTGGCATTGCCATTTTTTCCAAGATGCATTTATTTCTGAAAACAGTTTTGGCATTGCATGAATTAAAACATCAAAAACTTTAGATTTTGAAATGGTAATGAATAAAGAGAAAGTTTGTTTATTCAGTCATGATTTGACCTTGCCATTGAATGCGTCGCAGTAATTTCTTCAGTTGATGTTTGATTTTACTTTTCTGTAAGCACTGATTGAAGGGCATTTCTTTTTATCTCGTTTTATTTTAAGTGAAGAGGTGGAATAAAACCGTCTTTTTTGAAAGACATTTCTCTGTGTTTTCAAATAACTGACTTGACCTTTTGTGCTTTGTAACTATATGAAGTGTATATGTGCAAAACAAGCAGTGGCCTGAACGAGTCTTCTTAGAGGCTCCATTTCTGTCACGACAAGGCTAATGGCCAAGAGCTTATTTAAATTTGCTCATGTTGGTTTTATAGTTAAGAGGAAGGTGGGAGGTGGTGGTGCTGGAGTGGGTGTGAATGAGAGGCCCAATTTGTCCACCTGTCCATCATTCCTAATAGCCGGCCTGGTGCGAGACAAAGAATTAAGATCTAAAGCCAAGTTTTCAAGGGCTTTAAAAACAAAATCATAAAAGATAAGAATCCAATAATGGCCTTAAAACAGTCTAAGCAAAAGCCAGGCTGAAGAGGTAGCTTTCAAGTTTATCTTTAAAGATACCAACACTTTCAGCTTCTCATACACCCTCTGGCAGGCTGTTCTAATAGCTCCAAGCACAAAAACTAGAAGCTCATTTAATATGTTTTTCCTGCATTTTTGAATAACTGAAAGACTTGTATGAGAGGACCTGGGGGTGAGGGACGGGGGCGTTTCATCTCAATAACAACATGCGATGTATGATTTGCAACATAAAATTTAACATTGATTGATTCAATCTTACATCATTGTAGAGCTGTTTTCATCAGACTACAAATGTGACAAGAATTAGCTCATCACTTTCCACCTTCCCTTCACCTCCTAGCTCTGATGAGGCTCCAGCTCCTCATGAGATAGACCTTCAGTTGTTGGCTGTAGCGGCTCGAATTTGGCCAGCACACTGACCAGCGGCAGGCATTGCAGTGGTTTGGTTGTCAGGTCCAACCTGTGTAACGGCAACCTGGTCTCACTCTGAAGTTGTTGAAATCCAGCGCTTGGGCAGTGATTAGCGGCATCAGACATTGATGAAAAAAGCCATCCTTAAATGTCAGCATGATAGCAGCCGGTTGCCAGTTTAACGCAATCAGCGTCGTCCGATGGAAATGCAGCGGGACAAGAACGAAAGTTAAAGCGGCGAAAGTCCGAGTGTGGTGGGTGGAGGGTTGCCAGATGGGTCCAACAAACACCAACTTTCGCAGAGTGGTGTTCACGTCCTGTAAGATTATAAAGGCAAATCCTGTTCTTTTTTCCTAAACCTAACCACATGCTTTAGTTTTGGAAGAAAAAAACCTCAATTGAAAGAGACTGTATGTAAACAGTAAATTTTCCTGTGAAAACGGAACTGCTCTGTTTTGAAAGAAGACAATACAGGCTGATCCTGACACAGCTTCCTAGAACGTCAAAAACCAACACACCCAGGGTACCTTTCACATCGTATCTGGACGTGGAAGGTCCATGACCAAACATCGATATGTGACGAGGTCAGAGTGAGAATTCGTTGGTAAGGGCAGCAACAGAAAGTTTGCTAATTCAGCTGGGAGTCAGGGCTGCCTGCTCTTCTCCAGGCGGGGTGGTCCGTAGTGGCAGGGAGTGAGGCAGAGAATGCACTGTGATTTCAGGCTCTAGCTAACAATAGCTACATAAACATGAACTTGAAGTCGCTGCCGTGAGCCTTTGGCTCCAGTCAGCAGAAGGCTGATATTGACGTGTTTTATATTGTTGTCAGACTCTCTCTCTTTGATAAGTTTATCTTCCTTTTTTGGGTTGCTTTGCAGTGTTGGCAGTTGTTACCAATGCTGGGATAGCAACTTTTCTCTGCAGGATTCTACACCATTGAATCAGACTTTCACTAACGGGACGTACACATCTGCTTTTGTAGAACAGCCAATCCACCTTATTTTTCACGGAAACACAGAGGCAAAACAGAACGCAGCCAGCTTCCGTTTTTCTGTGCGACACTTCCGGTCCAGCACTGTTACCACTGTGTAAATGGGAATTGCCTTGTTGTTTGCCTTGCTGAGTTTAGCTATATATATGTATATATCACATTTTTCACATCACTCTATCACCGTTTAGACTAATCTGATGTTTGTAAAGTCTATAAACACAATGACTGAACAAACAGTTTTTTCTCTGTGTGTAATTAATAACATGGTTATCGTAGATTAGCTGGGCTAACCGTTGGCTGTTAGCCGTTAGCCGTGTCTGTAATAACTCACTAAACTCACAAAGTGGCCTGTGAAAAAAATATTTTCTCCTGCTCAGTCTGCATTTGGAGCTGAGAGAGACAGGTATGTTGACGGAGCAAATTAGCTTCTAAAAGTTGTCCTAGTGTTTAAAACACAGCATTGTAATGATATTTCGAAGAGCTATGTAAGACAGTTGTAATGCATAAAGCACAAGTCCGTACTGTAAAGCGTTTTGACGTTACCTCAGAAGCTAGCGTTGTGTTGTTTTTAACTGTGTTCCTTTGAAGTGCCGCTGCTCGCATCAAGTTGCGCTTGGCGATGCAAGGCATTATGGGAAATGTAGTTTTTCTCTGGGATTTGTATAAAATGAATGTAAAGTGTATTTTTACTTGTCTAATGTTGAGTATGTGTGTGTAAGTGCACACAAGGTCAATGTGCTTACTCTGTGATGAATTAGACATGTGAGACAGGGCATATTTATTTTTGTCATTTGTTCTACTTCGTTATTTTATGCATCCTTTACAGTATTCTGAGAGGAGAGAAGGATGTGAACTGATGCAGTCCCTGTCACATGTTGTATCATTACAGGTATGAATGGAAAAAAATATATAACCACTATACGATCATTTCAGTTCATGCTTGATCATGTTGATCATGCTGTTCATTTTATTTATGTTCTATAGAAATTGTATAAATGTTTTGTTGTGCTCAGTCTGCATTTGGAGCTGAGAGAGACAGTATTCTGAGAGGAGAGAAGGATGTGAACTGATGCAGTCCCTGTCACATGTTGTATCATTACAGACTCATTCAGTAAAAGAGAGCCGTGGTGTCGTGGTGATTTTGTGGTGTGTTTCAAACGTGCTACATAGTGTTAACGTTAGCTGTCCCTGTCAGCTGCAGCCACTGATGCTTTCTAGACAAAAACTGAATAAATATCACACATAGCAACACAAAACTGCTTTGCTAGCTCAATCATGTTGTAACGGCTGGATGGTTGATGCATACATGCTGATTCAGGTGCTATCAGAGCCGATTCCGCGTGTCACTATGGCTTAATGATCAACTCAGTCAATTAAAACAACCCGTCCTGTGTTAGGAGTGTATGTCGCTGACAGAAAGAAAGAAAGAAAGAAAGAAAGAAAAGGGAAAAAAGATTTTAAAAAAGCAGCGTACACCTCACATATTTATTTCTCACAGTTGCGCACACGTTTGGCTGGCATGCAGAAGCACCGTCTGTGTGTCGAGGGTGCGAGCCGCAGCTTCAGCTGCTCAGGTAGAGAGGCTGTGTAGCCCGGTGTGTTTTTTCGCTGATTTGGTTCTGCAGGTTCTCTGCTGGTACACTGGAGACGGGGATCAAGCAGTTTGTCTCACTCGGGATAGATTGTGCTTTTTTGGTTCATAGTTTATGATTGGCGTGCGATTTATTCGCGTTTAGAGGGAATAAATTTCCGTTATAACGGAAACGTGGGCACAGTTATCTATACAAAATACACAGACTAACTAACTAACTAACTGATTGACTAACATAAACAACTGAAAATTGAAAAAAAAAAGCTTGCACCGTTAGCTCCGGTAAGGGAAAGCATGAGGGAAAGTGGCTGACCGGAAGTCACGCACAAAAAAACGGAAGTTGATCACTGTTTACTTCCGTGTTTGAAAATAAGGTGGATAGGAACGCCCTCTTTCTGAAATGACCTGCGATTAGCCAAAGTCTCCCGTCATGGTCTAGATTTTCTAAAGCCTGAAAACAGAGCCAAGAGAAGGTGCAGAAGTCTAGTTTTCTCTCAGACTACTTGAATTATAATAGGCTAAAAATTTATCATGGGATTTTTGCCCAATGATGCCATAATAAACTGCCCACCCCCGCTTTGATTTCAACACGTTTAACTGCTCAAACCAAAGGACTCACCTGAAGATGGCTACTTGCAATTCTTTCCACAATTTTCAAACGTACAACATTTGTCAACTTGTAAGTTGCTTTTATTAAGTCCCTGGTTCATATCTTGCAAGCACGTCAGACGAGTTCTTTATGAACTGGTCAAAAATAATTTCAAAAGCAATACAAAGAACTGAAGACCAATGTAAAGACATAAAAATATGTGCTCTCCATCTGCTCCCAGTCGACACTCACGCAGCAGAGCTCTGAGTCAATTGTAACTGATTTATGACTGTGGCGCTCTGAGCCACATGGTACACAGCTAAAATATTACAGCTGGACAATGAATGAATATTGTGACAATGTTCCCTCAGTAAATACACCCAGGTAACTGCTGTGCAGACCTCAAAGGGGAGCGTACAGTAATGAGAAAGCTGACTCATATCTCTGTTCAGCCCTTGCTCTGAATAAAAGCTGACTCACTTTCTGTGTCGCTCCTGCAAGGCTACTCAAAGACAGTCTGGACGGCGGGTTAGAGAAGAGGGCAGGGGATCAAAGCCAGTCTGCGATCTGCTTTCTCTGAAGTAATACTCCAATTAAACGCTTTGTGACAACAAATGGACGAAGGTGCTGTCTGCAGCTGCTGGAGTCAGAGAGCCGAGGGAGATAGCTGCTATTATAGTGCTGAGGCATGATTGGTACATGAAAAGCTTGCATCTATGTGTATGGAAACCCACAGGCTGTATACAGATAATTATGTAGGGTTGGGGAAATTTATCAAATTACACTGGGAATATAATCATTTCACAGCCTCCTGCTCCATCCATCACTTTTTGTCGCTGGGTCTGTGGATGATTCAGAATATTCTTTTCTTTTATCAGTGATCCTCTCATCTCTCTGCAGCTTATAGATGCTTTGGAGGTTTCTGGTACCTGATGATGCAAGTCCTGGCAGGCAGAAATGGCAGCTGTGAAAATCCCTGCTGGGATCTTGTGTGTGTGTGTGTGTGTGTGTGTGTGTGTGTGTGTGTGTGTGTGGCATTCAGTGTTGATTTCTGTTCTTCGACGTTTAGCAATCACAGGACGGAAGGAAGCCCTGATTGTGATGAACTTGCTTCCTGCTGCTCGCTCCGTCAATCCAATCGTTGCGTTTCCTTTCCACCATGATGAATGCTGGTCCAATTTGTCATCCAGAAATTTTTCTTGGACACAAATACTCCCACATCTTCAGCAGCTCACACCATCAATATTTGCCAAGCTAGTGGTGTTCACATTTCCCAGCCAAAATCCTGTCCTACAGTCCTACTTTATTATGTGAGTAATGCACACGTCCACATGCATTAACACCAGTTACTGTTTCTGTTTTTGGTGCTGCCTTGTTGTGCTTCACAGCTCCGTCAATGCAATTAGCTGACTCGAGCAGACAAATTCACTTGGGATAGAACAGTAATTATGTTAGAAAAGGGCAAATGGGCTTGCTCCAGGCTTCAGTGTGACTTCTAGTATTCACATAGGAGTGTTCGGATCCTGTGGGCATCAGTAAACATTACACTATCCTCCACATAACAATGGGCCTCATGCAGGAAGTGAAATACAAGCTAGTATTCTCTTACTTATGTTCGTATCCATGATTTGTTGTTATTTTGTTAGTGATTACTGAGTTCTGGGATTCATCAGTGTTTTCTTATTTTTGCTCCTCTCTTAGGGAAGAGAAAACTTTATAAGTGTTAGGAAGCACTCTCACTAAGACAAAAGCAGTACCTGATGTAGCACATTCGGCACCAAAGGCAAGCTTTTCTGGGTGACGTAGTAGTAGTAGTAGTCGTAGCAGTAGTAGTGGTTGTAGTTGGAGTTGAAGTAGTAGTTGTAGTCGAAGAAGTAATGTTAAAATTAATAACACTATTATGCATGGTGGTGCAGTGGTTAGCATTGTCACCTCACAGCAAGAGGGTTTGCGGTTCAAATCCAGGGTTCCTGGTTCAATCCCAGGAGAAAGCCCTTCTGTGTGGAGTTTGCATGTTCTCCCAGTGTCAACGTGGGTTTCCTCCAGGTGCTCCAGCTTCCTCCCACAGTCCAAAGACATGCAGGTTAACTGGTGACTCTAAATTATCCATAGGTGTGAATGTGAGTGTGAATGGTTGTCTGTCTCTATGTGTCAGCCCTGTGTGTCTTAGTTTTTTATGGGTCATTTTTCTTCTTAAGAATGAATCAGAGAAAAACATCTAATTTCCACAGTCCACAAATTCTTTGTCCAACGCAAGAAACCATATGTTTTATGCTTTTTATCTCAAGAATAGACTTTTTACTGACTTAATTTGAGGTACTTTTACTTTACTTGAGTATATTGATCTCATGCGACTGTCTACTTATCTTCCACTACACTTCAGTGGGACATGTTGTACTTTTAATTCCACTATCACTCTGTGATGACACTAATTACTTTACAAATCAAGATTTATGCACAAATACCACAAGAAAATATACAAATGCAGCTGAAATTATTAGTTGATTGATCAAATGGCAGAGATATTTTAATAATTAGAGTCATATTTCATGCGAAAACATTTAATGGTCTCAGTTTCTCAAATATGACGACTTACTGCTAGTGATGGGTGGACCAGTTCCTTTCACAGTGTTGGTTCCTTCTAGTTGATATGTGTAAATGTATCAAACCTTTTCTCAAGGGTGTAGGTTTCCTTTGAACATTGGTGGGGACACTCTGCCAGAAAACTTTGAGCATTAAACATTTCATTTTTGTGCAAACTGGTATATTTTTATGCACAAATTTGTACCTTTTCTGACCCAATTTATGGTGTTAATGTCCTTTTTTGGGGGGGTATCCTTAGAACTTAGATATTGTGGCAGTGTCATCTAAGACTTTAGTCCGATTGGAGCTCATTCAATATCCTTTGCTGATACACAGATTGTTTCAATGCAATATTTGTCTGATATATTTACAGTATTATATTACAATATGGCAATGGTCCTAATACTATGTACCAAACAATGCAGCCTGTTTTGGGATGAACAAAAGCTCAACTTTAATGTAACAAGGAGAAAAAGGAAACTATTCCTATACAGTTATAAGCCAGAACACATATAGATGGTGTTTTTATTGTAGTGTTTTAAATGTATCACATCAGTGTTTAATTGATGCTCTGTAAGAGATATTCATATGACGGATGTGTGTATGGTTTTGGTGGAAAGAACCAGTTTTGAGAAGAGAGAACATGGTTAGAATGCTGTCTCATTTTGCATTAGATATGTGGAGTTTTGACTCTTTTCAGTTTTGTGTTTAGAGTTTTTAGAAACTGAGTTAATGTTTCTGTAAATATGCTGAAATACGTGGATACATTTACTTAATTGTACTTTCATATATTTACTTAAGTAATATTTTCAATGCAGGACTTTTCCTAGTAACAGAGTGTGTTTACATTGATTTATTAGTACGCTTTACTGAGCCCCCAACAATGAAAACCAATATAGATGTTTATTTATTAGTGTTATTGATAGATTCAGGTCCAAATCTTGATATTTGATTGCAACATATTCTTACTATATAATGACGAAAACTCTGTCTGTGTGTCTGTTCCATGTTTTTCTCCTCACTGACTTGGTCAATCCATGTGAAATTTGGCACAGTGGTAGAGGGTCATGGGAGGATGCCAATGAAGCAATATTACATCAATAGGCCAAAGGGGGGCGCTATAGCAACCGATTGAAATTGCAAACTTTGAATGAGCATATCTCATGCCCCGTATGTCGTAGAGACATGAAACTTTGCACAGGGATGCCTCTCCACATGAGGAACACATTTGCCTCAAGAACCCATAACTTCCAGTGATATAGATTTTCAGCCATTTTGAATTTTTTGAAAAACACTTCAAATGGATCTCTTCCTAGGAAGTTTGACCGATCTGCATGAAACTAGGTGAACATAATCTAGGGAGCAATATCTAAAGTTCCCTCTTGGCAAAAGTTGGAAAACTTACTAAAACTGAGCTTCTATAAGGCAATGAATATTGCGGAGGGCGTGGCTCATCACATTAAGGTGTATAACATCTCAAGGGTTTCACCCATCACCACGCAACTTTGTAGGCGTATGACCACACATAATCTGAGGGGACCCCTCCATTATTGACCCCATCAAACAAAATGCGCCCCACTTTTAAGTCAATACAACATATAAACACTTTAACTATCTGCCTTTCAACGTGCTACCTCAGCTACTAATGTACAGTTTTAGCGCACTAACTATCCCACTATTGGCAATGGTGCTACTGTACTTTCAATAAAGCAATCGTACTATCAAGTTCACAAAAACTCTGTCTGAATACATTGCTCTTCTTAATGGGTTCACTTGACTATTTAACTTGACTATTCAATTTCCTATGACCTGTATCCCAAACACACACCATGTGAAACTGTACGTGGGCAACTGTGCACTCAGTGGGTATAGACTAGTATCCATATATTCTACATATTGTGTTACAAATATGCACAGTGACTGCCCTCTACAGGTTGAAACCTGGCTATTGCAATTTAATTTAGCTGTTGGCTGATCTGGTGGGTGAAGGATCAGAACACTTCCTCCACCACTGCAGCTGACACATCATTTACAGCATCACTGAAGTTTTGCCATTGCCAGTACTGACAGTCTGGAAAATCACATGGTTAAGGTTATTTAACAGCACGTTGACTGCACTACTGCTACACTTTTTCCTTCTTACAGCTTTAATTCATGTATTTATTTTGGTGGCATCTCTCCCATTCTCAGGCATGTGCCAGAGTACTTTCACAGTACACAACACCTGCCCTTAAGTAGTGTTGAAGGGGCGTTATGCTAATCAGTTACATATGATCTAGTAGGATTCATTAGTCAGCATGCCTGGGTAAAAGCAAATTTGGAGGATTAAGAATGTTTGGTGCATCCCTTTTTTCTCTTAACATTAAATTAAGAGAAAATATAAGATGAATTGAAGACAATGTTGCTGCATGAGGCCCAGTGATACATTTTCTGTTACTACATCCATTCTGTGGCCTGATGTGACACAGATGAACAGCTGAAACGGGTCAGTGGTGAGTAATTAAACAAAGACGGATGGTTTCATGAGCAACAATTAATAGTCTCATCTAGATAGATAGATTTAGATTAAAATTATCACCAGATATGTTTTCGTCTTACCATGCCTGGAATGAAAACAGATTTTTATTTTGTACAGACCCAAACACCACTATACTGTCTGTCCTCAGCAGCAGCAGTGAATGACAGTCAGGAATACTGCATACAGGCATGACAACTGCAAGGACAGGAGGAGGAATGATAGCTGCATGGTCGTGGTTTATAAAAATGCAGCGTGATCACAGCCATTTCATACAGGAGAGAAGCGAATGACGCACATTCAACCTGTTGAGACATCTGGACAGCTCCACATGGCTGAAGCTCCACACTGTGAGGAAGTCATTGAGTTTACCTGCCCCCTTGTGGATCACATCTGTCATAAGACTATTGGTGCATTATTAAACTCCATGGCTTTGTTTAGAGTCCCTCCTGAATCCTATCCCACAATAGTTTAATGATTTCTATCATGGATCTGTCAGAAGCTTAGCTGTGTGCCACAAACACTGTCTGCAGTTGATAATTAATGCATGCTTGTGCTATAATTTCTTTTATTAATCAGATTCATTGACAGTTCCACCTTGGCAGTGGCAACCTTGAAGAGTCAGAGAAATGCTTTCAGTAGCATTTAATAATAGTATTAGTTTTAGCAGCAGTAGTAATAGTAGTACCAGCAGACATAGTAGTAATGTTACTTTACCAAAGGTCAACTTTATTTAGTAATATTTTTAGAAACAGGGCATTTAAAACGTTTGCAAAGATTGTTGGCAACAACTGATATTTTTTTCTTTTGCTCACAACATGAAGTACTTTAAAGCAGTAAAGTAAAAAACTGTGTGGGGTGTTTAATTTACTGTGTGTTCATAAAGCAGATGCTTATACTCAGTCACATGCACAGATAGACCCCTGGTGATGCTCAGGCACCGGTCCTTTTGCAAGACTTTTTTTTTCTGAATTTATTTTACTTTATTTTATTTTTATTATATTTATTTTATTTTATTTCTTTATTTTATTTCATTTATTTTTGTTTTATGTATTATATTCTCTTTATTTTATTTCTTTATTTGTTATATATTTATTTTGTTTTATTTTATGTCTTTAATTTTATTTTATTATATTTTGTTTATTTTATTTCTTTATTTTATTTTTATTGTATTTTATTTATTTTGTTTTATTTATTATATTTTGTTTATTTTATTTCTTTATTTTATTTTATTTTATTCTATTTTTATTTATTTATTTTGCTGTTTCTTTTAATCATTTTACATTTTAATTTTTACATTTGGCCCATGGCTCCAATTCTCAGTTAAAAGTGTGTTGTATGTCCAATGACTGCATTTGGGTCGAGCCCCTGCCCCTCCCTCTTTCACATCCCTTGTCAGAGTCACCACAGTTAACCAAGGCAAATCTGGCACCCTGCGGAGCAGCATCACGTCTCCCTGACCTGCCTTCAAGGACAGCCAGGTGACTATAGTGACTGCCCTGAGTTTCGGCATTGTTTGTCACCATTATGAAATTAATCCACCGTAAAAACATAACAATACAGGCAGGCTAATTTAACCAATAACCCACCACTGAGTTTAACGAGTAAACTAGTCTGCCGTATAACCACCTCTCTGGCAGTTTCGGGTTCAACAGAGGAGCGCGAAGCTGCACGTGTCTGTTCTCTAAGATTATTTGATTAAAGCTTATTTAGAAGATGCTTATAAGAGCTAGTATGTGACTATTTATAAAGGAAGGAGGAGGAGAAGTAAATGAGGAGAACAGAACGCACTTGAAGCCTGATTATTGTAACTGACCACAGGCCACTTGTCTGGAGGGCAGATTCAGCTGATTATTTTATTTATTCAGAGAACAGCGTTTTTAAGTTTGTGTTAAGATTATTTGATTGTGATGGTTATTTATTTTATGGTGCACCGAAGTGAGCACAGTTTGGCGTTGTTGCCCTTGTTGTTGCCTGTTATAAACATACATAAATGTAGAAAGTCTACATGTAGCAGCTGCTGGGTGTATGTAGTGTAGATCTTGAGACACCTCAGAGAAACATCTGATCATTCCTGTGCACAAATGTACCGTATATATTCCAACCTCAAGAGCTCTTCTGGTGCCAGCAGACATTTAGAAATCTCCTTGCAGTGTGTACAAAAAAATTCTGCATGCCCACATGCAAAAGAAAATTGTGGAAGGGATGCTTTCTTTTTCACTTGAGCACCTGCATCACAAAATGTCTGTGTACGGCACTGCTGATACTGAAGTCTTAGAAATTAAAAAAGGAACAGAGCAGTTACATCAAAACTATATATCTGGTGTTCAGACACTCAGGGAGAAATGTATGTCAAACATCTTTTCTGGTGCAATATTTAACTATGTGAAGGTACAGTACTGGCTTAAAGGGACAGGTCACCCCCAAAATCAAAGATATATTTTTCCTCTTACGCATCTATTTATTACAATTGTTCTCAATTGCTCAGGCACACTTAATGAACAGGGACTCATGTGATCTCTTCTCGTCTCAAATGTGTTCATTGTCACTGGTTTCACACGTTTTATTACTTCCTTTCTCACAACAGTTCACACAGATCTCACTGAAATATCCCAAACTCTGTTGGACTGACTGTGTTGGGAGACATCTATTCACAGCTGATGAAAAATTCTTGCATATTTATGAGCCTCTAATGTGTGAAACTTCTGTGAAACTTCTTCTCACAACTCTTCAATCGGCAATCAGTCCTTATGCACCTATAAAGATGTCACCTCTGTGTCGCTGTTTAAAGCATGGATCCAAGAGGCAAAGGCACGTAAGGAGACTAAGAGGTCATGGCACAGGGGCCTGAGTATCCAGCATGAGTTTGGAATGTATAGAAACAAGACTAGGTCAAAATCTAGTGTATGGTCGTTGCAGTCCAGCCAAAAAGAATGATAGGGAAAAATCTAATCCAGTACAAATCACAATGTTTCTGAGTATCAGTGGCGTACGGTAGTTAGGACGGGCCTCAGTGCACGTTATTATGATGGGCTCCAATGCAAGATTTTGCATACTAGCTACGGCTTGACATTAGATAACACCAACGTACATATTGCTGAGCAATCATCAGTGCATATTTGTATATGACAAAAATACCAAATAAAATAAGAAAGTATTCATTTAATTAATTGTTTTTATAGGTTTATTTGTTGTTTTATAGTTTATGTAAAGTAATCATATAACTTTATTGTAGAAAGAGCCTGGTCTAAAGTCATCGAAGCAGTAACTTGCGGCGTCAGAGACCAACGATAAAGGTGTCCTTTGACGTCGGCATGATACGTGGCTAGTTGCCTTGATAGTTTAATGGCGGAAATGTGGTGGGACAAAGACAAAAGTTAAGGTGGCAAAAGTCCAAGTGGGGCAGGCCGGAGAGGTGGTGAATGGGTCCAACAAACAGAGACTTTCATCCAAGAGAGCTGTGTTCACATCCTGTAAACTGTGTCACTGTGCAGAAGGAAGAGTGCATCCACTCATGGACAAGAGGCTCGTGCTCGTGACCGTGTGAGATGTAAACAGTAGTGGCCTCCTCGGCTGAGCTGTAACGTTAGCTGTAACGCTCAGTGGTGCTAGGTGAGCTAGCAGTAGATGCACACTTCCTGCTTCGTGGCGATATGGTTGGCAGGTGTAGTTTGGCAGAAAGAAAACAGTCCCTACATGAAACTGCTTACAACAAAGTCTGTGGATTATCTTGAGTAATCAGGTCATGATTTCTGCAAAGAGACATTGCTGTTGAGTTTTTTTTTTAATGTATTTTTGGCGCTTCAAGCACCACAAGCCAAGTGCCATTTAATTCCATTATATTGGAGAGAAGGCAGACATCTCTACAGCCGATATCTCCAACACTCGGTAACTCGCACCAAAATAATCTAGTTTAATAAACAGCACTACAGGTAAGAGGAATAGTATGTATATTTGATTTTGGAGTGAACTGTACCTTTAAAAATGCCAGTTTTGGACATCAGTCTCAAGTATATATCTTCTAAGGTGTTGGTCCTCTACTGTTCTCCTTAAGTTCTTCACTTATCTGCATTTGCCATTTTGTATCTTCAGTCATTTTCTGTATTTTTTTTTGCCAAACAAAATAAATAATAATAAGAGTAACTACTGTTTATTGAGGACTCTCACTGTCACTTTGAGGCACCAGACTGCACTGTATCTGAATCAAAGGTTGGACAAACTTTGCGTTCCCATTGTAAGATATTAGATTATTTTATTTTACTTCACTGCAGGAGGTTCAGGCTGTCAGTTTAGTTTTGTGTTTTAATAACTGGCTTGGTACGGCTCTTGGTGTCTCCTGACTGTGATGATGGAGAAATGTATCCTGCCGCTCTATAGAAGGATTGCTGTTTTCAACGTACATAAATATATCCACTCGTAATATCACATCTTATGAGAAAAATAAAGCCCCAGTGTTAGTGTGAAACCTGAGGTTGTTGCTTAAAATAACATCTTAATTTACACACCAGACAACACACAACTCTTTTACTGCAGCTGCTCAGTGTCAGCCAATCATTACTGTGGGCCATATAACACGTGTGTGAGTGTGTTCCTGTGAAGAAGGCGTGGCTGCACATGTTTCAATAATCCTGGGGCCGTATTCACAATCATCCCGAGAACACTCTCATAAAGCTCCTAATTTAGCCTAATTTAGTAAGGAGTCCTAGCTTAGGAGTGATTTAGGAAGTTCTCAGAGCAACTCGAGAAAGGGACAGAAACTTTTACTTCAGTGAGGAGGTGTGGTTGACCCCCCTGCTAGGTCTGGTGCATTCTTTTAACAGGTGTGATTGGTTGTCACAGACACACCCTAGGTGTGGACACCCAGTGGAAATGAAATGAACTGCTGACTGTGAAAGTGTCACTGTTAGTGTGATCACTCTGCTGATGGAAGGTTGAGACAGACTCAAGTCATCACTGCTGCACTGTGGCATTTTTTTCCCCAGTTTTCTATCCTAGTACTGTGATAACTTATTGCGTTGGGTGGAAAAATGTGTGTGTGTCCCTAATGAGATCAACCACAAATATTATCCCTCCACAATATAATCTGTGGCATTGCATTTACTCCCTGTCATCCAGTATTGGGATATCATTTCTCTGACCTCTTTGTGTTTCTGCCATGTTCTCCTCTGATTAAGAACCTCTAAAGCCTCGTAAAAGTCCTCCTCTCTATTCCTAACAGTTTTTCAGCTCCTTTAAGATCTAAGATGCTCTGTGAATAACTCTTATCTTTACAATGACCTAGTCTTAACTTTAAGGGGAAATTTGAATCAAGAATTTTGACACTAGGAGCAACAGTTTGCACTAGGAAGCTTTGTGAACACGGCCCCAGGTTTCCATACTGTTTTTGTTGTACTCTTCATCCAGAGGAGGGCAGCGTGGCCTTCTGGTTGTACTGTAAGTAAAGCAGCTCAAGTGGAGAATCAAATGAATAACTACAATTTGCTTTTAACCAGGAAGTTAGCCACTGATTAGCTCTGTCAAGTCACAGAAACTGAAAGTGAGACTACTTTCACTCTTGTGAGTCTCCTTTCAATGTAAAAGTCAGATAAAAAAGAGTTCACATTTGGAGCAAATATCTTTTCCCTGGAAATTGCATTTTGGGACAATCTACATACAGTTAATTTATATTATTTCTTCAGTCAGTATTACATATCAGTGTGTAATCAATAAGAGAGAAAGAGAGGTATATGGGTGGATTACTACACAGGCTGACTGGAAAAATTATACGAAAATGAATAAAGGCAAATTATGTTAATATACCATTGTTGTTGGTCTAAAGTGGTTCTTACATTCTTCAGTTGTACAGATATGTAGCCTGTACACCAAACTAAAAAACTGTTTAAACATTTCATCATTCGTCTGCGGCCTGGCGCCTTTTCCTCTAAATTTTGCCGAACCTCAATAGCAGTGGCTCGTCTTGAGTCTCCCTAGCTAGCCTAGCTATAGACTCCATATCCAAAAAAAGAAAAGTCATGGAGGAAAATAGAGAATTTCATAGTACATGGACATATTCATTTACTTTCACCACCAATGCTGCAAAGTTGAAGTACAAAATAAACATGAATAGCCCACTAAAGAGCAGCCATCTTGTTGTAAAACAGTATGAATGCTCATCAAGACCTGTTAGTAATGTTAAAAGGATAATTTACACTTACTAGACTGTGTTACCTTCCTGATAAGGTATGTTTTGCAGCTCCAGACAGATTTTTATTTTTTATTTTTTGGTCAAATATGGCTCTTTTGATAGTAGAGGTTGCCACCCCCTGACCTAGGGGAATGCTCTGAGTATACAGGTACATTTTCTGTGTCAGAGATGAGAAAACTACAACAGCTACAACATTTTGTTGGTCCACAAAATCAGGCTCCTATTCATTGTCTATGACGTCACAAGTTTGAGACTTAATTCTCAAGTTTCTGTCTTTAAAAGAGAGTAACTCGTGTTCACAAATATTCAGTGAACTTTCTTAGGCCATGAAAATATATTTATATCATAACATATATAATACTGGAGTTCTTCATTTTGGTGGTTCCGCTTTAACGTCACCACTTTTATTTTGAAAAGCACACACACACACCGGAAATGGAGACGGTCGTGCCGTTAGCTTGATGCTAAGCTGATATACGCTGCAACACTGACAGGTCAGGACTTTACTTCAACGCTTCATCTGTTATAAGACCCAACGCCAGCCGTTACTCTCTGAAAACAGCCGCAGAAGTATCGCCTGGATGTTAACAGTAAAGTAAACCTCTCTTTTTATTAATTAACAAGACGTTAGTGACGCCATGACTCAACGAAGCTAGCTAACTCTTACTGTAATGCAAACTGTCAAAGAGCTTAGCTTGTTTTGCGGTTAGTAAAGTAGGTTACACAGTTTATTAAACATTTAAGGGGCACATTTACTTTGCCTACTTTGTTCATTGCTTTGTTTATTATTTTTTGTTTCATATTCGCCATATGAAAAACATAGAAAACAAATTTGAAAGCTATTTCAAGTAGTGCTGCGTCAGTGCATCCGGATGTGATTGTAACGTTAAACTTTGATTCAGATGCTTGTAGCCTGTACGTTGCACCTTTATACCTGTTTACAGCTTACTTGTTCATGCTTCCGTGTTTGTTTCCCAGCAGTTCAATTACTCTTGGTTGGTGTGTGTGTGTGTGTGTGTGTGTGTGGGTGGGTGTGTCATTATGACGCCAATTACTGTAACAATAACACACAGAAATCAGGATATATAAAGTACACCAAAAAGCTATTATCCTGCTTTTCACATCAAAAGAGAGATAAACAGCTAACACAATAAGCAGTTTAAAACATCAGATGTATAACAATGATTTTATTTATTTTTATTTAACCTTTATTTAACCAGGAAGTCCCATTGAGACTGAAAATCTCTGTTACAAGAGGGACCTAGTCGAGGTAGCAGCCGATCAAAACACATTAAAATGCAACAAATACAACATATAATACAAAAATCCCACAATAAAACAACAACTATTCAAACATAGTGGCCTCTTAGGAAAAACAAGCGCATGTCTCTGTCACTACATTCTTTATGAACCCCTAAATTCGTCAATTAAATTGATCCGTGTCCAAGTGCAGAGTAGGGGAATGCAGTTTTCCCCCAGATCTGTTAAAACCCAAGCTAATTTAAAAAGCAAACACCTGGAGGAGCTGGTAACTGCCAGAGCTGACACACAGAAGGGTGCAGAGTTCAGCTGGAAGTTTGCCCAATATTGCTTATAGATAAAAATACACTAGTGCTGTTGTCTGTGAGTGGTCAGTGACGTCCAACCCACCAAATCATAAATGGAGTGATGAGTATGTGTCTTTGCATTTGTAATAAATCATAGAGACGTATGGTACACTGAATCAAGGCTATGTAACATAGAGGGGGTTGCAAGCATATACAATATGTCACTGTCATCGATCACAGACAGGAAAGTAGCGTCTACACGTTTCTTTCTTAGCACTGAAAGTAAAAGATTTATTTCTAAAACAAAAGCCAATCTTCACTTTAAGCTTCCTGACTAGAGCAGCAATATGCACATGAAATGAAAGCTTGTCACCTATCCATATACACAAGTACTTGTATGACTTGAAACAACTTGTATGTTGTAATAACTATAATTAGTTGAGTATGCAGTGGTGGAAGAATTATTTAAATCTTAAAGTTGAAGCAGAAATACTCTGTTAAAAGTAAAAGTCCTGCTTTGAAAATTATGTGTATGTAAAAGTAGGTAATTATCAGCTTAAAGTATCAAAAGCAAAGTACTTAATGTGCAGTAAAAAGTCGCCTGTCGGTATTTTACCTTTATGATTTTTTTAACAATATTACAGTCGCATTAAATGTTGTATTTTACTGCTGTAGGTGTTTAATGTTGTGCTACTATTCAGATTCAGAAAACTTTATTTGTCCCAAAAGGGCAATTCATTTTTTCCACCTATGCCATCCATGTAAGATAGAATAAACAAATACATAAACTAACAACAGCAATCAGATATCAACATCAACACCAACATGCCAGTGACAACAACTGCACAGATAAACAGGCTGCAACAACAGAAACCAAGATCTCACTCTGGCTCTTTCCAGAGGCCGTGTATTTGTAACCTTACATGAGGAGCCAGGTGGAAAAAAATATAGATATATATAGAAAATATAGACATAAAATAAATTAACATGGTGTAGAGGGTTGGCATAGATATTTGCAGCTTGGTTACTATCAGCATTTAGTGGCCTGATAGCAGAGGGAAATGAAGGACTTTGCTCATCAGTTGTTTTCTGTGTAGGCACATAATAGTATAACTCCTTTATATACTGTTGGGTAGTTTAATCTACAGCAGTGCTGCACCATTATCTATAATATCATCATATGTTTGTAGGGTAGCTGTCCTCTGATCTCCAAAAAGTCAACATGTTATGGAGTCAGAAAAACAGCTGTTTTCAGCTTTGTGACGATGGATTCCCCGGCTGATCCAAGAGGATTTTTCAAATAATTTATCAAACTTAAGAAGTAGCTGGATTTAATCACATTTGGAGATACATGGTTTACACAAGACAGGAAGAATATGGACAGTCTCAATCTAAAAACTAAAGCTGTCAAATTAATGTGGAGTGAAGTATTAGTTGTAATATTTACATTTGAGATGTGGTGGAGTAGAAGTATAAAGAAGCATGAAATGGAAATACTTGTCCTTAGTTACTTCCCATCACTGTGGGTGTGTCCTCTCCTTACAGGCATGGCTGTGTTTGAGAACTGCTCCATCCTGTTGGAGCTGAAAACTTTGCCCTACAAGGAGAAGAAGAAGCTGAAATCAGCAATAACAGAGAATGGAGGCCACATTTCCTTTGTGGTCAATAAACAGGTCAGCTGATGTGATCACTCCTCACTCCTCACCGGTTAAGGGCCTTTATTAAAAACTAAGTATTCTTCTCCAACATGATTAATGTAGATGCAGCTTTCATGAATGTTCATATACAGTAACAAAAATCTTCTGATATCTGCCCACATTACCCACAGTGCTCTCTGATAGTGACCAGTGATGTATCCAACCTGAGCTCCAACAGGCTGCGCAGCATCCAGAAATACCAAACACCCGTGGTCGGGGTGGATTATGTGCACAGCTGTGTGGAGAGGGGATATCTTCTGCCTGTGGATCAATACAAGTTGGATACTTCCTCTTCATCTCCTTCTTTTTCACCTCCTCTTCCTCTCTTCTCATCGAAGCCACTCTCACAGCAAGGTATTGAATCATTATTATGGGCAGTAACTGTCCTAGAAAAGCACATAAATACTGATGAATACCAAGCAGATCATCTGTGCAACAAAAACAGTATGAACATTTAAAACAGCTTAAAACTTCAAACTGTTGTGACTTCTATTTTAATTTTATATGGGCATCACTCGTGCTTTAACAACAACAATACTCTCATCAGGCTGCCTCTGTCAGGGATCCATATAAAGAACAAAAGCAAAACTCAAGTCTAACTTTTTTGTACAGCACATTTAAAAACAACTGCAGTTGATCAAAGTCACGAAACAGGCACCAAACAGGCATGAAATACTGAAACAAATGAATACAGATGCAACAAAACGTGTGTCAAAAATGCTGGTTTGCCTTGTTTGCTGTTTCCAGAGGAAACCAGGATAATATTATCTTCCAGGTTGGCCAACAAAAACATGTCTTCTCTGCACCTCTCCACACAAAAGCCAGTTGTTGTCTAATACAGGAAACAGACTTCGACCCAAAACTGGCCTGAAACCTCCAGTGCAGGGCTGACTTGTCGGTACAGAAAGTGAGAATTTCTCTTTTACGGATTGAAGGAGTAGATATGCTTTCATCCCCTTTTGGCAAACTGTGTTCAACAAAATATTAATCATATCTGAGTATTTTTACATACTTTAAAACTTGTCTGGAGAGGATCTTTAAATAAAAATGCAGATATCAAGGATTCTGCCTTTGAAATAGGATGTAGTGCAGATTTATTGATCCCTGTTGGACGAAAAAATGAATATTAACTGCAGTAAATGGAAGAATCCTCCCAAACCCTCACGCTGATATTTGTAAATGCACATTATTTAACAGTTTGCGCTTAAACTTTAAAATTACATTTAAACATGTGCAGCGGGGGTTTGTGCAGTGTGCAGTCAGTGATGTGGGAATGAAAAATGTTAATCAATCACTTTGTTTATACTGTCTCAGCCAGTTTGAGGGCAGCGTAACACAATCAGTGTTAGGACTCAGCCTGCACCCCACACAACCACTCATGATTCATCTCAGGCAGAAGTCATGAGTTTATTGTTGTTCAGTAGTTGTTTCCTCCCACTTCTGTTTCCACATTGAAAAATGGACATTGTGATTTAAGAATACAGTGCAGACTGAGTCAGCAGGTTTAACCACATAGCAGCCTTTGGGTCAGATCAGGGGTGTGTTTGCTCATCAGGTGTGTTTGCACCTCTGTACTTTGTCACACAGATTTGCTTTAGAGCTCATTCAAACCTGCAGCAGTGTTGTGTAACGAGCTCTTTGTGAAGTGTATTTAAAAGAGTCAATATGTCACTAAGTTTACACAGCCTGTGTGTACTCAGGTTTAAATGCATACCACTTTTAATGCATGTATTGTAGAACATGTGACATGAGGAGTGGCATTTATGTGATTGGCTCTGTCTTGTGTTTGTAGCTTCTGAAGTGCCAACAAGCAAAGCAGCTGTGAATAAGCCATCCAAGGGCCCAGCCAAGCCTGTAAACTCTGTCAGTGTGATTCAGAAGGCAGAGACTCCGGGGAGAAGTGGAAACATCCTGGAAAAGTTCAGGTGTGAACAACGCTGACTGACTCGACAGCCTGGATGTGCGCAGTTGTGTGTTGCATTTGCACTGGAGGATGAGTAATGAAGGAGACAATATGACACACAGTACACTCGTACTAATTGCAGAGATGGTTAAATATTAAAGGTCCAGTGTGTAGGATTTAGGGGAAAATGTTGCCAGAAATTGAATTTAACATAATAAGTAGGTTTTCCTTAGTGTATAACCGCCTGAAAATAAAAATCTTTCGTTACCTTAGAATGACCCGTTTATTGCTACCTAGGCAGTAGGTCCTCCTCTACGGAGATCGCCATGTATGTACCACTATGTTTCTACAGTAGCCCAGAGCAGACAAACCAAACACTGGCTCTAAATAGGGCCATTAGCATTTTCAACACGAAAACGAAGCCGCTTCGGAAACTAATTACTTGTCATGTGAAGCTGCTTTATTCAGTGTTTTTACCATTTTAAATTACCAGGGGCCTCTTTTATAAAACTGTGTGTAGGATCCATACTAGAAATTTATGTACAGACAAATGCTAAAAAATGGCATGCACCTAAAAATATTCAGCAGTTTCTACAATCAGGCTTCCACCTCACCATTTGCGTCACCAATTTCCAGTCTCCAAAGTGTTTGTAAGCGTGGGTCAACGTTTCTCCCATCAAGTCTGCTTTTACAGATCACAACTTTTGTGTGGGAAATGGCGAACGCCGCTTTCAGGCCTTGTTTTGTCGCGTACACAGTGTTTATAAATGAGACCTTGAATCCGCTTCTTTTAGAGAGAAGGAAAACTCTGTGGATAATTTGGCTTGCAGTAAAAGCCTCCTGAAGTCTGGATCTTAAGTTGTCAAAGAAAAAAGATGAGCACACATTAGCAGGTGCGAGGCTAGCGGCCCATCTCAGACATGCCCAAACATCGTCAGAGAAACACTGATATCTAAGTGAAACTGCTTTACTTATTGTTTTTACTGGTTTAAATCACCTGGCCTGTTTGTTTTGGAGAGGAAGAGACCTCTGTGGATAATTCGGCTCACAGTAAAAACCTCCTGAACACTGAAGGAGCTCTAACTGGGAGAAATTGCAGTTGGTTGAAATCTGCCATCCTCACCACTAGATGCCACTATATCCCCCAAAATCTTACATTTTGCACCTTGAAGTCTTTTTAAAAAACATTTATGTAGCATTGTAAATATGGCGTAACACTTGTGGCATAGTTACAATAAGCAGGAGAGGCCTTTATAAAGCTGATTTGTAGCCTATTCCTGATTATCTTTGAGCATTTTCTGCAGAGAGTGGCTTTCCGTTCGAAAATGCAGTTGGTTCAGGGTTGAAAGAGCTGGATGAAACCCACCACAAGACATAAACATTTCTGTAGAAAACTGTATTATAACATGTATAAACTTGCATTGACTTTTGCATTTTTGTTGTCACTTGTTATGTCACAGAATTTATACTGAAAATGATTCTGATATTCCAACGTATCCGGATAATTTCAAAGTGGCCAAGTATTCCATCTTTGAAAAGGTAAAGCTACAATTTATTTTTAGCTTTTTTTGTTTTTACTATTGCGACAACGAGGGCACTGTAGTCACTAATATTGATATGAAACATTTCTGTCTATAGGCAAACAGCAACACTTGGTGTGTGCTGGAGCTGCAGAGTTGCAAAGGAGAGGAAGGATGGCAGTACCGTGTGGTCAAGTACTGGAAGGACGATATACTGTCCAAGGTATGAACTCTATTTATGTCACTGCTTGTGTCTCAGCTCACAAATGACTTATTTACTTGTTAGAAATTAGGCAATGTCATTCTTTTTTGGAGAGCTTGACACTGAAAACAAAAAAAAGTCATTTGGTCACATGGCCAAAAGTCATATAGATGGGTATGTACTCGATTTGGATGTCAGTATTTCTGATGCAGGCATTTAATTGCTGTCTATAAATCTGCACAGATCCTTATAGCAATAATGTTGGATCTATGCAGCTGCAAATAACATTCCATGTTTTCAGTCAGACATCACTTGATCAACCGGTAAAGGCAGAATGGTGACCAGGCATAAGAATCCTGTTAGCTAATCTCTACAGTAGGTAGGTAGGTAGGCTAACCCTAAACCCTACCCACATTTTGCTTGGGTGGTCATTTTGGACCCTTTTCTTAAATTTAGGGCTGATCCGAATGCTTCGAAGAGTCAGTCATTGCCATGGTAATGGACATCCAACTCTGTATTCAAAATTTTCTTTTGTCTTATTTTATTTTTCCTACTAGTAAACTGGTAAAGGAAACTGAAAGGGGGTGGCAAGTGTCAAGACACTAGTGAGACCAGTGTCCTCAGTGCAGTCATTGACCCTTGCTCCAAGCCATTAAATTGGCGCTAGGACCTACTGTTGGATGAATATTGCATATGAACGTGATTTATTACTACAACTCAACCCCCCACCCCCACTCTCTGCTACACCTTTAAATATTCGTAGGTAATTATCACTGAATCTTCAAAGCCCCCAAAATGCTATTCAGGACAGCCCTGCTTGCATTGTTTCACTTTATTCTGAGCTTTTGGTCCATCAGGCCTCATTAGAGCGTATATGAGTCAACAGTGCACAGGCAGGTAAAAGCAGCCAATCCCATAATAATCATTGACAGTAAGCGACACACCTGTGCATAACCCTCGAGGTAGAAACTCCAGCTGTTGAGAAGTGTTTCAAGCACTGAAACGAGTACTGTGAGGCGGACAAGGAGAAGTCATACGTGGTGTTATAGACAACAGGGTAATTAACACAGTTAGTGCAGCAAATACATAGACAGTCAGGAAGCACCTTATAAAAGTGCCATACCATTTTATTTGATATTTAATGGGGCTTTGAGAGGGATCAGGCTTGAGCCATCGTTACTCTGAGATCCCCAGTTGTATCACACAAGGACTGTTATGAACCAGCCCAAAATTCCACATCAGACATGAAGAAAAGAAACTTGGTGACATCTTAGATAACAGCATGACACTCATATCAAAGTCCTTGTTGAGCCATTAAATGTGTCTCATGTTGCTTTAGACACTCACATAGTGCTTGACCTTTTATCGATATACGTTTATGACCTGTTTACAAAATGTTCTCCTTTATGTCTTGAAACATGTTGTCTTCTGTATTATCCTGTGAAAGTAAACTGAAGTTAAAAGGTGTTTGCAGTAGTGTTAAACCAGTGTGGAATTAGTGTGAGAAAGCTCCTGAACATTTAGACTATCACAGGACACGAAACTGACCAATGAAACCAGACGCCCAAGTTATCAAGTGAGAGTCGCAAGTTTTGGCCCCATCAGAGGCTTCAGATGCAAGTCAGACTTACGAAGAATAACTTTCAGGTTAGAAAACTCTCTGTGTTTGTGCCAACAGAAGGCGGCGAAAAAGGATGCGATGGTGTTCTTGTCCACCTCAGAGGACGCTCTGGAGGTGTACAAGGCCCTGAGAGAGACCCTGCAGGCAGCTGGTCTGCAGCTGAGGATCAAAATCCCTCCACAGGCAGTGGACCTGGGCTCCACCCCCCTCCAGCAGGTCTGACACACTCACTGTACATCACTTACACATTTAATAGACATTTTATAAAGCTGCACACAATAATGTGAAGGGTTAAATACTGGTTTACTGCAAGGCATTGTGGGGACTGTTCAAGTCAATGTTCAAGTAGCTGTATTTTCTTCAAATCTGAACAACCAGAATGTGATTAAATAAAATTTCTGGCCAACTTTTAGGTTTTTATTTTATTTTATTCATTTATTTTTTTAGATCATGCTGAGTTAGTTAATTCACTAAATGTTGCGTAATATGACACATATTGTTCAAAGCAGTGGCTCCCAACTGGTGGGTCACGGTCTAAAAGTGGGTCTGAATGGACCACAAGTGACTCGAAACAAGTCAAGTTTGTAAAAGAAACAAACTTCATTTTAAGTACAGTGAATTTCTGGCACAGAGCTTTTATTTTCATGTGCAGTTTCCTGCTGTAGAGTGAGTGACTAACGTAAAGCTACTCAGGAGAGACGACAAACTAACTCGATGACACTAAATAAATTAAACGGTGTGTACCTTGAACTGATGACTAAGGAGAAATCTGGACCTTGTGGCCGGACCAGTTGAAAACCAGTGGTATATAGTATGTTTATGGTTATTAATTCATAGTCACCATAATAACAAATTATGAATTATAATAATGCATTACACTATATGATCGTCTGAAGCTTTACATATCTGTTACCAGTGTCGGGCAACTTACTAAAAATCAGTAATTAGTTACAGTTACTAGTTACTTATCCCAAAAGTAGTTGAATTATTCATTCATATTGTATGGTACTGTACGTCAAAGCACTTTGTAGCTCTTGTTAAGAAAAGCGCTGTAGAAATAAAGATTATTACTGTAAAATCTGCTTCAACTCTCTCATAAGTGCACACTGTATTGTTTATGCGTCGCTGTGGAACAATGTGCAACAAGACAACTTTTATCCATTTTATTACCTATTCATTACTATGATGAGAGTCTACAGTAGAACAGTTAAACACAGTAGATAAGTTTTCACAGTTCTATTCATTGTGGCCTGGTCAGATCTTCAAATCAAGCGACACAAGTCAGTTTTAAAAATGCTTTTGGCAGAATAAAATGAAATTAAACTGTTCCTCAGACATTTAATAGTGATTTCTTCTCACAATAGCAAATAAAGGTGCTAAATAAATGTGATATATAAATCATAAACATGCTGACATTTATCCTTTTAAGCTTAACAGAAATTTAAATCCTTGACATAGACTATAACTCACCTGTTTGTCTTTGATCTTGAGGAAGGAAAAATGATGTCCATATTTCCAGGACAGCAAGCTCATTACCTGTCGGCCATTATGTGCAGTGACAGTCTAATAACAATTGATTGTTCCAGGTTATTTATGTGCCACCGTAAGGCCAGGTCTAGTTATCGACCAGTGGGTCCTGCAGTATTTTAAATAACGTCAAGTTATTAATAACATACAGGAAATTTAAGAACACAGGTCTAATCTGTCTGAGAGCAGGGTCACTACAGGTGACGTTACATCATAACAAGGAAAAAATCCAGGGTATAGGCTGTTTGTCTGCTATGATGACGACAAAACTAACGAGTAACGTGTCCATTTGAATTTCAATAATAGTAATTGTGTTAGTTACAAGTTACATGATCATAATCATTTATAATCGTCATCACAATACACTCGAATGTCTGTGTTTCTTTGACCCTAGAATTAAAATGTGAAGGGAGGTGTGTCTTACAGTAAAATGTAAGGTTTACAGTATTTTCTGCACACATTTTATGCTCTTATGTTTGTGTCATTATGATGTCTGGCCCCTGAGAGTAGCTGCTGCTGGACATTTGCGTAGCTGAATCTAGTGAGCTGATCAGCTGATTTATACGTGCCTTTTTTAACTTGCAGCTGCTGCTGGAGGAGAAGCTGAACACAGGAAGCTTATCACAAGAGGTGGGCGTATTTGTGGAGCTGCTGTGGACCGAGGCTCTGGGCTGCCTCGGCAACATCCTCAGAGTTCCGATCAATAAGCTCAGCCTCAATGATGTAAGGTTCTCTCTGTGGATTGTTCTGCGAAATCTCAGTCTGCCCTCAGACTGCTTAAATCAGCTGTCCCATCAGCCTGTTGTTTGTCTCACCTTCCAGGAAAAGACAGGCTAATCATGAATCTCATTATGATTATGCCTGTGCTCCATGCTTTGTTGGTGTTTGTGTGTGTGTAGGTGAGCAGGGTCGAGGGCTTGTTGCTTCAGGCTCAGAGGAAGCTGAAGGAGGCAGATCAGACTGAAGTGGCGTCTCTTTTTGACGAGATTTACACCCTGTTGCCGCATGTAACGCCCCACCACTCCCCTCCCTCTGCCAAGCTCATCTCTCAGAAACTGGACCTCTGTCAGGTAACACAACAACATGCATGCATTCACAAACACATGAACTCAAGCACATACATGAAAACAGATACAAATGTACAGAGAACCCAGAGAACCAAATATTCATATGTCCTAAATCCATGCCACACACTAAATCTAAGCAGGTTTTAATTTGGAATAGTGACCAAATTAAGCATACTCAAAACAGTCAGTAAGTGTACTAAAAGTAAAAAAGTTTTCCAGACCTGACATTGTTTTGGAAAAGTTTTAAATATACACTGTTTTGCCTGTTGTTTAAAACATGCCCATAAAATCCCCAAAACATTTTTTTCTTTTTCCAAGTTAATCCGAGATGTTCTGAACGTGACTGAGATGACACTGAGAACCCCGGTGCTTTCCTCTCTGGGGAAGTACCGCGCTCTGAGGTGCAGCATCGAGAGCGTTCCCCAAGGCACCTCCGAGTTTCAGGCTTTGACCTCTCTGCTGCAGAGCAGGTAACGTACCGCCTCAGACATGCTTTTACATCTGATATCCTGGAGGAGTGCAGAACCTATTAGCCACAATGCAGTGCCTCTAAACCCGCCCAATAAATACGTCTATCCTCAAAACCTGTTCGAGATATAAAAGCACGACACCTGTTAATTGTGTTACTGAGTATATTTTCTACTCGAACATGGGTGCTGGCTGTGAAAATGACAACTGCATCAGTTCGGAGCCAAATGAGATTTGCGCCAGGTGTACCATCGGGTCCTGTACCTGTTTTAGAGGCACTGGATTTACACTTTTCTTGAAACAGCCTAGTAAAGCATGCTGATGTAAAACTTTTTTAGAACAACAACTTAGAGTTTAACACATGCACTTGCTGATTTTTCGACATGGCGCACCTTCTTTGCCGCACTTCTCTCTCCACTTTTAACCAGTTTCTACGAGGTGCAGGTCCGACAGGTTCTGCGTGTCACCAGAGGGGTGGAGCTTCAGACGTTTAAGAGTGAGGTGGGAAACATTAAGTCCCTCTTCCATTGCTCCAGCCCCAGCAACTTTGTGGGACTCTTGTCGCGGTGAGATTACACACGCAAACACACACAGACATACACACACTTACAAGTACACCAAATAGTAGGAATTTCATGAAAAAAACTGGGTCATTGGCTGTAACTTTAAGATGTCCGCTAGGCAGCCTGCTCGGCCTAAGCATCTGGGAATTGTTTTATAATATATTTTTAAGATGTTTTTTTAACTTGCAGTAGCCTAGGGAGTATAGCAACAGACACAAAGATAAACACCCTGCAAATGTTACAGTGAACAGTGATAAACGATATCATACAAGCACACACACACACACACACACACACACACACAGCAGAGAGCCGCCAACTTCTGCAACCGGGAATTAACGTTGGACTGTTTGATGTTAACACAAATGTTACTGTTAATTTAAGTTAACAGGTCAGCAGCCAATGTTTACAATTATTGAGAGTGAGCTGACAATAACGTAACGTATGAGGAGTTAAAACTCACTCCTCTTCACCTCCTGTGGGACATAGGACTACAATGAGATCTCTCCAACGCATTTTGTCACTGGCAACGTGCTGCTCCTCTTCCCACGGCAGCTGCATCTTGTCCAGCAGACGTTCCAGCTAGCAGGGCTGTTTGTAGCTTTTTGGGCAACCCCCCCACTTTCCCATTTCAGTTGAATTTAATTCAATAAATACACACTAAATCTGCATCAAATTTTATATGCACATGACACCAAATGTTGCTGCCTCCATCACGCCTGACAACTTTTCTTGGGAAAACCCTGAAGTTTGATTACGAGCATTTTCCCCACGTCAACCTACAGGATTTATGCATCATTTAAATTCGAGTTTTCAAGCAGCATCCCTCTAGTGCAAAGATGCTGTATGTACTTAGTGTTTTGACAGTCCTCTTTATATGCATGCATATATTAAATAGTGATGATGATATATGTAATATCAGTACAGAGCAGCTTTTCATCTTTAACTGAAAACTTAAGAAATCTAACTTGGACTTTTTTGTGTAACTGAGTGTTTTCGCTGTTCCTTTAGTGGCCTGCTGCTGCCCCGTGTCGGAGTGGAGTATCATGGGATTGAGAGAACAGACATGGGTAATCTGGGGAGTGGAATCTACTTCAGTGATGCTATGAGGTCAGTAGAAAATCTGGTATTGATCAGGTTTATTGCAGAAATATTGTCGATTAGTTTTAACATATATCACCATCGTCTATATAATGCCATTTTATTGCCTTAAAACATTAAACAAAGTAAGCCCAGAGTAATTTCAATAGCATGTCTGAAAATGAGGAAATATAAAATTGAGCTAGTGAGCCTGAGATCCTCATTTACATCTTTTCATCATCTGGGAGCACAGATGGCAACAACAAAGCCATCTCTGGAAAGCACATCTCTTTGTCTCCATCTCCATCCACAGCACCAGTTTGCAATACTCCAAGCCCAGTGAGACTGATGGCTCCCGGCTGATGTTGGTGTGTGATGTGGCGCTGGGACGGTGCAAGGACGTCTACAAGAGAGACCTCACACTGACGCAGGCTCCTGAGGGACATGACAGCGTGCATGGGGTGCGCCGCACCCGTCACATTAAGTCTGACTTTCAGGTAGGAGTGTTTGCCTGTACTGCTAAATTAAGCGTCTCTAATTAGATGTTCAGTGCTAGTATCAGACACACATTAGTTGTTCATTGTGATAATGTGAACCAATCAAATTGATTTAGATCAAACAATTTGAATTCTGGATGGATGGATGGATGGATGCATGGATGGATGCATGGATGGATGCATGGATGGATGGATGCATGGATGGATGGATGGATGGGACAAAAAGTGACATAGAGGGAGTATTATGAGTCGGTTTTAAGAGAGATATTGCATGAAATTGTCCGCTTTTACATTCTCTCCACCTGTCTGTCTCCCTCTTAACACACACACGCAATTTTGAAGAGCACCCTGCTGCTCATCTCTGTCCTTAGTCCTGACAATTGTTCAATTGTAATGCATATTAGTGGTTTGCAGACTGGGTGGTTGATTAACGCATATTTTTAGCATCCTGTGCATCATTTTGTGTGATTTTATATCCTCTTCTGACGCTACTAAATATGACAGCTGGTTTGGTGTTCACTTTCTGCAGAGGCACCTCCACCTCAGAATTCCTTTTTGTGTGTGTGTGTGTGCGTGCGTGCGTGCGTGCGTGTGTGCGTGCGTGCGTGTGTGTGTTTGGGGTCTGTTGCTCCACCACCTTCGGACTTTCTTTTGGGCATTCTTGACTCAAATCTCTCAACTTCCTCTTATTTATCAGTTTCTGTGATTGCACATGGCCCTGCAGTCTTATGTCCGTTTATGGGGATATATGGGGTGTTTACCTATGCTTATTAGGATCAGCAGTTACGTTTCTTCAATAAGAAGACAGGAGCAAACAATTCTGCCATGTAAGAACACGTTGTTAATCTGACATGGACTTTTTCTAGGACCTTTTCTGAAGAACAAATCTAAGAAGAAACTTATATTGGTGAATGAGGCCCAATAAGTGAATTTACCTATTTGTTATCATATCTAAATTTACTATTTATGAAAACAATCATTTGTGTAAATCTATAAAGCTTTAACACATCTATATGTCTGTGCCTGTGTGCATTCTAACGTACTGTGTATCATTATACTTGTGCTCCAGGATGACGAGTATGTGGTGTACAGTCCTGATCAGGTCCAACTGAAGTACGTGGTTCAGTTCACCATGAAGAACGACCAACTGAAGGAGTTCAGTCCTGCCATCGACACCTCAGCTGAGCTGTTGCGGCCCCTAAAGACAAATGGTATAGTTCTCCTGACAATCAGCAGTTTAAATAACATAAGAACACATCATATTGTTTGTGGTGATTGAAAAACTTTTCTGAAATCTTTTGGCTCCTGAAGCCATTTTGGACCACTTTGATAAACTTATGAAGTTGTCTTGTTACCAAAATATATTTTATCAAAGTATAATTCTCTGGTCCACTCGGCTGAATTATGGAGTTCTTTTTACTTCGGACAGCAGGAAAGCTAAAATGAAAATGCAGAGTTTAGTTTTCTGTGTTGGTTTAAACGCTGCTCTAAAAGCTTTTACATCCTGATGAGAGGACAGTTCTGATTTTACAAGGAGACGCTGGAGTAAGAGGATCAAGGAGCGTACTTCTGTTTAAATATATCTGCACCGATCAGCCACAACATGAAAACCAGTTACAGGTGAAGTGAGTAACATTAATCATCTCATTAAAATGCAATGCCAGGACCAAAGGTTTCCCTGCAGAACAATGCATTGTAATAAGATGATCAGTGTTACTCACTTTACTCGTCAGTGGCTTTGGCTGTACATCATTACTGACCGTTAAAAGTTAACCTACTACGTGTTGCTTAAAAGAATACTTTACCCATAAAGTACTGGTATGTTACCTTGACTTCTCTCATGCCTCCAGGGTGAACAGAGAATCCAAAGAAGATGAACTTTCTTAATGAATTTGAGTGATTGGAGACCCCATTTAACAACGGCGTAACTATATCAAAACATCCATTTACATCAAGTCTCAGACAACTCCTGTAGTATAATAGAAGTCATTTTTCACTAAAACCTCACAATTTAAAATACTTTCATTAATGAGAAGCACGTCCTGAGCGCGCCTGAGTACAAGCCTGCATTTGAGCTCCCCTTGAACAGATTCATGCACATGCCCTAGCTTGAGACTGTATGCACTGACCTGTTTTAAATCATGTTTTTAGCAAAAATGCATGTTCTTTTGGAAGTATTGAGCATACGACTGGATAAATGGGACTTTTATTATACTGCAGGAGATGTGTGAGACTTTGTAAATGGATGTTTTGATGTACAGGTAGTTTTGCTTCTGTTAAACGCAGCCACAGTTTGAGAATGATCACCTTTTTTGGATTCTGTGTTCACCGTGGAGGGATGCAAGACGAGCAAAGTTTTCCACACAAATTCAAGGTAATACAGGCCGAGTAACTGATATATAAATGGTCATTTTACGGGTGAAGTAGTCCTTTAAAAACTCAAAATTGAACTGAAACTGAAATTCACAAATAAGTGCAAACAAAACTTGTCTCTGCACTTATTTTGTCAACAGATGCAAGTCGGTCTCTTATTTCCAAATACATTTCGGAGTCCACTCTCATCGCCAGAGAGGGTGTTTTGTCTTGCAAGTCACATCACAGCAGCTCATTGTAATTCATCACATTTCTATGCAGAAGTAACTGAACTGATGGCGTTCCCCGAGAAAATCTGCAAGTCTATAGCTGTTGTAAATTATGTAAACTTGAAGTCTCAAAGGGTGTAAGACGAGATACACTCTATTGATGCCGCATAGCATCTTTCATATACAGCATGAAGCCTTAAAATAGAGTCTTGTGATCACTGTTTCAGATTTTGCATGTTTCAGGATTACTAAGTATTACAGACACTGTTTTTATTTTCACATGCATGTCATGAAAGACTTCGTATTCAATATATTTGAATCTACTTGTAATGCTTAATTGTGATATTTTTTGTCAAGAGATGTCCTGTTTGTTGTGATAGTAGTGAAGTAGTGAAGTATTTTGCCTGTCTTGGTGTGAGTGTAGCTCAGGAGTCATTGCTGGAGGATGATGGGATTGAAAACATTAAAAACCCACTGGAGGATGTGACGGCTGGACTGTTGGACAGCTCTGGTCAGCAGCTCCCTCTGCAGGGTGTCCACGTGAAGTGCAGACTGAGGGATCTGCTCACTCAGGTGAAATTAAAACGTCTCCATTGAATTTTTTCTTCAGTGTAAGATTGATTGCAGCTCGGTGATCTGATGTTTGATTTGATTCAGTCATCTAAAATGCATGAAAGTGTCTCACACCTGTCCTTAAAACATGTCTTCTCTTCTGTCCTCTGTTTAGGTCATCATTTTCCAACATTACACCAATCTGAGCTCTGTGCCCATTGAGGCAAAGTATGTCTTCCCGTTGGATGATTCTGCAGCAGTGTGTGGATTTGAAGCTTTCATCAATGGGAAACATGTGGTGGGACAGGTAACCTAACTAAGTAGTAATTATATTATTAGTAACTATATACATATGCCAGCCTGTGTTAGTTGTTAGCTGACTACTGAATATAAAACATTCTGATTAACCTCTAAGCAGGCGTTCAGATATTTAGCCTTGCAGGAAGATAGTGCAGCCGCGCCTTCAGGAGAGAGCACAGAGTGGCCTGTTAGCTATTTCTACTGCCAAGAAAAGTTTTGCTGCAGCTATGCAGTTCCCTGGAACAGCATCTGAGTCATTGGATACCCTCCCAGTTTCAAATAACAGATCGGGCTGGAACAATTGTCCTTGTGTAGAGAAATGGGGGTGTGGCAGTATGTGGATTGAAAATAGTGCGTCAGTCAGTTTAGAATGATTCTGATTCACTAAAATATGAATGTTGGCAAGTATGAAATTGGCCGGTGCACATGTCATGAATCTGAGTTTGTGCGCAAAGTAAGAACATTTCTACGCACATATTAGTGAATGAGGCCCATTGTGAGCAAATGTTGGCATTTTGTCCTTTTCTGACTGACTGCTCAGTGACTGGAAATATTTTGACTTGTTTTGTATGTTTGTTTGGATCTCAGGTAAAGGAGAAAGAGACGGCTCGCAAGGAGTACAAGCAGGCCATTGCGAAAGGCCATGGAGCCTACCTCATGGACCAGGACGCCCCAGTATGTCCGCCCTCTGCACTCAGCTGAACACATCTCATCATGCTAAATTGAGCTCTTAATCTCACAGTCTCTAATTCTGAAATATAAGACTGATCAATCAGTGTAGCACAGGACTTGAAATACTTTTTTTCTGCGTACATGCACTGGTGTATTTGTGTTTCTTGGCACTTCCATCACAGCATATTTTTTTTGTTTGTTTTGGGTATAATTTGAGCTGGGAATTTCATATCCAGGGGTTGCCCAAAAAAGCTCTTGCCCCTTTGAGTCTCTGTCTCTACGCCAGTTGTGACATCATTTTTGTTTTTCTCTGCAGGACGTGTTCACCATCAGTGTGGGAAATCTGCCGCCTGCTGCAACTGTCCTCATTAAGGTCACCTATGTGTCCGAGCTGATCGTCAGGGACGGGAGCATTCACTTTTCTCTTCCTGGGAGCGTGGCTCCGTGGCAGCAGAATGCAGCGCTCAACCAGACCACGCAGGTAACGAAGACCTGGATGGGAGGCCTAACAAAAACTAAAAAAAATCACACATCAGAATTTTAGTTTTTACTTTGTTTCTTTCTGTCTTAGTTTTGTGAATGTAAAATGACTGTTGTCGTCTGCATTTTTGTGTGTTTTCCATTGCTCAACAGGTCTCTGTGGAGAAGGTGTGTGTGACTGACGAAGCAAGGTGAGCTTAATATTGTTTTGACTATTTTCATAAAATTTATGTTTAATGTAATTTTAAACCCATGAGATTCTTGTTCCCTGAATTCGGACTCCATCTTTAGTGCTGAGTGCTCAGTGCTGAAATGTGGTGAAGCAGTGGATCTATCGACTAGCTGATCCACAAATAATTAAACAATGACGCCTCTGTGTGTTCTTCCATATAATGTTATTTATTGCACACTGAAATGTTTGCAGCCAGAGTTCAATGCGTTTCTTTCCCACAGAGAGTTCACTCTGGACATGTTTGTTGAGATGCCCTACGAGATCACCAACCTTCAGTGCATCACTCACAAAATCAAGATAAAGGTAATTTGGGTATTTTCACATTTTATAAATCCAATATTTAGAATATGCAGATATTGTTACATGGTTATCATTCATTTCCTCTGTCTCATAGAGTGCTCAGGGGTGACGTTTTTCTGCAGCCCGTCAAGGAAGTTAATGTCACCCTGGTTCCTTCATTATTCCCGAAATTAAGCTCTGTGGCAAACTAACATTTATGATACTTACACATGTTGTTCAGCAAGATAATCTTTACATCTCTTCTATGATTTTTGAAGCCAGAATGCAGTCGCCAGAGGTAAAAAGCTACCGTTAGGCTAAAAACGAACTACGCTAGGTCGCACCACCATAGCATAAATTAGTAGTTACAAATTAGAAACTTATGTGCCATAACAACAGCTATCCAACTTAACTGAGGACTTTACACCTTCTAAGGGCTTATTGTAAGATTGAAGCTGCAAGTAATGCCAACACTGGAAATATTTCAGCTGGTGCAACCCTTAAAATGTTTGTAGTGTAAAATTAAACCAAGTTTAGAAAGTGTTCAACGAGGCTACGACTGACCGCACACATAGCTGGTGCAACCCAGTGCTGAGTGTTACAGCTTCATAACAATCTACCTGCTCTTCTATGCTTCATCATATCAGAAGTTATTTTTTAATTCAATTTTGTCTGCTATTTAGAGTGTGTAAGTCATTTTAAGACTTTGAATATTTTATTCCGAGTTTTGGCTTCTTACGATGCAGATTTTTGACGTCAGAACTCAGTTCTTCGTCCCTTCTCATATGTATCCTTTTTTCTTTTCTGTGTGTGTGTGTGTGTGTGTGTGTGTGTGTGTGTGTGTGTGTGTGTGATCCCACAGAGAACAGACTGTAAGGCGGTGGTGAGCGTACTGCCAGGACAGGTCCTGGGTCAAGAAGGTTTCCAGCTGTCAGTCACTATGTCTGAGGTCCACCTGCCCAGGATGTGGGTAGAGAAAAGCCATGATGAGGACACTGAGGTGTGTCTGTGTGTCTTCCTCTCTTTCTCTCACCCTGTGTTACTTTATTTCTTGTTTCGTAACCATCTCTCGCCCTCTTCCACTAGGCCTGCATGTTGGTTTTCTATCCAGATTTTAAAGCCGACTCCACATCGGCATCCGATGAAGTCGTCCTGTTGCTGGACACGTCTGAGTCCATGAACGGAGAACCTTTCAGCATGGCCCAGAGAATCGCGCTGCAGGTCCTCAAAACCCTCAGCGACAACCTCAGAGTCAATGTCATTTTCTTCGGCACAGGTCAGTTTGATCATTTTATGTTTTTGTGTATATAGTGATTAAACCTTAAAAAGATAGTGAAGTGTGAAAGGTGGGACAAAAGTAAAACTGTCTCACTGTTAAGGAAGAAGTTAGATCTGAGAAAAACAGATAGTGAAAGGAATTATTGGACAGCTTTAAATAAATAAAAACTGAAGAGAATCCTCGAGGCATTTTGGAAAAAAAAACTACAGGACACAATCCATGCATTAAAGGGAATGAAATTAGGGAATTAAACCACCATGTCTTTGGTTCTGGTAATCTGTGATACACTCTTACATGCAGACCAGTGTTTCAGCACTTCACCTTACATCATGTGATTTTAAAGATTATTCCCACCTGTGCAAGAGAAGTGGAACTGGAGACTTTTCACCATTTGTAGTCTCCTTTTACATTAAAGTTTCTTCTGAATAAGCCAAACTCTGTTTGTAGTTTAAACCTGTTTAATCTGTTTCTCATCGATCATCGTCTCAGTGAATATTTTGCAAAAGTACTGCAGTAGTCAGAAGTAATTTTCCTGACTTTTACTGTGCCTTTGTCTGTCAGATCACAGCGACGCTTTCCTGACAGCGCAGCCACTCACTGAAGCTCGTAAGGACGCCAAGAGCTTCATCAAGGTAAGTTATGACTTGCAGATTCTTTCATTCTGTCGTTCAACGTGGAAGCATACCATTGCCATTGCCACACTTGTAGCAGGCCAATGTCTGGACAATCAAACAGACCGAAAGCAAGTTGCAAACTTACTGAGGTAAGGTTTTGGAGTAACGACCCAAACAAGCTGTTGAGCAGTGGAACATAGAAGCACAGAGAGGCATCTTTTGTGCACTATCTCTGTTGCTTTGCTGCTAGAGAAAAATCAAGAATTGCTGGATTTAGGTCACAGCGTTCACCTACTGAGAATAGCCTCTGTGAGAGGAAACTCTTCATACCAGCAGACGGCAGTTGTCTGTATTCATCTTCAAAAAGGGAAACGAGAAGACCGTCTTGATGCTAGTTAGCCAGTTAGCACATTAACGACACAACCATGCACCAGTGGACAATAACACATTCCACCACGAAATGTAATTTCCTTATGTTTCCTATAATATAACCCTATGTGACAAGGTTTTTTTTGGTCTCACTCCCTCTCGACTTTAGCTGTTTGTTTACTTTCCTCACTTCCGTTTCTCTTCTTGTGCACTGAGGTGATTCCATTCACAGACAGCTATGCTGAACATGCACACAGCAGCAACTAGGACGCTCACCATGGCCCGACATTGACTGACGCCCGACAGTCACCTTGGTCTTCAGGGCCTTTGAAGTACTTTTGTGTTACCCTGCCCCCATTTTTTCAGCTGGGAAAGGTGTTCAAGCAGAGATTTAACTACCTTCATATATATCTTATTTATTATTATTATAATATTATTATCTACTAAACAAAGTGAACTTACAAAAGGAAAGAAAAATGTTCTTACACCTGTTTCTTTTCAAAAGCTGGGTTGTGTGTGCGCAGTAAAAAGACACAAAGACCTTTGAAATCAGCGCTACATGACCAGAGAAAACCGAGAAAAGTGCTGGCATTTGCCTTAGCTCAAGAGGTAGAAAACCTACAACTACCAGAATGAACCGCATCGCACTGAACTAATAAATGCTCCTGCTGGTGGGTGAGGGGAGGAATAGGCAACACAATAATAGAATCTTCATATTTGATCAGCGCTGCTTAGTTTTACAGTTCGATAAGAGTTTGGTCTGAACAAACATGGCAACATAAATAAACAGGGAAAGTATGGTAATATAAGCAACACAATCAATCGCAATTTTCTGTTGAACTAGTCAAATGACCATTTCAAACTGTTTCTATGGTTATGCTCCTCTGCCTCCTATCAGTCCTCTACTCCACTAGGGGGCAGCACTGAGCTGTGGCGGCCACTGCGAGCTCTCAGCCTGCTGCCTCCGTCCCGCAGCACCAGGAACCTGCTGTTGCTGTCGGACGGTCACATCCAGAACACAGAGCTCACCCTGCAGCTGCTCAGAGACAACGTTCAGCACAGCCGCCTCTTCACCTGCGGCCTCAGGTCTGAATGGGTCAAGACAAACACATTAACATTTACAGTAGAACAGTAGCTACCATGCTCTGCACACTGAGCATCTTTGATCACAGACAAACATTTTAATAGTCTTCTTTCTCATTTCAGCTCGACAGCCAATCGGCACATGCTCAGAATCCTGGCTCAGGCAGGGGGCGGAGCCTATGAATTCTTCGACACTAAAACCAAACACAACTGGACAGAAAAGGTGAGGCTGGCTACCTTTGATTAAATTGAGCATAGCATTAGTAGAGGCCAGACATGATGTCAAGCTCAGCTCATATTTCAGCTACATCAGCTGATCTCAAACAGTCTAATCAACTAATGGATCAGCTGATCGATGGAAGGGAGTCAGCTGATAGATCACATGATTCTCTTCTATGCAACCAGTTGGGAAATCTCTTTAAACTGCTCTGGCCTGCCTACTGTTGCTTGTTTTGATTGTTCATCATATTTTAATGAATCACAACAGGGGGGAAACAGTAATCCAAAATGAGGTTAATAAATGCATTTCACCTAAATGAGGAGTAATAAATCACAACTACTGTAAATAGGCTCATCTAGGCTTTGTATTGTTGCACTATTATACCTTCAAATGGGTAATCATTCATGCTTTATCTGTTTGTCTACTTACCTTTCATATTGTTAGTCATTTGTAAATATGCAAAGTATCCTCAAATTTCCCAGGAGGATATTTCCAATCTTAGTGCAGCTCTAATGTCATGAAATATGACAAACACACTATCACATGGACTGAAAAAACCTCTGTTAACTTGTCTGTTTTGCCTGTTTTGGCTGCAGGTGGTACGGCAGGTGAAGCGTATGGCGTCTCCTGGCTGCAGTTCAGTGTCAGTGAAGTGGCAGCAGTTCAACCCAACAGCGCCCTCTCCTGTGCAAGCCCCCAAGCAGCTCCATGCTCTGTTCAATGACTGTCACACCCTGGTGTATGGCTTTGTGCCTCACTGCACTCAGGTACACACGACATGATTACAGTATGATTAGGACAAACAGTATTAACAGTGTGTATGAATACACTTAAATATATACAGCAGTACCATAGTAGGCAGTTCTTGTATGGTATAAAATATAAAGTGCAGAGTGGAATTACAAGTAATGCTCATAGTGGACCTTATATACAGAATAAACAGCTTGTTGATGGTATGAATATGTATACGCTATAGATCTGTTATGTCTCCTTCCCAGCAATAGCCATAAGCAGAGGCATTATGTTTTTGGGTTGTCCATCAGACCCATTCTTGTGAATGCGATATCTCAAGAATTTGGCACAAGTGTCCCCTTGGACTCAGTCATGCACTGATTAGATTTTGGTGGTCTTAGGTGAAAGGTCAAGGTTAATGTGACCTTGCACCCATCTCATTCACATGAACATGATAGCTCACTACAGCTACACTAATTCTTCATATTTGGCAAATATTTCTACTTGGATTCAACAGTGAACTGATAAAACTTTGATGGTCAAAGGTCACTCTGACCTTGTCTGTGACGTTGCACCTGTCTCATTCTCATGATCGCAGTATTTCAAGAACAGTTTGAGGGATTTTTTAAATTTTATTTTATTTTTTCAAATTTGGCACAAACGTTCCCTTGGATTACATGATAAACTAGTTCAATTTTGGTGGTCAAAGGTCAAGGTCACTGTGACCTTGTCTGTCTCATTCTTGTGAAAGTGATATTTCAAGAACAGTTTGAGGGATTTTTTTTTTTTTTTTCCCCAAATTTGGCACAAACTTTCACTTGGATTAAACGATAAACTAGTTCGATTTTGTTGATCAAAGGTCAAGGCCACTGTGACCTTGTCTGTCTCATTCTTGTGAAAGTGATATTTCAAGAACAGTTTGAGATTTTTTTTTTCCAGATTTGGCACTGACGTTCACTTGGGCTCAACAATAAAGTGATTAGATTTTTGTGGTCAAAGGTCACTGTGACGTTGCATCCGTCTCATTCTCGTGAATGCAGTATTTCAAGAACAGTTTGAGGGATTTTTTTTCAAATTTGACACAAACATCCACTTTAACTGAACTTAAAGATTTTGATGGTCAAAGGTCAAGGTCACTGTGACCTTGTTTGTTTCATTCTTGTGAACGCAATACATACTTTGACACAAATATCCACTTGGAGTCACTGTGACCTTGCATCCATCCCATTCATGTGACTTAACGATGAACTGGTTAGAATTTGGTCGTTAAAGGTCAAGGTCAGTGTGACCTCACAAAACATGTTTTTGGCCATAACTCAAGACTTCTGCTAATTTGGACAAAACTTCACACAAATGTTTAACAGGATAAAATGATGAAGTGATGACATTTTATATCCAAAAGGTCAAAGGTCAGCTTCACTGTGACATCATAATATTCTGTGTAAAGCCATTTTTTGGCCATTACTCAGCCTCATATCTCAGGAACAGAAGGGAAGACATTTGGTCAGATACTGAATTGGTGACACTAATCTTGAGTGCCCACCTTAAAATTTGCGCTTTTGGGGGAATATGTGTGTGAAGCAGCCATATTTTCACAGACATGAATGTAAACTGCAATGAAAATACTTACGCAAGGCAGTAATTCTAGTTTCATTTTTGATTAACTGTTCAGTCCACAAAATATATCCGACACTAGTAAAAATACCTGTTGCAATGTCTCAGAGCTCAAGGTGATATCTTAACATTGCTTGTTTTCTTTGACCAATAGTTAAAATCAACAGCGTTGAATTTACAATAATATAAAACATACAGAAGCAGCATTTTTAAGGAGCTGTTAACTAGCAGATATTTTTTGGCTGATAAATGACTCAAATGATTGTTACTTCACACAGGCCACCCTCCATGGAAACCTCAGTGGTCAGGAGCTCAAAACGATGGTGTCAACCAGTGAGCTGCAGAAGACCAGGGGCACAGTAAGAACACACTCACATTCACACTGAGCAGTCTCAACATGTCCTGCTAATGACACCCATGTTAAAATGCCCAGCGTTACAGCAGAGCATATAGAGTCTGGTACAAAAATCGTCCCTGTAGCTAATTTTAACTGTCATGACAACAGGGTGAATTTTTATGTAACTCACCAGTGTACATTTTATTAAAGGTTGAAGTTGTGTCTAACTAAGGGCTGCTTGAGTGACAGGCTGTCTGCGAGGCATCACCACAGTCCATGAGTCAGATCCATCCTTTGCTCATCCACAGCTCCACCCTGATGGCAACAGTAATCTGAGTTTTCATGTCGGCCACCACAGTTAGCATCCCCTCCACTACAAGCAGCGTCGTAGTTAAACTGCTTTATTCAGTGTTTTTACTGGTTTTAATCACCTGGTCTGTTTGATTTTGGAGAGGAAAACACCTCTGTGGATAATTCAGCTCCTTGTAAAAACCTCCGAAATTCCTAGATCTCTAGTTTTTGGAGTAAAAAGATGAGCACGCAGTAGCAGGTGCTGGGATGAAACAAACAGTGATTTGTAACATGTAACTGCTTTTTTCAGTGTTTTTTTTTCTGGTTTAATTCACAGAGTAAGTTTATTTTGGAGAGGGAGAGAACTCTGCGGATGATTCGGCTCCCGCTAAAAACCTCCTGAGCAATGAACACTGTTTAAGCTGGTTGCAGTCTGCAATCCTCACTGCTAGACGCCACTAAATCCCCCTGAATCTTACACACTGTTCCTTTAAAAGTTAAATTAAAGGCTCCAAAAGGGGCTACTTTCACACAGCAAGTTTACCCTGCCGATACTGATGCATGTTGTTGGTGATTGTCATTATCATGAGGATCATAAGGTGATGATCATGACGTGTGTGTGTGTGTGTTCAGCTTCTTCACAAGCTCACAGCAAGGGCCATCATCAGGGATTACGAAGACGGAAGCCTGGATACCAATGAAGCCGAACACGAGGTTTGTGTTTGTGTGTGTGTTTAGCTTGGTTTAGATGTCCCGTCTGAACATGTTATGTTGACCTGTATTTTTTATTTTTTTGGCTTTTCTAGGGGAAGAAAGCAGAGTTGAAGCGCTTCATCATCGAGTTAAGCAAAGAGCACTCCATCCTGTCTCAGTTCACCAGCTTCGTGGCCATCGAGGAGAGGGTTTGTTGTACTGTTATTTGTATTAATTTCTCCCACCTACCTGCTTAGCCTAGGTTTGAAGGTTTCGCAACGCCAAACCAAACTCATCAACCTCATTTCAGGACAAGATATCAACCGAGGAGGGCGTCATGGACATCCCCAACTTGATCTTGGAGGAAGATGTGGACTTCCTCCCCTACATCAGCTGGATTTCTCCTGAGGAAGAGCGTGTTCTTATGGTAATGTTGCTCTGTGTATAGTGTAATCACAGAGAGAGGAAAGAGCAATTTTACTTATTGTGATTTATTAATTGTCACTTTTATGAGCTGCGTTTTGTCTCTCTATTACAGGATGTGCATGAGTATGAAGATATGGATATGAGTTTGAGTCTTAACCTTAGTTCTTATGTAAGGGTAACATCACACTGTGTTTAGTTTAATCATGAGGGAAGGACAGAGCAACTTAGCTTGCTGTGATTTACTAATTGTCACTTTTATGAGCTGCATTTTGTCTCTCTGTTACAGGATGCGTGTGAGCCCGAGCCCGAGCCCGAGTCTGAGTCTGAGAATGATATGGATTTTGGTCTTTTTTCTCCTGTTAGGGTAACATCACACTGTGTTTAGTGTAATCATGTGGGAAGGACAGAGCAACTTAACTTGCTGTGATTTACTAATTGTCACTCTGATGAGCTGCATTTTGTCTCTCTGTTACAGGCTGAGGAAGAGTGTGAAGATGAGGATCTTGGTCTTGCTTCTCCTACGAGGGTAACATCACACTGTGTTTTTGTGTAGTCATCGGGGAAGGATAGTGCAAGTTCACTTGTTGTGATTTACTAATTGTCACTTGTCTCTCTGTTATAGAAAGAGGGATTGGATGATGATGATGATGAGTCTGCAAGTGAGGATGATGATGAGGATTGGTCTTCAGACGAAGGAATGGACCAATATGTTATGCAAGGACTGGAAAAGAAATCAGCCTCTCCACAGTATTCACCCACGGTTAGTCCCTTTATGCCCAAACTGCAGCTGCACATTTGCTGTTTTTTGGGGACAACGAATACATCATGTAGATAGAGTTACTATTTGTGTGACATCATGCAAGCGCTGTAAATCCCTAGTGATGCGATATTGATTCTTTGGACAACGATACGATATTTGCCCATATCACAAAGTTTGCATAAATTAGCCTAGCAGCTAGTGCACTTTTTCCACTCATAGCTAAACAAATTACTGTATTGTAATTATTGTGTATTATTATTATGTATTATTCAAAATTTTCTTACTCACTGTTGGTTCAAGTCATTTCGTCTCCCGACAGAACAGCACTGTTAAATTTTAGCCTGCATACACTTCTATTCAGCCGAACATCGTTGAAGCAGAGCAGCTAGTGTTGTTGTGTTGAGTAATTTATATTATTTATATTATATATTATTCTCATAAGGGCATTGTACAAATAAAATGTGCTTTGTCTCATGACCCATATTTTCTCCCCAATCCAAATATTTCCACGCCGCTGATGTATCCTCATCATCGTTTTCTTGGCTGCTTGCTATTATCTGCCTGGTGCTGTTCAAAATAAAGGCGTATCCTAAAAATAATGATATGGATCAATGTTTTTACTTTGCATTGATGATATTGGATCATTGATCATTTAATTGATATATCAATCGAGAACGATCCATCATTACAATCCTGTATCATACACATGTTTTTGTTGAAGCAGGACAATGCATACTGCTCCATTCATTTGCTAAATTGTTGCATAAAGTTCATTCATTCATTCATCTTCTAACCGCTTCATCCTCTTGAGGGTCGCGGGGGGGCTGGAGCCTATCCCAGCTGACATCGGGCGAGAGGCAGGGCAACCCTCTTGCTGTGAGGCGACAGTGCTAACCACCACACCACCGTGCCGCCCGTTGCATAAAGTTATTGACCAAAACTTTGCTTCATATCTCATATCTCAAACTTGATTTTTTTGTGTGAACTACAATGAACTTCAAGTGGTCAAAAAGAAATTTGTGAATGTATAAACAGGTTCTGACTTCTTTTTTGTTTTCTTTATTTCTCTGTTTTTTTGTAGAGTCCCCGTTCGTCAGCTATGGTACAGCCTCAGCAATATGCAAGGGTCATTCACAGAAGCATGCCTGAAAAACTGACCAAACTAATGAGGCTCAAGGACACAAGTTCCGTGGAAGTGGCAGAGTGTCTTTCTGTACAAGACAGATTTGATGAGTCTCCCGTCAAGGAAGTTTCCCAACCCCTATCTCCTCCATTCAGAGCTTCACTTAGGCAAGGCAAGGGCCTCGACTCTCTATCTGTTGGCTTACCCATTAAGTTTAAAAGTGAGCTAGCTCGTCTTTCTGCTCCTCCTCCTCCTCCTCCTCCTCCTCCTCCTCACCGTGGTGGTGTTCCTCTAGACTCTTCACGGAGGCTACAGCCATATATACCCTGTACATTAGTGCTTCCTCCTCCTCCTCCTACAGGTGCTCCTCCTCCCCATGCTCCTCTTCTTCCAAGTCCTCATCCTCTTCCTGGAGCCCTGAGAGCAGGCAGAAGTTTAGGGAACCTAGCGATACCTAGGGCACTTGGCCTCTCCCTTGCATCTGATATTGACTTGCAAAGCACACCTCAGTTGGCTTCCCAGGCTTTAGGGCGTCAGATGGCCCTTGAGTCTGATGGCCTAGAAGAGAGTTCATCTGATCTTCTGGACATGTTTGAAGGATTTGGGGAGGAAATCCTGACTGATTCTGCGACAAAAGAAGTACAGCCCATACTTTTTGGATTTAGACCCAGACCCACGAGTGGGATGGGGGAAATCGGTTTTGGAGCTTCAGTACAGTCAGGTTTCAGTTTTGGGGGCTCTCTGCCTCCAGTCCAGCCCCTTGCTCAGAATATTGGTGCAATAGGAGGACCTTATGAAGTTACTGAAGCACAACAACAGTTAGGTTTCAGTTTTGGGAGCTCTCTGCCTCAAGCCCAATCCCTTGCTCAGAATATTGGCGTAACAGGAGGACCGTTTGGAGGTACTGCAGCTCAACAACAGTCAGATGTCAGTTCCAGGGGCTCTCTTTCTCAACTCCTCTCCCTTGCTGAGAAAATTAGCACAACAAGAGGACCTTTTGGAGGTACTGCAGCTCAACAGTCAGATGCCAGTTTCGGGGGCTCTCTGCCTCAAGCTCAAGTCCGTCAACAAACTCTTAAAATCTCAGGTAGTGGTCCAATTGCATATAGAGCATTTGGTCTAAACTCATTGCCTGAAACAGATGCTCCACCAGCAGGTTTTTATTGTTCCACTGAAGAGGGTCAAGGTGCACCTATACCTCTTTTGAAGAAGAAGAGAATTTGCACAGTACAGTCAATCGATGAGAAGACTTTAGGCAAGAGACTCCCTCATGGTCCATCTCCAGTTCCACAGGGCGTGTGAGTCCCAATACATTTTTTTAGATATGCCTCAAATTAGAAAACCCTGGTTGTTATCCTTATGAAAAAGTGTTGCCAAAATAAACATAATGATGGCAAGGCTTTGGTTGACGGAATGAAAACAGACTAAATTTGTATGTGAAAGGTCCAGTGTGTAAGATTTAGGGGGATGCAGGGATATCTTGGCAGAAATGGAATATAATATGATAAGTTTGTTTAAGTGTATAATCACCTGAAAATGAGAATCGTTGCGTTTCCTTACCTTAGAATGAGCCACTTATATCTACAGAGGAAGCCTTGGAGTCTGCCATGTTGCACCACCATTTTTCTCCATTAGCTCAGAATGGGTGAACCAAACACTGGCTCTAGATGGGGCCATTTGCATTTTCACGTCAGGCACAGTAGTTAGCAGCCCCGCTGTGCCGAGCCGAAAGGTTTCTGAATAACACTGATTTTAACGTGAAACTGCTTTATTCAGTGTTTTTGCCCGTTTAAATCGCCTGGTCCATTTGTTTTGAAGAGGAAAAAAAACTTTTCAGATAATTCATGCTCAGCACCTTGGAGACATTTCAGATGGTTGCAATCTGCGATCCTCATTGCAGGACGCCACTAAATCCTACACACTGCTCCTTTAACTAAAAGTTATTTGCACATGTCCTCAGAAAATTTGCATCTATGCACATGGATGGAAGAGGAGGGCAGCACACAAGCCTGTTTATGTTTACATCACTGAATGTATGTTTTTTTAATACTTTTGTTTGTTTTTGTGTGAACATAGACCAGTGGAGATCTTGGACAGTGAAACATCACTGAGAAGACTGACAGGAGTGAGAAGACTAGCACGCAGGTACATTTCACCATGCGAAAAAATGTTTAGTCTAGATGGTTTTAACCATGTTCCCAGTGTTTCTCCCCCCTCTCCTTTGAGTCTAAGAGTAAAAGTCCTCAGAAATGCCTCCAAAACAAGGAGTTGGTGGAAGTAGTCTGGGCTGCCGATACATGAAGCTACATTTCCTGTGATCTTGGGGTCTTTCCAGTATTTCCTCCTTATGTAGTTTGTTGAATTTAAATTCATTGTGGTGAAGCCATTGCATGGGTTACCAATGATGCCTTTAGTGTTATGTTGTGATGTTCAATATGTGTGTGAGTTACTCTTGAGGGCTCAGCAGAATCAGTGAACTTCATTTCCTTTAAAAAACAATTGATGGATCTGTAGAAATGGGTAAAAACACTTTTCACCCAGCTCATAGAATACAGTTATACCATGCAGGATTTTTCTATAAAACAAAGTAGAGACTCATAGAGAGGTAATCCATCTCAATTATTGCCTATGACCACAACAAGTATGTGTCCCCCTTGCCTGTTTTGTCTACTTATTGTTATTGTATTGTATTATTATAGGTGCAACTTCCGGCATTGAACCGAAACCGGCAGTTTCTAGTTTGTTTACAGTCCTCTATTCTTCTTTCCAAGAGCAATTGGGAAATAAAACATGTAACACACCACCTGTTATAGCTCAAACAGGATTATGTGATCACACCTCTGCCATCTCTGACGGCCATCTCAAAGCATTGTTTTTTTTTCCCCTTATCAACAGAGCACGCTCATAATTAGCTCGCCTGGCTCTATTAAAGTATTGTTAACTTTAACATGGCCCGAGCTAGCTTAAGGTAAACATCTGCCACAGTTAACATAATTCAGTATTAACTGTAGCTCCATGTAAAGTGAATAAAGGTGATGTTTCTCAGCTAATCCTTCACTCGTCTGCATTAATGAAGCAGTTTACAGGTTTTTTTTTTAACTTCTGGTTTATTAAAACTGTTCTGAGTGAAACATGAAGCTGAATTCAGACTTCAGTTATAGTAATATAAAGTAGTAGTAAAAGAAATAACTTTTGACATTAATTTTTTAATATGATATAAAGGAGGTACGGTAAAGCAGTGACACATTCTCAGCCCTAATGTTGCTGAGTTTAATTTCTAATGTAGGTTGAGAATGAAGTCAGACGGGGAAAGACAGGGACATCATGTACTGACGTTGAGTGACGGACTTGTCAGTCTTCGTGTCATTTTCTTCTGCACAACAACAGTCCCTTTTTGTTGTGGCTACATGTTTAACAAACAGTTGCTGAAGACAAAAATTTAGCTTAGACTGGTTGTTAGTCATTACAGACACAGACAGTGCAACAGGTACCAGAGCTACGTAAAGACATTTTAGAAAATGCTGAGTTAACATTAGTTAAATATTTGTTAAAAAATAAATCAGTGTTTGCTAAACTGGAGGCAAATTACTTTTGAAAAGAACCAGCGTTGGCAGTTAGCCACTAAGAGTAGCCACTGGGACTAACCACAGACAGTCTATGGGGCTAACTAGCTTACTGCTACTTCCGCTATTTCACTGGAAGTTGCGCCCATAATCATTTCTACAGTAGTGCCCTGAGGAATAAGGTGGATAGAATTCATCATATGTCAGGCAGCTCACAGTTAATCTCTGTGGATCTGAAATCTCTTTACCATTTCAGACCGTTTATCTTTGAAAAAGCATCCCATTTATTTTGGCACTGGAGTGCTTCATTAACTCTGCTGGGACTGCCCAGTGCTGACTGTGAGTGTAGAAGCAGATCAAGAGGAGCCGCCCTTCCCTCTCCTTTCCCTCTCTCCCTCTCAGACTAAATGCCGAATAGCAGTTAAACTAGGCAGTGCAGATCAAATATAAACCAAGATTCTGTTACAGTATTGCCTATTTTTTGCCTAAAATGTCTTTAAAAACATATTTTAGTGCACTGTTTGGCTGTAAACCGAGTTTGTTAACAGCGACATAATGTTTCCTGTATTGTGAATAAAGAGCCTGGAAAAAATGAGATCAAACAGTAAATCTAAGCAGTGCTGACCAAATATAAACCAAGATTCTGTCAGTAAGTTGTGTATTGCATGCCTAAAAGAAAGATATTTTAATGCACCATTTAACTGTCATATGAGATCAGTAGTTACCAGCCGGCCGCCATATTGTTTCCGAAGTAGGGATGTGCCATATCATCTCGTTCACAGTATAATTTTTAATATCATTTGAAAAATTCATACCGTGGTACTCACGATATTTCAGATTGTTGACATAGTGACGTCATTCATTGAACCGGTAGGGTGGAGTGCATTCTGGTAGTTGTAGGTTTTCTACCTCTTGACTAAAACCAATGCCTCAGCCCTTTATCTTTGTTTTCACTGTTGGTATAGATGTAAGTATATGCATCTTTCTGCTAGGGCTGTACCCAAATATTCGGATATTCGAATATTCGTTACTATGGGTAGGTATTCGTTATGAAAATTTGGTATTCGATATTCTTTTTTTTTTTTTTTTTTTTTTACTTTTTTTTTTTTACATATTATTTTGGTGCTAAATGTAGTCTTTTTGTTGTTGGTAAATGTAGGTTATCAATAAAAATCAAAACTTTTAAATTATATTGTTAAAAATGTGAAAATATAGTATAGCCTACCAACTGAGCTTGTGCGCGCGGCACGCTTGAGCGCATCCGTCTGAGGCTGTGGATCAATGCCAAGTTTTACCACTTTATCACTATTCCCTCTAACTTGTAGCTGTTTTTTCGTTATCTTTTGAATTTAATATGAATTATGGAACCGTTTTTGTCAACGTTTGTTTCCCCCGTTTTGTACAATAAATTATTGTTTAAAGTTTGAGCAAGTTTCTTTTGGAGTGCGTGACACAAGCGTGTTTTGAAAACGACCGCGGACTGTCACCTGCTCAACGTATCAGTACCTTCGGATGCCATGACAGTAATAGCCAAAAATGTCAAAATATCATTTACAGACCGATTTAACAGACGATCACTGCTGCCCGACCTGCAGGTCCATTTGTGGGCTCCGCGGGTTACGGGTCGACCCACGCATCACTACTCAGCTCAGTCTATAAGGCTGTACACAACAATAAGGCTATAGACATTATATTCTATTCAGGCCGGCAGAACCAGCAGCGCATCGGCTCAACAGTGCACGGCACTGCTGATTAACCATTTTATTGCAGCACAGAGTGTCTGCCAGCAACCAATTACTTGCAGAGGCTTCCTACAACTTGTTTTAACGGTTCCAATTTAATCAGAAGACAAATTAAACAGGATGACTAGCCAATGTGAAAATCAAAAGAAAGCATAGAATGTACTGAAGGAGACTGTTGTGCCATCACATTTTTTTGTGGTTTGACAGCAAAGATCCGCCCCGGAGTATTATGGTTTTATATTATTATTATATCATATATCAGTGTCATAAAACAGTTGCAAAATGACCATAACATTGTTCATCGCAGTTATTTCTGGGATAATGTATCATCCAACCAAAGTAATTATCATGACAGGCCTAAAAGAGTCTTTCAGAAAGGGGAGCAATGGAATCCATCACAGCCTGCACATTTGTTGGCACTAAAACTACGCCATCAGTTTCCTCTAGTGAGATTTCAGATACCAGTTTTTCATTTTGATGTTTACCAACCCAACGGAGGTCTAATGAGCTCAAGAATTTGAGTTGTTAGTCAGTCTGCCTTATGTGGCTGTGTGTATAATGATTTATAGTATATTTCAAACACTTTCTGGATTGCTTCCATTTTGTACTTGTTTTTTAATGTGTAACAGCTGTCTCACTATTGTCAGTATTCCCTAAGAGTGTCCTTCTGTGATCAAATAGTTACAGGAGAATGGCAGAAGTTCCTAAAGAGCAGGAGATCAAGTGGAAAGAGATCTTCGAGATGCAGCATTCAGTAAGTGTTGTTTTATCAATTCTGGTCCATTGATTGCTAGTAACCCATCATTGTCAAGGGAAATACGCTACTGGCTACTAGTTTTGCTTCAGTCACCAGCCAAAAACAACAATGCTAATCTATTGATTGGCTGGTAGATTTTGATATCCATCAGCTGCAGTGGCAGGTGGACAAAAAAAATAATTTACATTTTGCTCTGAGTTTTCCGAGTCATACATTGTTCCCACTTTGTACAGGAAATGAAAAAGTAAAAAAAAAAAATGTTTCTGTGTGTTGCAGGAGGGCTACTGGGAGTTAACCCCAGAACTGGGAGAACTCATGAATCTCGACGTGGACCTCTTTGCCAACGTGTTCCTGAAAAGCAAGGGCATCCAGTCTCTAGGTGAGAACTCTCAGAACCTGTTTCAGGCCTTTAGAGTGGAAACAGTTTCATCATTTCAGATAATGTTCACCAATTCTGGCATCACACAATGTAAAACATAAACAAATACACTGAACAGAAATCTAAACCCAACACTTTGTTTTTGCTCCTACTTTCATGGGTTTAATTTAAAGATCTAGGACTTTATACATGCACACAGAAGACTCTCAAATATTGGTCAATTGGTTAGTCAATTTTTTTTTTATATATCTGTGGTAGTGAGCACTTCTCTATTCCCAAGATAATCCATCCACCTGACAGGTTTGGCATATCAAGATGCTCATTAAACAGCACCATCACTGAACAGGTGTACCTTGGGGTGGTCACAATTTGTATCCAGGGTTGGAAGGTCAACTGCAGTCTATACCTGCCCGCCTTAATGCGATATCTCAGAAACACCGTAAAGAAATTTCTTCAAATTCGGCACAAACTTCCACTTGTGGTGGTCGGAGGTCAAGGTCTTTTGTGATCTCACAAAACATTATTTTGGCTATAATGGCAAGGCAGCGTTATTTGTACAGCACATTTCATACACAAGGGCGATACACAGTGCTTTACAGAGCAATAAAATATAAAACATAACAGAGGATACAGAAAAGAGTAAAGAGAAAAATAGAGGGTTCATACGTCACAAGCATGTCAGAGATATGTTTGGGTGCTGAGCCACAGAGTACACAAGCAGCAATGTTTTGAAATCAATTCTCTGTGTAAGGATTTTAGAACAGGAGTTGAGTTGTTGTTAGGACGCTAGCAGCAGCATTCTGAATAAGCTGAAGTTGCCAAACAGCTTGTTTTGAATTTCCTACAAACAGACCACTGCAGCGATCTAATCTACTGGAAATAAAGGCGTGTGTGAGCCTGTCAAGGTCTTGCTTTGACATTATTCCTCTGACTCTAGCAGTGTTTTTTAAATGGTAGCAGGCAGGTGACGTTACGGATTTCATGTGGCACTGCAGATTTAAATCTGAGTCCAGGATAACACCGAGGTTTCCTGCTCGTCTCTTAGTTGTAAAAGAAAGGGATTCGAGGTCTGTCTTTCTTTCCATGTCCAAATACAATTATGTCCGTCTTAACTGATAATTCAAGAATTCACACAGTAACTGTGCCAAAATTTCACACAGGTGTCCCAATGTTTATTTACAATAACATGGGTAGAAAATTCTCACATCATGTACATAAAATTAAATGGCACTAAACTGCTAGTTTTAGCCACCTAAAAAACACCCACCAAAAAAAACTAATATCAGTGTAAATGTGCTCTATATTTAGAGTATTTTCACCACTTAACCTTGCCATCAGACGGCCTTTTCCGACAGGGTACTGTAGCCGTTATGTCAAAGTCACCAAACTCCGTCGAAAACTGTAAACTACAGCTTAACTGGTTGGCAGAGGCTTACAACCTGGAGGCAGATGTTCTCGTATATCCAGCTTTATGATTAACCTCTGCTTTGACACCAATACAATGGACGTGAATGGATTTTCTACTGCTCCTTGCTCAAAAAGCAGAGAAAAAAACAACAACATTCACATCTCTTTCAGCAAATAACATCCTGTCATTGTGGAACCAGTGCAGATATCTCAGCCAGGATTTGAGCTTTGGTTCTCGCTAGTTCCCACCAATGTTAAAAGTGTGCATGTCCGTGTGTGGTGCAGGTGTGAAGGCCCACGCAGACATCCTGAGGCTGGTGGCAACTCTTCTGGTTCTGCAGATGATGAGGGAGAAGAAGCTGGAGGAGGGCAAACTGCTCCGCACCCTCTTCAGCCTGGACGACTCCACTCAGCCCAGGTCAGTCCAAAACGAGACAAACAATGCAAAGACACTGATATAATTGACTTTTTGGTATTTTTATAAAAACACATCAACTGATCTTCTTCAACTGAACATCAATCATACATTTTTATGTAACAATATTTAATATATCCTTTCACGTGAAAAATACCTCTTTCATAAAGTGCTTCAAAAGCTTTTTACTATATATAATATACTGTATAATAATTCCCTCTCTTATATCTAAACATTAACAAATGTCTCCTTCAAACAGTTGTATTTAGTCAAATTTCTTGCCAAAAACTACACTTAACAAGATTATATTGAACACATCATGAGAACATTACAATTTGCCTTTGCCTAATACTCATTTTTACTGAATAGAGCTTGAACGCACCGTAATGTAACTCAATGCAACCTCCCTTAGCTGTTAGTTCCGGCCACCGGCTGCTAACAGCTAACGTTAACTAGCTCTCCTCCCGCCAATGTAGCATTATCAGGGAAACAATAGGAGAGCTCTCTGTGTCCTTTTGTGACAAAGGTGTCCTGGGGAATATCTCTATTTGTCCCAAACACATTTTCCACTAACCCCAGGACATCGGGACGCCAACTATTACCAGCCATCTCGAGATCAAAGAGCCCATTTAACAAACAGTCACTATATTCTTCTTGCACCCACTTCAAGTTTGTGTTCTTTGGTCTGGAGTCCTGCTTTTTAGTCCACGCAAAATTGCTAAAACAACAGAAAAACATCAGCCGCTGCCATCAGTGTATGTCATTTAATTTGCTGTTAGGCCACTGGCAGTCGGCAAGGTGAATATCGGTCGATACCATCTAAACTGTAACGCACATACTGCATCCATGATACATGTTCAGAACACGACAAAACAGGTGTGATGTCTCATGTTAATGAAGCAGGTCTTTCTCAGTCTTCCTCACGTGAGGTTAAATTGGTCAGTTACAACTTACAACAGATATAAAAACTAAAGAACAAAACAAAAACACAAGACATGATAAATCCAGGATGGAGCATAAAGGCTTGCATCGTCAGAAGAGGAACTGTAAGAGGAAGCAATCAGCTTTTCATGCAAACATGACCTTCAGATGACCAACGACTTTTAAAGTACTTCTTGAAATTAAACTTGATTGATTTAACCTTTTGTTTATGTTCGTGGAAGTTTCATAATTTATTGTGATTTCCTGCTCTGGATGATTTTATAAACCGCTGTGAGTGGCTACCTCTCTTGGTAATGACTGAGTGTTTCTTCCAGGCCTGAGCGGTGGGAGGCGGTGAAAAGGGCGGTGGACTGGGTTTGCTGGGCTGACCGCCAGTACCCGTGTGTCTACAGCCGGCTGGAGTTTGGTTGGAGCTGGGAATCCTCCACCCGTCAGCTGCTGGGCTACGAAGTCCTTCCTTCCTACTCACCTCTCTGTGGTCTGAACCTGCAGAGGTTTGATACGAGCACTTTTCTTTGGTTTGCAGCTTGAACTGTTTGACAGTACTAGGGATGGATATCACTGGGTTTTATTTATAATATAGATACTAATACTGGTTATGGATACCTATACTTACTTATTGGTATTGATGTGTCTAAGACAAGGACTACGTCATTGATGTAGGATGTGGTGGTTGTTTTGTTGACCGTATGCTAACACTCTCACTAGCCCATTTTACGAGAAATTGCAGGACGTGTTGCATGACTGTTCGTCGTTTTTTGCCCTATGGAAGAAGTCAGGTTTAATTCTGCCGACAGCGATATCTCCAGCTGTACCGACACAAGCGCTAGCATGACTAGCAAGGAGCTAGCAAAAGTGTGGACACAATAACTGTGCACGGGGGTCTTGACCGCAGTTACAAAATCTGAACACAAGTGGTCAGCTGGAAACGCATGATAGAAACAGGTTTAGTTTATTAGGATCCTCATAAGCTCATGCATTGCAGCAGCTATTCTTGAAACTGTTACAGTAATCTCCCATAGATAAAGTTCCACGTAATGTGACGGAGGCAAATTTATTTTCTGTAGCTGTCGACGTAACATATAGTAGCTCTAATATGCATCGATATGTAACGTCTTGTTTACCATCAGGTACGTTTCTTCATTTTCTCCCTGCATTCCATCTCTCACTTTCAATTCAATTTTATTTATAAAGCCCAATATCACAAATCAGAATTCAGCATACAACATCCCTCTGTCCTCTGACCCTCACAGCAGATAAGGAAAAACTCAAAGGCGGAAAAAAATAATAGAAACCTCAGGAAAAGCAACTGAGGAGGGATCCATCTCTCTGAAATTATGTTTGAATAGAGTTTGAATCTGATATGTTTGAAAAATGACAGGCAAGTGGGGCAAGGAAAAAAAATTAAAATGGGTCCTTGAAAAATCATAGGAAAATTTTGAAATTTGGTTTGTGTAAATGTGTGGGAACCCTGGTTATTTTTTTAAAGACTGTTTTTTGGCTTTTACCTTTGACAGGGCACATTAAGCGGAATGGGGAAGACAGAGGGGATGACATGCAGCAAACGGCCGCAGGTACCAATCGATCCTGGGTCGCTGCGGCAAGGACACAGCCTTTGTTAATGGGGCGCCTGCTCTACGAGGTGAGCGCCTGGACGCCCCCTCCGTGGTTATTTTTAACAAGTGAAATTGTTCCTTGAGTTTCCTGTATATATAATGAGAGAGAAGCTATTGCTACAAATGTCTGGTCAACTGATGTCTGGTGGTGATGTGCCTTAATGCTGCTTTACTACCAGAAGATAAACTTCAGCAAGATTATGAATTACTAAAGAACTGTTAGTCCTCGAGCTTCTCAAAAGTTAACAGACAAAGATAAGATAAGGTAAAAATAGATATATGTTGTGGGTTTGTCACACCACAGAACAATGTGTTATCAACCTCCCAGACAAATTTGAATGACTAAATTTCCTGAGTGTAAAAATTAGGTTTCAAAATCATGAAAAAATTGCAGTAGTCTCTGTACTGAAACACTGGGGGTGTGTCCACTGAAGGCCAGTTTTATCTGCCCAATATGGCAGCGACATCGGCAGCAATAAGCCAAAGCAGTACATGCAGTGTGACAAAATGACAAAGCAGCGTTCTGAGTAAGTTATTAAAAGGAAACTGTGGGGATTTTCAACCAGCTCTGCGTCACTGCAGCAAATGAACAGTGTTTGGTTCAACCTACCTCCGTGCTGCAGCATCTGAAGCTCCCCAGTCTCTTGGCAGGGGTCTGCCAAATGATGTAAAACCTCTGCTGGTTGGTAGGTGAGCCAGGGGAGCTCTATGTGCTGTAGCACAGAGGGAGGGTTGACATACGACTGGTTGGAAATTGGGAACGTTTTCCTTTCCCCTCCAAGTTTTCTTACTATTAAACAGTCTAACCCCAAAATGCAGCACTGTACAATTCAGTCTTTTCACGTTTTCCAACATGTAAAAATGTTTTTAGAAACAAATCTTTAATTTTACTTAACCCAGACTTTAGGTACAGCGTTCATAAATAGAGCCCACACTTTTGACTGGCAGCTTCGTCGTCATTAGGGGACAGTTAGGAAAATGCCGACTATGTCAGAATGAACTGTTCATTCATTCATGCATTATCCATGACCACTAATGCTGTTCAAGGTTGCAGTGGGGCTGGAGCCTATTCCAGCTGACACTAGGTGAGAGGCGGGGAATCACAGAGCTGTAAATGAATACCTACAGAAGCACTGTTTATCCAGGAGCTTATTGTTATTTCAGCAACTGTACCAATTTCGTCCCAGTTCTTTATACCCATCCCTAGCTGTTGAGTTAAAATGCCCTTAAATGTCCATATACAGCTGGCGCTCTGTGGTAACCTAACTTTTTAAACTATATAGAAATAAAGTAATGCAGTTTCCTTAATTAGGGTAGGGGATTTGATAGTTTTCTCCTCGGGGAAAACCAATTTCCTGGCTATATATACTGATAATCGTGTTTCTAATTATCTTTTTATATGTGCACATGTCTATGACAAAGCCTTCAGACAGGGAAAGTATCACTGTGAGAGCAGAGCAGCAGGAACAAAAGGAAAGGTCGCGGTGAGAAGCAGTGCGTCAGAGAGCTCAGAATAATCCGGTCCAAAATTAGATTAAAACTGAGGCTCACACAGCAGAAGTCTGCTTCCTCTGAACTTCTGACCCTTTGAATTTAAACACAGTTTTCCTCCCAGTGTCTCACACACGGACATACAGGCAAAAATAGATAAAATTCCTTGTTGAGTGCATGTGTTGTTTGCTTTAAAGGTGCTGTACCAATGAACGTACCTTGCCTTATCTATATGTCACTGCCTTTCAGCACCTTTGATTACTTTATTGTAGCTATAAGTTCAAAATGAAGAAAGTATGACCAGACTGTTGTGTGAACTCGAAGTGTCAGTGAGAACAATGATAAGTATCTGCATACTATCACCTAAGATATAACTAGCTCATGCAATGGCAGGTCTTTTATCAAATTATTTTATATCTTTCTGATGTTGGCTGGTCACAATTTGTTTAAATCTTTTCTCAGCATAATCACCTGGAACATACTGCATGTGCATGAGATGTGCTTTTAGAAAATACAGCTGTTGAACGTAAACATATTGCTGTTTCAAGAACTGGTTCACCACTTCTCTATTTTTTTTTCCTCACACTGCTTCAGTTGTTTTTCCTGTGAAAACCACTATAATGTGTAAAAACCAGCAGCAGACAGAGCCTGTCTGAGAAAAAAAAAATACAGAAGCTAATTACACACAACAGATTTGAACTATCAGGGCCTGTGTCCACATAGCGTTTATTTCTTGGCACTGGTGTCTTTTTCACTCGTTACTAATGAGGAGAGAGCATATGCAGCGGCCTAGCGCCTGTCCGTTCTTTTGTTTTGTTTTGTTTTGTTTTGGGGGTTTTTTGTGCGTCCACTCTAAATGCTTCTATTTGAAAATCTGTGAACTTTTCAGAGAGGCACTGCGATGTCACTGATGCTTCTTTAGCCAGGCTACTGTCACTACAAAGACAGAAAAGCCCATTTGTGGGAGCACATCAGCCGGTGAACACTGAATGTTTCTGATGGTTAATGTTCTTTTATCACTGTATGTGTGTACCTGTGTTTGTAACTGTATAGTCAACCATCAGTTAAGGTAGCGTTATGTAAGCTGCCTAGCTAACGATTATACAATAATATTTGACCTTATACTTAATTATGTTAAACTTGGACCTGTTGTCCTCGTCCGTGGACACTTTTTGTGCCATCTCGTGTAGTAAGAGCACAATTCACTAATCCATGTAAAAACAAGATGGAAGCCATCTCTGCCAAGTCAGGCTGCAGCTGATCCCGACACAAAAGTGAACAAGGTCCAAATCCTGATCAGATTTTGAGATTGAAATTTGTTTATTTAATAGGAGTAGTAGTATAGTTTGATATGGCAACAAATTTGACCAATTTTAGCAACAGTAACAAGATAAGACACTGATAATTAGGAAGTACTCATTTGAAGACGCTGGGACTTTATTATCGTTTATATTTATCAGGTCCTACTGATCCCAAAGAGCTAGGAGAAATCAAAAATGCATAACAAATAAGAGTTTGGGTCTCAGGAGGATATAAACAAAACCCACGTGCAGGGCTTCATTAAAAAAAAAAGTCCTGTGATCACTTTTGTGCCAAAGAAAAACGCTATGTGGACACACGGCCTTAGGTTGCTTTCTATATCAGGTGTCACATGTTTTTGTTATGGTGGAAGGTATATTGTTTTTGCGTGTGTGTGTGTGTATAATCATGAACAGAATTAAAATCTTTAAAAATGTTATTGGAGTGCCTTCACTTCTCTTTTTGTGTCACTTTCTCTTTTTGTCAACAGCATAATAAATTCATTCTGCATGAAACCTTTGTTGTCTTTTGCCTCTCTTCCCAGCCCAGCTGCTGGAAAAAATATTGGCGTCATACGTTTCTGCAAACCATGAATACATTACAATTGAACTTGTATTATGTAGTGGACATGTTGAAACTTTGCATTTCAGCAATGCTGTGGTTAACTTGTGGTTCGGAAAAAGAGAAACTCATTTGAAAACGTTTTGGCTGAAATGTCCCAACCCTCACCTATGGTCATGAACTCTGGGTAGTGAACGCAAGAAAGAGATCACAGATACAAGCGGCTGAAATAAGTTTCCTCCGTGGGGTGGCTGGGCTCCGCCTTAGAGATAGGGTGAGGAGCTCAGACATCTGGCGGGAGCTCGGAGTAGAGCCGCTGCTCCTTCGCGTCAATTGGGGTCAGTTGAGGTAGTTTGGGCATCTGATCAGGATCCTCCTGGGCGCCTCCTGTTAGAGGTGTTCCAGGCACGACCCACTGGTAGGAGGCCCCGGGGCAGACCCAGGACATGGTGGAGGGATTATATATCTCATCTGGCCTGGGAACACCTTGGGGCTGGAAAGTGTTGATGGGGAGAGGGACATCTGGGGTGCTTTGCTCACCCTGCTGCCCCCATGACCCGGCCCCGGATAAGAGGATGAAAATGGACGGATGAATATTTTGACTTAAAATTCCCTGTTTTTTGGTGGCACAGTCCTCGCTAGGAACACAGCAATGTCTCAATTAAAAAAAGTACCGCATTTCGTGGCACTCTCCCTGGTGGGAACACAGCGATGTGTCCCTAAAAACACAACACTCGCTAAAAAACAGATTTTACTGTTTGTTGGTCTCAAACAGTGGTCTGCAGCTTGGCAGGTGTGTGACCTACATGTCGCGCTAATTGGCATGAATTTAAACTTGGTTTATTGTGGAACCAGTAACTGTTTCGTCCTTATCATGATTAGTCTGATAATAGGTATTCACCATTGTTTTATCACAATCAATGATAACAAAAAAAAAAAACCACACATCCCTCTTCTAACATGGGATTTGATTGGTGTGCTGCCATTAAATAGACTTAACTTCTCTTTAAACTGTCAGCAAGAGTGTAAGTTGCATTTCCCAAAAAGGTCTTGCTAGTTGTTTTAGCAGCGCCATAAAAAATGTATAGCGATCACCAAAAAGGCTGCAACTAACGATTACTTTATTATCAACTAATCTACTCATTATTTTCAGGATTGATTGTTTCATCAATAAAATGTAAAATAAAAAAATCCCCAGAACTCAAAGTGAGATTCTCACTTTGCTCCTCATGTCTGACCAGTGGTCTAGAACCCAAAAGACTCTTAATTTCCTCTCACAAACGACCAAGAAAGCAGCAAATTCGCACATTTACGGAGCTGTAGCCAGCAAATGTTTGACTTTTTTGCTTGAAAAGTGACTGAAACGATTCATTGCTTATCAAAATAGTCGATGATTAATTTTCTTTCAATGGACTAATCAACGAATCATCCTTCTGTTGCCTCTATAACGACGAACCAAGCACACTCCTATGTGTTTTCTCTTACCTGGGAGCTCACTGCGATCTCCATAAGGTAAGACACTTTTTTTTTCTTTAGTGGATTATTCCAGCACAGACTTAGTTGCAGAGGTGTTTGAAAAGTTAAATTTGACTTAGAAGTACTTGCATTTAATGGTAAATTAAATTTGGGAATGTAAATAAATATGAAATGACAAGTAATGCCTGATTTTTATTTATCTTAGGGACTCTAATAGGGGTCCTGGTGGTTTTCCACCTGCTCCTGTTTAGAGGTCATTTAAAGTCTGTGATGCATTTTGAAAAGAACTTGAGTGATTTTTTTTGTAGCGCTTTATCGTAGGCAGCCGGTTTTGCTTGAGTTTCCTGACGATGTTTCAACTCTCATTCAAGAGGCTTCTTCAGCTCAGTTCAGTTTCAAGAAACTCAAGTTACCTACAATATAGCACTTTCGATTACCATGACCTGGATGACTGAGAATCTTCACCAACATGTTGCTAAACAATTTGGGAAGAATGCCCTTCGACTGGTACAGGAATTCGAAAGAATATCTATTACAGGAACCACCTGTGTTTCAATTTGAAATGCAGGCAACATGGGATCATTCCTAACATCCTTGGGTTTCATCATGAAAGGACACAAGGCTGCAGCTATCCTTCAGAGGGCTCAGCACCAGCTGCTCGATGAGAGAGAGAGAGACAGATTCATTTCACCATTGATGCACTTAAATCCAAGACTGAACAGATATTTGAAGAACTGATTACCCAGTGAAGTCCTTGAAGATGTCTCTGAGTTTGTTGAGAGGGCACAGACGTTGCAACACAACAAGGGCAAGGAACGACTGACACGGAAATTCCTTACACTATAGTCTCGTCAGAACAACCACAACCTGGAGAAATTAGTACAGCAACACAGCACATCTGGACATACATGAGAAGCGGTTGAAAAACTTATCAGACAGAGAGCTTAACAACTTTGCTGCAACACCAGAACAGAAAACAGAAGTAGATCTCACATGGAAGGATGTCAGAGGAGACAGTCTACCCTTCTTAGACCATGCAGTGCACATTGAAGAATACAAAAGCCTTAATATTGGAGTAAATGGAAAACTTACACACAGACCAGTACCTGTCATTTGACTGGACAACCCACTGGAGCACAAGCTGGGGGTCATCAGAACCCTGAACCATCGGGCTGAAAACGTGTCCATGAGGACAGAGGGGAAGGTGAAGGAACAGAAACACATCAGGGAAGAGCTAAAAAATCTTGTGACTACCCTAACCAAGACCTCAAACAGACCAAGAACAGACAGAGAGGAAGAGACACAAGCTCAGAGGTTACATGTGACCTCAACGACTCTAAGGGTTCACACCTGCACAGAGTTTAAACCCTGCAACTCTGCACCAGTCCGTTAGAACTGGAGAAGCCTCTTGAATGAGAGGTGAGACGTCTTCAAGAAACTCAAGCAAGTCCAGCTGCCTCTGATAAGATTACTACGACCTGGATGACTGAGAGTCTTCACTGATTAAGGTGATTACAGTGTCTCTATCATATTTGTTTATGTGACGATCATTGCAGTGGTCAATCAGTCAATCAATTTTATTTATAAAGCCCAATATCACAAATCACAATTTGCCTCACAGGGCTTTACAGCATACGACATCCCTCTGTCCTTATGACCCTCACAGCGGATAAGGAAAAACTCCCCCAAAAACCATTTAATGGGGGAAAAAAACGGTAGAAACCACAGGAAGAGCAACTGAGGAGGGATCCCTCTTCCAGGACGGACAGACGTGCAATAGACGTCGTACAGAACAGATCAACATAATAAATTAACAGTAATCCGTATGACACAATGAGACAGAGAGAGAGACAGATGCAGGACAGACGGTAATGACAGTAGCTTACAACAACATTAATGAAAGTAATAATATTATAGTTATAATTCTGGCTGCTGTGGTACAATATGTTGAAAGTATATATTAATATCTGATAGTATACATATGGGACAATAGACAGAGAGACAGAGACAGTCAGCCTAACTAGGGGCTGGTACAGGGCAAGCCTGAGCCAGCCCTAACTATAAGCTTTATCAAAGAGGAAAGTCTTAAGTCTAGTCTTAAATGTGGAGACGGTGTCTGCCTCCCGGACCGTAACAGGAAGATGATTCCACAGGAGAGGAGCCTGATAGCTGAAGGCTCTGGCTCCTGATCTACTTTTGGAGACTTTAGGGGCCACGAGTAACCCTGCGTTCTCAGAGCGCAGTGTTCTGGTGGCATAATATGGCACTATGAGCTCTCTAAGATATGACAGAGCTTGACCATTTAGAGCTTTATAAAGTACTGGAAGATTTTAAATTCAATTCTGGATTTCACAGGGAGCCAGTGCAGAGAAGCTAAAACAGGAGAAATATGATCTTGTTTCTTAGTTCCTGGTGTAGAACTTTCAGTGGTGGATGACTTTTGTCTGCATTCATCACCAGCAAAACTCCTGACTTCCTCTTTTAAAAAAACAGACATTATAACCAACAAGAGTGTCATCATTTACATGTTCTGTATTCTGTGCTGCAGAGCGGACCTTCAGGGAAAGAGCCGGCATCCTCGTGAGCGATGGAGGAAATCTATGCCAATGTTGAAAATGCCAAACCTGCCAACCCGAGACCTTCAACAGCGCAGACGACAGGTGAGAATGTGAACAGATGTTTATTATCATTACTGTTGTATTGTTGACTGTGTTTACTGGTGTTCTCTGTGTTCAGCCACCAGGAGCTCAGAGAGATTTCCTGGAGCTGTTGTTCCCTGCCTGGGGCTACTCAGTGTTCTCCTGCTGGCTGGGCTCATCGGCCTCGGTGTCTACTGTGAGTCTGCTTTTTTTTATTCAAGTTAATGTCAGTTTGAAGTTGTGATTTTTCAGGAGCAATATTCTGCTCTGAGAGATGCACCCAAATGTTAGTCAGCTTTCTTGATTTTTGTCAATTTTTTTACTTACCTTTTTAGAGTCTGTCTTGAAAAGCATCACAAAATATAATTGAATATTGACCTCATTTTTTGTTTTGTAAATACATTTGTCATGAAGATGATTTTTTCCAGCCTGATAAAAAGTCATAGTCAAGCAGCTTGCTTCCAGCAGATTATTTACTTTAAATTCTACTTTAGAGATGGGTTTTCAGTATTTTCTTCTGCCTGGTGCTTGTTAAACACTGTAGCATAATGCACATTTTCATTTCTATTTTATTTTATTGCTTTATATTCACATACTTTTTATTCATACTCTTTTTCTTATTTCTCATAATTCTCTATTCTTTATATCAGAGCGACTGTAACAAATCACAGTTTCCCTCGAGGATCAGTTAAGTATTTCACATTCTGATTTCTGACTCTGAAATTTGTACAACCTAAGCTGAAAGGTTGTGAAAGTCAGTAAACTATAATAGTTAATAAAAGTATTGAAATTGTGCCATTTTGAAAATATATATACAAAAATCTGACATGTTTTTTCATTAGATTTTACAAAATAAAAACACACTGATCCAAAAGATTTTTTAATGTAGTAACATAAACAAAATATTTCTTAACACTCCATGACTTATTTGAACCATGTGCATTATTTAGTTTTTGGGATATGCTCATTTTTATGAGCAGAGTGAAAAAGCCTTGTGATGGATTTATCAATCATTCCTCTGCGCTGCTTCACGTTTTTGCACGACTTGTAACGTAGCACAATGACGTGAACCATGACACAAAAGAAAGAAGCCACAGTTTTCTGCTGCAAAAAGAATGAATGCTCTCGCTATTATGGTTTTTATTTTACATCAATATGTAAACTGATAGAGTATCACAGGGCTGACACATAGAGACAGACAACCATTCACACTCACATTCACACCTACGGACAATTTAGAGTCACAGTCACAACTTCTGTTTTTACAGTTTCTGGCTGTGATGAAGGGTGTAATTTTGGTGATTCTTTTAAGGACGACGTGCCTTTTAAACATGCTGTCAGGTTTTGGGGTTCAGGGAGAAATAAATACAAAATACACCCATTTAAAGTTGTACGTCCCTCCCCAAAACCAAAATGAAAAGCAAGTCCCTTAAAAAATTATTTGACATGCCCCCATCATTTTGCACCATCCTGTCCTCTCTCATTAATAACTGTTAAGGACCAAGCAGTAACCAAAATGAACGGAAACTACAGCTAAATACAACCCAAAACTAGCTGAACCCAAATCAACATCTTTTATGACCTTAGGGCAGAATTATTAAATGTTTTGACTAACATCAATACAAATCTTGCTTTATTTCAGACTTTGACTTCGCCCGTGATTCATTGGCAGTTTTATCTTCTATCAAAGCGAACCTGACTGAGCGTCTCCGGGCCAGTAATGAGGAGAGAGACCTGCTGAATGCCACCCTCACAAACCTGACTAAAGAGTTGGACAGGCTCCAGACTTTGTCCAAGCAGAGTGAGTGTTTGCCTGTGTGTGTTCTGCATGAAGGTCAAGAGCCACCACAGCGTCATGTATAGAAAACCATGATTATATTCTACTTTTAACTCTGTAAACTCTATGTACAGTCCGTTAGTCTTGTAAGCATCTGTATTAACGCTAAAAGCCAGAGTTTAGTCCATGTTATGTTGTAAAAGAAGCACTGTGTAGCAATTAATGGCATCTAGCAGTGAGGTCTGCAGATTGTAACCAGCTGAAACTTCTCTCATGTGCCAAGTGGGAACTCCCTGTTAGGATTCCTTCAGTGTTCATTGTTCAGGACGTTTTAACCATCAGCTGAACTATCTGCAGAGGTCTCCTCCTCTCCAAAACAAATGGACCAGATGATTAAAAATGGTTGAAACACTGACTGAAGCAGTTTCACGTTACAAATCAGTGTTTCTCCTCCACGGTTTGGCCGATCGGGGACCTACCTACCGCTAGCCCAGTACCTGCTAATGTGCGCTCACCTTTTTATGCCTCTGAGCCAGCAACAGCCTTGGCTGGAGTAATTTGAATTGAATTTGGTGGTCACAGGTCAAAGGCCACTGTGACCTGTGATACGCGATATTTCAAGAAGGCCTTGAGTGAATTTCCTCAAATGTGGTGCAAACGTCCACTTGGACTTAAGAATCAGCTGATTAGAATAAGGTAATTGAAGGTCAAAGCATCCATGTTTTCACAGACATAGATGTAAACGATAACTGCAACTTGATGGGTTCTTGGAGGCATTCAACTGTGAGGCGGTAACTCTACTTAAGTCAGGACCACTTCAGTCAAAGAAAAGTATTTCCATTTGCAGTAATATATGTGGCAGTATGGCTCTGTTCTGGGGCCTCTCTGCCTTCCCTAGGCCACAGAAAGCCTGAGGCGGAGAGAGCACACCTCCCTGCCCTTCCATGCGCCTACATGGAAAGCTGAAGGAAGGGAGAGCAGCAGGAATGACCCACCAGGAACAGAACAGAGCAGCATCAATGACAAACAGAAATGACAGTGATAAGTCAGACACAACAAGAAAAGGAGGAGCTGGGGTGGAGGTGGGTTGCAAAGCAGCTTGCAGAGGAAGCAGCAACAGTAGGCAGGCCAGAGCAGTTTAAATAGGGCGCCCTGAATGAGATTCACCAATTGGTTGCATAGACAGGAATCATGTGATCTATCAGCTGACTCCCTTCCATCAATCAGCTGATCGGACTGTTTGAGATCAGCTGATGTAGCTGGAATGTGAGCTGAGCTTGACATCGTGTCCTGCCTGAACTGACGCTATGCTCAATCTTTTCTGATGACGTAAGATCCAGACATTGAGACGTCCACTATAAAACAAACAGACCAGGTGACCAAATACGGTAAAAACACTGAATAAAGAAGTTTCGCATTACAAATCAGTGTTTCTCCTACCCTGTTCAGTTCATCAGAGACCTGCAGCTAACTTGGCAGCTGCTAATGTGTGCGCACTATTTTTCTCTAAGAACTCAAGATCCAGACAGACCCAGGGATTTAAATCAGGAAAAAACGCTGCATAATGCAGTTTCACATTAAAACGTCAGTGTTTTTCAAACGCTGCTCAACACGTAGGGGCTTCTAATTATGGTAGCCGATGTGACAACACAAATTTCCCTGTCTACATCCAGTGTTTCATTTATCTTTTCTGGGCTACTGTATGAACAAGGCGGTACACTGCTACCTATGTAGATATTAACGGTTCATTCTAAGGTAACAAAATCACAAAAGTTCATATTTTCAGGTGATTATACACCAACGAAAACACACTTATTATGTTATATTCCATTTCTGCCAATATATACTTGTAAATCCTACACACTGGACCTTTATGTGGCTACTGTCTCTGCATGAACAGTTGTTAAAGTATGCAGTTAGGTCTTAACTTTCAGTGTGAACAAACATCTTTGCTTGAACAGTTCCCCAAAAAACTCTCTATACTCAAACGACTTTCACTTCCTTTTATGATTGTGATAAATTGACAGTACAACTTCTTCATACTGTGACTTCTAAGTTCCACTATTTTCACTTTTGCGGGATTCTTTTTTCATATCGCCTTCCTTTTTGTTCCAATGTGTCACATTAGTAATACTGTAAGTAAATGGTCATTTTATTTAATGAGTGACCTGAGAGGTAATGTAGTGTGAGGAGTCACTACAGATCCTTCAAACGAGGCAGAGTGAGGGGAGATTATTTACTGTCATATGCACAATAGTTACAGAGAAGCTGATGTAGGCTCCCTCCAACAAAAATCATTAAATATGTGTAAAAAGAAAATCATGCAAAAGGGCATGAAATGTCTATAGAATATAAAATATGTTTGTGGCAGACAGTAATTGCAACATGAATAAACTATGATATAAACATGATGAATTACATGTATATGTGTACTGAGAGCGACATGAGTCTAAGCAGAAGTCACACAGCCTCCAACTTCTCTAATAGAACGTAGGACGTGGGTCTTGTCTGATCTTTAATGTCTTTTGTTTGATGCATGTTACAGAGAAAACCTGTCCAGCAGAGTGGAGGATGTTCAGCTGTGTCTGTTATTTCCTCTCCACTCGGTCTGATTCTTGGGAGAAAGGCAGGCAGGACTGCAGAGACAGAGGAGCAGATCTGGTCGTCATCGACACTTTAGAAGAACAGGTAGTGTGTATGCTTCTTTATCCCCTGACCAAAAATGTTATCCCAAGGAAAATGTTCCAATCAGTCTATATGGATGTAGATATAGATATAGATATAGATATAGAAGTCCGGTGGTTCAATCACCGGCTTCTCCAGTCCGCATTCTGAAGTATCCTTGGGCAAGATACTGAACCCCAAATTGTGGCTGTTCAGTCGGTGTATGCGTGCGTTTAAGCTGAATGGCATGTGGCACCTTGTATGGTAGCCTCTGCCACCAGTGTATGGGTGTGTGAATGGGTGAATGTGACATGTAGTATTAAAGCACTTTGAATGGTCGGAAGCCTAGAAGGGCGCTATACCAGTGCAGGTCCATTTATTACTATCGATAATGAAATTCATTTTTAAAGCCACAGTGTGTAGGAATTTCTCCCATCTAACGTTGAAATCGTATATTGCATTCAAACGAATAGCGCACTCTAGCGCTTCATTTTTTCAAACGCATATTGCAACTACGGTAGCCGCTGTGTACCAAAAAGCAAGATAGTGAATTATAATTATATTATATACAAGTTAGTAGTGAATTAACTTGCTAACGAACACAAACAAATGTTCCCAAAGTGATAATATTGCTCTATGACACTGTGTGATCCTCAGAGTGTGCAAGCATGAACTATGTACTAATTAGTCGGGTTACATTATTCATTTATATTTTGATCTTTATCTGCATCAGTAGGGAAAGGGAGGGAGCGGCAGAGGATTGGTAGGAGCTAGGCATGGAGGAAGAGGAGGAGGAGGAGGAGGAGGAGAGCGACAGTCAAGACCATGACGACTTCAGCTTCCCTTTTAAAACCTTTCTCCTTCAGCAGCTCTCTCCACCTGGGAAAAGGCTACCCCGATGTTGACCCTCGTTTTTTGAAGTCGCCGGTCACACTGCCTTTTGATTCCCTTTTGCGCTTTCTTGGCGACGAAGGATTCCGTCTCCCGTGATGCTGCATATACATGATCCTGCATTATGCTCAAAGAGTGGGACTTTGTCATGCTGCAGTAGTGCAGGCTTTCAAATTCGCTGGGATAGTAGCAAAGCGCCTCTTGCGCCTCTCCTTCAGCTTCTCAGTCAAACAGCGCTGGCCTGGCTCTCAATGAAAACACAGAAGGCGGGGCTATTCCCTGATAGAGCTATATGCCTCTTGCTGGAAGATGTATTTTCAAGATGGCGGTACGTCAAGGAACCCCCCAACAATGTACAAACAAATCCGAAATTCTCATTTTACGAAAAGAAGTCAGATTATTAGTGGAGGTAATAACACACCAATGATGACATATTTATGAATGCAGACATTGATTTTTGCCAATAAACAACTGAAAATGCTACACACTGTCCCTTTAATAATTACCAGGAGAGAAAAGGTTGAATTTAACCGCTTTACTTTTAATTTAAAAACTTAACTTACCAAGGTACACGGGTAATAATTTCAACGTTAAAACAACAATGAAAAACACACACAAATAAATAAATCAATCAATAAATAAATATAAATAATAATAAAGAAATGATCTCACCCCAAATAAGGAAAGCAAGTAAAATGAAGGTTAAGGTAGACTGACTTAACATCAATAAGAGACAATGAATAAACAATTGCTTGAACTGAACTAAAATTTTATAAAATTTGTGCACTGTGAAAGTATTTTGTAAATGTAGAAAACAAAACTAAATCAACATGATATCTGTAAGATGCAATAAGACATAAAAACCTCTAAAATGTAGTCAACAAAATAAGATGTTAAACTAACAGAGTAATCTGAGCACTTTAATCCCCACAAACTGCATTCATGATATAGTTTAAATTAAGATTTAAGCACTCTCATATCCTTTATCTTGAACAGGAATTCATCACTCAGATCATTAGGACTAACACCTGGATCGGTTTGAATGACAGAGACAAAGAGGGCACCTGGATGTGGACTGATGGGACTCCACTGACTGCTGCGTAAGGCTTACACTACCTTATATTAATACAGATGCATGTGCAACTTTTGATGTATGATACCAAGTTTATTATTTTATTTTATGACTGTCTAAATCAGTGGTTCCCAACTGGTGGGTCGCAGTCCAAAAGTGAGTCATGGGTCCAATACCAAACGGACCGCAAGTGACTCATAAACGTGTCAGGTTTGTTAAAAACACACTTTATTTTGAAGGACAGTGAATTTTCAGCACAGAGCTTTTATTTTGAGGTGCTGTTTCCTGCCGTAGAGTGAGTGACTAACAGCCAGCTACATGACAGAGACAGCAAACTAGCTCGACTCAAATATGACACTGAATATATTAAACTGTGTGGACCTTGAACTCATGACTGAGGAAAAAATCTGGACCCCGTGGCTGCACCAGTTGGGAACCACTGGTCTAAATAATAACTGTAATATTTCTTGACATGAAAAATTAAACTCATTTATTGGAAGCCAAAAACCCACATTTTTATTTCACCAGAAAAACTTTAAGCTGCATTTGTTTTGTTTTTGGGCTCCTGTGGAAAATTGAAAACTCCTGTAAAAATTCACTTGCTTACTGACCTCCTTTAGGTACTGGAGAGGCTGGCCTGATAACTGGCATGAAGAGGACTGTGTAGAAATCTTAGCTGGCAAGAAGATGAGAGAAAACTGGAATGATTTGCGATGTGATACCTCTAAGCCATGGATCTGTGAGAAAATGGCGTAGCATTTAAGCCTGTAGTTGGTAAAATAACATTTTGTCATATTTGCTGAAGCTGTCACTGTATCCACACAGTCCACACAATCATGTTCCTCTGCCTTCTCGTACTGCGTCTAATGCCATTATTGCATGTAGACAAAACCAAGAAGAGTCTCTAATGCAGCTGTCGGTCATGTCAGTCACTGCTTGTGACCAGCGGTCAAATTAGGGTGATTAAATATGGATCAAGATTGTTTGACTGCATTGCCTTTTTCTCACCTCAAATGTTTTCTCAATCATATTAACCCCATATATAACCATAACCCTATCGTTTCATTTAATTTATTTGGTGAATTTGATAATTTTGATGACTGGGATGCAGAAGAGAGGTTAGAGAATGAAAAGAAAAGAAAAAAAGAAAAGGGAGAAACGGCACAAGGAGTCGCGGGTCTACACCAATCACAGCCTGCGGAGCACAGCTGTAGGTTGGCTCTCTGACGCCGGCCTGGAAACTCGTCAGATCATGACCGTCACGGGACATCGGTGTGAGAGCAGCCTGCAGGCTTACTGGGCTCCGTCAGCGCAGGAGAGACGAGACTGCAGCAACATGTTGTCGTCTCCAAATGTCCCAACAAGCAGTGCTCAATCTGTCAATCTCCATCCTTCAAATGCCACTATGATGGACATACCCACATCACTTTCAAATGTCACTATTAATGGTAATGTAGGCCCAGTATTTAATTTTAAATAATAATAATAAGAAGAAGATTTATTTATATTTATTTATTTATAAAAACATAAAATATGAGCACATATTTACAAGCACGCAGACAGACAGACAAACAAGAACATGAACGTATGCAAGCATACATGGATGCATCTTATTTAAAGTGCATAGTGATTCTGGTATTTAGTGACAAAAAAAATAAAAAAAAATACCAATTAACAGGCTAGTTAAAAACAGTGGCAAATAGAAATGTCTTAAGTTTACTTTTCAAAGAGCTCAGTGTTGGCGCATTTCTGACATTGCTTGGAAGGGCATTCCACCTGCCAGGAGCACAGCAGCTAAGTGCTGCCTCTCCAGCTTTAGTGTGCACACGGGGAACAACGTGGAGACCATTAGCTGATGACCTGCGAGTTCTCACTGGCTCATATGGCACAAGTAACTCTTTAATATAGTTTGGGGCAAGGCCATTCAGTGCCTTATACGCAAAAAGAATAATTTTAAATTCAATTCTGGCATTCAGTGGGAGCCAGTGTAAGGATTGAAGAACTGGGGTGATGTGTGTATATTTCTTACTTCTGGTTAAAACACGTGCAGCAGCATTTTGAATGAGTTGCAGTCGTTTGATGGATTTTTGAGGGAGTCCGGAAAAGAGGCTATTGCAATAATCGAGTCTGCTTGTTACAAATGCGTGAACCAGTTTTTCAGCGTCTGAATTTGTCAGAAAGTAGAAAACAATCGTTAATTTGTTAATGTGTTTATATGATTTAATCTCGACTACTAGGCTATATGCTTATGAATTAGGCTATCTGTTGCAATTAAAAACGATATTGATGATTTAGCCTACTATTTGGATGTTGATTATTTGAAACAAATTTCCTTGGGCCTATAAATGAACACCAGTGAATTTGTGAAAGTAATATCTCAAGGTTTTTTTGCACATCGTCCTCAGAGTCTGTAACACACAAGCGGTAAGAAGTGCACTGGCTTTCTGAAATAATCATCTTCTGAATAATATCACGTAGCTAACGTTTATCCATCATCTCACTTCCCTTCACTGATCAGAGTCGCTCTCTACGCTGCGGCCACAGCGGGTTTCTATGGCAACGCCTGTCAGCTACAGAGAATAAATAGTCCGCTCAGCTGTGGCTTGTGAAAAACTCATGATTTTAACTGTAAAACACATTAAAGCATAAATAATTGATTTAATATTCGTTTCTTTGGTAAGTGACCATGGTATAAGCGGGTTCATGCCCTTCGAGGTGTCCGTTATCAGGAATTAATGGACTTCGCGGACTTCATCATGTTTTGGCGTAAAATATCTCGTTCTGTACAAACATGTACAATCCCAACATTTTCTTCAGGCAACTGGGCTGGTCATGAAGTTTGACCCTGAGATGCACTTATGATCGTAAAAATGGCCGTCACTGTTTCCTCTAGTTTCTCCCATGAACTGTTACTTCCCCCATTTTGTTGGTACATTAAGACTTTACATTGACATTCACAGCTCTGGGCTATTTCCAGTCGTGCACCTGCAACGCACCTTACTAGTATAAACCCTCTCTCAAGTTTCCCTGTAGGTACCATGACATTACAAGTCTGTTTAAGCCAACTTCATAACATGCATACACTATGTTTATTTCATTGTTGTTTACTTGATCATTTCACAATGCATAGAATTGCTCAAAAACTTTTTGTGGAAATAAAAAAACATACGTTTATACTTTCTCAAAAGATAAGAGAAACCACTGAATCTGACAAGACTCACTTTGGTCACTTGCATGTGACACAGCCTGTGCTGCAGAGCCGACTCCTCAGATAGTCATTAGCATCAATGGAGGAAGTTTATGAGAATGCTGAATATGAGGAAGGTGTTGAATTCAAAGGAACCCCCAAAAAACAGACAGGTAAGAATGTTTAATATCATCATTAGTTCTGATTTATCATTTTCTATATTCACTGGTGTTCTCTGTGTTCAGGCTCCGAGGTTTCAAAGAGATTTCCTGGAGCTGTTGTCCTGTTTCTGGGGCTGCTCAGTGTTCTCCTGCTGGCTGGACTCATCGGCGTCTGTGTCCACTGTGAGTTTAATTTACATTCCTGTAAATGCTCTCCCTAGATTTCACACTCTTTTCACTTTCTGACACTTTTTAAAATTATTATTATTATTTCTGATCTATTTTTGTTTGATTGACTTTCTTGTATTAATGCCTCATTTATGTTTTTTTTCTGTTAAAGTAGTTTCATTTTCAATATCTTGTCAGTTATACACAGAAAAAAATCAAACCCTAGCAGCCAACTCAACAAAACAAGGACTCATTTTGGTGCCATATTCCAGTGGTTTCAAACTTTTTGTGCCCAAGGCACACCAAAGGGCAAGCCAAAGTCTCAAGGCACACCTGTATTTATATCTGTGTACAACAGCTTCTATAACGTGTAAAAGATATAAAAGCTTCAGAATTAACAAGTGGGGTATTCTATGTCGTAAAGAAAATGAAATTCTCTTGAGCTTGTGTTCACCACAGATCCTATTCCAAGCATCGAACAAAAACCCATTAAAGACTACTGACTTGAGATGAGGGGACTGGGAGTGCTGCAATGCTGACTCGTTTCTGGATTTTAGGACTCATTTCTTCACTACTCCTGTCACTTCCTCCTCTGCTCCTGAAATACTTACTACAGTTAATATAAAACCAGGTCTTGGTTGTAATAATTCTTCAATTTCTCTGTGAGAGTGAATCAATTAGATCAGCTTCAGATTTTGTCTATGCCATCTAAATACCTTTACAAACAGTGACAAAACCCGGCTCAATAGGGGCAGGAGGCTGCAACATATAAAAAGAGGATGTCACAACATTTTACCAACCAGCTTTGTTGTGTAACCCCCAAAGCATTAAACAAAAGCACAAACAAACTAAAAGAAACAAAAGGGACTGGAGAACCTGGTCAAAAGGAACAAAAGGAGGGAAGACGCTGGACCAACCACACAGTGGGCCGTCGCTCCCAGTGTCTCCTCCTAAACTATCTTAAACACGAATTAAACCTAAAGAAAACAAAAGAGACGAATAACGTGACTACCGGCAATCTGCAGCCCAAACTAAAACAACAAAACCCCAGCACCTAAACAAGCATGGGGGAAAAGAACCTGCTTGGGGGACAGAAAATGATGGAGGAAGAAAACAACTCCTCAGTACCTGATCGGCTGTCTGTGTGCCATGTGCCATGCCTCTCCTGTCTCTACACTCCCTGTCCCTCTTATCACCTCCTCCTCTCTCTACCTGAGTTGCCTTCAGGTGCGCAGCAGGCAGAGGGTGGAGGGAGACAAGGCTGACAGAGAGAGAGAGAACAGGCTGCTGCACATCACACCCCCACCCTAAAAACATGAATGGGGGGAGCGCCACGGACAACATTCACATACAAACAACAAACTTTGTGACAATGTGTCGGCCAGGACATTCTCTCAGCCTTTGATGTGCCTGACCTCCACACTGACAGACTGTAAACAGTGTTGCTGTGGTGTGGTGTGGTGTGGCAGCCATTTTGTGTTTCCCCATAAAACAGAAAGTTGTTGTAACTTGAGTGTACATCCACCAATCTGCCCCAAATTGCTCGTGCTTGAGTCCTGGCCTGAGGACTTTTACATGCCAAAATAACTGCATCACCTACTGGCCACAGGAAGTAGGCGCAGACCAGCGACATGCAGGGACCCCTGACGTGTGAGAGGGTGCAAGGGCCCATTCATTGCTGCTTGTAGCTTTAATTTTATTTATTCAATACCTTTGTATTTGTGTTTTTATTCGTGGTTTTTGTATGTGTAATGTTGTCTTTTATGATTGCAGCATGGGTTAAAAGCCCAACACAGATCTTTCACTCTGTGGGAGATGTTTATCTTGAATTACACCAAGTGATGTTACTGATAAACTGCAGTGGAAAATATACTTCACTTCCTGAAGTCTGCCACAGTTTTACTAAACACTTTCATGAGGCATGTGTTGGTTTAGATTGGTATGATAGTCTTTCACAATCATGGGGTAAAATAAGGAAATATGTAGTCTTGTGATATACATTAGGCATCGTGTGAATGCAAAAGGTGGTTTGTGTTTTAGTGAAATGTCTCTTGGTTATTTCAGGCCATGTCTCAGCATATGGATCAGCTCCAGATCTCTCTATGATCAAAGCCAACCTGACTGAGAGTCTCAACGCCAGAATCACTGAAATGATTGAAGAGTTGAAGAAGTCTGTCCCAAAAGGTTACACCAACCAAATGACCATCATTAGAGAGTCCTTACCTGCTGTTGACACAAGTCTTGTTGATCTGTAATGTCTCTTATTTGTATCTTACAGAGAAAACGTGTCCTGCAGGATGGAGGATGTTCAGTGGTGCCTGTTATCTCCTCTCTTCTGGGAAGGGTTCCTGGGATGAAGGCAGAAAGGACTGCAGAGGCAGAGGAGCAGATCTGGTGGCGATAGACAGCTCTGCAGAGCAGGTACTGTGTGTGTGTGTGTGTGTGTGTGTTGTATGTGTGTGTGTGTGTGCACATTATGATTGCAGATTTGAGGAAGTTAAAAGTAAACCCAAGTCACCAGATTGCTTTGATGGTGTGTAAACGGAATATGTGCACATTTGAATCAGGCCCACAGGAATGCTGCTCAGCCTTGCTTTCAATTCTAACAACTACTTCCAGTTCAACCCTCCGCTAACTGAACAGAGATATAATCATTTGATCATGCCGCTCTTCTAGACCTCCAGATATTACAGGACCAAATAGATCAAATCCCGATAGTGGAATGAGTCATTTTGTGATGTCACACTGGGCACTTTTTACCTGCCATACTTGCCAGCTTCTCAGCTCATTCAGTAGTTTGCCACTCTCCCCGCCTCACCACCACACCTACCTGCCAGCCTATCACCTGTCCACACATTTCCTGCTCCTGCCCGTCCATCACGCCCACTTCATCAAGCCTCTCACCTGTGGATCATTACCTCCTGGCACTGTAAGGACTCCCTCGTCACAGACTCTCCTTGCCACATTGTTCTTTTCCCTCACTGCTTTGTTGGAACTGACCCTGCCTGTCCCTCATTCTCCTGTTTCGCCTGCTCCCTGGTAAACCACTCTGCCTTCTGTCCTCGACCAAGAGCTCTGCTTCCACCTTCCTGGTTCCTGTTCGCTTGTCTCTGTAGCTGTTTGGAGGGACCATCATCCAGTTCATTGTGCCTGCTAGGGTGGTCAAGCAACAGAACTCCAACAAACTGATGACAATTAACAACATAGATCTGAACTCCAGACCCTGATGCACTAGTTCCACTCACATACCTGGATATTGAAAACTGTTTTGTTTTTGGGCTGAGTGCACAGCACTGGAGTTCTCAACGGGCCCAAAAATTCAACCCGAAACCGAAATGACCCGAGGGACTTGAAGCCCGAAACCGGCTTGCCCAACATCATCACATACAACACTGGGTCCGAGCCCGACTGAACCCGAGTTGTTTGTTTTTTTTTTTTAATGGAGGGGGGAATAAAATGATGCTCTCCCTGTGCGCCTCAGCAGTCTGGCTTCCCTGGCTCAAATACAGTGACCTCTAGTTTCGCAGACCGGGCGAGGCGGAGGCGCGGCGCACCTGCACTTGGTGTGACCGGCCAGGCAGATTTTGCAAGTTTGGCACACTGTGCGCGCCGGCACAGCTACTCCTCTTTCCCACCTTTGTCCCTCCTACCTGCGCAAGTTGGAAAGAGGGAGGAGAGAAGGCGTGGAGTGGGTTTTACACAGCTGATTCACATCACACCATTCAAATGAGCCCCTCTCCTCGCCCTTAAATGTGCGGCGCGAAGGCGTAATGAGTGTTTACTCAATTCGCCATGGTAGAGGAGTGCAGCAGCGTCCTCCTCCTCCTCTTTGCAATAATGTACTCCATCTTTGTAGATCACGTTAAGCAAGAACATTTTAACATTTGTAGGCAATCACATGAAGCACGTAAACCCTTAAGACCCTGAACATAACTTACAATTTGTTGACAGTGTTTCTCTGGTGCGAACGCGTTCTCTCTTTCTCTCTCTTGCAGTCTCACTCTGTTTCTTTTCTTTTGGCTTTTCTAAGATGACAGATGCTGAATATATACTCCCTATCTGATGCTGTGGCTGTTTGTGTTTGGCTGAGAGGGATGTGAACTCATTAGTTTGCAGCTGTGTTAATCAAATCAGGTTGGGTTTCCATTACGTGTGCCAAACGTGCCAAACGGTGCCAATCCCCTTTGATCTGACATCAGATGTGACGGGACAGTCGATATAGACATACATACATATACATTTATGTGCTGATTGCAGATAGTTGCATTGAATAGTGTTTTTTGTGGGTATTTATTTCATTGTTAATGTGCCTGACATTCTGGAAACCTGCCTGTGAGGTTTTGGTGATGTGTGCGCTCTGTCCACCAGTCAGCCAAACTCGGGCTGTGCTCTGCCTGCGCTGAGAGTAACGCACTTAATGAGCCGCTCTGAACACTTCTACTGCACCTGAATGGCCATTCACCTTAGCTTACAGCAAACTGGAGATGACGGATTAATAAAATGATGAAAAGCTACATTTTTACAAGTAGAAAAAATGAAAATGAAAACTAAACTATACTTGTGGGTTTACAGGAGTTTCTCAATAAGTTCACCCAGACATATGCTTGGATTGGTTTGACTGACAGAGTTAAAGAAGGAACCTGGAAATGGATAGATGGAACTCCACTGACTCTGAGGTAAGGCCTTGCTTTGGTTGAAGACATTAACATATGCAACTTTAATTTTGTACAACAATACTAGAATTTGCTTGATTTGCATTTCCAGCAGACATTTCTTTCATTCATAGCTGCTGCACATGCATAAATATCACACACAGATTTATTATAGATAATGAAATGGGACTCAACCCAAGCTGATAGATTTCATAAATTATGTCATGTCATATAAACTGTTATCCAAAATTGGTGAATTGATGAGTTATTATGAGGTCAGGTGATTATTTAAATACAGGAACTGTGATTGTGTCAGACATTTACAGTATCATGATTCACATCTCTCATAATTTTACCTGTTAGCAACTGGGAAGTGAACCAGCCTGATAATGGTGGTGGAAATCCACGGTTCGGTGAAGAGGACTGTGTCCATATCAGACCTGACAGCGAGTGGAACGACCGGTCATGTGAAACCTCAATGCGGTGGATCTGTGAGAAAACGGCTCCACATTGCTGAACGTTTTGAGATCATCAATTTGATAATGCTTTGGCTTTGGCAATAATGCTCTGTCATGATGAGATGATCCACCACCATTCCAGCCAGTGTGTGTATGTGTGTGTGTGTGTGTGTGTGTGTGTGTGTGTGTATCATGTGATGCAGTTGAAAGCCCCATAGAGTAGTGCAGAGATGACGGCCTTTTGTAGGCCAACACAGAAGTTAACATTGCCCTGGTTCCCTCAACAAAAGCCTGTGGGATTTTTCAATAAGATTTTGGATAATTGCACAAAATAAACTCTGTGGCAAACAAACGTTTGTGATACTTACAGGATTTGTTTAGCAGGATAGTCTTTATAAAGGAACACAGTTTTTATTATTTCTGAAGCATCAATGCAATCACCATGAGGAAAAAGCTAACGCTGGGCTATAAACAAACAACACTATGGTCGTGTGACTTCAATGTCCTCACCATAACGAGGCTGTAAGGGTGAGTTTGGCATGATGATGCTCTGTGGTCTCATTTAGCCACTTGTTAGCAACTGTCTTTTTTAAGACGCATAAAGGCTTCAAAATTTATAATTTGGGTATTGACTGACATATTTTACGTGTAGACCAAAACCTCAAAGTCTCTGAAGCTTGTGTTAAACAGACCTTATTTCAGGCATCTAACCAAAAACCCACTGACTTCAAGATGAGGGAACCAGGAGTGCTAAAATGCTCACTCATTTCCCAGTTTTCGGACTCTACACACAATACACTTTATTTTCAAGTACAGTGAATTTCCAACACAATGCTTTTATTTTGAAGTGCTGTTTCCTGCTGTAGAGTAGCATATATACAATATGCACTTAATTTTGCAATGAGAATGTTTTGAGATGATTAAAGAAAGAAAGGAATATTTGTGAAGCTGTGTAATTTGTATTCCATAACTAACTGGAACAAAACGAGGAAGCTAGCAATGAATCTTTGACACTGATACAATCATGGACAACTCGGAGCAGAACTCCATCTTTAATTGTTGCATATGTTGTTTTAAATGGCACTTTGCTTCATTGCAGATCTTTTCATTATAAAGGAAGGAAAGCATCAGGACTCATGGAATTTGCTTCCTTTACCTTCTTAAGTTTAAAACAACACACGTAGTGAGTGCTGCAGCTGTCATATAGGTGTGATACCGGGGGGCTGAGAAGTGCTATGTCACCATCAGAAGGGTAATAAAACAGATTCCCCCTTTTTTCATTTCCACAAAGAGGGAAATGGTTGATGATATAAAATAAATTAAATAAAGAGCTTATTTATTTTCCTCAAATAATAATGAACATGGTGTTGGATCTTTTTTAACAGCTTAAGTTTTGCAGACATCACAGACATTTTTGTTTACATATGGTAAAATTACACACAATTTTTATAACATCACCTCCTTACCACATAATAGTAATGACATTATCAACAATAAGAAAGTATTTCTCTGAGATTCACATCTTGTGACGTGATCAGAACCCCTCCCTGAGCAGTTTATTAGTGGCCAAATGCTCATGAAGGGCCTATTTAAGGACATGTCCCATGGCAAGTGAAAACTTGTGCACATCGCATCTCTGCTTGTGTGGAGACAACACTTCACTAGACACCTGCTTACGCTCACTTCTCTACACTTTGTGGAAATGGCTCTTGTTTCTGGTAAGTAGGAACAGAACTTCTTTCTTTTAAATGCTATTTAAGATGTTACAAGAGGTTCTAATCCTACTAGTGTTTCCAAAACTGTTCTGAGATGCCTAGAAGAATCCCAGGAGCGGGAAATTTCAGCAGCAGCTCTGTAAAAGAGACCACAGTTCTTAGGTAATGCATTGCAGACATTGTCATTGTCAATACGTACGAGATCCCCTTATGACAGCTGAATGACCTGTTTTTCTGGAATACAGGAATTAAATTTATCTAGCCATCCCACCCATTTGACTAACACCATGTTTTGCCCCTGGTGTTTCTTTTTAGATAAGACCCTTTCTGTTTTAAAAGTTTTGTCTTTATCCACAATATTTTTTTGCAGCTCTGATCCATAAAACGTTCCTTGTAATGTTTCTCCATCGTAATCTTTTAGCCTGTAAACAGGGGGTCTTCTTGGTATGCAATCTGTTACATTAAAATATTCATCAGTATAATTTTGCTCATATCCTTTTTAAAAGGCTGTCTTAATTTTGAAATAATCACCGTACTATAAATTTCCATTGAAGCGAATCACTGCTCCTTGCTTTATATAGATTATCAAAAACTATGTGCTGATTATCGTTCGTTACTTCAACCAGTTTCATTCTAATACTTTGGTGATAACTCGAGTTGTAGGCACTTACTAAATCTTGCAAAACATCCACATAACGTATAGAATTATTGGCTGATAAATATCTCCACATTTTGATTTTAAGAGTCCTGTTGAAACGTTCAGTAACACTAGCCTTTGTCTCATTTGACATGGTGAAATGAATAATATTATTAGTTAAGTCTTTAAACTCTTTGATCAAGAACTCTTTTTCTTTGTCTGTCTGTAATTTATTGGGTATTTTACCTTCGTCTAACATGTCTTTAAAAGCAACAGTGACATGTTTCCATTTTTATTTTTTAAACCTTGAACCCAGGCGTACTTTCAAAACACATCTATACATGTTAATAAAAAGCGTACCCCATTGCTTTCCGAAGAATAAGCAGTCATGTCCACAAGATCTGCCTGAAATTGTTGATCTATTTTATTTACTAGCACCCAGTTTCTCTTAAAATGTATTAGGGCTGTTTTGTGAAGGGTGTAACATCCTGTTTTATAAGCTAATTTTTTATGTCAGAATCTGCTTAATGAATACCGGCACTTTGAAAGGCTAAAACACTGCCTGTTTTAGCCTTTGTATACCTCCATATCCTCCAGTGCTTTTTGGCGCATAGTATATTTTTTTCATAATCTTCTCCATGGTTGGTGTTATAAGAATGAGTAGCAGTTGACAGTTTTTTAGGGCTTTTATTTTTTGTCATCCCCTCATGCCTAGTAGGACACAATTGTGTCTGAAAAATGTCTGTACACTGATACATATTTTATAAAATCAAAACATTTAATGCATTTAATTTTTTTCTAATCAGCGATTCTACAAGACACTGCCTCACACTACTAACATTTACGGGTTGTTTTCTGTTTAACGTCAATACACACAGATCAATACTAAAAGCACAAAAATAAGCTACATGACCTTTGTGAAATTCATCATCATTTAAAGGAAAACAATTAAGAATATCAATAAGAGTAGATGTTACGTCAGTATATTTGTCAGCAACCGTTTGCACCATAGAGGACCAGTCCTCTGCTAGTTCTCTGACACAGTCTATCTGTCTCATAGCGCAACGTCAACTGTTGGCATCATACACCATATTTTTAATAGCATTACACAACAGAGTTTTCCATTATGGAGTATTAGGGCCACATTGAAGAAAAAAAAATCGGAGATTTCAAGAATAAAGTCGAAATATTACGAGAAAAAACTTGTAATATTTCAAGAATAAAGTCATAACTGAGAAAAAGTCATAATATTACGAGAATAAAGTCGTAGTTTTAAAGGAAATAACCAACAACAAACAGAATGTCAGATTGTCTTTCATGTCGTTGTAAGTAGCCTACTTAATTAGGTTCGGGAAACGGCACCGTGCCGGTTCTGTGTCAGTCGAAACTCCGGGCCCAACTCTGCCACTGATTGGCCAGTCTGACATCCTTCATAATACATATAGAATGTTAGTGAAACACATGCGTTCGTTTGGGGAGAAGTTAGTGGTCACGTTACTCGTTCCACAGGCGAAGGACCCCGGACACATAGCCTAAGTAACTTTTAACATACGTGAGTCTTTGTGACTCTTGACTCTTGTCCCCTAACTAACGCTTGTTTCTGTTTCAGTAACGATATTTTCACCTCATTAAGTCACATCCCGTTATTTCCTCTGTAACGTTACAGCAGCCTACAAGCATGCTGTGTCAATAAATCAGCTCAGACACTGTTAGAAATGTAATATTTAGCCTAATAACATCATGCTGCAGCAGTAATAACGTCAGCTTTAGTCAAATGGCTCTAGCTCTCCCGGTAGATGTCATAAACTCTGGACACATTTTCCCTGTATGTTGACATGATAATGGCCGCGTTTCCCAGGTCGCTCTTAGCTTAAGAAGATCTTTCACTAAGAAGGAGTTGTAAGATTGAGCTGACCCACTCTTAACACTCTTCTTAGCCACCAAACGCTCACAGATCCAGCCGCGGCAGGCACATTAATATTACACTAGCCTAAGCAAGGAGATGTTGAAACAGTGATGGGGACAGTGATAAAGTGGTGGGTGATCGATGTGCCTGACATCGATTGATTTAGTTTCAGCACCGTGGTAGTGGCCAGATCCTGTTAAGACATAAACAGAATGAAAGCGGACAAGGTAATTACAGAACTTGTCTTGAGAAATAGCTTTAAAATTGTTACCAAGGCAAAACAATACACATGCTTGCACAACTGCGTAATTTTCATTAAAAATCTCGTTTAATTTCTTCCAAATGTCCTTCCACACGATAGGTCTCTCCAGACACTGAACCTTCCCATTGCGCTGTGTACACGCCTTTCGAATTACTTAACTCCTTACAAATTTTGTTTCTGAAATGGTCCCAGTCTTTGGCAAAAAAAAAACCGACGTGTGGGGTAACTCTCTGGTGTAGAGATACACCACCCCCTGGTCAAACAAGTATCCGGAAACCCTGAAGTCTTTTACATCCCACTCATACTTGAGTGCCCATGCTTTTTGGTCCAAAAACTGGGCTAGATGTGTGGGAGCAGCCCTTTTCTTTTTTTGTTACAAACAGACACATGGTTGGACTATATAGCAGCGACAAACCACACCCCGGACATTACTATACACATCACTTCCTAAAAAAACGCCCCTCCTCAACACGTAGTGGCAACAGCTCCAAAGTGCGGAAAGAATGGAGCTCCAGTAAAATCGACAGCTGTCGGCAATCAAAACCCTTGTTTAGCACATGTCCAGACACGTTGTAATATAGTTGTACAACAATTAAACAACTTACCTTGACCAAATAGAGGAATCAAAACAACAAATGTTCTATAGTTAGAGAGGGTTAGAGAGAGGTTGCTTTTTGAATACATCCTCTAGCAACATTTGCATCAGCGGCCTTGGGTAAGTTTTTGGAGCATAATGAATCCTTTATCCCGTCTGGTTCTTTAAACTTCTCAAACACTGTTTTGTTAAAATAACCAGCAGGATAAGGCTCCCATTGATGTCCATAACATCATCGCTAGCACTGTAGTGTCCACTCTGTTTATCGGAAACCATTGGAAATTCTGCCGGAACTGTGCCGCAAAATATACAACTGCCACTGTTCGCAATCGGTATCTAGCACATGTCCCCCAATAGGGTTATATAGTCATACAGCAACAAAACCACTCAGTCAGTACCATTTGTTTCACAACACACACACACACACACACACACACACACACACACACACACACACACACAATCAGAACCATCTGTTTCACAACACACACACACACACACACACACACACACACACACACACACACACACACACACGCACATCACACTCATGCGCCGCATACACACACACACACACACACACACACACACACACTGTCACACGTGTGCACATCTTAATGCTGTAAGTAGTCTTTATTTACTACTTGTCTCTATGTGTCAGCCCTGTGATAGTCTGGTGACCTGTCCAGGGTGAACCCTGCCTCTGACCCAGTGTCAGCTGGGATAGGCTCCAGCCTCCTCGTGACCCCTAACAGGATAAGCGGTTACAGATGAAAAGTGTGCAGAAATTATTGGTAGTTGCAGAAAATAATTGTATTGATTAAATTTGTATACAACCTGTCACCTTGATTCTTTTGGGGGGGTTCCCTCCTATGTTGATGTGCACAGACTAATCCACCCATATGCAGAAACAATGCTACTCATTGTGTCGAGAGAAGTCTACCCATCCAGGAGAATCAAAGGTAGCACTCTAGAAGTTTTGGCAATGGTTTCAAAAACATTAAGGATAAAGAGAGTTGGTGCGTCAGCAGGTTCCAGGAGCAAAATCAAGACAAGACAGTGAATCAAACGAATCAGAAAGAACACTGGACACAAAACTGAAAAAGTGAAGCACATTTGTAGGGAAAACATGCACATCTTTCAGAGTGGAAGGACCTGATCTTCTGAATATAAATCACACTCACACAGGACACTGAGGCTGATGAGCGCAGCCAGCAGGAGAGCACTGAGCAGCCCCAGACAGAGAACAATAACTCCAGGAAATCTCCTCTCTGAGCCCTTGGGACCTAAACACAAAGAGAAGGCCAAATAATACAAGAGAAATAATGACAGCTGATAATACACGTCTGCTCAATGTCTTGCCCGTCTGATTTGTTGAAGGTCTTGGGTTGACGGGTGTAAAATTTTCAACACTGATTCTCTCCATTGCTCATGGTAATGCAAACTATTTAGGAGAAGGTCAGCTCAGCAGAACCGATTACAGTTCTTGTACAGTAAGTGATGAAACTCCAGTGGTTATAATGTCTCCTTTTTCCAACTTCTGCTGAAGTGATGAGCGTCAGAGATAATTGCCGAAAATATCTTGTGCAGATTACCCAGTGCTGAAACTGGAACTTTATTAAAATAGCTGCAGTGGATAGATCACTGCCCAGCCAGCATCTGCATGTGGGGCCCATGTGGGTAGTAAATGAGCTGGAATTTGGGCCCTGTATGGGATTGTCCATGGGCTCCGTATTGGCCCCATGCCAACTGCCCACATCAATGACTTTACCTATGTGGGCCCCTCATGGTTGTGATAGGGCTACCTGGGTACTAAGTGGGTATGGGTCCAAAATGGGCATCTCATCCTGGGGCCCACTTAAGTAAACCCACCCATGTGGGCAATTGGCATGGCACCCATAAACAATCCAACACATACAAATGCTGGCTGGGTGGCTCTCAAGGGAGTTCCAGGGGGTCCCCAGAAAAATGGGAATAGTATATTTTCACCCTTTGATTCACTATAGAAGTAAGAACCAGTCTTACTTGTCATTTTATATGTCTCTATGCAAATAAAGTCTAATTCTAAATAAATTAAACCTTTCAAACACCTCTACAACTTTGGTTGTGCTCGAAAAATCCAGCAAATAAAATAAAATATAAGTGCCCCACCTTCTCAGTTGCCTCGTCACATATTGATGTTTGGTCATGGACTTTCCACGTCCAGATACGATGTGAAAGGTACCCTGGGTGTGTTGGTTGTTGACGTCCTGAGACGCTGTGTCAAGTTCTGCCTGTTACATGCATTGTCTTCTTTTAAAATACACTTCCGTTTTCACAGGAAATTTAACCTTTACATACAGTCTCTTTCAAAATAAAAGCACTACGTCAGTACAACATGAATTGAGGGTTGTTGTTTTTTTCCTCCAACAACTAACACACATGGTTAGGTTTAGGAAAAAAGAACAGGGTTTGGCTTTTTAACCTTCCCGGATGCAAACACTGCTCTCCTGGGTGAAAGTCGGTGTTTGTTGGACCCATCCACTACATCTCCCACCCGCCCAACTTGGACTTTCACCCCTTAAATTTCTTTGTTGTCCTGCTGCATTTCCCCCCGATGCACCGCCCTGCGTCATTAAACTGTAACAGTGACCGTCCCGATCATGGACGTTAATGGAGGTAAAGGCTCAGTCCCCTCTTTACCACCACAGTCTGGCACAGCGTCCACATCATTTAGATCTGCAATGAAGCAAAGTGCCATTTAAAACAACACATGCAACAATTAAAGATGGAGTTCTGCTCCAAGTTGTCCACGATTGTATCAGTGTCAAAGATTCATTGCTAGCTTCCTCGTTTTCCACTTGTACCGTACCTCCTGTAATACCAAGATCAAGGATGACAAAAATGTGTTAGACATTTCTTTTTGTATTGTTTTATATTTGCAGCTGCTCCTGGAAATATGGCTTCATTCCGCCGTTTTTATATATGCTGGTTGGGTCAGATGACTTTACATTGCAGTTAGTTATGGAATACAAATTACACAGCTTCACAAATATTCCTTTCTCTCTTTAATCATCTCAAAACATTCTCATTGCAAAATTAAGTGCATATTGTATATATGCTACTCTACAGCAGGAAACAGCACTTCAAAATAAAAGCATTGTGTTGGAAATTCACTGTGCTTGAAAATAAAGTGTATTTTTTACAAACTTGACACATTTACGAGTCACTTGCGATCCATTCAGAATGGATTCACGACCCACCAGTTGGGAACCACTGATCTAGGGGTAGGTGAAAGCACAAACTTTATTGGCTGCAGCTGTTACAGAGTGGTGCAGGAATGAGTCCGAAAACTGGGAAATGAGTGAGCATTTTAGCACTCCTGGTTCCCTCATCTTGAAGTCAGTGGGTTTTTGGTTAGATGCCTGAAATAAGGTCTGTTTAACACAAGCTTCAGAGACTTTGAGGTTTTGGTCTACACGTAAAATATGTCAGTCAATACCCAAATTGTAAATTTTGAAGCCTTAATGAGTCTTAAAAAAGACAGTTGCTAACGAGTGGCTAAATGAGACCACAGAGCATCATCATGCCAAACTCACCCTTACAGCCTCGTTATGGTGAGGACATTGAAGTCACACGACCATAGTGTTGTTTGTTTATAGCCCAGCGTTAGCTTTTTCCTCATGGTGATTGCATTGATGCTTCAGAAATAATAAAAAATGTGTTCCTTTATAAAGACTATCCTGCTAAACAAATCCTGTAAGTATCACAAACTTTTGTTTGCCACAGAGATTATTTTGTGCAATTATCCAAAATCTTACTGAAAAATCCCACAGGCTTTTGTTGAGGGAACCAGGGCAATGTTAACTTCTGTGTTGGCCTACAAAAGGCCGTCATCTCTGCACTACTCTATGGGGCTTTCAACTGCATCACATGACACACACACACACACACACACACACACACACACACACACACACACACACACACACTGGCTGGAATGGTGGTGGATCATCTCATCATGACAGAGCATTATTGCCAAAGCCAAAGCATTATCAAATTGATGATCTCAAAACGTTCAGCAATGTGGAGCCGTTTTCTCACAGATCCACTGCATTGAGGTTTCACATGACCGGTCGTTCCACTCGCTGTCAGGTCTGATATGGACACAGTCCTCTTCACCCCACTGTGGATCTCCACCACCATTATCAGGCTGGTTCACTTCCCAGTTGCTAACAGGTAAAATTATGAGAGATGTGAATCATGATACTGTAAATGTCTGACACAATCACAGTTCCTGTATTTAAATAATCACCTGACCTCATAATAACTCATCAATTCACCAATTTTGGATAACAGTTTATATGACGTGACATAATTTATGAAATCTATCAGCTTGGGTTGAGTCCCATTTCATTATCTATAATAAATCTGTGTGTGATATTTATGCATGTGCAGCAGCTATGAATGAAAGAAATGTCTGCTGCAAATGCAAATCAAGCAAATTCTAGTATTCATTCATTCATTCATTCATTCATCTTCTAACCGCTTCATCCTCTTGAGGGTCGCAGGGGGGCTGGAGCCTATCCCAGCTACATCGGGCGAGAGGCAGGGTACACCCTGGACAGGTCGCCAGACTATCGCAGGGCTGACACATAGAGACAAACAACCATTCATGCTCACATTCACACCTACGGACAATTTAGAGTTATCAATTAACCTAGACCCCAATCTGCATGTCTTTGGACTGTGGGAGGAAGCCGGAGTGCCCGGAGAGAACCCACGCTGACACGGGGAGAACATGCAAACTCCGCACAGAAGGGCTCCCATGCCCGGGATCGAACCGGCAACCCTCTTGCTGTGAGGCGAGAGTGCTAACCACCACACCACCGTGCCGCCAATTCTAGTATTGTTATACAAAATTAAAGTTGCATATGTTAATGTCTTCAACCAAAGCAAGGCCTTACCTCAGAGTCAGTGGAGTTCCATCTATCCATTTCCAGGTTCCTTCTTTAACTCTGTCAGTCAAACCAATCCAAGCATATGTCTGGGTGAACTTTTTGAGAAACTCCTGTTCAACATAAAGAAACCCACAGTATAGTTTAGTTTTAACCACAATGTATGTGTGTGCAGTTTACAGTTATTTATCTCAACACAAAACTTTGTTGTAATCTGATAATCATAATTAAATATCAGGTCACTCCTGGCCACACTTCCTGGTGGCCTGGTACAGAGAATATGAAGGTATGTCATGCCGTGTGAGACGTGGGTGCAATCTTTGAGGGATGTGCTGTGCACTCAGCCCAAAAACAAGATAGTTTTCAATATCCAGGTATGTGAGTGGAACTAGCGCATCAGGGTCTGGAGTTCAGATCTATGTTGTTAATTGTGATCAGTTTGTTGGAGTTCTGTTGCTTGACCACCCTAGCAGGCACAATGAACTGGATGATGGTCCCTCCAAACAGCTACAGAGACAAGCGAACAGGAACCAGGAAGGTGGAAGCAGAGCTCTTGGTCGAGGACAGAAGGCAGAGTGGTTTACCAGGGAGCAGGCGAAACAGGAGAATGAGGGACAGGCAGGGTCAGTTCCAACAAAGCAGTGAGGGAAAAGAACAATGTGGCAAGGAGAGTCTGTGACGAGGGAGTCCTTACAGTGCCAGGAGGTAATGATCCACAGGTGAGAGGCTTGATGAAGTGGGCGCGATGGACGGGCAGGAGCAGGAAATGTGTGGACAGGTGATAGGCTGGCAGGTAGGTGTGGTGGTGAGGCGGGGAGAGTGGCAAACTACTGAATGAGCTGAGAAGCTGGCAAGTATGGCAGGTAAAAAGTGCCCAGTGTGACATCACAAAATGACTCATTTCACTATCTGGATTTGATCTATTTGGTCCTGTAATATTTGGAGGTCTAGAAGAGCGGCATGATCAAATGATTATATCTCTGTTCAGTTAGCGGAGGGTTGAACTGGAAGTAGCTGTTAGAATTGAAAGCAAGGCTGAGCAGCATTCCTGTGGGCCTGATTCAAATGTGCACATATTCCGTTTACACACCATCAAAGCAATGGTGACTTGTTTACTTTCGGTACTTCCTCAAATCTGTCAGTAATGTGCGCACACACACACACACACACACACACACACACACACACAGTACCTGCTCTGCAGGGCTGTCTATCACCACCAGATCTGCTCCTCTGCCTCTGCAGTCCTTTCTGCCTTCATCCCAGGAACCCCTCCCAGAAGAGAGGAGATAACAGGCACCACTGAACATCCTCCATCCTGCAGGACACGTTTTCTCTGTAAGATACAAATAAGAGACATTACAGATCAACAAGACTTGTGTCAACAGCAGGTAAGGACTCTCTAATGATGGTCATTTGGTTGGTGTAACCTTTTGGGACAGACTTCTTCAACTCTTCAGTCATTTCAGTGATTCTGGCTTTCAGCTGGTCTCTTTCTTCAGTCAGGGAAGAAATCTTTTTATAACTGGCGTTGAGACTTTCAGTCAGGTTGGCTTTGATCATGGAGAGATCTGGAGCTGATCCATATGCTGAGACATGGTCTGAAATAACCAAGAGACATTTCACTAAAACACAAACCACCTTTTGCATTCACACGATGCCTAATGTATATCACAAGACTACATATTTCCTTATTTTGCCCCATGATTGTGAAAGACTATCATACCAATCTAAACCAACACATGCCTCATGAAAGTGTTTAGTAAAACTGTAGCAGGCTTCAGGAAGTGAAGTATATTTTCCACTGCAGTTTATCAGTAACATCACTTGGTGTAATTCAAGATAAACATCTCCCACAGAGTGAAAGATCTGTGTTGGGCTTTTAACCCATGCTGCAATCATAAAAGACAACATTACACATACAAAAACCATGAATAAAAACACAAATACAAAGGTATTGAATAAATAAAATTAAAGCTACAAGCAGCAATGAACGGGCCCTTGCACCCTCTCACACGTCAGGGGTCCCTGCATGTCGCTGGTCTGCGCCTACTTCCTGTGGCCGTAGGTGATGCAGTTATTTTGGCATGTAAAAGTCCTCAGGCCAGGACTCAAGCACGAGCAATTTGGGGCAGATTGGTGGATGTACACTCAAGTTACAACAACTTTCTGTTTTATGGGGAAACACACAAAATGGCTGCCACACCACACCACACCACTAGGGTGACCATATTTTGATTTCCAAAAAAGGAGGACACTCGCCCCGGCCACGATAGCCTACTTAAATGATACTCGCAGTTTACTCAAAGATGCCTTATAATTTTAATATATTTAAAGTTTATATGTATGGATAGAGGGCGGCACGGTGGTGTGGTGGTTAGCACTCTCGCCTCACAGCAAGAGGGTTGCCGGTTCGATCCCGGGCGTGGGAGCCCTTCTGTGTGGAGTTTGCATGTTCTCCCCGTGTCAGCGTGGGTTCTCTCCGGGCACTCCTCCCACAGTCCAAAGACATGCAGATTGGGGACTAGGTTAATTGGTAACTCTAAATTGTCCATAGGTGTGAATGCGAGTGTGAATGGTTGTCTGTCTCTATGTGTCAGCCCTGCGATAGTCTGGCGACCTGTCCAGGGTGTACCCCGCCTCTCTCCCGATGTAGCTGGGATAGGCTCCAGCCCCCCCGCGACCCTCAAGAGGATGAAGCGGTTAGAAGATGAATGAATGAATGAATGTATGGATAGAAAATTCAGTTATATTACAAAATAATATCTCTCAAAGACAGAAATTTAGATAGGCTTCTCAGAGGTTACTCAACTTGCTTTTATTATGCCTAAAATAATAATCTTTTTTACAAGTTTCAATTGTACAAAAATTAAATATAAATGTAAAATAAATGTAAAATCTCTGGAATGAAATAATGAAATAATGTCTCTTCTGTATTAGAAAAATCACCTTGTAAAATAATAGCTATCTTTTCAAGTCTTAATGAACAAATAATATGAAATAATGTTCTAAATAATACCTCTTCTGTATTAGAAAATCCAACTTTGAGGTCATCGGCACCTTTATTAGACACGGAAACATATGTGCCAGCTTTGCACACGGTGCAATTAGCCTCCCATATATCCCGACCGGGTCGGGACAGTAAGTTGGGATTTTTTTCTGCAATTCATCTGTGAAGCTGCACTTACGCTTTGGCATCTTGGAAGCTCAGAATAATGCGGGTGTCTGCTGCTTCCTCGTTGTGAGTGTTGGAGATCCGCCGCTAAGGCAGCCTCTCGGGGATTACGCGCACACACACACACACACACACACACACACGGAAAACTGGACATTATCATCAATTTATAAACACCCCCCAGACGCCCCGGACAGGATGTGAAAAGTGGGCATGTCCGGGCAAAAGAGGACGTTTGGTCAGCCTACGTGGGGGTGTGATGTGCAGCAGCCTGTTCTCTCTCTCTCTGTCAGCCTTGTCTCCCTCCACCCTCTGCCTGCTGCGCACCTGAGGGCAATCTGCACTCAGGTAGAGAGAGGAGGAGGTGATAAGAGGGACAGGGAGTGTAGAGACAGGAGAGGCATGGCACATGGCACGCAGACAGCCGATCAGGTACTGAGGAGTTGTTTTCTTCCTCCATCGTTTTCTGTCCCCCAAGCAGGTTCTTTTCCCCCATGCTTGTTTAGGTGCTGGGGTTTTGTTGTTTTAGTTTGGGCTGCAGATTGCCGGTAGTCACGTTATTCGTCTCTTTTGTTTTCTTTAGGTTTAATTCGTGTTTAAGATAGTTTAGGAGGAGACACTGGGAGGGACGGCCCACTGTGTGGTTGGTCCAGCGTCTTCCCTCCTTTTGTTCCTTTTGACCGGGGTCTCCAGTCCCTTTTGTTTCTTTTAGTTTGTTTGTGCTTTTGTTTAATGCTCTGGGGCCTCATTTATAAAGCTTGCTTACGCACAAAACCGGGCTTGGAAGTGCGTACGCAACTTCTTACGCAAGAATTGGGATTTATAAAAAAAAGACTAGCGTAGGAATGTGCGTAACTTTAAGCAAACTACAGACCTTGCTTAAGCACATTTTGGAGACAATTGTGACAAGGTGAGAACGATTGGTTAATGGAAAGAGCGCATATAAATAGCCATTCAGTGGCAGCCGTGCGCAATAAGGCACAATGGATGCACTTGCACTTCTCAAAGACCATGCCAATGGACGGATCCGACTGGAGAGGGTATTCCGAGATCGGGAAGATTTCCTGGCTCATGATGATGACTGGCTAATGAGCCGTTTCAGACTACCTAGAGCCTTGCTCTTGGATCTGATTGTTGAATTGAGTCCAATTTTTGCGCGACCAACCCACGGAACCGCGCCATACCGGCACACATTAAAGTGCTGACAGCGTTGGGTTTCCTAGCAACGGGCTCGTTCAGAGGGAATTATCCGACAGGTATGCCTATTTCTTTTATTGTCTATTGATATAAATTCAATTTATAGATTTCTGTTCTATTCAGGAAATAGAAATTAATAATAAATCCTGTGCGAATAGGTCTGGGATATCACAGCCATCCCTCAGTGCTTCAGAACTTACACCACATGTGCATGTTTCATGTGTTTTCTGGACCCACCTGTAGCCGCCACGCTCCGGCGGTGCAAAGCCACTTTTTTTTTTGCCTCCACCTTTAAATCCGACCACTTCTTTTTTATTTCGGCGACACTGCGCTCTGTGCCAGCCGCGCTTACTGCCATGGCCACAGCGTGCCATTCAGTGGCTTTTCGTTTGTTGGTAATGCCACTTGAATGGCCGCCGAATAAAGTTTCCCGTCTCGCTGACACCTCATCCACAAGCACCTCGATCTCTGTCTCAGAAAAGTTCCTCTTTCTTCTGGTTGCTGCCATGATTCAGCGTGAAATGCCGTGGATCCATCATGCCTATTTATATGCAAAACACATTCATGAGGTAATTTGCATGACCATACATGGTGAATTGTGGGTGTGGAGAGGGAGGGACATGAATCAAATCCTGCTGCGCAACTTTCCGGTTGGACTGTGATTTATAAAGGGAAAGTGCTTGCAGGTGTGCGTAGGCATGGTTTTATAAATCCGACTTTTTTTTTGCTTACGCACTTTTCAGCTTTTCAGCGTAGGTAAACTTTTAGTATGGATCCTACGCCAGGTTTTATAAATGAGGCCCCTGGGGATTACACAACAAAGCTGGTTGGTAAAATGTTGTAACATCCTCTTTTTATATGTTGCAGCCTCCTGCCCCTATTGAGCCGGGTTTTGTCACTGTTTGTAAAGGTATTTAGATGGCATAGACAAAATCTGAAGCTGATCTAATTGATTCACTCTCACAGAGAAATTGAAGAATTATTACAACCAAGACCTGGTTTTATATTAACTGTAGTAAGTATTTCAGGAGCAGAGGACGAAGTGACAGGAGTAGTGAAGAAATGAGTCCTAAAATCCAGAAACGAGTCAGAATTGCAGCACTCCCAGTCCCCTCATCTCAAGTCAGTAGTCTTTAATGGGTTTTTGTTCAATGCTTGGAATAGGATCTGTGGTGAACACAAGATCAAGAGAATTTCATTTTGTTTACGACATAGAATACCCCACTTGTTAATTCTGAAGCTTTTATATCTTTTACACGTTATAGAAGCTATTGTACACAGATATAAATACAGGTGTGCCTTGAGACTTTGGCTTGCCCTTTGGTGTGCCTTGGGCACAAAAAGTTTGAAACCACTGGAATATGGCACCAAAATGAGTCCTTGTTTTGTTGAGTTGGCTGCTAGGGTTTGATTTTTTTCTGTGTATAACTGACAAGATATTGAAAATGAAACTACTTTAACAGAAAAAAACAAACATAAATGAGGCATTAATACAAGAAAGTCAATCAAACAAAAATAGATCAGAAATAATAATAATTTTAAAAAGTGGGAAAAAGTGAAAAGAGTGTGAAATCTAGGGAGAGCATTTACAGGAATGTAAATTAAACTCACAGTGGACACAGACGCCGATGAGTCCAGCCAGCAGGAGAACACTGAGCAGCCCCAGAAACAGGACAGCAGCTCCAGGAAATCTCTTTGAAACCTCGGAGCCTGAACACAGAGAACACCAGTGAATATAGAAAATGATAAATCAGAACTAATGATGATATTAAACATTCTTACCTGTCTGTTTTTTGGGGGTTCCTTTGAATTCAACACCTTCCTCATATTCAACATTCTCATAAACTTCCTCCATTGATGCCAATGACTATCTGAGGAGTCGGCTCTGCAGCACAGGGTGTGTCACATGCAAGTGACCAAAGTGAGTCTTGTCAGATTCAGTGGTTTCTCTTATCTTTTGAAAAAGTATAAATGTATGCTTTTTTTCTTCTCCTTAAAAGGAGAAGTTTTTGAGCAATTCTATGCTATGTGAAATGATGAAGTAAACAACAATGAAATAAACATAGTGTATGCATGTTATTTGCATAGACTGTATAAAATGGTTATTTGTTATGAAGTTGGCTTAAACAGACTTGTAATGTCATGGTACCTACAGGGAAACTTGAGAGAGGGTTTATACTAGTAAGGTGCGTTGCAGGTGCACGACTGGAAATAGCCCAGAGCTGTGAATGTCAATGTAAAGTCTTAATGTACCAACAAAATGGGGGAAGTAACAGTTCATGGGAGAAACTAGAGGAAACAGTGACGGCCATTTTTAGGATCATAAGTGCATCTCAGGGTCAAACTTCATGACCAGCCCAGTTGCCTGAAGAAAATGTTGGGATTGTACATTTTTGTACAGAACGAGATATTTTACGCCAAAACATGATGTTTTCCTCACCACAACTGAGTAGTCTTTGTGTCTTAACCGAACTACATGTTAACTACACTTCCCACTGTACATTGTACAAATGTAATGTATCTGTGGTTTGAAGAGACATACAGTACCAACATTTATCTGATGATTGGGTTGTTATAGTAATACATATTCAGTATAATGTGCAGCTTTAATTGCACATGCTGTGCATCAACACAGGTATACATACACCTGTATACAGATACATGCTGTTGAACTTCAAACCTTGTGTAGTTTGGGGGTAAAATGGCACAATCCATTTGTTTAGGCTAGATTATCCCATGTTTTTACTTAAAATGTGTTGTACACACTCAAGTCTGTGAAAAACTATGCTGCATGTCATTCCCCTCTCTCTCTCTCCCCCTTTCACACGTACCTGTCCTGTCCATTAAAAAGGCAAAATGCCCACCAAAAAAAAAAAAAAAATCCTGAAAATCCAGCCTTGTCCAGGGTCCTTGGTAAACTCCTGGTACCATCGGAAGGGTTTTATTTTGAAAATCCAGCCACATTTCAGCCTCTCTGACCAGAGCTGCACTGTGAGCTCCTGTTACCTGGTTGGTGCATTACCTAAAGCCCAGGTCAGACCAGTGATTTGTGACAAGACAAAAGCGTTTCGGAATGTTGTAGAGAAAAGTTGCAGTGGTGTGAACTCTCCGGTCACCCGCGACTCCGCTGGTCAAATCGCTGGCGGCTGGTTTTGAATGTAGAGCACGTCACCTGTTTCTACAGCTGATTTGCTTGTTGCAGAGTCTGCTGGTCAAGTCAAAATGACTGCAGATGGCATGTTGGCTTGCTGCGGCAGGTGCTCTGTCCCTGATGAGCCCTCTGTTTCCCTCCTCACACTGTGCCGGTGTTGGACGGTGGGTCACTTAATTGGCACTGGTTATTTACATTACTGTAGTGTGTTTATTATGAACACAGTCCATCTGATGCTCGTTTTTTTTCGTTTCATCACTACAAATGCAGCTGTGGCCAGTATCTCACTATCACTATCCTCATTCATATTTTAAGAAGCTACAAATTATATTCAGCCACAAAATAAACCTGAAAAGCTGCAAATCAGAACAGAAGTACAGAGAGCTGTTGCATAGAGATGATACACCATCTCCTCTCGTTGCACTGCTGTGAACTGGCAGGTTTTTAGAATGTTGCAAAACGGCGCATTGCAAGTAGCTGCATGTTTCAACTTGTCTCGTCATGAATCTTTGGTCTGAACTGGACTTAAAGACCTTAAAGATATTGCTAGCAATGCTGGACAGCTACAGCTTGCAGCTAAACTGTAGTACTGTCAAACTCTCTAAAAGGGCTGAAAATATTGTATCAATACCACTGACACTGAAAGAAATGAAATACATTTGAATGCTATCTTTGGCTGAAAACATGCAGAGGTCATAAAAATTCAAAGTGGAATGAATTAAAGATGAAAGACAGAGAACATGTACATCAACATGTAAATGGTCGGACTCCGAAAAGTCAGAATGATTTTTTGTATCTGCAGGATGCTGGGATTTTTAGCATGTATCTGTATACAGGTGTATGTATACCAGTGCTGATGCACAGCATGTGCAATTCAAGTTGCACATTATACTGAATTTATACCATGGTCTGGGTGAATACTCAATTAGGCTACTCAATTCTGATTGGCTGCAGGGTGTCCGTTAAAAGGTGTTATAGAACAGCTAAAAAGATGTTCCGGTCAAATTGCCTGATGACAGGTTCTCAATTATTGCGCTGGCTCAACTGCTAGTTTGTAACCATAGCAACGGAGACTCAGAGCAGAGGCAACGGATTACAATGGGCATCATGAGTGATTTTATCGTTAAATTTATTTGGTGAATTTGATAAATTTGATGACTGGGATGCAGAAGAGAGGTTAGAGAATGAAAAGAAAAGGGAGAAACGGCACAAGGAGGTGACACCGGAAGAATTAAATAATTTAGAAGATGAGACACCTGGAAACTCGTCAGATCATGACCGTCACGGGACATCGGTGTGAGAGCAGCCTGCAGGCTTACTGGGCTCCATCAGCGCAGGAGAGACGAGACTGGAGCAACATGTTGTCGTCTCCAAATGTCCCAACAAGCAGTGCTCAATCTGTCAATCTCCATCCTTCAAATGCCACTATGATGGACATACCCACATCACTTTCAAATCTCACTATTAATGGTAATGTAGCATTTAATTTTAAATAGAAAACAATCGTTAATTTGTTAATGTGTTTATATGATTTAATCTCGACTACTAGGCTATATGCTTATGAATTAGGCTGTTTATGGGGTGCCGTTTGTAAAATGGCTCACGCTGAAAATAACATCAACATTTTGCCACATTTAGCTTCAAACAATGTTTAAAAAAGTGTTGTGAATTTTTTAACGTCACCTTTTACCACATTTACAGCAATATTTGTTAACTTAGAAATATATTAAATAGTTAAATCTAAATATTAAATGTGGCACCTAAATGTTAAATGTTAAATCTAAATATTAAATGTGAAATCTAAATTTAAATCTAAATGTTAAATCTAAATATTAAATCTAAATCTAAATCTAAATGTTAAATCTAAATATTAAATCTAAATCTAAATCTAAATGTTAAATCTAAATGTTCTGGGTGAAACTAAATATTTAGCTAATATGCAAATTCACACTGCCGGTCACCGGAAGTACCAAAATAAAAGCTCGAGATGGTCAGAATGTTTATAGAATCAAATAACGAATTAAAACCAACTTATCGGGGGAAATGGACACTTGAACATACATTAGCGTGATAATAACTACCTAAAATAACAAGAAACGTGTTTGGAGAAATTTTATTTGACGTGTACTTTGAGTTGTTAGTGTCCCTCCTGACTCGTTTCTGGATTTTAGGACTCATTTCTTCACTACTCCTGTCACTTCCTCCTCTGCTCCTGAAATACTTACTACAGTTTATATAAAACCAGGTCTTGGTTGTAATAATTCTTCAATTTCTCTGTGAGAGTGAATCAATTAGATCAGCTTCAGATTTTGTCTATGCCATCTAAATACCTTTACAAACAGTGACAAAACCCGGCTCAATAGGGGCAGGAGGCTGCAACATATAAAAAGAGGATGTTACAACATTTTACCAACCAGCTTTGTTGTGTAACCCCCAAAGCATTAAACAAAAGCACAAACAAACTAAAAGAAACAAAAGGGACTGGAGAACCTGGTCAAAAGGAACAAAAGGAGGGAAGACGCTGGACCAACCACACAGTGGGCCGTCGCTCCCAGTGTCTCCTCCTAAACTATCTTAAACACGAATTAAACCTAAAGAAAACAAAAGAGACGAATAACGTGACTACCGGCAATCTGCAGCCCAAACTAAAACAACAAAACCCCAGCACCGAAACAAGCATGGGGGAAAAGAACCTGCTTGGGGGACAGAAAACGATGGAGGAAGAAAACAACTCCTCAGTACCTGATCGGCTGTCTGTGTGCCATGTGCCATGCCTCTCCTGTCTCTACACTCCCTGTCCCTCTTATCACCTCCTCCTCTCTCTACCTGAGTGCAGATTGCCCTCAGGTGCGCAGCAGGCAGAGGGTGGAGGGAGACCAGGCTGACAGAGAGAGAGAGAACAGGCTGCTGCACATCACACCCCCACCCTAAAAACATGAATGGGGGGAGCGCCACGGACAACATTCACATACAAACAACAAACTTCGTGACAATGTGTCGGCCAGGACATTCTCTCAGCCTTTGATGTGCCTGACCTCCACACTGACAGACTGTAAACAGTGTTGCTGTGGTGTGGTGTGGTGTGGCAGCCATTTTGTGTTTCCCCATAAAACAGAAAGTTGTTGTAACTTGAGTGTACATCCACCAATCGGCCCCAAATTGCTCGTGCTTGAGTCCTGGCCTGAGGACTTTTACATGCCAAAATAACTGCATCACCTACTGGCCACAGGAAGTAGGCGCAGACCAGCGACATGCAGGGACCCCTGACATGTGAGAGGGTGCAAGGGCCCATTCATTGCTGCTTGTAGCTTTAATTTTATTTATTCAATACCTTTTGTATTTGTGTTTTTATTCATGGTTTTTGTATGTGTAATGTTGTCTATTATGATTGCAGCATGGGTTAAAAGCCCAACACAGATCTTTCACTCTGTGGGAGATGTTTATCTTGAATTACACCAAGTGATGTTACTGATAAACTGCAGTGGAAAATATACTTCACTTCCTGAAGTCTGCCACAGTTTTACTAAACACTTTCATGAGGCATGTGTTGGTTTAGATTGGTATGATAGTCTTTCACAATCATGGGGTAAAATAAGGAAATATGTAGTCTTGTGATATACATTAGGCATCGTGTGAATGCAAAAGGTGGTTTGTGTTTTAGTGAAATGTCTCTTGGTTATTTCAGACCATGTCTCAGCATATGGCTCAGCTCCAGATCTCTCTATGATCAAAGCCAACCTGACTGAAAGTCTCAACGCCAGTTATAAAAAGATTTCTTCCCTGACTAAAGAAAGAGACCAGCTGAAAGCCAGAATCACTGAAATGACTGAAGAGTTGAAGAAGTCTGTCCCAAAAGGTTACACCAACCAAATGACCATCATTAGAGAGTCCTTACCTGCTGTTGACACAAGTCTTGTTGATCTGTAATGTCTCTTATTTGTATCTTACAGAGAAAACGTGTCCTGCAGGATGGAGGATGTTCAGTGGTGCCTGTTATCTCCTCTCTTCTGGGAGGGGTTCCTGGGATGAAGGCAGAAGAGACTGCAGAGGCAGAGGAGCAGATCTGGTGGTGATAGACAGCTCTGCAGAGCAGGTACTGTGTGTGTGTGTGTGTGTGTGTGTGTGTGTGTGTGTGTGTGTGTGTGTGTTACTGACAGATTTGAGGAAGTACCGAAAGTAAACAAGTCACCATTGCTTTGATGGTGTGACAGACATTTCTTTCATTCATAGCTGCTGCACATGCATAAATATTGTACACAGATTTATTATAGATAATGAAATGGGACTCAACCCAAGCTGATAGATTTCATAAATTATGTCATGTTATATAAACTGTTATCCAAAATTGGTGAATTGATGAGTTATTATGAGGTCAGGTGATTATTTAAATACAGGAACTGTGATTGTGTCAGACATTTACAGTATCATGATTCTCTTGTTCATTATTTAACCTGTTAGCAACTGGGGAAACAACCAGCCTGATAATGATAGTGGAAATCCAGAGTGGAGGGAAGAGGACTGTGCCCATATCAGACTTAACGGCGAGTGGAATGACCGGTCATGTAAAACTTTACTGCCGTGGATCTGTGAGAAAACGGCTCAACATTGCTGAACGTTTTGAGATCATCAATTTGATAATGCTTTGGCTTTGGCAATAATGCTCTGTCATGATGAGATGATCCACCACCATTCCAGCCAGTGTGTGTGTGTGTATGTGTGTGTGTATCATGTGATGCAGTTGAAAGCCCCATAGAGTAGTGCAGAGATGACGGCCTTTTGTAGACCAACACAGAAGTTAACATTGCCCTGGTTCCCTCAACAAAAGCCTGTGGGATTTTTCAGTAAGATTTTGGATAATTGCAGAAAATAAACTCTGTGACAAACAAAAGTTTGTGATACTTACAGGATTTGTTTAGCAGGATAGTCTTTATACAGGAACACAGTTTTTATTATTTCTGAAGCATCAATGCAATCACCATGAGGAAAAAGCTAACGCTGGGCTATAAACAAACAACACTATGGTCGGGTGACTTCAATGTCCTCACCATAACGAGGCTGTAAGGGTGAGTTTGGCATGATGATGCTCTGTGGTCTCATTTAGCCACTTGTTAGCAACTGTCTTTTTTAAGACGCATAAAGGCTTCAAAATTTATAATTTGGGTATTGACTGACATATTTTACGTGTAGACCAAAACCTCAAAGTCTCTGAAGCTTGTGTTAAACAGACTTTATTTCAGGCATCTAACCAAAAACCCACTGACTTCAAGATGAGGGAACCAGGAGTGCTAAAATGCTCACTCATTTCCCAGTTTTCGGACTCATTCCTGCACCACTCTGTAACAGCTGCAGCCAATAAAGTTTGTGCTTTCACCTACCCCTAGATCAGTGGTTCCCAACTGGTGGGTCGCGAATCCATTCTGAATGGATCGCAAGTGACTCGTAAATGTGTCAAGTTTGTAAAAAATACACTTTATTTTCAAGTACAGTGAATTTCCAACACAATGCTTTTATTTTGAAGTGCTGTTTCCTGCTGTAGAGTAGCATATATACAATATGCACTTAATTTTGCAATGAGAATGTTTTGAGATGATTAAAGAGAGAAAGGAATATTTGTGAAGCTGTGTAATTTGTATTCCATAACTAACTGCAATGTAAAGTCATCTGACCCAACCAGCATATATAAAAACGGCGGAATGAAGCCATATTTCCAGGAGCAGCTGCAAATATAAAACAATACAAAAAGAAATGTCTAACACATTTTTGTCATCCTTGATCTTGGTATTACAGGAAGTACGGTACAAGTGGAAAACGAGGAAGCTAGCAATGAATCTTTGACACTGATACAATCATGGACAACTCAGAGCAGAACTCTTTCATCTTTGAATCTTTAATTGTTGCATGTGTTGTCTTAAATGGCACTTTGCTTTATTGCAGATCTGTGTGTGTGTGTGTGTGTGTGTGTGTGTGCGTGTGTTTGTGCGTGTGTTTGTGTGTGTTTGTGTGTGTGTTTTGTGAAACAGATGGTACTGATTTTGTGTGTGTGTGTGTGTGTGTGTGTGTGTGTTGTGAAACAAATGGTACTGACTGAGTGGTTTTGTTGCTGTATGACTATATAACCCTATTGGGGGACATGTGCTAGATACCGATTGCGAACAGTGGCGGTTGTATATTTTGCGGCACAGTTCCGGCAGAATTTCCAATGGTTTCCGATAAACAGAGTGGACACTACAGTGCTAGCGATGATGTTATGGACATGCAATGGGAGCCTTATCCTGCTGGTTATTTTAACAAAACAGTGTTTGAGAAGTTTAAAGAACCAGACGGGATAAAGGATTCATTGTGCTCCAAAAACTTACCCAAGGCCGCTGATGCAAATGTTGCTAGAGGATGTATTCAAAAAGCAACCTCTCTCTAACCCTCTCTAACTATAGAACATTTGCTGTTTTGATTCCTCTATTTGGTCAAGGTAAGTTGTTTAATTATTGTACAACTATATTACAACGTGTCTGGACATGTGCTAAACAAGGGTTTTGATTGCCGACAGCTGTCGATTTTACTGGAGCTCCATTCCTTCCACACTTTGGAGCTGTTGCCACTACGTGTTGAGGAGGGGCGTTTTTTTAGGAAGTGATGTGTATAGTAATGTCCGGGGTGTGGTTTGTCACTGCTATATAGTCCAACCATGTGTCTGTTTGTAACAAACCTCAACTGAGGACGCTGATGATCTGTGATTTAAACACAAGAACCTTATACAGAAGGGGCGCTGTATTCTGCATTTCCTGTCTGAGACCCTATACTCTACAAAGATGGAAAATATAGGTACGTCTTTTAATTCTATGACGCCAACACGCCGCATAATTATAAGCCATGCTGAGCTGCTTTTAGCTCTTAAAAAGAAAAGGGCTGCTCCCACACATCTAGCCCAGTTTTTGGACCAAAAAGCATGGGCACTCAAGTATGAGTGGGATGTAAAAGACTTCAGGGTTTCCGGATACTTGTTTGACCAGGGGGCGGTGTATCTCTACACCAGAGAGTTACCCCACACGTCGGGGTTTTTTTGCCAAAGACTGGGACCATTTCAGAAACAAAATTTGTAAGGAATTAAGTAATTCGAAAGGCGTGTACACAGCGCAATGGGAAGGTTCAGTGTCTGGAGAGACCTATCGTGTGGAAGGACATTTGGAAGAAATTAAACGAGATTTTTAATGAAAATTACGCAGTTGCGCAAGCATGTGTATTGTTTTGCCTTGGTAACATACTGCCTTCTCAGCAAGACATACAAGACATTGCGGAAGCTGTTTTGCAGGAGTGGTCAACTACCCTATTTCTCCGTTAACAGGTATCCAGTGGAAAACGAAAGACTGCACTCTGCTGTTCAAAAATCTCTGAAAATTTGACACAATTGTGTCCTACTAGGCATGATGGGATGACAAAAAATAAAAGCCCTAAAAAACTGTCAACTGCTACTCATTCTTATAACACCAACCATGGAGAAGGTCATGAAAAAAATATACTATGTGCCAGAAAGCGCTGGAGGATATGGAAGTATACCAAGGCTAAAACAGGCAGTGTTTGAAAGTACCGGTATTCATTTAGCAGATTCTGACTTAGAAAATTGGCTCTTAAAACAGAATGTTACACCCTTCACAAAACAGCCCCAATACATTTTAAGAGAATCTGGGTGTTCGGAAATAAAATAGATCAACAATTTCAGGCAGATCTTGAAGACATGACTGCTTATCCTTCGGGAAAACAATGGGGTACGCTTTTTATTAACATGTATAGATGTCGGGGTGTCGGTGGCTTAGTGGTAGAGCAGGCACCCCATGTACAAGGCTGCTGCCACAGCTGCCTGGGCTCGACTCCAGCCTGTGGCCCTTCGCTGTATGTCACTCCCTCTCTCTCTCTCTCCCCCTTCACACTTGTCTGCGAAACGCGTTCTCTGGCTGGCTGGATTGTCCGCTCGGTCTGCCCTACATACATGGTGGCGCAAGATGGCAACCTCTCTAAAGTAAGGCCCTTGCTATATATATATATATATATATATATATATATATATATATATAGGCCAAAAGTTTGGACACACCTTCTCATTCAATGCGTTTTCTTTATTTTCATGACTATTTACATTGTAGAGTCTCACTGAAGGCATCAAAACTATGAATGAACACATGTGGAGTTATGTACTTAACAAAAAAAGGTGAAATAACTGAAAACATGTTTTATATTCTAGTTTCTTCAAAATAGCCACCCTTTGCTCTGATTACTGCTTTGCACACTCTTGGCATTCTCTCCATGAGCTTCAAGAGGTAGTCACCTGAAATGGTTTCCACTTCACAGGTGTGCCTTATCAGGGTTAATTAGTGGAATTTCTTGCTTTATCAATGGGGTTGGGACCATCAGTTGTGTTGTGCAGAAGTCAGGTTAATACACAGCCGACAGCCCTATTGGACAACTGTTAAAATTCATATTATGGCAAGAACCAATCAGCTAACTAAAGAAAAACCAGTGGCCATCATTACTTTAAGAAATGAAGGTCAGTCAGTCTGGAAAATTGCAAAAACTTTAAATGTGTCCCCAAGTGGAGTCGCAAAAACCATCAAGCGCTACAACGAAACTGGCACACATGAGGACCGACCCAGGAAAGGAAGACCAAGAGTCACCTCTGCTTCTGAGGATAAGTTCATCCGAGTCACCAGCCTCAGAAATGGCAAGTTAACAGCAGCTCAGATCAGAGACCAGATGAATGCCACACAGAGTTCTAGCAGCAGACCCATCTCTAGAACAACTGTTAAGAGGAGACTGCGCCAATCAGGCCTTCATGGTCAAATAGCTGCTAGGAAACCACTGCTAAGGAGAGGCAACAAGCAGAAGAGATTTGTTTGGGCCAAGAAACACAAGGAATGGACATTAGACCAGTGGAAATCTGTGCTTTGGTCTGATGAGTCCAAATTTGAGATCTTTGGTTCCAACCGCCATGTCTTTGTGAGACGCAGAAAAGGTGAAATCCCACACCTCTCATCTGAGGTGTGGGATTTATAGGATCTGGCTCTAGAAAATCTGAGACATTTCCTTTCAGTATACCCAAATTTTGCAAAAGATGAAGACTGTGTGCTGTGGTGAATTCTACATCCTCCTCTTCTATCGCATCAAACTCACGTTCAACATCAGATAAGCTTTTGAGTGGTGATGATGGTTCATATTCAAGCCAGTTTTCTTCACTGTCTGAATATGAATCATTACACATTTGATCGGTTTCATCCTCTATATCTGACAAAGCTCTTGAGAGGAGAGGAAAATGTAGAATCATTGTTACTATCGCTTTCGTTGTCAGTGATTATGATAGTGCATCGCTTGCCATGTTTTGATTTGCGTACGCATTTACGAGACATGATTAATCTATACTATAAAGTGGCACTATCAGACACAATCAATGAGTAGGCTAGTCTAGGGGCTCAGCTTTTTAATAATGTCTTCAAATTTAGTGTGGAGAAGCCCAGTATCCCTATCGTGTTTTGCTTGTAACATCCTTACTTCCCTTCTGAGATGTATGACTTCCGTTTCAATTTTATGGCTTTTTCTCATTTGTTTTAATGAAATATTACCTAGTTTTCTGGTGTCACTAATTAACATACTCTTAGTTAATCTGCATATTTGTAGCTGAGCCTTACTACGTCTCTCCAGACCTTCCTGTTCATTTTGAGCATATTTATAAGTCCTAATTTGAAGTGGGGGTCAATTCTTTGTACCAAAGGTGTGGTGTATTTTGTCTTACTGTTTGTTGCTGCTGTCTGGATCTCATCCGCGCTGAAACTATATGCGTCGTAGCACTGGATCTGGGCCTCCGTCCAGTTTTCGATATCTGACTCCTCGGCAACAGGGGCGGAATTAAAAAAATTATTTGTGGTTGTTCCTGCTGCATCTCTCAAATCTTCATGGCCAATGTCCCCTATGTCTAGACTGTCTGTGATCGTAATTGGCGATGCAGGTGGTGTGGTGTTCTGTACAAGTCTTCCTGGTACTGTTTTGCCTCTTTGCTTTTTATGCAAACGCAGTCTGTTCCTGTTGCTTGGTGCCCATGGTGTTGTCTGAGATTCTCCTGTTTGACAAATACAAAACACATATCCAAGTTGAAATTAAAACAGAATTATTTGAGAAACAGTTTTATATTTTATTTCACACATTTTAGATAAAGAGTACTGACTGTTTGAGATCTTCTCGGATGGTTGAGTTCTGGCTATCAGAGTCCTCGTGACAGCTCTTGGGTGTATGTGGGAACAACTCTGGTGATGATTCGTCTCTTTGCCTTTTATGTAAACGCAGTCTATTTTTTGATGCCCGTGGCGTCGACAGAAATTCACCTGTTTAATATATGTTAATAAATTAAAAATAGATACAAGTTGGAATTAAAACAGAATTATTTAAACAACAGTTTTAATTTCACACATTTTTAGAAAAAGATACTTACAAGAGTTTCTAGAGGTTTTGGGGGAAGATTTCTTCTTTACAGCAACAGGCCGAGAGCATTCGTTGTCCCTTTGGCACGGGATCTCATCAAATAGATGTTGCTCCTCTACAGAAGAATCACAAACTTTTCTGTGTTATACAAAATATATACATCTCTTTGTCTCATAGACAATACAGGAATATTGTTTAAATGTCAATGTCTGCAATGCATTACCTAAGAACTGTGGTCTCTTTTACAGAGCTGCTGCTGAAATTTCCCGCTCCTGGGATTCTTCTAGGCATCTCAGAACAGTTTTGGAAACACTAGTAGAATTTCTTAAATAGCATTTAAAAGAAAAATGTTCTGTTCCTACTTACCAGAAACAAGAGCCATTTCCACAAAGTGTAGAGAAGTGAGCGTAAGCAGGTGTCTAGTGAAGTGTTGTCTTCACACAAGCAGAGATGCGATGTGCACAAGTTTTCACTTGCCATGGGACATGTCCTTAAATAGGCCCTTCATGAGCATTTGGCCACTAATAAACTGCTCAGGGAGGGGTTCTGATCACGTCACAAGATGTGAATCTCAGAGAAATACTTTCTTATTGTTGATAATGCCATTACTATTATGTGGTAAGGAGGTGATGTTATAAAAATTGTGTGTAATTTTACCATATGTAAACAAAAAAAACCCCAATCAGTCTTTGACAGGGACTCTCAACTGCTATTTTGCTGAACCACTTTTCAAAAGAAATACTCTTGTTGAACTTCAAACCTTGTGTAGTTTGGGGGTAAAATGGCACAATCCATTTGTTTAGGCTAGATTATCCCATGTTTTTACTTAAAACATGTTGTATACACTCAAGTCTGTGAAAAACCAACCAAACTGCAGGTCTGTAAAACTGAGGAACAACTTGTGATGTCTGCAAAACTTACACTGTTAAAAAAGATCCAACACCATGTTCATTATTATTTGAGGAAAATAAATAAGCTCTTTATTTAATTTATTTTATATCATCAACCATTTCCCTCTTTGTGGAAATGAAAAAAGGGGGAATCTGTTTTGTTACCCTTCTGATGGTGACATAGCACTTCTCAGCCCCCCGGTATCACACCTATATGACAGCTGCAGCACTCACTACGTGTTTTGTTTTAAACTTAAGAAGGTAAAGGAAGCAAACTCCATGAGCCCTGATGCTTTTCTTCCTTTGAAACACCTTCCATATACATAGATGTCAGAAAACGCAACTGTAAAAACACATTTAAACAACTTCCTTAACCATATATGGAATCCTCTGCTTACTCAATCATTACTATTTGGTTCACAACACACACACACACACACACACACACATACACACACATACACTGTCACGTGCGTGCACATCTTCATAGGTATACCTTATTTACTTCTCACTTTATTTTGAAGGACAGTGATTTTTCAGCACAGAGCTTTTTTTTGAAGTGCTGTTTTCTGCTGTAGAGTGAGTGACTAACAGGCAGCTACATGACAGCAAACTACCTCAACTGAAATATGACCCTGAGATGCACTTATGATCCTAAAAATGGCCGTCACTGTTTCCTCTAGTTTCTCCCATGAAGTGTTACTTCCCCCATTTTGTTGGTACATTAAGACTTTACACTGACATTCACAGCTCTGGGCTATTTCCAGTCGTGCACCTGCAACGCACCTTACTAGTATAAACCCTCTCTCAAGTTTCCCTGTAGGTACCATGATATTACAAGTCTGTTTAAGGCAACTTCATAACAAATAACATGCATACACTATGTTTATTTCATTGTTGTTTACTTCATCATTTCACAATGCATGAATTGCTCAAAAACTTCTCCTTTTTAGGAAAAGAAAAAAAACATACGTATATACTTCCTCAAAAGATACGAGAAACCACTGAATCTGACAAGACTCACTTTGGTCACTTGCATGTGACACACCCTGTGCTGCAGAGCCGACTCCTCAGATAGTCATTAGCATCAATGGAGGAAGTTTATGCGAATGTTGAATATGAGGAATGTGTTGAATTCAAAGGAACCCCCAAAAAACAGACAGGTAAGAATGTTTAATATCATCATTAGTTCTGATTTATCATTTTCTATATTCACTGGTGTTCTCTGTGCTCAGGCTCCGAGGTTTCAAAGAGATTTCCTGGAGCTGTTGTCCTGTTTCTGGGGCTGCTCAGTGTTCTCCTGCTGGCTGGACTCATCGGTGTCTGTGTCCACTGTGAGTTTAATTTACATTCCTGTAAATGCTCTCCCTAGATTTCACACTCTTTTCACTTTTTGTCACTTTTTGAAATTATTATTATTATTTCTGATCTATTTTTGTTTGATTGACTTTCTTGTATTAATGCCTCATTTATGTTTGTTTTTTTCTGTTAAAGTAGTTTCATTTTCAATATCTTGTCAGTTATACACAGAAAAAAATCAAACCCTAGCAGCCAACTCAACAAAACAAGGACTCATTTTGGTGCCATATTCCAGTGGTTTCAAACTTTTTGTGCCCAAGGCACACCAAAGGGCAAGCCAAAGTCTCAAGGCACACCTGTATTTATATCTGTGCACAATAGCTTCTATAACGTGTAAAAGCTATAAAAGCTTCAGAATTCACGGGTGGGGTATTAAATGCTAGGCAACAAACAAAATGTGAAATTCTCTTGATCTTGTGTTAAGACGACCTTATTTCAGGCATCTAAAAAAAAATAATAAAATAAAAAACATTGACATCAAGACAAGGGGGCTGAGAGTGCTAAAATGTAAACTAATTTCTGGATTATATGACTCATTTCTTCACCACTCTTCAGCATGCCATGTCCTTCTCTGTTCCTGAAATAATTACTACAGCCACAAGAAGGTGTACACAAAAATAAAACCAAATCTGGGTTGTACAGTTGACCTATGTCCTCAATTTTTATGTGAGAGTGGGCTGAGAATTAGTGTTATTTATCAGAATCAGAAATACTTTATTGATCCCCAAGGGGAAATTATTTGTGTTACAGGTGCTTCTTGCAAGAGTGGAAAGATAAGTGAAAATATAAGAAATTTAACAAGAGCATTTACAAATATATAGTTAAAATAAACAGGATTATGAAAAAAAAATAAAAGTAAATAGATAAATATATATTGTAACCTAAACAAGATTATTTACACAATATATATAGTAACCTAAATAGCTAATACACAGAATATATACAGTCAAGATGAAATGGGGTTATTGCACAAGTTAAATTATTGCACATGTTGACAGTGGGTGAAATACTCTCAGGGCCACTCAGAGGGAGGAGTTGTACAGTTTGATGTAGTTTTTTTGACAGGCAGGAATGATTTCCTGTGGCGCTCAGTGGTACATTTAGGTGGTATGAGTCTCCCACTGAAAGTACTCTTGTGCCTGACCAGCACATGGTGGAGTGGGTGTGAGACATTGTCCAAGATAGTTCGTAGCTTAGACAGCATCCTCCTCTCTGACACCACCATCAGAGAGTCACACTCCGTTCCCACGCCGTCACTGGCCTTGCGGATCAGTTTGTTGTGTCTGTTGGTGTCCGCCACCCTCAGCCTGCTGCCCCAGCACACAACAGCATAGAGGATAGCACTGGCCACCACAGACTCATAGAAAATCCTGAGCATAGTCCGGCAGATGTTGAAGGACCTCAGTCGCCTCAGAAAATACAGATGGCTCTGGCTCTTCCTGTAAAGAGCGTTAGTGTTCTTAGCCCAGTCCAGTTTATTGTCCATGTGTACCCTCAAGTACTTATAGCTCTCCACAATGTCCACACTGACCCCCTGGGTGGAAACAGGGGTCACTGGTATCTTGGTCCTCCTCAGATCCACAGCCAGTTCCTTTGTCTTTGCCACGTTGAGCTGCAGATGGTTCTGCTCACACCATGTGACAAAGTTACCCAAAGCAGCCCTGTACTCATCCTCATCACCCTTGGTGATACATCCAACTATAGCAGAGTCATCAGAAAACTTCTGAAGATGGCAGGTCTCAGTGTGATAGCTGAAGTCTGTGGTGTAGAGGGTGAAGAGGAAGGGAGAGAGGACAGTCCCCTGTGAGGCCCCAGTACTGCTGACCACTCTGTCTGACACACAGCGTTGCAAGCGCACATACTGTGGTCTGCCAGTCAAGTAGTCTACAATCCAGGACACCAGGGGGGCATCCACACTGCTCGCCGGCTTGTCCAGGTGGGCATAGACGCGGTCGAGCAGGTAGATGGTGGCGTCCTCAACTCCAAGTCGGGCTGATAGGCGAACTGGAGGGGGTCCAAAAGTGGCTTGACCATGGGCCGTAGCTGCTCCAAGATGAGTCTCTCCAGGGTCTTCATGATAGGGAGGTCAATGCCACGGGTCTGTAGACCTTGGAGCCACTGGGACGCAACATCTTTGGCACATGAACGAGGCAGGATGTCTTCCACAGCATGGGGACCCTCTGGAGACTCAGGCTCATGTTGCTGCCTTCAACTCCTCTGTGGTTGTTGGTCCTGAAGCCAGTGATGGTCCTCATTCCACTCCAGACTGCTCTCATATTGTTCTGCTGGAGTTTCCACTCCAGCTTCCTCCTGTACCTCTCCTTAGCCTCTCTTATCATCATCTTCAGCTCCCCCTGTATTGTTCTCACCTCCTCCCTGTTACCAGCTCTGAAGGCCCTCTTCTTTGTGTTGAGGATGACTTTGATGTCCTTTGTTACCCACGGTTTGTTATTTGGGTAACAATGGACAGTCCTGGCTGGGACAGTGGAGTCCACACAGAAGCTGATGTAGTCTGTGATGCATTCTGTGAGCCCATTAATGTCCTCCCCATGTGGCTCACAGAGTGCCTGCCAGTCTGTCACCCCAAAACAGCCCTGCAGTGTCTCATAAGCCTCCTCCAACCATCTCCTCACTGTCCTCATGGTCGCAGGCTGGCTCCTGACTAGTGGTACATAGCAGGGGTTGAGGTGCACCAGGTTGTGGTCTGACCTACCCAGAGGGGGGAGGGGGGATGCATCCTTGGCGTTTGCATACAGCAAGTCCAGTGTCCTCTCCTCTCTGGTAGGACAGCTCACATATTGTGTAAAGGTGGGCAATGTTGTTGCCATGGTAGCATGGTTGAAGTCACCCGAGATAGCTATGAAGGCACTTGGGTGTTTAGTCTGCAGGCGGGCTATGGTGGGTTGGCAGAGGGGGGATGTAAACAGTTACAATAATGTGAAAACTCCTTGGGCAAATAATACGGCCTGAGTCCAACAGCAAACAGTTCAATGTCTGGGCAACAGATTCGTTCCTTCACAGAAATATGGTCAGGACGGCACCAGCAGTTGTTGACTAGAATGGCAAGCCCCCCTCCTTTGCGTTTACCACTCTCGGTGCAGTCCCAGTCGGCCCGAACAGTCTGAAAGCTGCTGATGGAGACGTTGTTGTCAGGAATGTCCTGGTGAAGCCATGTCTCAGTGAAGCACATCAGACTACATTCCCGGAACTCCTTCTGACTCTTGGTGACCGCTGTTAGCTCGTCCATCTTATTTGCCAGTGACCTTACGTTGCCCATGATGAGAGAGGGGAGACACGGCTTATATTTCCTCTTCTCCACCCAAGTCAGTTGCATTTTTGAGGGGCGAAACGCGCTTGAAAACTCATGAAACTTTTAGAAAACATATCACAACTGGTGAAAAATTTGATAATTTACATTTCACCAAGATGTATGAATTTGGTTGGCAAATGTAAAGAAAAGATGTCTCTTGAAGCCATGAACTAAACCTAACAGAAAGTCAGCCATTTAGAATTTATTGTGAAATTTTAGTGTTTTCTAAAATACATACTTTTTCTATGCTATCTAAAGACCTTCACAATTAAAAAGTGCTAAAAGCTTTTCTTGAAACACTGCTGCTGTGGTCCTCATGTGTTGGTTTAGATTGGTATGATAGTCTTTCACAATCATGGGGCAAAATAAGGAAATATGTAGTCTTGTGATATACATTAGGCATCGTGTGAATGCAAAAGGTTGTTTGTATTTTAGTGAAATGTCTCTTGGTTATTTCAGACCATGTCTCAGCATATGGATCAGCTCCAGATCTCTCCATGATCAAAGCCAACCTGACTGAGAGTCTCAACGCCAGTTATAAAAAGATTTCTTCCCTGACTGAAGAAAGAGACCAGCTGAAAGCCAGAATCACTGAAATGACTGAAGAGTTGAAGAAGTCTGTCCCAAAAGGTTACACCAACCAAATGACCATCATTAGAGAGTCCTTACCTGCTGTTGACACAAGTCTTGTTGATCTGTAATGTCTCTTATTTGTATCTTACAGAGAAAACGTGTCCTGCAGGATGGAGGATGTTCAGTTGCGCCTGTTATCTCCTCTCTTCTGGGAGGGGTTCCTGGGATGAAGGCAGAAAGGACTGCAGAGGCAGAGGAGCAGATCTGGTGGTGATAGACAGCTCTGCAGAGCAGGTACTGTGTGTGTGTGTGTGTGTGTGTGTGTGTGTGTGTGTGTGTGTGTGTGTGTGCATGTTACTGACAAATTTGAGGAAGTACCGAAAGTAAACAAGTCACCATTGCTTTGATGGTGTGTAATCGGAATATGTGCACATTTGAATCAGGCCACAGGAATGCTGCTCAGCCTTGCTTTCAATTCTAACAACTACTTCCTGTTCAACCCTCCGCTAACTGAACAGAGATATAATCATTTGATCATGCCGCTCTTCTAGACCTCCAAATATTACAGGACCAAATAGATCAAATCCAGATAGTGAAATGAGTCATTTTGTGATGTCACACTGGGCACTTTTTACCTGCCATACTTGCCAGCTTCTCAGCTCATTCAGTAGTTTGCCACTCTCCCCGCCTCACCACCACACCTACCTGCCAGCCTATCACCTGTCCACACATTTCTTGCTCCTGCCCGTCCATCGCGCCCACTTCATCAAGCCTCTCACCTGTGGATCATTACCTCCTGGCACTATAAGGACTCCCTCGTCACAGACTCTCCTTGCCACATTGTTCTTTTCCCTCACTGCTTTGTTGGAACTGACCCTGCCTGTCCCTCATTCTCCTGTTTCGCCTGCTCCCTGGTAAACCACTCTGCCTTTTGTCCTCGACCAAGAGCTCTGCTTCCACCTTCCTGGTTCCTGTTCGCTTGTCTCTGTAGCTGTTTGGAGGGACCATCATCCAGTTCATTGTGCCTGCTAGGGTGGTCAAGCAACAGAACTCCAACAAACTGATGACAATTAACAACATAGATCTGAACTCCAGACCCTGATGCACTAGTTCCACTCACATATCTGGATATTGAAAACTATCTTGTTTTTGGGCTGAGTGCACAGCACATCCCTCAAAGATTGCACCCACGTCTCACACGGCATGACATACCTTCATATTCTCTGTACCAGGCCACCAGGAAGTGTGGCCAGGAGTGACCTGATATTTAATTATGATTATCAGATTACAACAAAGTTTTGTGTTGAGATAAATAACTGTAAACTGCACACACATACATTGTGGTTAAAACTAAACTATACTGTGGGTTTCTTTATGTTGAACAGGAGTTTCTCAAAAAGTTCACCCAGACATATGCTTGGATCGGTTTGACTGACAGAGTTAAAGAAGGAACCTGGAAATGGATAGATGGAACTCCACTGACTCTGAAGTAAGGCCTTGCTTTGGTTGAAGACATTAACATATGCAACTTTAATTTTGTACAACAATACTAGAATTTGCTTGATTTGCATTTCCAGCAGACATTTCTTTCATTCATAGCTGCTGCACATGCATAAATATCGCACACAGATTTATTATAGATAATGAAATGGGACTCAACCCAAGCTGATAGATTTCATAAATTATGTCACGTCACATAAACTGTTATCCAAAATTGGTGAATTGATGAGTTATTATGAGGTCAGGTGATTATTTAAATACAGGAACTGTGATTGTGTCAGACATTTACAGTATCATGATTCTCTTGTTCATTATTTAACCTGTTAGCAACTGGGGAAACAACCAGCCTGATAATGGTGGTGGAGATCCACAGTGGGGTGAAGAGGACTGTGCCCATATCAGACCTGACAGCGAGTGGAACGACCGGTCATGTGAAACCTTAATGCGGTGGATCTGTGAGAAAACGGCTCAACATTGCTGAACGTTTTGAGATCATCAATTTGATAATGCTTTGGCTTTGGCAATAATGCTCTGTCATGATGAGATGATCCACCACCATTCCAGCCAGTGTGTGTATATATGTATGTGTGTGTATCATGTGATCCAATTGAAAGCCCCATAGAGTAGTGCAGAGATGACACCTTTTTGTAGGCCAACACAGAAATTAACATTGCCCTGGTTCCCTCAACAAAAGCCTGTGGGATTTTTCAATAAGATTTTGGATAATTGCAGAAAATAATCTCTGTGGCAAACAAACGTTTGTGATACTTACACGATTTGTTTAGCAGGATAGTCTTTATAAAGGAACACATTTTTTATTATTTCTGAAGCATCAATGCAATCACCATGAGGAAAAAGCTAACGCTGGGCTATAAACAAACAACACTATGGTCGTGTGACTTCAATGTCCTCACCATAACGAGGCTGTAAGGGTGAGTTTGGCATGATGATGCTCTGTGGTCTCATTTAGCCACTTGTTAGCAACTGTCTTTTTTAAGACGCATAAAGGCTTCAAAATTTATAATTTGGGTATTGACTGACATATTTTATGTGTAGACCAAAACCTCAAAGTCTCTGAAGCTTGTGTTAAACAGACCTTATTTCAGGCATCTAACCAAAAACCCACTGACTTCAAGATGAGGGAACCAGGAGTGCTAAAATGCTCACTCATTTCCCAGTTTAGGACTCATTCCTGCACCACTCTGTAACAGCTGCAGCCAGTAAAGTTTGTGCTTTCACCTACCCCTAGATCAGTGGTTCCCAACTGGTGGGTCGCGAATCCATTCTGAATGGATCGCAAGTGACTCATAAATGTGTCAAGTTGGTAAAAAATACACTTTATTTTCAAGTACATTTAATTTCCAACACAATGCTTTTATTTTGAAGTGCTGTTTCCTGCTGTAGAGTAGCATATATACAATATGCACTTAATTTTGCAATGAGAATGTTTTGAGATGATTAAAGAGAGAAAGGAATATTTGTGAAGCTGTGTAATTTGTATTCCATAACTAACTGCAATGTAAAGTCATCTGACCCAACCAGCATATATAAAAACGGCGGAATGAAGCCATATTTCCAGGAGCAGCTGCAAATATAAAACAATACAAAAAGAAATGTTTAACACATTTTTGTCATCCTTCATCTTGGTATTACAGGAGGTACGGTACAAGTGGAAACCGAGGAAGCTAGCAATGAATCTTTGACACTGATACAATCGTGGACAACTCGGAGCAGAATTCCATCTTTAATTGTTGCATGTGTTGTTTTAAATGGCACTTTGCTTCATTGCAGATCTAAATGATGTGGACGCTGTGCCAGACTGTGGTGGTAAAGAGGGGGCTGAGCCTTTACCTCCATTAACGTCCGCATGATACGGGGACGGTCACTGTTACAGTTTAATGACGCAGGGCAGCGCATCGGGGGGAAATGCAGCAGGACAACAAAGAAATTTAAGGGGTGAAAGTCCAAGTTGGGCGGGTGGGAGATGTAGTGGATGGGTCCAACAAACACTGACTTTCACCCAGGAGAGCGGTGTTTGCATCCGGTAAGATTAGAAGGCCAAACCCTGTTCTTTTATCCTAAACCTAACCATGTGCGTTAGTTGTTGGAGGAAAAAAAAAACTCAATTTAAGTTGTTGTACTGACGTAGTGCTTTTATTTTGAAAGAGACTGTATGTAAACGTTAAATTTCCTGTGAAAACAGAAGTGTATTTTAAAAGAAGACAATGCATGTAACAGGCAGAACTTGACACAGCGTCTCAGAACGTCAACAACCAACACACCCAGGGTACCTTTCACATCGTATCTGGACGTGGAAAGTCCATGACCAAACATCAATATGTGACGAGGCAACTGAGAAGGTGGGGCACTTATATTTTATTTTATTTGCTGGATTTTTCGAGCACAACCAAAGTTGTAGAGGTGTTTGAAAGGTTTAATTTATTTAGAATTAGACTTTATTTGCATAGAGACATATAAAATGACAAGTAAGACTGGTTCTTACTTCTATAGTGAATCAAAGGGTGAAAATATACTATTCCCATTTTTCTGGGGACCCCCTGGAACTCCCTTGAGAGCCACCCAGCCAGCATTTGTATGTGTTGGATTGTTTATGGGTGCCATGCCAATTGCCCACATGGGTGGGTTTACTTAAGTGGGCCCCAGGATAAGATGCCCATTTTGGACCCATACCCACTTAGTACCCAGGTAGCCCTATCACAACCATGTGGGGCCCATATGGGTAAAGTCATTGATGTGGGCAGTTGGCATGGGGCCAATACGGAGCCCATGGACAATCCCATACAGGGCCCAAATTCCAGCTCATTTACTACCCACATGGGCCCCAAATGCAGATGCTGGCTGGGCAGTGATCTATCCACTGCAGCTATTTTCATACATTTCCAGTTTCAGCGCTGGGTGATCCTTAATGTTTTTGAAACCATTGCCAAAACTTCTGGAGTGCTACCTTTGATTCTCCTGGATCAGTAGACTTCTCTCGACACAATGAGTAGCATTGTTTCTGCATATGGGTGGATTACTCTGTGCACATCAACATAGGAGGGAACCCCCCCAAAAGAGGGGATAGGGTCTGAGCATCAAACACTTCATGTCCTGCATTCTTGTGAATTTTTCTGCATCCACTGAAAATGTTTTTGTTTATGCTGAGAATTCTGTCAAATCAAAGCATCAGTAATGGCAACAAGAGTGTCATTGTCTCCTTATACTATTAATAGCGTGTCACAAGATCACTGTCAAAAGACTTTTATTTAAAAAACATAGACTGGATGAAATTACGCACATAGCCAAGATGACGTCACCCATTGGTTTGTGGGCTGTGGTGTTGATTCTGACAACTATTTCAGATTTAGTCATAGTCTTGAGACTAATTTCCTCATTCGGTTTAGTGACATTTTAGTCATTTTTATCCTTCATAGTTGTACTCTACCTTTAGTCCACGAAAATTCAAAATGTTTTAGTCAATGAAACTTCATGACATTTTAGTCATTATGTTTTGTATTTGTTTTTTTAATCTTTAAACTAATCCAGTTAGGCTAATTCATGTATCAGAAATTAGAATCAAGGTGACAGGTTGTATACAAATTTAATCAATACAATTATTTTCTGCAACTACCAATAATTTCTGCACACTTTTGATGCATTCATTCATTTTCTGTAACCGCCCAGCCAGCATGTCTCTTAGACTTTTAATTGTATGTCTTGTACATTTTTTTATGTCTTTTTTACTTGCTGCAACACTAATTGACCTACGGGGACACAAATAAAGCTGAAGCTGAATCTGAAAATCTGAATGTGGGGCCTCTGTTAAAGAACACTTCACCTGCAAAATGACCATTTGTGTATCGTTTACTCACCACGTTACCTTGAATTTTTGAAGAAAACTTTTTTCTTCTTCTGCCTTCATGGTGACCTTAGAATCCAAAAACGGTGAACATTCTTCATGGATTTAAGTCACTGGGGAACATGTTTAATAAGTGCAAAATGATATCTCTCCTTCGTCTAATTTATCCAGTCGTATGCTCAGTACTTCCCAAACACATGATTTTTCACTGAAAACATTACCATATAAAACACTTCCATGTTCAAGTACTGCGCCCCAAGCGTGCCCAAGTTAGATTTATTTCTCAAGTATGTTCACTACACCGAAACTTAAACACAACACTTTTGTTTTGTTCCCATTTTTCATAGGTTATTGACAGATAGATAGACACAACGTGGCAGAGGATTGTCATGGCAACCACAGTTAGCACCTCCGTCAGCACCACCGCCTCTGCGACTTGTGACTTCCTCAAAAGGTTAAAATTGACATATTGAAACCAACCAGACTTGCATCATTTATGTGAAGCGCAGTGTGGCTGCAGAGCTGATCCTGTAGGTAAAAGTTGTCCACCTTGTTAGCGATGGAGGAAATCTATGCCAATGTTGCATATGACAAGTCTGTTGGCCCGAGAGCTTCGACAAATCCCACAGGTAAGATCTGAATTTTGTCATCTGTTGTATGACCATCACCTGGTCTTAGTGTTGTATCACTGACTGTATTCACTACTCAGTCTTCTCTTTGTTCAGGTCGCAGGAGCTCAGAGAGGAGAGTTCATGGAGCTGTTGTTCTCTGTCTGGGGCTGCTCAGTGTTTTCCTGCTGGCTGGGCTCATCGGCCTCGGTGTCCACTGTGAGTCTGATCTCATTCAGAAACTGTTCACTGAGTAGAATTAGGAAACATTTTGACTTGTATAATACAGTAACTGTTTCTGTGTGCAAAAAGTATTTTGTGTCAGAGAAACATGACTGTCTCTCTTTTGTAGTTTTATTGACTTTTAAAGGCAAGAGGGAGTACAAGAGACATAGCCCTGTTTCCACTGAGCAGTGCAGTGCAGTTGTGGATGGTACCAATGGAACTGTTCTGTACTGTCCCCCATTTCTGGTCCCCCCTCTGTGAGAGCTGTGAACACTGCAGTCTGATTGGTCAATAGAGTACGGTGACTTTGCTCAGAGCATAGGCTGCGGAACCGGGGGGGTCAGGGGGGCCACGGCCCGGGTGACTTTTGTACTCTGACATAAAGGGCTGCATTGGGACCCGGCGGGACCCAATGCAAATAGTAATAGTCATTTTGATCCACACTCCACCAGTTGGTGGCGGTAATGGGCCAATTCGCTGTTTGCCAACAGTAGAAGAAGAAGAAAAATAAGAAGAAGAAGATGTAGCCTAGCGACAGGATGTCAACACAGGAACTTGGTGTACATGCATGAGCGTTTCCACTCCATATTTATTCATAAATGGACGAATATGCCCTGAACCAGCTTTCATACCAATTTGCCGCTTGCTCCACCTGTCTGTCTGTCTGTAAGCTCCTTCTGTCATGAGACAAACATGAAAGAAGACGTGAAGTTTATTGTGCTTCACCGGTGACGAGCTCTCATTACGAGTGACTATTACGCACGTCTGCGCGCTCTTTATAACTCACTGTGTGAACCTATGTTGCATAATAAAGATTTGCCCCCTCGTAATTTTTAACCGCCCCCTCAGTAACTTCATCCTGGCGCAGGGCTTACCTTAACCTCAATCACTGCATGATTATATAAAGGTAGAAAAATAGCCTAAATAAATACAGAGGAGGAGAATAGATTATGAAACAGCCTTTATTTAATTAAAAACTAAATGAAAACAACGAAATAGGAGCGCTATTCTTGACCAGTGCGTCAAAAGACATGCAGACCAGGGGAACGAAACAAACAACCCCATGAATCTCTTTATTAATAGCCTATAAAATGACGTGTTTTCTCCTGCGGGACGGGAGAAGACACAAAATCAATGCATCTCTATTACTGTGCGGGCATAAATTCTCAGAGTTTTGCGGGAGTGGGCGGGAGTGGACATACACATTGCGGGAGCGGGCGGGAGTGTAACACACACGTTGCGGTTGCGGGCGGTAACGGTCAGAAATTCAGCGGAGCGGGCAGGATTGTGATGAAGAAAACAGTCCCGCGCAGGGCTGTACTCTGACAAACTCTTTTATATGAATAAAAGCTTAAGTTGTAGCCTATCTGTGTTTTTACAAGCCAAGTCACCACACACCTTCACTCACTCTCACCAACTGCTGTCAATAAAAAAAACTCCCACTGACTGCTGCATATTGATTTGATATTAGTGTGCCTATCAAGTGCATTGTTTATCAATACGTCATGCATGAGCGTCACGAGCTAACGGCGGGCACCTGCGCTGGCTGCATCTGGGAAAATGAAGAGACAGAAGTCGATATCTGATTTTCTTCAAGTAAAGAAAAAAACAAAATGATCAACTTACTCCAGCTTCCACTGTGGCCTCATCTGTGCGTTTATGTATAAATAGGCTTGGCCTGTTGTGTGTGAATGTTAGAGTGGGATCAGAGGGGTTACTCTGAGCAAGCATGTGTTCGTGTTCATGCCTGTACTGTAGATGTGACTGTGTGGCGTCGGAATAAAAAAAGTGCTCCGCAACATCAGTAATAGCCTATTGTCTGTTTCAATGCATATGCCCGCCACCTCCTCCGTGTGACTTGAAATTATGGCCCCCCCTTGTTCAGATGCGTTCCGCGGTCCATGGCTCAGAGCTGAGTTGTGTCTGGTTTTGAGGCTCATGTAACTACCGTTCATACTGTGGAGAGTTTTATTAGTAAACTGCATATATTCTAATCCTCACTCCTCACTTAGAGAAAAAAAAGTGTCGTGGAGCGTTGTTCCTGTGGGCTACGGCAACACTGAAATCCTGAGTTTGCCTGAGAAGGAGTAAATGCACAAACCTGCTATTTTTAAAAGATTTCAACACAGCCTGAAGCCTGTTCTGTTTTGTTCTGAAAATGTCGGCGTGCAGCCTCGTTCTGTGGACGATAAACGAGATGCAGACTTCCCTCTGTGTCACCGGTAATGAGGAAATACAGTGAGTGCTGGACGGAGCAGTGAGTGACAACAACTTTGCCCACATTTAAGAGTACTGTTTGCGGTGGAAACGCTAGGGTCTAGGTACCATGTCTTAAGGCTCCAAAGATACCATACTGAAAGTGTTTGGTGGAAACGGGGCTCTACATGTAGACGTGTTGTATTAGATATGCTTTAGCTGAGGAAGGAACATACCATAGAAGAGGGTCCAGTTAATTGAAAACACATCTGTAATGGGTAATAAAACAAAAACAAATGTACGGTAGGAGATTCACAGGAGTGTGGTAGTTAATCCAAACAAGCAATGAATTAAAAACAAAAACTGGTCATCTTTTAATCTACCACTCGTACACCTCACTTGATGCAGTTTCAAATTATTTGACATCTGGCTCTGAGATCCTGTATAACAGTGTCTTCTTTAATTTTAGATCATAACTCCTCACGGCGTTCAGCTGCAGAGCTCTCCTCTATCAAAGCCAACCTGACTGAGCTTCTCCAGGTCAGTTACAACAAGTCGTCTGCCCTGACTGAAGAGAGAGACCAGCTGAATGTCAGCCTCATTAAAATGACCAAAGAGCGGAACTGGCTGGGTAAGTGTGGCATAGAAATAATCTCAGCATTGTCGAAGTAGAGCTGTGTAATCTCAGTTCTGCAAGATGTATCTACCATAAACAGATGAGTTTTTAACAGAGCCTGCTCACAGCGGACATTTTGACTGGTCAGAGCAAGAAAAGTACACATGTAATTCATCACATATTGGTGTGACATTTTCTGCCTTCAGGGCAGGGCAGGTGTTAATCAAGGGTGTAGATTTTAAACACTGCAGGCCCCAGATTGCACAGGATCCTTGTGACACTTTGACACCTTGTAGTCATAAGAGTTATTCGTGTGTGTAAAAAAAAAAACTCCTTCAAAGGCTCAACTGTGTTTTAATGTTTTAATCTTGTTTCTTTAATCTTAGTCTTGGCTTAATTATGTTTTCTAACTACACTGGTTGTACCTGCAACAATAATAATTAGATATGTGCATGTATACATTGAAAACTACCTTATTCTGGTATGATTTTTTCAAGGTTTTATTGTTTCTTACAGAGAGAAAGTGTCCTGCAGGATGGATGGTGTTCAGTTGTTCCTGTTATTTCGTCTCTATTAAGTCTGGTTCCTGGGATGAAGCCAGACAGGACTGCAAGGAGAGAGGAGCAGATCTGGTGGTGATAGACAGTGCTAAAGAACAGGTAGTGAGTGTGTGTGTGTGTGTGTGTGTGTGTGTGTGTGTGTGTGTGTTCACACGTCATTGTTTTTGCAAATTCATACAGAAGTTGACCCTTCCCTAAGCCCCACCTCTTGATGATCTGTCAAGCTGTCGCAGTAAGCATGGAGCCCACACTGTAACTAACGGCACTCCCTGAAGAAATATTATCATATTTTTGGAGAAATGAAAGAGTGATTCCAGAGAGAAGCAGACAGAGGGGTCTACAGTCTGTGTTTGAAGGATATATCCAGGATGTCAAACTGACTCAGCAGCAACAACAGGTTAAGAAGACAAAGATAGTTAGAAGCTAAAGCCGAACTATAGGCTACAGATCACAGTGTAAAAGTGAACCACCACATCACTGCTGATCGCCACACAAGACAATGAATATAAAGGGAAGCTTTGCTGATATTGAACCAGCTGTGTGGCAAGACAGAGGATAAACCAAGATGGTCCACTGCGAGTCAGTTTCCTGTTTGCGAATTCGCGTTTGGTGGGAACACAGCATAATGCAGTCGTTTCAGATTTCCTTCATTTTCAGGCTGGTTTTGTGGATTTGGAGCTAAATGTTGTGCCTGGGGCAAGTCGTGTATTAATGATACTCGTTACCTGGAGAGGTTGGAGAAAGATATACGTTTCTTCCCTGACGTTAGCACTAGCTTAGCTCCAGTTAGCACAGCCGGCTTCCCCGCTACTCGTGCGAATGACGCGATAACGCGAATTAACAAAATGGTCAGGCGTCGAAAGTCGCGCGTTACGAGCGATTAAATCGCATTCATCGCGTTTGGTGGAACACAGCATTAGAGTCAATGGAGCACAGCTGTGTTGTTGTCGGACTCTGGTCTGAGTTGGCCTGATGCTACGTTATGACTGGCTAGTCCACGTCCAGTGAAGGGTCAATGAAAGTTATACATTTTATACACAAGTTATGAAAGTTACTCAGTCAGAATGAAGCAAAAAAGCTGACCTTGTGGGTGTAACATGACCCGGAAGATCGTCCCATAGTGACCCATATAGCAGGCGAAATAGAGACTTCCACTGGCCGAGCCAGCTACTTCCTGTTTAGCTCTCCACAAATCTGATTTGGGATAAAATTATTTGATCTAGACGTTCTTATTGTTATCAGACCGAAATGATTTATTCCAGGTAGTGAAACAAGTTCGTAGGGTTGTGAAGCTTAAAAAATGTATCTACTGACTTGCAGACATCTCTGTCTGTAAGTTAACGGGAAAAAGTATTTTTAGGCCACCTGGCATCACATGACGGATGTAATTCCACTGTACCACAAAAATTGTCTTCGTAGCTTGGTGCACTTCCTGGTGGCCTGCTATAGAGAATATGAAGGTGTGTCATGCCATATGAGACGTGGGGGTCATCTTTGTGGTATGTGCTGTGCACTCAGCCCAAAAACAAGATTTTCAATATCCAGGTATGTGAGTGGAAGCAAAGACGGTGGATAAACCAAGACGGTCCACTGCGAGTCAGTTTCCTGTATCAGTGTCACGTGGGGTTCGCGCCCACCACGCCCCTTTAGGAGACTAACAGCAGGTCCTGAGTCCATTGACTTCAGTGGGAGAAATGAACGTGATTACAGATTATGGCCAATTATTTCCATAGTTACGGAAGCAGCTGAAATCAGTGCAGTTTCACCAAAGATACTGGATTAAAAAACATTTTTTCCAGCAGATGTCTTAGTTACAACATGATTGAGCTAACTGGAGTAGTTTTGTGTCGTATCTGACAACGGGAGGCTTTTAACAGATGACGTCCTGATGTTAGCTTTGCTGCTGCTGTTAGCTGTCCCTGTCAGCTGCAGCCACTGATGCTTTCTAGACATCATGATTTCCCAAAACTGAATAAATACCACACCTATCAACACAAAACTGCTTTGCTAGCTCAATCATGTTGTAACTAAGATATCCGCTGGAAAAATTATTTTTTTCACGGACCGTTTATTGAGTTACTGTGTTATTACAGACACCGCTAACGGCTAACGGTTAGCCCAGCTAATCTACGATAACCAAGTGAGGTTGGGGATACTTGTCTTTGATTGGTGGTTCTCCATCGTCTTTGATTGGGCTACGGGGGACAACACCTACTTAGGAGACCGGAAATGTATACCATTTCATACAATGGGGGTATACTGTAGGTGGGCCATCTTGTTCAAATACAGTATCGTTGGTGGAGGTAATGCATCAGGGTCTGGAATTCGGATCTGTGTAGTTTGTTGTGATTTGTTTGGCCAAGTTCTGTTGCTTGACCACCTTAGCAGGCACAATGACAGCACTGTAGTCACAAAATGACACCTATGTCTGAAGTATTATGGTGTGACATGACCTTCACATTGTCTGTAGAGGATTTACTTACTGTATTTTCTTCTATGTGATATTTAATCATGATTATTTGGTCACAGCAAAGTTTTGTGTTGAGATAAATAACTGTAAACTGCACACACATACATTGTGGTTAAAACTAAAATCCAGTGTGTGTTTCACCTTTGTTGAACAGACGTTTGTAGTGTCCACCAGGAAAACTGCTTGGATTGGTTTGACTGACAGAGATGAGGAAGGAACCTGGAAATGGATAGATGGAACTCCACTGACTCTGAAGTAAGGCCTCTCTTTGGTTGAATAAAGACGTAAATGTTTTGCTTTTCTAACATTGCAGCTATCAGTTAATAAAGAGCAACTAAATCAAAATATATTGTTTATGTCACTTCTATTTATTTTCTGATCCCTTAAACAGCAGTCAGTCATCAAAACTTTGAGAACACCTTCATCTGACAAGTTTATTTGAAAATTGTTCTTAAATTGTCAGTTTAGCTGATAAATGTCTATTAATTTCTACTACTACTACTACTACTTTTATACTAGCCAGCGCTAGCTAGCAAGTTCTTTTGGCTTGTTTAAGGCAATGGAGGAAGATGATTCCAAGTGCTTGAGCGACTCTGATGCAAACTGGACCATTTGTAAATTCCGAGCGCTGTCTGAATGTACCATTTGGTAATCCAGAGCACTGCACTCTCGGAGCAGCAGAGCACCAAGTGAAGTGAATGTGTGAGTAACTTAACTGTTTGTTAATCCATGCAGAAATATAACGCTCTGTTTCTTCGACCAGCAGGGCTCTCATTTTAGTGTAGAGCATCAGACTGAATTTATGAACGCACCATGTCAGGTCACTCACTCTCTGGGACCACGAGCTTTACTCCAAAAAGTAAACACTGACCAAGGGGACCAGACTGGCCGACCTGTATGTTCTCACTCAGTGGATGGATGATGTCACAGGAAGCCAATCTTACAAAGGAGGATCACACTTGAATGCTTTCCTCCAGTTTGTTTTGCTATTGAAGCTAACGTTAGCTAATGCGCTAAAAAGTTAGCATTCCAGAGAAATCCAATATTCCTCTTAATCCCTCCCCAGTTTCTGATGAGGTGGACATGATAACCCTTAATACACATAACGTTATTCATCCCTACAACAGGAAATACTTTTTCCCTAACCTGATATGAAGTGTGCGCTGCACATGTGAGCATTTTTGATGATGGCCTCCGTCCAGTCCTTTGGTCTTATCACATTTAACCATAGTTGTCTTTGTTTTTGTTGACGGGCAGTGGCGGCTGGTTTTGAGCCATGACTCCTTCTATTCTGGCTCCCCAACAAGACATTTTCAGACTCCTATGTAGCCTACAGCCCTGTGGTGGAGAGGTGTTTAGCCTCCAGTTAACAAAATGACGTCATTGTGACATCAGGCATAAAAGGATCAAAACATTTGCATGGTTAATAATACTATAGGAGAATGAGAAGGTATATTTTCTGTCACGTGGGTGAACTGCTGCTTTTGTTGACAAATTTAAACTTTACATACTCAAGAAGACGCAGCATAAAAGGAGGTCCTTCCTGTTTTTCAGCCGTAACAGAGCTGATGATCAGTGTTTGCTGCAGAAACTCCATGCTCTGGTCATCAACCTAAAGAGCATTATGTGCCACTGATGAACTGTGTTGGTGTCACAGATTTACAGTATCATCATTCTCTTGTTTCTTAACCTGTTAGGAACTGGGAGAAGAAGCAGCCCGATAATGGTGGTGGAGATCCACAGTGGGGCGAAGAGGACTGTGCACATATGAGATATGGCAAGTGGAATGACGGGTCATGTGACATCCATCTGCAGTGGATCTGTGAGAAAACAGCTTAACATTGCTGAATGTTCTGAGAATGTTTGTGGAACTTAAAATGTTAATGGCTGTGTCCATTTTTTAGTGTATTTGCAGTATTTTCAATGTTTGATTTTGAAGTAATCTACATGTATTCAGATTATATTACATTTTTGTATAATCCAAAATTATATAAAAATTGCCATGTTTAGTAGATGACTGGATTTAAGTATTTCAGTATTGATACAGACATGGACAACCCAGAGCAGAACTCCCTCCTTTAGGTTTCATGTTACAGTTGGTTTTGAAGGGCACATTGCTTCACTGTTGATCTGTGTGTGCAGTGGGGCCGGCAGCCATAATCCTGTACACACGTACATTTTTTCAATGATTTATCATCCTATCCTGACAATGAAATCCTGTCAAAAGCGGTAGATCGTGTCTTTGGGTCCTTTTTTTACTGACAAAAGTGCCTAAGATGCTTTCAGGCTGTGTCCACTCACTATGACGCAAATTCATTTGGATGCTGATGACTGGTGCATGTCAGAGGTCAGAGGTCAGTGTATGATAAACATTTTTGGTGCTCAATTAACCAAAAGAGCCTAAACTACGCATTAGAGGGATATATTCATAATTTTATTGTTGAGAAGGTCGATGAAAAGCTTAAATTACAAGCCAAAATTTACAGGTCACAGTGTACGCTTGTGAACTGCATCTCATTGCCGTCGCCATCAAAGACAACAAGATAGAGGATCAGCATTGTTCATGCACTGCTGGGTAAGAAATTTTACCATCTTTACCAAGAGTGTCTCTCCGTTAGTTTGGTGCTACAGTATTTACACTGAATCATTCAGCATAACGTTTACCAGCCTTTGTTATCTCTGCCATTACAGATAAGTTAATGAAGCTAAGCTCCAGAAGTTAACGTTAGCTTAACTAGAGCCCTTTGGACAACAGCTAACAATGATGTACGATCACCAAAGTACAAAACTAGAACAAAATAGGCTAATGAACTCCCAGCAAACAAGGTGACATGATGAACAACGCAGCTAGGAGCTAACGTTAGGCTAACTTTAGCTAACGTTAGCTAGAGATGTTAAAGATAACTTTATATTTCTTTCCAGCAAAGTGACAATATGTTGCCTCAAACACAATGTTGACTTACCTTAGAACAGATGTAGACATCATTGTTAATCTTATTCACGTTGAGTTGATGTTGTGGTCTAACGTTACCACACAACTTTATCCAGAGGAGACACTTTTCTCGGTTGAGATGTGGTTTAAAGTGTAAAAAATACACCTCATTGCCCAGCCTTTCAGGATACCTTGTGTCAAAGTTGCATGTACCCCATGCACACCGTTTGACCATTTTTAAACTTCACATCTCCAAAATAGCCCGTAAAACCGAACAAAACTGTCTTTCTATGCATTTCAATGGACGTCCAGGCAGAGAATGTCCGAGTGTATGGGAATGGCTATACGCACTGTGATTGGCTCATTGCATTTGAGGGCGGAGCTTAGCCATAGGTCAACTATTATGCTAACAAAATTGTGTGACTTATCTTGTAGTTCGAAAGGAGCAAACAAAAACAACTGAGCATTTAAGGCTTTTGAAATAAGAAAGTGAACAAACCTCAGCAGCAAAAAATATGCAGAGAGCAACAAGTCTGCTAACGTTACTGCTGCTAGCATTATTGTTATTTCTCATGAATAATGCATCGTTCCTTTGTAACTGTGAAAGTGTGTGTCTAACATTGTGGTTTGTCTTAGCAGCCACTGTTAGCACCTCTGCAACGTGTGAATTCCTCAGTATAGGCATGAAGTTGAGAAATTGAAACCAACATCACACAGACATCATTAACGTGAAGTGCAGTGTGGCTGCAGAGCCGACCCTGTAGGTAAAGTTTACCACTTTAAGAGCAATGGAGGAAATCTATATGAATGTTGCACCGAACAAGTCTGTTGGCTCGAGAGCTTCAACAGATCCCACAGGTAAGATCTGAACATTATCATCATCTGGTCTTACTGTTGTATCACTGATTGCATTCACTGTTCTGTGTTCAGAGAGGAGACTTTATGGAGCTGTTGTTCTCTGCCTGGGGCTGCTGAGTGTTGTCCTGCTGGCCGGGCTCATTGGCCTCGGTGTCCACTGTGAGTCTCAGTGTTATTAAGATGTTCAGTGTAGTTTCTGTCCTGCCTTATTGTCTCCTTCATGTATTCTTAAATTGGTTTTGGTCTTGTGTCTCCTCTGTTTATTTGTCCTAAGTCACAAAGGAGCTTTGTCATTTTATTTATAAAAGGTTCAACACATATGAAACACACAATTCTTGTATTTTGTGAACATAGAATTTGACCAGGATGGTTCACAGTGTTGTTGGAACTGAGGAGTTTTTGACCAACACATCCTGTTGTTTGTCTTTTTCACCGACCTCTCTCTGCTTTTTCAGTTTTTGTGCAACCAAACGTGAATGTTTTCAGCCAAAACATAATCTTTTCCAAACCATAACAGTGTTTCTGGGCCTAAACCTAACCACATCTTCACAGCAGAGTTTTTGAGAAACGTGACTTTTAATGTACCCTCTACAAAATGCTGATTTTTTCTGGCGATCAGGTTGCAGGGTTCATCCGCAAGTCTCTGTATCTCTCTTGTGTATAATCTTGCCTTTAAAAGTAAATCTACCAGCCATTCAGTGGATTACCATCGTGTTTTTGGGTATGTGACTAAAGCAAATCTAGCAGCCACTTGCAAATTTTAGGTGTTAAATTTTCTGGTGACTGGGCTGTGCATGCATGGTGTGTTAGATATACTATAGGCCAGGAAGTATCATATGGGGTGCCGTTTGTAAAGTGGCTCACACTGAAAATAACATCAACATTTTGCCACATTTAGCTTCAAACAATGTTTAAAAAAGTGTTGTGCATTTTTTAACGTCACTTTTTACCACATTTACAGCAATATTTGTTAACTTAGAAATATATTAAATAGTTAAATCTAAATATTAAATGTGGCACCTAAATGTTAAATCTAAATATTAAATCTAGATCTAAATGTTTAATCTAAATGCTAAATCTAGATCTAAATATTAAATCTAAATGTAAATGCTAAATTTAAATCTAAATATTAAATCTAAATCTAAATGTTAAATCTAAATATTAAATCTAGATCTAAATGTTTAATCTAAATGCTAAATCTAGATCTAAATATTAAATCTAAATCTAAATCTAAATGTTAAATCTAAATGCTAAATCTAAATGTTAAATGTTAAGTCTAAATGTTCTGGGTGAAACTAAATATTTAGCTAATATGCAAAGTCACACTGCCGGTCACTGGAAGTACCAAAATAAAAGCTTGAGCTGGTCAAACCATGTTTGGAGAAATTTCATTTGACATGTACTTTGAGTTGTTAGTGTCCCTAGTAAGTATATTTCTAAGTTAACAAATATTGCTGTAAATGTGGTAAAAGGTGACGTTAAAAAATTCACAGCACTTTTTTAAACATTGTTTGAAGCTAAATGTGGCAAAATGTTGATGTTATTTTCAGCGTGAGACACTTTACAAACGGCACCCCATAGTAACATACAATAGAGGAAGAGGGGGTTTTAAATTATTTGACATGTGGTTGTAAGATCCTGTATAAAAGTGTGTGCTTTTATTTTAGACTATGACTCCTCACGGCGTTCAGCTGCAGAGCTCTCCTCTATCAAAGCCAACCTGACTGAGCTTCTCCAGGTCAGTTACAACAAGTCGTCTGCCCTGACTGAAGAGAGAGACCAGCTGAATGTCAGCCTCATTAAAATGACCAAAGAGCGGAACACGCTGAGTAAGTGCAAAATGTATCTACCATAAACAGATGAGTTTTTAACAGACCCTGCTCACAGCGGACATTTTGACTGGTCAGAGCAAGAAAAGTACACATGTAATTCATCACATATTGTCCTTAGGCAGGGCAGGTGTTAATCCAGGGTGTCGATTTTAGATATTGCAGGCCCCAGATTGCACAGGATCCTTGTGACACTTGTGACACCTTGCAGTCATGAGAGTTATTTGTGTATGTAAATAAAAAAAACTCCTTCAAAGACTCAACTGCGTTTTCATTTTTTTATTCTTGTCTCTGTAATCTTAGTCTTGGCCAGGTCTCCCTTGTAAAAGAGATCTCAACAGGGCATACCTGGTTAAATAAAAATAAAATAAAAAGTGACAGAGACAGGCAGACTCAGTTATGTTTTCTAACTACCTTCTCTGTCCCTGCAACAATAATAATTAGATATGTGCATGTATACATTGAAAACTACCTTATTCTGGTCTGTTTTTTTCAAGGTTTTATTGTTTCTCACAGAGAGAAGGTGTCCTGCAGGATGGATGGTGTTCAGTTGTTCCTGTTATTTCGTCTCTATTAAGTCTGGTTCCTGGGATGAAGCCAGACAGGACTGCAAGGAGAGAGGAGCAGATCTGGTGGTGATAGGCAGTGCTAAAGAACAGGTAGTGAGTGTGTGTGTGTGTGTGTGTGTGTGTGTGTGTGTGTGTGTGTGTGTGAAAGAGAAAGAGAAAGAGAAAGAGTAAAAGTAGCAACACAACACTGTAAAATACATGATTCTGTTACGAGTACATGTCCTTCCCTCAAAATGATACTTAAGTAAAAGTACAGCATGGTGGTGAAGTGGTTCACATCGTCACTACATATCAAGAGGGTTCTGTGTGGAGCCCTTCTGTGTGGAATTTGCATGTTCTCCCCGTGTCAGTGTGGGCATTCTCTGGGTACTCCAGCTTCCTCCCACAGTCCAAAGACATGCAGGTTAATTGGTGACTCTAAATAAGCAGTCATGGAAAATGAATGAATGAACAACACTATACGCATCAAAATATTTATATGCGACATGTAGAGCAATAATATAGCAGCAAACCATCAGTCTGGACCAAAGAGGTCAGACATTGCAGTCTCTAAAGCCGTCCCGGTAGCATGGCTAAAAAACCTGATAATTAAACACAAAGACAGAATAATAAACAGCTTCTTTTTTACCTTAACCATCACCTACATTTTATTTTAATTGAATTTAATTTGCTCTGTTTACAGTCAACATCTTGAATACAGTATATTATTAAAACAAAAATATAAAAACTGTGTGTTATTTTTTATTGAACAGCTGTTCCTCTCTAACTTCACCGAGAACGGAACTCATGCCTGGATTGGTCTGACTGACGAAGCCAAGGAGGGGACCTGGAAATGGATTGATGGGGCTCCACTGTCTCTGAAGTAAGGCTTCGCTTTGGCTGGATGAACAAACATACCAGTACTGTTATATGATATACAGAATGCAATCAAACAATCACTTTGGTGAGATATGTTTTACCCAGTAATACCAACAGATGGCACAATGGCTCTTTTATTCAGGCTCCTATCTGCCACCTGCAGTCAGGAGGCAATGACCTGTTGACTGATTCAGGTACATAGTATAATATATTTGAACTTGCATAACTTTGGGGATGTCATTGAACAGCTGTATTGTAATTTTCCCCTCTGACTGACACCTGCAGTGCACTTTGAAAGCTTTGCTCGTGTGTGGTTTACATGTGGTTTCCAGCAGATTTTGTGGTCAAGGACTACACCAAGAAATTTAATCTCATATACTCTCTCAATTTGTATGTTATCTATTACCAGTTCTACATGAGAGTCTGTTTTATGTCTTCCAAACAGTATAATTTTTGTTTTGCTCAGATTTAAAGGAATACTCCGACGATTTGGGAGTTATGCCTCTTCTCTATCACTTTCATAATGAGACAACATGATCGATATCTTTTTTGTGTCTGTACGTCCAGTGGCTGGGTCTCAGTGGTTCGCATTGCGGCTTAACTTAAACTATAGTAAACACACTATAGTTCCGTGTATCAAACTTCTTCTAAAACGACTAAAACGGACTCTCGTTTTTCGAATTAATGTTTAAACATGTTTATTTTAAATGCACGTGCAGCTTCAGGGTTTCTGTAACATTTATTTGTTCACTTTTACCGTAGGCTACTGACCCACTATAGACTTCAATTGTATTTGCTAAGCTAAGCCACAATGCTAACCGCTGAGACCCAGCGACCCACCCAAATCGTCAGAGTATTCCTTTAAATCTGAGAAAAACAAAAATTATGCTGTTTGGAAGACATAAAACAGACTCATGTAGAACTGGTAATAGATAACATACAAATTGAGAGAGTATATGAGATTAAATTTCTTGGTGTAGTCCTTGACCACAAAATCTGCTGGAAACCCCATGTAAACCACACACGAGCAAAGCTTTCAAAGTGCACTGCAATTCTTGGGAAAACAAGACACATTCTGGATCATAAATCACTATACACTCTATACTGTTTACTGTTTTTACCGTATCTATCTTACTGTGTGGAGGTCTGGGTAAACATCAACAGAAGCACTCTACAGCCAATATGCACAATACAGAAAAGAGCAATGACAATAAACAATGCAGGATACAGAGAACACACAAACCCACTGTTTATAAAATCACAAGTTGAAATTTATGGATCTGGTTAAATTCAAAACAGTGCAAATAATGTGCAAAGCAAGGAATAATCTACTGCCAAAAAATATCCGAGGAATGTTCACAGAAAGAGAGGGAGGTTATAATCTAAGGGGAGAGCTAAATTTCAAAAAACGTAAAGTACGAACAACTATGAAAAGCATGTGCGTATCGAGCTGTGGGGTGACTTTGTGGAACAGTCTGGAGATGGAGATAAAACAAAGCACAAACATAAATCTGTTTAAAAAGAAGTACAAAAAATTATTTCTGAACAGGTATATAGAGGAGGAAGAGTGTGAGGAGGGATATAAATAAAATAGTGAAAATTGTTATTTTATAATTGCTTAGTATATGTTAAATATTTATGTGGATATTTATGTAGTATAGGGATATTATATTTATATGGATATTTGTGCATACATATTGTTTGCAATGATATAAAATTATATAAACCATGAAGTTAAAAAGGGGTAGAAACAAAAAAAGTGTATACTTCTTCCTACTCCTTTTTCTAACTTGTGTGCATACTATGATTTGTTGACATTTGTTTTGCTTTGTTTTATTTTATTTTATACATGTTCGAAAATAAAATTCATTCATTCATTCATAAAACAATACAATAATTGAAAAACAATAAAAGCCAACAAAACCAAAACAGCTTGGGTAAATGCACACTTTACAGCCTCTAGGAAGTGAATCTATTGATTAAAAGTTACCAACCACAGCTTTAAGACTTGGTCACAATTTTGGGTGAAAGCATAAAAAATAGTCTGTGTTCATGTCATTCAGAATGTGGTTATTGTCTGTTTGTTGACCTGTTAGGTACTGGCAAAAAAACCAGCCTGATAATGGAGGTGGATATGCCAGTCTTGGGGAAGAGGACTGTGCCCATGTCATAATATCTGGAGAGAATAATCGAGAGAACTGGAATGATTTGTCTTGTTTCACCAGTCAGAGATGGATCTGTGAGAAAATGTTTGAGATTAAAGGTTTGTAAATTTTGTATTCTGGATTGTAGACATCAGAAATGTCCTTTAACTACAAACCATGAATCAGTCAATAATAAATATAACCAAATATAATTATACTATCAAACCGTCTTTCTTCGTGGATGTTCTTGCTCAGCAGTTTTTGTTTATTGTATTGAACATATCTGTGAATCTTTTTGTCTCTCAGGTCTCATCAAGTAGAAATTTGAGGCTGAAATTTTCCGCCAGGCTTTTGAAACTGTGTCATCAACATTGTCGTAGTCAACACTTGTGTTATTAAATGACAGCTCATTCTTCTTGATAGCTCGAAGGTGTGGCGCACAGATTGCTTTTGCTCTTTTTGTTGCTATTGTTGTTAGCTCCTCTTGCAAACAGCGACTCACTTCCTCTTCCAGAAGATTTTCATAAACCACTCTGTAGTGAGGAGGTTTGGACCAGTGGCATGCCATCTTTCCCCTGTAACAGGCTGTTGTGACTTCAGCAATGACCCAAACCCCGATAAGAGAACCTATAACGTAAAAGCCAAATCCCTGCAAAGGAAAAAAGGTACAATTAAACTGAGATTTATCAACTCAATTGGCAGAAAAACTGTTCACACCATGATGGTACGTGTTTCTGCGAACCACAGATTTGTTAGCTGTGAGTTATTATGTATCAGATACATTGAAAAGATCATGTTTTGGCTTAAAATACATCAGCTGGAATTGCAGCAGTCTGAATAGTTCAACAAAATAAAATCTACCTCAAATTACACATTTAAACAGCTCCCAAAAACAAAAAATGTCCCCTGGGATCTATATACTGTATATAAAACGACAGGCGATTTCCTTCTCTTTTCGTCTTTTTTCCCACCTGGACCTTTATGCTCTGCCATTTCTCCTCTAATCATCACGCTGTAACCTGTGACAGGCTGTTATGATACCAACAAACACCAACTTTGGAAAGTCCATGAGCAAACATTGATATAAAACAAGGTCGAATTGAGACTGTGTTGGGTTTTCCATGACTGTGGGAACGCTGTAAAGTGTTCGGCATCATGCAAACAAAATGTAAGACCAACTATATTTAGAGTTTTAAAAAATACTTTTGTATTAAGACATAAAACAAGTCAATTTCCCAAATTATTTTGGTTTAGTTTATTTGAGTGTTGTGTGTTGTTACTTACAAGAGATTTAGACTTATAAGCAGCTTTGGTGAGGTTTTCCTCGAAGCTCAGCGTGTCTTTGCAAGGAAGTCCAATATGAGAGGAGTTGAGGTTTGTCATCACGCAAAAGTACCAGTCTCCATCAAACAGCACAGTGGCTATCCATACATCAGTCAGACAGACATAGCTGATCGTCAACTTAGCAAGATAGCCGCAGACACTGCTCTGACAAAGACTATGCCATCTGGAAAAAATCCTCCTTGGTTGGAAAGATTCGATGATTTTGACAATCCAGGTGAGGATCGCAGGAGGGATGAGCAAGTACAGTACGCCATTGGCATGAAAGCCTGGCATGCACGAGCACACAAAGTTCATGTCAAAGAGGCACTGCAGGATGTAGAAGAGGACGATCAGCAGGAACGTACTCACAGCGTTAGTTATTAGATCAATAAGTTTTTGAGGAATGTTATGACCAGGGTGAGTCATGCTGGCTGAAAAATAGATGTTCTGTTGCAGAGCTGCTCCTGTTGAATTGTCTTCCTTTTCGTGCTCCCTTAAGATCTTGTTCCAAAGCAGGTGATGCTCGCTCTTCCACCAGCTGAGTGAGGAGGTGTCAAACAGATGGACAAATGGCATATGTTCAATTTTCTGCACTGAATTTACCCAATATCTAGATGACACTGATTAACCACAACGCACCAGCCTCCAGCAGTTTCATAATGATGGCACTGTATGCTTTCACTTCTCTCCACTCACGTTGCTTTTTTTTCTCTCTTTCTCTTTTCTTCGGCTACTCTATTATTATCTAGTTATCTGTGCACTTATTTTTCCAATGTGCTATTGTGACTTGTTTTACTTGTGTGTTACCTGTATTGTTGGGTGTTATCCTTGTATTGTCCTGTCTTTGTTGTAACTGGCCTGTTTTGGGCGCTTATTTGTGAAATGTTTCTTGTATTGTTTTGTAATTTCATTTGTTTTTCACTGTTGCATCGGACCCCCTTGAAAACGAGATGATGCATTTCAAGGGTTTTATCCTTAATCAACTTTGATCGATAATCCCATAGGCTTTTTGAATATGGAGCTAGGGCAAAGCTAACTTCTGCGTCAGCCTACAGAAAAACTTCATCCCTGGAGCACTCTATTTAAAACTTAAGACTAAACACTTAAGACTAAAACCAAGCCTCTGGTAAAAATAATCAGACATAACGTGGAGTGGTCTCCCCTTTTGCTTCTCCTCTGTATATGTTATTTTTCAGAGACGATGTAACCTGGTCAAGGACTTGCCTTCGGGGTCTCTTTTGAGAGGATTACCAAACCTTGAAAGCAGCAGGATGATGTGGTAAAACTGGGCTAAACATGGCTACCCAAACTGAACAGCGCATACTGGTGGGCCTCTCTGGCACTGTTTTTAACTGGTTCAGCTCTTATCTCACAGATCGTTGTTTCTTTGTAAGTATGGATACATGTTCCTCCAGAACACATGAAATTAGGTGTGGGGTGCCCCAAAGGTCAATTATAGGTCCACTTCTTTTTAATCTATACATGCTTCCCCTTGGGAACGTCATCAAGAGGCACGGCATCTGCTTCCACAGTTACGCAGATGACACACAGCTGTATATCGCCGTGTCTCCTGATGACACAGAGCCAATTGATACCCTTTTTAACTGCATTTTAGATATTAAGTCATGGATGGCAGTGAATTTCCTACAGCTCAACTAGGACAAAACAGAGGTTTTAATTATTGGTCCTGAAGGCCAGAGGGAAAAACTTTTACCAAAACTACAAGATTTTTAAACCTTCACAATGTGTGAAGAACCTGGGCGTTATTTTGACTGAACTTATAGCTTATATATGAGCTTATATATTAGTTTTATTCCACACATAAAAAATGTAACAAAGGTAGGTTTTTATCATCTTAAGAATATAGCCAGAGTCCGCCCGTTTCTCTCTCAGGCTAACACTGAGGTGCTGATGCATGCTTTTATGTCTTGTCCTTTAGACTATTGTAATGCCCTGCTCTCTGGTCTTCCCAAAAAGACCATCTCTAACCTGCAGCTACTCCAAAACTCAGCCGCACGAGTGCTGACGAGGACCAGAGGGCGGGCGCACATTACACCAGTTTTAAAATCACTGCATTGGCTCCCCGTGTGTTTCAGGATCGATTTTAAGGTTCTTTTATTAGTTTTTAAATGTCTTAACGGTCTTGGGCCTTCTTATTTATCTGACCTGCTTTTATCATATCAACTCTCACGGATCCTGAGGTCCTCCGGCACCGGCCTTTTAATCATTCCAAGAGTTAGAACAAAAACCCACGGGGAGGCTGAATTCAGCCATTATGGAATAGCCTGTCGGAGAACATCAGGACTGCAGAGACTGTTGATGTTTTTAAAAGGAGGCTCAAGACTCACCTTTTTAGTTTGTCTTTTAACTGATTCCTTTTACTCTTTTAATTCTTTAATTATATGTTATTTTAATTTCTAATGCTTTTAAATGATTTATTTTTAAATCTTTATGCATTTTATTATTATTAAATTTCTAAATCTTAAATTTTTTTTATGTTTAAATCTTTAATTTCTCTAAATCATTAAAATTTTCATGCATTTTATCATTATTTTTATCTCATACTTGTTTTATCTTATCATATTGCCTTTTAGTCTTTTAGTTTTTAGTTTTTAGCTCCAGTGTTTCCTCATGGGGGGCCTCCACACTGGGAGGTGTGTCTGGTCTGCCCACGGGGACGTCGTCTTGGAGATCCCTCAGGCCCGGGGGACTGGGGGGCTCTGCACCATGTGTGGAGTCTACCCCAGTCCATCTGGGTCGGGGTGGTCTCTGTGGCAGCGCTCCCTGTGGCTGTAGGCTGTGACACCTCTCAGTGTGGATGAGCTCCCCATAGGTGGTTTTTCCTCACCTGGTGCCTCAGTGCCCAGCCATGTTACTATACTGACAGTTAGTGTGTGTTTTTCAATATTTGTAGTATTTTTGTTGTATGTTTTAATTTTGTGAAGCACTTTGTGTTGCATTTTTAATGTATGAAAAGCACTATATAAATAAAGTTTGATTTGATTTGATTTGATTTGATACAAATGGGGAAATGATGAGCACCGTAACAGCAGCCTGAGGAGCACAGGTATGTGTCCAGTCACCAGTGTTAAACTGTGTGGGGAATGTGAAACGACATGTACAAATGTGTATTTTTCTGGTTTTGCATCTGTGTAAAGTTGTTATTGCCCCATCATTTTTTCACCTAAAGACGCCGCTGTCAAAACATATGAGTACACTGTAGTTCATGACATACAGGTGTGTTATGTGTTGCAACGTAAAAACAATGCTTGAATATAACGTGAGCTAATGTTAATCTTAGATACACTTACCACCACAGCAATCACACTAGATTGCTCTGTCAATGTTCGATCAGACGTCCAGTCTCCTGGACATTATTCACCTATTCATTAGTAATGAAAGTTAGAATTCATAAGTATCTATTGGTTGCAATTATTCAACTGTACAATATTTTTTAGTATACGACTTATCATGCACATAACATATTTCTTATGTACAAGCACATTAACAATATATATTTTATTTTTAATATTTTTATATCTAAAGTACTAGCGTCAAACACTAGCATAATGCACATTCATTTTCTTATTTTTTTATGTACATTTTCATTTTTTCATTATTTCAGTTAATTTTATTCTATTGCTTAATATTTACATACTTCCTTTTCATACTTTGCCACACACGCCACTTCTGTGTCTTTACAGGAACTTAGCTCTGTGTCTGTCTAGAGAATAAGGAAACTGCAATAAAAGCCACTTCTTATTTCTCATGACATTAATGTACATCATCACATCTGTCACATGCGTGGTCGTCTGGTGGTTGGCAGTTTTGTTTTTTTCAGTGGCCACAGGTTGTTTCTTTTCCGTTTTAAAGTGTTTCTCATGCTGATGGTGTTTGTCTTGTTTCTGTCTTGTTTGTGTAATCAAATCAGACTACACTGAACCTGGAGATGATATGCTTTATTTCATATATATTGTCAAAAAATCTCTAGCTGATACATTTGTGTCCGCATAAGTTATGATGATTTCAGTTTTGCTTATCAGTATGAGATCGTAGTCTCCCCTTTTTTTCATCTGATGGCCCTTATTTGAAATACCAGATTTTGGCCGTTAGTCTATAAATGATCCAAGGCTGCAGATGAAGAAAACAAACTGAGACACACAATTTTATTTGTTCTAGCTACATCTCTTATTTGAGTTTATTTAGTCTCATAATAATAATAACAATAATAGTAATTAAAGCTGCAAGCAGTGATGAGCGGGCCCTCGCACCTTCATGCAACTCGGGGTGATGGCAGGACATCAGCTGACGTGGCAGTTCATTTTTGTCAAAGTCAGACACTGCACGCAGGACTGAGACAGCATATCCGTTCATTAAGTGTGGGTACTGGAATGACCTATTTCACATTTTGTACCACATCCTTTTTCCACGAGAGGGCGCTGGAGAACGCATTAATAATACATCATGTTTTTGTACACTGAATATAGACCTGTCTGAAAAGACATACTTCTTGTTGCCCATAGGTGGCGCTGTGTGTATGACTGAACATTGTCATATAGTTGTGTTCAGGGTGTGACTGTTATCAAACATGTGAAGTGTGGTGCAGATTGGACCATTAACATGAAAGTTATAGGAATTTCGTGTTTCATGGCGAGACATTAAAACCTGATGCCACGCCATGGCCACATCGTTCATTGCTGACCCTGGAGGATGCACTAATGATAGCCCATGGTAGCAAAATAGCTGCAAATGCGTATCTCAATCTGTGTGTGCGTAATCAGATTTGTACATGTGTAAAATAATTTGTAAAAGCATAATAAAGTTTGTGAATGCGTACAAAAATCTGCAAATGTGTATTTAGAATCTGTGTGTGCGTAATCAGATATGTAAATGTTTTAAAAAATCTGCAAATCTGTATCCAGATTTGCAAGTGTATTGCGATCTGTAAATGTATACAACAATTTGTAAATCTGTACACAGATCTGCAAATGCGTACAGAGATCCGTGAATATGTAGACAGATTTGTAAATACCTATGTCTTCAGCTTTAACTCAGTCGGGCCTATCAATTGGCTCTCTTGGAACACGTGATTTTTGCTCCTCTTTTGCCGTGTGAGATCCGCAAATGCGTGAGAAGATTTGTGTCTGTAACTCAAATTGTGCGTCACCCTGAGCACAGGCTCACAGGCGCTACTTTTTTTTTTTTTTTTTTTTTTTTTTTACTTTTGTTGTATGGACAGGCTGCAGCCTTGGAGGCCTATGGATTCTCGTTTGCTCTCTGTAAGTACATGTTCAGGTTTTTTGCAGTAGTTGTCATGAGTAACTTAATATTGCCAAGCTTTGTTAAAATAAAGTCGGTAACTTAATCTATGAAGATGTTGTCTGCTCAGCCTCAGCTCACCGAGCAAAAGCTAGTGGGCCTAGTAAGCTAATTAGCAAATTAGCTAATGTTAAGGTGCATCAATCTGAAAATGTCAGTGCCACATTATGTAAATTGGGTGGTTATGAGTACAGAAGAATAACTGTTATCTAGCTGTATAATAATAGTTAATATAATGAATTGTTAGCTATCTTTTGCTCGGTTTTGCCTGACTTTATTTTAACAAATACTAATACAAAACAAATAACAATACTAAGTTACTCATGACAACTACTGCAAAAAACCTGAACATGTACTTACAGAGAGCAAACGAGAATCCATAGGCCTCCAAGGCTGCAGCCTGTCCATACAACAACAAAACAGAAAAAAGTAAAAAAAAAAAAAAAAAAAAAAATTGCGCCTGTGCTAAGGGTGACGCACACTTTGAGTTGCAGAAGAGTAGCACAAATCACGTGTACAAAGAGAGCCAATTGAGAGGCCCGACTGAATTAAAGCTGAAGACATAGGTATTTACAAATCTGTCTACATATTTACAGATCTCTGTATGCATTTGCAGATCTGTGTACAGATTTACAGATTGTTGTACAGATTTACAGATTGTTGTATGCATTTACAGATCGCAATACACTTGCAAATCTGAATACAGATTTGTAGATTTTTTTACACGTACATATCTGATTACGCACACACAGATTCTAAATACACATTTACACAGATTTTTGTATGCATTCACAAACTTTATTATGCTTTTACAAATTATTTTACACATGTACAAATCTGATTACGCACACACAGATTGAGATACGCATTTGCAGCTATTTCGCTACCATAATGGCCCCATATAGACCACAACATGTAAATGTCACGTAAATCCAAACATAAATGTTGAAAAGGCGTACTTCCTGTTGCCAGTAGGTGGCACTATGTGTAATACCAAATATTGACATGTAGATGTGTTCAGGGCAGGACTGTCATCAATCCTGTGAAGTTTGGGGAAGACTGGACCATGTGTGCTGGAGTTATAAACTACTTCCTGTTTTGTGGAGTGACCTGTAAGTTTGACGTCTTGCCACGGTCACACGGTTTGACGAAAACTCAAGCCTGTTATAACTTTTTCAGTGGGACAGAGCAAGGTTTGAAGTCGATTGGATAAAATCTATAGGACTGCTTTGTTAAAGTACGACCCCTGGAAATGGCCGAAAATGCACAGTAAATTCAAAATGGCCGACTTCCTGTTGGGTTTAGAGTATGGGTCTGAATGGCTGTTTTGTACATGCTGGGATGTTACATGTGCCTACCAAGTTTCGTACATGTAGGTCAAAGCAGCTTTTGTTGAAATTGTGTAGGGGGCGCCACTGAGCCTTTTTTTTTTGCATCCGAGCTGGAGACCCTTAAGATATCAAATTTTTCGCCAGATGGTGATATATGTGCAAAGCTCTGTGAGTTATTGAGTATGTTAATCCCCCCAAAAAGGCAATTCATTTTTTAGCTGGCTTTTGAAAATATTTAACTAATTCTCATATGTATTTTTATTTTCTTGTGCCACGAGATACACCATATGTGATGGGACATTTTCCACAGAAGAAGCTGCTAACCGCAGAAGAATTCAAGTATTCTGGGTTTCAATGAAACACTGACTTGTCAAATGCCTTTTGTTTCCTATTGTTTCTGCTGTCTCTGATGCTTTCCCACCAAAACACATTAAAATTGACTCCACCTTGAGTAAATTCTTGGAGGAAACCCAGAGTACTTGTCATTCTTTTGCCATTATGGTTACTGATTATACTCAGTCACCATAATAGTGAGTCATAGCCAACAGGAGCCACTGCTTTATAATAACCGAACCCGTTTCATACGACACTAAAGTTTGCACTTAAAAAACATTTTTTTACAATATACTGAAGATACCAATGTCAATGAATTAGAGCCCATTTCTCTTGTTAACTAGTAGCATGAACTTTTATTTTGATAAGATACATGAGCTACTGTGACGACACATCAACATGAAGCACACGCCTTAAAGGTAATATTTACTTATGGTGTTGTGTTTAAAGTGCTGTTAGGGAGACCAAACAGGCAACACAGCAGACAGGTGGAAGTAGAAGGAGTGTGTTCGGCAGTAGAGTATGTGTGTGGATCATTTTTGGTGGAATGGTGGATTTTTAGGAGGAATGGCATGACTGGACCTTTGACCTGAGCAACAGGATCGAATCGTTTGTTCTTCTCGAGAGGTTTCGTCAGCAGACATGGCTTCTCTCGGGCAGATCATCTTCTACAGGTGTGGCCATAAGGTTTGACTGTGTTCTCTACCCATGGTTGTTCAATTCTGAAAACATTTAGGTGTCTAAAGTTATCAGTTAAGTGCAGTTTGGAGTTACTTGTAGTTTTCTTGAGTATTATAGCTCCTGTATGCTTCTCTTAAACTACATTTCAGGAGGAAATGTACCTTTTACTCTACTTTTTTTGACAGCTGTAGTCACTGCTTGTTTTCAGATTATAGATTATAAAATCCAATGCATTGTTTATTACTTAAACAGCAATGATACCCCTTACAAAAAGAAGTGTCAAGTAGCTTTTATGAGTTGTTAGCTGCCTCAGCAGACATTCCAACTCAAGGAACAAGGAACAAAGAGGTAAAAATAATCCAGTATTTCACAGAAAAGGCAAAAAGGCAACAAAAAATAAATAAATTTAAGTCCTCTCCCATCAATCATCTCACGACTCTGGCTGCAACTAGCAATTATTTTGATTGTTGGTCAATGTGTCGATCATTTTCTCGATTAATATAGAGGCATTTTTAGCATATGATATATTTACCTTTTTGTGTTTCCTGTTGCTACGTTGGGTAAAACGTTGTTTTATCTGTGTACTTTGTATTTCTATGGCTACAGTATGGGTGTAGGGTCCAAGACAAATTTCCCACTTTCTGGAACAATAAAGTTAATCTTTACTCTTGAATTTTGAATCTTAATTGATTCTTGTTTGGATCTATAAAATGTCTATACGATGAATGTTCTATAAACTATCTTGTCAAGTGTTTCCCAAAATCAAGGAAGACGTCCTCAGATGTCTGTTGTTTTGTCCACAACCCCCAATTTTTTTTTCTCTCTTAAAAACATACTCAAATTGATTAATTGATTATTGAATTAGCTGACGATTAATTTAATGGTTGACAACTTGTCAGTTACTACATGAATTGTTAATCGTATGACCCCACAGATTAATTTAGTGACTCTTTACTGGGGACACACCCCATAGGTTGGGAACTACAGGACTAAACTACCAAACCTTATATGACTAATGTCTAATAATAATCGAATGAGTTCTTTTACATTCTGCTGATCATATTTGTGTAGTTTTACTTTAATATAAAACTTCTTAAGGAATATTTTTATTGTTGCGTTGATTCTTTTACTTAAGTAAATTATATGCAGACTTTTTCCACCACTGAGTGTCTGCAGATTTCCGCAGCAGTGGGAACATCTTCGTCTTGGTTGTTGTGATCTACAAGTTGATTTTAGCCCAAGTGGACAGTGTGTTAATTTCCTTACACCTTCCTGTGTGTGTATTTCTCTTTGTGTGCAGCATGATTACCCTCATCATCCTATTCTCAGCCCTCATCATCCTCATCTTATCCCTGGCCTTCACAGGTAAGACCCACGGATCCTTCTGAGATAGTTGTATCAGTAGTGATGGCTCTGTTAGGCCTGAGGGGGTTCCTGGGTGTGCTCAGCACATGCTGTGTTTGTCTAAACTAAAAAGGAGCTATTTCTTGGAATTGACACAAACCCACCTCGTCCTTAAAGGGACAGTTCAGCCTCTTTGTCATACATTGTTTAATGTGAGTTGTAAAGTGTTGGAGATATCAGCCGTAGAGATGTCTGCCTTCTCTCAAATATAATGGAACTAGATGTCACTCAGCTTGTGGTGCTCAAAGTGCCAAAAAAATACACCTGAAAAACTCATCAGCAGTGTCTCTTTGCAGAAATCATGATCCGGTTACTCAAGATAATCCACAGACCTTGTTGTGAGCAGTATTTTCTTTCTACTGAACTACACCCACCAGCCGAATCAGCATGCAGAAGGAAGAGTGCATCTACTGCTAGCTCATGTAGCATCACTGAGCTAGCTAACGTTACGCTCAGCCAGTGAGGGCACCATTAATGTTTGCAAATGCACGCTAACTTCTGCATGCTAATATGCTTAGCAGCATTGGTTTTGTGGAAGTTGTACACAGGTACACCATACACCTACCTCTTTTTCTGGCTGTTGACAGTATAGACCCTTTTACTGTTCGTAAACATTAGGATGTTTTGTGGCTGGCGGGGCTTAGCTGGAGGCAAAACAATTCCCCACAGACATTAGCTAGAGCTAGCAAGTTCTGTTGACTTGTTTTAGACAGTGGAGGAAGATGATGTGAGTGGTGCGTTCAGAAATATTCATTCTCAGTGTTGGAGTCACTCTGACACAAACTGGACCGTTTGTAAATTTGGAGCACTGTCGGAATGTACTGTTCGGTTATTCAGAGCACCGCACTCTCTGAGTGGCAGAGCGCACTCTGGGCACTCTGTCTGGGGAGACGGAGCAGCGGAGCGCGGAGTGGAGTGAATGTGTCAAGAGGCAACAGATAGGATTCGGGTTTTTTTTAGCTTGGCGCCACCTAGCGTCAGCGGTGTTGCTCGCACTGTCGCAACGACCAAACTGAGCGTGGGGATCAGAGATAATCAATAAAATGTAGGCTGTAAAGCCACCAGTATACCTCTATGTGTATGTAGAATGAGAAGGTGCGTGGACACTCTACTAAATAAATGAGTAAAGAGACCGAGCAACAATTATCAGATTTATCTGAAGAAAAAACAAATAGTAGTGCAAATAATTATACCAATATATACAGTATCAGTACAAACAGCAGACACGTAAGGAAGTTATTTTTCAACAGTCACCGGCTCACTATACATTATCCCGCTTAGAACATGGCTTACTACTAAAACATTCAAATGTTACTACTGGCATCAATATTATTAAACTGCTGGCAGAGTGTATTGACAGAGGAGAGGCGTTCACCAGACAAACAGGAGCGGAGGAGAGGATTTCACTCCACTTCTCCTGGTCGGAGAGGCTGGGTGCCCAGTAGCTGCGAAGGCTGCCCTCACATTTATGGCCAGTGACCGACATGATCTCCCTGCTCTCTAGGCCAGCTTGAGAGAGCTGTGTGGACTAACGTTAACTGATTTTGATGCTCCTCAGTCTAAGACCGTTACTATGGGGTCCCTAGCAACGGAGCAGCAGAGCAGCGGTGATACCTCAAGAAATAAACACCGCAGAATTTTGTTGATTGACCAATCAGAATCAAGTATTTAAGAGTGCCATGTTCTAAAGTGGAATTATACCAATATGCACATGTTAACAGTCACGATTCTAGAATAAACGGTACCGTATGGAAACAATGCGGCCGGTTGGAGCTCAAATTGAATGGGAAACAAAGTTCAGTGTTCACTTAGCTGGACAATGTCCGTCGATAGCTGCCTCCGTGAGAAGAGAACAGAAGGAAGGGAGGGGGGTATCACTGTCCGAGGGCTGCCGTAGAATGGCAACCAGGATGTCAGCCGACCAACACTCACTACCTGCTCCCTGGTTGCGGCGATTTGCGATGCTGGCCAGCTGGGAATGAACTAGCAGCCAGTACAGTACAGTCCTCTCTGGTCTAGCTAACATTTAGCCGTGTTACTTACTGATCCATTAGAAAGAAAGCTAGCTGGACACCGGTTTTGAAGCCTCTTTGGTCACGGAGCTCCCTCCATCTCTAGAACGCCTGACTGAGGTCTACTCTTGTTTTTCCTCTTCTTTTATCACTCTCCTTTTTGCTCTTCTTTGCCTCCTCAGACAGAGGAGCTCGTTTTCTTTTGCTAGGCCGTTTTTCACTTGTCTCCAAATTTTGTCCGTCTGCCGTCTCCTGACTCAACTATCTCATGCCCAACTCCTCATAAGGACCCGCTCCAGTCCCTGATTGGCTGACCGACCAGTTTCACAATACATGACGCCTTTCCTGCCATAAAGCGGATTTTTTCCACGAAATTTCGCCATCGGTGGCAGAAGCTTATTGCAAAGATTGCAAAGCCACTAAGTAACCTTTGTAAACGCTGATAGTCTGACTTTACTGTGGCCACTACCCTGTGCAACCCACATTATTTTCATGCTATCATGCTAAGATGCTATCTGTTGTCTCTTTAACCGCTGGTTAATTCATGTAGAAATATAACACTCCGTTTCTTCGACCAACAGGGCTCTCATTTTAGTGTAGAGCGTCAGACTGAATTTACCAACGCACCATGTCAGGTCACTCACTCTCAGGGACCGCCAGTGTTACTTGAATAAGTAAACACTGACCAATGGGACCAGACTGGCCGACCCGTATGCTCTCTGTCTGTGTCCTTGTACAATAGGCAACTTGTCCGAGGTGATGAGCAGCAGCAGGTTCCCCGTCGCCAACCTCGGCGAGGACAAGCTCATCAGCTGCTTTCTGAACACAGAGAGTCAACAAGGCAGACTCAGAGAGGTGTCTGTCATCTGGGAGAAGAAGGATATGACGGGACTGGTTTACCAGTACAGGGACGGAGCTCCGGCTCTTGAGCGCCAGAACTCCCAGTTTAAAGGGAGAACTCAGCTTTTCCCTGATGCTTTGCTCACGGGTAACGCCTCCCTGCTGCTGAGGAGTGTGAGACAGAGTGACGAGGGGCAGTACACCTGCAGCATCACCTCCTCTGACGGAGGAGGGAAGGTCAATATTCACCTCAGAACAGCAGGTAGGATGACTCGTCTTTCCAGTTTCACGGTGTGTTTGCTTTGAAAATGAAACTCTTGAAGAACACTGAAAACTTCCCTGTAAATATCTCTGTTTAGCATTTAGAAGTATTATTTGATAATCAATTTAAAAGGGTTTATAACACACATTGTCATTGCCTATCTCTTCATACACCAGCATCCACTTGTGGGTGTCCACAGGAGGATTTATAGTTGTTCACAAATACTTTAAATTAATAAACACTATAAAATGTCCTTAGATCTGTATACAACTACATCACATTGTGTTTAAACAGTGTATCCTATGTTTATGTGCTGTTTATAAATGCTAACTAGGGGGATTAATGGGCACATTTGTATGTGTCTGTGGTGTGTCCCCACTTATCTTTCTATGGAGGATGAAAAGTGACACAAGTATCAATGAATAAATGAATAAGTACAGAATTAGATTAATAAAAGAATAAATAAATGCAAAAAAAAAGTTAAATAAATGCAAATGCTAAAACTCAGAAATTGAGAAATAAATATAGTCTCAATGTAAAAATAATTCTAAGATATTTTTTTAAATGTATGTCCTGTTTAATTGTCAACTTTTATTCATTTGTTTATGCTCATATTTATTTAAATATTTTTTTATTCATTTATTTCATTTATTTAATGCATGTACTTATTTCTGTATCATTTATTTTTTCTGTGTTTATTTAAACATTTGTTTTGTTATTTACTAATTGATAAGTAGGTCATGTTTCATCCTCCATATTCACATTTATTTATCCATTTAATTATTCATTAATTCATTTATTGTTGTATTTTATTTATTTCATGCATTTATTTATTCTATATTGTTATTTTTTTCTGCATTTATTAATATGTTTATTTGTTTTCCATATTTTTTTCCTGTATCTATTTTTACATTTATTTAGTTATTTATTTATTGATACTTAGGTCATGTGTCATTCCCCATAGTCTTCTATTGTTACACCTTGCACTTAACATATTTGGGGTTTTTTGTTTCACAATTTATTTGAAAAGTTGCAACACGAAATGTGGTATTTATTTATTCATGCATTCATTTATTTATGTATTTACTCATGCATTTATTCATTTATTTATTCATTGCAACTTGAGCCATTTTTGTCCCCCATGCTTTTCTATTGTTGTGCTCTGCACTTAATTTATGATATTTATGTGATTTTCCAACCTTGTTTTATGACCAGTTTGTAAACTTGCAATACACAGTGTGAAAATTTAGCTATTTGACCTTGGAAAATTCACATAGTAACACGGATCCATGCTTTTATTCTCTCAGCCTATTCAACCCCCACATTTAAATTCTCCGGCGGCATCCTGGTTGCTGAAGCGAGCAGGTGGTTCCCTAAACCAAATGTGACATGGACCAGCTTCGATGGAGATGTCCTGAATGGAAGCACGAGCTACGCACAGAACTCAGCAGGGATTTTCAGTTTAGTCAGCAACCTGCAGCCAGTCAACATCAGCGACATCTACACCTGCAAGATAGAAAATGACCTGGTGACCTCCATCTCCAGGGAAACTGTAACAGGTAATCTTGTACTGTATAGTGTAACTCTCACGAGCTGACATGTTTTTCATTTTCCATTCCACATTTTTAAATACAAAGTCTCTGTTACAAACTGGAGTGTGGTTTGAAGGCACAGGTATTTAGTAGGCAGTGAGGGTAAAATTAAAGACACTGTTGAGCTGAATTTTGGGAGATGTAGGATTTATTCTGGAACTAAGAGTCCTCTCTGTGACCCATATTATGGACTAAAAGCCAGAATACTTTGGCATCTGCTGCCTTGATTTTAGCCGTTATTTTTTATTTTGGGTGTTCTTATTTTTATTATTGTGTCTCTGACAAGTTTCTCAACTCCTGCAACACTCAATCAGTGGAGTGCTCCTTTAATTCAGCTTCTGTCTAGCAGATATTTCTTCAGAAAGTACAAATATATTCATGTTTTTTGTCATTGTGCACAAAGGTCAAAATACTAACAAAAAAACTAAAATAATGAAATATAGTGTTAAAATAAATAAATAAAGCAAAACAGATTCTGGTACATTTAAATCTCCTTTTTTATTTCCAGCCTCTGATGTTTTGGGGAGCACGTACTTCACCTTCAATGCTGCACCGCCCCTGCTGACGTCATCGACATACCTGAGCATCATGACCAGTGTCCTCTGCAACTATTATCTGACCCAATAACACACACACACACACACACACACGCACACACACACACACTCCACCTTGGTGTGAATCTCTTTGCTTTGCATGCGCTGCATTCAGAAACAGAATTTTGACAGAAGTAAAGATTCAAAGCGCATAAATAATGCGTAATTTCTGAAAATGACCGGTATGTTATTCGGTGTTTAATTTATTACAGTGGATGTTGTTACCGTGTAACAGAATTTTCTCGATCAACATTTCATTTCTACTTTCTCAGGTGTATGTGTGTCATGTTTTAAGTGAAGGCTCCATCTAGATCATGTGTAATAAACATTTCTAAATTTTAATTAGCTTGACTTTCTATTTTCAAAGTTGTGTGTACATTATTATTGGAAGTAATCAACATCCATGAGGAGAAACTGCGGGAAAAATAAAGACACAATAAGAAATTAAACTGTATATTAAATTCCTGCATATATAGAAAAGGTGTATATGATCAAACTGGTACCTTACCATTTTTTGTATTACTGAGTCAATAAATAAATACCATGGATTTTAGTTGTTTGGAAATGGGCTGATTTATTTCAAAGTTTGGGATGTCAAAAAGAAATTTGGGGGAAAAAAACTGTCTATTGTTATTATACTGTGAACATATTTGTTCTTTATGTCTTTCATATTTTTCTTTTATTTATTTTCCCTTTAACTTGACCAAAAATTTTCTTTTTAACGGATTGAAAACTAAAAAGCAAATACACTGTATATATTAAATTGGCTTGAAAAGATAAAGTATAAAAAATTAAATAAATAAATAAAATAATTCAATAATGCAAAATCATATATATATATATATATATATATATATATATACAGTACAGGCCAAAAGTTTGGACACACCTTCTCATTCAATGCGTTTTCTTTATTTTCATGACTATTTACATTGTAGATTCTCACTGAAGGCATCAAAACTATGAATGAACACATGTGGAGTTATGTACTTAACAAAAAAGGTGAAATAACTGAAAACATGTTTTATATTCTAGTTTCTTCAAAATAGCCACCCTTTGCTCTGATTACTGCTTTGCACACTCTTGGCATTCTCTCCATGAGCTTCAAGAGGTAGTCACCTGAAATGGTTTCCACTTCACAGGTGTGCCTTATCAGGGTTAATTAGTGGAATTTCTTGCTTTATCAATGGGGTTGGGACCATCAGTTGTGTTGTGCAGAAGTCAGGTTAATACACAGCCGACAGCCCTATTGGACAACTGTTAAAATTCATATTATGGCAAGAACCAATCAGCTAACTAAAGAAAAACCAGTGGCCATCATTACTTTAAGAAATGAAGGTCAGTCAGTCCGGAAAATTGCAAAAACTTTAAATGTGTCCCCAAGTGGAGTCGCAAAAACCATCAAGCGCTACAACGAAACTGGCACACATGAGGACCGACCCAGGAAAGGAAGACCAAGAGTCACCTCTGCTTCTGAGGATAAGTTCATCCGAGTCACCAGCCTCAGAAATCGCAAGTTAACAGCAGCTCAGATCAGAGACCAGATGAATGCCACACACAGTTCTAGCAGCAGACCCATCTCTAGAACAACTGTTAAGAGGAGACTGCGCGAATCAGGCCTTCATGGTCACATAGCTGCTAGGAAACCACTGCTAAGGAGAGGCAACAAGCAGAAGAGATTTGTTTGGGCCAAGAAACACAAGGAATGGACATTAGACTAGTGGAAATCTGTGCTTTGGTGTGATGAGTCCAAATTTGAGATCTTTGGTTCCAACCGCCGTGTCTTTGTGAGACGCAGAAAAGGTGAACGGATGGATTCCACATGCCTGGTTCCCACTGTGAAGCATGGGGGAGGAGGTGTGATGGTGTGGGGGTGTTTTGCTGGTGACACTGTTGGGGATTTATTCAAAATTGAAGGCACATTGAACCAGCATGGCTACCACAGCATCCTGCAGCGACATGCCATCCCATCCGGTTTGCGTTTAGTTGGACGATCATTTATTTTTCAACAGGACAATGACCCCAAACACACCTCCAGGCTGTGTAAGGGCTATTTGACCAAGAAGGAGAGTGATGGAGTGCTGCGGCAGATGACCTGGCCTCCACAGTCACCGGACCTGAACCCAATGGAGATGGTTTGGGGTGAGCTGGACCGCAGAGTGAAGGCAAAGGGGCCAACAAGTGCTAAACACCTCTGGGAACTCCTTCAAGACTGTTGGAAAACCATTTCAGGTGACTACCTCTTGAAGCTCATGGAGAGAATGCCAAGAGTGTGCAAAGCAGTAATCAGAGCAAAGGGTGGCTATTTTGAAGAAACTAGAATATAAAACATGTTTTCAGTTATTTCACCTTTTTTTGTTAAGTACATAACTCCACATGTGTTCATTCATAGTTTTGATGCCTTCAGTGAGAATCTACAATGTAAATAGTCATGAAAATAAAGAACACGCATTGAATGAGAAGGTGTGTCCAAACTTTTGGCCTGTACTGTATATATATATATATATATATATATATATATATATATGTGTGTGTGTGTGTGTGTGTGTTTTATTAAATTAATAGTTAATACAAAGGCAGATAAATAAAGAAGCAAATTAAAACAGAGATCAATTTATGTTAAATAATAATGTCAGTTATTTATGTATTTTCAATTTTTTATTTTTTATTTTGGCAGCTTCCATCCTCTATATAAAAGAAGATGCTACAGTCTTAACATAAAATAAAAAATGATAATAACCATATATTTATTTATTTATTTATTTATTATTGTAGTCAATTAACAATGCCTACATTAATTTATGTATTATCTTTTCTGTTTTTGTTGTTGTTTTTTTGGCAGTGTCCATCCTCCATATTAAAGGAGATAATACAGCCTTAAATTAATAATAATAATAATTATAACACGTTTTTTTAATTTAATATTGTAGTCAATTAAAAATGCCTACATTAATTTATGTATTTTATTTTCTGTTTTGTTTTTTTTTTTAATTTGACAGCTTCTGTCCTCCATATTTAAGGAGATACTCCAGCCTTAAATAATAATAATAATAATAATAATAATAATAATATCTATTTTTATATAATCACATATTTATATTAATTACCATTCAGATGCTGGTGTGAGTGTTTTTTTTAATTTTAATATATATATATATTTTAAAGCTAAGCTTGAACTCACCAGTATTATAAAAAAAAGACATTTTCTGCCATCAGAACAGCTGTTTTCTTGTAAACAAAAAACAGCAAACTATTGACTCACCACGTGATTATCAAAACAAAAATCTGATCATCATCCCATGGGAAACAACTTGTCCTGTCCTGCCGGTAGATGGGGACAGCCAAAGTCCCAGACTGGCAGTAAAGACTCCTGGACCACCCCTGTCAGTCTGTGGGAGGCTTCCTATTGGTCTGGGAGCGAATGGGGTGTCATATGTCCCACACTTGCATCGAGCCGTGAATGCAGCCAAACTTTTACCGAAGAAAAGTGAGACTTTCCGGTTTGATTTCAATCAGTGAGGTAAATTAAAGTTTGTTTGTTGTCAGAGTGTTTTACAGTGATGGTGTAGCTTCATGCTCTGCAGCAGAGAGACGGTTTTCTTTCGGTGCTGACAGGTTTGTGGAGCTCGGTGTGATTCACGGTGGTGTTCACGGGCTGTTTGCGGCACCAGGAGTCGGTTGAAGCGGACAAATGTCTGAGTGTGAGCAGAGAGGAAACACGGAGCAGCAGACGTCGAGGTCGGAGCATGAACCAAACGGAAGCTTGGTGAACCCCAGAGCGGTGTGTAACGTGTGTAGACGGTTGTACCGGGACCCTAAGATCCTGCCGTGTCTGCACACCTTCTGCTCGGACTGTATCAGCCAGCTGGAGCCGTTCTCGGTGTCTGCACGGAGTCACCGGGACGGACCGGAGGGCAGCAGGGGGGGCGGTGAGGGGGCGGAGGAGGACCGACCCGCCGTCACCGTGACGGTGCTGTGCCCAGACTGTGACTCCGAGGTGGATATCCCTCCGTCGGGACCGGGAGGGTTGAGCACCGACCACCTGGCGCTGGATGAGGTGTTCCTGGAGACCCTGGTGACTGACGGCCCGCTGGGATGCGACCTGTGCGGCGAAGGAGGCGCCGAGAGCCGCTGCGAGGTCTGCTGCGTCAACCTGTGCGAGTTCTGCTGCCAGGCACACAGGTGGAGTCCAGCTGGTTATATTCTAGTTTTAAGTGACCAAGTACATTCCCCTCTATTCTGTTATCTTCCACACAGGTAGGCGAGCTTCTATTCTAATTAACCCTGTTTTGTTTTGTTCTATTCTATGATGAAGCTAACAGGAAGACTTCTTCTATTCTGTTCTGTTTTATTGTTTGCAGTCACACACACAGATAGCTGAGGGTCTACTTTTTCTATTTATTATACTGTCTGTTGTCAGGGTTAAAAGTCATTTTAAGGAAACGAAGCAGTGGCGTAAGGTAGGCCTACTTACGACGGGCCCTAGTGCACCCTTGATAGTAGTTATGAAACACACACACAAAGTTTTAGGTTTATATATTTACTAGTCCATACCTATTGGTAGCTCTGTCACCTTCTACCTATGCCAATCCTCAATGCCTATGTGCAGTTTCACATATATTGACCATGTCAGTGAGTAGAAAAACAGAATGACTGACTGACAGAATGACACACTGACAGTTTCCGTGATTATGTACAGCATACCATACCATGACTTAGTCATACCAAACATTAGAAAAAAACAACAACATTGGTCCACAGAGGGAGCCACAGCGATCGGTCGCATTTTAGCCATTTGTAAGCATTTTTCTGTTGTTTTAGCGCCACCCAGTTGCCAATTAGAGTTAAATTTCTCCAGTCACCTTGAGGCGTCCTGTTCTACACATCTACCAAGTTTAGTAAAAATCCATACGACTCTCCAGTGCCCCCATTTTGTTTGATGGGGTCAATAATGGAGGGGTCCCCTCAGATTATGTGTGGTCATATGCCTACAAAGTTGCGTGGTGATGGGTGAAACCCTTGAGATGTTCTACACCTTTATGTGATGAGCCACGCCCTCCACAATATTCATTGCCTTATAGAAGCTCAGTTTCAGTAAGTTTTCCAACTTTTGCCAAGAGGGAACTTTAGATATTGCTCCCTAGATTATGTTCACCCAGTTTCATGCAGATCCCTCAAACTTCCTAGGAAGAGATCGAATTTAAGTGTTTTTCAAAAAATTCAAAATGGCGGAAAATCTATATAACCGGAAGTTATGGGTTCTTGAGGCAAATTTGTTCCTCGTGAGGAGAGGCATCTCTGTGCAAAGTTTCATGTCTCTACGACATACGGGGCATGAGATATGCCCATTCAAAGTTTGCAATTTCAATTGGTTGCTATAGCGCCCCCCTTTGGCCAATTGATGTAATATTGCTTCATTTGCATCCTCCCATGACCCTCTACCACTGTGCCAAATTTCACATGGACTGACCAAGTCAGTGAGGAGAAAAACGTGGAACACACACACACACAGAGTTTTCATCATTATATAGTAAGATTACCAACAGTGTGTCTTACTGCTACTTTTATGTTACATTAGCTTGCAGATGTGCCCAGCTTGTCACTTGAGTTGAGAGATTTTGCACCTAAACTGGCTAGTGTACATTGTATTGTCTCGTTACATGATGAAACAGAGACTTAATTTTGGACATCAACATACATATTGCCAGGCAATCATCATTACAAATCTGTTTATGACAAAGACTTTTTAAAAATATAGGAAATTGTTAGCTTAACTAAATAGTTAATTTATAGTTTGTGTTTTTTGGTTTATGTAGAATAAGTATTTAATTTTCTTATAGATTGATAGTATTTTACAAAAACAGAAAACCATCATGGAGATAGGTCTGCCTTTTTGAGGGCATATATAGAAAAGTGCACCATTTTTTATAATTTATTGTGAGTTCCTCTTTGAACAGCGGCATATTTCCAGGTGGCAATTGGGCCTCTCCTCTCCACGGGCCCCAGTGCAGCCGCACTGCCTGCACTGCACGAAAAGGGCTGCAGCATTTGTGCACCATCAGTTTATGTCCATTTATGTTTGTTTTTATTCTTTTTTGTTGTGTCACTGCCATGCTCAGATTATTTTAAGTGTCTGACAACATAGTGGAAAAGTATCCCCACAGAGGAAAAAAAACGCGTAGAACGAAACATAATTTACATAAAATGAAGAACATTTAATTTCTGCAGTACTTTCCCCCTTTCAATACTCGATCAATCTTTAGAGAATGTTGCCACGAGTCACTGTGACAAAGAAACTAGGATCCAGGTTAAAAAATATTGAAGTTTCCCTTAAAGTACTTTTATTGTTAAATGAATCTGTTATTTTCTGCTGTCAGGCTATAAGGCAGATTAAACTTTTTCTGTTCTGTTCCTTGCCACAGGCACTGTAGGGCCACTTCTGTTCTGTTAAATTCAGCAAAGTAGTTTAGATTAGTCTAAACTGTACTTTCGTGATGCCACACACGACATATATGTGGGAGATTCTGTTCTCAAGCTCTCAAGCAGGTTCTGTTTTGCTCTAGTCTATGTTTCCCATGCTATGATGCTCACAGTTGTTCCATTGCGGAGCTTCAAGTAACTTTTATTTTAATTACTGATATAAATCTATGCATTATTGTCTTAACTAATCGTTCTTTATTGTATTGAAATTGCTTGTTTTATCCAGTCATAGGTCCAAAGCATCGTTTACTATCTCATGACAAAAACAAGCTTTAAATCTTCACATGTAAGAAGCTCGAACCTCCGTTTGATCACCAGCTGTAGTTTTACCAGATCTGAGGATGAACTTGACATTTATTCTGACATACAGACATGTTTCTGTATCTGTTTACTGCAGGCGGCAGAAGCGAACAGCGTCTCACTCTCTTCAGTGTCTGGAGGAGCTGAAGTCTCGTGGTCGTCTGAGCCGCCCCGTCCTCTGCTCCCTCCACCCCGGCCAGGAGCTGCGGCTCTTCTGTCAGCCCTGCGACCTGCCCGTCTGCCTGGAGTGCGCCACCCTGCTGCACCGTGACCACCGCTGCCGCCCCACACGTGATGTTATTGATCGTCACGGAGACCGCATCCGAGAGCTGGTGGCGGTGCACCTGCGACCTCGCATGGAGCGTCTGAGGGACTCACTGCAGAAGGTGTGACATACCTGACTTTTCAGAAATATAGGATCTTACTTAAAAACAAAATTATTTCCTCTCTGTTATAGGTAGAAACATCCCAGGAGACTTTGCAGGCACGGGTGGATGCAACAGCCAATGAGGTGAGGGCGTTTGCACGAGCCTACGCCAGCGCTGTGGAAGCCCACTGCCTGTCTCTGCTGCACGGCCTGGAGGAGCTCCGTGTCCAACGCAGGTATGCATGTCTAGGGTGGCAGTGATCAGCTTGGGCCACCTGGTGGAGAACTGCACTCTGCTGATTACACTTCTCTAGGTCACTCTGTCTTTGTCCGACAGGAACCAGCTCCACCTGCAGAAGGCGCAGCTGCAGCAGGCTCTGTTGGATGTCGGTGGAGGTGTGGAGTTTGCGGAGAGACTTCTGAGCTGCGGCTCAGACGCTGAGATCCTAAGCGCTAAAGGAGTGACCCTGAGAAGACTGACCAGCCTGGTGGAGAACAGCTACGACCCCCACCCGGCAACCGTTGCCCCTGACAACGGCAGTGGCATCAGCTTCTTGCCCAGGGAGCCAGCAGGGGAGGTGGACGGCTACCCGGTGGTCGGGGTGATCAACTCGAAGACAGTGGACCTCAGCAAGTGCACCATCGAAGGGGAAGGTAAACCAGCCTGAATGCAAGTATATCCTGATTTAAGAGTAATGGGAGTGATGACAGGATGATGGGGCTACCTGAGTGAATACCTGAGTTACACCTGTTTGAGTAATGTTTTCTTTTAAACAACAGTGTCTGGCTGTTTTTTAGAAGTTTTCTTGTGAGACAGGCGCCAAACACTCATTTTGTTGGGTGCGATGTGGCAGGGAGGCCTTCATGTGTCTTTGTCCCTCGTCTACCGGGCGTAGCCACATCTTCTCTCGGCATGGAAGGGTGATGCGAAGCCTTGGCAGGGTACAGCAAGGAAGGCTTAAGTCCTTGATTGTACAGCTCAGTCACCACTTCTCTGTACTCCACTCACTGGCTCAAATTTTAAGGATTGTAATCCTTCACCACACGGATCTGGTGCCTGCGGTAATCCAGCTCCCCTCTCCGCCCAGCTTCATGGATAATCAACTCTTTTACCTGGTAGCGGTGCAGGTGGATAATGACCGGGCGTGGTCTCTGTCCCAGGGCCAGTTTGGCTGCCAGAGAGCTGTGAGCTCTGTCAATCTCCGGTGGCGAAGGAAGCATCTCTGCCAAACACTTCGCACACCAAGGCCGAGAAGAACTCTATAGGATGGCCACCTTTTCGATTCTGCCAACTTTTATTCCGGATTTGCCACCCTTTAAAGCCATTTTAAGTGCTGCTCAGCCTGGCAAGAATGCCAAGACTATTTCAAGAGATTACTCTGTGGGAGTAGTTGCAGGCAGGCTGGTGGGGAGGTGGAGGAGATGGGGTAAGGATGTGGGGGAGGGGTCAGGTCAGTGTAGACTCCCGGAGCAGTTAATGACTGTTATTGTTACCTTCCCGGGTGCTTCAGCTCAAAGAATTCCTGTGGGACTGAAGGAATGTTGAGGTGACTCAACGGGCCTGAACAACGCAGTGCACCGAGGGGATGTTTACACACAAACATCCCATGTACAAACAGCAAAAACCTACAAAAACCTACAACTGACATTGCAAGTGGCTGCAGGGCATTTTTGAGAGGAAAGAATGACTTAATTTAAAGTCAAAACACATGTAGTTCAACCTCCAGGGTTTCATGATAAAAGAAACACACACACACTCCCTCAGTGGGTAACATGACAAGGTTTTTGTCTGACAGATAATGATAATACTTCTGCTACCTCTTTTGCTACATACAGTTAATTTACACACACAAAAACAAGAAGGATCTCCTTTCTCTATGATAGTCTGTGCACATCTAAATTATAACTCTGTAAAGTTGAACAAGTGATAATAGTCACTCATTTATGTTGAGAAAACAAACAGATAACACAATTACATCATAAAGTGATAAAATACTGAGGTTATCAATAACTACAGAGGCCTTAGAGGTAAGGGGAATTTTCTTTTTTTTTTGTGGGCAGTGTTGGCCAAAAAGTTTATCACCTTCCTGGGGGATGTTATCTCCTACGTAGGAGATAATAACATCTACATACAACATTTTTTCTTCTACATAGGAGATATTATCACCTATGTACAGGATATTATATCCTGTGTACAACATATTATATCTTATGTATGTGGTGTTATATCCTATGTACAAGATATTATCTTCTAAGTACAGGATGTTATCTCCTATAAACGGGATGTTATCCTCTACACAGGAGATATTATTACCTACGTACAGGGTGTTATATCCTATGGATGAAATGTTGTCTTCTATGTACAGTATGATTATCATCTACGTCCAATATATTATCTCCTACGAATGGGATGCTATCTCCTAAGAATGCGGTGTTATATCCTACATAGGTGATAATATCTCCCACATAAAATGTCAGCTGCTACATGTGGGGTATTATATCCTATACACAAGATATTATCTCCTACATACAGGATGTTATCTCCTTCATAGGACATACTGTCATCTACATGCAATATATTATCTCTTACAAACAAGATGTTATTTCCTATGAACGAGATGTTATCATCTACAGTATGTATGGGGTGTTATCGCCTGCATAAGGTATTATCTCCTATGTACAGGGTGTTATGTCTTATGTATGAGACACGATTTTCTACATACAGGATGTTAACTCCTATGTAGGAGAAATGATCACCTACGTACAAGATATTATTATCTGCGTACAGGATGTTATATCCTATGTAAGAGATTATCACCTAAGTATAAAATATTAGTACAGGATGTTATATCCTGCATACGTGATGTTATCTCCTACGTACGGGGTGTTATCTCTTGCGGAGGAGATATTATCTACATACAATATATTATCTCCCACGAATGGGATGATATCGTCTACGTAGAAGATATTATCATCTACATACATGATATTATCATCCAAGTATAGGATGTTATGTTCTGCATAGGAGATGTTATCTCTTACGTACGGGGTGTTGTATTCTGTGTGCGAGATATTACCCTCTATGTACAGGATGTTATCCTACGTAGGAGATATTATCATCCACGCACAACATATTATCTCCTACAAATGCGACATCATCGCCTACATAGGAGTTATTGTCATTTATGTGCAGGGTGTTCTATTCCTATGTACAAGATACTATCATCTATGTACAACATATTATTGCCTATGTAGGAGATATTATCACCTACGTACAAGATACTATATCCTACGTACAGGATGTTATATATTACGTACCCGATATTATCTCCTACGAACGAGAGCACAATACTAATGACATTCAAATTTCAGCCAAAAGCAGCATAAACAAAAGGTTCTCAGTCAACAGACTACAAATGTCCACTGTAAAACATAAACAAACCGTACAGTGGCGTCCGCAGGACTCTATTTCATGTGAAAAAAGAATGGCCAACCTGTAACATCGAGGTTCTCACACACGCACATACGCAGTTTACTTGGCGAGCAAGTAAGGGAGCAAGAGAAAGAGAGATTTATCCATGTTTTGTTGCACTAACGCTACCAGGAGGGTTTACACACAGGGTTCGCAACAACGATGATAACAGATTGAGTATTTTATGCTAGTTCCAACTTCTCAGTAGTAAACATTTACTTCTTTAATCTTGTTTTATGTCATTGTAAACTGAACGCATTTGGGATTTTGACTGTTGGGTGGACAAAAAAGGCAATTTGAATACGCAAACTTGAGCTCTAGGAAACTGTGATAGATAATTTGACTCTTTTCTGACATTTTAAAAACTGAACCATAGCTTGATTATTAAAAGAAATATTAATAACTCACAGATTAATGTACATTAAAAGTTGTAGCCCTGAGAAATACTCTACAAAAGCACATAAAAATATAGTAATGTTGTCACATCGAAGTGGTGCATCATCCTCTGTTGTCCCTTCACAAATCTCAGGCCTGTAACACACACAAACACACAGCCAGCAGAGATTTGTAGCAGCTTGCCTCAATGAAAAGCTTTAAGTCGTGTTTACCTTCGTAGAAAATGGAAAACCTCAACAAACAAAGACCTTGATGCTGCTTAGTCGTCGAGGTGCTTAAACGTATTGTTGTAATGTTTGCCAAGAGGTCAGTCCGTGCATTGTGTCAGACGCTGTGTGGTTTGTGGCTGCAGGCGGTAAACTTTCCATTTAACCACACTTCCTTTTTCTGTTTACTCTTCTTCCTTTTTTATGTGGGATTGGGCCATATAAATCCACAGTATCACCACATCAGCTAAACCAGCTTTAAGTTGTTTGTCCCTCCCGAGTTAACTCTCATCAGCCGCTCTTTCATTTAAGAGGGCAGATAAAGGCCAGATTTCTGTGTTGACTATTAGAAGCAGAAATCTCACAGGCTTAGCGGCGATTATCCTCTCTCTCGGTGAGATAAGAGGGTCTGAAGTGGTGGATTTGGACTGCAGCACAGGTGAAACTTGGGCCAGAACAGCTGCATCTTTAACAGGGACAGCTGCTGGGTACTCGGCTTAGCAAGCACACGCGTTAATTCTCAGATAATTCACAGCCATTAGTTGCAGCAGTGATAGTAGTAATAGACTACTGGTCCAGATGATGGTAATTGTTGCAGTAGCAGGAGGTTTCAGTGACGGCAGTGGGAGTAATTACCACACTCAGTCCTGTGTTTGAGTAAAAGTAGCAGGAATGTGAAGGACAGATCCTCCTTATGAAATATATTTAAACCTAACAGCTCCTTCACACACACACACACACACACACACACACACACGGGTGTTTCCAGCTGCCTGATTGAAGCTACGAAGAAAAGATATGAGGTGTCTCGGTGTACCAATTAAAGTGATAAATGTGTAAAGTGCCCCATCCTAAGCTAACAGTGAAGTATGGGCATGGCAATCAAATACACCCTGTACACACACAGCTCAGAGAAGAGCTTTGATCGGCCGAAGTAATTAAAATCACTTGTGTGGGTGTGCAGTGAGTGTGCAGAGCCTTCAAGTTAAAAAATAAAAAATATAAACACGTTCTGTATCAAGAAACAAGTTGAGCTACTGCTGAAATAGATGTAAAAATGCATCTAAATGTATAATGTCTGTCACTATTAGTTTTGTAATATTATAGACAGTGTTGGGCAAGTAACTCTCAAAATGTAATGTATTATATACTGCTAGTTACCATCATCGACCAATAGTCATCATTTAGGGCCATTAGTTGATAAGATGATTTGCTACTTCCATGTTTCAGATGATACGTCATGTTTGTAGTCGACCATTGAAGATGAGTTTACATATCACCTTGGGTTCGTCCTTCACCTTCTCAAAATGATCCCACACTTTGGATTTCCTGCCCGACATGTTATTAACTAGCTTGTGGAATAACTGCAGGTACCAGCCCTGGAAATTAACCTGACTCCTGTCTGACTGCTGAGCGTGGACACTTCCTGTGTCTGTCCTTTCAAATTAAATTCACACATGGTCCAGTCAAATAGGTTTTGATTTATTTTGGTAAGGCACAGCTCCTAATAGAGTTTCACGTTTGTTTTTTTGGGGGGGGGGGAGGGGGGGGGTTCTGCAACTAAGCAACTAATGAAATATGCCGACTACTGACCTTTCTGGTCGACTAACGTTTGGTCACTTGTTGGGGGGCAGCTCTACTTATTACTCTTCTTTTGCGTTACTTTCACCAAAATGACCTCAGAGGAGCTAATGTTGGTTTTAAATGGATGAGGGTCATGTTGCTTCACAGCAGGTAATCAAAGCACTGAAGCGCCAGTTTATTACAGTTCATTTAAAATTTAGTGCTGCAGGTCTATTTCTATTCCAGTGTAAGATCACATCAGTTGTTGCCAGATCTCGGGTGAGTATGTTGCTAAAACAAAGGTGTGTCTTGAAAATAAGTTAATTTTCTCCTGATTTATCTGTCAGGAAAAAAAGCCATTTCAGTGTCAGGATGTTTAGAAGGGTTGGGGCTGCTGAAAAATGGGTCTGATATTTAGTCCAGTGTCTACAGAGCAAAAGAAACGGTCATAGTCTGTACTGTTCACTAATAGACTCAAGGCCGCTGCTTGTTTCCCGTGGAAGGGAAGCCGTGGCTGGTCAGTCCTTCGGCGATTCTCTCATAAGATGGCCCGTCCTTCACCGTTCCCGTCACCTGAGGGTTAATGGCCTCTTCGTTTGCGAGGGCAAGGAGGGCGCACAATTCCTTGTCTCCCCAATTGCTCATCTTTACAGTGTCTGTCAGGTTTGTGTTTCCCTGCTATCAGCTGTTTCCTGTTTATCCACCGCCAGTGTCTCACGTGCGACGTCATCAACAGCTCCTCCCACAAGTCACCCTCCCGTGGCGGAAGGGCACCTCGTTCTTTTTAAACCAAAAAGGGTTCTGCCAATATGACTATCCTACGAGGAGGAAAATTGGGCACCTCTGATCAACTCAACAATCCGGTTCTGTGTGTCTAAACGCTCGCAGCTTGCCGGCAAAATAGCCCAACATTCGCGGAAAATCTGGCAGTGTAAAAGGGGTTTCAGTTTATCAGTGGTCTCTGGTGTTACTAGCGGTAATCGCAGGATGAGCGACAGCGCTAGCTTGCACCAGACCGAGGTGGTGCGAGTGTCGTAAACTGAAAAGCAGCAAAATTATCCAAACGACCAACATGCATGAATGGGCAAAAAAATATTCTCGGCAGTAAACTGATTCATGGTAACTGTTGGCATCCCTTATTTATTGTAATATAATTTAAGGGAATAGAATAAGAATGAGTAGAAGTAGCTCCATTAGCAACAGGAGCAACTCCAACAGCCTCGAAACAGATCCCCCCGCAGCTCCTGGAAATAATAACAGATGAATACAAACAGTGCAGGATCATTAGTTATCGAGCGGCTAATAGAGTCTGACAAGAAAATGCAAAGCAACATAAATCACCGATATCAACACAAATGATGTTGGCTTTAACGCGACAGCAGCGCCACAACATCTGATGAATATCTCCGGCGGTTGTGTCCCCCAGAGGAGCCCCGCAGAACAAGTTAATGAAACACGAAATAATGATGTGAGGTTTTTGGAAAACGCTGGTCAGCAGCACTGAAGCCCAGCTGTGCCTGCAGTCACACTTCCACTGGCTGCAACCACCATATGTTTAGGAGCTTACGTAAGAACTCAGTCGGGGGTTGTTTGGAGGGTGAGATGGTGTGTGTGTGTGTGTGTGTGTGTGTGTGTGTGTGTGTGTGTGTGTGGTCTTCAGGGACACAAGACAAATGTCTAAGTGTCTCTGTTTGGTAGTGTGTCTTAATGATGAAGTGCCTCTTTTAATGTGATGTACGTGTGTGTGAGCCAATGTTAAACTCGGAGAGACAAGTCCCTCTGTCCCTCTGGTACCTACCATACACTCGAGGACTTTGAAAATACTTTAAAAAGACTAACGTGTGATACCCTCTCAGATCTAAAGACATTGTGAGTTTTTTACACTCTGAAAGATTTGGCAAAGACTAGGGATCTTGCAGGATCACTACTTGCAAGACTACAACTAAGTTTCTTTTGGAGGAAACTCCCTTTAAGAAATATGACGTTTTAAAAATCAAGGAACTCAAACACAGGACAAAAGGCGTCATATGTCAACAGTATTCTTCTGAATTTGGCATCAATATAATCCACAAAGAGAAACTGTATTCTCGTACAGATTTTGGATTTTGTCGCCTCAACTCGCTACTGGTCTCCGTTGGTTGGCTGTGCTTTTGTAGTGGGAGGGGACAGTGGGAATGACAGGTGAACTGTTTAAAAAAATAAGACTTCTCAATAAAATAAGTGCTTGTTGTTGTAGCAGATGCATGCTGAATTAATCATGGGCTCCACAGCTCCACCAGTTTCTCCATCTTTTCCACAATACAAGAGAACCAAGACTTGTTCTGCTGCAGCTTCCTGTTTAGTGCTGGAGAGAGCGCTGCTTTTTATTATTGACAGTGTCCACATCATTGAACTTTAGTATTTGCATGAGCGAAAACTAAAAACTAAAATTTTGTGGAAGACCTTCCAGTTCATCCACACTCTAGCGATGATGTCAGCACTCTAGCTCTCTCCCATCGACACCCACTATAAAACCTGAAACGTCTAAGAAACATCATGAAGTATAAACTGCAATTTCTTACAAACCGTACTAGATATCAAAATACTGATTTGGTCCAATAAAGTCAAAAGTCTTGTGAGCCGTTCAAACTATGAATCATTTTTCTTCGTGAAAGTATAGCGATTTACCGTGGCCTCAAAGTAGAGTCAGTTTTGCTTTTTCCACATCATTTTCTCACCAATCTCATTTATTTCAATGGGAGTTTGTACTAAGTTTTTTGCAAATTTCTTAAAAACCGTGTGGCCAATCTCTGAGAAAAGTCATAGTTGTCAATTCTCAATCCACGCCAAAATATAGATGCAGAAGAAGAAGGAGAAGAAGTATGAGGAACAGTAATAGATTGTGCCTGAATTACACGTTTGATTTTGTTTCAATATCAAGACAAGAAAAGGTCCGACTAAAGACAGCACAGACAGAGTTTTAGGACCACGTTACTTTCTAATATATTTGTGTTCATCAGCACATTATGATGGCCTCTAACCTCTGACCTCTAACCCCCGGTCACAGGTCTGCAGAAGGGCAAGGAGGGTCAGCAGAGCCACTTCACCCTGGTGTGCCGAGACTCAGCTGGGGAGCAGGTGACGCGAGGTGGAGAGCATGTCCTGGTCAGCATCGTTCACAAGGAGAAGAAAAGCTGGTGAGTGTCATAGTATTTGAGCTTTCTAGGACTTTTCTGATGAACACGTCAAATTGACATCTACAGGATCACTGGTTGTCTTTCCCCCCAAAAAGGGGCGTGGCCGTGATGTTTTGTGAATTAATCTGTATGTGCCAGCCTGCTTTATTTGCACATGTAGCTAGTTTACGGCAGGAAAGTCTAACAAGCGAGTAAAACCAGGGACGTGTTTAGAAATGTATTGCTGGATGGCGATACAGGCCTGCCCATTTTAAAGTGCTCAAATAAAGTCATGTAAATGGGGTACAACGTTATGGAAAACGTTTTTAAAGTTCACTGGTAGAAATGTGTAGGAACCCTGAACTTTACTTGATCCAGACAAGAAGTGTCCTGGAGTGAGGAACTGATATCTCTATGTTTGTGCCGGTGCAGTGGCCTGTTCATGGTGGCACAGTGAGGTTGTAGTCTCTCAGTAATGATAGTGTCTTTGACAATCCAGCAGTACGCTGCAGTTTGGGCATCAAGGTTGATCCAGTTTTTCACCGTCTGCCACCCAGCTGCTCAGAGCGGGTCAACAGAGCACACTGCACCTGTGCACTGAGCTATATTTGTCACTCTGTTTGGAGCAGCCGCACCCTTACAGACCTCTGCAAAAATCACACCAACAACTTTTAATCATGTTTAACTTAATTAAACATTCTTCATCTAGAAAAGGTTGTTTTTTTCCATTAATGGCAGCGTCAAGAGGACTCATATCTGATTAATATCTGACTCTTACCTTCATCAGTTATCCTCAGCAGCCTGCACGCATGAACGCCTGCCCTTTTTAGTTTATTAACTTTCACAGCCAAGTGAGGGCAGCATGTGTGCTCAGTCTACGGTGTGTAATTTGAGTGACGTACATCATCAAATGGCAGTTACTCACACCAGATCACTTGTGGTTTCCTTGATAAAATCGAGTGCTGTTACTAAACAACCACACAAACCTTCGTCTTCCTGAGCACATCAAACCAAACTTGTTGTTGCATCTCAGTGATCATTAAAGCCTCCTTCTTTATGCAGTGTTGGAGACTGTGAAAACATGTTGATGCATGACAAATGTCGGCCCTTGGCTTATCAACACCATGATGTGCTTCAGTTGTGTGGAGATCAAGAGAGGAAATCAAGCTGTATGAATTTATGTTTTGATCTCTGGTCGTCTGTCTGAGAAGAATTTGGCTAAAACTTGATCTGTGAATTAGTTGATTCAGAAGGAGATAGTGGTGACGATACAAACAAGTAGGGTTGGGTCGGTTCTTGGTAATACCAATTCGGTCCGGTACTCCATCTTGGACCGGGTTTTATTTTTTGAGACCGACCGGGCCGCATACTCGGGCAGAATGTACGCGGAGTGGACGCCGCGGAGGTCTGCCCGGTAAAAGTGGACGTCCGCAAGCCCTGTGCGCGCAAAGCACGACCGCGTGGACTTCGCTTCACGCACCAGTGTCACACAAAAGACTGTTCGGCATGTATTTTTCACATTGCGAGGATTTTTCACGGAGCGCACAGCAAGCAGGAGAGGGGGTGGGGGGGGTGGGGGCGTGGGGCAGGGACTGAGCTAGGAGGTGCGAGTGCGCATTGTTTAATAGTGACGGGGAGTCGATAATGGCGGACAATTTAGTCTTGACGGAATCAAAGAATGCGCCATTATGGCAACACTTTGGCTTTGAGCCAGACGAAGGAAGCAACCCTTGTTTGCACTGACTGAGTAAGCTGAAAAATTTATTTGTAAGGAATGAAAGAAACAACTTGTTACTGTCACTCTGTTATCCTAAGGTCGTCTTTTATTTTAAATGAGTCAATTGCGCCCCCAAGTGGCGAAAATCTAGTATTACAGACTTGATGTGGGGTTTTTTTTTTTACAAAAACCGGACTGTTTTTTTTTTGTTTGTTTTTTTCCTCATACTGACCCAACCCTACAAACAAGAAACAACTGTGTATTGTTTATGTGCTTTGCCAAGTGTGAAAGGGTAAATTTGATATGAGAGGAGATAAAATGCAAGAAGTTAATGTCTTTAAAGCTGGGGAAGGCAACCTTGAGGAAAGCGGGCAACAGCTTTGGAAATAGACCTTCAGTTGCTGGCTGTAGTGGCTCAAGTGTGGTCCAATCTGTGTAACAGCAGCAACAGAAAGTTTGCTGATCTGGGAGGAAGTTGGGGCTATCTGGTCCCCCGGAGCTGGGGTTTTTCGTTGCCTAGATTCAAGTTGTTGCAGTCACTCCCACTTTGTCTTGCGGATCACTCCGTCTGTAGTCACCTTCACAGCTGAATGAATCACTCTACATCAAGGTGAAGGGTGTCAATACAGCGGCAAGCTTTGGGACAGACGGCAGAAAAAAAAGAGATGTCGTAATATTTGTGAAATAAAATTAAATAAAGTAAAATTACTCACATTTTATGGTCTTTATATGTATTTGTATCACTTTAATTAGATTTGTAGTGCTGTTTACTGGAACTTTGGTAGTGTATAGTATCCCTTTGCCATTAAAATAAACAAATTAATTGATAAATAAGTAAATAAATAAACAAATAAATAATACATAAAAGGATAGAAAACTTATCCCTGAGATTCACTGGTGACATTTCTTGTCTTTTACTTTTTAAACATCTTCCTTTTTCACTCTGGTGTTCTGTAAGTTGCTCATTTTTGCATCACTTCCTGCAACACTTGACTATGAAATAAATAAGACAACTATTTTACAGAGACAAGAGAGGTGTAAATTTGATCCTAAATACAATGTAGCATTTAAGATGTTAACGTCTGTGTGACAATCTTAAATATCTATCTTAGTTTGGACAGTTAACATGCCTAAGTGTAGTCGCACTGAACTTTATTTGTACGGAGCTTCTTCCATGAGGAACACAGTTCTGTGTTGCACATGGTGAGTAAGTCGGCATCTATGCAGGCTTGTTATCGGAGGGTTTTATTACCCTTACTAGCTGGTTTGGGATTCCACCTAATGTGGCTGACACTCTGCATGAACATGGAAACGGAAAGCAAGTAGATAAGTAGAGGATGTAGGGTGTGGTTTGGGAAAGGCCCACTGTGATTGGAGGCAGAAGGCTAAATCATAAGCAACATTTTCTGTCCATCTCTGTTCCATTAGCTTTTCCCAGCGCTGGAATAACAACTTTCTCTGCAGGATTCTCCACCATTGAATCAGGCGTTCACTGACTGGATATGCACACGCATCTGCATTTCTAGAAAAGCCAGTATGAATGCCCTCTTTCTGAAATCACCTGTGATTGGCCTAGATTTTCTAAAGCCTGAGAGCAGAGCCAGCAGGAGGAGCAGAAGTCTAGTTTCCTCTCAGGCCACTTAAATTACAATATGCTTAAATATTTTATGGGATTTTTTTTCCTAACCGAAATACATTTTAAAGCTGAATTTCGGTGTAACAGAATTGATTATCAGCTGCATTCTTTTGATGATTTATTGTCTTTTGCTTTAGCACAGTGGAGACGAGCGTGGTCGACAACAGTGATGGATCCTACAGAGTGTCATACACACCTGAGGAGCCAGGAACCTACTCAGTGTGGGTTTGTGTCAAAGCTCAACATGTCAAGGTATGAAGCCAACTGAAGGAGTTTGTCAGAGCGAGATATAAAAATGGAAAACAGTCTCGAAACAGTTATTCTTTCTAGTTTGATTAATAGCTATTAATTATGGTTTGCAGCTGAGGACGGCATGTTAAAAATATTTCAATATGAAGTTTGACGTTTTGCCGTGGTGTGGTGAGCAGCTCACAGTGTACCGCCTCGGGGCTGTTCACATCATCCTGATACATTAAATCAACATGGACAAAATTCTCTTCAGGCAAAAGAAATTAAACACCCTGCCTCTGACGGCTCTGATGTTAATTCACCTACTGGGATGTTTAATAAGTGAAAGTCTGCTTGAGTTACTGGAAAGCGGTAATTTTTCAGTTTTCATTAAATGTCTGCTTGTGTCAACACAGACTGACACACTGCCTCACTGACTCTGTGTCGTCTCGTCCTGCAGGGTTCTCCGTTTGTTCTGAGCGTGAAGAGGAAGTTCAGGCGTCACAGCGGGACGTTTCACTGCTGCTCCTTCTGCTCCAGCGGAGGAGCCAAAGAGGCTCGCTGTGGCTGCGCAGGAACCATGCCAGGTACACGAAGGAGATCTTTAAAATACATGCCCTTGGGGACAGTTTTCATTTCGATTTTTGCAATAAACAAACACAACTAAAATCATACACTTTTTTTTAAGGGATGCAAAAATACTCCATAATGATTAATATTTTGTTTAACATGGTTTTTCCGACATGAGGAGTAAAAAAAAAAACTCTGAAAAGGGGCTGGAAGCAGATATTTAATATCTGATATTTATTTCATAACATGTAAAAAGAAAAAAAAGACATGAACATACAAACAGACAGAAAGAAAGTAATATTTTTATACAATGAAGAGTATGTCCCACCACCTACGGCACGAACCTCCCACTGATAAAACGGATTGTTTTGGCCTTTACAGATCTATTAGCTAGGCGCCTCATCTTGTTTAAGTGGAAGCACACTCTTCTACCCTCACACAGTAGCTAGATGAAGGAGATCCTAAATCATCTCAAACTTGAAAAGATTAGATTTTCCCTTGGAGACCTGGAAGCCCTTTATGGAGTTTTGAGTAAGGCTACTATTCACTCAGATGATAATTATCTACTTTCTATTTATTCTTAATTTTAATTTTATTTTATTTATTTTAAATTTTAATTGAATTGAATTGAATTGAATTTTATTTTATTTTATTTTATTTTTATTTAGTTTTATGTTATTTTATTTTCTTATTTATTCTATTTTATTTATTTATTTATTTCCCTTGTCTTATCACTATTATCATTTTCTGTGTGTGTCTGATGTTTGATTTAAATATTTATTTTATTATTATCACTTCGAGTAAAGGTGGGAGGGTTATATGGATATAAGAGTTTAGGGTACAAATTACCAGTGTGGGTTCAGTTCATGTTCTCCATGTTGTAGGTTTCGTATACCAACCAGAGACCAGCTCACTCTGACATCTTGAATATGTCATTGTATACTGCTCATAAATCTGGTAAAAAAGATTTGAATAAAAATAAAATAGAAAAAAATGAAAGAGCATTGTCAGTGTATTGGAAAAGGAGTGGGAGGAATAAACTTATCAAATCCCACCCCTTCTCTATAAGTCACTGAGTCTCCCTCGTTGAGAAGATGTGGATGTGACCTCCGCCCCACCCACTAGTGCTGCTTGCTGTAGGCTGACGGCTAGGCACACACAAACAGCCAACAGAGTTGAGGATTTTAACAATCCAAAATAAAGGCCATGGAGGATATGCATCTCCTCATGTGCATCCTCTTTTCCAACTTTAGTTTTATCTCACCAGCTCTCTCCTGCCCTGAAAGGACTCACAAACCTCAGAGTTGTCCCTAATCTCCTGTCTCCCTCCCTCCCTCCCTGTCTGTCTGACTGCAGGAGGATTTAAGGGTTGCGGTCACGGTCATAAAGGACACCCCGGGAAGCCCCACTGGTCCTGTTGTGGCAGCACCGTGGAGCAGTCCGAGTGTTTGCCTCAGAGCGTGCTGGCGGCAGTCTCGCCCCGCGGCCACCTGCGGACCGTGGAGCTCTGAGGCGACGCAGAGACGAGACCCGTCCAGATGATGCAAGTTAATAACGGACGGCGGCAACCAAAAGGTCAGAGCGGCGGGGGAGTAAGCTCGTTGGTGTAAATCTTGGAAAAGGTCAGACAAAGTGAAGCTCTAAAGACACAGCGACTGAGGCAGGACGTCAAAGTCGCTGTGTCTCGGGAGTGATCACCTCTGCCAGACGTGCAGCAGCCAGCTCACCATTAGAGACAAACACCAAAGCTGTGGCTCTGAATCTGTTGTAAAGTGCCTTTGTGTCTAAGCTCTGCCTGCCTGTGACAAGATAGAGGATGAAATGCCCCAATCACAGCAGCCTGAATCACATGTGTTAAAAGCCTTGCTGAAGGGCACCTTAAAGAAGAGATAGTGCTGCTTCCTTATTGTTACACTTTTCTGTCCCCGGCTATCTGCTGCTCTTAAAGCAGATTCTTTTTTTAACCTTGAAGCTGCTGTCAATTTCAAAGGTGCTGAAATCCGTGTTTTATATCTTAAATATAAAACTCATTTAAATGGAAACCTTAAGGATCACCAGACGGTTGAACTTGAATACTTTTGTGTTTTTTATATGCTTCAGTCAAGAAGATATCTTGAAATATAGTGCCTCAAAAACGATCATGATATCGAAAGATAAGAAAAATAATTGACAATATAGCTACAAGCAGCACTTCCAGGGTTTCCCGCCACAGTTAAAACTTCTGCTGCCATGTTTTGATTTCCTATTTTTGGACTTGGACCATTCTTTAGGTGCGCTCTTGGAATATATATATTGTTTGGTTATTCATTTGCTCCACAGATGGAGCAGTTGAACGTGAAACTCAATTTCAGTGCACTGGATCTACAGTTTGTTTTCACTCACAAACAGCTGCTCCTTTCATCCATCGATCTGATGCGATCAGATCTACTGATCAGTTATGCACCGCACAAGTCAAAATCAAAACTCCACAAACTGCAGCTGAGGAAGAAAGAAAGAAGTCCTGCCTGTGCTGCGTTCATGGACCTGCAAAAACCTGCAAATCAAATCACCAACCATGTTATTACTGGATCAGATTGTGACCTTGTAATCATGTCTCTTTGATTTATATGTTTTTCAAATCTTCAGCTATAGTTTTTATCGTTTAGTTTCTGACCCTTTATTTTGTCTGAAATATATTTAAAATAGTGTAATGTAATGTAGGCTATGGCCGAAGTGATGAATGAATGGACAACACTGAGTAAAACGTTATTGTGTTATCTTAGCAACAGTCACATATACGTGCATTAATACCACTGCATCCACTGGATTAAAATGGAGGCTCAGCCTTTTATTAACCTGTTGCCATGGTGAATCGTAGTATCGGAGCATCATCCACCATGCATATGCTCAAGTCACAGCTGATTGGACTAATTCTGATCAGCTGTTCTGGAACCAAAAACTCAGTTTTCCATCTTGGTTTGTCAAGTCAGAGTTTGTTGAACCTGTTCTGAGTACTAAGAAATATATTTTAGGGCTGCCCCCTAATAGTCGACCAAACGTTACCAGAAAGGTCATTAGTTGGCAAGATTTCATTGGTTGCTTAGTCGCAGGAAAAAACAAACATGAAACTCTATCAGGAGCTGCACCTTGTCAAAATAAATCAAACTATATATGACTGGACCATGTGTGAATTTAATTTGAAAGGACAGTCACAGTAAGTGTCCACGCTCAGCAGTCAGACAGGAGTCAGGTTAATCTCCAGGGCTGGTACCTGCGGTTATTCCACAGGCTAGTTAATAACATGTCGGGCAGGAAATCCAAAGTGTGGGATCATTTTGAGAAGGTGAAGGACGAACCCAAGGTGATATGTAAACTCATCTTCATTGGTCGACTACAAACATGACGTATCATCTGAAACATGGAAGTAGCTACATGCCCATTAGCCCACAGCGTCATTAACAGGTGGCTCGCTCAGTGTGTGACGTGCACTTGGAGATAAAATATACTGTTCCATGATACTGTAGGTTAATTGTGTGTACAGTTTGTATTAGTACTAACTTGGTAGATTATGGGTCGATCCCCCAATTTTTCCTAATATATACCAGGTCTTCTTTATGCTAACTTCAGGTAATTGCTTTTTTTAACAACAGTTACATATTCTTGAGTAAAAACGTGGTATTTTTTTTTGTGCTGTATAGAAAGATTAAAAACACGTACTTACTTTTTTATTTGCATATAATAAACACTGGCATATAATATCAAAAAAACATATTTACTTCACCTATTATTATTATTATTATTATATTATTTAAAGATATAAACTACAGGTGGGAACATCTGGTTATACAGTAGACAACAATTTATACTTAGTGAAACACAATGCAGTGATTTTACTCCATTTATAAGTCGATGCCTGTTTTGTGGTGCCACACATTGTTTCCAAACACCAGGACAAATTAATTCCCATGTTCCCTGTTTGTGAATATTCCTGTTCGCATATATACACAACAGAAAGGAGCATAAATCAGCTCCTCCTGAATACGACCTGAATCAAGACAGAAGCACTGAGCTGGAATACAACGTGCCTGTAAACTCGAAACATTCATTATATTCTGTTCATAATGTGAAACACACTCATACTGTTTGTTTTGCTCCGTGCATGTAAAGATTTAACATGTCAGCTGCGTGCTTATTCATGTTTTTAATGAGGAGAAAGTCCGTTAAATGTGCACAGAATGGGGTTTTTCCTTCAGTCTCATTAGCACCCCGACTCCACCGTGCCTCCTGGTGAGGAGGGCTTTATCTGGGAAACACTGTGACCTAGAAGGTGCAGTCAGCCTCGTCTTTGAATACAAAGTCGTTCCTCTCCAGAGGCTGTGTCGCAGCACTGACTTAAAACCACAAACGTGGAGCTCATAATGAGCCACTTAATGCCTTTGTGTATTTTCTGTATTCTGAATATGAATTATCTCGAGTGTGAGTGCAGATACGTGTGTTTTTTACTGCTGATGGTACAGATGAGTAGACCTATGCAAATACTTGAGGAGACATGAGGATTAATCTTTGATTTGTGGTCCAAGATCGAGCCAAGAATCGATATGCTGCTGTTCAAATTGTCACATTCATCCAGGTAGTATTTTACTCTGCTTGACTACTTTTTACTGAAACATTTGAGCCTGTACAATCAAAATAAAATCACTTATTTCTCAGTTTTCACACTCTGCCTCATTCCTTGATGGGACTGTATCAACAGGTGGCTAGTGCTTATTTCTCATTCATGCTCTCCTGAAATAAAAAGGTGCCTTACAAGCAGCTTCTGCAGTGATGTGGGTGCTGCGCCATTGTGGTGAAGAGGGAGCTGAGCTAGAAGGCAAAGCTTTCGATGTACTGGTCCATCTACGTCCCAACCTTCACCTATGGTCATGAGCTCTGGGTAGTGACCAAAAGAATGAGACCACGGATACAAGCAGCTGAAATGAGTTTCCTCCGTGGGATGGCTGGGCTCAGCTTTAGAGATAGGGTGAGGAGCTCGGACATCCAGAGGGAGCTCGGAGTAGAGCCGCTGCTCCTTTGCGCAGAAAGGGGTCAGTTGAGGTGGTTCGGCATCTGATCAGGATGCCTCCTGTTAGAGGTGTTCTGGGCACGTCCCACTGGTGGGAGGCCCCGGGGCAGACCCAGAACACGCTGGAGGGATTACATATCTCATCTGGCCTGGGAATGTCTTGGGGTCCCCCAGGAGGAGCTGGAAAGCGTTGCTGGGAAGAGGGACGTCTGGGGTGCTTTGTGTGGCTCACTGCCACCACGACTCGGTTCGGATAAGAGGATGAAAATGGATGGATGGATGTAGGCACATACTTGTTGAAATGATCCAAGGGGGTCTTCCTGGTCTTCCGACCGCTTAGAGTGCGTTTCATGCTACCATACAAGGTGCCACCTGCTCATCGGTTGAACATTCACAACAGTAGCACAGCCGTCAGGAGCAATTTGGGGTTCAGCTGGAGTTCAGTATCTTGCCCAAGGATACTTCGACACGCGGCTCTTCGGATTAGTGAACGACCCGGTCTGCTTTCTGAGCTGCAGCTGCCCACAAACATGTCAGCCCTTAGTTTGAAATGAATACTCTGCTCAGGTTGGGGTTGGACAGAAACTATGCGGCTTCATCCTCCTTCTTCTTCTTTGTGTTAGTTATTCATGTATTAATAAAAGATTTTTAACTAAGCCAGAGTGCCTCAGGTGCATTTTTGGACCACCTACCTAGACTACGGTCTTTTACACTGAGTGAGCTGAGTATACATTTTAGAGAGGTTTTGGTGAGTAGATGAACATTTGAAAGTGAGGTGGACACAAACAGGATTTTGAAAGGTGAGGAGGACAAGTATCCCCACATATCACACTCTGACATGAGGAAACTTGCAGTACTTAATGACAGAGAATGGTCTCAGTCATTCATTCATTCATGCATTTTCCATAACCGCTTGTCCTGGTACAGGTCACCAGACCAACACAGAGCTGATGCATAGAGACAGACAACCATTCATGCTCCAATCAATACCTACTGGCAAGAAGCAGAACATTACAGAAAGTACAGAGAACTTTATTAATAGTCTCAGTGTCTGCTTTTCACAGCTCATTAAGCTTTATAATCCCTCTCCAAACCACCAGGTGGCAGAAGAGAGCCACTCTTTGTATTCTCTATGTCCCTCTGCCTGTGACAGCTACCTTCTCTGTGCTTGTTCCTACAAATCATTCATAATCAGCGTTCTCAAAAGCCGGTCTTTACCGGGGTCGTTGTGAGCTAAGAGGCTCCCGATGAATTCTGCATCATCATGAAAAATGTCTTAAGCGGCTCAAGATTGACTCTCTTATTATAAATGTTTGATGAATGGGGACGTGTTCCACTAAAACCCATCACAGAGGAAGTTACACACCACACTGCATAATCAAATACAGCAGTTGTTCGGTGTGGAGGTCACTGCGGGCACACACACACACACACACACACACACACCCACACTTGCATTACGTGAGGGCAGCTGTGGGTTAAAGATGATGGAGTGGTTCAAAACCTGCCTTTATTATTGATTTCTCACCTCTTTCACTCTCTCCCTTCTCTTAGTGAAGTCAATCCAGTATAGGAAGTACACACACACACACACACACCAAACGAAACAATGACCGTTCACTGCAAATGCGATGCTCACAGCTCGTGGCTCTGCAGCTCACGGCTCGCTGCTGTGAGCCCCAGAGAGAAGGACTTATGCCAGACCTCATAAACCCCCTTCACCCGCCATTGAGCTCTGGACTAATGTTCCTTGTAATCGAGTGAACCAACGATCATGATACAATATTGTCTCACAGACGTCTTCTCTTTTGTTTAATCTTTTACATTTGGTGCTTTTTATGTTTTCATGCTTTGCCTGTTACGTTTATCCGGAGAGAGTTGCAGAAAGTTCAGCTGCAGCAGACGACTGAGTGTGTCTGTCTCTCATCCTCCTAACAGGCACCCAGAAGGAAGGAGGGCAATCTGAATTTGATGCCAGCAACACATTTCACATGAGTTGTGACAGGGGCATATTTACCACTGTGTGACATCACCTTTTCTTTTTACAACACTCAGTAAGTGTAATTGTTGAAGTTTTGAAAGTGAAATTCTTTCCGATTCTTGCTTCTTATACAAATTAAGTTGCTTCACAGTCTGGGGTCTCCGTTGCCATATTTTGTGCTTCATAATGCGCCACACGTTTTTAATAGGACACAGATCTTGACTGCAGGCAGGTCAGTCTGGTACCTGCACTCTTTTACTACAAAGCCACAATGTTTTAATACATGGTATAATCAGGGACGTCCCCGAAAATGACGTTGTCTGGATGGCAGCATATGTTGCTCCAAAACCTGTGTGATCCTTTCAGCATTCATGGTGCCGTCATTGATGGGTGGCTCACCCATGATTCCATGGGCACTAACACTCCCCTATACCATCACAGATGCTCGCTCTGAACTTTGAGCTGTAACAATCTGGATGGTCCTCTTCCTCTTTAGCCCGGAGGACATGATGTCCATGATGGACTCGTCAGACCACAGCCCACATTTCCATTTTGTGTCAGTCCATCTCAGATGAGCTCAGGTCCAGAGAAGTCAGCAGCATTTCCCGATGTTGTTGATATATGGCTTTCACCTTGCATTGCAGAGTCTTAACTTGCATTTGTAGATGCAGCAGTGAACTGTGTTTACTGGCAATGTGTTCCTGAGCCCATGTAGTGATATCCTTTATACAATCATGTTGGCTTTTATGCAGTGCCGCCTGAGGGGTCAACGGTCATGGCGGATTAGTGTTGGTTTTCAGCTTCTGCCTCTTAGCTGCAGATTAGCTCCAGATTCTCTGAATCTCTTGATGATATTATGAAACGTAGATGGTGCAACTGTGCATTGAGAAACATTCTCAAACTGCTGGACTATTTGCCCACACAATTTCCTTCTGTGAACAACTGAGCCTTTCAAGGACGCCCTGTATACCCACTAATGATTCTATCATCTGTTACCAACTCACCTGTTTACTTGTGGAATGTTGCAAACGAACTTTCGAACGAACTTTTGTTGCCCCTGTCCCAATGTTTTTGTAACATGTTGCAGGCATCAAATTGAGAATCTATCACGGGGGCAGCAGGCCAAGCAAAGCACCCCAGACGTCTCTCTCCCCAGCTCCTCCTGGGACGTGCCCTGCACACCTCGAACAGGAGGCACCCAGGAGGATCCTGATCAGATGCCTAAACCACCTCAACTGATCCCTTTCGGTGCGAAGGAGCAGCGGCTCTACTCCGAGCTCCCTCCGGATGTCCAAGCTCCTCACCCTATCTCTAAGGTTGAGCCCAGCCACCCCACGGAGGAAACTAATTTCCACCACTTGTATCTGCGATCTTATTCTTTCGGTCACTGCGACACGGCCCTGGATAAGCGGATGAAAATGAATGGATGTATAGTTTATCAGCTTGAACACTAAATATCTTGTCTTTGTTCTGTATTCAACTGAATATAGGGCAATAAGGCTACGCAAATCAATGCATTCTGTTTTTATTTATGTATTACACAGCATTCCAACTTTTTTGGAACTGGATCTTGATGTAAAAACTTAGTAGTACTCCCATTATAAAAAGTAAAAAAAAAAAAAGCTTCACTATCAAATGGGACAAAGACACCATACATATAAAGAGAAGAATAGAAAAAGAAATGAACTCTGTTGATGACGCAGATGCAGGTAACAGCATCATGTCACCTCAAGTCCAGTGTTGTGACAGCACCTGACATCCTTCTCTGAAAGACACTTTATCTCCGAGCTGCAAGAGAGCAGAGCTGGCTTCCATCATTGTCAACACACACACACACACACACACACACACACACACACTACACTACACTGAAGGTCACCTGAAATGCACTTTTGAAAAGGCGACTCTGAGAATATAAACTCACTGTTACAGAATTCTCTGTAGGAGAATCCCTGTGTGTTGAGCTGTGAATAATTCATCTTGATTTGTTAAAATTAGTGTGGTGTCAATAATTCATGGGCGTCACAGAATCTAGTTTCCAGAGTTATGTAACAAATGAGGCAAGCCCCACCAGCACTTAAGACTTAAAGACAAATTCTATGGTTACTGTGTTACTGCTGACCAGTATGTAACAAACAAGTACTTTCACTCAAGTACTTAAGTACACATTTAAGGTTCCGTCCTTTAGTGCCACTTTCTACTTCTACTCCACTACATCTCTGAGACAAATGTACCTTTGACTCCACTGTATTTGTCTGACAGCTTTAGTTAAATTGCAAATTAAGATTTTTATGTACAAAACATATGAAATAAATTGTTTTATTGCAGATTTAACAAGCCAACTGTTGCTATAACAACACAATAGTACATCAGTCAGTGACAATATCCTGTTCCTCCTCCCTCCTATAGTGCTTCTTTAAGGCTATAAGGCATTTACCACGCAAATAAACAAAAACAACCAATCGAGACTGAGGGTTCTCTAACGCAGCTGTCAGTGACGTCAATCGCTGCTCATGAACTGCGGTCAAACTGTCAAACCACTGATCAAATATGAATCAAAATTCTGTTACTTCATCGCCTGTTTCTCACCTCTTTTGTTTTCAGAAATGGATTTTATGTACTGTTTAGCTGTAGAATGAGAACATTTGCTCCGGCCGGTGCTTCCATGTTTCCAAAATAGCAGCTGGGTCACAAACGTTCTCATTTTATAGCTAAAATAAATGGGACTCAGATTGTACTGCACAAGTTGTTGTACAATGCGACACAATATAATATACTTTATCGTCCCCGTAGCTGCACATGTATTCCTGCCTGACAATAATAGTCCAGAAGAAATGAAAAGCATGAACCATAAAAAAAATCCCTATAAAAACACGTACAACACGTAACAGTATTGCACATCAGCCACTCATGTACTGCACAGCACACAACAGAGCACCATATGCAATACACAACACAACCCCTAAAGCATCAAGCGCCATTATTTAAAATCTTAATTGAGGTTGGCACAAATGGATTTTTCAAAAGGTTCGGTTGAAATTTGGGCATCCTGTATCGTCTACCTCAGGGTAAAAGCTCGTACTCAGCGTGGAGAATGACTTCAGTTCGTGAAGAATGTTTGCCTTTTTGGATTCTTCGTTCACCTCGGAGGCATGCGAAAAAAAAGTTTTTATCACGAATTCAGCGTAACACGCTGTGAGAAACTGATATACAAATAGTTGTTTTGCGGTTGAAGTATTCTTTTAGTACTTCTCTGGAACTTGCGGATTGGTGCGATGAGCGACTAGTCACACTTCACTTAGTCGTTTTGTTTTAAAAACATCCTTCAACAAGCTAAAATTCGTCCAGCTCACAACTTAACCATTCATTTAGCAATCATAATGCTCGCTGTGTTTCAAGTGACCGACGATGGTGAAACCTAAATCAACGAAGAGTACGGATATGGAGGGAGGCACAGAGGAGGCGCCGGCCTCACCTAGCAAGGACACCCAAGAAGTGAGCAGTGTGGCGCCTGATAAGGTGCTTGCTGCCCTCAAAACACTTTGCGAGAAGATGGCCCAAAATAAAGAAGTGTGCCACAATTGACCTATGGCTAAGCCCCGCCCTCAAACGCGATGAGCCAATCACAGTGCGTATAGCCATTCCCATACACTCGGACATTCTCTGCCTGGACGTCCATTGAAATGCATTACAGAAAGACAGTTTGTTCGGTTTTATGAGCTTTTTCGGAGATTTGAAGTTTAAAAATGGTCAAACAGTGTGCATGGGGTACATGCAATTCTGACACAAGGTATCCTGAGAGGCTGGGCGACGAGGTGTATTTTTTACTCTTTAAACCACATCTGAACCGAGAAAAGTGTCTCCTTTGGATAAAGTTGTGTGGTAACGTTAGACCACAACATCAACTCAACGTGAATAAGATTAACAATGATGTCTACATCTGTTCTAAGGTAAGTCAACATTGTGTTTGAGGCAACATATTGTCACTTTGCTGGAAAGAAATATAAAGTTATCTTTAACATCTCTAGCTAACGTTAGCTAAAGTTAGCCTAACGTTAGCTCCTAGCTTGTTCATCATGTCACCTTGTTTGCTGGGAGTTCATTAGCCTATTTTGTTCTAGTTTTGTACTTTGGTGATCGTACATCACTGTTAGCTGTTGTCCAAAGGGCTCTAGTTAAGCTAACGTTAACTTCTGGAGCTTAGCTTCATTAACTTATCTGTAATGGCAGAGATAACAAAGGTTGGCAAACGTTATGCTGAATGATTCAGTGTAAATACTGTAGCACCAAACTAACGGAGAGACACTCTTGGTAAAGATGGTAAAAAGGCCGTTATCCTTTTCTCATATTCTGAGCCAAAAACCTTAACTTCAGTGGCACTTTAACTTGTTGTCTTTGATGGTGACGGCACAGAGATGCGGTTCACAAGCGTACACTGTGACCTGTAAATTTAGGCTTGTAATTTAAGCTTTTCATCGACCTTCTCAACAATAAAATGATGAATATATCCCTCCAATGCGTAGTTCAGGCCCTTTTGGTTACTTCTCAATGACATCTGATTGTTATGTCCCCAAAAATTATCAATTGCCTCCTGCGAAATGCCGTTTTGAGCACTGTGTCTCTTGGATGCTTGCTGCTTTACAGTCTGGCACCTGGTGGCTACATTTCTTATAAAGCCCCCATCTCACCTAAGCACTGTGGGGGTACACGCCCATATGTGATGATTGAGAAATCGAAAAATCCAGCACAGTATATGTTTAAGTAACATTTTCAATGCAGAAATCGTACTTGTAATGGAGTATTTTTACAGTGTGGTGTTACAACTTACTAAAATAAAGGATCTGTATGCGTCCTCCACCTCTGCTGCTCACACAAGAATGCTTCACAATCAGGAAACCAGCATTTGTGTCTTCACAAGAAGCTTTCATGTTGCATGGCTGTGTGATCAGCAGAGAGACTGCAGGTCATTCAGGTTGAACACTCCATAACCTGATTATAGACAAAGAGGTTAGGCCACAGTCATGGCAGTAATATACTTACCGGGCTTTAAATGGAGTCTAACCAGCTCCCACTGGAAAGCAGCAGAGTTTGTAACAGCCAATGAAGCTTGTTTGTTCAGAGCTACTGCTGTCTCAAGTTCACGGACACACTGACGATTGAGCGATACAGAGACCTTGGTTTTTAAAATTGGACATGCACCTTTTTTAAAAGATTACAGCTACATGAAATCAGCAAGGATGCTTTCTGGAAGATGGGTTGCGAGAGTGGCTCCAAAAAAAAAAAACAGCAAGACATTTTAAATGTACTTGTTATCTTAGAAGAGTACATCACTTCCTACTGAACTGTGGAGTGCAATCTAATAAACACAGCCTGAGAAACAACCTTCACCTCAGTCAGGGCTATAAATTCTGATGGTGACTTTTCAGTTTGACATATGAGTGTTGTGTAAGTCCTGCCTGTGGTGCAGGTATAAAAAAGAAACTTCAGTTAGAGTGGTGCTGTTGTGTGACTTTAGAAACCTTTTCTGAAAATGGATAACTGATAGTGATGTTTTATATGGATGTTGGTTACTTTTAATGTTTGTTGTTGTCTGTTTTATGCTGTACGTGCAGTCTTAAGGGTCTAGTGTGCAAGATTTAGGTGAATTTAGTGGCATCTAGCAGTGAGGATGGCAGATTGAAACCAGCCAGCTTCTCCTGGTTGGATTCCTTCACTGTTCTTTGTTCAGGAAGTTTTTACCAGGAGCCGAAATATCCAAGCAGAGGTCTCCTCCTCTCCAAAACAAATGATTTAAACCAGTAAAAACGCTGGATAAATCAGTATTTTTTGAAGCTCTTGTCACGGAGGGGTTGTTAACTACGGTGGCCTACACGAAAACACGAATGGCCCTATCTAGAATCTCCTCTGGGCAACTGTAGAAACATGGTGATCCCCGTGGACAAGGATCCACTCTCTATGTAGGTAACCACCTGGGGCAAGTTCATTTTCTGTTTTTTTATTTTTTTTTTTTTGCCACTGACAGGCTCAGATTGTTATTTTGAGTTTTAGACATTATTACGGAAAGGCACCTACAGAGAAATAAAACTTTTTTCTGTACCTTTTGCTTGTGCCAGTCTGTTATGTGTCTCAGTCTCGCTTACGAGAAGTCGTGTTCTAATATCTTGTGAGAGGTGACTTGTTGCAGGAAGTAAACGGAGGAGATGTTCGTGAGAGTTAGAGAAAGGAGTGCCGCCAACAGTTTGTTGTGTTGGTGTACAGAAAGTGTATATCATCCATAAGATTATCAAAGTTGCAGCTAAATATTTAGCTGATTTAGACAATGTGAAGAGGTCTGCAAGATTTCAGAACAAGATTTCTTCTTTACAGAAAAACATTTAATTGCTCTGTAGGGTCCTTTCTGTAATGTTGTAAGACACTGCTGGAGAGGTTTCTTCATTGTGTTCTTTAAATTCACAGTGCATTGAGCTCTCAGGGCCACCTCACCATCTTTTAAATCTGTACCAAGACTCCTCAGATTGGGCCTTCAAATGCTGCAAAAAGCTTCACAGTCAAGGCTCAGGACAAAAGTGTTTTAACTTCAGTTCTGTGAAGACTCACCTGAACCAGGCTGGCGTTCTTATAACGAGCCGGGTCTCAATCTGAAGTCGTCGATGTCGGGTGCTTGGGCAGTGACTCGCGGTGTCAGAAACCAATGAAAAAAAGCTGTCCTTTAACATCAGCATTATACACAGCCAGTCATGTCAGGGGGAAATGCGACAGGACAAGGGCGAAAGTCTGACTGTGGCGAGTAGGATCAGTGGTGGATGGGTCCAGCAAAGACCGACTTTCACCTGAGAAAGTGGTGTTTGCACCCTGTAAGATTATAACGCCAAACCCTGTTCTTTTTTCCTAAACCCAACCATGTGCATCATTTGTTGAAGGAAATAAAAGTCAATTTGCGGTGTTGTATTGACGTAGTTCTTTTATTTTGAAAGAAACTGTATGTAAATATTAAGTTTCCTGTAAAAACGGAAGTGTATTTTGAAAGAAGACAATGCATGTAACAGGCACAAGTTGACACGGCGTCCCAGAACATCGACAACCAACGCACCCAGGGTACCTTTCATGTCATATCAGGACATGGAAGGTCCATGACCAAACGTCAATATGTGACAAGGTCGGAGTGAGAATGTGTTGGTAATGGCAGCAACAGAAAGTTTGCTGATTCAGTGGGGAGTCGAGGCTGCCCGGTTTCCCAGAGCTGGGAAGTCAGAGTGAGAATGTGTTGTTATAACTTATTACTTAAATAGTTTTATGTTGTTTGTAGTTTATTTGAACTCTTTATGTTTGACCATTATTTTGTAATAATTTACGTGTAACTTACAAATGAATTTGAAAGTTGCTGTAGAGTTGACTTGTAGATTTATTCAGTGAATGAGTTTGTATCATTTGAAAGTCCAGTGTGTAGAAATGGTATAATAAGCATGTTTTCTTTAGTGTATAATCACCCGAAAATAGAAATCGTCATGTTTTCGTTACCTTAGAATGAGCTGTTTTTACAATGTGGTCTGTTTCGTCACTGTCGGCTGCAACACTCACTCTCAATACTGGATCAATTTCAAAAATTGCTGTCCTCCCATAGGTCCCTGAGACACGAAAATATGAGAGGAATTGGTTCAGGTTGAAAAATACTGGAGTTTCCCTTCATCACCTTTAATCAAATTCTTAAAAGTCTTCACGACACAGTTTATTACACAAGTCTGGAAAGACAAAGATGAAAATTGCAACTTGACTTATTTGCGGAGGCGTATAACCACAAGGCCGTAACTCTAGTTCTACAAATATGATACGAATAATTTACTGCTGGCTGCATCAATACTTTTAGTCTGAAAAATAATTTGTTAAATAATTCACTGAATGCAAACAAAACTCTCTGAAAACAACAAAACAACTCCAAAAACTGCAAAGTAAACAGAAAGTGACTCAGTATAATGATATTAAGTGTAATTTGTCATTCCACCTCTGCCAGCCAGCAAAGCCATACATCACTGACAGCGTGATAACCTTATCTCACTCTGGAGCCTCTATATTTTAAAGATATTGAAAGGTGATATTATGGGTGAGGATGTGTTTTCAAATGGATATGTATCGTTTTCCAATATGACTCAAGTGCAACAGGAATGATTGATCATGCCGGCTCAGAGCAGCAGAATCAGAAAACAACAACAGACCTGATCTGTTGTTTAATGATACTGAGAAACACAAGGGATACTGCAGATGTAATAAGACGAGGTGAGTGTGAGGAAAGAGACATGGTGATTCAGACTGATCGACTGACTGTCGATCAATAACAGATACTGGAACAAGAGGATGTTTGTGCTGCTTAATTGATTTCAGTGGTTATTATGGCTGTATTTAGATGTTTTTTTTTCCCCAGCTCACCTGAGTTTTCTCTCTTCTGTTTAATAGTGGGTGTGTTTGTGAACCACTTTGGGGTTTCTGTGTCTCATCTGTGCAGACTGTATTTGAGGAGTTTTATTGCAAAATGTCTCCGTTATCAACTGAAAAATGACAAATCTGCTCTCACCAAATGATGGCTGTATGAAGGTACGATTCACTCTTTGTCACTAAAGTAGTCTTTGATCTGAGCTGACTAAATTGCAGCATCACAGCAAACGTTCACTGTTTTCGTACCTCTTTATCGAGCTAGTGTTGATATTGTAAGGCAGGTTTCTTTCCTGTCTTTCCTATAAACTTACTAGTTACTGAATTAAATATCAAAGGGCTGTGGGTCAAATAACAGGGACAGCTTCTTGGAGTGACTTAATCCATAAAGAACATAGGACAACTGAACACTGACAGTAATAGTGGGATCTTGTATATCACTCCGCCAAACTCAGTCATAACTCTCATTACCTGCACGTAAGGTGCGCGATATTAAATAGTTCTAAATTTAAAGTAGAGATCAAAATATAATATGTAAACAATATATGAATGTAGGTCACATTAAATTGTGTAGATGCAAAATCATGAACAGAGAAAAACAAGATAATCAACCTATTAATTTTCGTCCTCACGAAAATAAATCTCATCCTAAAATGTATATTTATAATTTTTTAGAGACATCTAAACTTGAGTTTAAATTCTGGTGAAGTTTCACAAATATTTAGGAAACAATATTAAAGGGTATGTGTATAAAATGATGACCAAGACATGCAGACTTAAAATTTAATGCAAAATCACAGACATATAAATATTTAAACTCAGATTTAAGGTTTAATTGTTGAAAAAAAAAATCAGCTTTTGCCCCTGTCAATTGGATTTAACAAGAATATCTGAATCACTGAGTTTGTGCGCTTCAACAGTTTTTATTTCATCAAACCTAAAATTATAAAAAGTTTGGCATTTTATGTCCCCAGTAGCTGAAGTAACACATTTAATTACACTCATTATTGTAATGGAGTCGTTTTCTGTGTTCTTATACTTTTTAATTTAACTTTTACTTAAGTACTTTATAAGTACTTTATATCACAAGTATTGTACTTTTCTACATTTCAAGTCACATGCATTACAGAGAAAGATTTTTTCTCCTCTGTGGTTAATTCTCGTGAGGCAGTGAACTGATTGAATAGAAGTTGCATGTACAGGCTGCAAAGTGGTATCTATAGAAAATGAATTTACTGTTTACTGTTTACCTACGGTTTGGACGTAAGGGCTCATGTTGCTGATGCTCCACTAGTGTGTACATTAACATTTAATGACATTTATTTTATACTAATGTTAACCGATATTCTACTTTTACTTAATATTGAAACTAAAACTCCAGTAGCATGTATCAAGTAAAGGTAAAAACTGGTCAGGTCTAAGTTCCTAACAAACCACTTAACCACTTTGTTTCTCCTCCAGAACGTCATAATCTAGGGTAAATAGAAAGTAAGTGCAATTTTCAATAATTAAAACAAATTATAGCTGCTGCGCAGCGATGGGTTGGGTCTGGGCATTTTTAGGCAATTCTGAGCAACAAGCAGAAGAATTGGAAGACATTTAGGAATTTTGCAACACAATCTGCCTTTTGCATCAGCTGAGGCTTGAACTCACAACCTCTGAGACTAAGAATCAATTTCTAGCTCACTGAACTAATTAGTCAGTGACAGTGCATGTGTAGCTTCACAAATTGACTAAGCCAGACGTGCAGGTTTAGCAGCCGTCCATGCATGGAAAAGCAGATTTCAAACCACTGTAAAAAAAATCAGTTATCAAAACAAAAATCTGAAAATACACCTATTGCATCTAGACAGCATGGAGATGTTGGTAATTTGTTTGTAACAATGATTGATTTGCTCCATAAGTGAAAAACTGATGTTTAACTAGTTGAGCTATGTGCAAAGTGAGAAGCATCAGATGGTTTCACACTGAAGTACTGACACTGGATCTTTGTGCAAAGTTTGGTTTCTTTTCAAGCATGAGAAGGCAGATTTTCTAGCAGAAAAAAAGACTTGAAGATGCTGCACAGTGATCAGTCATGCTCAGGCAATTTTAAGCAATAAGCTGGAGCACAAGAAAATGTTTACATTACAATGTGGATTCTGCACTAGTTGAGGCTCGAGCCTGCAACCTCTGGAACCTAAGACGGTCATCTACCACTCTGAGCTAATTGGCAAGTAGCAACCCAACAGTGGCTTCACAAATTGAGTAAGCCATTCACTGATGTGTAGGAAAGCAGCCATCCGTGCATGGAAAGGCAGATTTGAAACCACTGTAAAAAAAATTCAGTTATTAAGACAAAAATCTGAAAATACACATATTGCATCTAGACAGGATGGAGATGTTGGTAATTTATTTGTAACAATGATTGATTTGCTCCATAAGTGAAAAACTGATGTTTAAAATTGCCATTTTTACATTGACTCCATTTGTTCACATTCAAAATGCTGTCAAAAATTCAGTTTTTGAGATAAAATTCTGAAATTTGCCACACATCATCTACCATGACTCTAGAATTTTGCCTTTTTTTCATGAACATTGAAGATTTATTTAGCAAGAATTTGTATGTATATGTTTACAGTACCATTTACAGTCAAACATTTTGATGCACTGTAGGCTCAATTTTTGATAAATAAAAAATCTGAGAAACATAGTTTGTGTAGGACAGTCTGGAGATGCTCTGTAGCAAGTTTGGTGTCAATTGAGCAAAAATTGTGGGAGGAGATAGGTTTAAGAATTTTTACAGTTTTTGAAAAAAAAAAGTGATGAACTTCATAATTTTTAATAGGTTTAAATGTACAAAAGTTTCTTTCGTATTGGGGCTACAGTTTGATGAAAGTTGTGAAGTTGTAGCACGTATGGTTGATTTGTTATGAATTTTCAAAGTTTTGAACTTTAGATGCTTGCTGTAGCGCCACCATCGGGACTATTGGCTTGAGTTTACAGCTGAGGATATCTGGCATGAGACTGGACCTTTGTGCAAAGTTTGGTGAGTTTTCACCCATGGGAAGTATGATTTCCTCGGAAGAAGAAAGAAGAAAGAAGAAGAATACCTAAGATTACAATAGTGTCCTGGCAGCTTAGCTGCCCGGACCCTAATAAATTGTCCGGGTTTTGGTTTAACTTGTCCTACGGTTTTTATTTTCTTTCCTCCCTATACATAATTGCTTTTTGAAGGTGTTTCTGGGAATACTTAAAGTAGATCAGAAATCTAACGGATTTTCAGCAGAAAATGCCTTGACTATATACATAAAATAAAAAACTTCAAGAACATAACAAAAGATGAAAAGAGCCTGCTGGAGTCCAACCTCTACCTAGACAGCATTTGTTTCCTCTTTAGATCTAATCGTTAAGTCTACCTAAAATTTAGTTGAATTCACTTAATTTTGTTAAGTTGTTGCAACCTAAAAAATGACAAATTAAGTTGTTCTTTTGCAGTGTTTGCAATTTTAGTAAACCAAATTAGTCTGACTTTGCTGAACAGTTGTGCTCACTCAGTGGAATTTATGACAGTGATTGCCTTTGATAAATAAAGTTATCACAACAAAGAATAATAAGTTCGCAGTGCCATTCTGAGCATTTTAAGTCATAGCCAGTGCTTGTGGATCTGAATGAAATTATACAATCAAATCAAATCCATATTAAATAATCTTTATTAAATAGAAAAGAAAACTGGAATATTCAGGCTAAATCCTTTTTTCCAACTTTACTTAAGATTTCAACAAGGCTCCACGGCACCGTTCTATCACAGATATCAATATTCAGTCAAGCTTCAGTCATCTCATATGCTTTGAACTGTAATAAACAAAACAACGCTGTAGGTGTCAACATTGTTCTATGTATCTGTGTTCTGCTGATTGCAAATTAATCAGTAGCATTTTTATGCTCTCAAACATAATAACAGAACAGAACATGCAGATATCCAAACTCCACCACATCATGATCAAGTTAAGTCAGACTAACTTGATTTACTTGAGTTGCAAACACTTAGAAAGAACAAGTTTAATTCAGGGCGGCACGGTGGTGCAGTTGTTAGCATTGTCGCCTCACAGCAAGACGGATCCTAGTTTGAGTGGTTCATGGTACGGGTAGGGGGTTCAAACCCCAGCTTGGGTTTTCCTTGGGTATTCCGGCTTCCTCCCACAGTCCAAAGACATGCAGGTTAATTGGTGACTCTAAATTGTCCGTAGGTGTGAATGTGAGTGTGAATGGTTGTCTGTCTCTATGTGTCAGCCCTGTGATAGTCTGGTGACCTGTCCAGGGTGAACCCTGCCTCTCGCCTAATGTAATAGTAAATAGAGTAAATGTACTTAGTTACCCTCCACCACTGCCATCCTTCAGTGTCATTTGTTAGACAGCTAAGTATCAATACACATAAAGAACATGTGCTTTATGTGGACACAGCTCTGTTCATCTACCCATCATGCCACACTGCCTGCAGAGACCCTTGATCACTGCTCTTGGAGGTGTGGGATGGTGCTGCGTCGCACCATTACCTGGAATGTCAAAAATCAAGAGTGTGTCGTAGAGCCCCTTCTCAGCACTATATGCAGTTATCGCTGCTAGAGCGTGGGATTGACACTTTAGACACACTTCCCCTGTGGACACACACACATGGCCCTGTCCACCAGAGCCAGAGGTTGCAGTTGACCTTGCCCTTGCACTGACAGCCAGGTTCCCTCAGGTGCTCTGGTGCAGCACGTCAGTCACGTCATAATTCACTGTTTGATCCTGTTAGGAAAGCAGCTGCAGGACACATGGCTGTTGGTAACCAGCTGAAATACAGCATCTTGTGTCATGCCAAGGCCCCTGTAAAGATTTTGTGTCCCCTTTGTTTTGTTTTCTGCTGATTCTTCTTCCTCCTCACAAAGGGTAAAGAATGAGTGTTTTGTCTTTGCAGCATAGTTCTTTGTGGGTGTGAAATGTGCAATAAATCCTTCCCTGTCCAGCAATCCATCCCTCTGACAATGATAATCAAAGATGCACTGAAGCAAAGGACACCCTCCCTTCTCTCACTACACACACTCTCCTTCTCTGCAACTTGGCTGTGATTTGGAAACTGTCAGCCTTTTTGTGTCTGCTCAGCTCTTTTTTTGTGTGTGTGTCTCCTTGCACCCACAACGGCCCTGGCGTCAAACCCAACCGGCCCTGCTTGCTGAGCGCAGAGGGTGACTCATGGTGATGCCTCTCCGAAGGGAGGACTTCGCAGTGATTACGCCACTGCACGCTGCAGCACTGCCGCTAATTCACTCACTGAGGGGTGTCCTGTAAATCAGACGTCTCATCCCAGAGGTCCTGTTGTTGCTGCCGAGAGGGCGGCCGCAGCTGGTGGCAGCTCAAGGACCAGCAGATGGACTCGGCGGCCAGGCCGTCTCCACACTCAGCAAAACTCTGCAACCGTCTTTATGGTTGAACTTTATACATGGATAGATTACCTGTCAGAGAAAAGCTCACTTTGGAATGTGGGCTGACAGTGTCAGGGTGCAGACTAACTGCCCGCTAAGCTCTACTTCAATACGGAGTGTTCACAGTGAAAGACAAAGGGATAAGAAAATACAATCCTCCTTGGTGTCATGAGCGACTGTGGAGTATTTTATTGAGTTCTAGTCTCATTTGTTGAGATTGATTGGGAGATTATATGCAGGGAGATTTTTATCCATCTCTTCAATGGTGGAATGTAACTAAGTACATTTAGTCAAGTAGCTCAAGTACAATTTTGAGGTACTTTTACTCAAGGTATTTCCATTTTGCCAACGTGATTTACTTTTCAGATTCAGATTGTTCATTCAAAAATATCCATCCATCCATTTTTAACCACTTGTCTGAAGCCGGGTCACGAGGGCAGCAGGCTGAGCAAAGTATTCCAGACATACCTCTCCCCAGCAATGCTTTCTAGCCCCTCCTGGGGGACCCCAAGGTGTTCCCAGGCCAGATGAGATATGTAATCCCTCCAGTGTGTTCTGGTTCTATTCCGGGGCCTCCTACCAGTTGGACGTGCCCAGAACACCTCTAACGGGAGACACCCAAGAGGCATCCTGATCAGGTCCCGGTGTCCCCATACCAGGTGAGGTGCTTGAAGTCAGAATTGTGAGTTTCATCAAGGTCTTCTTGAATCGCTCTTAGTCTGGCCCCTCCCCTTGGACCACTTTGCCTTGAGAAACCCTACCAGGTGCTTTTGGCCCTGGACAGCACAGCTCTTATGTTCACAGGGGCACGCAAACCCCTCCACCTCGTTAAGGTGGCGATTCTGGAAGTCCAATCCTCACCTGTAGTCATGAGCTCTTGGTAGTGCAAAAGAATCGAAATAAGTTTCCTCCGTGGAAAGGCTGGGCTCAGCCTTAGAGATAGAGTGAGGAGCTCGGACATCCGGAATAAGCTCGGAGTAGAGCCACTGCTCCTTCATGTCGAAAGGGGTCACTTGAGGTGGCCCGGCCTCGGATAAGTGGATGAAAATGGATGGACAGACTACAGGTAAGAGGAAAAATATGTATTTTGGTTTTAAGGTGAACTTTCCCTTTAAAAACTTAACCTGATTATTGCAGTGGGTGAAGTGTCACTAGAGGTTTTAGGAGTCATCCTCTGCACAGCATGGATAGCTGTATCAAATGTCTCCATAGGATTCATGCATCCATTCATCCATTGATGTCTGTACAGAAATTCATGGTAATACATCCAATTCCTCTTGAGATATAATGACATTTCCAAAGCCATGATGCTAATATTTCTCACCACAAAGTCCCAGCTGCTCTGTTTAATCCACAGACCTCACTGTGAACAGTTTTAACTAGATTTACTTTCTACCAAAGAAATCTTCCCTCTGAACACTGTTGAAAGATCATCAGCAGTGGTGCTACAACAGGTGCTTCTGCTTGTTTTACACAGTCACTTGACACTGCCCAAGGCCTGCAGACCTTGTCATGCTTTCAATCATCCATCTCTGTATAACATGTACTTATGCTGAAGTGGTGGGTTGTATATTTATGTGGTCACATTGTGCTCCACACACTTGTTCTACCAGAGTGAGAGACTGAAGCTTGGTGCTCTAAAACTCCACACAGTAGACCAAATCGTGGTCACCTTTGTCAGTGGCATGTCTTTGAGAGTTTTGAGGTCCAGCCAGGTTTGTGGCCCTCGCCCAAGTCACACCACAGAAAAGCCAGCTATTCAACAGCAGGAGAAGTGTCATCGCTGAGGTTTCTAACAAATTGCACCTTTCACTTGCGGAGAAAGCCGAGCGAGCTCTTGGCTGGGAGTGTGTTCTTGGCCCGGGCCAAAAGGGAAAACTGCTCTGAGAGTTGAAGCAAAACGCTCCTGAAAGCAAAGTGACACCTGTCTCATATTCAGCAGTGTCTCTGCTGAAACACAAGATGGAGCACTCAGAGTCAGCGCCAAGAAAAGGGAAGAAAGTTCTCTGCATACACCAGGGGACTAATATGATAAACTGTGTCCTTCCTGGCGACACAACTCGTGCTGCATTTGATAAAGGAGAGTGCATTTGATAAGATTTCTCAATGTTGTGCAGCAGCCTTTTATGATGTATATATCCAGGCTGTGTAGTGAACAGTGTGCTGCTGCATGGAGCTGCCAGAAGATGACTAAGACATCCGCTAATTTTATCTTTCTGATGTCTCTGATTTTCATTTTTAGTTAATCCGGTTATTTGTCTGATTATTGATATTTATATAAGGTCTGTATTTCTGCATATCTCAAGGCCATTGTACGGTCAACACCTCTGTCTGTACTTAACTGTGATACTGTACATGCATGCCTTCAACCTCAGTTGAGTGGTTAAGTCGTAAAGAAGGAATTTATGTGTTGAGGCTCTGCTTTAAGAACTTTTTACATGTGCTCTGTGCTCACGTCAAAACAAAAGAAAGAAAAAGATAACAGGACACAGTTTTGACTTTAACATCTACCCATGCTCATTCTAGACTTAATAAAAGTAAAAAAAAAATCTTTTGACCAAGCAGCAACCTCCAGGGCTGAAAAATGAAGCCAACACTCAAGTGCCAGAAACTGCAGTTCCTCTAATGGCCACTTGAGGCTGGCTCCAAAAGCGAGTCAGCCCCCATAGACCCCCATGTTAAAACGCCCAGCTTTACAGCTGAAATAAAGCATGTTTACAGCCTGGTACAAAAAACAGTTTTGGTCTCTATGACTAATTTTCCAGCTCATGACAAATGAAGCTCAGTGTCAATTTAATGCTTCATTCATTCACATGTATCTGTTGTCAAGTCAATATCACAGCAAAACTGTTAATTAGGTAGCTCAACCATGGCGTAACCCCATATTTACAGGGTATAGGTGTAGCTGCAGCTGTTGCTATTCAGTGATTTTTCAGTTCATGAAAGTTTACTGTAACATTTTGGCTGCCTAAAAAAGTCTGGCATTTGGTTGTACTAAAAGACCCTCCAAGGAGTCTGATGTGCAGTTTTTCCGGTAAGTACATTTTGTTTTAATGGTTTTGCTATCAACAATTAGCATCAGCATCACAGTTAACCATAGCTGTAAATGCACCCTGCTTACCAAGCTAGCAGCTAGCCTCAGGGTTAGCTCCACCTCTTCAATATGGTCAATTCTCGCTCTTAAATTCCAAGATGTCAACGGCCAAAATGTCAAACTTGAGGCTTCAAAACCGAGCATCACAATCCGTGTGGAATGACTCGTTTCACTGTCCCGATTTTAACCATTCGGTCCAATAAGAATTGAAAAGTCTAAGAGTCGCAGGACTGAATCATTTTTTCCCGGATCAAGTTAGTGGAATGCTAAACCAGAAGCAGCCAGCTCAGCAGTCTTGAATGAGCCTGCTCTATGGGCCGGAAGCAGTGCTAATCATCCATGTAGTTTTATACGCAGCAGTTGAGCCATTTTGGCTTCATGCACAAAGTTCATGAGCAACTTTATAAGAAATAAATGGGGCCCCAAATCCAACAGTGTATCAAGGTCTCTTAATACATCCATGTTCAACACTGGAGTCCACAAACCAGTGGGTGACATCATGGTGGCTACGTCCATTTTTTACTTTTAACACAGTCTATGCTTTGACTCTGCCATGTTTTTGCGCTCGACAGCAAGGTGCTGCAGTGGTTAGCATTGTCGCCTCATAGCAAGAGGGTTCTTACTTCGAACCCAAGGTGGAGGAGCCCTTCTGTGTGGAGTTTGCATGTTCTCCCTGTGTCAGCGTGGGTTTTCTCCAGGTACTCCAGCTTCCTCCCACAGTCCAAAGACATGCAGGTTAACTGGTGACTCTAAATTGTCCGTAGGTGTGAATGTGAGTGTGAATGGTTGTCTGTCTCTATGTGTCAGCCCTGTGATAGTCTGGTGACCTGTCCAGGGTGTACCCTGCCTCTCGCCCAGTGTCAGCTGGGATAGGCTCCAGCCCCCCCACGACCCCCAACAGGATAAGCAGTTAATGAATTAATGTGCTTTGATTTTTGTCCCAAGCTGGGTTAAGCTCTGAAAAACCTGCATCCTACATTTCCCATAATTCATTTGACAGTATCCTTTAATTAGAGCCTTCCTGCCTCTTAAACACATACATTGTTCAAACTCCAGTCGTAACAGAAGCTTCCTGTTTGTAAATCTGACATCTGCAAGCCTTCAGCTGAGACGATCCTGATAACATCACAATGACATCTCACATCAGGGTTATTTTTCCACAAAGATCCTCGACAGCCACAGAAGACATTATACAACTGTTTTATAGGCTGAAGAGTAGCATTACGAGTAAATGGACTCAATTGTTTTTGAATAGTGCTTGTTTGTCTAAGATTTTTATTCTGTACTGCATATGTTCTTACACAGGAATCAGGTTTCCATAGATAAACCTGATCTCAGTGGGACTATCTGTTTAAATACAAATTGCATCCCAGAGATAGTAAACATAATGCACAGTCCTTTATTTAATTGTTGGCTCAAACAAAAGTTAAACTCTATTCATTACTGCTCTATAATGAAGTGGGTCATCTCTAAAGCTCAGTCACATACAAGCTCAGAAGAAAGACCCAGAAGACATCTTGTACTCAGTTGTTCCATAAAATCTCTTTAAGTGTCTAAGAGGCCAGTGCTGCTGAGATATGCTTATTAGCCTAATGATGGCAACAAAGCCCTCTTTATGCTTCCTGTTTTGCTCTTTGCTACAGCTGAGTGATTCCCAGTCTACAGAAAATCTATGCACAGAAAATGTTGCAAGTATCTGTGGGGCTGCTGCCAAATGTGAGCCTCATTAACAGGATCTGACAACAGCTCCAATGTTTGTTTGCTCAGATGTATATGACATAAAATATCTGAGACATAAATGATTGAAGTTTTGACAAATCTTGGCAGAATGATCAACACAGTGGCTAGAAGAGAAAAGGATGATGGATTCCAGTCCATGCTTTTAAAAAGGAGTAGTAGAACTGACTCTACTTTTAGTCTAATTATTGTCCAATGCATAACATCCTGGAAGCCTAAGATTGGATTTTCAACTTGATGTTTCTGTGGGATGTACTACTAGAGCTGCAACTATCATCTCATGATTTTATCTAAAAAATTGCACAAAACAAACGATCAGAAACTGTTTGGAAATTTTGCTTTAAAAACTACTAATTGATAATTATTAAAATAGTTGCGTAGGAGTTTTCTGTTGATTTACTACCTGTTTCATCTCTCAATGTTAAATATGGTTAATATTGATAAGAGACAATTAATACTGATTGTAGTCATGTGATGCACTTCAGACATCACTGATCAGAATCAGAAATCAACACTTTATCGATTTAAGAATATAAAAATGTGTATTATGCTACAATATATAAAATTAGTTTGTAAAGTTTTTTCAAAATGTAAAAATAAGTGAATGGAGTAAAGTTGGTACATGTAGTACATTACTTGAGCACTTTATTTTTTATACCCATCATTCTCGTCTCCCACCATGTTTATCTGTGGTGCAGTGCTGCACTTTCACACCAACTTTCTGTCCATAAATGTGTTCAATATGATAATCGGACACAACTCTATTACTGATGCACAAATATAGATCAGCAATAAATGATTTAATGTGGCCAAATCAATGTTACTTGAGTCTTTGTAAACCACTTATTGGCTAATCATTATAGGCATTAGTTGCAACTTTTCAATATCCATCCAAATATTGCTTATGGATGGTTTACCAAGTGTCAACAATTATCATATATTGATTGAAACAAGAAAAGAAAATAATATCATAGAATGAAATAAATAATTTGAGTAATAAAATAATAGAAACTATTCTAATAATAATAACAATAATAACAATAATAAAAAGTAGATAAATAAATAAAAGAAAAAATAACATACAATTCAAAAATAAAATCATAATCACAGCACTGCATAATTTGCAAAAAGCTTCAAATTACTTAAAATCATGAGTTTCCAATAAGTCCATATAAGGGCTCCACAAACAAATTTCTGTTCTTTTTATCATTTAATTGATTATAAACCATTAAAATAACTATCTATCAATTTAAAATGTATTAGTGATAGTTATTATAAAGTGTTACCAACTGTAATGAATATAATGAAAATAAGCATTAGTTTATGGTTTAGTTCCACCTCAACCAGCTACAACAGTTAAATCCTGTTTTTACATCAATGATAATAATCTAACGGTATAACATATAACAGTATAACAGTCACAGGGGACATTTCTCTGCATTGAGTACTTTTACTTTTACTACTTTAAGTACATTTTCATAATTATACATCCATAATTTCAAGTAACATTTTTCAGGACTTTCACTTATAACAATATAAAATAGTACGTTTACTTTCGTACTGTACTCACAATTTTGAGGTACTATTTTATGCTACTTTCTCCTTCTACTTCTTTACATTTCAGAGGCAAATATAATATTTTGTTTTGTGGGAAAAGTGGGGCTGATTACTCAGAGTCTCGATGGGAAGGGGGCAAAAGCCTGAAATAAAAACTTCTGTTTTGCATGCATTTTTTAAATTTCTAATTAATTAGTGCCTCAACTAAATTAAAATTTGCAGAATAAATCGGTTTAAAGACTTAACTTTGAATACGTAACCGGTGTACTCTAGTCTTGTCTGCGTTGTGTTGATATAAAGAGGCCCAGACCGTGAATATCTTTGGAGGTGATTTCAATTTATTCCTGTCAACTCTGACAGCAAGAGGTAAAAACAAAATCCTCCGTCAATTAAGTCCATTTAACTTGAGCCCCTTTCCCATGGAGTACAGCAGCATAAGGGCAGCCATGTTACATTCAACTAAGTACAATAAAACACAAATAACATACCTGACAGCAAAAGGTAAAAACAAAATCCTCCATTAGTTACGATCATATTAACTAGAGCCCCTACACAAATTAAGTGACACAGGAATATGTTAGCATAAAATGAACTCACCCACATAGCTTAACAGTGCTAAAGCATGGAAATTATCACGAAAGGGGAGAGGTAAGGTGGGAGACAGCCCTTTATAGGTGGGGTAAAGGTGAACGTAGGGGTACAAAAACTGAGAATCAAACATTCCACATATTGACTATGGAGGCCTAAGCGTGTCAGGTAATAACAACTGAAACAAATTCTGTGTAATTATAATACTTAATATTACAAATGTTCATTTGACTTTGTTACACATATTACTGCTGTATAACTGACCCTGTAACATATACATAAAATAAAAGTGGAATCACTCTGAGGCCCCTCTCAACCCTTTGAAGGGGTCAAATGGTTTAGTCCGCCCCTGTACTAGAATTTGTCTCTAAATGCAGAGCTGCACCAACGTACACTGTCATGTCTTTCATGGAAAAAGGGAAATCAGGGTTCCAAAAAAGAAAAGAAAGAAAGCAAACTGACTTTGTGAAATTTCTTTTAAAGGTGTGTGAGAGAGACATGGATTAAAACATAAAGGTTGGGGGGGCCCACAAAGACTGCTGATACATGGGGCCCAGAATTTGGTGCTATGCCCCTGCTTGACATAGAGTATATTTATACTGTAGTAGTACTACTTTTACTTAAGTAAAAGATCTGAATACTTCACCTACCAGTGGTATTTTTACAGTGTGATATAATAATAATAATAATAATAATAATAATGAACTTTATTTATAAAGTGCTTTTCAAAACAAAGTTGCAAAATGCTTTACGTGGTTTGATCTCGGATTTAAAACAATGTAGGATTCAAGTAAACAAAATGAGGCCATTTTAAGAAAATACAAAGAACAATAAAAATAAATTTTATTTATTTTTATTTTATTTATTTTATATACTTTATTAATCCCTGAGGGGGAAATTCAATTTTTCACTCTGTTTGTCAATTACACACAGGTCTGAACACACACATGCACAAACTGGACCTATACATGCACTAAGTGGAGAGATGTCAGAGTGGGCTGCCCATGACAGGCGCTCCGAGCGGTTGGGGGGTTCGGTGCCTTGCTCAGGGACACATCGGCAGTGCCCAGGAGGTGAACTGGCACCTCTCCAGCTACCAGCCCACGGGGGCTTGAACAGGCGACCCTCCGGTTCCCAAAATAAAGTTAAAATACCATCACTGGAGCAGATAAGCAAAGTTGGCAACTGATTGCCCTGTACAGCAAATTTAGCAATTAGAGAAATACAAAATAAAAGAATACAATAACTGATGACAACACAAGATAAAAACAATTAAATAATCAAGTCAAATTAAATAAATAAATTAATAAATAAATAATTTTTTTTTAATTGCACAGCTGCAATCCAGCAATAAAAAGGGGGAAGCACAGTTTGTCCCACAGCAGGTTGGAGATGTGACACTTTTTGACGGTCCCTTGCCATAAATGACAATATACTGTAACTCTGCCTGACGGAATTGCCAGACGGTCCCTAACTCGGTCAGGCTGAGTAGTTGATGCTGGATCTCGGAGCAACAGCAGGCTGCCAGTCCGTCGCTGCAGTCCGACAGAGCGGCCAGTCATCAACATCCTCTCAGCGTCCGCGGAGCTCCCAACGCTATGTTGGCTCTGAGCTGACGGTTAACGGCTCAACCGGAGCAGGCTACGACGGTGTGGACATACGTGGACATGAGGACACCCGCCACAGCGACTTCTTCTTCCAAAACCGGGACCGGGAATCCTGACTGGCATCGATTTTCACCGAGCAAATGAGAAAAGGTGGTGATGCAGCACAGCGGCGTCCACACAAGAGACCGCCTCTGTCAGTCCGTAGCCAGCTAGCTAGCATTAGCAGCCTAGCCTGGTAGCTAGCACCTATATACAGGCTATCACCAAAGCTCAGGCTTTACCACTAGCTAAAATGGCAGCGAGCCCAAACACGTATGTGGGGATACTTTTATTTTTTTTATCCGTTTTTATTCCTCCGCGTTGCCTGTCAGTTTATTCCCAACTGTTCGCGTTTTATGCTAGCAAACGTTAGCTGGATAAGTTAGCCGCTCGTTAGCTACATAGCATTTTGTATCGGCTAATCACCTCACACAGACTGGCACTGTGAGAATGAACTTGGTATTCTGTGTGGAGACGCCGTAGCTCCATACAGACCCGATGGAAAACTACTGGATTAAAATAAATAGGCTCAGATGTGTATGTATATTAACATTAGCCGTCTCTACCCTTCAGGCGTTAATATATTAATGTTTAAAGGGGCTAATCGCCTAATTTCCACCCATCCATCCTTCATGTTAACACTTAGAGCAGTTGCCGTGCGTCCTGTTTCTGCATCTGCGGCCACGGGGGAATAAAGCCTGCGCCTTTTGAAATACAGCCACATGGGTATTTGCTGTAAGGACTGGAGTTAAGGATGTAAGACAGCACAGGGTACGTGCATGCAGTGTATTTAGCTTGCATGTCCTGCCCCCCTTCGCAAAGGGCTGCCACACAACTGTGAATTGTCATTCCGGTCGACTCCGGTGGATACGAATGGGAAGCGGATTTGTGATGTTGCTCTTCATTTCCATCATTCTTCGCCGTTTTATCACCATATACATTATGTCTGACAGCAAGCTGTATAGCACTGCATTGCCTTAATAAAAAGGTGTAATAGAAAGCTGGGCTCATTCTTCAGGGATGCCAGTGTGCGCAGTTGAAGTGGAGGCAGGTGTTTGGTGATGGTCTCACAGATATTGCACGGTCTCTTGATACCTTAAGCCTCTGGAAAATATGTTTGTCATGTTCCTCATGGCCAAAGGATTAAGTGTTTTGTGTGTGTGTGTGTGTGTGTGTGTGTGTGTGTGTGTGTGTGTGTGTGTGAGTGAGTGAGTGAGTGAGTGAGTGAGAGAGAGAGAGAGAGAGAGATTCTGAAGTATTTATTTTTGACATGACATGTTATTAAATTCACCCACAGCATACAAAAGGATTGTTTATTACTGTAATATTTCAGCTTTCACTTGATTTAAGACATATTCCTGATTTGCCACCACATGTTCGTAATTCAGCACTGGTAGCCTGTCAGAGTGCAGGGTGAGATGATGCTCGGGGTTACAAGGGACATGCTGCCGAGGTGAAGAGATGACAACTAAAGGAAAGCATATGAAGGGTGTGAGCTCTCACAGAATCCTGACTGTGTCGAGGCAGCGTGGTTAAAATGAAGGGAGGAAAAGATCTGTTTTTATCTAAAATGGTGGCAAGTCTTTGGTAACTACGCTGTGGTTGGGTTTCTACCACCGTCCACTAACTCTTTGCCTGCTTTTTTTCCCAGAATCGTCATGACCGTTTTCCTGCTGACCAGTTACTCCTTCACTGAGGGACCTCGGCCCATTTTGGTTTCTGGACTTATCACTGCAGGGATGAGATAATAAAGTCAACCAGCTTGTGCATGCTGCTACAACAACACCTGTGGCACCTGTAAACCCACCCCACACCCTGCCCTCCCCCTAACCCCTCCCCGAGCTACGTTCAAGTCAACAGTCAAAACATGACGACGCCGGCTCTGCTGCCGCTGTCGGGCCGCAGGATACCCACTCTGTCGCCGGGCGCCTCCTCTTTCCCGCACCACAGGGCTACGTTGAGGCTCTCTGAGAAGTTCATCCTCCTCCTTATTCTCAGTGCCTTCATCACTTTATGCTTCGGGGCCTTCTTCTTCCTCCCGGACAATTCCAAGCACAAGCGCTTTGACCTGGGCTTGGAGGATGTGCTCATCCCTCATATTGACTCACCCAAAGAGGGGAAGCACGCCTCTGGACAGGTGGTCATACATGGACAGGGAGGACATGATGAGCACAGACACAGGTAAGGATCAAGTTTTGTTTTTTTTTTTTTTTTTAAATATCAGACGTGTGACACAAACTGCCCTGTCACATCTGGTGTAGCAGGTGTACTAACACTCATCACTTCCTTAGCAGTCTGTTGTGACACCTAGGGGTGTTGCAGAGTTTGTAAAGTGATCTACACTCTCCTGAATGTTTAGATACACGTCAGCACAGGTGTTCCTTCCTCCTTTTTTTATCCCTTTGTGCAGCTGCAGTTGCTCATAATACTTTCAGCGTTTGTGTAATTCTTTAAGTTCTTGTACAACAGAATTTTTTATCACCTTGGCCGCAGTATTCTGGTATTGTCCCATGGGCAGACGTGGTTGAACTTGATGAGCTAGAACACACAGACTGTTTGAAAAGCTTTAGTAACTGCTTAAACAGGCTCGGAAATTACTGCCCGCCACGAGCCAAACGCTGGTATGATTTTGGCTGCAGCTTTTACATTTGTCATTCGGTTTGCCCAGCCTCTTTGGCTGGTTGCCAGCTGTCGCTCTGAGGCTCTTTCCCCTCCTTCCTAAATCAAATTCATATTTGGCTACTCTAAGTGTCTTGTGCTGTTTGGAATCCTCTGTGCTGGACAAGTTTTATGCCCCTGCTACCAAATGTTATTCTCAACTGACTGAAGTTACTTTAAAGTGGGATTTTATCATGTTTACATTTCAATGAATTTTTAATTACTCACTGTAAGCCAGTAAATTAGCTCTTGGGGCTGTTTTGTAATGTAAAAGCCACATAGCTTTAATTTTTGGGATGATCTAACAAAATGGTTACTTCATGTTTGGGACTCATGAAGAGTAGTTTTGATTTAATTGTTGTTTCTTGACTGTCAGGTTGAACTGTTTAATATTTAAAGGTATACTTTGCATGATTGCCAGTTACAGCTTGTGAATCCGCTCGCCAGTTGGTGTTTGGCCTCACTATATTTCCGTTTTTTTCGGTGCTGTGTCTCTTGGTTGCCTGCTGCTTACAGTCCTCACCTCACCTGAGCACTGGGGTTACGCACCTGTAAATGTCCCAAACACAGAAACTAAAAAAATACAGGCAGTGCTCAGAGTCTTTGTAAACACATACACTGCCACACACTAAGTGATTACATTTGTATAAGTGCATACATTGTTTTTTAAGGAAATTCTTGCGTAGTGTATCTTTAACATTTAGCAGTTTTTGGCATTTTCTGATTAATTGAATGTCAGGCTCTGTGGGTGTTCAGAACAGAGCACTACCTACACACTGAAGAATTGAACTAACAGTATAGTTTTTTTTATGTTTAATTACATATGCAGTGTCATTTGATTGGCAGGACTCATGCATATATGAATCACACTGCACTGGAATGTATGTGTATTATTTTGTGATGAAAAACTACTTATACCTGAAATAAAATGCACAAAATGCCAAACAGTAGGTGGAAAGCGTAATTTTACTGGAACGATCTGCTCCATGCTGGTGTAGGAGGTCATTAGTTTTACCGAGTGCTGGGCAAGGTGTTAAAAGCAATTTCTCAGTTTCACAGTGGGTACCACTGAGTGTTACCTCCTCGTCCCCTGTGGTGCCGCCATTTTTCCATCCTGAAAGCCTTCTAGAGCTCGGGATTCTGCCTGCTTGAAATAACATAATTATTTTAGTCCAGGGACTCGGAAGGAGCAGACAGTATTGGGCTCAAGTGGTGCTGTGAGTCATAGTCGGAACCACAAGGGTTTCTTTGAAGCGTAAAGGTGGGAGGCTTGGAGATGTTCATGTTTCTCCAGAGGTGGCAGTTTATAGCAGGGATGAGAAGGGACATGGTGATGGAATGCAGGAGCGCTGGGAGCAAGACGTGACTAGGCTGCATTTCTGGACACTTTCGTTGTTTGGTGGTGTTTGATGCTGAAATTTGTCCCACGATCCCTCTCTGTTTTGAGTAAACCCCAATAGGGATGCACAGATTGTGAAGTATTGGGTCAATATTGCTGTACAAAATGACAGTTCGACTGATGACCTATATCGATACTGATGTTTTTTTGTTGTTGTCATTTATTTTGTTTTTTGTTGATAGGTATATGCCTCTTTTTATGCCAGGGAAACAAAGATAACTTTATTCTAAAAATATAACTGAACTGAACTAAAGTGATTCAGGTCTTCATTACACCAAAAAAAACCAAACCTTCAGTATAACCTTTCACATTAAAAACAGCTTTAAAACCCCACAATATTATGATTTATATATAGATACCATAATATCCTCTTTAATGTGTGTTTTATTTTGCTGTAAAACATGAACAAAATTCTTTTTTCTCACCAAAAACTAAATTTTACAAGATTATATATGAACACGTCATATTGTAATAATTTACCTTTGCTCAATACTCACTTTTAGCTTTAGCTCAAATACATCATAATGTAACTCAGCGCAACCTCCACTAGCTGTTAGTTCCAGACACTCGCTGTTAACAGCTAACGCTAACTAGCTCTCCTTCCACCAATGTCAACAAGGATTTGTTGCTCACAGTGTAGGAAGGGCTGTCACCTTCTGCTCGGTTTTTCGACTGGTTGTTCAGAATGCTCTTGTCTTACTTGTATTTGTCCTCTGTGACTATTGGTCTTTGCTGTGTTTGTCTCACACCTTCTCTACTGTGACTGGGTGGCTGGTGACAGTGAAGAGGGCAGCGTTTCACCCAAAGTTGAACATGTTTCAGCTCTTATTTTAAATCAGAAAATGGATAAATAATGACAGAAGACATTCAGGGTTGGAGTCTCCAAAAAGTGACTGCAGTTCAAGCCTGGATTATAAAGCTTCTGAAAGGACTACAGTCACACTTGAGCCCATGTTGGAGTGGCAGGATGGCTGACGTTAGCCTCTGGGCTAAAAATGATAAGTCTCTCTCTCACATGCAGCGCTACAGAGATATTCAATATTAGAATCGTTATGTTGTATATGACATGGTCAGCCCCAGAGTTAACTTCTATAGTGTCCAGCTTTTCAGATTTTTCTCATCAGTCCTGTTCAACGTTTAATGGTGAGACCAACTCGCACTTGCAGCTCAGGTGCAAAAGCATCACAGTATGCAGGTTATTTTTGGATAATATTACAGTAGAGATCACATTTATTCTTCACTGGAGACATTACATTTAAATGTATAGAGTTTACTTGCCCTGGGCAGGTGTTAATGTCGAGCCCTGTGACAGGAAAAAAGTGCTTTGGTGGGCATTGCACTGTGGTGATTTAGTTCATTTAGAGATAACATGCAGATTTTTTTCCCCCATTGGCCAATTGATTGGTTAAAGAGGCGACCAAGATTTTCTTTGATTGACTGTGGCCCTAGTCTCACGCCCCGACAGCATCCCGGAGAAGAGCTTTGATTGTTCCAGTCACGTTTTTGATGACCCTGGTACCCCAAGCCATCGTCAGTCCTGAGCCCTCCTTTTTAGCCTGCGCAAAATTGATGTGACACAACAGAAAAACCACCTTATGCTATCCAATTTACCGATAGGCTGATGGCAGTCAACAAGGTGAAATTTAGCCTTCAAAATAAATTGATATGGCTTTATTAAAATGGCATAATTTTGTAAATTCATTAGTATGGTCATTGAGTTCAGATATTAAGAATGCAACAACACACAACAAACATCTCCACACATATCGATTGAATTTCAGAGCTGTGGTCCAAAGTGGCTTGTTAAAGTGAGATAAAAGCAGAAGCCACTGAGCTGTCCCCGGGATGACAATTTAAGGGTTTGAGGAACAAGAATAATACCATTGAGATCTCTTTAAATTAGTTTTATGCAAATTCAGTCTCCAAATGCTCCCTGTGCATTTAACCTTACATAAGCATTCATGTGATGCGATATGTTTTTATTTTTTCTCACTGCTTATGGCGGCTTATGGAAATGTGTTCAATTTGCTCTTTGGTACGGCTGCCTCAGCTGTTCTTAAAGTCATCATTGTGAGCTCCAGAGGACCAGGGTTCAAACAGCCCCCGGAAAATGAGGCGCGCTAGCATTTAAAAAGACCCTCAGGAGCTCAGACAGGCTCGTAATAATTTCACCTTTACTTTATTTGGCCACAAAAAACCCCACAGAACCAGTTCTCTGTTCACAGGTTCATCCTGTTAATAGTCTTATGAAAGCTTTTGAGAGAGCAAAGGTTATTATTCTATTTGCCATGAGGTAATCCATCTATTTTAGTTAATTCTTCAGATATTGACAGCAATCCAAAACGCCTGAGAATATGGTTAAATGGCATTGCACACATTCTGGCTCATGCTCTTCTGCAGTGCAGTACTTTATTTCCGTTTGTGTCTTTTTTATTATTGTGGCTGTTTGTGAACTAGTTGCATTTGCTTTGCTGTTTACTCTTGCTGAGACAGTGTTTAGTGTTGTGTCCTTAACATGAGCAGCACAAGGACCCATAGCTCAGGCAGAGTCATGTCATGTCTTAAGTCCTTAGATTCCTTAATTTCTTAGGCTTGTTGCAGTAACTACTTTTGATGAGTGATATATTGTCCTAGATATAATTGTGATAAATAATATTATTGTAATTTTGAGACCATTTATGCCACTGATGTAATGATAATATGACAGTATAATAATGAAAGTACATCCTTTCAAAGAGCAATAAACTTTTAATTCTCAAGAATATGCAGACATTGGATTGAAAGTATTTAACATGTGTTTGAATAAGTAATTATGTACAAGAAAGTAGACATAGCATTATAGTACAATACCGCAGTTACTGTGTTGTAGTGGGAGCCGGGCAGTTGGCTGGTGGGGTTAGGGGAAATAATTGATTCTTAGATGTATCATGATGCAGACGTGGACGATGTGGCATTGATTCACAAATGTCAATGATTGATTATCTAAATGTCTGTTAATAACGTGATGTTGATTGAATGAAAGAGGTGGAGCTCAACCGTTAGGGCAGTGCAGCGCCAGACAGTCTACAGTGCGGACATGCTATATTTAACTTACATCCCAATACATCTCTGGTTGCAAGCTTGTTTTAATTTTTTTGTTCAACAGTATGTGAATTGCAAACTTCACTTTCACTTTGTGGTGAAATGTTACAGTATGCAAACATGAGACATTATACCGACCAAAAATATCCCACAATAGGTTACCATGAGTAACCACAGATGGACACAATCTGACTGGTTTTAAAGCTAGGGTATCGACGCACAAGAGCCAGATTGTATGCACGTAAATTCATCTGTTTGAGTATCACTACGAATATAGTATGCTATCAGACCTGCCAACCTGTACGCATTTTGCGTACCAGGCACGCATTTTGACATCAAAGTACGCTGGTACGATTTGATGCTCTAAAAGTACGCATATCACTCGATCGCGCATTTCGCCGGTTTCAGTGTATTTGTCTATGCAAGATGTCACTCAAGTTGATACCCGGTGAATATAGGTGCGTAGGCGGAACGAAAAGATTTCGGCCAATCAGATTGCTACATATTGCCCCCCCGCCCTCCCATCCACGGCTGACTAAGAAAGATGCGCTTGATTCAGTTCCATCCAATTACACAGTACACTGTCGCCCTCACCGTCAAGATAGATGAACCCTCTTTGCCCACACCTCTGGGTAGTCCTCAGTGATGACTCTATCAATTCAAACAACGCTGACAGGTAAAATGACGTAAGAAATGCAAAAATTGAGAGCTTTGAGAGCTTCTGTCTGTAAGCAGTTAGCTTCTGTCTGTAAACAGTTAACTTTAGCTTGTGTCTATTAGAGCTAGCATCTATCTTAGCAGTTAGCTTCTGTCTGTAAACAGTTAACTACAGTCTCATAGCAGTTAGCTTCTGTCTGTAAACAGTTAACTACAGTCTCATAGCAGTTAGCTTCTGTCTGTTAGCAGTTAGCTCTTATTAGCTCCTCACCGTCAGCTCAGACCGGAGTTACTGTGTGTTTAGTCCGGTAAACGGTAGCACCTTCTCACGCTCGTTTAAGAAATCTCACTCCACCAGTCCTTTTTAATTTATTTTTTTACGCCCTCTAGTGTGTTAACTCGTGTGTGTGTGTGTGTGTGTGTGTGTGTGTGTGTGTGTGTGTGTGTGTGTGTGTGCGCGCGCCCAACGGGGCCAAACTCCGCCGTGCGCGATACAGAGAGCAGGGGAGATTGTAAACGCGCGACCATGTAGAGACAGAAATGACACGCGGTCTGTAAATAAGATAAATAACATAAGGCTATTTAGTTTGTTTAATAAAAGGACAAGGTATAGACCTGTTCTATAGGAAAGGTTACCTTAAGTGACTTCTTTGTGATCTGGCACTATATAGAAAATAAAATTAAATAAAATTAACTTGACCTTCAAGGGGGGGCAGGGCGAGGTGCCCCCCTAATAAAATGGTAGGGCAAACACTGAAGTAAATAGTGTCAAAGTCGCCTGTCGTCGATACATTGCTGGTGAGAATTGTACCAAGGTAAGCAAATTGCAGACAAATTTACATTCAACTGTGTTATGAAACCATGTGCCCTGCCTGAATAACTATAACACACTTATGATAGAAAGACTTTGTTTGATGGGTCTGCTGAATTTCTATAAGAAAAAAACAAGGCAATAAGAAAAGAGTAGTTCTAATAGGTGTCGTACTACACAAGAACATGATGAGGAATGCTGATGTAATGCACTTGTCTATGATCTATTATCTATTTCTGTATGAAATTGCATGAAAATAGGATTTCGCCATGTGATGGGAGAACCCCCCGAATCCCACTTGAAATCTTTCTTTTTATCACAACAGGACATATTACTGTATTTTTTAAGCAGATGATCAATGCTACCATCAGATTGATGAAATTGACCTTGATCTGTGCCATAAAACAAATATTGGGCGTCTATGGACGTATGTGGGGCTTAGGCCTATAGATATGAATATGTAAACGTACGCTTGTTTCTTCTGTTTGCCACATGTGCATATTGACTTTTATGGTAAAAAAAAACCAACAAAAAAGTGCCGCCGTGTCCGCATATGTTCATGACCACGCACAAGTGTCTGGTAAGGTGGTACTCATAACCTTTCTTCAAGGTTGGCAGGTCTGCGCTATGTTTTAAAAGTTTTAAGGAGTTGTACACTGAGAAAAATAAATCATATGTAGAATCAGAAATTTTGATGCATTGTGATACATCAGATCATCAAATCGTTGCCCCCTGAACCGTAATCAAAGCGTAAGGTGCCTGGAGATTCACACCCCTATTGGCTGATGGAGGATTTATGGAGTGGAGGATGAAGTTGTTGAAAGGAAAACTACATGAGAGACTTTTTGAATCGTTGCTGAGGGGTTGGCAAGCTAATGACTATCATAATTGTGCCTCTTACACTCCAGAAGTGCAGCAGCAGGCTACCAGTAAGCTACGCTGTGATGTCTTTTAAGTGTTTGATTTTTCTTCGGAGTCGCGCAAGTAGGCGGTTTGTGGTGAGAAAAAAAATAGGGAGAATCGCTGCGCCCAAGTCTTATAATGGTTCGGAAAACCCTGCTGTTTATTCTGGTGTTATGTTGGCTAAAATGTTTGTGATATCTCTATGTAAAAAAACACAACACGTTAAGAAGTGCAGCAAAATGATTGAGGTCATGTCCATTTTTTTGTACAGTAAGTCTATAATGTAATTGTCGTGACAGGCTCAGATCAGATATAAGACAGTTTCTCTTTAAAGCTGAGCTAGGCATTCAATCATTCTGTTTTTCAGTCACATACTCGCCCCCTCTCCTGTCAAACTCACTCAAGTTTACAACCTTCTGTACAAATCTGTCTCTGTGACATTGTTTTCATGGCTGCCTGACATACGACATTTGACTGGTCCTTATCTGTGGTAAAGATCTCTGGAGATGCTTACTGGAAAATCTTTCCTCTTTGGAGGTTATGTAACGAGCTAGCAAATGAGTTTTGGGTTAAACAGGTCTTACTGGACTGGAGCTGACAAACTTTGACAGACACTCTTGAAAGCAATGGGAAGAAACTTACCTTTTAACATTAATACTACAATTATACAACACTCTTCCTGAGTTAACTAGATACTTAAGATGCTTGAACTCTGCTTTTGTGAATATATAAATGTCTAGTCCTTGAATATCAAAATATTCCCTTCATTTCAAACATAATTTCCAGAAAAACATTCAAAATTTGAGTCAATACGATGCAACCTTTAAACAAAATATCAGCTCAGTCAACTTGCAAAACAAATTTTCCCACTACAGTAGCATCTGTATCTTTGGGGAGGTTTTGTGATGTCCACTGCTGAGGTTGCCAATCTCGTACAACAAAGGTTGCTGCTGTTCGGTTGTTCCATTTGTGTAAACTCCATTTACTCGGGATAATCCTCAGACCTTCATGCCAACCATCCTCACTGAGAACAAATTTCTACTTGAGTATGACTGCCAACTGAATATTTCTGCACAGCAGGAGGTACAAGGGGAGTACAGTCAGGATGCGTGCTGGAAAGTGATCTTCTGTGCAGAGATTATCACTACTGGCTCGCCCTGTATTGTCTGAGTCCTTGTTTTGGGATGGCAACAGAAGTCTCAGCGTGAGGGATCTCAAAACCTCATTAAACCAAGCGGAAACTATCATACCACAATGGGTGGGCGGCAAACAGTGAGATCAATACGAGTCACCTGATTGCAATACTTCAGTGTTTGCAGTTTCTTGATTTGAAACTTTATGCATATTAATCTACTGCTGCGTTTTTGCTCCATACGTTGCAAGAACTTTATGATTATTTTTATTTTTTTTGTCTTGCTGATGTGATGGAGAATGTACACAACAATCGTGACCATTTGTGTTATCAGATTAGTGCAGCATTCAAGGCAATGGTTTGCATTTCTCCTTTGTGTATAATGAATGTGTGTAGAGGTATGATTATCACAAGGATGGAGGGCCAGGATCCTATTCTAGTCGACAATTTGCAAGGTGAACTGAAATGAAACACCTTTGGATGGCTGTCCGGAGTGCCAGAAATCACTTGGGTGCAGTGCTCTCTCCAGCTCAACGTACCATGAGGCCGTTAATGATTCTACCTCGGTTTTGTTGTGGTCTGACTCGAACAATAAAGGAGTAGCCAGGAGCAGTACTCTTCATTGGAGAGGGCGGCAAGTTGACATGTTGACAGAGGCAGTGACATTTCAGCAACAGAATAGCCATAGGCAGTGGGTACAGTAGCAATGAGGAAGGTAGAAAAAAAAAATCCTTTTTATTATTTGGACATCGGTGCGGACTGAATATTGAGAGAAGCAGTTTGTTTCACAGAACCTAAATAATTAATTAATGCCCCCAGACTAACAGGTAATGAATAACCAAGGCCAGTGCATAGAGAAAATAGATGTTTTTTGCTTTAACTTATTAAATGTTTATTTGATAGTAGTTTGATAGTTACTATCCCAAGTAAGGAAGTGACTAACGCTGGACCAACCAACGTAACTATGGAAAACAAAATTCAATGTGTCCTGTGTTGTTGGTAGTTGCAAGGCTCTGAGGAAATTGGAAAGTGATCCGTTGTCTTTGCGACAGCGCCAAGAATAGTCCCACTTGGAAACCCCAGGGGGGAAGGAGTTGAAAAGTTGTCTTGATATAACAGAAAACCACTGTTTACTATGATGATTTCTGTTAAGAACGACTGTGTGAAGTCAAATATCTGTACTGCTTGTTGCTCAGACTGCACAGATTATTGTGCGACCAGATGAACAATGTTAGGTTAGCGTCTGTCGCCCTAGTCGGTGTGGTATGTCTTGCACCACTGCCCCTCATCGGCCCCCATCGGCTTTAAATTTGGCAGATTTAGCATGTTTAAGAGGCCTCGGCACTGGTGTAGCGAAGTGAGGAAAGTAAACAAATAACTATAGTCAAGACGGAAGGAGAAGGAAAAGAAACTTGTTACATAAGGTATGATTATTTTTCCTCAGCCATTGAGCTCTTTAGCAGAAACATTTTGTAGTGGTTTATGTTATTGTTCACCGCCGCATGGTAAATATGCGCTGTTCTTTCAACATTTGATTGTATTGTTAATGTGTTAACTGGCTAACTAGCATTAAGACAGTCTTCCTTTTTCACCTTTTGAAAGACGAAAACACATTAACGCCGTTTGCTGGTGTCGAGCGCAGAAAATACACACAGTGACTGTAGTCTTAGTGGTTTACACAGTTAGCTCTGTCAGCATTGTTGCTGTTGTTTAACACTGTAAATGGAGGTAGCTCATCTACCTTGATGTTTAGCCCCTTTCAGAAACATCTTATTTATTGCTTTTAGAAATGCATATGTAGTTGGGCTGAAAGATGGTTTCGTATGATTGATAAAGATAATTTGTTAGTTGTAGCCCCACATTTGCTGTAATGTGATGCATCTATGTTGGAAGACATTTTTATTAATAACACGATATCATTTCCAAACATATCTCCCAGCCTTACATTGCAGTTGGCCTGAAAATCAAAATCCTATATGAAGCACTGTTTGGTGTATTCTCTGATGACAGTGACTTGTCCATTCAGACTCAAAGCAGTCAAATGAAGACATCTGAATTGTGTTATTCTGCCCAGGTTTGGAAATTACAACATGAGCATTCATGCTGGGTTCTGGCCAAAGTGCTCAGTGGGTTCGACAGGCTTGCCATCTGCCACCAAAATTAATCACAATTTGGCTGTGTAGTTGTGCTTTTTAGTGAATCCGTCATCAGTTACTGCGTAATCTTGAGCAATGTGTATATGGTGTGAGTGTTTTCTTTTACAAGCACGGGGAAATTTGCAGTTTCATGGTAATGAAGTTTTCCTCTGCTGGGCAACTTGATTTGTAGGCCAGGGATTTTCTACAGCACTGAAGGACCAATTTCACGACTCTGTTTGGATCATCTTCACAACTGAGGGGGAAAAACAGCCTCTTGCAGTTTTAGGGATAGCTCAAGTCACTGCTGCAGTATCCTGTTTTCTGAATGAATATTTGGCCCGATGGTCCAGTAAATATCAGATCATCTACTAGTGGCTCTTCAAGTGGCTGAGTGAACTGGTCTGTGCATCCGCATGGGTATGAATTGCTCATGCAAGATGTATTAGTCCCTACTCTGCTCTCTGTCATATCTAAAAAGATACTGATGAAGACTCGTGTGTGAAATGTCTGATAGTAGAATTTGTGAAGACTATTCCCATGTAACCTGAAGCTTTCAATCGTTGTGTCCAAAGCCTCTGTCTTTACCCACGTGTCTTAACCCTTCTCATCACTTGACACAGACTCTTAGCTGCCGGCAAGGAAAGACTCTGTGGAAGCCCAGACCTCATGCTATTAGATGGCCAAACTGAGAAAACTGGCTTTGAGCAGTGTGACATTTGTGGCCGCAAAAAGAAGCTAAAATAGGATTTTAAAATAAAAGCTTTCACGCTTGTAGGCAATTTGAAGTTACTGTCAGTGACTCTCATTTCTGAGAATGAGACAAATGGAACTATTGCTGGAAACCGTTAGAGCTGTTGCAATTTCAGTGCATCCATGTTAGTGGCAAAATAACTGGTATGATACAACACCTGCTTCATACCCATACTACCTTTATTATGGGTTCAGTTTTTGGTTGTGGTGACTAGGCTTGCTGCAGTGGTTGGTGTTACAGGGTGTTACACGGTTTTTGGGTTTACACGATTACATCACTAGTCTGAAAACAGATGCTATAAATTGAAAGTGTTTGCTCTGTACAACAGCAGCAGGACAGAGAAATGTCAGCAAGGGTCAGATTTCATTTACCACATTACAAGAGTAAGGAGAATTAACCATGAAGACGTTGGTTGAGGATTTGGTACTCATACTCTTCGTTCTCCGCTTACCTGGGTCTGGGTCACGGGGGCAGCAGCCTCAGCAAAGAAGCCCAGACAGTCCTCTCCCCAGCCACTTCCGTCAGCTCTTCTGAGGGAACCCTGAGGCGTTCCCAGGCCAGCCGGGCGATGTAATCCCTCCAGCGTGTCCTGGGGCGGCCCCGAGGTCTCCTCCTGGTTGGACATGGCAAATGTCTATGATTTGCGCTGTTTATGGCTGTTCCTATAACTTAAATTGGGAAAAAGCAAGGCCCACTCTAAGTCCAAAAAAAAAAAAAGGCATAAATTAGAGAAGTTAAAAAATGCCCATGAGAAACCGCAGCCGATTTGGATAAAAAAAAAATCTCCACCCTCAGTCTGGAGGAGCGAAGTTAGCTAATTACAAATGTAAGCATTAAAGCGTTGTGTTAAACACGCCTTGAGTTTGTTGCAGTTACAATGTGCTGGGACATATTCTCTGTGTTTTAGCCATGACCTGGATTTTTAATATTTCAACAGACCTCTGGAAACGGTTGACTGAGTAGGTAGAAAATAGTAGCTGAAGTTAGCTAACGTTAGCTGGTAACATTAGCCTGATAGCGGTGCTTCCATGTAGAGATCCAAATTCTAAAAGACATTTACTCTCAAGCACATTTGCTCAGTTGTTTCAGTCGATCATCCGCTAGACTCTTGTACACTTTCCTTGGCTCATTGTGTAATGTCAGTAATGTCAGGAGGTCTGGAGGAATTTGTAACGACGTGTGACGTCCACAACGGGTAAACCATTTAAGCTGTGGGAAAAATCACTCTTCCCCATTTTTAAAGGATCACGTCCAACATGAATTTCAGTTTTCTGACAATACCTGCTGCCTCCGTGTTCATCCAACCCTTTAATGTAGAGTCACATTCCTCTATTTCCCGTTCACACAGCGTATAGATTTATCACCTCCTGCCCTCCATCTGAATTTCGTGCATCATAAAAGTCACCAGATTGCAAACAAGCTATAGGGAGCCTGAAAAAGTTAATGAGGGAAAAGGAGTTGGTTACATAAGAAGTTGGAGGTGTGCGGCCTGTCGCCTGCAGCTCTTCATCTCACAGCTCAGTGTGGCTGCTTCTGACTTCTCCATGGCTCCCTGCAATATTTCAAACTTATCTCCTGTCAACAAATGCAGAAAGTGACCGTTGTTTTGTAGATGCAGTTTTGATTAACGATAGCAGTAATGCTAATCTCACTGACAAACGCTTTGCATCTCCTGTGACTACTTAATAATAATTGCCAGTTAAAAGCATTAGCAGTAACAGATATTGAGCGTCATCAATGAATACTTTGATGACTGTCACATGTAAATGGTAACACCAATTTTGTTACGGGTTTATTAACCAGTAAGAAAATGTCTTTACTGTGGCATCCCCGCATGGTGACCCATGTTTTGAGTGGGTGCACTATGGTGTTGTTTGCTTGTATGGTGTTTTTTTTTTGTTGCTCTGATGAGAAGTGAGTCAGGTTATGTTCAAACACAGCCGAAGGTGGAAGAAAATGTACAAGCACAACCTTTTCGCACTGCAACCCGCTCATAATGGAGTTTAGTGCTGTGACCGCGAGTAACCTGGTTTCAGCACTTATTGCCTTGCCAGTTATTGTTAGTGTTGCGCGGCCGTGGCTTTGCCTTTGCGCTCTGATACGGCCATAAATCAGCATCAAAGCTCCACAGATCATATTTAAGGCCTGGGCCAACATCAAAGTGTACTTATTTATCATATTTAGTGTGATCTTAGATATCATTTCTGTGTCTTCACGCTTCATTGGCCTGTCAGCTGCAAAGTAAATCTAGGTTGGGCTGTGTTTGTGTCTGGTGTGTGTGTGTGTGTATTTCTCTATGTGTAAGACCCCCTTCTGCTAATAAAGGCGCACCAGCATGTACGTGCACCTCACCCCATCACACACAAGTACACACACTGTCAAGTTACTCAACCTGGAAAGAATACCAAGGCGTTGCAGTCAGTGCAGAGGGCTCATGAAACCATCCACACTGGTTTGTAGATTCAACAGAGGCATAGTTATTTTACATCGGCCTCTGTTCAGAGCAAATGGAGGTGTGAATGTACCTCACCTGCTGCATAAAAGAGGCTTTTCACACATCCATCACCACTTTTGAGCCGCTTGAAATTTCTCGTCTAAAGCCAGGCTACGGGGCTGAATGTATCAAGGGTTAGGATTGGATTTTTGTGAGCCTAAAATGGAGCTTTTAAAGGATAACATCACTGCAATTTTAGCTTTGTCCCATCACCATGATTGCTTTTAAAAAGTCTAACCCGCAGTGGTAGAATTGCTCTGTTCAGCTGCAGGTTTCTTTTCCATTCTGAAAATCAAAAGGCACCTTCTATTCCCCCTCCAAAAAATGGATTAAAAACATCAAACGTCTGCTTTGACACGTCATGTTGACCTTTATCATGTTAAACAGCATGTAACTGCAAAAGGACCGTTTTTGTACCCACATTTGAAGTTCTCTGTAGTACATTGTGCGGGCCATGTCACTAATACATTGTTCCGGCAGGGGTGGTAAATTATAAAAGCCATTGTCCTTTTTGCTATTTTACCTGCCAGCTAGTGTTTTAGAGGAGTATGTGCCCTTCAGATGATGTTTGGTTGCTTGCCCAAGTGTCTGGCAGGGTACTCTGAATTTCCAGCTGCAGCAAGGATTCGGCTTGGGGTAGTTTTTCTTTTCTCTTTCTCATGTGGTTTTACTTTATTTTTCAAAAGTGGTGTTCACTGCAGTAGTTTCTGACTTGGAGCCAGTGTGTTGATTTCCAATAACTCAAATTCTGGCACCAAATGTTCACTTGGTAGACTCCAAACTTTTGAATTATACAAGGAATGTTTCATTTTCGTGACTGTATTCAGATGTGACCTCCTAAACTGATCCTCTTGTTGCATGGGAAGTGGAATTTTAAAACATAAATGAGTTTAAAACTTACAGCATCAAGAACAAAATACAGAGCAGAGGTTGTGATAACCGAATACTTGGCAGAATAGTGACAGAAAATCTGAAGGCCATCCATTATTTTGCAGGATTAGAGCAGTGAAGATGATCTATTATAATTTCACGTAATTCATACCCCTGTCCAGTTGCTGGTGTGTTCATATTAGTTAGCTATTGTCTAGTCTTGTATTTGATCTCATGTGCATGACCTGCTGTTTTGCTGGCTCTAGCCATTGCATTGGTGGCCTGTATCGCCAACTACCATTTCAAAATGTCTTGGCAGCTCAGTGTCTGTAGTGTCCATGGACGGAGTCTCTATTCATCTTTTCCCTCTGTAGCATTGTAGTGCTGCCAGAGTGCACCGCAACAATGCTCTTCCACTAAATGCAAAACAACATTCCACCTTAAAAGTTGCCTTTACCTGCTGGTGGTAGCCTGTGAGCATCACAGTGAATTAAATTATTTTTTCTTGGGCTGCAGCCCCTCTTACACTGCCTGTTCAAGGCTGGAATGTCATGCTATTATTCTGCCTCACCTTTCTTTATAAAAAGTACGATCACTAAACGGGGGACAGAGTTATCTTGCCTTGAAGATGGCAGTGGAGGTAGTAACAGCGCCAAATCGATGTCTGTATAAAAGGGACAAGTGGCAGGACGAGATGCCTGTGAGGTTTTGATGACATGTTATATGTGTGACCCACTGCTGGGGAATTTAAAAAGCAGCTAATAGCAGTTAGCAGCTAACTCAAAGAAAAAGAACAGCAGCCAAAAATGTCTGCAAGTTGGGGAGACGGTGAAGTCCAGGAGCTACTTACCCTCTGAGTTGAGGACAAGATCAGCCACCGTATAACAGGGACAGTAAATAATTATTATAGCCCTGTTATGATGTTGTTGTTCAGAAAGCGCAGCTGATGCACCTGTTATATGTCACACTACAGGCCGACTGGGGCGGCACAATGCCTCTGATGTCTGTAGTTTAGCTGTGTAAAAATGCAAAGGCGGTTATTGCATGATCTCTTTGTAAAAAGGCAAAACATCCTTTCATTTTATAATTATAGTTAACTTATGTATGTAAACATGACCTTCGAAATGAGCCACAACGTACCTGTGCGAGTGCATGCACTTGTGAGTCATGGGGGTGCTTCAGTATTTAAACAAATAACACTATACCCTTAGAAATATATATAGAAGTTTCTTTCGTACATTACTTACTAAAAGATGAAAATGAATAAACGAAAATGAAATGCTATTCAACATCTTATTGTCATACAAATAGGGTAATAATATATTTTAGAGGTGGGAATCACCACGGTACTACATATCATCAATATTGCAAAAACATAGTTTACGATATATTGTGATTTTTACCTTCCCTTCTTGGGCAGATCTTTCCTCACAGAAAAAAATTGGTCAACATCAAGATTAAAAAAAAAAAAAAAGCAATTGATATTACTATTCTACTAAACTACCAAAAATGTAATTTGTATTTGCAATATTAGTAGTTTACCTAATAAAAATATATATATTTGGGATCCGTGTATTGATACAGCATGCAGAAAGTCAATCTATGCTGTACCGATTTTTTTCCCCCACTGCTAACAGATTATGACACACTTTTTGGGATCCGTGCAACAAGAACATCTTTCGCAGCCTCTGATACAGATAAATTATAAAAAGAATTAAAAAAAGAAAATCACTGATACCCTAAAGCTTTTTTCTAATTTTACCAGTCTTCATTACTATGCCGATTTAAACTGTGTTCTGTTGGCTTCAGACAAGATATCACTGTATACAGAATGAGATATCAATATAAATTCATCTTTCAGATCCATGTTCATAGTAATTTCACTAAGTCTCATCCTAATTAATTTGTCTGTTGTCAGGAGATTTCATCTAGTACAGTTGGTATTAGAGCGAAGAGCCGGCAGAATGAGGAGTGGACTTCCATCAAGCATAATCTCCTCATTAACACTGTTGCTGCTTTTTTTTTCCATTATCAGATTTGTTCCCTGTGTGTCTCATTTCCTGTCTCTCTTTCTCTTGTTTTGTTTCCATCTTTTTCATGTGATCACAATGTTGTTATATCTGTAGGACACAGCTGCAGCCTCTCACATTGGCTGGAGAGCAGTGTGTGTGTGTGTGTGTGTGTGTGTGTGTGTGTGTGTGTGTGTGTGTGAGAGAGAGTAAGGAGATAGCGTGCTCGTCTTTGTGTTTGGTCTTTGAACCGTAGATTTTACTCGTGCTTTCGTTACTCATAGGCTGTGCTACGGTTTAGGTTTTCACTCAAGGAATACAGTTTCTGTTTTCACTCATTAGCTGTCATTAAGTAAAACAGGAGGAACAAGTTAGTCAAATCCCCTGTGGGAGTGTTCAGTACAAACAAAAGCCTGCATACATTTAACTTTTTTTTTAATGACACGTGGTATGAAACTATGAAACAATACTGACTAAATTGTGTCCTTAGAACTATTAATGGGATTAATGGTAACGGTAGAGTTAGCGATGTTATTATTCTCGGCCCTCAATCATTCCTCATACTGAAGATTGTTTTTTGTTTTTTTTTTTGTTTAGGTGGTTTAACAAGTTAGTTGTGTTGCTTTGCAGCGCAGACACGTCTTGCACACTCTTTGCATTTGATTTGTTCTCTCTTAAATCCTGTGTGATTGCATGTTGCGGCCCAACAGCTCTTCAGAAGTGGAGACTGGCTGTTCAGGAAGTGCTTGAATTTAATATGCAGCAGAGTTCTATGAGCATTTTAAATATCAATATTGCAGTTGATCATGTTCATTTAATTGTGGGAAAATGAAATTGTGATGATGAATAATAATGGATTTATTGTGCAGCCCTAACATTGAGTATCAAAAACCCCCTAAGCACGGGGGTGAAGCCATACACTGTTCATCTGCACACACTGCGATGCCACACAGCTAGTTCAATATCAGCAAAGTTTCCCTTTATATTCATTGTCTTGTGTGGCGATCAGCAGTGATGTGGTGGTTCACTTTTACACTGTGATCTGTAGCCTATAGTTCGGCTTTAGCTTCTATCTTTGTCTTCTTAACCTGTTGTTGCTGCTGAGTCAGTTTGACATCCTGGATATATCCTTCAAACACAGACTGTAGACCCCTCTGTCTGCTTCTCTCTGGAATCACTCTTTCATTCTTCCAAAAATATAATATTTCTTCAGGGAGTGCAGTTAGTTACAGTGTGGGCTCCATGCTTACTGCGACAGCTTGATGCACCATCACAAAGGGGTGGGGCTTAGCGAAGGGTCAATTGAGTTTGTTAAACATGGTATTATTTACACTGCTTTTTATTTCAAATACAGTGTAAGGCCTTACTGAGTAGTTCAAAGCTTCATTTATATTATTCATACTCTAAATCAGCAGCCAGGTGCAGCTGCCTCATTTGCACGTCTATTAATTCAGTCTAAACCTGCTATTTCTGGACAGTTGCAGATAAAGATAAGGCTACACTTATATTAGTAGTATTATACTATGTATAGAATTAGATTCCCGTGGTGGCTGCGTAGGATTGTGTCTGACTTGTGAGATCAAAACACCAAACAGCTCAAGGGTGTTGTAAGTCATTTCCAAAATTCACTAGTCAGATTTGGCACTTGGCAGGTGTAATGTCACACCGTGAACACGTCAGACAACTTTTTTTTATTTGCCGACTGGTCATTAACTACAATACAGTAATCATACTTGTAACCTGCTTTCAGTTGTTGACATGCTTAAATATTTGTTTTTGTCATGTACGTTGACAAACTCCTGCTCGTCGCACCTGCCTGTTAGCTTAGACGTCTGTGTGTGTTTGTGTTTAGTGTGCACGGCTGTCAAGGGCTGCACCCTCTGAGTAAAGCCAGGCCTCTAGTCAACAGTACAAAATGCCTCAGAGAATATGACCTGTCGAACATGGGAGTTGGTATGACATTCCCGGGGATACTGAGATCTGGAAAGACAAATAAAATTCTTGTAGCGTTTTAATATTTATATATGCACTATAAAGAACTAGAGCATTTTTATATGAATTGATATAATTACTCACAGATGAAGGCGAAATTCAGTAATAATGATCCATGCATTTTTGTTTGATTTGAACAAATAAGCACAGACTGAAATATTTTGCTTTATTACTTAACATTTATAGAAATAATGAGGCAGAAAGTGACCCAGAAACTGAGTGGAGTGAGCAGGGAAATGTCAGCACTTCATCATTAAATCTCCATAAGGACATCCTTACTGATAACTATATGTATTGTTGTGAGTGTCATGTCACAGTTCATTATCTGCAGTTAGTCACATGGTCCTGCCGTATTTTCCACGCTCCACAGAGGAGGTCAGATGTCAATCAGTTTTTAAAAATTCAAAAGCCATGTCACAACAGGATACAAGGAACTGAAAAATAGACACATGACACAAATAACACAGAAACCCTGCTGTGCTGGATGTTTTTAACAGACAATTCAAAGAGCACAGTCAGAGTTTATGATGATAATCAAGGGAATTCCTTTATTTAAAAAAACAACCTAATCTCAAGAGGGTAAACAGCAGATTAAATTGTTCTAAAAGTATTATAAAGACTTACAGTTTGGCCATTCTGTGTAGGATTGTTGTTTACAGTTTGTAAATACAGCGAAAGTGAAAGTGATTCACTCTTGTTTGACATTTTGCTTAGCTATATTTCCATTTTTTTTTTTTTTTTTCCTTCGGTGCTGTATCTCTTTAATGCCTGCTGCTCACGGTCTTGCACCTGGTCGCTGGTTCCCTTTGTTAAAGTCCCGGTGTCACCTGAACTCTGTGGGGGTACGTGCCCATACACATCCCCAAACCAGAAAATAAGAAAATACAGCTAGAGGACTGAGTCTCTGCAGAATAATACACCACCACACACTTCTAGTGTGGTCATAAGTGATGACAGAGAGGAATTACTTCTGTACAAGTCTATAAATTGTTTTATTAATGAAAATCCTATATCGTATATCTGTAATAACACCACAATCTTAACATTTTGAAAGGACAGTGTGGACATCTTCTTTCAGTCCCTCAGTCCTGTCCGCTGAAGGCACAGCTTCTGTTTTTTTTCCGCCTCAGGAACATAGCTAAGGTACGTCCATTTCTAAATGAAAAAGATGCGGAGAAATCGATTCATGCCTGTTTTTTCAAGCTGACTCGACAACTGTAGTGTGCTTCTTACTGGCCTCCCAAAAAACACCACTGAGAGACTTCAGCTTGTTCAAAACTCTGCAGCTTGGCTATTAACTAGAACCAAAAGGAGAGGGAGCACATCAGGCCAGTCTTAGCTGCTCTGCACTGACTTCCTGTTACATTTACAAGTGATTTTAAGCTCCTCCTCCTCGTATATGAAGTCCTAAATGAGCTGGGACCGAGCTACATTGCTAACTCCCTTGTTAACTATTTGCCTCCAAGAGCACTGCGATCATCTGCTGCTGGTTTATTGGAGGTTCCCAGCAACAGCTGGAAGAAGATCAGGGATGCAGTCTTTGTCAATTACATCCCAAAGATGTGAAACACTACCTGTAGATATCAGAGAAGCTAGCTCACTAAATATTTTTCAAAGTAAGCTAAAGATGTATCTGCCTTTAAGTAGCTCTGACTTTCCTGATACATGTCTGAAAGTCTTTCTTTTTATGCTGTCACCTTCTATTTATGCTTCACGCTGCTGCAACTCTCTCAAAATTTATAGTTATACAATTGTATGATTTCAGTTCTTTAGTTATTATTAATATTATTTATAAAAAGAAACCTTTGACTGTCATCAAAAAGATGGATAAATAAAAAAGTCTCATTTTGCATTCACTATTTACGTTGGGACAAGTTCTGGTACCAGTGGTCCTCTAAAAACAGTCAGACCTTTAAGTCGTAGATTGACTACTCTGTATTTTAGCAATGTTGAATGACAGTATATTTTCTTGATCAAAATGAACTCATCTTTGAACACCCACAGTGTTCAGCAGTCATATTAGTGCAGCCAAAGATCAAAAAGACTTATCGTGCTTACCTGCATGCAGACATCACTGAACAGAGATAATGAATACAGTATTTTATCAGCTTTATTTGCCATAATATAATATTTATTAATCGAGAATGTGATTGAAAATTGCAGTCACAAAAGACTTAAGATTAGGACATTTTGGAGTACAGGTTTTCAAGGCTCAAGCCCTTCAAAGTTTGTCCAAATAGATACAAGAACAAGAATGAAAACTAAATATATAACCAAGAGCTTGTGACTCACATGACCCTTATCAACACAAAGGACAACGCTGTAATTGATTTTAAGCCGGATTTCCTGACTTAATAAGATGATGATGACTAAACAATGGGCTACAATCATGACTACTGGCATGTCGAGGCTTGATGACATTAATAGTACGACTGGACCAATGCAGTGATTTTTACCGGTACACTTTTCCTCACACTGTCCCTACTGTTATCAGCTTAGAGGGGTTGAATCAATGTCCTCCAACCCATGAAGTGATAGATGCCATTATTTCAGCTTGGTTATGTTTGAGAATGATGGTGCTCCAAATGAAGATAGGTGAGAGTTGAAGGTCTGTTTTCTACATAAAAATGGGCTGTCTTTTTTTTCGTATTTGGGACTGAACATGCAACAAGTGCGACAACTATGATGTCATCTCCTGGTTGGCAGTTTCATTGTGTGTGTGTGTGTGTGTGTGTGAGTCAGTGATGTAAAAAAAGAGTCTGTTTGCAATATCATTTGCTCTTTGAAGCTGCTCTGTGATCACTCACAGAGGAGCGGAGGGAGATGGATCCAGAATTTGGGAGATAATTGCAGATTTTGCAAGGCGTAACAGGATGGAGCAAGATGTAATGAATCACTGCTCCTGGTAAAATTACTTTTATAATGAGTTACCACTGGTATAGAGGGAGGAAGCTGCATGAGTAGCACCTTGGCGTTATGTAAAGATAGTTAAAGAACAAATCCAGATAAGTGATTGGTGTCAGGCCTTGAACCATCATCTCTAATTATCACTGCAGCTCTTGACAATGAACTGGTGCCCCATTTCTGGCCACCAGTTAAAAACCCTATAAGTGAAGGATGGAGGGAGATGTGGATGAATGAACAGGAGAACAGAAGTGATAGAGAAATGAAGGATTACGCCGTGTTTGCTGTGGGCATTTGATATTTATTTTGACACTATTAGTTAATTGAAAGAATAAACAAGCAAGTATAATTTTTGGTGCGAACCCATCGTGTGTGTGTGTGTGTGTGTGAGAAGGAAAGTGTGTGAAGCTAATCAGTGCTGCCCATTGGGAGTGTGCCTCACTCTGTCTCCCATTTGTCATCTCCCTGGAGTGCACCAGTGGTGACAAGACCTCTTGAAAGCCAGCGAGAAAAAAAAAGAGACACTTGTTTGAATTGGTTTGCATGAGTGCTACACAGTAAGTTTTTAGTGACAGAAGAGACCCAAAAAAAGAGACAAAATCAAGAACAAGAAAGTGTAGAGGGATTCGGAACGAGAGAGAGAGAAGCAGAGAGAAAGACTGAGCTTTCAGTCCTCAGGGACGATGTGACCATGGTTAACTACAAAGCTTCTCACCAAATCCCATCCCTGCCAAACACTGGAGCTGCAGCCTTGCTCCACAATGGCTCCCTGTCAGTTAAAGCAATGGGATCAAAGTGAGATCGCTCAACAGCAAATTAAGAATTGGCCCTCAGGTTTCCGAGCCTTGAATTTCAAATAAACCTTTCTGAATTCACGCTCGAATTCAGGCACCTCTTTTCTCCATAACCGGCACAGCCACACAAGCTGTATTAGAGCCATACGGGCTGGATAATAAATGTGCCTTGTACCAGAGCTGCAACACGCCAGCTGTTGGATTTATGATTGGCCTGGGGATGGGAAATGGGATCTCTGTTCTTATGAGGATTTTTTCCTCTCAGTGTCATGACTCTTGGGAAAGCTTTTGAAGCAATGAAGATCTGCAGGAATGCCTGCATGATGGTGGTTTAATAAACAAGGGCAAAATCGATGGCAATAAAAGAGTTTAGTGCCACAGTTTGATTTGATGTTGTGTCCATTATCAGTCAGCAGTCGTGGGAGCAAAGCTTGATATGTTGTGGACAGTCTGTTTGGAATAATACAGGGCTTCAGCACTGCCTCAACACAGCATTCACCACCACATTTAGATTTTCTAGTTTTGAAGCTGTGTCTCTATCTCTCCCTGTTGCAAGCATAATCTGGGCACAGACAGAGCAGCAGAGCGCCAAGTGCAGTGAAAATGCAACTTTACCATTCGTTAATTGATATAGTTTTCATGTTGTCTGTCAACAGACAGGCTGCTTTCCCATGAATACCATGCGCACTCCAGTCCAGCACTGGGGCAAACCAGTGTAACAGCAATAAAGTTTGCTTCACTTGCCTCTGTAGCAGCTGGTCCTCTAATCCATAGACTTAATCTGATTGATCTGAACACAAACAGATGGAGAGAAAGTAGGGGTGGGCAATATGGCCCTAAAATAATATCATGAATTTTCAGGGTATTTTTGCGATAACAATATTCTTGATGATATAATACATTTGAAAAAAAAAAAAAAAGTTTTTATTATTAATTCAAGAACCTCATTTCTTTAGTTTGTGAACAACAACAGTAACTCAGAGTAATATTCAGATTCTGTTACAATATTAATAGTTCAACAAAATAAAATCTACCACAAATTACACATTTAAACAGCTCCCAAATACAAAAACTGTCCCCTGGGATCTATATAAAAATCACTTAACGACACAGTGAGAGAGGAGAGGGAGTGACGCTGTGCTGCTGCCAGAGGAGCCGCTGAATGAGTTCCCTCTGAGCAGTAAGTCACAAGTCAAAGAGTCTGAGAAGTCCAGGGCTGTTCATAAAACATTCAGGACGCCACAGTTTATTCCACACTACTGAAGCTGCTCCTCTTTTTGGAACCATCGCGAAGTCTGTAATAATTTCGCTTTAAGCCATGCTTGTTGTTGCTGTTTCTAACAGTATGACATCAATGTCAACAAGTCTAAATATCATGAGTATCACGATATATATTTTTCATATGATATTAAAAATTACATCAGTATTATCTTGAATGAGAGGACAAAAGATGGACGTGGACAAAAAAAGTTAGTTTCCAACCCTGACCCTAACTGTGATTATACACAACTGATTATAATATACTTTCAGCAGCAGGAAGTTACAGGATATAAACAGGAAAAGACACTTTGACGCTTTCCTCCCTTTAACTGTTATCACCCTCACCTTTAAGTGGACTTTAAACGGCACAATTATAGTAACGCAAAGAAAATTATCCTCTTTGTTGACAAAATTGCTCTTGTGCATTGTTTTTGTCAGGAGGAAAATGGGAGCATCTGAAAGGATGTTTCTCTCTAAAGGTTTGCTGATTGATCCTCTCAATCATCAGACTCCATGCTTAAAAAAACAAACAAAAACCTTATCTAGCTGGGCAGCAACCAGCTGGGCTTAGTGCGTATTTGTTTTAGTGCTGGCCTGTGCTGGCTGCAGGAGCTGGACTGCTGTGTTTGGTGTCAAGGCATTAGTCAGCCAGCCATGATGTAGGTCAGAAGGGCTGGATCTGAACATGGGTAGAGGCTGAGAGTTGTCAGGGGCTCAGGTGTTCACCCTGAAACATACAGCGAGAGAGATGGATGAATTATGTACGTCTTTGTACACATGTGAGGGAGTGGTATACAGAAATGACAAGTGAAAAGAGAACAAGGACATCTCTGCACTCCTATAAATGGTGTACAGTGCTGTATGTTTCTAAAGCACCACTAGAAGTGTGTGGGGGTGTAGTTATCTGCAGAGACCCTGCCCTCTGCCTGTATTTTCATATCCTCTTCTTTATTTTCTGTTTTCGGAACGTTTGTTGGCACAACGTCCAGGTGATGTAGGGACTTAATGAAAAGGTAGTGATCAGGTAGTAGCAGCACAAATCCAAGAGAAAGCTACGAAAATCACAGCGCAGAAAAACCAAAACGCTAAGCGGACGAAGCTTGTTTCTAATATGAGAGAATATCGGGAGTTGGCTTTCACCTTGACTTCTGTTGTGGAGCAATGAAGTAGTGTTCCTACGATAGTACAAAAGCTTGCAGTGTAGGGGGGAGGTGCCAAGTTTGAATGTTGTGTTTTCAAAAAGTAATCGACAATTCCTGTGTAGTACACCTATAAAGATATTGAAAATAATGTATGTTCTCTAGTGTAGTTGTGTTTTCATGGGGAGTATTTTTGTAAACTGCTTTGACAGACTGATATGCAGCCATAACAGCAAAGTAATTGATACACACAGCACTTGACAAGTGGGAGGAAGGCGTTTTGGACAAATAATAAGAAGGAGAGAAAGGAGGGAGGGGTGCTGAGATAATGCAAATATGGATGAGACAGCTCAGAGCGAGAACAGGAGAAACAGGAGAAGTTGTGAATACACTCTAAAGAAAGAGGTGTGTGTCACTGAGAGGTGGTTCGGGCAGGGAGAGGATTGAAAGAATAAGAGAGAGAGGATGCTATTACACACCCACAGTTAAGCTTGGGAGAGCCGTTACACATTCAGCAGCGCTGCTTCCATTTGAGCCAAGTGGGTCATGGGAAAAAGCAGGACATGGAAGCTGTCTGATGGTTCATGGTGAAGGGAAACCCGGGAGCTAGGAACTAAAGTCTGCCGCCCTACCAAGCTCCAACACAGGCCTCCTCCTCTCTGCTCTCATGGAGTTTATGGGCTGGCAGGAGGCAGACTTGTTCACATCACTTGAAGCTCAGAGGGACCATTCCCATGAGAGCTCTCTGGCTTTGAGATGCCCGACGAGAAGCAAATGTCGTGTGCACACGTGTCGGACATGGACTGAGGTGACACTTGGGTAGAAGAGATTCTTGACTTAATTTGCCTGCACACTAGGGCTGGATATGTTTGAAAATGACAACACCAGTACCAAGACCAGGACCCTTAAAGTCAGGGGTCTTCAATGTTTGTCAGGCCAAGGACTCTAAAGCTCAAAGACAGGCAGAGTAGGGACCACCTATGACATATATTGTACAAAAGTGGGTTGTACCTGAGATAATTCTTGGAATATTTTGGGGTCTTCTCTTGGTTTCGCTTGCCTGTAGCTGCTTAGTCAGCATAGTTAGGTGCGTTAGCCTCGCCCCTGCACTTTCACCAGTGGTTTCTGAGGTGGACGGTATTTCTTGACGGTCTCTTGCTCGAAAACAATCCAGTGTGACTCACAAAAATGTCTGTGCACTTGGAATAGTAATACAGCTAATTGGCCAATATGTTTCAATAGTATGCAAATGTTATCCTGCCAGTTCACCTTGCCATGGGTCTTATTCACAGCAGACATTTTGTCTTGTCATGGTAGGAAAAGCACAGATGAAATTGATTACATTAATGATGGCTCAGTTCCATGAAGTGCCCCTGTAAGCTACTCCAGTGAGCCAGCATCCACAGTACCACGGCCTCCCATAAATGGAATGTAGCCATCGTTAATGTTAGTCAATACACCTGTGCTTTTCCTACTATGACATGTCAAAATGTGTGCTCGTGAAAAAAGTCTATTATGGATAAGTGCTGCATAGCGTTTGAGCGTTAGCTAGCTCTATCATTACTGTTGTGTACTTTGAGCTAAATAGGGTTGTTTTATTGAATAGGCTGATTTATCTTTGCCAATAATATGTTGGATTCATGTTAAATTGTATATTCAGATACATTTCAACGTTAACTTTCAACTTAAATTATCAAACAGTAATTTGGCGGCACCCCAGCAGTAACTCTGAGGAAACCCTAGGGGTCAAGGACCACCTATTGAAGACCCAGGCTTACAGTGATACCAGTGAGACATGACACGGTTCCGGAAATTTTGTAGTCAATACCAATACCAGTGAAATTCCATGATTCTCGATACCTAATTCTATACTACGGTTAAAAAAACAAAAATAGAACAATAAATCCCATGTACTCAAGGATACACTCATATATTCAAAACATTAAAATTACTTTAAATTTGAATTTTACTATTAACCTCTGATGATCCGCGTCAAACGTAAAGTACTAGACTGTGGGTTTGTGAGATTTTGTGGGCGAGGAAACATATTAATATATGGCCTACAGTGTATTAACATATTATCCTCTATAGTTTTTTTTTTTTTTTTTTTTTTTTTTTTCTTTCAGCACTAGTACATGTAAGATGTGACAGTTAGTCTTTGTGGTGGGTCGTTTGTCACATCCCTCCTTCACAGAGATTCGATGGCTGTGCAGCTCTCTGCGCAGAATAGACTTTCAGCACCTCGTTACAGTGTGTAAATATGTGGTGCTCCCATTGCGAAGAATTTAGAAAATACATTGGCCTTTAAGATAAAATGCTTTATTTTGTCTTGACGAGTTTAGGCTGAGTTGTCGCTGCATGCAGCTGCATTTGTTGCTATCTTCCACGTGGTGGTGGTGTTCTGTGCAGGGAGGCGTTCTTCGATTTCATTCAGCATTTAGTGGCAGACTAGAACACTTGTAGGCGTAATTGCTGGCCTTTCAAGTCAGAGAGAATTGCATTCCTGGTACCTATGGCACTGGTGAAAAACAAGTACAGTCACTTTTTGGAATTTGGCATTGACTTGGTACTGAAGTATCCATTTTTGTGACATTCCTAATACCATTACCATTAGAGCACTTTATTTGATACCTTTCTTGGCTGAATTGCCAACTACGTCAAATACACCTTGTTCGACTTCACCACACCACAGACTGTATGGGTTTTAGCTGCTGAATTAGCAGACCAAACATAAATTGCATCAAATTATAGAATGCTGCCGGTGATTGACTGTGGGCAAAACCATACGAATGATAATTTTTTTTAAGATATGGAATCAAAAACGAGCAAATGCAGGTATTGTTTGACTGGAAAGGTTTCCATGCTGCATGATTCAGGGTTATATCAGTGAATACCTTAAAGATAATCGAGCACAGATACCCAGCCCTACCACACACAGGGCTAACCTTTATCTAAGCTCACCTTCATGCGATTGTCCTGATAAGGGTGTATACAGTGCCAGTGGTTCTACTCGCCCACCTTCATGCATTTGTCCTGTATTAAGACTCTATACAGTACAGTGATAGCTTTTGGCCGTTGTCTTTTCAAGGACTTTATCTGTTCTGCATTCGTACTGCAGACACTTTTTTAACAAGATAGAGCAACACTTGTGTCACGTCCTCATGTTCTTTTGTCCTAGATAAACTAAGAAATACAGATTCACTTGGATTTATATTGAATGTGGCAGTCCCAGGCAGTTCAATCATCACTGCTGTGTGCCGCAGTGATTGACAGATAGGCATTTAATATGGACAGTTACCATAGCTAATCACTTTGTATAGCTAATCATTGTTTGTAGCGCCACTTTATTAAATGTGCACGTTGTCTTATTAGTCAATCTCAGTCAGCCGTTAATCTAATCTGGACAAGCTTGGCTGGGAATGCACGAAGGTGGCCCTGGATGTCTCAGCTAGCAGTGTCACTCTAGAAGAGCAGTACTACATGAAAGGGGTACCCCTAAGGAAATTTCTTGTTTGTTCACACACTGGTACCCATCTGTAATCTGTGATCACTTGACACTACAGTTATGTCAATACACATGTAACCTGGCTTTTGATTTTGTATTTCTTCCAAGCATCTGCTAACTTCACACTTCACATCACACACTTCACAGCAGATATTTGTAGGGCTAGCACAGAAGGGAAATGTGTTTTTGTTTGTTGGCATTTTCATTCAGAAACTACAAAAATATGTCTTCTATAGGGATTGATTTTTGACACATCTCAGATTTAAAACTACAAAAAGTTGATCTCTCTTTTGATGGAGCCATGGTGAGCCTGTTAACACCTGGTATTCACATCTCTGTGATCCAAACACAAATGGACAGCTGAGACACACTGTTCACACTTCTGTCGATCAAGCGTCCCCAGTTGACCACTGGTATTAAGATTTTGTGACTGCATATGTCACTCACACTAGAAGGTCAAAGGGCCGTCCATCCTACTCTTGCTAGCTGCTCGCGAGCATTCTCCTTAGTCACGTTAGCGAAACCTGGTACTAAACAGGCCCCTGGGCTGAATTATTAAAGACCGTAGTATTGATAAGCTCCCATGTTAACAGTTCTGCCATTGGTATTGGAGAAATTCAGAAGATATATTTCTTGTTCATTTAGATGATATAAATGTTATCTTGTGCAGTTATTATCACGCCAGCTCCGTTTCTGATTTGCAATAGAATTAAGATATTCGGCACTGATGCATTTTTGCTATTCAATCAAGAGGAGAGTTCACACTCTGAAGTATGGTTATACTTCACAAGAATTGATGCTGACACTTCTTGTTGCCACAAGTTCAACAACTCCTTTGCATGAGAGGGCAGATACACGAACAATCTTTGGAAACATCTAGCGAAAGTGCATCACATACAGGCAGAGAAATGCACCATTTTCGACCACCTAGGTTGTAGTCCGTCACTTGTTACGCCATCCACCTCCGGTATGTTATAGTCTATAATAGTACTTTTGTCAGGTTTCTGGGTTTTTTATCATGTTTTCCCTGTTAAGGTTTTTTTTTGTGAGGGTCCGAGGACAGAGGGATTTCGTCAGCTGTAAAGCCCTCTGAGACAAATTGTGATTGGTGATACTGGGCCTTTTAAATAAGATTTAAATTGAAATTAACTTCTGAACAATGCTGCAGCAGAATGTTAACATATCTTGTACTGTTTAAGGTGCCGGATCAGTAAGCAGTATAGGTAAGAGTAGTGGTATCTACCTTTCATAGGGCAAAACAATGGATAGTCATGCAACACATTGTCCAACTTGTTGTAAAATTGACAAGTTATAAAGCATTAGAGCACCGTCACCAAAACAACCACCACGTCCAGCACTGATGACATATTTTCATGCTACGTGCTTGTTGAGGATGCATTAGCGTTGACACTACAAAAGATATGTGGTCAAATGTGTCCCTGACCAACTCAACAAATGGTCTGAGTGATGAGATCACAACGCGTCTTGGTGATCGTAATACCAGGTATAAACGGGCTCAATGTGGGGATAGTTCAGCTAATACACTGAACAAAAATATAAACGCAACACTTTTGTTTTTGCTCCCATTTTTCGTGAGCTGGACTCAAAGATCTAAAACTTTTTCTACATACACAAAAGACCCTCAAATATTGTTCACGAATCTGTCTAAATCTGTGTAGTGAGCACTTTTCCTTTGCCGAGATAATCCATCCCACCTCACAGGTATGGCATATCAAGATGCTGATTAGACAGCATGAATATGTCTATGGGGGGGGTCAGAAAACCAGTCAGTATCTGGTGTGACCACCATTTGCCTCACGCAGTGCAACACATCTCCTTCGCATAGAGTTGATCAGGTTGTTGATTGTGGCCTGTGGAATGTTGGTCCACTCCTCTTCAATGGCTGTGCGAAGTTGCTGGATATTGGCAGGAACTGGAGCACGCTGTTGTATACGCCGATCCAGAGCATCCCAAACATGCTCAGTGGGTGACATGTCCGGTGAGTATGCTGGCCATGCAAGAACTGGGATGTTTTCAGCTTCCAGGAATTGTGTACAGATCCTTGCAACATGGGGCTGTGGATTATCATGCTGCAACATGAGGTGATGGTCATGGATGAATGGCACAACAATGGGCCTCAGGATGTCATCATGGTATCTCTGTGCATTCAAAATGCCATCAATAAAATGCACCTGTGTTCGTTGTCCATAACGTACACCTGCCCATACCATAACCCTACCGCCACCATGGGCCACTTGATCCACAACGTTGACATCAGAAAACCGCTCACCCACACAACGCCACACACGCTGTCTGCCATTTGTCCTGAACAGTGAAAACCGGGATTCATCCGTGAAGAGAACACCTCTCTAACGTGCCAGACGCCATCGAATGTGAGCATTTGCCCACTCAAGTCGGTTATGACGACGAACTGCAGTCAGGTCGAGACCTGGGATGGTTTCTGACAGTTTGTGCAGAAATTCTTTGGTTGTGCAAACTGATTGTTGCAGCAGCTGTCAGGGTGGCTGGTCTCAGACGATCTTGGAGGTGAACATGCTGGATGTGGAGGTCCTGGGCTGGTGTGGTTACACGTGGTCTGCGGTTGTGAGGCCGGTTGGATCTACTGCCAAATTGTCTGAAACGCCTTTGGAGACGACTTATGGTAGAGAAATGAACATTCAATTCACAGGCAACAGCTCTGGTGGACATTCCTGCAGTCGGCATACCAATTGCACGCTCCCTCAAAACTTGCGACATCTGTGGCATTGTGCGGTGTGATAAAACTGCACATTTCAGAGTGGCCTTTTATTGTGGCCAGCCTAAGGCACACCTGTGCAATAATCATGCTGTCTAATCAACATCTTGATATGCCACAACTGTGAGGTCGGATGGATTATCTCGGCAAAGGAGAAGTGCTCACTAACACAGATTTAGACAGATTCGTGAACAAAATTTGAGGGAAATGGTCTTTTGTGTATGTAGAAAAAGTTTTAGATCTTTGAGTCCAGCTCATGAAAAATGGGAGCAAAAACAAAAGTGTTGCGTTTATATTTTTGTTCAGTGTATAAAAGGTGAGACTTTTATGTTGGCAGCAGATGAGAAATTATAATAGTCACTTCAAATTTCTTTCATATGAAAAGAGACTGTTACAGATTCATGTAGTCTTAACCATATCCAAAAGTTTTTTCATATCATTCATTTTCATGCATGTGACGTCTTTGCACCATTTTGCTCCATTGTACCATCTACTGAGAAGTGGACACCGATTAGCACGCAGAGCACCTCTCAGCATTTTTAAAAACATCTCTGCCCAGCACTAGTTTTTATTCATTTATTCTCCTTTCAAGAGCAGATATGGCTGTCGATGTGTGCAGATGGCTCCGCGCTACCTTTGCACACAAAAGCCTTGATGAGCTCTCAGGAATCAGTTGTTGATTTTGTTTTTCGTTGGATTGTCAAGGAGATGAAACTTGTGTGACAGGCGGGTGAAGCATTGACTTAAATAATTCAGCAGAGGCCTCGGCTCCTGTGCGCAAGCCTTTGTGATCCTCCAGGAACATGTTATTCCGTGTGCTTCAATAAAGCTCATGTTTTGACATGACAGTGTTGATTTTCATGTGTGAAAATATGTGGTATCTTTTACAAAAGGCTATTAAGGGCTATCTACTAATTGACATTATGAGCAGATTAACTTTATACAAACTGTTGTGAAGGGATTTTATTCTGTTGGCAACATACAATGCTACCACAATGAGTTGCCTGTGATAATGACAGTGTAATCAAGTTCTGCGTGATATATTTCAAGCCAATTATCTTTTGATACATTGTGAATGAAGAGGAAATCACACCCCTGAAATGGCTTAATAAATTGTCAGTAAGTAGAATCAATCAAGTACAACGGCTTTTGTCTCCTTTGATAAGACGGTGTCTCTCGGTCCCGTTGTGAGCTGAGTTGAAGAGGGGAAAAAAAAGATATCACGAGCTACGAAGGGACAAAGTGCTGCTGTGCTGAGGAGCGAGAATGACCTTTTGTGATAGGATATGTCCAGATGCATAATTTACATTCACAGGATTGTTTGTGTGCCTTGTATATACGGGAGGCAGTGTTCCACACAAATGCAGAGGTGGATTGTCTGCTTCTTACATTCAGATTTGCTTTAACATGTTTCACTTTAGATGTAAAGGTCTTCAGTTCAGTGTTAAGTCATACGTTTCTGACCTTTTTGTGGGTGTTTTGATGTCACCTACCTCGGCCACTGGGTGGTGCCTGTGGGTTAGTTAAGGCATGTTTGAGTAAAACATATTTAAGACCTTTGTAGAGCAGCCCCCTTAAAGTTAGAGTGTCCTGAGTTGAATCTTGTGTTGTTAATAGAAGCATCATTTTGTTACACCATCGTAAAACTACACAACACAGGATAATAGCATTGGCAGGCCGCAAAGATTTACAAACCTATCTCAGGATTCAGGGTCTGATATCTAACACCCACCATTTGCCACCTTGACAGATGGGAAAATACACAACAGAAAGATACTTCTAGCAAGGTTAGTGGATGATTGGATAGCAGCTTGGATGGTATCTTTTTTTTTTCTTACCTTCATACATTCCCGACATTTCACAAGGTTATACAGTATATGACGGTATTTGTGTGGTAAAAGCTGAGCTGCTGGTGATAGAAGTCATTGTCGCGCGCATAGACTGTATATAAATATGGGTGACTTGTCTCCACATACCCAAACTCTGCAAAAATGAATCCAATATCCTAGATACGGTGGCTGCCATCTTGCAGTGGTGATGCCATTTGGAGCCAGAGTCTGCACCACAGATCTCTGTGGTGTCCAGTTCCTGTCCATACACTCATTGCACACAAAACAAACACTTGCACATACATCTGCGTGATAAGAACTCCCTAAAAGGTCAGAATCTGTCTTGAAGAGAAACGTAATTTAAGGTAAAATGTTAAGTATAATATATATACTGCAGTCAGCCACCAGGGAGCATCAACATATTTTGGCTTCACTTTTGGGAAGCTGTTATGTTTCCCATCTTTATGATATGGTCCATGGTAGCATGTAAGGAATTGTCTGGCCTACAGTGCTGTGTGTCTAATATGCAGTGAGCCTACTCAGCCCAATCACACAGAAAGCATTTTGTAGGTTGCAAAATATGAGGTGCATCACACTGCCTTTTTAAAAAAATGAATGCCAGTAGTAAAGTCATTAGTATCTAGTCCCTCATATGTTGAGGGAGAGGGTACTGTCTGTAGCTCTGGTTCAGGGTGAGAGGTGGAAACGGAGATGTGTGTGGGTACATGAGACCCTAAAACAGGAGAGTGGATCATGGGGAGTACCACCAGTTGGTTCAGTTGGTTCATCTCCATGATGGCTGTTTCCAGGCATATTTTAGGATGACTCAGAGGCAGTTTGACAAATCTGGCTGGTTTTAAATACTTATGACCCATAGAATAATGAACACACTTGTTGTCACATGGTATACTGACACAACAGTGGGTTGAACGGAGATGATGCGCAGGTGGAATTGGCAGACTTGCAGTTAAATAAAGTCATGTGGCATGTTTAAGTCATCTTGAGATATCTCTATGTGGCAGCTCTCCTAAACAGAGGCAGAGGCATTTTCTTTTTTTTCCTCGTCCCACAATATATCAACTCAAAACAGCATCTCCATTTCAGTTCAGAAAGAGGAACGTCTGTATTTTTGACTATTAGATAGAGCCACACGCCCACTCATATCAACTTCACCAGCTCTGGTATCGGTTTCATCTGAAGTGAGTGTGTGGTCGAGCAACAGAGAGATAATGACGATGGATGTTTTAACGGCTGACAGATGAATGCAGTGAATGTCTGTTTCCCAAGGTAAATATTGTCTGTATAAATTGAAATGTAGTGGTAGGATATTTTTCATGCATGTGTGTACATGTGTTCAGTATCCTCCCGCCCTCCTACCCCTGAAAAATAGGGTTCCTCCAAAAACTACAATGTGATTCAAACCCTGGAATTTACCATGTAAGTAATATTTTTTGCGTAAATATATTGAAGCTTGAATGACATCGTTCTTTATATTAAACGATGTCAAAAGATAAAACTTATTCAAAAGTGCCAGATAAAATTCCTGAGTGACAGGCAAATAAAAAACTTGCCTGCCACAGTAGCAGTCAGTGAAAAAACTTAATTCCAGATCCTGTCAGAATTTTATTCTTGTCAACCGAGCTGTAATGGAAATACAGAGGAGGGTGATGGAGACGTATAAACAATTGTACCATCAACACTTTGCTGTCTTCACCCTCTGCCTGCTCCTCTGGCCTCGCTGTTTGCGTATGTTGGAGTTGCTTTTACAGCTTTAATTAATTAATGCACATAAACAATACATAATGTGTTGTTGAATTATGAATAATTCACATTTTCTAAATGGCTTATCTCTCTGTTGCCAAGGTAAAAATTAATTTGCCCAGTAACTAAGATCTTCTCTGAAATGCCCCCCCACCCCGCGGCTGAAATACCAGCACATTCAAATACTGTGCTGTAACTAATAACCCAGCAGTCTTGTTCCCTCTCATAAATGACTCCACTTGCTGTCTATGACCTCCTATGTATGTGTTTGTTACCATGGTTACGTGGCATCTAGCCTGTGCTGCTCTCCTCCTTGTGTTTCCACGGCTTCAAAAAAAAAAAAAAAGAACCTTCTCCTAGATACCCCACCGGGCAGACGGACAACTGCTGCTTCTCTCCAGTTGCTATGGAAAGTGCCAGATTTTGCTGAGCAGCAGATTTCGTGACACCACTCAGGAGGAAATTTTCAGCGGCAGGAGGGCGATAAAAATGAGGAAGTGATTACTGAAGGTCTGACATGGCTGAAACAGCTAATTAGGAAGGTGTGGCCCCACTCGCTTCAGTCATATTTTGGGGATGTGGGGACAGGAAAGGATAAGTAAAGCTCAAGGTGTGGGCGTGGTCACCTGGGTGCTTGATAGCAGCGGTCCACGCTTGTCTCTGTCAAGGTAATTGAGTCAGGCAGCTGTTGATGTGCTGTCTTAATTGCATGTTTGACATTATATGAGACTCGAAGGGAACCCTTGGCGATGCTAGAGTGAGTATGGTAATGGCTCGGAGGAACAGAAAAGAGTGACATGAGATTAAAGACGAAGGAGGGGCACGCACATTGAGGAGAGGAGGGTGAGGAAGGCTAATGCGTGTTTATCTGCGAATTAATTTTCACCAGAACTGCTGGCGCATACTGTTTAAAAATGCACATTTGTGTAAATTGTACAATGGTGTTTGTGTTCCTGTGACAATGTGCTGACTTCCTTTTGTACATGTAGACATATATGGAGCAGCATCAGCACCCATTAGAGCTGATGGTGTCAGCTCAACCTTTTCATTTTCTTTTGTCATGCTCCCTCGCATCTAATATAACCACAGATATATCTCAGCACACATACAGACATTAGCCAGTCATCTAACATCCACACAGTCTAAATATCACATTTAAATGCATGTTGCTGAGGGCACACTCACTCACAGAGGCACAGAGGATGGCACACAGAGGAGGCGTGACACCCCCTGGGTGTACACACACGCTCATAAAGACTCACACAAACACATTGAAGCAAACACACACACACACACACACACACACACACACACACACACACACACACACACAGAGAAATCTCATCACAGACCTTGAAATAGAAGACACAAATATGCGTGCACACACATTCAACACAGAATGCAAAGACGAATTAGACACACACATTCAGCACAGAATGGAGGATGATTTAGACACACGCGCTCACATTCACACGCAAGCTGTATCACAAGCTGGAACGTACAATACACACGCATGTCCTACATGTTAACATGAAATCCCCACAAAGCAAACACAGCACATTTGAAACATTCTCACAAGTGCATGCATCCGCGGGCACCGGCGTAGACACAGTAATTGCCATCTTGGTGTTGCAAAATATGTTTTCTATCAATTAAAGTCAGACACGCTGAGTTGGGATATGAATATTTATGAGTTGTTTCCAGGGCGATGTTGCATAACTTGGAAGCTGTTTATTTTGGTCTCTGTTGGCCCCACATTCAGCGTCATGATGGAATTATAAAATGGATGCACATTGTGTTGTGTGAAGGATAATTAGTATAAAACGTCTGTCTCCTTCTGTTTGTCTTGCACATTCATTCCTCCGACTCATCGGCTCTGTGTCACAGTCTCAGTTCTTTATCTTACTGCTTTCTTTCACATTGTTTTTCCTCTGTATTCTTTTACCTATCTGCAACACATTGTTTTTTCACTCTTGCTCAGTGCATGCTGGAAAAGGCTGCAGCTCCTATTGAACCTGAACAGTATAGGTGGTAACAGCAAATGGATCATTGATGCATACTGATCATGCATCATCTTTTCCAGCTCTCATCCTCTTGTAGCTCAGTCACTGTCCTGTTGTCCTCTGTCCTTCTTTCAGATATTTTTATCTCCTTACTTTCTCAGTTCCTCTCCCTGCTCTTGTTGCAGCTTTATTTCTAGTCCTTTCACTCTATTATGTTCTCATATCTGCAAAAATCAGGCACACAGTCATTCAGTAGCCGTGTCTCTATTCAGGAGCTGCAGCCTTCGAAACATATCTTCACATCTTCGCAAACAAGGCTGTCCCATTTTGAAGGCTCCTTCAAATGCAGCCTTCTTTCCCAGAATCTGGAGGATGCAACGGATGAATCCTTCGTGGCCCAGCCTATCCCAAGATGCGTTGCGCGCCGGTGATGGTTATATACTAAGTTAAGTTAACTAACATTTGTTAACGAGCTAACGGTTAACTGTTGTGAGCATTACTATTAGCTAACAGTACACAGCTTAAACAATCTTTATTTAAAAAATTAACCTGAAAACAGTCCATCAGCCTAAAATATATCAAACAGCGGTACCTCCGGCAGTGAATCATCTCCTCAAGTATTTAATTTAAAAAAAAGATATATAATAACAATCTCAGGGTCCATGATTTAGGGCTCACTAACTTACTAGCTTACTCCTTCTTTCGTCAAGCGCAGCTAGTTGCTAGGGTGAGAATAACATGTGATGCAACCAGGAAATCCTCCGCAGACCAGACTATTCCATTTCGGAGACCATTTAGTTTGGCTGATGTGGTCTTCAGAGGACATGGCCGACACGAAGGCTGCGTCCTTCAAAAGCTGCAGCCCCTGAATTGAGTCACAGCTATAGTCCTGCATTTGCATGTCACACAGAAGGATGGTCACACACAACTCTAACGTAGGGCTCCACGATATTGGGAAAAAACTGACATTGCGATATTTTGTTTGAAGTATATATTACGATATGAAAAATTAAAGGGATTTTTATCAGAAGACTTGAATAGCTCTATTTGGAAATAACTAATCATTAAGGTAAGGGACCTTCTTATTTTGCTCCCCTCCTCTTCCTCACTCATTTTCATAGTTGACTGCCAACGGGGCGCCTTGGTTGTTTATTAGACAGACATTTCTTGTAGATTAACGTTAGTGTTAGCGTTTCTCTTCCACCATTGTAGCTCTGAACTTTAGCTGGGAGATGTCTAGTTTCTTTAGGGTAAGACAGTTAGCTTTAGCCTGGCTCGTAGCTGGTACTGCCTTCTACAGTGCGGCAACTGTGGGGCAAAGACAGGTCAGGAGACATCATTGTAATGTTGCAGTAAACAGATGCGTTATTTCTTCTGTGCAGCAATCCCAAAACATGGCCCCTTTTACAGCCATTATGCTGGAATCTGAGCTTTTGTGTAGCTTTGGAAAAGCACCCTTCATTGTGTCTGTGGCACTTGCCGTCCTGGTTACAGTACGTTTCTAAACATGCACAGAGGAGTCTCACTTTCCATATCAAACGCTGCCATATTACGTAAAAATACACATTTAAAGCTGTCTTAAAACGGAAGGTTTGGCTGCTAACCTTAGTCATGGGAAATGGCAGCCTTGCGGGTTTTCCTTTTGTATCAAGCAGCAGCAAAGTTGTTGCATGACATATTTGAGTTAATTTTCCTTACTTGGTATTCCACATCCTGCAATGCAACTATTGCGCACATCACTTAATGCAATGTTGTATATTGCTGTATATTGTACAGCCCGGCTCTGAAGTCCCTTGCAGGCTTATATAAGGCCCTGACACACCAGGCTGACGTTACGTTGTCGGTCAGTGTTGGGCCTGCGATGGCCATCTGTTGCCCTAGTCGCTGCTCTGTGTCCCTTACCGTTGGCCCTCAGAGGTCCCCATCAGGTTTCTTTGCCAGTTCAACATGCTGCATTGGCAACAACGGAGCCTGTCGGTGAATGAAATCACTCTGATTGGCAGTTCAGCTCAGTGCACTAGAAGAGAAACAGAAGTGAGGAAAGTAAACAAACAGCTAAAGTCAAGAGGGAGTGAGACTAAAACAAACTTATTTCATAAGGTAAGATTATTTTTCTGTAGCCATTGAGCTCTTTAGCAGAGATGGTTTGTGTTGTTGTTTGCTGTTGCACGGTAAATTTGCTCTGTTGTTTCAACATTAGATTGTGTTGTTAATGAGCTAACTGGCTAGCTAGTGTCAAGACGGCCTTCCAGCTGTCGGCACGGAGGATTCATTGCTCTCATGCAGGCACAGAACGTCCATGCTGGTTGGCCGCTGTAATTGTTGCCATGTGTTCATGTGCAACTTTCTTGCTGAGACACTGACGACATGAAGTAACACAACAACACAGGGTCTGCTTTTGTCGCCTCTACTTGTCTGTAATAGGTTTGGTGCGTCTGGGCCTGGACTCTCTCTGTCACTGGTTTTATTTTGAGCAGAGATGTTTTGCCACTTGGCGGGAGTACAGGCAAGTGTTTTCGTCTTAGGGACGGTGAGTGTTTTTTTCCTCACCTGCACCTGTTTAGTACTTTGGTGACTCACCATGAGTCCAAGTGGGAAGAATGAATGAATGTTTATTCCCCTGTTCGCCTGCTGGGAGTACGTCTATATAATGCAAGTTTTATTCCAATTATTGTACCAGAAAGACGGCGGAGATTCTTAAAATTACCTCTCCTCCACAACAGCTTACATGCACAAGGCCTTTACTTTCAGTTGAAAAAACTCCCTTGGCAGCCATCTTAAGGTGGTTGCCCAATCACGTGTGCCACGTGCTCTTGTTTTTCCACCAAATGCTCCCAAACACTCCTCAGTTTTCACAGTTGCTCTGGTGAAGTTGGCTCAGGTTGCACCACAATTCTTATCATACCAGGTCTACAATAAAGACATCTGCTCCAATGTAGGCCGACTTGCACCTCACTCTGCTTCCCACTCCTACCTTTTTTGTGATCGGCATTAATTTTAGACTGTGTATGGATGTACACGTGCACCTCCTGAACACCTGAGCAGAAGGGAAAATAAATAAAACCTGAAGTTGTTGCTGCACAGGAAGAATAAAGTTGGGTAAAAATCCATGCAGGCGAAGAGCACAATGATGGACCATCACATGTTTGAGTTAATAAGTAAATAAGTTTGGAGAAATTTCTATTTACTCCACAGACATTATATTAGTCTTGTGCATGACACACTTTTACACACACAGATCTCCATAGGTGTGATTGTACCTACAGTTTATTTAGTCTTGCTACACCACAGAGTTTAAACCCACGAGGTATTTGATTCTCTGGTCGACATGCCAGTCCAGAAAACATTAACAAATACGTAAAAAACAAATTGCACCCACAAAGCCATCTGTTTTATTTTTTTAAAATTGGACTCCTAACAACCCGTGCTGCTGTTCTCCTGGAAGAGGACAGAGGTTTAAATAGGCATCTCAAAGCCATTAATGGATACAGTTGGCACACACACACACACACACACACACACACACACACACACACACACTCAGACTCAGTATTGTTTTCTCAGAGATGTTGATCTGTGTAGCTCTGTGGAGGTTTGCAGCTGAGTCCACACGGATCTCTGCAGGTCGTCACTCCTTCCCACGTTTCCTGTGTTTATCACACAGAAGGTCATTAGTAAACACGGAGTCATATGTTTGCACTCAGATAACACTCAGTTGTTTCAAGATTTAACATTTTTATTATACTCTGCAGCTCACATCTAACACATTTTAAGGCTTTTTAAGTTGCACAAACTGTCTCAAATATTGATTCTTGGTATTTTATAGTGAAGGTAATTGTGCTTTCAGATATAGAGCTGTCTTGCTTTGGTCTGAGTCAGGGACTAATTTTATTACAAAGTTGCATAATTGCCTAGAGTGTGTGTGTTTTAGGTGCCTTTTGAATACACTAAACAGCACTTCACAGAAACCTCTGCTGCCGACTAGTGTTTTGGAGGTGTAACTGCAGAGTGACACAGACACAAGTATAAATGCTCACAATGGCGTAGGACACATGCGTAGGGTCTGCTTAATGCCTGTGTCTTCATGTAGCAGACATGAGGTGATGTATCCCAAAAGGCCTCCTCCTGCCCTCACTCATCAACCATGTGTTATTTGGCTGTGTTTATATTTGTATAAACCCACATAACTGCCAAGCGAGATACAGACACAATCTTTAGAGATCTTTTTTTTTCCTTCAGTAACAGCAGAAAAAGAGCGCAGTGTCATTGTCCGCTTGTCACCTTTGCTTCAGCATCCCGCTGCGTTTGTTTTTCATTACTGACCCACATCCTCATGGGATAGAGTTGTGTCAACACCCTGGAGCTTGTTACCACCATGTGAAACCAAAGATGATGTTTCTCATTCTGGCACTGCTTGCCTTCTCATTGTGCTCCTCTACACCTGTCCAATTTCCTGGAGCAGATGTAATTGCAGTGTAGTGGGGTGGTGGTGGTGGGGAGGGGGTTGGTTTCCCATTAGAGACTGATGGTTTTGTCTCTTCCATAATGATCTGAATTAGAGGTGGGTGAGTTTTAGTCTGGTGTCCTGCAGCTGTTTATTGCAGAGGGTTCTGGACCTGCTGATTTGGTGTCCACCTCTGCTAACGTCACAATAATGTGATGTTCTTTTATTAAATAAAACTTTATAGACCTTCAGGGTAAAAAAAAATGGGCAGAGCAAGAGCAAACACACACACACAACATCTCAGACACACAATCACACATCTGTTTCCCAGAGGTTCAGTGTTTGTTCTCAGAGTTCATCTTTAATTAATTTAACAAAAAGACTACACACCTTTCTTCCTCAAATGGTTGTGATTTCTTTTTTTTCTTGTGTGTGTGTGTGTGTGTGTGTGTGTGTGTGTGTGTGTGTGAGAGAGACTTGGTTAAAATAAAACTGATTGTTCACCCTGGGAGGACCAGCAGCCACTTTGTGGTGGCTGTTGGGGATCCAGACAGAGTAAAGAATAAAAAAACTTACCTCCTGCCTTTTACCTGCCTCCTGCAGGGAGGAGGAGGAGAGCCTGCGGGACAAGATTCGGGCAGATCATGAGCGAGCGCTGCAGGAGGCCAAGGAGAAGCTGAGGAAGTCACGTGAGGAGCTGCAGGCTGAGATTCAGACAGAGAAGAACAGAGTCGTGGAGGACCTGAAAAAGAAGGACCCGGGGCCTAAACCTTTGCCACCCGTCCCCATGCCCAAAGTGGTGGGCGTCAGTGATGGTGAGCCGCCGGAGCCTGATGCCAAAGAGAAACGTGACAAGATCAGAGAGGTAAGATGACTTTTGTGTTTTAAATATCCTGCTCTAGGTTTGCTGGGATGTATTTCTATGGTGTTATTTTGATCCATGAACATGTGAGCACATCATGGGATGGATGCAGGTTGTTTGACTGTGTCTTCCTGATGGGGTCGGCTACACGCTGTAGGGACTCACATTAGTATGAGTGCAGCAAGAGCAATCAGACACACACTGTGATGAAAATGCACTTGAATTAAGACTGTGAATTATAGCTGCAGCCACTTCCTTAGTAATATCTGTTTATTATGTCAATAAATCTATCATTATCCATCTATTTACCATTATAATAAGGACTACTTCCTCTGGTATACCTCTTGTGAACTCTAGACCTTTTATATCTTCATACTCCCACTTACTAACACATCTGCATGTTGAGCTGATTAGAATTGCTTTTATTAAAGAGAAAGTGCCATTATACTTCATGGATTTCATTTGAATCAAGTATAATTAATATTTTGTAAATTCAGTATATGTATGTCAGCGTGGGACATGCAAAATTTGGGGCATTTGACAACTGTGAAACTGTGAAACATCCCTAAATCAATGCCATCAGCTCCCTATTCATGCTGAATTCTGTGCAGGCCATCTTGCAATGAGGAACCATTTTGGGAGACGAGACTGGAGTGAAAAATCGAGCCACAGCATTGGTGTTTAGTGAAATTTAAACCCCAGCGTGTGTGTGTAGTGCTGTGCAATCCTCTCTCTAGTATTTGTCAGGCTACACACAATCCACAAGGTAATGAATTGAAATATATCATTCACTTATCCCTAATATACACACAGCATACACATGCAGTTGAGGGGAAATGCAGGGTCAGCCAGGTTTTCCCTGCCTATCTAAGGACGGCCTGGGTGATTTTGGCCGCCGCCTTAGTTAAAGCGTGTGTGTGTGCATGGGGGGCGTTCAGATGTAGCACCTTTTGCGCGCACAAACCCATTGCTTTCAGTGTAGACGTGTATCATACGTGCTCACAACCCAAAGCGATGCCGTAGCAGCTTTGGGCACAGCTCCACGGACCTGCTTCTCCCTCCGGTGTTGTGTCAGATCCCAGTTCCCCCTCGGGCTGTGTCTCTCCTGCTGTTTCCCACGGAGCTCTGCCCCATTTGAAAGGCGAAGGAAGCCCGTATGTGGAGAGACGTCGCCTCCGAGATGTAGAATGTGTATTATAGAAGAGAAACATACATTTCAGGACCGCTGACTTGTATCATCAGCCTCCTTTCATATTTAATAGAGGGGGGACAATACCTGACAGTAATATTCTCAGCTGTCAGGATGTGCCTGCTGAGAGGGGTAAATATAATCATGGAAGGCTGAAAATCACAGGACATGTCTGTTCTGATTTTACAAGTCAGCAGTGTAAAGCTCAAGCATGTGGGGGCCTCCTTTCATATTTAATAGAGGGGGCCATATCTTAAAGTACAGCTGTCAAGATGCGATATTTTTAGGTTACATCGCAAAACACAAAATATATCTTGATATTTTGAAATCTCCTCTAAACTACTGTAGACTATTAAAATAGTAAAATACTACTGTTATAATAAAGTTAAAAGGGTTCTTTGCCGATTTTCAACCAGCTTTATATCAAAACAATGTGGGTAGTATGTGTGAATGAACTGTGGTTAACATCCCTCCATCTAACTATTGCCTAGATATCCCTCCTTGCCCCCGGTGAAACTCCGGCGGACGACGTAATATACTTTATCTGTCTTTGTTTCACTGGCTCTCGGGCTGTTGCTCAAACTACAGGCTGTACCTCCACATTTTCGTATTGCCCGCCACCGATGCCGCCACTGATGACACAAAGAGTATAGCGGCAGATCAAGAGGCAGACCCACCCTTCTCTCTTTCTCGCTCCCAGTGCTGATCGAATATATATCAAGATTATGTTATTGCATTGCCTTTTTCCTGCCTGCAATACTTTTAGAAACATATTTTAGTGTCGTGTTTAGCTGTAATAGTGAGAGTTTGCGAACAGGAAGTGGGCGCCATACTGTTTCCTGCACAGTAAAAATTAAGGCCGAAAAAACTGAGATCAGTCAGTAAAATCAATGCTGATCAAATATAAAGCAAGATTTTTAGCTTACTGTTTAACTGTAAGAGATGGAGATCAGTTCTTTACAGCCGGCCGCCATTGTTTCGAACAGACAAGTCATAGTTGTAGGTTTGCTCCCTTTTCAGCAACAGCATCCTTTTTCTTAGTTTTGTTTGGTTCTGTAGCACCAATTTCAAAAGTATTTGCGGCTTTCTACAGCACAGATATCCTAGATTTATTAAAGGCCGTCTCTCCAGCAGTAAAATACTCCTTGAAATATACAACTGTTCAAAAATTTCTGTTATAACAAGCTTAAAATAAGTATTGTTATAAAAAAGTTATTTAAATTACTGTTGTAATAAAATTAAATAAAGTACTGTTATAAAAAAGTTGAACAAAGTGTTGTTGAAATAAATCAAAGCAGAACCACTGGTGCTTTTATTCTGAAGCACTCGTCTCGTCTCGGGCAGAAGTGTTGATGATTTGGCTTGAAGCTTGTGGTGTTAGCAGTTAGCGAAAAGTTATAAGTTAAACCGTAACAGAGGCACTATTAAACGTGAATATTTATTCACTTAAAGCAGGAATCAAACTTAACAGCTCTCCAGCTCCGTGGTTGCTAAGTGCGACTAGTGTTAGTGGTCTGGAGCCCTGCAGGCACAAAATCACACAACTCACCTGCTCACACATTGTTACCCAGGATGGGTGGTTGAATGTGTGTGAGTCCTGTTTGTGTTTTTATTTCTTTAAGAGGGAGAGAGCCATAGGAGAGCACGAGAGAACCGAATGTTAAAACGAGTCTCATGCTGGTGGTTTAAAAAAATGACGTGACAGTTTTTACTGGATGTTCGTGACCTAGTCATTTTATACATCCCACATGGAACAAACCGTGATGCATAGAGTATAATGGATGTATCACTTCCCCCATATCCTGTGTGTGTGTCAGGGCTGTTTTTTTTCTCAGCTATACTGTACGTCTAAATAAATTTCTCCTGCATGCTGTCTGTGTTGGCGCCAGCTTTTATTGAAGGCAACAGCGAGCCAGACGGACAGTGCCTGTGCAGAATGCAGATGGTGCTATCTGGTCTCGCTCTCTATAGACACCAAGCCAACCTCAGCCTATCTCCCTCTCTCTGCTCCTCTCTTTCCCTTTTCTCCCCCCTCTGCAAGTTCTCCTGCATAATTACCTCATATCGTCTCTCTTGAAGCAGCACTTGGAGTCAGAACACTCGCCGTGCATGGGAGCTGGCCCATTCACTCCAAACCCGCCTTTGTCTCTAAATGCCCCTTTTGTTCCCCTCATAATTACCATTCAGAGAGAATGCCATACACTCCCAAATGAGCAAGAAAGTAGCAGCTGTATGGGCTACGGCACAGTGTAGCACGCTCCCCTTTTCCTGATTGCCTTGTGGTTCCAAGGAGAAATCATAATCTCACACTGGCACACAATTGTGACTACAGACTGGAGCTTTCTTATTATTTTTTTAAAATCCCAGCTACATGCAGACGTTTGGCCTGCATTTTGATGTTGTAAAGTCAAGTCCAGGGAGGAGTATCAGCATCCATCTTCTTGTCATCATTTATGTTTCATGTAGACAGTAAGAGGTAATTCAAGCAGTGGTAGATGGTTGAGCCAGTCTGTTACCACATTACTTTCCCTGGGACTGTGCCATCTGTCCAACACTGCATCAGTTCGTGGGGTTATTTTGGTTTCATTACAAATTTGGCTCCATGCATAGTTCACCACTGTGAAGGATCAATAACTGCAGTCTTTGCATGTGGTAATAATAATGATGATGGGGGGGGTAAATGATCCATTTTGATTATTTTTCCATGTTTTCTAACTGTGAGGGCAGTTTTGTAGCTGTGTGGTGGTGAAAACAGGCAACATGGAGATGAGTTTGAGATGCAGCTCAGCACTGTGTCAGATTTTACTAGTCACAAATCTGTAATTAATATTGTCTTTTGGTTGGGCGCCTTTCAGACGTTGAAAGGGCTTAGAAAATCAGTTTCAAGGTAAATTTTGACAGTTGGTGGTTTCAAGTTGGGTTCAAATAGTTTCAAGTTTCAATTACAGTAATAAAACATTTGTTCAACCAAAAATAACCCTCCCATTTTGATTCCTGCGGCTTCATTCTGACTGATATGATAATGCCTTTAATACTGTGATATAAAACCGCAATATTTTTTGAGATGGTTATTGCACCGTGAAAATCTCATACCATTGCAACCCTAGACTGAAGTATATAACGGCTATTCCCATGCTCAATTATGTCTCATAAATTGTTGCAGCAATTTTGGGGTTGAAACAGATTTGGTGTTTAATTCAAGCATTTTTAACCACTTTAGAATTTATAAAAATGGCCAAAAATCCATCCAAAAATATTACATTACGATATCAAGACCTTGAGGAACACCATAAAAAAAAATCCATATTGTGATTTGGGACCAAAAACTTTTGGCATTTGGAGATTTCTATAAGAATTGCATTTGTTGGCAATTAGATTGTGAGCACTTCTGTTCCAGAAACTGCAGAGAAATAGGGATGGGCATTGTAGGTAACTTACATATTTGAGTACTAACATTAAATTATTAAAGTACCTGAGTACTTGCTATTAAAAAAAAACACTAACGTAAGAATAGCAGTGTAAATTTGCCAACAGTGGAAATCAAGTGCAATTTGAAGAATACATTTATTAAACATCCAGGCTCAGATTTGTCTATTAAATCAATTGAAAGTTCACATGAGAAAAATCTGCCATCTTTCTGTCTCTGCCGTTAATGTTACATACATGAGACGCAGCACTGAAGGACCGCCTCTGAGCCACTCCCTCCAGAGTCACTTTAGTGCTCAGGTAGCACAAGCTAACACAGCAGCAGCAACTAACATCACAACTTCGGCTTAGCGAAGCAATACACTGCACATAGCTCTACAATAAAATAAGATTTTACCCATTTTAGACAGTAAAGAAAGACATGTTCTTGAGTGGGAGTAGTGCTCTATACCTTGAGTGAATAAGGACGTCCAAATGAGTTCTCAAGGACCAATGTCCATCCCTACTTGGAAACGCCCTTGTTCTCAATATACCTACGAAAGCCATACGTCCTCTGATTGCCCCCAGTCTGAAGTTTGTGGCTGTGAAGTTTCATGAGACCGTGATCATCCTAGAGGTCACTATAGCTCAGGCTAATCAGTGAGTTAAAAAAAAATGTCTCAGTTCATTGAAATGGCTTCTGTGGGGGCTGCCATCATCACACATGATTATAACTAGGCTTATTGATTCCACAAGAGTCTCAGCTTTCCAGTCAGACCGAATTAATGCAGTTACAAGACTTCAGGGACCCAATTACACAGATATATTCAAATACAATGGGTAAAAAAAACTGCTGCATGCGAACAACTGCATGGTTTTTGCCCACAGCCATATGGGACTGGTATGAAGTGGGCATGTCTGTAAAGGAGAGAGTCATGGGCTCCCATAGAACCCATTTTCTTTCAGATATCTAGAGGTGAGAGGTCAAGGGACCCCTGTGAAGATGGCCATGGCCGTTTTCCCTCACCAAAATTTAGCCTAACTTTGGAGCGTCATTTGAGGACCTTCCTGACAAGCTAACATGACATAGTTGGTACCAATGGATTCCTTAGGTCTTGTACTTTCAGATGATACCAGTGTATTCACAAACTTTAAAGATCAGCCTGCTAAAGCCTCTGGCAGACAGTAAAGTGAGAATTGAAAATCAGCCAATTTAAATAAACCTTTCACATGAGCTATTAACTCTTCTTCTTTGCATGTTTGTATTGATTATGGTTATTTGGTTGGTTATAAACTGTTGGTTTACAGAAATGAGGTGTGGTCCAAAGAGTTGCTGGACAAAGACACTGACTTGGATAAAGACATGGACTTGCACGAGGGGAAACAGGTTTGAGATAAATGCAATTTACGCAATATTTTCCCTGCAGTTTTCCTAATATTTCCAATATTTGACTCAGCTGTGATGCAGCTGTTTTGTAGACATTTGACATGGCTCATTAATTTGCAGTGCACTGCAGTTACCGCCAGTATAATCTCTGTTTTTGGCTCGATCTGGTGATCACGATCAGTGATAGTAGTTGTGAGTCTTAATAACATTATTCACATATACCTTTGTGTCTCTATACAAGCATCCTTATAGTCTTCGTCTGCAGTGGGATTTGTGAAAGGAATAACTGCTGGTTGCTTGTTATGTTAAGAGAGAAATCAGGAAAATCGGTCATATCCAGCAGGGCACTTTTGCCACTCAGGCCCATTGTTCCTCCAGAAATAGAAAAGAACTTGGTTTTTATGCCTTCCAAATACATATTTCATCGACTGTACAGAACAAAAACCCTCTTTTCCCACCACAGCCATCAGCTCACAGCGCTGTGCTCTTTTTCTATCCCGCTAATTACGCGACCCGAACATTAGCGGCCATTAAACCTTTGTCTGGAGATGGAGAGAGCTTTAGGGCAATAAAAGAAAAGGAATGGAATGAATTTGACTATTAACTGTTCCAGTACTATTCACCTGTCAGATCATGAAGTATTGCTGGCCCAGAGCTGTTGAAATAAGCTGGCTGTTGCAGTTAATGGGCTGTGATACAAAGGCACAGTTCACTTTCAATAAGGTTTGTTCATCAATAATGTTGGAAAAACACTAGTTAGTCGAGACAGTTTGGAGAGTTGGTAATGCAGGAATCAAAAGAATGTTTAATCTAATGGTAGAAGTTAATGTTTCCCCCCAGGTTCAATTACTTTGCAGTGAAGAATTCACAATATAATTTCATTGCTTATGTTCGCGCGTCTCCTCTCCTATGGATTGTAAACTTGTCAGATGTTTTCCTGTTTTGAAAACACTGTTTGTGTCATTGACTTCTTATATTTTGAAGAAACTGTTGATGTCAGTGATTTATTGATCACCTTTAAAAAGATGTACTGAACTTTAGGGCTGCCCCTGACTAAGAATTTTCCTGGTCGACCAATAGTCGTCATTTAGGGCCATTAGTCGACTAGTTGCCTGCATGTTTACGATATTAATTTAAATATTAAAGGATATATTTTGGTGGTTTGTGTTGAAGGTGTGAGAAAGAATAGTATCAGTAACATTGTTAACACTGTGCTACATTACAGAGAAATACAAAACCGTACTAATGAACCTTCATTAATATAGGCCTATATTTTATCTACAAGTGCACGTCACACACTGAGCGAGCCGCCTGTTAATGACGCTGTGGGCTAATGGGCATGTAGCTACTTCTATGTTTCAGATGATACGTCATGTTTGTAGTCGACCAATGAAGATGAGTTTACATATCACCTTGGGTTCGTCCTTCACCTTCTCAAAATGATCGCACACTTTGGATTTCCTGCCCGACATGTTATTAACTAGCCTGTGGAATAACCGCAGGTACCAGCCCTGGAGATTAACCTGACTCCTGTCTGACTGCTGAGTGTGGTCACTTACTGTGTCTGTCCTTTCAAATTAAATTCCCACACGGTCCAGTCCAACTAGATTTTAGTTTGCAAAAAAGAAGAGATTCCATACAAAACTATAAAGCAGTTGGGTTCTTCTGATAAGCTATAAATATGTCAATTCAAAATGATAGTGGTAGTGGACTATCATTGTGCTCTCTCTTTGATTAACGCAGAAACACACATACAGTGAGTATATAAGAACCACGAAACATTAATTAACATTAGATCCTGACTATGTCCAGAGATTTCAATAATCAGTGAAGTTATGCTGCTGCTCCTCATGCGTCTCTTTTAATGATGAGACGTGTTTATTGTTTCTATGGCAGTGGGTATAACAGCTAATATGATACACCTTGCTAGCTGACTCCACAGTCTGCTGTGTGCTCTGCGTGTAGCTTATATGGTCACAATCAAAGGACAAAAGGTAAATAAGGCCAAGTCTGACCAAAGCCCAGCCTATTAAAAAAAATAAAAGGCCTGCGCCCGGCCCCAATCAACTCAGTGTCTCGGGGTCCGTTAGGTCCTGACAGGCTTGGAGACCTGTATCCAAACGGAGCACGTAAGGAGGGAGAGGTGGAGAATAAGGTGGAACAGTAGGCTACTTGAGGGAAATCTCCCTATCTGTGACGACACATTTCCAAAAGCAGTGAGGACTTGATCAAAATGCTGCCATGAACTTCAGCAAAGCTGTCAGAAAATGAAATTAAAGGCAAGACGCTCAATTCCTGCACCTCTAAATGGATGGCCCTTCAAAATGTGACGGAGACCACACCCAGCTACACACCTGTAAATATTCGTGACTGCATCTTGCATGGCTCTCAGTTTATTGACAAAATCTGTCCACAGACAGACATAGAAACACCTTGCAAATGACTCAAAACAGCTTCTCTGGTGTCACCAGCTGTCATCAGGACCACATTTTGCCATGATGACACACACAGACACAGACTGACGAGGTGAAAACAATACCAGCCGTTGCGATGGCAACAAAGTTATTCTGTGCTCGGGAACAAGCTGTATAACAAGAAATGAACAACTTCCTTGTGTGTTAATGGGGCTGCTACATCAGAACACAGCTGTCCAGCATGCACAGTGCAACACACACATTCACACACGCTCCCACACAGCTACAGCTTCATGTATGTGTGAATACATGGAGAAAGACAGGAGGACCCCCAGCAGACACTCAAACATTCTTACTGACGTTTTGCAGAGAAAAGACACAGCCTGCCTTCGACTGACAGCTGATCAGTAATTGCAGTGCAGGAAGAGAAGAGAGGAATCTCTCAGATCTGAGTCTCTTGGCCTACTTTGGCTCGTCGGGAGGCAGTACAATGTTTCGAAGGTTGTGCAACCGACTGCGAAGTTGGCTCGCCACTAACTCAGCTGTGACTGTTGAATGATAAGCTAACAACCACTGATTTGTGGCTCGCATTGGAGAGAGTGAGCGTGCGCGTCTCCCTACAGAGAGCTATGGACTGTGGCTGTAAAGCCCAGATAAATCGATGGCCAAAGCAGCCCTTTTTAAGTGCGATCTAAATGGTGCTGCTATCCCATAAAGAGACAGCGAAGGTTTCCAATGGAGACGTGGAATATCTGCACAGATAGGCAGCGAGAATCGCCTCCTCCATCCCTTGTACTTAACTCTCTCTTTTTCTCTGTAGCAATTTCCCTCATCCTCTCCCTCACTCACTCTCCGAAGCCTTGACAGCGCTTGGCAGATGGCCTTGTATGTTGATTGCACACCAGGCTTATACTGTATGTGTGTGTTTGTAGCACCATTGCCTCCGGGGTAGGGCACAGCTCAGCTTTCATCATTCCCTCGCACTCTCTTTCTAATTCTACCCCTTGTCTTGCCCTTTCTCCTATCTTAGCATTTAACCCTTTCTCTCCCACTCGCTGGCTCTTTATCTCGTCCCTCTTTTCAATTTTCTTCCTTATTTTTTCCCCAAATATCTCTCTCTGTCCATCCCCGCCATCTCTCAGTCTTTGCAGCAGTCTCCTCCCTTCTGCCTCCCTTAACCTCAGTGTCATTTGGCAGATTCCTTGAAGGAATATCCCTCATCCAGCTGCTCTTACAAGGCTCATGAAATCATCTGTTTTTTATAAGGATTGCTGTATTGATTTGTGCTGAACAATGAGCACTTCTCATCCGCAGACAACACAGAATGGGCTGGTGACAAAAAGCTGTCTGGAGAATGTAAAGAGACAGGTTGAAAACATGCATCCCCCTGCTTTGTTGTTGTTTATGTTTCATGTCCTTTCGAACACAGATAGTGGCGCTGGGCTACTATTATTTTTTGTGAGGCAATCATGTCTGATCGTGCCATGCTTGATGGTGTCTTGTCAGCCAGCCTTTCGTAGCCCGTAGGTCGGGAGATGACATTTGACAACCAATTCCCTTCTGCAGAAGCCATTATGTATATCGATACATTATGCATGGTGCTATATGTCAACTGGGCTCCCAGCTGCTAAATGTATTCCTGAATACAGGTATTAACCTTCAAGAGGGTGGACTTGTATATGTTATCTACCCTGTAGTACGATATGGTGCGGTATAAGTACAGTACTGCTGTGTAATGTGTGAATCATTTTTCACATCGTAGATTATAGAAATGCTGCGTTCATGCCATGTTACACTGTTATGAGCAGCACAGTCAGAAAAATGTTCTTGGTCCAGGTCAGAGATATCAGGACATATTATCGGGAAATAATTCTTTAAATAGTGCAACTACAAGGTTAGCAGTAAGGATGTCAGTTTTTATTAGTTTTGCTTTTGATAGCCCAACACCTTTTAACAGATAACTGATTGAGGGGAATGCAAGAGGGGGACAACTCCGAGCACAGCTTTTGTGTTCAGATGTGCTTACGTTGGAGAGAAATTGAACAAAAGTTATGAAAGAATAAAGAAACACAAGGAGCTGAGAAGTAGAGCACGTACTGAGAAAAGACATCCCATAGATCTTTCAAACACATCAGCACAATGAGGTGTTTTGAAGGCTATTGTCCTGAACTTTGCAAACTCGTGAAACTGATTCGAACGACTCAGGGCGTATTCAGCAGTCTTATCAAATAATATTTTGTTTTGAAGCAACAATGCTTCTTTTTGATTACACTTTTTTCCCCTCTAACGCAAAATTGAAGTACAGAGAACTCTGAAGGGGGGTACACTTGTAGCGTCATCTTCTTCATAAAGTCTTGACCAATTGTGTTTGAATTTTTTCTTCTTTTGCTCCATGTCAAGGTTTCATTCACTGTCAGAGTGTAGCCTTCATCCTTTCTCTTTTCAACATTAAAATAAACCTCAGCTGCTCTTATTTTTCCAGGTTCTTTTGTGTAGTAATGCTGCATTCATTTCAATTGTTGGCCTAACCCTATTAAATCCTGTCCTTCTGCAGTTTGTTTATCCAGCTCCTGCTTGAATATAATTTAGCCTTGGAAAGGAAGTAGTCCTTCCTTCCCCAACTCTTTTCATAGTATTTCCATTCAGCCTGTCTCAACAGGAATTTTGCTTACAGCTTGTGTCAAAGTCCTGTCTTCTGAGACACCTGACAAATATAAAGCAGTGCAATGCAACAACACCTCAAACAGCTGCCTACAAGTGCAGTCTACACCGTACTAACACAATGTTAAAGATCAATAGATAAATAAAGTAGCTTACTGGAACACCAAGAGGTATGCCACGTACCTCCTTAGCTGACATTCTTGTTTTTGGATGAGACTTTGCTGTGGTTCGGCCCTACTTGATTCATTTTTTGGTACCTGGTGCTTTACTCAATTTAGTTTAGTTAAGTTGTTTTCCACTTCAGATAGTACCCCGTCAATTTTCTATCCGACCGTCTCAGTGGCTGTTATATCATCATCTTCAATGTGACAGTGCTCGTTGCTATATCATGCTCTCGCTGGATCCTTTTACCTGGATTTCGTCAGTGGTTTCGCAGGCTGCCATTCCTAAAAATCTGCGTTGAGATCATGAACTAAATTTCAGCTGCTGTTGATGGTGCTTGGCTGATTGTGCTGGACATCCCATGCTGCACCAGTGACGGTTCTCTCTAACAAATCAGCAGTCTGCAGTGTTTTAACTCCGTCTTCTAGTCTCGACTCAGCTCACTTGTAGCCTAGAACAAGGTGGTATTGAAAAAGTACCAGATACTGTCCACAACTTTGTCTATAGAAAACCAAAAAATAAAAAGAGACAAGTCGAGTAAGGCCCTGCTGGTACCATGGAGTGAAACGAGGCTCAGCAGTGATGAAGGAGCTACAGCAGCTACGTCAGAGCAGATATAATTAGGGCTTGAGCGCCGAATGTTGTGAAGACCCTCTTGAAATTCAAGGAATTACTATAATTTCTCAAATAAATTATAATTTTGAGCAGCTAAAGGAACTTAAAAACTCATGGAATTTTGCACACGCATCAGAACTGGTGAAAAATGCGATACTTTATCGGTCTCAAGCTCATGTGTAACAAAATGGCTCGGTGGCGCCCCCCACAAATCTTTAACAAAGTAGCCCCTGTGGTATGTTTCACCTGTATGTACCAAATTTAGTGTGCCCATGTATTATATCCAGGTGTACAAAAAAGTCTCTTGGAGCCACACCCTAAACCCAACAGGAAGTCAGCCATTTGGAATTTACACCACAGTTTTCGTGCATTTTTGGCCATTTACAGTAATCATACTTTAACAAATTCACCCTTGAGATTTAATCTGATTGACTTCAAATGTAACCTGTACTATCTGAAGACCTTTGATAGGAAAAGCTGTTAAAAGCTTGAGCTTTTGTTGAACCGTGTGACTGTGGCAAGGTATCAAATTTTATTGTTTCGCCAACAAACAGGAAGTGGTCTGAACTCCCCTGTAGATGATCTAATTTGCCCCAAACTTGGCATGTTTGATAAGACTCTTGGCTGCGGCAGCAACATGATGTATAATAAGTGTTTTGTAGTGCCACATAGTGGACACAGGAAGTGCTACAGAATGTCATTCAAGCACCCAAACTCTACGCAGGAAGTACCATCTTAATTTAGTTTTTATTCGGTTTACTTTCACTATTAGTTTTAGTTTTTACTGTAACATAGGGGATATTTGTTCAGGCAAGTTTTAAGAACTTCAAGTAGGTATTACGATACAAATACACACTTTGTGAAGGCGCATCCCAGTCTCAGTAAACAAATGCACCAATGCCTCCTCATGCTTGTGTCGACAAATTTGAGTAAATTGACAGAGTAAAACTAAAGGTCTTTCTGTGTATTTCTATTTAATTTTTTAGATTTTTCGGTGCATCTTATCTTTTTAGTCAGTTGTCGACTTTTGCTAAAGTCTAGTTTTTATTTCAGTGAATTAAAAATGGTTTTTAGTTTAGCCTTAATTAATAACCTTTCTTCAGAGTCAATGCCAGATCAGTCCCAAGATCTGTAAATGTGTATGTAGGCACTCCTTATTGAGCTTACTTTGATATTTTTATTTATTTATTTATTTATTTTTTACAACTTCTTAACCATGTGTTCATGTGTGGAAGAAGGCTGTTGGGGGGGCAGCACTTCCCTTTAACCCTAAGTTAATCACATAACTTTGAACGCGAACAAAGACAATTTCAAACGTATAGAATGCTGTGATAAATCTCATGAGGTCTCTAAATGAATGTATTTAAGCAGGATGTGAGCCAGAGCATGTAGGTGTTGTTTTTTTTATCTGCTCCCGTCCCACAGTACGTGTGCGCAGTGCAAGTATAATTTTAAACACATCATATATACGCATAGAATTTTGTACATCCACCCCCGTGCGATAGTTTCTCTTTCTTTAACCCCTGATGAGCAATTTGTTTTTAAACCTCTTGAAATGTCAGATAGTGTTACAGACCTATCCGCCGAGCCTGAGAGCTTAATCGTGTTTAAGTGGAGAAGTGGTGGTGAATTAAACAGAGGGCGTCTCAATCCTTTAAGTTTAAGAGAGGTGTAATGAGCCTCTCCAATTAGACTTCAGGTGATGGAGGAAGAGTGAAAGTGAAGCTGGCAGACGACAGGATCACCCAACAATGGCCTTCTGTGCCCCAGAACAACAGCTCTGTCTCCAGCTTTGTTTCTTTTTCAACCACTAATGCAACAAAAATACCAAATAAAACCAGGATCATCTTTTCTGCGCCTGGATCAATACGCAAGATCACAGAACTGACAGGGAGATAAGTTTCTACAGTTCTCCCCCTTATCTTTTCTGTTTCCAAAATGTCTACCTGTGTTTGTATACGTGCATCTGAGCGTGAGCATGTGTGTGTGTCTTTGTCTGTACATCATGAATGAATAGCAGGGTCTGCCTGACAGCTTTTGTCATGTTAACTGTGCAGCACCGCAAGAGATAAAGAGGAAGAAGCCTGCATGCAAGGGCATCATAAATCAAGCTGAAATTTTTTTTCTACTCTTAAGAGCGAGCAGGCAGGGCAGAAAACATTTTATGCTTTCAATAACTCTGATGTCTGACATTTTAGAATTGGCTATCAGAGAGCAAGGTGGAGGGCTTACAGTGTGGGAATGGGTTTCTGCAGGTCCTCAGGGAGCTAACAGAAATATTGCATGTGTGGGATGTCTTAACATTTAATGTGGTGGGAGCATACAATTAGTGTAACTAGGGGAGAATGTGTAATAAAAACTAAATTAAATGGTCCAGTGTAGGATTTAGAGGGATATATTGGGAGAAATTGAACATAATATAATAAGTGTGTTTTCCTGAAAATAAGAATCTTCGTGTTTTTGTCACCTTAAAATGAGCTGTTTATATCTACATAGGGAGCAGGTCTTCATCTGTGGAGGAAGCCGTGTTGCACTTGCATGATCTTTGCTATCTGTGTGTATTAAGTAACGGGAGAAAACATGTCAGCCTTGTAGCCATCAGGAAAAACCCTTAAATCAGTAGTGTGGGAGGATTTTGGATATGTAAAGAGGCACATATTCAGTTTTTAAAACATGTCGACCGAAGTGGCTGCTGTGGAGTTCAGCACATTCAAACTGCCACAGCATCCTCAAGTTTATTGTCCAATCTTCCCAAAATTAAAGTGGTAAATCAGAGTTAAGTGCTAAAATATTCTGAAACTCACACATGACGATCAGTAAAGCAGTGTAGCAGTAAAGCAGAAGTGTTGTAGCATTACTCATTTAAAAAACAGCTCCGTAGAAAGTCATCCGTGCATTGTAGCATCAGCTGTTAGAGTTTTAAAAAGTCACCCTGTGTCGTCTTTTACTTCCTGTTCCCATATGTATTAATTAAACACGTTCCAGTGTAGGAGAGGTGTGAAGCTATTGTGAAAACTAAACTGCATTTTGTTTCCCAAATTTGTAATTAGAATTGACAGTGTACCTATTTTTTTGGGGAACTAAAACATATGTGAAAAGACTAAGGTTGGGTACTGTTCACATTTGAATTGGTACAATTTCTGGTACCTGTTATTGCTTCTGGTACCCAATGGTGCCTTTTTTAGGTACTCTACTGTCTCTGTATTAACAAAAATGTAATTTTTAAACAATCTGCTCCTCTGCTTTTTTCTAATCACTCAATCAGGCACTCAATCTGTCTATCTGCGGCAGATCACCGCCACAGCGATAGTTTTGATGTGCTTGGAAGCGGAGAAACCTAGAAAAGACCCATTAAAACTTATAATTATGAAATAATAATGATTAAAACATGATTTTTGGAGCTTGACCATTCAAAAGGTGTGCTGCTAAAATACATATGCCATTGGTTATTCATATGCTCCACATTCTCGTAGCGCAGGGTGTGTTCTGGGCACATACGGAGCAGCAGAACCTTAGGTGCAGTGAAAGTGAAACTTAACCACTGATTGCGCTGGGTCTGAAAGTTTGCTTTTACTCACAAACAACTACTCCTTTCATCCACTGATCTGATCTGATCAGCTCTGAGCGGATTGACTGATCAGTTACCCACCCTGCTTGACTTAAACTCCACAAACTGCTTTAGGGTGGAAAAGGAAAAGTTCCCCCAGCGCTGTATTCAGGGAGACACAGAAACCTCCAAATTTACAGGAGACACAGACTGAAACACAAGGACACACAGGCAAGACAAAAAAAACAAACAAAACTCTTAGACCTGACATCATGATGGGAGCAGTGAACTGATTTCTTTTTGGTTCCCATACGTTTTACTGCTTTAACCGTATCGTGAGCCATTATCTGTTTGAACTCTTGGCTCTAAAGCTGTGTTAAAACAGCCTATCTAGACTCTTTTACTGTCTCCATTTCACAGGGAATTTATGGCCACCCTTTGCCTAAGTGCCATGAATGTATTTACTGCAAGAAGCAATTCAGATGTCACGTATTCACCACCCTCGTGCATCTTCTGAAAGGCCTTCCGTTAAGCCAGATAGGAAGCCTCCATGGGGTGAGTTGGAAGGAGATGAGAAAGACGAGGGCGGGCAGACGGGCGCTTTAAATCAGTCAAACTGACTCTGGAGGTCAGTTGGAGCGGCACATAACTCCAGCTCGCCTCTCCGGCTCCCCAAACCCCCAAAAGCTTGTCACTGTATGCCTCTTCTGTGTGAGCTAAGCTGATTTTTTTTCAAACAATGGCAAAAGTAATGGCCTCGCTCTCAGTCACTGGCTCGAAGGGGATTTATGAATATTTCACTGCCCTGTGGTTGTGTGTGTTCGTACGTTGTAACTGTGCGTGTGTGTGTATGAAGCTGTGGCACATCAGGGATGAGGGTGCATGAATCACGTCTGTTGGTCCTTTGGGGAAGAGATGGCTGGGGGCAGATTGGGCTTCTTTTTGAGAACAGGCAGCAAGCAGGCAATTGGCTGCCATTGTGAAGGTCACAGCTCCTAATAGACTGTGCAGTCTTGTTGGACACTAAGAGGGGAGGCAACCTGCTTCCAGTGAGGATCTGAATACTGTGCATAAAGAAGTATTTAATTGAATTTGCATTAATGCACAATTTCATTTCCAGGTTCTTGAGCATATTAGAAGCAGTAAATCCACAACCTATCTCACATTATTGCATCACTCTGGCTCACTTTTAAATCACTCTGCACTTTTGGACTGCATTTGGAAATTTCTGAATCAATGAAATGGGAAAATACAAACAAATGCTCTGGGTGCAAATGAGAAACACTGTTACCTCTCATTAAAAACCCAGCACCACATTCAAGGCTTCCCTTCCTTTTCACTCTTGAGCTCATCAGTCGATGGAGAAAGGGAGGGGAAGAGTGGTTTTTCATCTCCCTCACACTCTGACCTTAATAACACACAGCCACACCTGCACTGCCACTTCGTTCCAAAGCAAGCCCAAGCGTATAATGCGGCATGATTAATACATTTACAGTGGTGATATAGAGGCTGGGCCACATGGAAATATGCAAAGTGCTGTAGAAGGTGATAATGGACATCTACAGAGACAGTCTTTCCGATCCTCTTGGGCACAGATTAAGACAAAGCATGAGTCATTAAGTTGTCTGATGGTCCTCAGACACTGATTCCACATGTGACAGTAAGTGTATATGTTTAAGTGTTTGGACTGGGGACACGACAGATAATTGTACTGATCGATGATGATACAGTGTACTTCTCGGGACGCCTTAGAATGACTGAAAACAAATACTGATGCGCCTCTTCTTGAGTCGTTCCAACAGTTCCTCATGCTGTTAACTGCAATGAGGCTGGCAGAATTACCATAGCAAATTAGGCTAATGTAGTCTTGCATCATTTGATTGCTGTGATATAGTGACATACTTGCAAGGATCTCAAACAGGGAGGATTTTGAAACCAAAGCGGACGGTCTGGAGGTCCTTCCCCGCAGAAATTTGAGTTTCAGAGACTTTGTTCACTGCCTTCTGGTGACTTTAAGAATGAAAATAACAAAATAATAAGTATACTGCATCAGTCTTTTTTATATGAAATACATTCAGTTTGGTTTGGTTTTTGGTTCATGACCCTGATATTCAGAGCAGAGTGTCAGGAGGGAGCGAGGCCAGGCTGTAGGCTTGACCAGGGACCCACATCCAGCTGTCATCCCTCACCCACACACCCTTGGGTCCTGGATGCCTAAGTGAGGCAAACAGGAAGCTCATGATCTCCAAAAGACAGGTAGGTACCTTCCAGTGGAGGAAGACAAGCTGGGTGCCCTCCAACCCTAGAGGCACCTCTCAAAGCCCAGCTAGAGTGTCCCATCGGACTTACACACAGTCAGCACGGCGATGAGGTGTCCACCAGCAGTCGTGCCAGACTCATGAGGGCCCAACAGAGTGCTACACTCCTACACAACATACTGCATGTTAACCACAGAGTGTACATTTCCCTTGATCATTAAAACAAACACGCACGGACCAAAAGATCATGCTAAGTGAATGAAAGGTGAGCTTCATCCATAGTTACACGCAGATAATTGCATCTGCAGAGTGACAGATTTTGCCAGAGGTGGTAATCCAAGCAACCTCTGTTATCGTCTCAAAACAAATCTGTCCACAAATATAAAATATGTTTTGACCGTGTGCCCTGTCTTGTCAAATAAAGCGTATCATCACATTTGTGTGGGGGCCTAAAAAGGCTTTTTTAGCAGGCAGTAAATTACTGCTGTTCCAGAGGCTTGTGCCACATCTAAATCACATTCTGTTGAAACTTTTAGGGGGAACATATACAAAGAGAGATACAGTACATATTCACAAGGGGTGAAAATCACAAGTTTCATTACAGTATGATATCTGTCACAACATGATTTTGATTTGATTCAATTGAGGGACCTGGGATCAATATCAGACCATATCAGTCAATATCCTCATTTTCTTGGCTTCTTGTCATTGTCTGCCTGCACTAGGACACTAACACTGTGTGAATGTTCAGGAAGGAGGTGCGCTTGGTCGGATATTGTGACACACACGTGCCATGGGAATGTCACTATAAAAGTGCATTTTAAAGATGAAGATATGTATCGATGTTTTCACTTTGCATCGATAATATTAGATCGTTGATCACAGACTGATTCATTGGTACACCCCTTCTATTTACTATCCATCAATCCATTTTCATCCATTTTCCATTTTCATTCAGCCGCTTGTATCATGACCTCATGTTTTCAGTTACTACCCAGAGCTCATGACCATAGGTGAGGGCTGGGACGCCACAATGGTCTATTGCAGACACTGCGTCAAACCGCCGATTCATCTCATGCTCCACTCTACCCTCACTCATGAACAAGAACTCCTTCACTTGAGGCAGTAACTCTCTTCCAATCCAGAAGGGGCCATCCACCGGTTTCCGGCAAAGGAAAAACTTTTGTACACATCACAAAAACCCCCCAAAACATTCAACAATGTTTTATTGAAAAAAATAAATAAATAAAAAATGTCAGTTATTTCTGCATTTGAAGTCGTTTGTGCCTCGGGAATTGTGAACACCTGGCATCATATTTAGTAGATTAGGACAGGTTCTAATAAAGCTGTGCTTGTAGGACCTGCAGCCAGGCTTCATCACATTAGACTGTTGCAGTAAACACAATTAAAATGGTAAACTCCAAGAGAGAAACTCCACGCATGGTGGTATTTGGATAAAACAAAAATCCTCCTTTATCTCCGTGTTGGTTTTGGCAAAAATGTCATTGTAAACTTAATTAAAGAAAGGGCACACTGAGCTTTGCATTTATTAACAGTATATGGAAGCCCATGCTGTCGCACATTGTTGAGCCCTGATTTGGAAGTTAAACGGGTGTTTTCTTGTGCCACTTAATTAATATAAAGGTATTAAGGTATGTGTAGAGTGAAGAAATGTATTATAGAGCATATATTTGTGGAACGGATTACAGTGACTCGCAGCCTTACCAAACAGCTGCCACAGAAAAGATGATGAATCATGCAAAGGAACAGACTGTGTTTGTCTGTCTGTGTTACTTTGGAGAGTTGTCAGGGTTGAACAGGCTCTCTTCATCCTACACCACAAGCTGCTGGTTGCCGTCATGCTCCACAGTCCCAGATGTAGTAATTCACAGTGGGTACTAACTGACGAGAGGACTAAACACCACCAGGACTCAGTGGGAGTAAACGCTGACTGTGACGGAGAAGCTAGTGGGGGCAAAAAGGAGGACCTATCACATGATTAGGGTGAAACTGAGTTCATTAACTGCAAATAATCTTTGCATTGGTTCTGATCAGGGAGAGGGATTTGAATTCAGTCTGAAGACAGAGCTTGAGATATTTATTCTTGTAGGAAACTGGAGACAGAGATGGTTGCTCAGTCTCATGGGAGTTGCTATATTTTCCAAAGAGCTCAGCAGGTTGGAAACCGTTCAAAGGGAATCGTTTTCTACAGAATACAGAATCTTGAGTAACTATGTGTTGTGCTTTTTGGGTCTGCACCAATATAGAAACAGTATTTCAGTTTTATAGGAAAGAGGCAGCTGAGTGAGAATGGGATTAGACTTTTGACAGACTTGTAACCAAAAACAATTCACATTAAGTCGTTCCAACACTATGAATGCAGCCTGTACTAACAAGTAATTAAATGTAATACTACACCAAAAAAAAACTATCAAAACAGTGTGCTGGTTGGGTTAGATAATTTCACAGTTGGTAAATACACTCTCCATATATCTATCTAGATCTTAAGCTGTGTGTGGGCTAACTTAAACTCAGTGGTTTGTGATACTTTATTTAGGCAATCATAGTGAGCCACTTGAAAAGAAAAACGTAGCCACAGTGATTTAGCCCTGGAACCAGACGAATCTACGAGCTCATGTTTCATTTGCTCTGGCAGATTTGCCTGGTCCCACTTCCGTTCAGATTTCCAGCTGGCCTGGACTGGGCTGGGCCAATCATAACTGTGATTGACAGAGCAGCTTCACCGGCCTCTGCTCCATCCAACACAACACACCAGGCTCAGGAAAGTCAGACCAAACTGTCAAACTAGGCAGCACTGGTGGAATATGAATCAAGATTCTGTTCCTCGCCTCAAATGCTTTCAGAAATATATTCACTGTTCAGCTGTAATTTGAGAAAGTTTGTGACCAGACTGACATTGTTTCTTCTTTAAAAGCAGACCAAGCACTGCCCAAGTTTGCATGTAATGCTCGGTGGTAGTCACACGTTTCTAGTGTTGTCATGGTACCAAAATTGGGACCCATGGTATGATACCAGTGAAAGTATCACGGTTCTGAGTAGTATCACAATACCACAGCAAAAATTAGGCAGATGTGCCTTTTATCATTTATAAAAAGATAAATCACTTTTTTATAATACATCAATGATAATTCAATGGAATAAATAACTTATTGACTTATTCATACTTCAAAAACAGCATCAGTAAGTGATTAACATAGTCGAACGATCGAAATAAAATAAATAAATAAAATAAAAATCAACCAGCCACCCTCCTCCCCTGACAAGTTAAGAACAGTCCCTTAAGTGCGGTGAGGTTTGTGGACTGTTACCTGCCACAGAGAGAGAAATGTGAATGGCTCGTTTCTCCTCTGACACGTCACATACCTGTGTGCCGCCACGGCTCGGTTGTCCAGGTACTTTTGGGCAGTCATGACACCAACAAAAAAATTATTGGACCTGCAGCAGGGCTTCGCGGACGCCGGTAAGCCGTTATCTTGCGCTGTTTCTACTGCTGGTTGAAACCCGTACTCACACAGCATGCTCCTGAATGATTTCTTTTGCTTGCACAAAACTCTTTTTAGTCGCAAATGCAAGTAAAATGCTCGCACCGTGGAGCTCTGTGGAAAACAAATCACTGTAGCATATATAAACAAATCTAGCCCACAAGATAAAAGAAATAAATAACTTTCACTGCTCAAAGATACTCAATAGCTCAGCTAATACCTGAAATGTTACTGGAAAACAAACCACTGCAGCAGCATATTGAGTGGCAGGTGGTCAGCTCGCACCGTTATTGGCCGGCGCACGCCGTTATTGGACGGTGCATGGACACTCACCCTCTTGTGATTGGACTTTGAACTTATCCAACAGTAGTGGTACTGTGAGGTACCGAAGTACTGCGGTACTCCAACATTATCGTATCATATGCAGCGTGGTCTTTTAGTGCTGCGGTCTACTGTTGGTACCAGTATACCGTGCAACACTACATGTTTCATTGCTCTGATTGGTTGTAATTCTATCCAATTGCATCCAGAGGCACTTTGGTCTGTGCCCATTGATATTGTCTGCTGGAAATCCAAAATGATTGGAGAGGTTCCAGAATAATTCACATTTGTGAATTGCTCTGGCGTTACCGGGCTAACAGTGATTAGTCTTTTGAAATGATTGCTATTGGAAAGTAGGGCTAAGCCTTATCATAAGATGTTTCACAAAGTCAAGGATCCTTCCTTGGTAGGACGAGTCCTTCCACAGAAGGGTCCTACAGAGGCAAGGCAAGAGTCCTTCATAGCATTTGGTGACCATACATTGGGACAGGCTAGTGAGTGAATTGCAGGCACTGTATACCCACTGAGGATACACACATGCTTCCTTGAAATTTCACTGAAGAAAAGACTCGATCCTCGGTAGAGTTTGAAGGATCCTTGACATTGGAACAGTCCTTAGGCAGGATTTGATGATGTAGCATCCTTGAAATTCAGCCATTTAAGGATCCTTCCTCGACTCTGAGAAACACCCATAGACTGTATATAAAGATGGACGACATGACAGTTCCCTTAAGGCCCATTTATGCTCAACGTTAAATACGGATCTGGATACGGACGGAGCCTTCTGTCCATGCTCTGCGTTCATTTCGTCCGTATTTCTGCACGTTTCCATAAAGCTTATCGATACGGGCCAAACGGAGCAGTACCACCGGGAACCGTGGGGGCAGTGTTGCTGTCACTACCCAATACGTAGCTCTAGTGAGACACGAAGAAGAAATAACAGTTCAGTTTCTCTCATCGGCAGTACTAGAGAAAAGAATTCTCCGTCCTCCAGTCACGATGTATTTAACGGCCCCACCGACCACCACCTCCTACAACGCTGCCTTTGTTTTTGTCTTTTATGCAAGAGGTACATTATCAATATCTCCTCCACAGTCGCCATGTTTGTTTTTGAGTTTGTTGTTGTCATAAACTTTTGACTCTGGGCTGCCCCCTGGTGGATATATTGGTTAACGTCCATGCCAACGTAAAGGAAGCATGGAAGTATGTGGGCAGTGACCGTAACATCGTTTAAAACGGACGTATACATTTTCGTACGTAAAGGGAGCATAAATGAGCCTTTAAAGTGAAGCCAAAACATCTTAATCGCCCCCTGGTAGCTGGCTGCAGTACAGGCCGTAAACCTTGCTCCCTCCATGTTAGCAGATTGGACAAAGGCCAAACTAAAAAAGTACATGTCAAATAAATTTTACCCAAAGATGGTGTCTGTTATTTTAGTTAGTTCTTATCACACTGATGTATGATCAAGTGATAATTTTTCTCATAAGTGTGGTTTTAATTAGCTATTTGATGCTATAAAAGGCGGTTTGATGCCCTGACAGACAGCTATGTGTGCCAGTCGATGTGCTCATGATCAATGGTGGTGCTTGCGGATGGTCGGATGGCGCAAAGTCAGTACCCATGAGATCTCTACTGCGCAGACTGTGGCTCCAAATGATGTCGCCAGCGCATCTTAATTTTTGTAAAGTGGGAGTAATTTGAGACACGTTGTCCATTGTTGCATTCAGTTATTGGGCAATATGGAGAAAATCAAATGTCACAATATTTTCACCCAATTACCTCAACAACAATGTTGATTTTTGGTAAATAATCATCAGTAACTGGGATCTTATGACTAAGTGGGTAAAGACAAGTAACAAAACAGGTAGAACAGTCTGGTTTTTCAGGACATTACATCACCTTACTGTATGCAGCCTTTAAAACCAGAAAAAGGCAACACTTATGACATTATGATATCCATAATCAAAGACAATATCTAGGCATGTATCACAATATGTATATAATATAAATATTTTGCCAGCCTTAATTGGTAGATTTTCTTTCTGTGTTTCTTCACCCATCAACTGACCCATGAACCATCCTCACATTGTCATTGCTTCTGTCAAAATCTGTCTCAGGGTAACACTAGGATAACACTTTAATTTATTTATTGCTTATATCTCGAAGCTCTGAAGGAGAAGAAGCATTATTTAACAGAATTTTATAACTGCTTAGATTTAACCACATGGCAGGCTGTAAAACTTACACAGTAGTCACTTAGCTTAAACAGAGCTGGATGATAACTGTCTACGATCTTGGCACTACTGACAACCTGTTTGTTAAGAGCCAGTGATTCAGTGTTGATATTAGACAATGATTGATGGAGGCTGAACTTTCCATGTCAAAGATCACAGAAATGTTGGGTTTGGCTCCTAGGGTTTTCTGCGCCAGCCAATTTTGCAGTCATTGCCGGTGAGGTTCGGCTCTAACTCTGGAGTGAACCAGCCACTTCGGCCAACGCAGACCAATTTTTCCCTCCGTTTCTTGTGGCTCCCTCAATGCTGTGATGGCAAGAGGTAGCTGTCAGAATCAATCACAGAATTTTGTAGCTTAATGTCCAATTAGTATTCCAAGGTCCTTCAAATAAGCAGTTTGTCAACATTGTCAAGTACCCTGCACTGTTGCGCTTGTCCTTGGCATATGGGCCAATCAAAATTTGATGAAGCATCCAATCAACACAGATCACAGGGAGCCAGCCAACACTTTAGTGTCCATGTCATGGTGTGTATTAATTTGATTTATAATCCTTGGTGTGTGCATGGAGTGCGTCATGGAAAGCCATGAGGCCAAGAACACAATGAAGCTCCTGGCCCTTGTCTTTATTAGCTTGGCTGCCTGCCTGCTCCAAGGAGAGCGTGATGGAGGAGGATCTGGATACTCATCCTCGCATGGTGGCCTAAAGAGGCAAGCAGTTAGGCAGGCAGACATGCTGGCAGGGAGGGAAACAGGCATAGGGTTGTAGCAGGGAAATACATGGTGCCTGATCAGCCACTTCCTGGTGTATGATACAGAGCAATACATGGGTCGAAATACCATGTGCATATGCATAGTGTTGCGTGTAAGATTTGAGCTGTGCATTGTCAGCTCTACATCAACCTGTGTGCAGGGTGTCTACAGGTCCTTAAATGATCTTAAAATGTCTCATGTTTCAACAATAAGGCCTTAAAAGTCATTGAATAGTCTTAAATTTGAATTTGTGAGGTCTTAACATTTTATCTAACTTCATTTATCCATTTTTTTTATTTCTTTTTGTGAAAATAATTGAAGCTTTTCCATGTAAAAGTCCACATTACTAATGCTACAAATCTTTAGAAAACTTTAAAACTGTCATTTTACTTCATACTTTGACTTAGCTGTTGGATTGACGTAACTCACTCTAATACCATTCTGGTTCTTGGAGCAGCCAAAAAGGGTGTGAAATACTTGCAATAATTTATCACATATCATATAGTACAAAACTCTTGTTGAAAATCTGACATCACCAAAGAAGTCTTAAAATGATAAAGGGCGTTTCCATATTAGGTTTGCTGAGAAGTCCTATGACCGTATGAATTTGACGTAGTTTCATTGCGCAAAATCAGCTCAAATCATATTGTGATGTTAATAATGACCCAATTTTTAAAATCACATTAATTAGATAAATGTTTTGCGTCAGAGGTTTGCTAAAATTTTAAATGTAATCCTGTTCAGGATGGCCCTGACAATGATCAATAAAAGTAATTTTACTTTACAGTTGTTGAGAAAATTAAAGGGAAAATCAGCTCAAATTACACCAAAACAGGGCTTCCAGGGGGCTAGATCCATGCACAGAGTGTGTGCTATTGGGGCTAAGTCCTTGTTACAGCAGCCCATGTTCATGTTCAGCCCACAGCCCTTTGCCCATAGCTGTCGAAGTTGGAGGTTTTTTTTTTTTTCAACTCAGATCCTGGCACAAGCTGTGTGTGTGTTGCTAATAGCTTGTTTAGTTTCTGTTATCCTTCCTGGTGCAGCACACACATAACTTCTCTTAAACTGAGCTCGTAGGGATCTGTCGCCATGCTGCAGAATTAAAATAGTTACACAGGAACAGATGCACAAACACACAGATACAGATTTGCTGCTACAGAGATGCTCTACCTGCTACCATGCACTGTGTCTTTGTCTGTTACTGCAGTCCAAATACTGTCCAGTGAGCTTTTGAATAATGATGTGAGTAGTTTCAGAGGAGGTTTGAGGTTAGTGACAACCCTATAGTGTCAGACCCTCAGTTCACAAAAAGGAAAGACTTTGTTTTGAGGGAAAATTCTAAAACTAAACACGGAAATGGGGCCAGATAAGGATTGCATATTGGAGTTGAACAATGGAGCTTAAACTTTTGAGACCCACCAGTGATCCCAGCCGACTTCCTGTTTTTAAGAGGCTGTAGCAGGCTGAGTTTTAAAGCTAGTGTGGTGATACCAGTATCCTATGAAACAAGAAGACCAAAGGAATGCTAGCTCCTTAGAAAGGGGGCTAAATAATGCTCCAAAGTTAGGCTAAATATTGGTGAGGGAAAACCAGCATGGCCGCTTTACAGAGGTCCCTTAACTTCTCACCTTAAGGTGTCTGAATGATGATGGGTTTGATGGATACCCATGACTTTCCCCTTTACAGACATGCTTACTTTATGCTAGTCCCATGTGGGATGCATGCAGCATAAATGTGTTATTTTTACCTATTGTATTTGAGTATGTCTGCACACTGGAGTCCCTAAACAGTCACGGAAATACATAAATCAGGTCTGACTGGAAAGCTGAGACTCTTGTGAATCCAGTGAGTCCAATTTTATTCATGTGTGATGATGCTAGCCCCTGCAGTAGTCATTATAAAATGACCTATGGTGCCCTCTAGGATCATGAAATCCTACAACCACAAACTAGAGACCCCGGGCATTCAGAGAATATCAAAATGTCAGAGGTTATTGATAGCTAATCACAGCATGGATTTTTCTGTGATGTTTTTAAAGGTCTTGATGTTTTATTGTGACATTTTGGAGGGATTTTTGAACATATTTATCAATTAGGAGTGGTGAAAAACTGTGGAACAAACAGAGTTGCAGCGATAAACTGGGTTCAAGGTATATTGTGATATAGAAGTTAACAGTTACCAAACCGTGTACATTTGCTTATTTATGATAATCGAAAAAAATGCAACTGGATGTTGAATCTTCCCTTTATTTTAGTTAGTTTTGCATTAGTATCAGCATTCTGACTGATAATAATAGAAATTCTGTAATTCTGTGAAACTGTGAAACTGCGATGTTTCCTGAGACTTAATCGTACCATTGCAACACTACTCTTATGAATTCAATAGTAGTCATTTCATTGTAGTGAGACCATTTCTTTGAAACGGACATCACTGTATAAAACAACCTATAGTGACCTCTAGGATAATCACAGCCTCATGAAACCTCACAATCACAAACTAGAGACCCTGGGCATTCAGAAAAGATATGGCTTTCAGAAGTAAAATGACAATATGGGGGTTTCTAGCAGTAAAAATGTCAAAAGGTTTTGACACCTAGTCATAGCATGGATTTTTCTGTGGTGCTCCAAAAGGTCTTGGTTTGTTAATGAGGCTTTTTGGAGGGACTTTTGACATTTTTTTAACCAATTTTCAAGTGGCAAAAAATGCTTAAAATTGGCACCAAAACTGTGAAGAAATGGTACCAACTCAAAAATTACTGCATAATTGAGCATGGGAATTGCCATTATATATTTCCATCATGATGTTCTAAGCCCATATACCTTTTAAACTTTCAAAAGATGAGTAGCAGTCTCACATCACACTGTTTATTACAGATTTATGGCTAGAAATTAATCCTTAGGTTCCCTGCTTTCAGATGATGTGCACCACCTCTATGTGGCATATACTGTTCACCTGCTACCTGCCCCTTAAGACCCCCTGTCCAGGGTTGCCAGGTCCGCTTACTAGCCGCGACTTTGGGCTTGTTTCTAAAGTGGAGTTGCTTATTTGGGCTTGCTCTCTAAATGTCACCTTCCTCTATATATATCCGTCTAAGAAGTTATTTATCGCATGATAGCACTGGTTGCTTGTTTCTCTCCCAAGATCTGGCAACACTGCCCCTGTCCCCCCCAAAAAAGACAAAAATAGGTAAGTGTGAGTCTCAGATTGTTAAATAAAAGACAATAAACACAATACGAACAACTCTGTGCTGTGGGATGCGGGGCATCAATGCCAACTTAGTCATCGTCATCATCACTGTCATCATCAAGGTCATCAGTGAACCGATGTGACAAGCTGACAGGCATATAGAGACGGAGAGCCTGGCAGATGGACAGATAGGAAAGCTGCCAGGTAGACAGACAATATAGAGACAGAAATCAACAGATGTCCAAAGAAGCAGACAGTGACTGACACGACCACATAGACAGGAAATGTACTTTTCTGAGGTTGTCAATTCCACTTGAGTAAGGGCTGTGGAGGAGGAAAAAACCAGTCTGAAATTGAAAGAGAGCAGCAGCAGCGCTTCAGTAAAAGCTGGCACTCTCTCCTTCCTCGGCTGTGTCATCTTCTCTGTTTGCCCTGGAGCGCCTCTTCTCAGCATCAGCCTGCATGTCAGGGCTCATCTCACAATCTCTTGCTCTTTTTTATCCTCATCCTCCTCCCTGAGCCGATCTCTTTCAGCCTCATGTGAAGAATAGAATTTTGTTCTATCCGGTAGACAAATGTATGCAGATAGAGAGAAAGTGATGCACCAACACAAAATACAAAGAAAGAGCTTCAAAAGATATCCTCAGTTTGTGTTAAATGGCTTTATTGTCATACCTGTGTGTGTATATGTGTGTGTGTGGGAGTGGGCCGCTGTTTAATGTCTAAAGCAGACTTGCCTTTACATCACGCTCCAGGCAAAACGGTGAACATTGATTCGATAGCATCATCCTCCAGAGTGTTTGGGGTCATGACCTCCCTTCAGCCGCTAAACCACCATTGATTGTGTGTGTGTGTGCGTGCGCGCGTGCGTGCTGGGTACTTTTTTTGGTCTAGGAATTTGTTTGCCCTTTAGTCTTAATTTTAAATCAATCATTTTGGGTTCAGTTCACTCGTTGGCAGAGGCACGAGGGTTCTCAAACAAGGGCCTAAATCAAGTAAAGGTTTTTTTTAACAGGAGTCATTTTTCTACTTTGACAGTAAGGGATAACTTTAATACCTAAATGTATTTTTTGGGGGGCTGGAATCTGCAATCACATCAATTTACTTTTATTTATCTTGATGATTGAGGTACAAATTAATAAAATTATGTTTTGTTCAGCAGTTTGTTTTTGTTGGTGCCTCAAAGGGGACCTGTGTCGCTTATTTTCAGGTTCATACTTGTATTTCAGATTTCTACCTGAACATGTTTAGGCTACATGCTGTAATGTTCAAAACACACATTAAACACACATTAAACATGGCTTAATAGAGACAATTTCAAACACAAGTACACAAATCAGCTTCACTATAACTCGCAGCATTCACAGACAAACACTTGCCTTTATCTGGACACATTTTCCCCACAAATACAACATGCTAATGTTTTTAGCACAAGCCTATGGCATTTTACATTGTATAAATTAGCCTAGCGGCTAGCAGACTTTCCTTCTACTCATATGAAGCCAGGGACAACAGCAACATTTAACAAAGGAAACATTACCAAATTCGACTCCATGTCAACTCAGAAGGCTCACCAAGTGTCTTACCCTAAACACGAAAAAAAAATGTAACATGCTAACGTTAATAGCACAAGCCTATGGCATTTTACATTGTATGAATTAGCCTAGCCACAAGCACAGATTTCCTTTGCTCATATGAAGCCAGAATAAATCACACACAAGACTTAAAATGCTATTTTTGTGGAGGCTTTATTGTCTTGTCACATTTTTTGTTTCTTATCTGTGAAATTAAAGTAAATAAAAGCTTTGTTTCCACTGAGGGAAATGGTTTCAGCTTACAAACACAGACAGGAGGTCTGTGTCACTGCGAAGTGTTGTTACTTTTCTGGGGAGGTGCACGTCAGGGTACAGCGTCAGTTCGACACAGAAGTATAAATCCTGCATAACATGCCTTGAGCAGATAACCAGATAACTGAAATCACATTATGGCAACATCCTAATTACCAATCAACATTTAGCAAAATTATGATGCAGATTTAAACATCACTATTTAGCCATCTCAAAATCATGAGTTGCAGGATTTTTACAGGATTTTACAGGCTCTGTGACGTCATACTCTTCCTTTGCCAAGGCTGGAGATTTCACACCTTTTAATATGCTGTTTTGTTGTCATTTTTATCTTCTCAGATGATGAAGCATGCATGGGACAGCTACAGGCAGTACGGCTGGGGTCACAACGAGCTGAAGCCCCTCGCCAAGAAAGGACATTCCACAAATATCTTTGGTAAGCCAGACAAGCCCCTCTGCTGTCTGTACCCATTGGCAGTTTGCTCACATAGTTTTAAATCACACATGGATGCATGCATGAATGCACACACACTCTTTCTCTGCCTTTGCCTTTTCCCTTGTGGACAAGGTTATGTGATAATGCCTCCGGCAGGATGCAGATCACTTTGGGACGAGTGGTTGCGAACAGAAGCACAAGATCACTGAAACCACAAGCAGAGAGCACACATCTCAGAAATGCCAGATAGCAGAACATGCATTTGATGTACTGGTAATACTTCACTCGTCCTCTCCCAGTAAATGTTATAATGTTAGATTTTGCATGAGACAGTAGGAGTACAAACATTCTGTGAGTTCTCTGTTAGGCTCAAGTCATGAGGGAGATTCCTGTTTGTAGAGAGAGAAACATCGCCATTGGCAGTGATTTTTTTCCCACAGAGAGGTCAGTCTGGTGCAGCCTCTCATCATCTGTGATTTGTGTTTTGGAGGCTGTTTTTTTGGTTTCCGCCTCTGCAGCTGCACTCTATGATAGCACAGGTCATACGACTCGGACAGAGGCGGCAAGTTGTCACAGACACAAACAGTTTGCAGATAGAAGTTTTGAAAATGAGGAAATTAAATTGGAAAAATAGACTCTCAGTGTTGTGTATCTTTGTGCAGACTGATTAGACCCGGACTGGCCTCCGAACATCAGTGAGTCGAAGCATCAGTCGAGACGTAACCAAGTCACACCACATTTTGTCAGTCAACTCACTGAACTTTTGTTTAGCTGCGTCACTGTGGACAGAGCGAGGCAGGATAACAGCATGGCAGGCTTTAAACTTTGCCCTGCAAAGCTGAATAATTGGCATACTCTCGCAATTCTGATGTGGGTACAACCTTACTGTTAATGTTGGACAGTTTATATGTGGTGTTGAAAATGACACAGGCATATTTGGCGCTAAACACGAGTCTTGAGTCTAGAAAGCTCCGACTATTTAAAGGTTCCCTCTGGGGTTTTAGTCGTGCTATGAATCTGCTCTTCTACACACAGGGTTTTTCCCAAAGTATCTTTTGACGGGGCCTGGCCAAGTGTCTTTTTTGAAGGGGGCAATTTTTTTTTACGTTTGAAAAGTAGAATTTGATCAGATATGAAAATGAAATATGATGCAGTTTTGGTGTCTATTCGTGAGTGATTGAAACAAGAGGCAAAACAAAATTTTGCATTGGGCCCCCAAAAAGCTAGAAACGGCCCTGCTAGCTGGTGTGTCTACTGGTGCCTCTCAGCTGTTTCAAAGCACTGTTGCAGGAATTTTGGACACAGTCTTCTTTATGTCAGTGTCACCATGTGTCTTAGCTGGTCTGTGTATTTACGTGTAGTTGCCGTTTTGCATTTTCATGGATCATTTCTAGTATATATTAACATACTTTGTGGCTTTTCTTTGTAGTAATCTTATTTTGTGTTTTATATTGCCTGTTTTAGAGCTTTACATTTTTGTTCTGTGTTGTTTGTAACTTGTGTTGCTGCCTGTCTTGGACAGGACACTTTTCAAAAGGAGATTTTTAATCTCAAGAGTTTTTTTCTGGTTAAAAAAAGGTCGCCAGGGACAAAATGTGATGGCGAGATCTCATTGTAGCCTTATGTGCCATAGGGCTTGAAGAGGAGTAAGGAAGTGGTTAACGTTGGTAACATGAGTTGAGCTGCTGCGAAGTTTTGACTCCTCATTGTCAATGAAACAACATTGTCTCATTGTAAATGCAGATGTTTGCTGCTGACACATTAGCGTTGACCGTAACGTAACCATTTACATCAAACACTAACGCAGTGGTTCCCAACCGGTTGAGCCAGGGGGTTCAGATTTGTACTCAGTTATTAGTTCAAGGTCCACGCAGTTTAATATATTCAGCGTCATACTTGCATTTGGCCGTGCTGTCGAGCTAGTTTGCTGTCTCTGTTAAGTAGCTATCCGTTATCCCCTTAACCTACAGCAGGAAATGGCACTTCAAAATAAAAGCTCTGTGCCAGAAATTCACTGTACTTCAAAATACAGTGTGTTTTTTACAAACTTGACATGTTCTTGAGTCACTTGCGGGTCCATTCAGAATGGACAACCGCAACCCACTTTTGGACCGGGACCCACTAGTTGGCATTCTCGGAACTCATTGGCTGTATTCGGCGGAGGAGGCGAATTTCCGTTTCCGACTTCCATTTATATGTAAGTAAATATGCTGAACCATTGCGATGGATTCAGAGTTTGCAGTGACGCCAATTATGTTCCGCCTTGTTGATTCACCACACGGACCGTTCAACCTGGCAACAACTGCAGCCGGCTCAAACGCGATTGGTCAATATCACGAAAACAATAAACTACAAACAGCCTACAACTGAAAACCAGGGCTCTTCGGCTCTTCTTCCAGAGGCAAGATCTCCGGGGTTTGCCTACAGACTCTACATTCACTGAATGTAGAGTCTGTATATAGAGACTAACTAGTTGGGAACCACTGCTCTAACGTTACGTTGATGTAACGCTATGTGTGTGTTTGCCCAGGCACTCGCGTAGGCCGTTCATTGTAATGCTAGCAGGGTTTTTTCTTTACTATCTAGGCTACTGTAGTTCAAAAAACATATTAAGAATACATTTTAAAAACATTTCCCGATGCTTGTATCAGCCGGACCGCCTAGCTTCAAAATGCACTGGTGAAAAACATGGCCCACAAGGACATGCATATGTATGTGAGGCAATACAAAGCCCTACATTTTGGCGCCTTTCCAGTGATCATCAGGTGGCAGTAACGTGGCAAGATATGCAGCAGTGTGCCAGCAATGGCAGGGAGAAAGAAGATTGCTTTGTTTACAAGAAAACTGAAAAGGTGCCTCCCAATGTCTCCCCTTAACCAGCACTGGTAAGATGCATGTTGGCGTTAGTGGATCCCTCTGCCACACACATTTGTTGTGCCAGTGTTGACATGACCAACACTCCTGAAAAGCAGCACTTTATATTTTCCTCAGTTTTCACACTTTTCACTTCACCTTGGCCCACTCTGCTACTACACCTCTTTTCTCTTGTCAGGTGGTAGCATGTCTTCTTCTGTGGTCTTGTAGCTGTCACGGTGGATAAAGACGGTGTAAAAATATCCAGAGATCTAGAGCCCACAGTCGCAGCTTTATAAAGATAATATTAATAAACACATTTCATGGTGAGCAATAGCTGGATAAAACAGCTGGTATCATTTGCCTTACTGTGCATTCTCCCCCTTCTCATGATTGAGAGATTTATTTCAGCCTCTGAATTGAATGATTATATGAACATATACATATCAATAGATGTGTTGCTTATTGAACATTCATATTCTAAATAATCGGTGCTGATACAGATGTCCAAAATCCTACACTAGTCCTTGCTTAGTGTGAATTTATGCATGTGAAGATGTCGCTTTATGCTTGTTTATCTGAGTGTTTCAGTTGCCAGTTTGATTTGTGTGTTTTCCTGGGTGTCTGAGTGTGTTTGTGCCTCAGGATCCTGGATGCGTGTATGTGTGTGTTTGGTGTGAGGATGCATGCTTATGAGGCTTTTGTGTCAAATTGGGATGTTTCGTCTGGCAAATTGGCCGGAGGCACCTGTGTTATTTTATGAGCTGCTGCTAAATGGTAGATAGATGCTGTTTGTGTGTTGTGTGTGTGGAGTTCTTGAGTGTCTGACTGTTCATCTGCAGCTTGTCTTTGTCTTTGTGTGTGTGTGTGTGTGTGTGTGTGTGTGTGTGTGTGTGTGTGTGTTTTTTCTCCTGCCTCTTTGTGATGGTTGAGTCTGGGTATCTGCTGGTTATTAGTCACAGCGTGGCTAGCAAAACACAAACAAGATATGAGGCGAAGAATCAAGCCTCGCGCTCTTCACCAAACACACTTCCATTATTGATGAGGCATATCCTGTCCTCCTACAAAACTTGGCTATATTGATTGTGTGTGTGTGTGTGTGTGTGTGTATGTGTGTGTGTGTGTGTGTGTGAGAGAGAGAGAGCGAGAGAGAGAGAGGAGAAAGCAATATATTGGAGATGCAGCACACTCTTGTTGCTTTGTTGCTGTAACTATTAGGAGCATTGACAGCTTGCACCAAAGGGACACACACATGCTTAAAGGCTGAGTGATTGGATGAAAACAGGGCCTGCTGATCGAGTGCGAATTGTGGATTTAAATCACTTTGATGTTTTGTCATTTAAAGTGAACCCTTGTGCAATACACTTTGATGGCAAAGCCAATCCGAGACAATTACACCCATTATAACTACAGCTCTGACCTCGGGGACTGGAGCGAAATGTGGAAAGATTTCCTTTTGTTGGTACAGTATTGTCCCGCGTCAAGCTACAATTGACCAGTCTTCCTGCCTGACACGAGCGCTGCATATACACAGCAGTTGGCGTACAATTTGCCTCCATTAAACATGCCTTCCACACGGTTGTTAACACAAAGGGCAAAGCTGTGTGCGCTCGCTCCACGCCTCACGGCTCAGCCTTAATCTGTCCAAAGAAGAAGAAGAGCAGAGGCCAGAATGGTAACACGAGGACTGGGGATCTCATTGTGGCACCAGGCTCAGATAACCTTGAGTTCACTGCCTGGCCTCTGTTTTGTCCTTTTTTCCCCCTCCTTCTTCTTCTGTGGAGAATGAGCAGAGCTGATTTTGAGTACAGATACAAACACGGTCTTTGTCTTGGGGGTAAGCGGTTCAAGCCAGGATAACACATGGCCTTGTAAAGGAAATGCAGTTCAAGCTGGGTTAAGAAAAGCATGGTTCAAGCAGTGTCAGACGCAGCAAGCTTCCTTAAACTCACACTCACTCACAAAAACACACACACACACACCCTGAGATGGAGTTGATGGCAAAGAAATGGATGATGTTTTCAGGACAGGAAGGAAGGAAGAAGATGTCAGTACATAAAGCCAAAAATAGTTCTTGGATATTGTTCTCTATCCGCACTGTCAGTTTTAGAATAACGACCAAAATACATGGCCACGGATACAACGCAACCATAGACTAAATGAAATCATCATGCAGCTATAATGTCACCCATTTGTTTGTGGATCCTGTTTTGAAGCCTCTAGTTTGGCATTTTGACCATCACCATCTTTGATTTGTGCAACCAGAAGTGACCATTTTTGGACCAAAGGGTGGAGATAACCCTTTAACACGATAATGCTAGCTGCTAGCTTGGTTACCATGGTGAATTTACAGGTGTGGTTAATTGTGGTAATACAAATGCTAATTTTCGCTGGTGAAAAACAGGCTTAAAACCGTTAAAACAAAATGCACTTACTGGAGAAACTGAACATCTGCCTCCATAGAGGGTCTTTTAGTACAACCAAACGCTGAGCAAGACTTTTTTAGACAATCAAAACATTACAATTAACACTGATGAACTAAAAACACACTTAAATTGCGACAGCTATGGCTTCGCCTATACTCCGTTAATCTGGGGATATGACATGGTTATGTTACCTTAACTGCATTGTGGCTGTGGTAGCAACTTAACAACAGACGGTAAGAAACTTGTCACTTAAAGCAGCCACACTCTTAATTACGCATAACTTTAAGCGTTAACAATACTTAAACTAGTGAGTAATATAAAAATTCACCCCCATAGTTGTCATAAATGGGAACATTAGCTATAGAGACCAAAATTTTTTTGCACCAGGCAGTAAACATGTTTATTTCTGCTGTAAAGTTGGCCATTGTAATTTGGGTTCTATGGCAATTGACTCTCTCTTGGAGCCAGCCTCAAGTGGCCATTAGAGGAACTGCAGTTTCTGGCACTTGTTCTTCAATTTTCAGCTCCAGAGGTTGCTGCTTGAATGCAACAAGTTTACTGCAGCAGAGCGCTTCCCTTATAGTCAACTGAAGTTGCCACACTGACCACAAAAGCCACTCTTCTCCATTTTAACACAGCTAGTCGGTTTTTTTTTTGGTCTTTTTTCAACGAATGCCATCCAACAGAAAAACTACATAGAAATGTGTAAAAATATGAGTGCAGTTTGTTTAAAGAATTATTTAAATGAATGCCTGATTGTACCAGAAGCAACACGATGCAGCAGAGCAACCTTGTCAGTGTTTTTACATTTCACATTAAAATGAATCATTAAATTGATCAATTAAATCAATACATCCTGTTGTTGAAACAATCCAATTAATTAAATTAACACTAATTATATAGCCTGCACTTTTAAACCCTGCACAAACAACTGCATTATCACTTGACTGAACTCAATACGCACACAGTAAAGCTGCAACCACAGGCTACAAAGACGGAGTCTGTGTAGCAGGTTAAAAAACTCTGCTCCACTGACAATAATCTGAACCTTGAACCCTCCACAACAGAAGCGATCGCCAACCAATTGCCGAGTAATACAATACAGAATAAGAGCATGGAGTTTTCTGTGGTGTTCCTCAAGGTCTTGGTGCCTTATGTGTTATTTTTGGAGGGGGTTTTGACCTTTTTTTGATTCTCAAGTGGTAAAAAAAAAAAAAAAAAAAAGCTTGAATTTTGCGCCAAATTTGTGGAAGAAATGTTAACATCCTCCAAATTGCTGCAACAACTTATGAGACATGATGAGCATGGGAATGGCCATCATATACTTCTATTATAATGACCTAAGCCCCTTTATACTCTAAACTTTAAAAGTTTTAATAGGCGTCAAACCAAAACACAATGTTTATCACAGATATAAGAGGAGAAACACTTGATAGCAGTGCTGAGCTGCACCTCAAATTAATGAACTAACCACCAACTCATTCTGCCAGTTGCTCAACTTCTTTTTGTGTCTTGTGGCTTTGATCATATTAACTCTGTCCTCAGTGGTTACCCTGTTCTGTCAGATGATGGACAGCTCTATTCATCTCTCTGTCTGTCCAAACACACAGAGACGGTAATAATACTCACCGGTAATTGTATGAGGGACATCAGCGGCCATTGATTCAGCCTGAAAGCATTTGACCTTTTATTGAGGCAGTGGGTCAGTCAAAGCAAAAGGCCAGCCTTCACGGACAGCTGAAGTGGCCTTGTTTATTGTAGATGGACGGCACAGGCTCTGATCTTTAAACACACTCCTCAGTGTTTGCTGGAAAATGCTCCCAGGGGACGCAGGTCACTTTACATTGATCAGGACTTCAGTGTGAGTGTAAGTCCACACCGCTGTCTCTTTGCTCACAAACCCGAGGTTCCTCACATTTTCAGAGTTGCAGTAGTTCAGGTGAGATGAAAGAAAGCATGAATCAACTTTGTATGGCGGGACGGATGTGATCCTGGGTATAAGCTGAGGTAGGATGAGACATGCCTCCCCGTTCATAAGCCTCAAAAAAATGACTTCATTAACTTTGAATTAAATTATTAAATTATATCAATTTCAATAATCGATGAACCATGGGAGTGATTTATAGATCAAAAACATTTGCTGGTTCTGGCTTTTCAAATGTGAAGTTTTTCTGCTTTTCTGTGTTTTATATCAGTGTTGAATCCATTGATCTAACTAAATGATTCATTGATTAAAGGGATACTTTGCTGATTTTCATACTGATCGGTGTCAATGCAGTGTAGGGAGTTTGTGTGTTATTGCTCACATCATGGGCGGGGACACTGTAAATCAAAGAAATAACCGTAAGCAACCGTACACAGAACTGTGCCTCAACATCACAACCTTTTACACCAAAGTTGTGAAAACAGAATAGTTTTAACCCTGATAACGTTCTGCCGTTACTAATATTAGTGACTGGATGTAATTTCCTTTGTATGAACACAAAAACTGCAAGGAGAGGAAGAGAAAGTGAGAGATGTGATGAATTTAACGCAGTTTAAAAAAAAGGCAGCGTAGTGACGATTCAGACATTTCTTACACCAGACGTAGGTAATGTGGACCTGTCCATATGCATTCAGCCCACCCTGACCTGCTCATATGAGCCAGCGGTCGCTCTGTTTGTCACTGAGTAGAGAATCACTGTAAAATCTGATAATTTGATGCTAAAAAATTCAAGAAAACCAATTGCCGTAGTGGGCCGGGTTCAGTCACACCCTGCGTGTCATCCCCAGTCTCTCAAGGCTTTCCTGTCACTCTTTGCTTTTCTGTACAATAAAGGCAAAAAGCCATTGAAATAACCATTAAAAGTAGTAAAGTAATGGTGAATCTATGGGGAGGTCATTGCAAGTAAACTGTCAAACCACAGTGTGATGTTGCTTTTTCACCATCGTAAAACAAAAAAAAAGACACTATCACAGCCTTACATCTAGTTTCTACATACGTGTGTGTATAGAGACGAGGCAACTGGAAGTCGATTCATTCCTTTGGGACTCTCCGTGATATCCGACTTGCCTGCAAAACTTCTCCCTCTGTAATATTTGGGTCAAGAATTTGCCACAAGTATATTAAGTAAATTGAACTTTTGCGGTGGATTTCGGAGAGACAGTATGACAGTGTGCTAGCTTAGCTAATAGGCTGCTAACTGGCTAACAGGCTATTTCCTTTAATGCAGTTGCCTGTTGATTGCCAACTGAGTTTGTCTGATTAAAAACGACTTGTTTATATAGTTTTAACACATTGTGAATGTGAGTAATGCTATTCTGTTCAGATATGGTTGTACATTATATACAGTCGGATTGTCATTATGACTCGTTCAGCCTTTCACACGTCTTTCTAATGAAACATTTAACAAAAAAATTCCACTGGCAAAATTAGCCTCTCCCCCACGGCTACAGGTATTTTCTATCAGGTTTCCATCCATTTGTAAAGAAATGCACTTCCTTACGTTGGACACTAGAGCATTATCTCTATATTTACAGATCTACGGACGTCAGTCACATATGTAAGTGGATACGTGGCGTTATTTGTAGGGATGTCCCGATCCAGCTTTTTCACTTCGATCCGATACCGATACTACAGCCTTGAGTTTTGGCCGATACCGATCCGATCCAAGCACGTATTATACATATTCACTTATTTTGTTGTCAGTCATGTTAGAAAAGGTTTGATCAAGCAAAGAGCAACTACTTAATCAGGTTAGTTAGAATGATCCACAACAGTTGGTATGAGAAACTGACCTGTTTATTGTGAACAGGGTTAAATAAACAAACTTTAAACTTGAACATTAACATTAAATAAAAAATATAGCTGGTTTACTTTGGCTGTTTTGGCCCCTTAATAAATAGAAAATGAATCAACACAAGAAATCTTTAAAATGTCTAACAATGAAATTAAAATAGCAGCAAGACTCCACACAAGTGTGCTTTGCCCCCTAATAAATAAAAAAAAGATTAATACCACAAGACATTGTTGGCATTTAACAAACAATGCAGCCTTTCCTTTTCATTTATTTTAGTTGTGTTTATGTAGTCCATCCATGGCTCCAATTTCACTAATTGTGCCCAAAACAGTGCCATCAGTGCTCTTTACTTAAACAGTAAGAGTGTAAACCAAATAACAATATCACTCTCAAAAAAACAGAGCAGAAAACAAATAGTCAGTTAACTAAATTGACCGATACTCTTCCTACCCTTCCCTCTGTGTATCTGCCGTCTGCATGCTGGCCTGGTGGATTGACAATAAGAGCTGGAGCGGATCACTGGAATGGACTGCTTGAATTGTGGAGCGCTGGGCTGGCCGGAAAACCTGGCACAGGCTCCATGAAAACTGGATCGGAGTTCATGGATGGGCATTTTTCCATGCAGTCCGATCCGATGCTGATGCCGATGCCCGTTTTTTGCTAATATCAGCAGCCGATACCGATCCGAATATCAGATCGGGACATCCCTAGTTATTTGCAGCCCTAAATGTACCAAACTTAATAAACAAACTATCATTTAAACATCAGGAGACAGAGAGAGAAGCTTTTTCAGAGGAAGTGAAACCAGTGTTTTGTCTGATTATTATTCAGAGGTAGGAGGATGACTTGAGGTTCTGCCTAAGAGATATTTTTCAGCCAACAATAGAGGATCAGAGGTGTTGTCAGTTTCAGAGTTGCTTCTCCCTATAGATTTCATTTGTGGCTCTCAGTGACCTTATTGGAGTTACTTTAGTGGATTTAATCTTGTCTGCACAAGAGGGACTGCACTGGTGAGTCTGAGTCCTGCCCTGCTCACTCGACCTACTGACTGTTGCTGCTTTATTGGTTTCCCCTGAAAGCTTGCCGTCTGATGATTTTAATCTAAACTTGCAAGTGGAGAATCTCTCACTTCACAGCCACATGGCCTCCTCCCACAGGCAGTTCGACATGCTCACAGTGAATGATATCACAGACTGCCTCAGGCGTGCAGTTGCTACAAGCCTGTTAGGTAGGAGGCAATGGAGATGATGCAAAACTGGGCGCAGGTTTGGACACCTGGCTCAGTGCTGGAGCACTGGCACCTGCTTTGTCCATTATAAGATTACTTTGGTTGTTTGTGCATCATGTTGCCCATAGAGACGATCTGTCAGCTCATACTCAGTTTAAAGTAACCTCACATGCTTTCATGAGGTGAAAACCTGGTGTCACTGCTTTGTTAACTTTTTAGAAATGCTGTTGTGCGGTTTAATTGTCCTCCCTGTTTTCTCTTTGAATGATTTTTGCTTTTGTGTGTTTTGTTTGTTCTTTTCTTATTGGTGTGTAGGATGCAGTGGCATCTCGCAGTAAGGCTGCAGAACTGAAACCTCTCCTGTGTGCCAAGCATGTCGGAGAACTACGGTGGCCGACGCGAAAACATGAATTACTCTATCGTAATACAAAATGGCAGACTATGTGTGAGGTGGTCAGCTCCATATGTTGATATTAACGGCTCATTCTGAGGTAACAAAACCAAATTATTCTTATTTTCAGATAATTATAAACAAATGAATAAGTAGTTATGAATATTACGTACCGTTTCATCCAGTAGGCGCCCCTAAATCCGACAAACGGAGAGTAGAAATACTGTCACTATTTTTGGGGGCAAGAATTTATGTCAGTGTAATCACCTGTTGCTGTGGTGATGAAGGGAGGCAGCTCGATATAGATTCTGTTTGCTATAATGCCTCATCCAGAATCCCATAAAACCACAATACCAGATCAAATACCGCTTTGATTTTCCAGCTTTTCTAATCAATAGACACTGAGGAGTGTAATCTTCTGTAGAGCTATTGGATATTCGCTCCTTCTTGCAATATCTCTGCAGGGTACATGTGGATACCGTGATAACCATTAAGTCAGAAGTCTGCTCTCGCTCACAGCCATGGAGCTTTTTTTCCTCCCCAGCATCTAGGTCATGTCTTCACATGAATGGCTCCCAGGGCGAAACAGTGCATTGCATCCTGGAAAAGGGTTGTGTAGCGGCACCATGGCAATGCACCCATGGGTGTGAAGAGCAGTGAAACAGAAATAACATATGTATGTGTAGCTGCAGAGAGAGGCAGTCCACAGTCGTCAGGGTCCAAATGGTCTTGCACCACCATGTGTTTACCACGTGAATAGTGGAATAGACTGGGACACCGAATGCATGATGAGTTGGAGTAAAAGAATCAATACAATTTCAATACTTAATGCTCGACCAAATCAGCTCTTCTCTTACTGCGAAGGCTCACTGATATTGTATCTTCTGTCCACTGGATTGTGGCCAGATTTTGGTTCATTAAGCACAGGATGAGTATTGTGAGCATTTTCTCTGTTGCTCAGCTGGACAACATCCAATGTACAGAACATGAAATCCCCTGACTGCCCTGCTGTCCAGTTATGTCTCTGTGATTTCTGTGGCTTCACCCGGGTCGTGGCATTGTTCTTGGTGTGCATGGCAGGGTTGGGCTGGTGTAAACTTTTTGAACCTGTTTGATATTAAGCCAAACACTGGAGCGGACCAGTATACTGCATTTTACCACTAGGTGTTGCACTTGACTCAGTAGCTGCTCCTGACTGAAACATGACGACATCGTGTCCCAATAGCGAGCAAGCGTCCAACTGTGGCATGAACATCAGAGCTCTCTGTCCACCTGAATCCATAAATATGCCTTCCGTTGATTTGTGGACCCAAACCAGATACCTTTCAGCTGTGGGCATAAGATCAGACTTGAGATAGAAAGGGATGGATGTCATTAGGATTTTATCGATACTCCTTATCGACTGGGTACGTTGTCAGTACTCTTAGCGGTTCTTTTTCATTTCTAAATAATAGATTTTTAGAAAATATATTGATTTAAAAAAGAATAAATTCAGAACAGGATTATTGAATATTTTAAATACAACTAAATTTGTTTCTAGAGCAGCAACAGTAATTTGTACAACCCTTGATAAAGTATTGGCTTCTTACCCGCTAAGGTTTAATGTCACTTACAGTTACGCATATAGTTGCCGTCAACTCGAGTAATTTTTGAGTTACCTTCACTTTGTTTCCACTGCGGCTGCTCGGCTGTTCACCAACAACTCCGTGTCAAGTGTGTATGTGGAGGCGTTCGTTCCCGGCACGAAGCGCAGATGAGAGGCTGCAAGGTGATAAGGAATTAAACCAAAATGTGTAAAAGTACAAATAAAGAAGCGATAATGTTAGAGCTTATCAAAACTATGGTCGTTGATAATGGGTTTCGGTACCCAGCTCAAGACATAACCACTTAAAAGATGGGTGAGTAGGCTACTACATTTGTACTTTTTAAACAGAAAACACATTTTATATTGTGATGTTACCAGAAACTTTCAGCTCCTTGGTGATCTCCCGCCATCCAGCTCTCACCTTATTTTGGTTTTTGCAGTCAGATAAGGAGGTATCGTATAGATCAGTGGTTCCCAACTGGTCCAGATTTCTCCGTAGTCATTACATAAAGGTCCACACAGTTTAATATGTTCAGTGTTATACTTGTGTTTGGCCATTTTGTCGAGGTAGTTTGCTGTCTCTGTCAATTGCCTGTTCATCAGTCAAGTCACTCTACAGCAGGAAATGACACTTCAACATAAAAGCTCTGTGCTTAAAATTCACCGTACTTCAAAATAAAGTGTGTTTTTTACAAAGCTGATACGTTCGTAAGTCACCTGTGGTCCACTGGACTTGTGACCTACTTTTGGACCACGACCCACCAGCTGGAAACCACTGCTATAGAGAACCTGTTAGCGCCCAAAAAGACAATTAAGCAGGTGGTTTCACAGCCAATTCAGTGCTTGCTTAACAGTTTCCAAAAAGCATCGATGTCATTGACATCCTCCTTCGAATTTACTCAACATGAACATCAGGAACAAACTTGATACGTTCACGAGACGCTTGTGGTCCATTCAGAATGGATGTGCGACCCACTTTTGGACCACGACCCACCAGTTGGGAAGCACTGGTATAGCTCATTTCTCATTGCAGCTTCATGAATCAGCCAGTCCTCTTTCATTGTGTCACTTTCAAAGCAAGCAACAGGAATATATATGAACAGAGCTTCTCACCAAAGATCTGCTCTAAATGGCGCACCGTGTCACTTGCGGCTGGTTACGACACCTGTCTCGACAGCTTTAAACCAAAATGTTGCCATATTGGTGCAGTTTTAGTTTCTTTGAGAGACTAATTCACCCGTGTCTTGTCTCTTCACCCCAAAAAACACATGGACTGTTCAGTAAACAAACACGACATGTGCCGCTCTTCCCCTCCTACTTATACTGAAATTTGATCTCCTTCATGTTGCTAGTGCTCAGCTTGGCAGTAAATTTTGCACGGCCTGTCAGAGACCAGTTGCTCCTTTAGTCTGTTTATAAACACACACAAAATATTATGTTAATCATGTTGTCATGTTGTTTATTACTTATGCATACAGGTTGGATTTAGCGCTGTGACACCGTCAGCACAGGTTGCTGATGTCGGCTACTTTTAAATTTTCCAGAACGTGTCATAATGACAAATGCTGCCTCAGCTGGTTTGCGGTTTAAGTTTCTACACCAGACCGGCAAAACCAGACCCAGCTCTAGTGTATGGTCTGTTTGTGATCCCCTCTCTAAAGCTCTGCACAGTGACTGTTAAAGTGTTAATCAGGCCTCAGCATTCAGACACTCTCCCGTGAGGGAAAGTGAATAAACATGACGTGAAGGGCTGAATGAGTCAGATGTGAAGAGTCAATTTCTCTCACTTAATGTGGTTATTACGTTGGAGAAAAGGAGGAAACATAAAAATATGGAGCCTGCAGAGACGCTCAAGTGTTGATCTGCCTATTTGCAAATCAGCAGTGCGGTAAAAGTCTTAAAAGCTAAGATGTGCCAATTGTCTCAAGCTCGAGTGTATTAGTCTCTGTTGAAATTAAGTGCTCACTGTGTGCACTGCCAGGATAGATTGATTACAAGGCAAGATATTAAATAACCTGCAGACAGGAATCCTAGAGTACTTCTTCTGTGATTATCTAAACTTTATGAATACAGCATGCTGTCAGCTGGATGCTTTTATCCAAAGCAATTTATAGTTCCATTAATGCATACATTTTTCATCACGGTTGATTCCGGTAAGGACAAAAGCTTTTTTTTATTACACAAATGGGTGTTGAGAGAAATAGGTTATAGGCCCTTTATACACTTGGTATTAACATGTATCCCATGTTACTGGGTCACAAGTAGACAGCTTTGATTACAGGTGTGAATGCACACAGAGCGTCCACACTGCGCCTTGAGATACAGTTGCTCAGATTCAGAGGTGGTCTGAGCTGCATATTGCTGCATTCTTTCAGCAGTGAATGTGTCCTGGGCCATGTTAAAGGACCACCTACTCAGCTGATGACTAAGCTAGAGCTTCCCTCTAATACTCGACCAAATCTTAGTCGATTAGAAAGGTTATTAGCCGGCAAGATTTCATTGATGAGTGTCAAACTATCAGGAGCTGCACCTTGTCAAAATAAATCCAAACCTTTATGACTGGACCATGTGTGAATTTAATTTGAAAGGACAGACACAGGAAGTGTCCACGCTCAGCAGTCAGACAGGAGTCAGGTTCATTTCCAGGGCTGGTAGCTGCGGTTATTCCACAGGCTAGTTAATAACATGTCGGGCAGGAAATCCAAAGTGTGCGATCATTTTGAGAAGGTGAAGGACGAACTCAAGGTGATATGTAAACTCATCTTCATTGGTCGACTACAAACATGACGTATCATCTGAAACATGGAAGTAGCTACATGCCCATTAGCCCACAGCGTCATTAACAGGTGGCTCGCTCAGTGTGTGACGTGCACTTGTAGATAAAATATAGGCCTATATTAATGAAGGTTCATTAGTACGGTTTTGTATTTCTCTGTAATGTAGCACAGTGTTAACAATGTTACTGATACTATTCTTTCTCACACCTTCAACTCAAACCACCAAAATATATCCTTTAATATTTAAATTAATATCATAAATATGCAGGCGACTAGTCGACTAATGGACCTGAATGACTACCACTGGGCGACTAGGAAAATTTTTAGTTTGAGGGGCAGCCCTGCTCTAAGGTTATCCAAGTCTTTTTGTTGCTGCCGTTACGTGCAGCACTGAAGGACCGTCCCCAGTGCCGCTTTCCTTCCAGGCCAGTGAACGGTATGTGAGGTACATCATTTCTGTTTGATAACACATGAAGTAATTTTTTTTTGCATATAGAGCTTGGAAGTGAGTTTCAATCACAAGATTACTTGAGACACATTATAATGCCAGGTGTGATCGGACAGACTTTGGATCACCAAAGACACATGTTAATGTCATGTCTAAACATGACATTAACATGAAGCATGATGTGCGCTACACATAATACATCCTCAATACAGCCTGTCCATAGGAATATACCAGAAAGATGAGCGTCAGGTTTTTTTTAATGGTAGTGAAAATCATACCTTTTGGATTTCAGGGTTACGCTGGTGTATTTGGAGTTGACGGCTTGTACTTTATTCAGCTATGAGAGGCTTTGGTAGTTTGGTATACTTCTAGTTAATTTATTTTCTTTGATGTTCTGTAGGTTGTACCGAAATCTACCATCTTACCTACGTAGGCTTTTCCAACAACGTTCAGCGATATGAAGCTTAACTCCACCAAGGAGAATTTCTTGATCTCTTTCATATTCATAAGCTCGTAGCCAAAGCTCATTCGTCAACCTGTGATTTAAATCTGCCATTATACAAATGTAGATTTTCACAACTATTGGCAAAATTTAGTTTTACTGGTTAATATCTCCACAAAGAATACCTTGATTCTTCTGTCGAGACACAAAGCCACATGCTGCCAAAGTGAAAACAATGACATGCTTGATAGGACCACACATTGAGCGTTCTGCCCTTTTTTTCCTTCTCAGCCTGAGGTGTAGAAAAAAATGTCTAAATGACTTTGACATTTTAGTGAGGTTGCAGTGGGGTGAGAGGTTTCACTGATGATCACTGCAAAATGACTGCCTGAGGGTCCAAAGCTGCTTTCTATATGAGAGGAATTAAATTGACCCGTAGTGACTGTTGCTATGTTCACCAGGCTTTCCAATCTAGCACTGCACGTGTGGCGTTTACAGCTATAATGGCAGCAGTTTTGCCAGCTGAAATTTGTGGTGATTTCTGCAATAATGGGTCTTTGATTTCAGGCTGAAGTAGACAAAAGCAGCCAGCTCATCAATTTACATACACAACATTAATTGTACATCTGTTTGCGCTTCCATCAGGATCCATTCACTGTTGGTACAGTTTCTACTTTTTTTCCTGTGAAAGTGTTTTTGTTTTTTCCTCATATAGTACAGGTTGTGTAGCTCTTGGTGGCATTTGGCGTAAGTGACTGAGCAGATTTAAAAAGCTGTACCTGGCTAGCTAATGAACGTGAACTCTCAGAGTTGGGTGGAAACTGTAATCTGTAGTTGACTTTTTAATAAATAAAAAATAGCCCCACCTATTGAAAAAGTCACACTACAGCACGTGTCAATGATTTCAACACAGAGTTGCTGTTCACAATGTGGCATTATTGGAGAAAAATAGTAGGGTTTGTTATCTGGATGTGTCAGTAGCAGACGTTGTGCTAGACTTTTTTGTCGCCGGGCATTTTGACCGACAGGGTCATAAAAATCCAGTCATAATCTATTTTTACCGGTCATTTTAATTTTCGTTTTTAAATGATAATAAACATATTCAAAGACATTTAGTTTTCATTCCTTCATTTTTAATAAATCCAACAAGCAAGTTATAAAGTGTGCATTAATAAGGACATGAACGAAAAGATGAACAGACATCCACACACCCGTGCCATTAGGCTTCGCCCTGGACACACCAGGCGGCACGCATCCGGTGTGTCCAGGGTGTTATGTAATTATGCCTGTAGGCTCGGTGACACAAAATTAAAATTGTAATGAAGTGATTATGGTATTGAAAAATGTGTTCGGTTATGCACTGTTGTATTATTTTAAATTATAAACACAGTATTTTCTCCTCATGTTCCTCAGTGTGTGCTGTTATTTTATTTTGAAAATCGTCTTTTCTGTACCTGACTTCCTATTTGGTACGATCCGCTCGATCCAGCTTGACAGAAACGCTCGCGGCTCTCAGATGCCGAACTGAAGCGCTGCCTCCGCGGGTGCTCCGCTCTGCTCAGCGGCCTGTGTGGACAGTCAGATAGGTTAACATGGGCGCTGATTGAAAACTGTCTCTGCTGCTGGGCGCTGTGCCTCGGTTCTGCGTCCGGTGTGTCCAGGGCGTTATGTCAACAACGCTACATCAGAGCGACAGATGTATGACCTTTTCTCTGCAGTGTGAAAACAGCAGCCACTTAAGCCACTGACTGTGCACTCCACCGCCAAGTGGGCAGGGGTGGTAATTGCAACTGGTCAAAATGACCGACAGCCTTCAGATTTTCCGGTCATTGTTGTAAAAATACGGTCAATGACCGAGAATATCCGGTTAACGTGACCCCTGGTCAGTAGTGAGTTTACTGTGTCCTTTTGGGTTTTAGAGCATCAGAGATGCAGGATGCATACACCTAGCAACCTCATTGCCCATGTAAAAAGTCAATATCCTCACTAGTTGATGGTCCATGTAGGAGAAGCAGGATTGTTCCAGTATTGCAGGGTAGAGCTAATAACAGGTATTATGGTATGGTGGGGTAGTATAGAGCATCCAATTCATGGTAATTCATGGCAGAGTACACCCATCAGTATCCAGTACACCTCACTGATCAAAACTTGCTGGCCAGGATTCATCAGTGTTGCTCATTATAATGAAGGTTTGAACACAGAGAGAAGCTTTGCTGTTACAGACATTACATTCATATCATCTGTAGCTTACACAAATGTGTGTCATAGACAGTTATTCCCTTTTCATGGTATTCTTCATGTCATCAGAGCCCTCTGGGCCCAGCTCAGGACTGATCTGCTCCTGTTAGCAGTAATTGGTATGTCTGCAGTTTGGACGGGTTAGGCTCCTACATTATTTCTAGCTCTGTAGACTTTGGTTGGCACATTTGCAGTGCAAAAAAGAGAATAAGAAGAGAATTGAATTCTGGTCCCCCACAAGACGTCAGAATTTCCTTCAGAACTCCCTCACTCCCCTCTTTCCTTTTAGATTAAACTTTCAGCAGGGCTGCCGGTGCCAAATTGGACAGGAGGAAACAGGAGGATTTGCCTGCTGCTGAGTCCAGCAGGAATGTGCATAAGCCCTTCAGACAGAGTAAAAAAAGGAGGAAGTTTTATGAAAAACATTACCTTGTAAGTTCATACCCACAGGCTTTAGTTTCTTTATTGTTCACTATCTATGTGACCAGATGATGATAAAAGCTGCAGTCTGCAAAGTAGTGCCACTGAATAATTGCGTGAGTCAGTTTGGAACCATTACCCACAATGCAGCTCTACATAACTATGTTAGGCTCTCTATTAATATTAGTATAACTAGCCTGTTACAGGCCCAGGGGATCTGAGCTTGCTTTTGTGGCAGTGGAAAGTGGAAAGGAGTTCCCTTGGCCCTCCTCCCTAAGGCTTATTGTTTATCGTTGTTTATTGTTTATTGAGGGATTCCCTTCCCCATTACAAGCACATGAATGTGCCTTTAGTCGTCCTGGGGTTCTGTACACTGAAACACAATATAGATATAAAACAGAAGTACAGACTACTTTAGATATAAAACCTGACTGAAAGGAGTTACAAGAACACTTAGCCGATTTTCAACCAGCTTTGTATAGAAACATTGTGGGCAGTATGTGTGAATGAACTGGGGTAAACTTCCCTCTGTCTAACCAGTGCTTAGATATCCCTCCTTGCTCCCCGGTGAAACTTAATGTTGTCAGAGTTTTGCTGGCTCTTGGGCTGTTGCTCGAACTACAGGCTGGACTTCTGCATTTTCATATTGCTCGCCACCCATGCCACCACCGCGGACACAAAGCATTTAGAGGCAGATCAAGAGACAGACCCGCTGCTCTCTCTCTCTCTCTCTCTCCCTCAAACTCGAACTTAAATCCAATCAAATCAAATTTTAGTGCCGTGTTTAGCTGTAATAGCCAGAGTTTGTGAACAGGAAGTGGGTGCCATACTGTTTCCTACATAGTGAGGTCAAACAGTAAAATTATGCAGCGCTGATCAAATACAAATCAAGATTCTGTCACTGAGTCACCTATTTCTCACCTCAAACTTTTTCAGAAACATGTTTTAGCTTACTGTTGAACTGTAAGAGATTAGAATTGTTTCTTTACAGTCAGCCCCCATTGTTTCAATGGGCATGTTCGAATTACGTCACCGACCGGTGGCACTGTTCATTGGTCTGATGCGGCACAGTGTATTCTGATAGCCGTAGGTTTTCTTTGAACAGAAAATCCTGCACACTGCTCTTGCTCAGCTCACAACTTATCTGTAACACTGAAACAACGTTTCAGTCCTCCTGGTCCTTCGTCAAGAGTGTCCAACACCATTATTTCCAACATTGAGCTCAAATAGAAACTGCCCCACCCACTTCACAGGTGTGCACAGGTGTGGGGGAATTAATCAGCTGTGGGTGTGTTTCTAAAAAATTGACAACGGCCTGTGCACCATATGTCACATATCCCACAAATGATAGCACAAAGGAACCAGAAAAACATAGGAAAAGGTACCTGCATCTGAGGTAGTTGTGCGGATGTGCGAATACCTTTCTTCAAACTAGATGTAGATTTCCTACCTTAGCTTTCTCTGGTTCTGTGGCACCAATTTCAAAAGTATTTGCATCTAACTACAGCATAAACATCCTAGTTTTTTTAAAAGACCATCTCTCTCACCATAAAATACTTCTTCAATGACAGTTTTGAGTCGTGTACAGTATTGAGTTAAAGATAAAATTTGTTTTAAATATATTTGTAGCTAAAATTAAACATTTTTAAAGCATTGAGGTTCAAGATCCACTGTGATTGAATAGAATATGGAGGAGACGGTGACACAAACCAAACTGAGAGACAGTCAGGAACACCAACAATGAAAGTGGCGAAACACCAAATACCCACAAGAGATGAGAGAGAGGAAATTTGGCCCAAACACTGAAAGCCAGAACCCTGAGAGTGAGTGACTGAAAACACATCATTGTGATGAGAGAAAATGGGCGAGTTAAAGGGAGGACACGTATATAGAAAATATAACAAGAGGAAGTTATTACGAACCCTACCCTTACATTGGTAGACTACAACAGTGATTTGTTTGTTCTCAGCATTTTGATTTGTACTTGGCTCTGAGATGTAATCCCAGTTCTGAACATGCCAGTGAGAGACCTTGTGCATACACTGTTGTATTTCGAAAGATTTGCTGACCTTTCTCTGGCTAAGCTGCTGAGTGCATTAAACCTCACCTCCTCCGATCCATCCCTCACACTCTACATCTTGACCAACTTTCATTGTTTCTCCCAAATGACTTTGATCAAGTTACTCCTTTTATTAGTCTGTCGGCTACACAGACCTACTTTAACATCTTGCGCTAGATATTTTAATCTACTCGCTACAAGTGAAGGCAGCACAAATTGGACATTTCAAAGACCAGATTGAGTCACACAGTGTACAAAAGGAAACAAGGAGGCCAATTACTTCCCCAGTTACCAGCTCAAAGCCCACATATTCTCTGTCACAGTTGGCCAGATGGATAATTTAGATGACTTTTTTGGGTTTCTTTTTAACGAAGAGGTGAAGCGCATAATGAAAAATATTCTTTGTAGTCTACCTTCCCCCGTGTCCTTGTGGGAGATTGTTGCCTTGAAGCAGTACATGATTTTCAATTGATAGCAGTGCTGTTGTAGCTTGTTTGAATCTCCATATACAACAATGTTTTACACTCTGTATAATCAACCTTTGCTTTTTAGATGTTGTCAAATGGAAAAGTACCAGAGGAAAATTATAGCCAGGGTGAGAGATGTGGAATAAGATCTGCTATCATGATATATAATAAGAATTTTAAATCATCCTGTCAATAAATACTGTGATGTTAAAGGTATATGAAGTTACTTGTACTACACACAGATACAAAAAACTACAGATACAGTATTGCCTCAGTGCAGCAGTTCTACTGTTGGTTCACAACCTTCTTACTGTAGGTTTTGCTCAAAGCTCTATTCTGGGAGGGAGCAGAAAACATTTCTCCATCATTTTCCTTATGTACTTTTCTTTAACTGGTCTCCCACTAATCTGTGGTTTGCCGTCATTTTAAAGACAAAGTGAGATGAAAAATACATTTTCCAGTTTTAATCCTGTCCCCTGAATGATCATTCATCTCTTGGTCCCCCCTCTGTTGGGGTACCTAGCACACAGATCTGGTACTAAAAGGTGGAGCTGTGAACACTGCAGTCTGATTGGTCAGTAGAGGACGGTCACTCTGCTCAGGGCTGAGTTGTGTCTGGTTTTGAGGCTCATGTAACCACTGTTCATACTGTGGAGAGGTTTATTAGTAAACAGTATCTATAAAATGAAAGGATGTTTTGCTGCCTCTCACAGCAGCTGGAGTCTGAGAAAAAATTATTTAATTCACTGGGCCGACTGCAGACAACTTTTAAGGTGGAACGTTAACTTGTAATGTTACTCAATGCATGAGGTGACGACGTGAATCCATCAGCACACCTTAAATTTCACTGTGACAACTTTGACCATTCCTTAAGTTTTTATATGACACACACTTTTAGTAACGAGTGGATCTTCAGGGGTTTAGATATGAATTTCGACCAGATTATGTGAACTGCATATATTCTAATCCTTACTCTAAAAAAATAAATAAATAAATAAAAAACATTGCAGTCCATCGCATCGTTGTTCCTGTGGGCTCTGGCAACACTGAGCTTGCCTGAGAAGGACTAAATGCATAAACCTGGTAGAGACTCTCACTGCAGCCTGTTCTATTTTGTTCTGAAAAGGTCGCCATGCAGCCTCGTTCTGTGGACGTTGAATGAGGTGCAGACTGATAAAGGAGGAAATACAGTGAGTGCTGGACGGAGCAGTGAGTGACAACAACCCCGCCCACATTTAAGAGTAAGGAAACGCTAAACTGACCCAGGGTCTGGAAACCATGTCTGAAAGCTTACTTGGGTACCATACCGAAAGTATTTGGTAGAAACGGGGCTTTTTTGTAAAACCAGGTGAAGCGGGTTCAAACGTTTAACGACTCATCCTGCACTCAGGGGAATTAACAAAAGTGTATCCAATCAAACAAGACTTTGGGTGACTAGCTAGCCACACTAAAACCACACTTCACTGTTTGCAGGTTGTAGTAGTCAGCAAATGGAGCAGTAAGGACAGAGACAGGAAGACGTGTGTTTGGATATCAGGGGGCAAAACCTTTTTAAAAAAGTATTTCGGGGAATTTAATTGAAACTGCTTCAAGGAACCATGTCATTCAATCCGGAAACTGTGCACATCATTTTCACATTGAACGTGCTTCAAGTGTGGGAGGTGTGTTTAGAGCCAATAGTCTGTCTGATTTGCTTTAAATCCTTCTTGTATCTGTACACTGCTCAAATATTCTGTTTTAGTGGAAAATACGTCGTCACACAGAAGCTCTAATTTCCATTTCACTGGTACTATAAGTGAAACAGAACATTTATCAGTAATCAAATGAGCAAAGTATGATTTTGTGGGATATTTTTCCCTGTTTAGAAAATCTTTATTTTGGCAATTTTCAGGCATTTCAGGTTTTAAATGCCAAGAATATTGTGTAAAAGCTGAAATGATCCACTCTTTGACTCTCTCTCTATCTACGTGAGCAGCTGTTCTGTCCATAATAAACCAGACCAGATTTATTACAAGTATATATATTCAAGGTAGACGCCATGGTGAAAAACTCTATTACCACAGAAGAGGTACTATATACATCCCTGTAGAACTATTGTATGAGTATTACAGGGATTTACCCACAGTCCATACAGCCTGTGGATCCGTGCTGTGTGATTCAGTCTAATCCCGGCTTGGCCTGCAGCGCTGGCATTCAGTTGGACATATTGTATATAATGTAGGTCTATCAAATGTGGCTCTGAAATTCAGAAGTTGAGGGGATCCTTTGATGCTTCACCTCCTCATTTTACACGCACATACTGCTTATTCTTTACACACAGCTTTAACATAAACCACCATGTCACAGCCTGCTACATGCTGCTGTATGTTATTTATTTCCTTGTCTTTATGCAGACGTGTGAGCACCATCAAATGAGTCTACTACAGTAAACCAGTGCAGACTGAGGACCTTTGGCACGGGGCCCGGAGACGAGCATTCAGGCAGGGGTGTAGTCGGGGAGCTCATGATGAGCGGAAGGCCCAGTCTGACCAGTAACCCTCTGAGGCAGAAAACAGAACACAGCAGATGTTTGATTCTGCTGCCAAATAAGTTGGTAACCAGTTGTACACTGCCAGCCAGACTGGTCTGTATTGGCCTGGGGTTGGCTTTGTTTATCGCTGCTGGGCTCATTACAAAAAGGGGCTGAAATGCCACGGTGGAGCTGGAGCAGAGGAGGAGGAGGAGGAGGAGGAGATGAGGTTTGCAAATCTGCAATACAGTTTTTACACGACTGTGTGTAGCAGGCTGTGACGGTGAGTGCTACGAGTCTTTAATCTGACACTGGCACTGACATGATGGAACAAAGAGTAATGGGTTTGAGGCTGAATACAAAAGAATCTTCCAGATAAAAGTTGTTTCCATGATTATTAATGAAAATTAGAGCTGTAGTTGGTAACTTTCAGAAAAATAACCTTTTGTCGTATTTGCTGAAACTCTAAATAGTAGCAGTCCATGAGACACATAATCTGCGATACGAATCATGTTCCTCCTCCCACTTCTTGTGCGCCTAATAGCATTTGCTAGAATAAAAAAAACAACCAATCAGAGCTAAATCAACAGGTGATTTCCTTCTTTTAGTAAAATCCTAAATGATTGAGTTGTCTTTTTTCCACCTGGACCTTTATGCTCTGCCATTTCTCCTCTAATCATCACGCTGTAACCTGTGACAGGCTGTTATGATACCACAACTATCACACATTCACATATATGTAGTTTTTGTCGAGTCGCGAGCAACACGTAGGTTTACATTCCCAAACGTTTATGACAAAATCACTTGATGACACCGACACTGAGAGGAGAGGGAGAGACGCTGTGCTGCCGCCAGAGGAGCTGCTGAATGAGTGACCTCTGAGCGGTAAGTCACTAAAAGAGAGTCCCGGGCTGTTGATTAAACATTCAGGACGCCACAGTTTATTCCACACTACTGAAGCTGCTCCTCTTTTTGGAACCACAGCAGAGTCTGTAATAATTTTGCTTTCAGCCATGCTTGTTGTAGCCGTGGGTAACAGTAGGACATAGAAATGTCAAGAAGTCAAAATATCATGAGTATCACAATATGAATTTTTCACATGATACAAAAATTATACCGGTATTATCGTATAGAGACATAATCTGAAAGCCACGCCCCCAAAGGGGAAACGAGGCCCACTTTCCGCCTCCGTTTCTAGCCTGTTGAGTTTTCCCTAAGTCCAAATGCCGAAAAGTTGCTGTGCGGGAATCTGCATGGCCAATAAAAACCCAGAGCTTAGCTTTTATCAGCTGCCGAGCAGAAAAACGGAACCTTGTAGAAGACAAAAGTGGATACAGGCAATAAAACGTGAGGCTTCAACAGGGAAGAAATTGTGGGATCCTGACACTCAGTATGCCCATGTGTGCAGCAAACATTTTGTCAGACCCTCCAAATGTATTTTTTAGAGTAACATTTAACTATATTTATGTATGTTAAGCTAAAGCATTGGCAGTATGAATGCAACTTCTGTTATAATTGTGCCCAGCGCTCCGCGATTCAAGCAGTCCATTCCAGCTGTCTGCTCTAGCACTTATATCAATCCACCAGCATGTAGAGACATGTCTCAAAACAACAACGTGTGCCGGTAGTAGGAGCAGGCTGACGGCTGAGCATGCCGAAATGCTTATCTTCTTAAAAAAGAATCTCCACATCATCCTCAGACTGCAGCAAGGGGAGAATGTGGAGATGGAGGAGTAGCGGCCGATTTAGTTAACTGACTGATCGGGCTGATTTCTGCTCATGTGTTTTCCAAGATGAGCAAGGTAAGGAGAAGGGACACTAAGGTAGACTGGCAATATTAAGCTTATCAATGTACCGTTGTCCCCTCTGGTAGGCATAGTGCGCTAAAATAATCCTTTGCCATCTTATTGTTAGCTAATTATTAGCTATTTATAGCTAATAACTTTAGCTAGCTGGTAATTCAGTCGAGGAGACTTGAAGGAGTGGCAGCGGAGGCAGAATGACAGTGAACGAGCGAAGAAGCGGAGGGGAAAGTGGGTCTCGTTTCCCCTTTGGGGACGTGGATTTCAGATTATGACGCGTTGCGCTCTGTCTCTATACGTGGGGCACACCCCTATCCAGATTACTGAAAAGTGTCTTGCAGATTGTCCTGGGGTTTTTTGCCCTGTTTATGAGATATCCATGTCTGAGATTCAATACAGTGGCAGTGACTGGAATTTCTTTTTGGCACACCACTGAATATTTATTGACAACAATGAACAGCAGCATCCTCTGAAAGACACTTCAATGTCCTAGTTATTTGATATAATGCACAGGGCACACAGAGTCTCTATTCAAACTATTTGTGTAGTAAGAAGTATTCTCAACTTTACCAAACACTAAGAAGAAAGTAGTGCTCTTTTCTACTTTTCTACAGAGTCTCTGCTCAGCTTCAGAGTTACAGTTGTGTTGAATGTTGCAGTGAGAGAATGTAGGCAGGAGGAAGAGGTGAGCCAGTGCAGGAGGTTGTGCGTAGAGGGCATCAGAAGGAGCTCAACTGTAAAGGCTAGAGACTGAATGGGATGGAGGAGGAGGTCGAAAGCAGCATCAGAAAGGTTACTAGAAAGGTGAATTCGTGAGAGTGAATCCAACAAGTGCAAGAACTCTGGAGTTGAGTCCAACTTTGTGTTGTTGTTAAGAAAAACCTTCACTTCCAGCGAGGCTTCGATATCTGATACTGCTGAGAAACCCACTCGCAAGGAAGATGCATAACTACCAAAGCTCCACATGTACATCTGCTCACCATCCTTGCACTTTCTTCCATTCACATTTGTTCAAACACAAAAACAAACACTCAACATGCATACCGAAAACACACATACACAGCCATCTTCTCTGACACACACACACACACACCTGAGCTCTCCATCATCTCCCACTCCCAGAGAGCCGTCAGTTTACAAGACAGAGAGAACGGAGACTGAATAATGACATCACGTTTCCCTGCCTCGTGTGAATTCATACCTCTGAAACCTCTAATGAAACCGGCACAGAGTGTTTGAGAGAGTGGAAGGAGGAGAAGGCTGAGAGAGAGAGGGGGGTGTGAGATTGTGATAGATTGGGAGACGAAGTCGGGGAGTGTGAGAGAGTTCAGGTGAGGTAGAAAGAAGGTGTGTGTTGTCAATATAATCAAAGGAAAAGGAGCGAACGTGTATCAGTGTTAGGATAGAAAGAGAGTGTGTTTGCAGCTGAGGGTGTCTGTATGTGTGCTCAAGGCAGCAGCGATAATTCCCCAAATAAATAAACCTCGTCCTGGCCAATTTGTCTGTGATAAGCAATGCCTGGCAACCCTAAACCCACCTTTTTTGGAAGTGCCAATTCAGCTTTATCTGATGCAGCTGGTGTTGTTTAAAAGGTCTACACAGCACTCAGATACACGGAGGATAGTGGAAACAGGCAGTGTTGTGTTGACAAGAAGGACAGTGAAACAATCCAAACCCAGATATGAGGACTGAAGACAGGTAACGGCACAGTCGAGCCGGAGTCACAGGAGAAAAAAAAGGAGATTTAGCAGTGAGACAATGCTCAGAGATGGAAACATGCATCATCAGAAGGGTGAAAGGATTGTTGGTGCATCAGGGTTTGAATGGAGAATCTCCTAAAGATTAGAAAAGACACAGTAAGGCAGTGATAAATGAGAACAAACAGATGGTTAGATAGAAGCAGGAGGGGCAGATGAAAAGATGGAGGGTGTGATGGAGCAGAAAGGGGATGGAGAGGGGAGACTGTTCAGGTGTGATCACAAGGTTATATACAGACATGAAAGTGAGCTGAACTTCTCAAGGTTGTCAAAACAAACCCCTCATCAGAGTCAGAGGAGCTCAAGTAAACTGCAAATTTAATTTCTCTTTTGCTTTGAAGTTGCAGCTGAAATTACAGATTGGGGAGGGTGATAAATAAATGAGAACAGATGGATAGGAGAAATTTTAAAAAGTAGGCTGAACCACAACCATAAATTAGTTCAGATCATTTGCCACTTTTTTTAAGGACATCGCAAAACTTTGAAATGATTTTTCATTCAATAAAAATCCCCGAACTGTTAAAAGTGCTGCATGGAAAGTCTTACATCCTACAAACTGACTTTAATTCATCAGGGTCGTTGTAATTTGGGCATTTGAGCAGTAGATTTGAGATTTTTTGAGATTTCAAACACTAAAAAATAGATTTATGTATCAAAAGATTAATCAATAATATAAAAGTAAGCGTTGGTTACGGCCCTAACATGAATATAGATGAAATGAATCAATGTTGAGGTTAAATTCCATCATAGCACACCAATAAAAGTAACACAGATTGCACTTGTCTCTAGAGATAACTAATACACGTATTGCTGGACATCTAAAGCTGGGGTAGGCTGTTTCATTTTGGCATCATTGGGGTTCACATTTACGTAGCTAACGTTAGTGAGAGCCTTGAAGAACGGTGTGTCCTCTGCCTCACTCCCCGCCGTTAAATGCCACATTGCTAGGACGACAGCAGGCAGCAGCTCCAGAGACTGACACCCAGTCAGCAGCTTCAGCAACCTGAATCCAGCCAGGGCAAACCCCAGCTCCAGGGAGCTTGACAGGCTCCACCCCCCGCCAGATCAGCAAACTTTCTCTTGCTGCCGTTACACAGGTTAGACCCAGTGCTGCCTGCTGGCCACCAGCCTGCTATGACACCTGGCGCTGGGGGGTTTGACTGGACGAATCCAAGCTGCAGCCGCCAAACGAAGCTGCTGGATGCCCTCCTCCCGGCAAAGCAATCCACAGTGGCAGGGAGCAAGGCAAAGGGACCGTGGGGTGGCGAGCAGCTAATTCTTGTCTCATTTATGGTCTGATAAATAGAAAGGGAGAGTGGGGCAAGGAGTGGCTGTGTGAATGAGCTGTGAGCAACACTGCAATGAAATAAAATTCAATAATTCAGTGTATGGGAAACACTGGGTTACTTACTGTACGAAGTGCACATGCCTGTGGGCATCAGGTGGGAGGAGCCTAAGACAGAGGGGAGAACTGCAAGAGGAGGATGTGTTTTCAGAATTTCAGTATAATACAGGCAAAGCAGGGGTATTGTTATCATGAAGTGTGTATCAGTGCATATGGCTTGGCTTTATATATGCCGTGCCTTCTTCCTTATCTGTGCAGCTCAGTTGAAAGGCTTCAAAATACAAGGATGTTTTGACTCGACCAACAACGTGTATCAGCATGTGTGTGAATGACGAGTGATAAGATGACAACCCTGCATTATGCTGGAGGATGTCAGTCTGAGATCTCAGCCATGATGTAGGGCTGCACGATTCTGGAAAAAATGAGAATCACAATTTTTTGGCTTATAATTGAGATCACAATTCTCTCACGATTTTTTTCAACATAAAGATATATTGTGCTTATTTCCTGATATAAAAGGAAAAGTAACAAAAATTATAAATAAATAATAAAAAAAAATATCATTAAATAACAAAGCCTATGATTGTGCCTGATACAAGAGACACAAGGCACATAAACTCTGGTCCGCAGAGAGGGAACACTCCTGTTTTAGCTTTAGTCTCTTGTCTTCTCTTACAGCTTTTGAACAATTTTAACAATAATACCAATGTTGAACAACATTTTTCTGAGGTAGGTATTCCAGGCCTGGAATTAAGTCAAAATTAAACGTTTCAACACCATGCATTTGACAGGAGTGTTCACCTAACATAGCCTACGTATCTTTAATTATATAATTATTTATATGTCTCTATGTATATTTTTACATAAATCCCCAATATTTTATTTGCCTTTAAAAAATCCTCTTCCTTCATTTAATTTGACAATGTTTATCGTATTGTATTATATGTATTAATTCTCTGCAGGATCTTGTATGTTCTTTAATGTGTGTTCAATTTATTAAAAGAAAAAAAAAAAAACGTTTTGGTGAACCCTGCAGCAAAGTGAGCCCTCTTCCCAGTTTGTTCCTGGCGACAGAGCAGAGGATCTTTGTCCCATGAGAGCAGGCAGCTGTTCTCCGTGTCTGCAGTGTAAACATCTTTCGCTGGCGATTTGACAGTCACTAGAAGCACATTATGACCCTTTGTAAAACTGTCTGTGTGGTACCTGTGTTGTACATGAGCTAACGTTAGCGGCTAAGGACTGAAAGGCTGTCCGGTGTGTGTGTGTGTGTGTGTGTGTCTGAGGAGTGTCAGTACGTTAACTTGCCGTAGCCTTGCTTGTCATGTTAACGTTATCGTCGGCAGCCCTGAATAGCTTATAAAGCTTTAGCATAGTTAGTTAACACATTTGTTATCAGCCCATGTGTTTACTGCTACAGAGAATTAATAAATCTTTGGTTTATTTTCGCAACGTCGCCTCTCTGCCGTCTTTTATCACGCTTGCTAACGCTAAGTTAACTTTACTAGCAGATCTGTATGAGGTACAAACTGAGGCTACAGTGAGCAGTGTGTTTCCCCCGTTTCGCTGCTTTCCAAACTGCCGGCCGGCTGTTGCTCTGCATCACGTGGTATAACGCTGTGTCATTGGGAGCGCTTGTTTTGATGCAGATGATGCATATGCATATGAATCGAGATCACGATTTTATTACGATTAATCGTGCAGCCCTACCATGACAAGAGAAAACAGGGCTTGGTTGTGTCCAGTGTTTTTGTATACAGCTTCAGTTTTGCTGGCAAGAACGCACCGATAGAGTCATGGGAAGTTTCTTGGCATTTTAGGAGGAAAAACACGTCTAAATAACTTAATGTCAATATCTCATTTTCTGTGTATCATTGTTGTGAACACACAGGGAGCGCTGCATTCAGGAGCTGTTACACAAAACCTTGACATCAATGGAGTATTCTGCGACTCAAGAACTTTGACAGGCCTCTATCTTTGCCTCAATGGTGTCACACTGGTACGACTGCCTACAGCATACCTGCAGGTGATGAGAGTGACAAAAGGGAGGGAGCTGGGGGGTTGTGCGGTGCAGTGGAGGGGGCTGCGCCCCACCGACAGTCGGGCCAATCTGTCAAGATCCGACAGGCGGCCAGGGCATCTTGCTATCGGGCCGGCCTGCCTGACTGCAGTGTATTTTTAGAGTGATTTAGGGGTTCCTGTCTATAATGATAATAACGCTGCAGCTCCTGCATGAAGCCAGATGCTCTGCTTTTGAATGGAGTCATAGATAAGAAGGGATGGCCGGGAGGCTCAGGAATTCCAGCAGCACACGCTGAGGCTGATATGAAATGGGCAAGGATTTAAAGGGCACTGCCACGGACTTTTACCACTGAAATATTATGTAAATGTAAATGAAAGGGACTGAACTAAATACAGCTCTCAGAACGCCTCGCTGCATTATTTCACATATGAAATGACAAGATTAACTCTGTAATGTTGTAGGATATGTAGTTGTTTTGTTTGTTGTTGAGGCAAGAAAGTTGACTCGATTGATTTCTTTAAAGGTGCAGTGTGTCGGATTAAGTGGCGTCTAGTGGTGAGGACGGCAGATTGCAGCCACTTGAAACTTCTCCCCTGTGCTGAGAGTGAACTCCTGGTTAGGATTTCTTAAGTGTTCATTGTTCAGAAGGTTTTTGCTGGGAGCTGAATTATCCACAGAGGTCTCTTCTCTAAGATATACAGACTCGGTCACTTAAACTGGTAAAAACACTAAGTAAAGTGGTTTAATGTTAAAAATAGGTGTTTTTCCGATGATATTCGACTCCTTGTGGAGGTGTTGCTTCAGTGGCCAGCGTGAAAACGCGGATGACCCTTTCTAGAGCCAGTGTTTGGTCTGCCTCTTTAAGGTTACTGCAGAAACATGCCGGTGCAATAGACGGCAGCTCCGTGCACGAGGACTTGCTCCATATGTAGATATAAACAACTCATTTTGAGGTAACAAAAACAAGACGATTCTTATTTTCAGGTGATTATACACCAAAGAAATCATACTTATTCTACTAATTATATTATATTCCATTTCTGCCGGTGTATCCCTGTAAATCTTACACAGTGGACCTTTGATAAATAAGATATCATTTCAACAATTTTATGTCTATATAATAATGTGCTAATGCCTCATTAGCGTAATGACACAGAGGTGTTCTGTGTGTGTATAAGTGGTGCCCAAACATTGCTTTAAAGTGTCAAAGTAGAATTATGACAACATCATCAATCCTGAATATCAGCCTTTGCCTGTAATCTGAATTCTGTGGAGTCTTTGGTTCACCTGAACCATTTTACACCAACATGTTGAACTACCTAGGAATACATCTGGAAACAGAGGAGAAACATAGTAGCTGAGTGTAGCTGTGTGGTGTAGCACAACGCAACATTCACAGTGACTGCTGGTTGCAACTGGTCAAAACTGACCTGTAAATAGTTGGCCCAGTGTTTCCTGTAATTGTACGGACTTGGCAGGGCGCCAGGCTAATGGGAAGCCCCCACCGGGCCAAAAAAAAAAGAAAAGCCAAAAATAACGCCAAATATCTACTTCAGTGTTTCCCCTGTGTGTCCCTCAGTGAAACACTTCACACAAACTGCAAAAACAGATGGTGATGGTATTTTGATGGTAGTCTTTTAAGTTCTAACAGTCATATGGTAAGTTGTGTGCTCTGATTAATTTGGCATGCAGTTAACGCACCGGTCATAATTTGGTTTTAATGAAAACTCAACTCCTGGTATTTTCTCATGACGTTCTTTACTACTGTTTTGAAAAAAGGAAATTACAGCAGTAACCAGCTTTAAAAGTGATTTATTTTATAATTCAGTAAATGCTGTGCGGTGGATCAAATTTATGCCAATGTGAAGAGTCTTACGTGTGGATTGTGGACTGATAGAATTTGGAAAAGTAATCGAAAGATATCTAAAGAAACTGTAAAGTGTTGAAGCTGAGAATGAGACTAACATTAACAAGAGGAGCAGCATGTAAACCGGCTGACCAGGACCATATATTATTGAACAGAATGTGAACTGCATTCTGTTTCAGGGGAAATATTACAGTAGGCTGTGCAAACACTGGACTCTACGCAGGTGTGTGTATATCCCATATACATTTATATCCCACAATGGACAAGCGAGAGCATCCGCAGATGGTTACAACAGATGGTACGACTGGCACCCCCTGGTTCAGAAGTGAGGGTGTGGAGGAAGGTTGAAACGCAGGGCTCAACAATAGGGATTGCCCGATTGCCCGGGACAAGTAAAACTCAAGGTCGGGCATGTAAACTAACAACTCACTTGCCCGATCGGGCAAGTTGCTAAAAATAGTAAAAGTTAATAACTAATTGATAAAATAAATGTATTTTAAAACGTGTTCTTCTGCTCTGAAGCAGCGGCCTCTCTGCCTGAAGTCACAGGCACAGCTGTGTAACAATGTCCTGCCCACAGCCCCCATTGATAGAATATTGCGCGACGGACGCTTCATATAATAACATAACAAGATACTATTTATGGTGTTATGCCATCATGTCATTTCTGTCTCTACATGGTCACGCGTTAACAATTCTCCTCTGCTCTCTGTATTGCGCACGTCGGAGTTCCGCCACACACACAGGTGAGCACGCTAGAGCGGCTCAGGCCGCATTTTCCTAACCAAACCTGACCCCGAGCCCGGTGCAGTTTGTCAGCTGACAAAGTTATTGTTATGGACACTGTAAATAACCATCAACAGACTGCTGTTACGCACAGACAAACACGCTGCTTGCACAGCAGCTCGGCATGGCACTCATGCTGAGCTTGTGTTGCGTTCAGGCGTTGTCACGTAAATAACAACTTCCAGCACTTAAATAGGTCATAGCACCAAACACCAGCATGTCAAGTGACTTTTTACTTTATTATATTCAATAAAATTGTATGTTCCTAAATCTTGAGACATCTCATGTGTAAGCTAGACAGACATTTCACCTGCTCATTACTGTGCACACATGTACTGTATGTACTTATTCAAATTCAATTCAAAATTCAAATTCAAAAACACTTTATTCGTCCCCGGGGGGCAATTTAAAAGGAGCATGAAGGTAGTTTTACAGGCAACACATGTCACAGACATTCATTCAAACACAGATAAAACACAAAATTAAACACAGATAAAACACAAAATTAAAAAAGTACTTAGTCCTAAAGAGCCCTTCTGGTGCCAGTAGATACACAGAAACATCCCAGCAGGCTGTGCTTTGCAAGCATACAAAAAAGTTTCACGCATGTGAAAATTATTTTTCATGCGTGTGCTTCACCTCTGCTGCTACAACTCCATCCTAGGGAAACACTGCTGTGTGCGTTTTGTGCAACAGGTGGATGTGGTAGTCTGCTGGTAGAGTAGAGAGAGAGCTAAGTAGCGTTGAAGTAGAGTAGAGCAGGGCAGAGAGATGGAAGCAAAATATATTAAACCCGGTGTTAATACAGCAGAACTGGAGAGAGGGGTGAAAAATAAATAGAGGTGGGCATGGCTCAAGTAGGGCGCAAAATTATAGACGGAGAATGATTGACAAATTTTTCACTTTAAGCCCTGACACTGTTATTTTTGTGTAGGAATTAAGCTACAATACATGACGTATGTTGTTTTAATTAATAAATACAGTGTGAATAAAGATTACGTAACATAAAAATAACTGCAGTCTTTGTTAATTGATAGCCGCTTAAATTAAACAATTTGTGAAAACTGACTTCGGGCAAGTAGATCTCTGATCAACTTGCCCGACCGGACAAGTGAAAAAAACCCTTAGCATTGAACCCTGAAATGGAAAGGGACCTCGACAAGAGCCAAGCGGTATGCAAGTAAATAATCAGTTTGTTTAATAATGCATCACTAAAAGTAGAGTCTGCTATATTTTAAAAGAAAGAGAAAAATAAATCATGTGTTGAACGCAAACATTGTGATGCATCGATCGTTTCATTACAGAATCGTTACCCTCTGAATTGTAATCAAATCGTATCCTGAGGTGCCTGGAGATTCCCGCCCCTAGAGTCCCAGCCCCTACCCCCCATCCTCCGTGATGCCAAAGCAGTCAACTGAGGGGAAACACTGTGTTCTGTACATTTAAAATTCCTGATTGTCACAACATGTGCAACTCGTGATAAGTATCTCTAATTAATTATTGATCTCATTAGCATAACTCTTGCATTTTTATCTTAACTAAATGATGTGCTGACATTTTCTGTCGCAGGAGTGCAGAAACAAAAACATACAGATATCCATCACCAGGCGGAGGAAACACAACAGTGACGAACAGCACAAAATTAAACATTTAATAAACCTTTGAAAGCAGCAAGATGAAATGACTCATATTCACTTGTCCAGCTGTGGAGCATCACCACAATTAACGGAATAAAGGAAATTACACGGATTTAAAAAACCGCCCAGGCTGAAGCACAAAGACTGACTGACTTGTGTTCCCAGTTTGTAAATGAAGGTCACCTTGTTTACCTTGCGGGGATGTGATTGTAACAAGACATTCAAAGCCTGCAGTACTTAAAAAGCACAACATTAATGGCTGAGCGTTATTAGGAGATAACAGTCCCAAAGCTGGAGCCAGAGAGCTGCTGACATCAGCTGGAGTAATATTACAATGATGTACAGTATCACGAGTGAAAACGTAGCAGTGAGTTGAACCAACAATGCTTGATGAGTTGCAGCTTACTTAAAGGAGCAATAAGCAACGTTTTATTTCACTGTTACACCAAATAATGTATGTGCAGGGGTTTACAGTGCAGCTGATCAATGATAGGGAAACAACATTGTCTATACTTCTGTCTGAGAGTTGTGGTTTGTACTGTAATGTGTTTCTCCCTATTGACAGAAAGCTATGTTATAAATATGAACAGAATCACAACGCTTTTCAGCTGTAACGTCCATGGCATCCGAGCCACGGCTCACAAGTGAACGCAGCAAATTATTTATGATGATGTGACACCTTTGATATTTTATCTCTGTACTAATTAACTTGATGTCTTATCTCTGTTGCGAGACGTTGACCCAAATGTGTCAGCTGCAGATTGCTGTAATTCAGGGGATGTAGATGGGTTGAGGCACAACAATGTTTTAATTCCCGCTGGTCACAGATGCAGGTTGATGGGGGCCATCGTACATCATATGAGGGCTGTTCAAATATTCATTTTAACCTTGATACAAGAGATACATGGCTGCAGGGCACTGAACATCCCCAGTGCAGTTGGATGCTCTGTGCAAGGGCAATGAAGCTACAGCTGCATGTCCATTACTTTACTCTGCAGTCAGTGGAGATGTTGCATGTGTATGTTCATTTAACTTTATGTAACAGTACTTTATTTAACTTTATGTAACAGCACTTTATTTAACTTTATGTAACAGTATTTTATTTAACTTTGTGTAACAGCACTTTATTTAACTTTATGCAACAGTACTTTTTTAAACTTTATTGTAACAGTACTTCATTTATCTTTATGTAACAGTACTTTATTTAACTTAACGTAACAGTACTTTATTTAACTTTATGTAACATTAATATCTTAAAATTTATTGTAATAGTATTTTATTTAACTTTACGTAACAGCACTTTATTTAACTTTATGTAACAATACTTAATTTTATTATGTAACAGTACTTTATTTAACTTTATTTTAACAGTATTTTATTTAACTTCATGCTACAGTACTTTATTTAACTTTACATAACAGTGCTTGATTTATCAGAATATTATTTATAGGCCATATCACCCAGCCCTTGTTGCATATTAATCATAATAATAGTGTAGTCAGATTTCAATATTCTCCTGTATGTTTGTTCATGCAAGGTGGTTTAGAGGATGGGAATATTGATCAGACTCATTTTAATATAATTTAATGAAATACCAATGAAGAGAGAGGCTCTCCTGGTGAATAACTAAAATCATAGTCAGTAGTACAATTATTTTGAGGCTTCCTGATATTTCTTTAGCTTCTCTTGTCTGTTTACAAGCCCTGCTTTGCTCCTCTCAATTCACACTTTGTTTATTTTTGTCCACAACCTTCTTACTCTTCCAATACATGCTCACTTTCACCCACCAGTAGTTCTCTCTGGTTCTTGCTGTTGGCCAAAGAGGATGAGAAAGAAAGAATATACAAAAAATTATACATGAGAGTTGAAAAAATAGGAAGAATGAGTGTGTAAACAGGAGAAGTCGTCAGATGATTGATACAAAAAGAGCTGATCAGACCCATTCACAGTATGTGCTCAGTGTTTAACCGGTCAGCTCATGTCACAGTGCCTCATGCTGGTTGGTGGGTAACATTGCACAGATTTAATTGCTTGGAGGAGATGTCTTTTCTCCAAGCAAGATGTTATCTGACTCATCTTCATTTAACATATCAATTGATTCCCCCCAGTGATTGTCTGAGCACAATTTACATCTCTTTCTAAATTGAGTTTGCATCTTCTTCCTGTGTTGCTGTGCATGGATGAACATGCAGCAAAGTTTTAATTGCATAAATTAAAATTCATCTGAGTACTGTCTTATATTCCAATGCAACAAATACTATCTTAGTTTCTTCTTCCACAAATTAAGCCCATTGTGTTTTGTGATTAGTTTTCCACTCATAACTCCCAGAGGTGTGAGGTTTTGTATGAAGGGAATTAGTTCGTGCGTGACTGGACAAATGAATCTCATTTTCCTAATTGTTTTACCGTTTGTCTTTTGCAGGCAATTCCCAACTAGGGGCAACCATTGTGGATGCCTTAGACACCCTCTACATCATGGGCCTGCACGAGGAGTTTAAGGACGGCCAGGAGTGGATCGAACAGAATCTGGATTTTGGCGTGGTGTGTACCTAAACTTCTTTTTATACACATGAAAATAACAACATGATCAGGAGTTCTTGGTTGTTGATGGTCTAAATTCTGTGTCTGGCCCATATCTTGGTGGTTCCCACGTTGCCAACAGATATCCAGTCCAGACTTCCACTTCTGTGTGCTGCTCACTGTTTACAGTTAGATTAACCTGGACTACATTTCTGATCTCTTTTAACAGATACCAGCATGTAAACGCAGATAAAATAGTACAAAGCTACTAAATAGTAAAATCGAGGTCGGACAATAGCCCATTCTGAGATTGCAGATCGGCCAATAAGTTTCACATTGTTGTCTCTCCACACAGGTTATTTACCTGTTGGCAACCAAAACCAGCTCAAACGTGATCGGTCAATTCTACTCGGACCACAAGCGGAAACTAGTTTCTCACAGATTTTGTATACATATGAAAATTGGGGATGGATATTTTCAGTCATTTCCATATTTCCAACGGTGTGAGCTGGCCGATCTGAGCTTGACTGAAGCCACCTGATGGTGTCACCTGCAACTCCGCTGTTCAAATCACCCACGGCTGGTTTTAAGGCACATCACCTGTTTCTACAGCCAGCTGGCTTGTCCTGACATCCGCTGGTCAAGTCAAAATGACAGCAGAGGGCGTGTTCACTTGCTAAGGCAGGTGCTGCATCCCCGCCAAGCCCTCTGTTTCCGTCCTTCTGGCGCTACTTTCTTATGTTATTGTGGTGTATTTATACAGTCCATCTGATCGTTTTGTTTTTTTGTTTCATCACCACAAATGCAGCTATAGCCAGTATCTCACTATCCTCATTCATACTTTAAGAAGCTACAAATTATATTCAGCCACAAAATAAACCTGAAAAGCTGCAAATCAGAACAGAAGTACAGAGAATTGTTGCATAGAGATGATGCGCAATCTCATTTAGTTGCATTGGTGTGAACCAGCAGGTCTTGAGAATGTTGCAGAACGGCGCACTGCAAGTAGTCGCCTGTTTTTTGACAAATCCAGCTGTCACTTGAGTAGCATTGTTGCTACTTTGGATTGAACACTAGTTTGATTACCTGCCCCTGCTGTGAAAACACACCAAGAAGAAAGACCTCTGGAATCACAAATCATAATTTCCAATTAAGGTCAATAGCCAAGTGCTCATTTTGGCCAATCACTTTGATAGTCCAGCTTCACTGATGAGAGCCTGATGAATTAGCACTGAGAGACAAATAATTACAGAAACATGAAGAGTTCATAGAGTTGATGCACTTTTCTTGACACGGTTTTCACATGACATCCAGCACCATTAGACCATAGATAATATAGCGGTGTTGCTCAAGTTGGATTCAAACCGTGACAGCGTTACAGCAGCATCATACGGTCATCAACGAGCTGATCTGGATCAGTCCAATTTTGTCTAGAAGATTAATAAGTGTTTGTTCATGATTCTCCTGCAAATGTTGAACTGGTTAAAAATTATTCTTTTGATTAGGATTCAAAAGAAAATCTTGAAGTGCAAGTATTTGTTTATTTTATCATTTGTCTCACACACACAACCCTTCCTAAGAGTTTCTGTTCCCCATCTTTTTTTTATGAGGTTGCAAATTGCTTGTGTAATCATTGGCAAGTTTCCTCACAGTTGGAATACCTGCTCTTGTTTAACACAGTCAAGAGGGTTGAATTTAATTGAGTAACAATAACAGTAATGACAATTTCAAAGTTATTATCTCAGCACTCTTTGCTTGATTTTCTACCTCAGTGTCTGTTTACACTTTTATATCATCCCTCATCTACCTTTCTGTCCCTTTCTATCAACTTTCCATTCCTATCTTTCTCCTCTCAGTCTTTTGGTTAACAGCCTCCTCTCTTTTCCATCTCTCTCATCCATCAGATCTGCAGCGCTCCTCATTTATTTCTCTGTTTCAGTCATCCTCTCCTATTACCGGCTTCCTTCCTTCTGTCAATCACCTCCATACGTTTTTCCATTCTTACAACCCCCATCTTCAGCCTTCTCTTTTTTAATTATCTTTTCCTTCCCTATTGTCTCTTTACTGTCACTCTGTCCCTGCGGTTTTTCCTTTTATAACCTCTTTATAGTGTGTGTATTTGACCATTTTATTGTCCTTGATCTGCCGTCTTTCATACATTTGACAATCACAATTTGTATCTGTGCCTCTATCCATCATCTGCCACATCTATCACGTATCTTTTTACTCTGTCAGTCCTCCTAGTTTTTCATTTATTGTTTTCTTTTTACCTCCATAATTCTCAGGCATTTTCTTTGTATTTGTATATTTCATGCCCTCTATCTTCTATCCTTTCACTTCGCTAGGGATGAGCGTCATGGACAAAAATTTTTTTACAGGCTGACTGGCGATACACAATATATATATCAGTATCTTCTATGAAATGGGCTACATGTTTTCAGTTGCAAGTCAAAGCCACATTTGAGATGTCACAAGAAGTTTCATATAAACAGACTGATAAAAAAATAAAATGCAAAGACAGGGATTTTATTCCTGTTTGAAAATATGCAGTTACACCTCCAAAACACACATTAATCATGGTTTAATAGAGACAATTTCAAACACAAGTACACAAATTAGCTTCACTATAACTCACAGCATTCACAGACAAACACTTGTCTTTATCTGAACACATTTTCCCCACAAATACAACATGCTAACGTTATTAGCACAAGCCTATGGCATTTTACATTGTATAGAATAGCCCAGCAGCTAGCAGACTTTTCCTCTACTCATATGAAGCCAGGAACAACAGCAACATTTAACAAAGGTAACGTTACAAAATTCGGCTCCATTACAACTCACAAGGTTCACTGACAAAACAACTGTCTTATACTAAACACGTTTTCCAGACAGATGTAACATGCTAACGTTATTAGCACAAGCCTGTGGCATTTTACATTGTATAAATTAGCCTAGCAGCTAGCAGAGATTTCCTCTGCTCATATGAAGCCAGGATAAATCACACACAAGACTTAAAATGCTATTTTTGTTGAGGCTTTATTGTCTTCACAATTTATTGTTTCTTATCTGTGAAATTAAAGTAAATAAAACTGAGGGAAATGGTTTCAGCTTACAGAAACAGACAGGAGGTCTGCGTCGCCGCGAACTGTAGTTATATTTCTGGGGAGGTGCACGTCAGGCCAGGGCTCTAAAAAGTGTTGCTGCAGCTGCGCGGAGTGTGACAGAGGAGAGATGCACACTGGTGTGCGTCATGTAACGCAACTTGACCCTATATTGATATAAATGGTGTTACAAATATAAATTTATATCTTGCTTGAAAATATATGGATATATCGCACAGTCCATTATTCTCCTACTTAATACTAAATTAAATCCCCCTTTTCTGTCTCTCCTGTCATTTATTTTTTCCTTCTACTGTCTGATTGGTTCATCCACATTTATTCACACCTAACTAGGCTTCCTTCATTTACCCGTCCACCTGACACAGCTCTCACTCCCTCCTCTATCCCCTCACTATCCTTACATATCCCCCTCTCCTTTGTTCTACATTACCTCTTGTCTCTTCTCCTCTGTTCTCTTTGCTTCCCCATTATGGCTCAGCTGTCATCTCTCCTTTCCCCCCTCTTCCCTCACATCTGTCTCCCCCTAAATTTCCCTTGAAATCATTATTCTCTCCATGCTTTCTCCTTGCTCTTCCTCTTCTCATTTTTTCCTCCTCCTCTTACTTTCTGCCTGCTTCAATGTCTGAGTCCCGAGCTTGTTAGCCCTCCTACTGAGGCAATCACAGGGTAGCTAGCAGGTAGGCAGAGGGGATCTAACAGTCTGACACTTGGAGGGCTAATTAACCTCAGGATCACCGTGGTCGAGCAGTGGAAAGAGAGATGCAGGGAGGGATTGGGTATGGAGAAAGAGGGAAAGGAGGAGAGAGGCTTACATTGAACAGAGGATGAGGCAGAAATGGAGGATAAAGAACAGAGGAGGCAGCAAGAGAAGTGTGAAGGAAGAAGCATCAGGGATAGAGACGTGGAAGACAGAGAGACCAGTGAAGATTAATCACAGAGGAGGTAGGAGTTTGGATGGATAGATGAGGAAAGGAGGAGGGAAGATCAGCTGGGAAGAGATTGAGGGGGATAGAAATGGGCAGCGAAGATAGGTATGAGACAGAGGAAGCAAAGAAAAGACGGAAACAAAGACAGTTGGGGGATAGAGTGAGGTGAAAGAGGGGGAGGGGAGTTGAACCTTTGAACTCGAGTAGAGAGTACAGTTGAGAGGAGCATGGAGGCCTTTGAAAACTATCGTGGTTACTTCTTCTTCTTTTTTTAAATCTTACTTATTCAGGCTCTCTTTCAAACTTGGTGGAGACAAATTTTGACCGTTAGTGGCTCATTATTGTCTCTCACCAGTAAAGGAGCTAAAATTAGTGTGTTCACCTGGATGTTGCCGATCAGAGCTGGAGGCGGTAAATACCTGTGATAACTGCCTATTAAAACCTTTCCCACTGCATTGAAAAGCCAGATGTTAGCAGGTTTTTTGTTACCTATCAGTAAGCTGAGCTAATAAATAGAAATGAATGAGGACACTCACGAGCAAAGCCTTTCTGATCTGGCAATCACCAGCCCAAAGCACCTGAGAAGCAGTTTGTCGAAGTATTTGGGGTTTTACACTGTAGATGGCAAAATTTCCAACAAATTTAAAGGCCATTTGTTGACTTTGTACACAGAAGCAGTCTTACTCTACAACAGCAACAAATCTAAAGACTCACCTGCTAGCATGGTTTACTCAGGTGTACTGTACCGTCTTGTCTGTCTGCCCACTTTTCAAGTTCAGGTTCGAATCAGTGTCATATGTTAAAAAAAAAAAAAAAAAAAATACAATGAAATGCTTGTGCTCAGTGGCACTCTCTGCCCAAACAAAGGAGAGCACATTCCCAGACAACAACAAACAAAGAAACATTACCCACGACATACAGTACATACAATCTACAACCCTCATACTTGTGCGTAGGCTCTACACCATCGCCTATGTAAGTGGCCTAAGCCATTGTGTGTGAGCGTTTATACTTCTGTGGTAGTGTGTCTGCGTTACTCTGCAATTACACTGCCAAACCGCTGGTTGTGTTGAGTTTCTGTGAAGTGGAGTAAAGTTTGATTGATTCAACTAATACACCTAAAAAGCACACAAAACATGGCTTAAAAGCAACAATATTAAACAAAAGTACAATATTTGGCTCCTTTAAAACTCACATGGTTCACAGAAAAAACAGGTCTTTATCTGGACACATTTTCCCCGCAAGTACAACTTGATAACATCATTAGCATGAGCCTTTGACAGCGTTTAACAAAGGTAATGTTACAAAATTCAGCTCCATTATAACTCACAAGGTTCACTGACAAAACAGTTGTCTTATGCACCTTATTTTTCACGGAAACACGGAGTCAAAACAGAACGCAGCCAGCTTCCGTTTTTTTGTGCGACACTTCCGGTCCAGCACTCTTACCACTGTGTAAATGGGAATCGCCTTGTTGTTTGCCTTGCTGAGTTTAGCTATATATATGTATATATCACATTTTTCACGTCACTATATCACCGTTTAGACTAATCTGATGTTTGTAAAGTCTATAAACACAATGACTGAACAAACATTAGTATTTTCTGTGTGTGTAATTAATAACATGGTTATCGTAGATTAGCTGGGCTGACCGTTAGCTGGTAGCCCTTAGCCGTGTCTGTAATAACTCACTAAACTCACAAAGTGGCCCGTGAAAAAAATATTTTTCCAGCGGATGTCTTAGTTACAACATGATTGAGCTAGCTGGAGTAGTTTCATGTCTTATCCGACAATGGGAGGCTTTTAACGGATGACGATCCTGATGTTAGCTTTGCTGCTAGTGTTAACGTTAGCTGTCCCTGTCAGCTGCAGCCACTGATGCTTTCTAGACATTGTGATTTCCCAAAACTGAATAAATACCACACATAGCAACACAAAACTGCTTTGCTAGCTCAATCATGTTGTAACGGCTGGATGGTTGATGCGTACATGCTGATTCAGGTGCTATCAGAGCCGATCCGCGTGTCACTATGGCTTAATGATCAACTCAGTCAATTAAAACAACCCGTCCTGTGTTAGGAGTGTATGTCGCTGGGAGAAAGAAAGAAAGAAAGAAAGAAAAGGGAAAAGAGATAAAAAAGCAGCGTACACCTCACATATTTATTTCTCACAGTTGCGCACACGTTTGGCTGGCATGCAGAAGCACCGTCTGTGTGTCGAGGGTGCGAGCCGCAGCTTCAGCTGCTCAGGTAGAGAGGCTGTGTAGCCCGGTGTGTTTTTTCGCTGATTTGGTTCTGCAGGTTCTCTGCTGGTACACTGGAGACGGGGATCAAGCAGTTTGTCTCACTCAGGATAGATTGTGCTTTTTTGGTTCATAGTTTATGATTGACGTGCGATTTATTCGCGTTTAGAGGGAATAAATTTCCGTTATAACGGAAACGTGGGCACAGTTATCTATACAAAATACACAGACTAACTAACTAACTGACTGACTAACATAAACAACTGAAAATTGAAAAAAAAAAAATAGCTTGCACCGTTAGCTCCGGTAAGGGAAAGCATGAGGGAAGGCAGCTGACCGGAAGTCACGCACAAAAAAACGGAAGTTCATCACTATTTACTTCCGTGTTTGAAAATAAGGTGGATACTACAGATGTTTTCCCCACAAATACAACACACTAACAGTATTAGCTTGAGTATATGACATTTCCCATTGCATAAATTAGCCTCGTGGCTAGTGGATTAACCTCTGCTCATATGAAGCCAGGATAAATCACACAAAAGACTGAAAAAGCTATTTTGTGAGGGCTTTATTTTTTTCACAATTTATTGTTTCTTATGACAATATAGTAATAATAATCTTAATTTATAAAACACTTTTAAAAACAGAGTTACAAAGTACTTTACATGTCAGTAATTAAAACAGACAAGACATGAAAACAGCAACTTTTAAAAGAACTAATAAAAACACTTTGGTATGTAAAAAGTGAACTTAAAACTAAAGTAAAATCAGGAAAGGCTCTCTGATAAAAGTATGCTTTAAGAAGGGACTTAAAAGAGGTCACTGACTCGGCCGACGTTGATTTCCTCGGTCAGATTGTTCCAGAACCTCGAGGTCCTGACAGCGAACACTCTGTCCCCTTCAATTTTCAGCCAGGCCTCTGGACCTCAAAGGTATGTCCTGGCACGTAGGAAGTCAGAATTAAAAGAAAATAAAAGCTTTGTTTCCACTGAGGGAAATGGTTTTCCCTTTACAAAAAAATAAACAGGAGGTCTGCGTCACCACCATGTGTAGTTACATATCTGAGGAGTCGCTTGTCAAGCTGCAGCGTAGGGCACGCATCTGCACAGATTGGAGTTGTGTCAACTCCACGTAGACGTACAAACCCAGCTTTACCTTCAAGACCTTTGCTAGCAGCTCCTAAAAAGGCTATCACTAGTAAATTAAGTAAGATTTATCCAAGGATTTTAAATTCCACAATCTCAAGTCACATTTTATGACAACACATGGAAAATATATAGACTATACTGAAGGGTTAAACTCTCTTCCTGATAATCAACATATGGACATGGCTGTGGTGAGAATTATGCTGCATGAGTATGGTGGTTCCTAACGTGATACTTGGAATATAGGCCACTGCATATCCTCCTGAGACCCTGTGTCCTCATATGAGGACCTCTCATTTTGGGTTTATTTGACCTTATACTTTTATACTTAACTCAGACCTGTTGTCCTCAATTGTGGACACTTTTTTGTGCCATCTAGTGGTAGTAAGAGCACAATACACTAATCCATGTAAAAACAGGATGGCAGCCATCTCTGCCAAGTCAGTCTGCAGTTGATCCTGCACAAAAGTGGACAAGGTCCAAAACCTGATCACATTTTATGGTTGAAATTTGTTTATTTGTGATTAATAATGTTTGTAGTTTGATATGGCAACAAATATGACCAATTTTAGCAACAGTAACAAGATAAGACACCGTTAATTACGCATTAGCACTTTACTTTCTTGTTTGAAGACATTGGGACTTGGTTATCATTGACAGTGATTAGGTTTTTATACAAATTGGGTCCTACTGATCCCAACTAGCTAGGAGAAATTAAAAATGCATACCAAACAAAAGTTTGGGTCGCAGGAGGACATTACCTCCACGCTTTCTATTTTGGTACTGAAGAATACTTTTAAACGTGATAATTATCAAGAAGGATCTACAGTTAAAATTAACACCTTTTTTGTGCATTTTTCACAATAAATCTAAAAATACATGTAACACGTGTGTGTTCAGATTTGATTAAGTTATAACTCAGACAATAGTTGCTAATTGCATCAGGCAGGTGTTAAAAGGTGGCTGTCTGTGGAACTTCATAAAGTTTAAAAACATCCATAATGTGGGACATATCAGGAGGACTATATTCAGGTGCACCTAAGAGCTTTGGATTTTCCATATAGATCTCAAGAAATGCTGAGATGGAGGATGGTTAAGTGGAAAATAAAGAGACACAGCACATTAGGCCGTGATAGAATAATGCAGAAAAAGAGGGAAAGATATTTAGATGTAAGTGGGAACTTGGGCCTTTGTGTAGTTATCAAACCAAGAAAACCAGTAATATGCTGCAGATAGGAATGAAAATAAACACATTCACTTGACAACAGCAATGCTGGGATTCATTAAATAGAAATGTTCAAGTGAAAGCTGTTTTCCAGCACAGTGATATCCAAAATACCTGCAGGAGCAGCCACTGTAATAAAACCCTCCTCAGCAACAAACACTATGGGATTCGTGCCTTATGAAAAAGGTGGCGAATTATTAAGAGTATTACAAATGCAATAACAGTGACAGGAATATGAGACAATGAGAAAAAATTGCAAATGTGTTTGAATCGAGTAATAAGAATCTGAGACGGTAGAGGAGAGACCCTTTGGTTACACAGGAGAGAAGAGATTAGAGGGAGGAGAAGAGAAGATGAGACTTGAAGCTGCTGTTAACAAGCGAGAGAAGGAGGGAGGTGTGTCGATATGTTTTCATTAACGGCTTGGTTTGATGCCTTTATACCTGCATGCATTAGGCGAAGGATTCAGGCATTAGCTTTCAGCTACTGTAGCATTCATGAAACGTTAAGCTAGCTTTGGCTGACTCGTAGCAATATGGCCGTGGCATTACTCTGGCTTTCTGCTCAGACCTTTTACAAAACAGGTAATTCCCCGGCTCACTGGTGGTATAATTGGCAGCAAAAGCGTTATTAAGCTTGGCCCTTGTGAAAAATCAAAGATTTGTTCAACCCAAAGGGTGCAGCCACACCCAGCTTCTCCAGTCAGAGCTCTGAGGCAGGAATAAGGTCACGGCCTAGATTTCCATGTAGGAGATTAAAGACATCACTCTCAGTCGAGTTTAATCACTCTGCCGCGCATGCATGTGTGAAGCCAACTTGCCTAACATTACATTGACCTTAACTGCCGCTGTGCATGTGTATGTGCGTCATCTCTGTTAGAGCCAGTTTGACCTTTTATATTGAGGATGTTTTTAACCTTTTTCACTTCATCAGATTAAATTTTAAGATCAGGACTGACTTTGGTTTGGTTTTTAAATTAGCATGTCTTAAAATGACGTTTATGTGTTCCATTTCCTTTCAAGGATAATTACTTCCTTTATTATTGTAGTTTTGACATCAAGTTAACATTGCGCTCATCTTTACTGCTGAGATCTGTGAACATGTTGCTCCATGGAGGACTGATGGGACAAGAAACAAACGGATGTAAATCACTAGTTTCATCACAATATGATAGTATACAAATTCTATAGACAACGTTATGACATTTGGTGAAGTCTACTGCAACACAATTTTGATTCAGCTCAATTCAGAACAAGTAAACAGTAGAGAGAAGCATGGATGCCGATGAAAACTTTATCCATTCTCTCTTTCAAACTCGATGCAGACTAATTTGTATTGATGTTTGAGCGCTGCTTAGATGGAGACGGATGGTATTTTGTGGTGGTCCGTCATTGTTTCTTCGGCACCATTCACATTTGAACCTGGTACCTGGAATTCAGTAGCAGTACCCATCATTACCTTTTTGGTTACTTCACTGTTTCTGTAAAAACAAAAATGTACTTTTTGAGTAAGCTGCAGTAGGGGGTGTAAGGCAGTTCTGCTCATCAGCTCTTTTCTGTTTCTAAAGGTATTTTTAGGGCTTTTTTGTCTTTAATTGATAGGACAGTTGTTAGTGTGGAAGGGGGAAACGAGGGGGGACGACATGCAGCAAAGGGCCATAGGTGAGAATTGAACTCAAGGCCACTGCAGCAAGGGCAGAGCCTTTGTACATGGGGCACCTGCTTTACCAGGTGAGCTGATCTTCTGCCCCTGTCTGTCTGCTTGTATGAATCTGTGTGTGTCTGCTCATCCAGACTAGGTAGTAGGCTGTTACTAAAATAGTAAAGGAAAAAAATAGTCCAGATGCTGAAACTATCACGTCAGATTTGGGCCATAGTTTTGGCTTGCTGGGAAGCCAACGGAGCAGCTGACAGAGCTCCGTGGCCAGCTTCCTGGCTTTGGGACTTTTACTTTCTAAACCTGGCGCTCTCAGGTACCACGATAGATTTGACATGTCTTAATACTCAATAAAGCAGACGAAATTCGGTTGGTGCCCTCCACAGTACAGAGTTTGATACCCAACCCTAGGGGCCTGCGGTCAATTTAAGATGATATCATATGCCCATTTAATGCAGTCGGTCTCAGGAGAAGCTTAGAGAAGCTACAGAGCCTTTGTGGTATTATTTTATCATCTTCATTTGATGAGTGAAGTAATTTAATTACCAAAGTGCTGCAAAGTGAGGAGCGCGAGAGCACCGTTAAGATGTAACTTTACATAAAAACATGTCTGTACAGTGTGTGTCTATGTCTCTGACACTGACAGCAGAGGACCAGCAGAGCAGCATGCCCCTAAACCAGTGGTTCCCAACTGGTCCAGCCACAGGATCCAGATTTCTCCTCAGTCATTTGTTCAAGGTCCACACAGTTTAATACATTCAACGTCATACTTGTGTTTGGTCATGTCGTCAAGCTAGTTTGCTGTTTCTGTTACATAGCTGTCTGTTAGTCACTCACTCTACAGCAGGAAACAGCACTTCAAAATAAAAGGTCTGTGCCAGAAATTTACTGTACTTAAAAATAAAGTTGTTATTTACAAACTTGACATGTTTGCAAGTCACTTTGAGTCCTTTCAGAACAGATCCGCGACCCACCAGTTGGGAACCACTGGTCTAAATAACACCAAACATGGTAGAGACTCAGCCTAGTTTTCTTTTACATGACTATTTAGGTACCTTTACCTGCCAGTGTGGCAAATAGCTTTCTAAGAATGGAAAATCTACCTGCTTTTGGTGCTTGACGGGTGTTAGGACCCTGAATAAAAGTGGAACATTACCTAAAATGATGATTTAGATTGATATTTTCACTTAGCATCAACAATAGTAGATCGATAAATCAGCTCAGATAGATGGATCATTATACCCCGACAAGAATTTTCCACATAGTAATCAGACATGTTGTAAACTAGCCATCAGTTAAGCCAGCTCTCTGTATCCATACCACTTTGCATTCAAAACCCAAAGTGAAAGCGCCTGCAAAGCTTCGTTCCCAGAGCCCAAATGTTACCACGACCAATAGAAACCAAGTTCCAAGTTGTAATAAACTGTAATTATGGTTCAAGCTTATTAAGAGTCAGCTCCCAGTAAAATTTAAGACTTGTACTCTGCTGTGAGACACTTCAGCTAAAGTAGAAAAGTGTCAGACCCTCTAAGTTTATGTGTGCAGGGTCCTGACACAATTTCACTTTGTTGGATCCCACGTAAACGCCATTGAGTGCATGTTGTCTGAGGTCTAGTATCCTTGTTTGTGTCAAACAGTCTGCTTGCTTAAAATCAGTTTTATGCTTTTAACAAATCCATGCACATGTTTGTTGGGAGTGTCACACCTTAACTCAACAGCCTCTCAATCCAGCCACCCACCTGCCACCACCACATCCACCAGCCACCACCACTAATGAATGATTAAATAGCTGCCATGTCAGGTTGAGCCAAGCAGTGAGTCATTGTTGGAGTCTCCCGTGTCCTGGTGGGGGCCCCCGCTCTGCAGCTTGCCCTCAGATGATGGATGTGTTGGCGTGAGGTCTGCATCCACCGCCAGGCTCAAAGATCCACCAAATTAATGGACTCCGTTAACTGACGCATTAATAACCTCAGTTAAATTGAGGATTTGATCAGAGACGAAGCGGCAGAGATGGAGAGATAAATTAACGGTAGCTGTCAAAGGGTACATTCCAGCTCAGCTTGATTAATCAGATTTAATCATAAAGGAGCAAGAGTTCCTTATTCAGAATTTTTTTTATAGCGGTTTACATGGTGGAAACAGCAGCTCCGAACTGTTCCGTGTGGCACCGTGTTCTCTCAGACACAGGCGGCGGGAAAGATGGCCTCCTGAGTAACATTCTGCTGTTTATTTTTCATGACATTGCAGAGCTTTCTCGGTCCTACACGGTGAAAGCTGTCATGTTTGTCATGATTAGACGCCCCCCTCTAGCTGAAGGTGAAAGACATTTGACAGTGACTTCCCGGGCTCTGTGTGTTCCTCTATCTTGTCATCCGCAATGACAAGTCATCGCAGAATTTAATATTTTAGACGAGTCGCCCGGATGACATGTTTTTCTAGTTGTTTGCCTTCAAACTTCAAGGACTATCATCACATTTTTGTCATGCTCTAGTGAAATATTTGAGCCCAAACTTGTGTTAGGCTGCATACACCTGCACACACAGATACACACCGCATACTGTGAATGGGAAAAAGAGAAAAATATATCATGCAATATGTATGCAGTGCCTGTGTTACAATATACATGGTGCTGTAGAAATGCAAGACAGATGCAGGAAATACTGTGTGGAAGAGAAGGGGCTAATAAGAGATTAATGCTCAAGGTTTTTATGCACTTTCACTTACTCCTATAAAGGCATTTATTATATAACACACAGAATACTGGGTATAAGTAAGCAGAGGCAAAACAAAGTGTATACAGCACCTGGAAGAACCATGCTCTCTAAAGGGATGATAAAATGGTCTTACTGTGCTAAGAGCTACTCACCTTACCTCAATCACAGATATTTTAATACTAACATCAATTAATATCAATTAATTTAGAAAAAGTAGCAGATAGAGAAAGAAGACACACACATAAGGTCCATCTCTTTGTTCTCTTTCTGCCAGTTAAAGCTGAAAAAAGTTTAAAAAAAAAAAAGTCACAATTTGAAAATACACCCTCCTCTTCCTGCAGCTCTCCCCCCTCTGTCCTAAGCCCCTTCCACCAGACAACCACGGGCATATGAACACACTTCATACAGTAATCCAGTGTTTCCCATACATTGTTTTATTTGATCTTATTTCATTCTAGAGTTGCATGCAGTGTATTCACTCAGCCCCACCCTGCCCTGCTCTGTCTGTTTATCAGACTACAAATGAAACAAGAGTTAGCTAGCTAGGTAGCCACCCCACAGTCCCTCCGTCTCACTCCCTGCCACTTTGGACTGCTTCCCCAACAAGAGAGCGGGCAGCAGCTCGGGAGATGGACCTTTAGTCAGTGGCTGTAGCAGCTCAGATTTGCGCAAATCCCCCAGCACCAGATGGAAATGGAAGCGGTAAATGGACTTGTATAGTGCCTTTCTAGTCGTCTGACCACTCAAAGCACTTTTTACACTGCGAGTCACATTAGCCATGTTTCCATCAGCCTGTTTAGATGCGCATCTTGAAGTATTGCATCGGAAATTTATGATGGAAACGCCAAAATTCGAATTAAAATCCCCTGATTCGCACAAACTAAAATACGCTCGCTTTAGCCGGGTTGTGGTTGATTCGAAAAAATGTTGATTCGCAAAACAGGGGATGGAAACAGTTATGTTCGAATTAAGTCTGACGTAGCGCACCTCTCTCCGTGGTGATATCCACACTCCGGGTCAGGAAGGCGGTAATGCATTTACAAGCTGGTTGCCAACCGCCAGAAAACGTAGAAGAAGAATGCGAGACTTGTTTTGTTTCCGGTTCTGCGGAAAACTCGCGCAAGTTCGTACATTTAATGGAAACACACAGGATTCGTATTTCTTTTAATGCACATTTCCCAATAATTCAAATCACTTTTGGATGGAAACATAGCTAATGTCACACGAGTAGGACACTTCGAGTCACATTCCCAGTCAGGTGCTACCAAGGTACCACCTGCTACTCAGTTTCAACACACACACACACACACACACACACACCGATGGAACAGCCATCGGGAGCAATTTGGGGTTCAGTATCTTGCTCAAGGATACTTGGACATGCAGACTGGAGGAGCTGCGGAACTGATGTGCTGATCTTCCGATTGGTTGACAGCCTGCTCTACCTCTGAGCCACAGCTGCCCCTTTATCAGCGAGCTGGTGGGCAGCAGCAGTGCCAGGTCTAACCTAACCTGAGCTGCTGCCTGTCTCCTCCTGGCAAGGTGGTCTGTAAATACTCTGTTACATTCAAAATATTACTAAGTAAAAGTACAAAAAGTATTGACATCAAATATACTTTAAGCACCAAAAATAAAAGCATTTATGCACAAATATTTTTATTAATGATCTGACTTTGTGAAGTAATTGAGTTTACTTAATTTTGATTACTCAAATAAATTACAAGAACCTCAAAATTGTACTTAACTACAGTACTTGAGTAAATATACTACTGTAGTTATTTTCCACCTCTGCTATACATTAATCAAACTTTTCCTGCGACCAAAGGAAAAGGCATTCTCACAGTAGTGACAGGATCCAATTGAAGTAAACAACAGTGATTATCTTTGACTTGAAAAAGAAACGGTTTATAAGATATGTTGACAGATTTCTGTTTATTCTGGAACGTGGTGGATATTAATAGAGAAAGTAGAAAAGGTTGGAAGTGGATGTAATTCTCGGGGGACAGCGAGTACAGTATGTCATTAAGAGATATCTCATGTTCTGAAATCACAGACTGAAATGACTCTGCTGTCCTATTTTGTATTTTCAGAACAAAACAATTCATTTTAATCAAAACTTCTATTCTTGTCACGCGCCGTCGCACACGAGTTACGTGATTCCTCACCGTCTTCTCTGTGCTCACTGCAGGCGTTTTTAAATGAGGGCTGGTTTTACAGCTCCTCTGCTCATTGGGGTCTGGCCTCCTAAACCACAGCTGTAAATGGCTAACGAGCGAGGGTGAGTGACAGACAGGGAGTTAGATAGATGGATGCTGCCGAACAAAGCTGGCCTTGAGCTTTACGAGAGCTTCCCGTCCCTTCATCACTCAGTCCAGCACAACATCCACTCCATGTTGAGCAGCCCCTGTTGTTTTGCTCTGTGCCTCCTGATGTGCTGTGGCTCTGTTATTCTTCAGATTAGGGATGTCAACAGTTACTGGTAATTGGTTAACCTTCAAGATGTTTTCAACCGGTTATCAAGCGGCAACCTCGCGGGCTGAAAACTGAGCCAATGCAGAACTGCCAAAAACAGCAGTTCCTTGAATGACCACTTGAGGCTGGCTCCAGGAGGGAGTCAATCCCCACAGACCCCCGACTTTACAGCGGAAATAAACATGTTTACAGCCTGGAGCAAAAAGTAGTTTTGGACTCTGTAGCTAACTTCAACGTTCGTGACAACTGTACGGGGGTTCAGATCCACCCTTTGCTCCTCCACAGCGTCATCCTCTTATCCAAATATGGTTACTTCTGGCTCCAAAAAAACCCCATGGTGTAATGGTGACGGCTGAAATGCCGAGCTCAAAGCTTGAAAACAGGAGTCCACAAACCACTCGGTGACGTCACAGTAGCTACAGTAGTAGCACCGTTATTTAATACAGTCTATGCAAGTTATGCATGTTGGTCCATGGGTTAATTTTGCTTCAGTTTACTGCACTGCCCACTGCCATCATAGCTGGATGGGAGCTAGCTAGCAGTGCCTGACCCATGATGGCGAGATGACACCGCTGTGCCCGCCATTTGGTCTCCCACCAGGTCACTCGGGTGATAAGGCATTATAATTTTGAGCCACAAAACCCCCTAAGGGGCCGTATCCATGCTGCACCTTTAACCGTCTGGATAACGCAAGGTCGGGCACTGGCTACTACTGTTGTGCCTACTCTGTGCTAACTTTCAAAGGCCCAGAGGCAGGTTGCTTCTGAGGTTGCTCAGTGACCATAAACAGCACCGTAACATAGCCTACTTACCAGAAATCCTGAGTGCAGAGCTGATCTTCTTCCAGTTGTTGTTTTTCAAGTGTGTATTAGGCCAAAAATATTGACAGATGTAAAGCTCCGGCAGCCCTGCACTAAAGTGATCAACTTCTCCTCCGTATTTATCACAGACTGATAATTACAAAAGAAGGGAAAGATGTCTCTTGGCTGTGATTGGTTGGTCCTTGTCACGTGACGTGCAATGTGCACTGCTGCATTCCAAAAGTTGAACTCTGTTTATCTCAGGGCGCAACCATCACGCCCTTAAAAAAAAAAAAAAAAAGGCACCTGGAAACGTGTGTGGTGCTACGGCGTCTCTGTGGTGTTTGAGCGGGCCTACTGTGCGTCTACGATGAAAACAATGAATTTGAGGGTGCAAAAACATGACATGTATACTGCCCCTTAGCATTGTTAACTATTGGTAGCTCTGTTAGCAATGTCCACGTGATTGCTGGTGTAGCTCAAAATTCAGCTGCTTACTCTCCGGGCCAAACTGGAGGGAGACCAGAGGATTGCCACTGTCTTTCTGCAACAACGCCGTTCAGCCACCACAGGTCGTACAGCTGTAATAGCCGAATATGCACCACCGCTAGATAGCTCCCACTAAACCCAGGTTGTGTAGAGTTGCAAAGCCACCAAGACTAGCTACCCACTGGAGACCAGAGCGTGTGCAGTTGTCACCATGTTACTGCACGTCAAGCGCAGCTCGCTGCCTGTCTGTTAGAAGAGCCAACAGAAACTGAAATCAAGGGCAAGACACAAAACATTTAAATTTCACCACCTCTAAATAAATAGCCCTTCGAACCGCAGCGCTAAAGCTCACTGAGTCAGTTGTGTCATTTGGCATTTTTTCTTAAAAATTACTGGTCAGAAACATTCCTACTTCAGATGAACACTTTAAAAGATCACGTTGCTCCCATTTTCATCTTGGATATTTAAAAGAATTGTCTCTGGCATGTTGGCTTCCATCAAACACTTGTAAGGTGAATAGAGGTTTATATGGCAGCTTACATTCATGTTAAAATGATGGTTGGTGGGAGAAAGTGTCTGTAGACATATAAATATCTTTCTGTAATCAGTTTAATATGATTATTTGCTTGCTATAATTTAGTGTGAAAAATTTGCACTGGGTTAATTATTGAGAAAATGAGGCGAACATTTTATGGTACGTATGCTAATTTTGCTCCAGTGTTCGAGTTTCAAGAGAGATACTCTCTGCAGTAGGAACTTACAAGGTTAATGCATATTTATTTATCTGTATTGACCTTATTGCAAATGCATGAAATGTGCAAACAAAAGACGGATGATAAAAACAGAGAGGGAACCTTGTAGAGGGAAGAAAAAAAGCAAGAGCGGTTGAAATACCCTCTCAGGGGTCTGGGACAAAGTGGGATCTACTCAAGAAGAAAATAACGTAGGTGGAGCTGTGGAGATGAGACACACTCCTCAAGTCATTCGTCATTTTACAGTCAGGACTCGACACTCTCTCCCTGCCAGCACAACTGCTCACATGGGATGTGAGGGAGGACCCAGCTGCGAGTGACATGGCTGCATTATCACACATTCTGACAAGTGTGCAAAATCATTTTAACTCAAGGTCGATTGTAGGTGCTGCTACGCCCTCGCTGTCTTCTACCGACTCTAGAGGGAGGCCAGTTGTAGAGATGCAGGTGAATCAGTACCCCTTTGTTTCAGGAGGGAGTTTGATTTGTTACGACCAAGAGGCCAAAATCCAACCAGCTACAAACGGCTCTCAGATGATGGGATAAGAGGTTTGATGTTGAAAGGAAGCCCCACATGATCCACAGTGCTCTGCACATAATGCTGTGGTTCGTGGTGGATTAGAAAAACATTCAGGTGAAACTATTTTTATAGCCCTGTGGGAGGAGCAGTGTCAAGAAGACTGGTCGTTCCCCTGCAACATGACAGTTTATGACAGATCAAAACAACTAGACTCACCGTGCGTTACCTTAAATATGTGAAGAAGTTTTCTTGCATGCCTCTACAGTGAACGGAGAATCCCAAAAGAAGGCAAACATTCTTTACTAATAGAAGTAATCCGATGTTTGGGAATTTGTTTGGGAAGTACTGAGCCTGTGAGACTTGGATTAACCTGCATGAGTTCTGTGAGAGTTTGTAAACGGATGTTTTAATAAAGATTTGCTGTTGTCAACCCTTTGAAACCTGGAGCGACATCACTTTTCTTGTGCAAGTATTTAAATTTTGAAACACGAGTGAATTGGTTAATTTCTTTTAAAAAAAACAATGGGGGAAAAAAGGCAACGAGCAACTTGGTAAGAAATGCCCTGTTTTGAAAAGAAATCAAGCCACTTTGCTCTGGTTTCAGAGGGTTAAACTGAGACCCTGTTCACTAAAGTTAACGGAGAATGTTCGCCTTTTTTGGATTCTTCGTTCACTGTGGAGACATGCAAGAAAATCAAAGTCTTTTTCTCAAACTGACGGTGTCACACGGTGGGCAACTGATACAGAAATGGTCATTTTGCGGTTGAAATATTCCTTTAAGTTAGTGGAGGGTAGCTGGAAGTCGAGGGCAAATTGGCATTGATTTGGTGGCCGCCGCTGCTGACCCGAAACTGGAGGGTGTTACCGTTGAGCATTGAAACGGGTTATGAATGTTGTGTGAGGACACCTGCTCCTGACTGAAGATTACAGCTACTTCATCCAGTGACAGAAAGAGAGCACAAATCAGTGTAAAAGCCTCAATCATGGTCGTTGTGTTGACCTCCAGTAATACATGTTAGAGCCTCATTTTTAAAATTCAGTGCTCCTGTTCTCCTCCTCCTCCGCTCTCTGTGTCTATCTCCTCTGGAGTGCATTTACTGTAAATGGAGGTCATTGAGACTGCCCTTTAGAGAGATGCGCGGGTGAAGTCCTCGTCTCTTCTATGTTTTCATTTCTTCTGTGAAAATATCGGAGCGAGGTCACATTTTAATTTGCAGGTAGCTCTCGGCAATTGAATGCACAGGGCTGCAGGGTGTACTCTTACTGCATCAGGGTTGCCATGGCACCGAGGAAGTCGTCCGTCACGAAAATGTCCTAATTTCACATTCATTACTTTACTGTGATAATCTGAAGTATTTTTCTGCTGAAGGTCCACATGCTGACCGGAGGCCACTGAGACAGCTGTGGTCTCTGGGAAAGCTGACTAAACTAGACGAAGCCCAGCAGCAGGGTGATTATTCTTTAGGGTACATTAGAGCGGGAAAAATAGAAGATTTTGTTGAGATTTAGCCCCAATTAAGCCGTGCTTAGCAAACAAGAAAATTGGGGTGAACATCAGCATACTCTCTCCCCTCCCTCGCACCCCAAGCTACAAAATAATAGCCAGTGTGACAGCAGTGAGCTTAATTAGTAGGAGAAATATATGCATAAACCTTGTGTGCAATATTTATACACACAACATTGACTTATTGTAAATATCTGGATTTAGTTTAAAGTTCATTTAGCTCTGGAGGCGACGTTTAAGGCGTTCACACATGCATTTTGCAGAGCTCCACATCAATCTGTAGGCAATTTTGATGCAAGTATTATTTCACATGGAGAGTTTCTGATTTCAGATTTTCCTCTGTCGTCCAGGATTCATTTAGGAATGCAAATTTCCTTCCACTTTTTATATATGGTGCTGTCTTTTGTAGTGTATTCGCTGCTCTGTTGCTGTTGTTGTTTTTATGTTTACCAGCCCAGGGACAACAGATGCAAATTAGCTGCTAGCTAACTGTAGTGCAATTACTTTTAACTGTGCGTTGGTCCTGCAAAAATAAACAATAAAATAGAAATTTAAAAAATAAAGAAAGCACCAACCTCCTTGGCTGCACACTGAAGGAAGCCATGCTACAAAAATCAGCATTTAGGTCAGCCATGTTGGCATGTGTTGCAGTCTGCTTTTTTGCTTATTTGATACCACCACTGCCAAAGTCAGAAAATAACCCAATTTAACCATCTCAGAATATAAAAAAAATTGATAATCATTTCATAATTCTGTTGGATTTTTTTGTGCTTATTAAGGCGAGGCATTCTTGATTTGAAGGATTTGAAGAAAAATTAAAAACAACAATAAAATACAGCATGTAAAACAGGTCAGAACATGTTACATTATAGCAAGAAACACATCACGTATAAAACAGTTACAGACGATTCACTATCACATGTTACAGTTGAATGTTACGTGTATCAGTGTTCATGTTGTTGTAGCAAAAGAGAACAGGAGTTGCTGGTTACTGATAAAGTTTTGCCATAACTTTGGTTACATCATAAAAGGTAGAAGCTGTGATACCTGTGGCGTCCTGATTCCTGCATTGTTGTCCAGGGAAAAAGAATCTTGTGAGTCATGTTGTTTGTGTGCGCGGTGAGATCTTTTCTCATGAGTCACGTAGTGTGTACAGTTGTTGTTTTTTGTGTGAGAGAGAGTCATGCCGCTTACCTGAAGCACTGAGAAGAGAATTTGTTGTAAAAATGCCACAGCTAGCTGACATCTCATTCTTGTATCTGCCAAAAAAAAAATACCTTAAACAGGCAGTGTGGGAGCCTTTTGGATATCTACAAAATGACCAGGGAGTTGCTGTAGAATATGGATATTCAATTTGCAAAGCCTGTCTTTCAAGCAGTGTTTACAAAGAAGTCCAATACTTTAAATGTATTCTGACATCTTAGAGATAATTATCCATCTCTATGTGCACAAGTCAAGGTAGAAAAAACTTTATTAGCTAATGTACAAGGCTGGACCAACACAGTTAAAACTCTTATGTTACCCCCCAGGGAGGACTGTGGGAGGGAGGTTCAATCTCTGTTTCTGTCTTTTCTTTGTACCCTTTGTTCTGTGTAGCCTTTTCCCATTTAACCATTAGAAATGATTTTTCAGTGTCCAAACGTTACATTATAAAAACTAACTGGTTTTAATAATCAGGGTAGCAGTGATTAACACTTTGAAACCTGAGAAAGTTGATTTCTCTCAAAAACATGGGCAGAAGGCAAGGTGTTGGCCAAAAAAGAGCAAGGTTTGGCTTTATAATCTTGTGGAACATGAACGCCGCTGTCCTGGGAGAAAGTCACTGTTTGTTAGTTTGTTTGTTTTTTTTCTCTCTTTCACTATTTTTTCTTTTTTCCTAATTTTCTCTTTTTTCTTTTTTCCCATAGTTTTTTTTTAATTATGTTTTCTAGACTTTTTCTTTTTCCCTATTTTTTCTTTTTTTCCTTATTTTGTTCTTCCCCCTTTTTTCTCTTTCCCTGTTTTTTTCCTTTTTTCTTTTTCCCTAGTTTTTTTATATTTCCGAAGTTTTTTCTTTTCCCCATTTTCTTTATTTTTTCCCTATTTTTTTCTCTCTTTTTTCCTATTTTTTCCCTTTTTGTCTTTTCCCCAATGATTTTTTCTCTTTTCCCTTTTTTCTCCCTATTTTTCCTTTTTTCCCTTTCCCCCTTTTTTCTCCTTCCCTGTTTTTTTCCTTTTTTCTTTTTCCCCCTAGGTTTTTTTTTAATTATTATTATTTCTTTGTGTGTGTGTGTGTGTGTGTGTGTGTGTGTGTGTGTAATTTTTTGGATATTCTGCACCAGGTGCCCATTGCCTTTTCCCCCATGTTTTTAAAGGTAATTGCACCAATGTGCTCAGAGTTTAAAGGGTTAAATACTGCGTCTGAAAGAAGTACAAGAAAAGTGATGTTGCTCCGGGTTTCAAAGGGTTAAACAAATTATTAGGAACTGGTTAAAAGATAAATTAAATATACTGTACCAGCCGTTTTGTGTTTTGTGTTTGAACAACAAAAATAAAAATAAAGTATATATTAAAAAAAGACAACAGAAATGGAAGGATCTTGTGAAAGAGATATTCGAAATTACCATGAGAGTCAGAAATCAAGTGCATATTTTTTTTATTTTCTTGAAGACAGATGGGAAAATGGTTGAGCTGTATAAAAGACTATGTTCCCGATGATCTGTGATTATATGACAGCTGAGGTAATAAGATTGATAGCATAGAAATGAGACACACACAATTTGTGCTGTTGGTACAGAAACCCCCCCCCCAGTAGCTCATAAGGAATGGCCCTATTTAATTTTCCTTTTTTCCCCTTTCCTTTTTTTTTTTTTTAAAGAAATATTTTGTTCCTCTGCCATCAGGCAGGAGGTTCGGGTCCATCAGAGCAAAGACCACAATACTGTTTAACAGCTTCTGCCCACAGGCCATCAGGCTGCTGAACAGCCAACCCATCTCTCTGATTCCTCCCAGCTTAAAGAGACAGTTTACTCCAAAATCAGAAATACATATTGTGCCTCTTAACTGTGGTGCTGTTTATCAGTTTAAATTTGTTTGGTTTGAGCTTGGAGATATCAGCTGTAGCGATGTCTGCCTTCTCTTAAATATAATGGAACTCGATGTCACTCAGCTTGTGGTGCTCAAAGCACCAAAAAATACATTTGATAAACTCAACAGCAGTGTCTCTTTGCAGAAATCATGACCTGGTTCCTCAAGATAATCCACAGACCTTGTTGTGAGCTGTTTTATGTAGGAACTATTTTCTTTCAACTGAACTACATCCACCAACTGTACCACTGCGCAGAAGGAAGCGTGCATCTACTGCTAGCTCACGTAGCACCACTGAGCTAGCTAACGTTGCAGCTCAGCCGAAGAGGACGCCATTACTGTTACATCTCTTGCTGTCATGAGCACCAACCTGTTGTCCATGAGTGGATGTCGATGAGAGATTTTGTCTGAACTGGACACTGTCTTGTTACAACTTCAAACTACTGTTGCTTTATCGTTTTACTTTTTTTTAACTTGTATTCCATCCATCTTAGGTATGTGGGCTCTGGGACTGTGTCGTGCTGTGTAAATGTTTGTGTTCTCGTATACAGTGTTATTTATGTTGCACCTTGATCCCACAGAGGCACTCTCTCATTCTGCCTCGCACAGAGCTGGGTGGTAAAATGACAGTGAACTGGATTTGATTCATGGGAAATTAGAACTTCTGATTGAAGACGATGGAATAAAAACATCAGGATGTCCAAATAGAAATGTAAAAATAAACAAATTGTTTGTGTTATCTTGTCTGATGTCTTTTCTTGTTCTTTCTTTTTTCCCCAGAATGCCGAGGTGTCTGTGTTCGAGGTCAACATTCGTTTCATAGGAGGACTCCTGGCCGCCTACTACCTCTCTGGACAGGAAGTGAGTACTCCTCTGTGTGTGTTTGTGTTATCATTGAAAGAGAAGCAGAAGGCTTTATCGTCTACCCTCTCCTATTTTCTTTTTCTTTTCATCGACACTTCCTCCTCTCATCTATCCTCTGCTCTGCTCCTATTAAGGTCAGCAGGCAGATTTTGGCTCTTGGTTAAGTTGCTGGTGGAAGTTGAATGTATCTCTCTCTGTCCGTCCCATCCATTCCTAGCTTTCATGCCCGGCCAAGCAGTGCTCCCTCTGTAATGGGAGCAGATACATCAAATATGTGTTCAGCACAGCGTCCACAGTCACTGGAGGTGTTTTTATTTTATTTAAAATACTGCCTGAAACACCAGATTGTTGGTTTTTTTTTCGCTTTTTCTTGCTGCCCTGGTCATTTAAAGTTGAGAATTCTGTTTGTGTCATTAGTCATTCAGCTTAATTAAACACTGGTAAATCAGAATATTTAATTGTAGAGGTTTTTCTGCCAGTTGTGATTTATTTAAGTCCCTGTCCAGACATATTTTAAAGCAGTGGTTCCCAACTGGTCCAGATTTGTCCTTAGTCATTAGTTTAAGGTCCACACAGTTTAAATATTCTGCATCATACTAGTATAATAGTGTCAGTAACATTGTTAACACTGTGCTACATTACAGAGAAATACAAAACCGTACTAATGAACCTTCATTAATATAGGCCTATATTTTATCTCCAAGTGCACGTCACACACTGAGCGAGCCGCCTGTTAATGACGCTGTGGGCTAATGGGCGTGTAGCTACTTCCATGTTTCAGATGATACGTCATGTTTGTAGTCGACCAATGAAGATGAGTTTACATATCACCTTGGGTTCGTCCTTCACCTTCTCAAAATGATCCCACACTTTGGATTTCCTGCCCGACATGTTATTAACTAGCCTGTGGAATAACCGCAGGTACCAGCCCTGGAGATTAATGTGACTAACAGGACTATTTGTCTGTCTAGTCAAATTAAATTCCCACATGGTCCAGTCATATAGGTTTTAAGACTAAGCGACCACTGAAATCTTGCCAACTAATGACCTTTCTGTTTGACTAACATTTGGTTGACTATTAGGGGGCAGCCCTATTAATGAGAAATTGCAAACTTGAACAGGGTGTTCAAGGAAACAAGTGTATTCTCACATTCAACTCAGATTCAGAATCCTGTAGCCCCTTTTACGCTGCCACATTTTCCGCAAATGTTGGGCCGTTTCGATGGCAAGCTGCGAGCGTTTAGACACACAGAGCCGGATTGGCGAGTTAATCCGAGGTGCCCAATTTTCCACCTCATAGGGTAGTCATATTAGCAGAACCCTTTTAGTTTAAACAGACCGAGGTGGCCTTCCGCAACAGGAGGGGCTGTTGAAGACTTGTGAGAGGAGCTGTTGATGACGCCGCACGTGCGATCCACTGGCGGTAGATAAACAGGAAACAGCTGATAGCAGGAATTAGCGAGCAGCTAGTAGCAAGAGGGAAACGCAAACCTGACAGACACTGTAAAGATGAGCAACTGGGGAGACAAGAAATTGCGTGCCCTCCTTGTCCTCGCAAACAAAGAGGCCATTAACCGTGAGATGACGGGGACGGTGAAGAACGGGCCGACTTACCAGAGAATCGCTGAAGGACTGACCAGCCGCGGCTTCCCTCCCACGTCACTGTTTATGTCAGACGCTGAGCTACACGTTTTGTTACTTGCTCACGCCCCCCATTGCCCCGAAAAAGGCGCATTCTGTATAAACAAAAGTAGGCAGGCGGCATTTTGTTGCACTCCCCGATTTTGTTTTAATACTGCCAATGCTGAACGAAGACTGCCTGGGCTTTCCTGCAAATTTGCACAACTCCTGTTTAAAAAAAGGGCTTGTGTTTTTGTCTAGTGGGTTTCCATCTACAAGTGATGTGCTTTGATGTATTGGTGCATAACATAAATACAGTGAGAGAAAAGTATTGAAAAAAAGGAGGAAAAAATAATGATAAAGGCTTGGCACAGAGTTCAAAAGAGCCTCACAGAGAACAAATACACATAGAAAATGTTTTGATTTAATGTTTGACTTTGGTGGGTAGTTAAAAAGAAATTCTCCTTCATTATCAGAAGCTGCAGTGTTTTATTGAATTTAAAAATCAAAAGCAGAACCGCAGCTTCATAAACATTCCTCTCATCAGGTGATATAACAAAGCAGAGAACTTATTAGTCATCTGTGGGTTGGTAAAAGCAATAAAAATCAGTAAAAGCTGATCTAATCACCTACAAGTTTTGCTTACTCCCACGAATAACGCCCCTAACGTTGAAAACACCCATTAAACTTTGCCCGAGTGATGCAGAGGTTATGCGTTGGCTTTTTGAAACTGATGAAGAGAGATTTTACATCACTCTGAATAACAACATATGCTCAAGTGCCTCACAGGCAAAACTTAAAGTCACTTTCATTCAATTCAACACCCCCCCCACCACCACCACAAAAAATCAAACCCAGTCATTCATCAGAGCCCAGCCGAGCGATAATAGAAGCAGTGGGTGGTGGGAAAGGAGGGAGATGGAGCATGGGAGGGCTCGGAGGAGAGACAGTGATGGAGGGAGCTGAGGAGAGGGCGGTGGAACAACTGGGACGGGACAGCGAGGATGAGCGGAGGGTGTGTGAAGGTGATGCTTACAGATAAAGAGATGGGAGTGGAGGATGAGGATGATGAATGGCTGAGGTGGGGAGAGAAAGCGGGTGAGAATCATTCTTCACTCTCATTGGACATGTCCTTGAGCAAGGCACTTAACCCCTCAACTGCTCGAGTCAACCAGCAGCAGGATAAATGGGTGTTACTGGGAGGCTCCCCCGGGGGGAAGCTGTGTGTAGCAGCGTGAATATGAAGCCGGCTCCCAGCAGACGTAGAGTTTATCAGCATCTCTCCCAGTTGGACGTTAGCATGTCATTAGGGATGAAGCTGTGATTGAGGGAGGGAGGGGCTGAAGCACAGGGAGAAGGGGGGGAGTCGACCAGAGAAGAAGCAGGGCTGAATGAAGACTGAAGGAAGGAGTGAAACAAAGGTTACAAAGTAGGAGACAGCGAGGACGGATGTAAAGATGGATGGGATGCAGGGTAACAGGAAAGGTTTTGCTGTTGATGCGGTGGGCAACCACCAATCACCTGTCCTTATCTCAATGACTATTTTGCTATGAAGTAAACTGACTTTAAAAAAAACCCTAAAAATTGGACAGGTGGAGGACACTAGCTCTGTTGTTCCTATGTACTACGCTCGACTTTGGGAAATAGAGATCTGTGCGTGTACATGAGATTCTCAGAAAAAGGGAGTACTACCAACTGGTCCAGGAGCTCCACCTGGATGGTGGTTGGTTTGAGGCTTATTTTAGGGTGAACTGGCCCTTTGCTAAGTCCCACCCCCGGACGCAGGCTGACGGGTCATACCGTAGCATCAGGCAGGCTCTTACACACAGCTGTGCTCCACTGACTCTAATTAACTTCATTTCCAGGCTGGTTTTGTGGATTTGGAGCTAAATGTTGTGTCTGGGGCACGTCGTGTACTAATGATACTCGTTACCTGGAGAGGTTGGAAAACTGTTCCAAAATCAAACCCTGTAAAGTGTAGAGTTAGCTAGCTAGCTACTGAAGATATAGCCTACTGAATGTATACACATGCTGCTTTTGCTTTTTAATGATTATAACAGTGAAACAAAGACTGACCCTGCTGTACAGGAACCAGTGAAGGGAAGCAGGGAAACTTTGCTGATATTCAACCAGGCATCACAGTGTGTGTAGATATGCATTGTCTTGTGTGGCGATCAGCAGTGATGTGGTGGTTCACTTTTACACTGTGATCTGTAGCCTATAGTTCGGCTTTAGCTTCTAACTATCTTTGTCTTTTTAACCTGTTGTTGCTGCTGAGTCAGTTTGACATCCTGGATGTATCCTTCAAACACAGACTGTAGACCCCTCTGTCTGCTTCTCTCTGGAATCACTGCTTCACTTTTACAAAAACATGATCATATTTCAGGGAGTGCAGTTAGTTACAGTGTGGGCTCCATGCTTACTGCGACAGCTTGTCAGACCATCACAAAGGGACAGGGCTTAGCGAAGGGTCAATATGGGACAGTTTGACCAACTGTTTTCAGTCGTCGGCCTGATTGCAATTGGTATAACATTTGAAAATACTTCAGGCTATAGTTCGTTGAGATGTGTCTTGCAACTTGCCTAATAGGGCAACGATGAAAGTGAGCCAACTTCAGCTAACTTGTTGTCATCACCACTACAGAAACAAAGTTCTCCTCAGAAATGTAAACTAACAGGGTGAGTAATGGATATAGAAATGTTCATTTGGGGGTTGAAGTATTCCTTTTCCTTTTGAAGTATTCCTGGGGCGGCTGTGGCTCAGAAGGTAGAGCAGGTTGTCCACCAATTTGAAAATTCGTCAGTTTGATCCCTGGCTCCTCCAGTCAGCATGTCTAAGTATCCTGTGGCAAGATACTGAACCCCAAATTGCATTTTATATGTAGTGTTAAAGTGCTTTGAGTGGTCAAAAGACTAGAAAAGGGCTATGCAAGCGCAGCCCCTTTACTTTAAACTGTTGTGGGTCTGTGCGATATTAAACTGGGCCTCACAGAACCAGAGAGCCTGATGTCTTTGGCCCCATCGGAGCTCTAAGTTGAATAACAGAAACAAGCTTTTAATGAGGACATTAAAGAAAATGAAGGCCGTGCATCAGCAAATTTAAGGAATGCAAGTCAGACTGCTAAAGTTAAGACTCAGATTTTCAGTCCTGTAAGTAGAAAGCTGCTGGAACTGAAGAAACATAGTGATAAAAGATTTCCAAGGCATCCGTCTTCTTTTAAGACCAGCAGAATAAAGGACAAAGGAGAATAATTTAAGACCAAATACGAGAGGAAAGAAAGAGACAGAGAGGGTAATACAGACGGGGAGGACGGGAGCGCAACAGACGAGCGTAGAAAAACGAAGAGAAAGGAGAGCGTGATTCAGAGAATAAGAGTCGGAGATCAGCATTCAGGAGGACGAGGTGTTGGTCTCTGTTCAGCAGCAGTGATGGATTGTGTTTACTCCTCTGGCCGTCCCCAGTGTTATTCTTTAAGTCTCTCCTTCTGTTTCTACCTCTTTTTCCGATGTCCTCGCCACCTTCTTCTCTCTTTTCTCACTTCTGTTCTGCTCTCGTGGTCGCCCGTCTGCACCGATCTAACTACATCATCACTTCTCCTTCATTTCCACGCTGCTGTTTCTCTTTTCTAATTATTTTTTTCCCTTTGTTCCTCCATCTTTATTTATTCATCTTGTCCTCCCCTTTTTTCTCTCCTCTTAACTGTGCTTACTGTGTTTCTCATTCCTCTTCTCCCCATTTTTTTTTGTTGTTAATCTCTTTTACTCCTAATTCTGTTTTCCATTTTCATGTGTCCTCTGTTCTTATTTCCCTTTCTCCTAATTCCCCTTCATGTGTAATTTTCTCCTCCTTCTCTTTCCCCTATTTCCTCTTTCATTTTTAGTTTCCTTACTCCTTTCTGTCTCACTTTCTCGTCTCCTTTTAAGACTTTAACTCTACATCCTAACTTGTTTCTTTGCTCCATCTCTTTCCTGATTTCTGCGTTCTGTCCACATCACATTTTCTTCCCATCTTCTTTCCTGCTATCGGCATTTAGTCTTTAATCCTCCTCTTTTATAAAAATCCATTTTTTTCTTTTACCTCCTGCTTTCATCTGTGTTTTCCACATCTTTCACTTCGTCCCCTTTCTTTTCCTTTCCTTTTTTCTCTCATCTCTCTAGTACATCTCACACCCTTTAATCCTTTACCTCCTTTAATCTTTACATCAGTAAATGTCTCTTCCTCCTTTTTTTGAGCTTCTCATCACATCGACGTCGCTCTCCTGCTTCGCCTTCCCCTTTTTCCTTGAGAACTCCATCACTGCTCATCCTTTTCCCTCCTCTTCACTGTGATGTAAAGATGCACCAGACAAGAGTTGAGTTAGAGCCGGGTGGTCATTTTTAACATGTCGGGCAGGAAATCCAAAGTGTGGGATCATTTTGAGAAGGTGAAGGACGAACCCAAGGTGATATGTAAACTCATCTTCATTGGTCGACTACAAACATGACGTATCATCTGAAACATGGAAGTAGCTACATGCCCATTAGCCCACAGCGTCATTAACAGGCGGCTCGCTCAGTGTGTGACGTGCACTTGTAGATAAAATATAGGCCTATATTAATGAAGGTTCATTAGTACGGTTTTGTATTTCTCTGTAATGTAGCACAGTGTTAACAATGTTACTGATACTATTCTTTCTCACACCTTCAACTCAAACCACCAAAATATATCATGTAATAATTACATTCATATCAGAAACATGTGGGCGACTAGTCGACTAAATGATGACTGTTGGTTGAAATTCTTAGTCAGGCACAGCCCTAAACTTTTGACATTTTGGGGTTTTCAGTAACATTGTTTGAAGGATCTGTTGATATCTTTTGTACATCTTTAATCACACCCTTACTTTGAGGAGCTCATTAGCTCTCTGTGTACCTTCAAAGCAGCAGGAAGTAGAGGAGAGCTCGAGGATAACGTGCCTGATAAATCTACACCAGCTACTTTTACTGGCAGGTGGAGAAACCTGACAAGAGAGAAAGAAAACAGCTCCAACTCGGAAAAAAACTATTTCAATCAAACACAATGTTTTGTCCGCTTTTTCTGTTTCGGCGAGTGTGTCTTTTTCTCTCGTCTTGAGTTGTCCTGCCAGTACCTGCAGCTCATTAGCACACTGGTGTGTTTACCGTCCTGTTGTTTTAAACACAGAAACTTAGCAGCTGTAGTAACAGTATACCACATTTGGTTGGTGTTTTCCTCCCAGTCTGACACACTATCCTCTGGTCGTTACAAGAAGTGTGATAGTAAAGCTGCAGCAGGGTGTGCTGTATACAGGCAGGTACGCTGGCCGCCAGTGTTGATATCTGGATTGTTGTGTCGTGTTGTACTTGTGTCACTTCTCACGCAATGTTAGAGAAGCAGTGATACAGAAGTTGTTCTCTCTGCATTTTTCCTGCATCTGGGACTCTACTACAGACAAAATTTCACAATGTCATACCTAATTAAGTAAATAGAACTCAATGCAACTAAGAAACTGTGACTCCAGTGTTTTGAAAAATATGGTTGTTTACTGTGTCTCCAACAGTTTCATAAGAAGATAAATATAATTCCTGAACATATTTGGTATCTAGATGAATCACCTTGCTTTGGAATGAGCAGGCCCATAAAGAAAAAAGGCATCAGGGCAGCGACAGACGCAGCAGAGAGAGCCTCCAGGTGGCTTCAGATAAAGAAGGGCGATTCTTGGACTAATGCTGCTGGGATGCAAGTTGGCGCTTGATGAACCCCAGTCGGGTCGCCTGGGCGAGGGTGTATGATGCTGTGAGACCCAAGAAACCCGATGAATCGACGATGCATCACTGTTGATCTAGGCTATATCATTCGCCAGCGTTTTAGCACAAAGGTGTTAGGACCTTTGCTCTGTTAGTAGTGAGTCATTTCACATTACAAGAACATGTTGTTTTGTTATGTGAATGCTTTGTATAAAATGTCCCCAGATAAGGCTCCGTTCTTAGAGGATGCTGAGCTTAGAAAGCATTTTAGCAGCTGGAGGCGGCTTTTTGTAATAGTTTTAATGACAATGAAGCTTTTTGCTTGCTTTTTTATTTTTATTTGCGTTGCTACGCACCTATCGTTTCTGCACTCTAGGTGTCTTGCATTTTTGCTAGAGCGCTCTGAACTCCTGGAATTGAAAGAACTTAAACTCAAAGCGGAAAAACGCCACCAAGTCATCTCTTTTTCTGTCATTTTTCCCATTGTCCAGTTGGATGATTTGTGAGGCGGGCCTTCTGTGGTGGTTACGGCAACAAGTTTACAGTTGGTAAACAATGGAGGAGAAACTGGTGGTAGCGGTTGCTGGATACCCAGAGCTATACGGCCCGACGATAGACAGCAGGTTGTCAAACTGCCCCTGAGTCCTCCTAAAATATGCCTGGAAATTGCCATCATGGATGCGAAGCTCCTGGACCAACTGGTGGTACTCCCCATGACCCACCCTCTTTTTTACAGTCTCATGTACCCACACAGATCTCTGTTTATCTGCTGACAGCCTCTCACCCTCAACCAGAGCTACAGACAGTACCCTCTGCCTCAACATTTTAGGAATTAGGTACTAATTACTGGGGAAAAATGGTAGCTTGATTACACAGGAAGGTTAGGGTAAGGAGGTAACGGGGTGGTTGCCTGACAACAATGAAAAGGCGCAGCAAGCGTGTTTTTTTTTGTTTTTTTTACTAGTGGCACTCAACTTTTTTTTTAAAAAAAGGCTGTGTAGTGTGCCTCGCGTTTTACAACCTGCAAAACGCTTTCTGTGTAGTCAGGCCTTATTTGGCTCTACATACATCAGTGAGGATTTTCTCCTATGACACCAAACAAGAGCAGACTGAGGTCCAAGATGGCACGGTCACCCCTTTGTATTTAAATGTTTCACTACAAGACTTACTCTCAGGGTATGAAATTAACAAAATATTTTGGGGGCAATTTTGGCCCCCACAGTCTAAAAAATGGGGGCATTTTCAAAATGTTTGGGGGCCATCAAAAAATTGTAATTATGTTCTAACAATAAGCACATGAAAAGCAAAACCAACTAAGATAGTGTCTTCACTCTTCAGTAGAAACCTTTTTCCTCCAAGTTTTGTTTTTCCCGGCTGAAATACATTATGCATATAAGGAGTTAAAAAAAAAACACAGTGTGAAACTTTTTCTCCTTGTCTCCTCAAACAAACAAAAATAAGCAGGGCTGGAACCACAGGGATGATGAGCGAGGAACAGCAGATTGCGCAGAGACGGGAGAAGGTCAGGGGAGCAAGCCGAGCCCTGTAATGTAGGATAACGAGATGAGAACATCTAAAAGGGAAAGCTGCAGACTCTGCAGGCATAAATGCTACAGCACAACCACCCTGTGAATGGATGGAGGAAGGGAGGGAGGGATGGAAAGCACATGAAGACATAGGAGAGGACAGAAACTGAACAGGGAATGAAGGTTAGGGTGGTAGAGAGACATGGGGGGCAGAGATAGTGACAATAATGATGGTGATCATGTTAAATAGAACTCTCCTGATTCACTCGTTTAGAACATAGAGGGTGAAACAAAATGTAGGAACAGTTTTAACTTTTTAAGAACCCTCTGTGGTCTGACCACCTCAGACAGTGGTTTGATAGATCTGATCACAATACGTTTTGGTGGTTGTTTACATCTGTATTTAGCACTAGGGCTGTCCCCTGACTAAGAATTTTCCTAGTCAACCAATAGTTGTCATTTAGGGCCGTTAGTCGACTAGTCGCCCGCATGTTTATGATATTAATTTAATTATTAAATGACATATTTTGGTGGATTGAGAAATACAAAACCGTACTAATGAACCTTCATTAATATAGGCCTATATTTTATCTCCAAGTGCACGTCACACACTGAGCGAGCCGCCTGTTAATGACGCTGTGGGCTAATGGGCATGTAGCTACTTCCATGTTTCAGATGATACGTCATGTTTGTAGTCGACCAATGAAGATGAGTTTACATATCACCTTGGGTTCGTCCTTCACCTTCTCAAAATGATCCCACACTTTGGATTTCCTGCCCAACATGTTATTAACTAGCCTGTGGAATAAACACAGGTACCAGCCCTGGAGATTAACCTGACTCCTGTCTGACTGCTGAGCGTGGACACTTCCTGTGTCTGTCCTTTCAAATTAAATTCCCACATGGTCCAGTCATATAAGTTTTGATTTATTTTGACAAGGTGCAGCTCCTAATAGAGTTTCATGTTTTTGTTTTTCTGCGGCTAAGAAACCGATGAAATATTGCCGACTAATGACCTTTCTGGTCGACTAATGTTTGGTCGAGTATTCCGGGTCAGCCCCACTGTCCACTTCTGATGTGATCGGCTAAGACACACTTAAAAACGAAGCATAAGCAGGGTCAGAATTGTGATTAACAGCAGGAAAATAACAAGTCCCTGTACATGCCTTTTGTCTCTGCCACCAAGAATCATGACTTGAAGCTGAAGACATCCTGTATTTTCCTCTCCCTTCTCTCCACAGATCCTTGTCAGTCTTGCTCCCTCATCCTCTCAGTTCTCTCCCTGTATCTCTTTCATTACCTTGCACTTTACCTGTTATTCCCCTCTCACTCTCTGTCTCTGTCTGTCTGCTCTGTGATATAGAGCTTAGCTGTCGTGTTGTCCAGGGACTGATATGACTGCACACTGCAGTATATACACTGCCGGTCTGTTTGATCTCACCAGGGAGCATTTGATTCCCCTCTCATTTTTTGTCAAACACTGAACCCGTCAAACAAATTCAGGGCATCGCACTCTCTCTCTCTGTGACTGACTGCCACTGCGCTGCTGCCCAGCAGGAACCCAGAGAGACACACTGGGGATAAAAGGAAAGACCGGGATTGGCTAGCGTTGCCATCACTGCAAATTATCAAAAATTTTTTAGAGATGCAACACACAAATGTGAGACAGTGCAAAGTTGTGAGGAGGTGGATGTGCCCTGATTTTCTCTGGGGAAAGCAAAACAAATCAAAGAGATGTGGAGTAATTATAAAATCATCACTGTGTGCTAACAGCAGTTTGAGGCTCTCCACTCAGGATCTGGAAGACTAAACGTAAACATGAATAAGACTTTCCTCATTCACTAGTTTTCAACATAGAGATGGTCAAAACAGAAAGAGGGTGACTGTTACAAGGGTACAAGAGCCCGTTTCCTTGGGACGAGGGGAGGTGGACTCTACGTTTGCATCAGTGATGCTTAATCTAGTCAAGGTTGAAGGACAATATTTCCCTTTATATTTTTTTTAATGTGCTGGCCATATAGACTGAATCACAGTGTGTATTTACAGTAACTTCTGGATAGAAAGTCCTTGCGTTACATACATAAAATCAAATGGCACTGAGCAATCCTTGCCTCGCCTAGTGAGTTTTTTACACAAGAATTTATATCTCAGTATTTACAGACTGACTCGCGATACACAATATATATCTCGGTATTTTCACTTGCAGGTCAAAGCCACATTTGAGATGTCACAAGCGCCTTTATAAAAACAGACTGTGATTAAATGCAAAGACAGGGATTTTAAAATATGCAGCTGCACAGCAGTTACACCTCCAAAACACTAGTTGGCGGCAGGGTTTCTGTGAAGTGCTGTAAAGTTTAGTGGATTCAAAACACACATTCGGCTCCATTACAATTCACAAGGTTCACTGACTGTCTCATACTTAACACATTTTCCAAACAAATACAACATGCTAACATTAATAGCACAAGCCTATGGCATTTTACATTGTATAAATTAGCCTAGCGACTAGCTGAGAGTTCCTCTGCTCATATGAAGCCAGGATAAATCACACATAGGACTTAAAATGCTATTTTTGTGGAGGCTTTGTTGTTTTCACAATTTACTGTTTCTTATCTGTGAAATTAAAGTAAATAAAAGCTTTGTTTCCACTGAAGGAAATGGTTTCAGCTTACAGAGATAGACAGGAGGTCTGCATCGATGTGACCGGTAGTTAAATTTCTAGGGAGGTGCACCTCAGGTTAAGACAACATGCAGTGTCCAGCCGTTCTGCTCCCACAAATGAGTTTCTCTGTCTTTGTTGTAATAGTTCTCAACTGACCTATCATACATCTCAAGATAGACAGTATCCGAACGAGCGTCAGTGATGACACGAGCACCTGTCTGAACAGTTCAGAGGTTCAGAGTGGCCGCACAAAAAAGTCAGAGTGCTGTGAGGCTTTTCTGGATGCTCTCTCCTCATTGGGAACAATTGAATAAAGCCACCATGTGGACACTCAGCCTTAACTACCTGCAACTGTGTTTCCTTATGCAACCCTGTGTTGTGCAGTGGCAATAAATGAACCTTAAATGAAGAGAAACAAGGACCTCTGAATTGCTCTTTAACACTTGCAGCTTGTTAGGACAGTTTTATTGAGTGTAATGAGAGGTTTCTGGCTGTGCTTACGGTCCGGGTGCAAGTGTGAAGAACAGTTATAACAATGAACAAATCTGTAGTGACACATTAGTTAAAAGGGTGAATTGACACTATGAAAATAATTTGTGCAAAGTCTTTGTATATGAGAAAGTTATTTTAAAATTGGAAACCTTAATGTTTTGACACTCGCCTGTAACGGAGCAGCACATATTGAGGCCACTCCAGTTGTTTCTAGCAACAGCCGTCTAGCTTCCCCTGGGAGTCCTTTCCCCTGCTGCAGATATTGCTGTGATGACATGCTCAGTAACTGGCTGCTCTGTGCCAGCAGGCAGGCACACACACACACACACACACACACACACACACACACACACGCACCGAGAGACCGAGGGAAAAGATGGTGTTGCAAACAGCAGAGAAATTTTAATTTTATCACAGCTTTATGAATTCCACTCGGCAAACAAATGGCCTACCGTGCCTGTACAAACCAAAGGGGAAATTACAAGTTATCTATCTCACTTAGATTTTAATAATTATGATTCAACCACATTGCAAAACTCACGGGGGGAGAGGAGTTGGAAGGACGACGAGGTTAAAAGACAGTCCAAATGAGATTAAGTCAGAGAGGTGTGGAGAAGAGACAGGAATGGATGTAGAGAGGGAGGAGGACAGAAAAAGAGTGAGGGATTTTTGTAACGGAGATGACAAGCAGAAAGATGTGGGGAAATGGACCATGTACGGAATATAAAAAAGAGGGGATAGAGAATCAAGTTAATGAAGGAAAGAAGAGAACAATGTGGGGTGGGAAATGAAGGAAATGATATCTCCGTGTGAATTAATGGTGAACACATGTAGATGTACAGTAGTTCATATAGGAAGTTCTACTTTTCATTGGGTCAAGAACTGCTGGAGTTCATCCCCCAGAGGACCTGATAAGAATACTTAACACTAATGTTAAACTTGACTTCAGCTGTACATCACGTTGACCCTTCTTAATATCAAATTTCAGGAATAATAGTCCTTTAAGGAAGGACTACAATTTGCATTTGACAGCTATATTCACAGTATATTTGGCAGAGTATTGTGAATGTAAGAGGATATTAAAATCAAGGGAACAGTTCAGTGCAAGCATCAGCGCATTGACAATAAGTACTTTCTAAGTCCCGCCCCTTTTTTCTATGATTAGGATACATTACTCTGTATATAATCACTTTTAAGTTAGCCGATGTTAGCAAAATGCCAGCTAACTAGCTAGGCAACGTAGACCTACATCAAGAGAGGTTGGGTTAGCATTCAAGGCTAATGTTCCTTTGTTTATATTATACATTCATTCATTCAGTCTGTAACTGCTTATCCTGTCAGAGGATAGAGCCTATCCCAGCTGACATTGGGTCAGAGGCAGGGTTCACCCTGGACAGGTCACCAGACTATCACAGGGCTGACATACAGAGACAGACAACCATTCACACTCACATTCACACCTACGGACAATTTAGTGTCACCAGTTAACCTGCATGTCTTTGGACTGTGGGAGGAAGCCGGAGTACCTGGAAGAAACCCACACTGGCATGGGTCAGACTTGTTGTGAGGCGACAATGCTAACCACTGCTTTGTTTATATTAGAAACTGTTCAATAAACACGCAGTTAAGTGAAACAGGCATCACCATGTTTTTTGTGCCAGGCTTGTCTGGCTTAGCATCAATAACTAAAGGGGTGGGATGTAGGATTGGTCAGTTCACATGAAGGGCCAACATACGAGAGCAACCACGTTCTTGCACAGGAGGAACAAGTCGACATAAAGTTTTGTTTAAAGATGACATTCAGGCATGACGCCCTGTAATGTCAGCTTTCATCATCTAATATATGTTTTAGGGTTTTGCTAGCAAAACAAAATTATCCCGCTTTTCCATTTGCTAAAAGTGTAAACAGCCTCAAATGATAAACAACCACCTAACTTAATGTTGAACATAAGTAAATTATCATTAATATTCAACCATCTTTGTTTGCTAACATCTTAAGATAGCTAGCGTTAATTGGTGTCTGACCTTGGAGAAAATTAAGAAGTTTTTGTTGCTGTTTAAGCTGTGAATGAGGTTTTCCACACTGTTTAATGCATTCTCAACATCCCTCTGCTCTTGTTTTTCGCTTTGGAAAATTGAAAAAATAGTTTCCTGGGTCGAGACCTTCGAATTCGCCAACTCCAGCAACTTGACAAATTTGTGTGGCATTGTGACATGAATTAGCAGTTTCTGGGTTGAAATAAAAAAACAACCAATGAGCGCTGTAGAGGGAAAGTCCAACTTTTGTTATTGTTCTGATTGAGAACCGGCTGAAATGTCATAATGTGCGTTTAAAACTTCAACATAAAGTACTGATCAACTTTGAGATTTTTGTTTTTGTTTTTGTTTTGTCTATTCTGTTAACAGTGTCAGCTAAAACACTCAAATGTTTTAGTGTCTGCACAGAGTTTGACATGCTGCTGTTAGTCATGTTCAGACAATAGATAATAGTTTAAACCAAAATGAACCGTATGATTTCTTCAGTTTTTACTCAAGAGCAAGAATCAGCCTTTAAACTTAGACATGATGAGTTTGACTTTTTTAGCGATGTAATTATTGTTGTCAACTGATGTGAAAACTTTGATCATGGTAACAGTTTTAGCCATATCGCCCAGCCCAGGTGTGGACTTAAAATGACATTACATTCAGGCAGATACTTTGGTATGTAGTGAAAAATAAAAAGGAATCCCCTTCCTTAGGGGAATCGGTTGAGTTGACCCGATGTCAGTCTGAGGATGGAAACAGAATCTAATGAGTTGACATTTCTGTCTGATATCAGGCAAGAAAAATACGACAGCTCCCTCTAAACTTTGAAGATATCTGCTGTTGGACTTGCAGGTTACATATTCACACCGTATCTGTATTTCCCCCTTGTTCTTAAGACGTGACTGGCCCCTTGTGTCAAGTTATGGTTGCTAATGGAGGATCGGACAGTAGGCGTTTTAGGGAGTGGCTCAGCGAACTATTCTAGACGTCCTCTATTTTACTTTAGTGGATGTCCCACATTTTAATTTTACTTAATGTTTTCTTGCATGGAGAAATATTCAGCTTTGTTCTATTTTCAGCCGTCCTCAGGGGGAAAAGACGGTAACATTGAAGAGAGGAGAGTCTAGAGGACTAATGCAGCACAAGCACATCAGGTGGGACTTCCACCGCAGAACGAGCCACATTTATTTTAGAGTGCTGAGGGCAGACTAACTCATCAGTCATATCCTTTTCAAGACTTCACAAGTGCACCATTCCCATTAATGCTAAATGCAAATTATCTGTCGGAGCTGACAGCAGTCAGTGTGATACGGTGAGATGGCAACAAACGCAGGGATCATGCGGCTAATTTGACGATGGTCTCCGTGGCAGCTCATCTTTGTGCCTGCTGCCTTTGATGCAGCCCCACTGGATGCTAAACAATATGAGCAAATGGATCAGCTGATGGCAAAGTGGCATGACAAAGTATGGAAATGACACACAGTAACCACACACACACGCTCACAGCGGGTGACTTAATCCTGTCTCTCCTGCTGGCCCTCGGGGCCCTTCTTACCAAGCAGGCGCATTCAGCACATTTCACAGTCTACCCCTTAATCCTGTTAGGAGGCTCCATTACATGTCAACAGTGGCCCACTGCTTACACCAGAGACTGTGGGTGTCTGCTTGTGTACAGTGTGTGTGTGTGTGTGTGTGTGTGTGTGTGTGTGTGTGTGTACAGTGTTTAGTACTGTATGTAGTAACAGATTCTTCATAGCAGTGTAAAAAATGCTGATCTCATTAAGTCATTTAGTGCTTAGTATCAGTCTCTTCACACAGTGTGTTTGTTATGGAGACTTTCAGGTCAAGAGGGACCAAGTTAGTGATTAAAATAATTAATATTTCCTGGACTTATTGAATTATGTGTTAGTATGTTAGTATTAGTGTAGGAACAGGTACATTCTTTTGAGCAAAAGAACCCAACAAGGGTTTTATCTTCATAGACTTGGTAGACCAATATGTTAAAAGTGTCATCTAGCCGTGAGGTTGCAGAACTGATTTCAAAATGCCTGATGAAGATCTCTGGTAGATCGAAACATTGCGCAATTAAATCTACTGGTAGCTTTTACAGAGTGTGGATCTCCAGTCTGGTTCTTCCCAGCAAGCAATAGTCATGATTTAAACGTATTGGCTATATTTAGCTCTGATTTAGTCTAGCTACACGTAACCCAATCTAGCCGATTTAATTTTGAAATTGATTAAATGTTATTTTCGCCATTGCAGATGGCGTGCGGTATGATATTCAATCACGTATGGAGAGTCAACAGTAATTAAAATATGTTTATCTCCATTTTTTGGACATGGTCTCTACATAGCCGTATAATTGATGACGTCTACACTTTGGCTATGGTTAGACGTCTACCAAATTTTCACTGACAGCCCAAATTCAGCCATGATTTAACCTAGACGTCAGGTCCTCATGTAGACGGCTATTAGATGTTTTTTTTAAACCAAAAAATGCTTGCTGGGTTGCTTTAGAACTGAAACTCCGCCCACGTGCCAAGCATGTTGGAGAACTATGCTGGCTGATGCAAGAACTGTAGAAACAACATAGCAAACTTCGTAGAAGAGGGTCAGCTCCTTAATGTAGCTATAAATGGCTCATTCACAGGTAACGAAAACACAGAAATTCATAGTTTGTTAGCAACACTAACAACATATATAATATAAAAACTAATGAATCATATTTATGAATATTATTATATACCATTTCTGCCGTTGGATGCCCCTAAATTCTACACACCTGACCTTTAACAGTTTTGTATGTGACATTCAGAGCATTAATTTAGCAGTAAACCACTGTTTGCTATTTAAAGATATAGTGGAGTAACTGTGTCTAGAGCTTTGATTCTCTTCCCAGGTTCAGACTGGGTTGAATTGAGTCACGCTACCTCTGTGTGTTGTAATCCGAGCCTTTCTGTCCGAGACAGTCCGGCTGCGCTTGCATATTGGTGCACGTGAGTCCGTGTGAGTTTGTCCCACTGGCTAGTTCATTGCTGCCACTCTGCATTGTGCTTATTTGGTGGTTACTGCTGATATCAGAATGCGTAGCTTAGCGTCCACCCTCCAGTTTCCTTCCAGGTTAACACTGTTAGCTCTGTCAGCACTGTTGCCATTGTTAGCACTGTTTATGGAGTTAGCACTGTTAGCTGCTAGCTGCCAGCTCAGCCCCCTTCATGTGGTTTAGTGGTCGATACCAATACCAAAATTTCACGATTCTTGATACCTGATGTGACACCACTGTATGTTATTCTCTTGAAATATGTTTATTGTATGCAAACACCAAGGCAAACTCTTTCTGAGTGTAAATCTTTATGATTTTAACTGGTACAACTGTGTGGCAAATAACTAGTGCTTAGCCCATCAGCTCCATGCTAACACACACTGAGACTTACCATTAACAGAATTTAGCATTGTGATAATATTATCTCAACAAACAATCCCTTTTACTGCATGTGCTCAACAAAAAATGATGTATGCTCACACTAACATGCAGATATTTCCTATCCTCTGTGGAAACTAACTAATAGCTGCTGACTTTAGATCGCTAGCTTAATATTGTTATTATTATGATTCCCTTCCTGCCTGCACCCAATGACGTATTTTCCTGACTCCCATTCAGCAGGAATCCCAAAACAATGTCAGCCTCTAGCATGTACCTCCACAGCGCACAGGTGATGTTGAGGCTTTATTAAAAGGTAGCGGCCAGGTACCAAACCAAGTGGCATCCAAGATACAGCGCAGAACAAATGCAAATATAGCGAGACAAAACCCCAAATTAGAGTGAAACTGGTGTTGGCTTTTAGTTTCACTTTACTGGCAAGCGTGTTTACAATCGCTAACCGACAGTCCTGCACTATATACCTCTGAATTATGAGCAGTAAAGTGAAGTTTTTGTCCTGTTTCTCCTTGACACATCTCCAAATCACTGCAGCAAAACATCCACAAGGCCCACGTGCATCTCTCCAGTTGACATCATATTTACTGTAGCAAGAAGACAAGATTAAGATATTGAGAGCTTTGAGGTGAAAATAAAATCCTTTGAGGGACGAGTCCAGACAGTTTGGTGTCTGGCGATTCCCCAAACTTGTTTCTATCATTCTCCCTCTGGGTCTGACAGCTTTACTGTTCAGCCTTTTAAAATGCATCACAGCACACTTCAGAATCGATCACTGAAGGATGGACTCTGTCAGCGAACACATACACACATGCCTAGAGATTTGGGAAATGAGACAAGCTGGGGCAATGAATTCGGCCCAGCACATTTTTTAAGAGCACACACAAACCTCACATGGCTGAAATATTATTATCAGCCAAATTTAACTTATCACAGATGTGACAGTAGGAGCATATATGTTGTCCGATAGGAGTTAGTCTGGAGACACTGTCGCCATTACATCGTTTGTCCACCAGAGAGTGATGACAAGCTTATTTTTCATTATTTTAAGACGCTAATTTCAGGGATCTTTGTCACATATTGTTGCTGTTTGTGGACTGAATATCAGCCAACATGTCGTTATCAGATTACTAAAATATAATTCCAGTATCCGTTGAGCCCTGATGCTTAAACACACATCTCTCTTCTTCCTTCCTTCCTCCATTCCTCTTCTGCCTGTTTCCGCTTATCTCTCTTTTCTTTATTCACCATTAGCAGCATCCTATCTCCCTCTCTACTTCTCTCCCCATCCCACTTCTCTTTTCCTATTAATCTTTTCTGCATTCTCTCCCTCTTTCAGGATTAGTGGCGCCCGAGGCCGCTGGGTTATTTGTTTCGATGGGCCGAATTCCCAGACAGCAGATTTAGAGCATGGCAGGGAAGGGTGAGGAGGTTAGAGGGGGACACAGGCTGGTTCTGTGGCCCCTCATGGTAGAGAATGACGTTAGCACAGCCGGGGTGAGAGGTTTGGCTCCTACTGGGACCGGCCGTGCAAAAAACAAAATGCACGCAGCGGTTCTGTAAGGAGCTTTGGATGAAATCGTCTGCCAAATGACACATGAATGTTACGTTCCCAGGGACAGGGAGAGCTGTAATCCGCCACTCAAACACATCCTAAACTCAGCCAATGATCCAGTTATTACACATGAGGATATCATTTGTAAGCTGCAAGCAGCTGGGAGAGACTGAACTTGCTGTAGAGCAGAGAAAGCGCTGATAGATTTGAGAGTCTAGACAGAAACACAGAACAGTGTGTACAAGTGCAAAAAGTTGAATGTAGAAATTACACATATTTAGCCACATATTTACGGGCGGGTTATAATTTCTTGTTATTCCCATGGGCTTGAATCGGGTCAGGTTCAACTTACCTGTGACAGAACAGCGGAGCAATAGGTGCAATATATTGGAGAACTGAGGGAGAGAAAGTGAGAGCCTGCACAAAAGACAGACAGAAAACGGTGCACTAGACGCACCAAGGGGCATAACCTGCTGTGCCGAATGTGTCGTGCATGTGACAACAGACTATCAAAACAAGGAAGAAAAGAAGAAGCGGTGTCTGGGCTCAGCCTCAGAGATAGGGCAAGGAGCTTGGAGTCGAGCTACTGCTTCTTTGCATTGAAAGGGGTCACTTGAGGTGGTTTGAGCATCTGATCAGGGTCCTCCACTGGTAGGAGCACGCTGGAGAGATTACATTTCTCATCTGGCCTGGGAACTCCCCAGGATCCTCCAGGAGGAGCTGGAAAGCATTGCTGGGGAGAGGGACGTCTGGGGCGCTTTGCTTGGCCTGCTGCCCCTGCGATCTGGCCATGGATGAGTGGAGAAGAAAAAGGATGGAGTGGGAGAAGTGGTGTGAGGAAACACACCAGCCCTCAGCTTTTATTTGGGCTAACTTTAGTTTGGCCTCTGGCCCAAATCTGCTGCCGTGGGTCTGGCTTGGACAGAAACTGTGCGGGTTCATGTTAGGTTGGGCCTGATTTTGTTGGGCCTGATCAGAGCTGTAATTGTGACGTGCCTATCAACAGCTGAGATGCACATACATCTATGTGGCGTAGCTTACAGCATATTGTTCCATATCCCCTGAGTCTGTTCACAGCAGATGCTGCGCGCTGAGTTCAACTACACAAGTGAAAACAGTCAGAGCACCACTTGTCTCAAGTGTGATAATGCTCCATAGAAATATAAACACGATAAGGAAAATGTTGAGGCACTAATTAAGCCGACTCTATCTTCCTCTCCTTCTCTCAGCAGGTTTATTTCCTTTAACAAACAACAATAACATGCTTGTGTCTTTAGAAGGCCTGGTGGCTACAGCCTTGTCTTTCATCCCTGTCTGTGGATGAAAGCAGCGGAGGAAGATGATTATCATAAACTGCAGAGTTTTATCTGTGAGGGCGGCTGGCCGTCTCCTCTGATGGGTCATTTGGATCCTGTCCCTGCTTGATGACATCAGCAGCAGGATTGCTAATAAAACGCAATGGAGTTTGTTAAGGGCCTCGGGGCGGCCAGAAGACAGGCCACGAATCAGTGGAGGGCGTTTATGATGACTGGGCGGATATGACTACACACACCATGACCCAACACACACACACAAATACCCAAGGGATACCTTCTTTATTTATCGACACAAACACTGTTAGTCTGAGGTGAAATCATGAGAGGCTGGACTCTCCTCTCTCATGATTTTGTGTCTAAGTGACTCATAGGAACAACCGTTTTTGTCCAGTATTGAGAGAGAGTGCTGCAGCAGGCAGACAAGTTGTAATGTAACCACTCGGGGCAGGTGTGCCCGTCAACTTAGGTCCAATAAAAGTGCTTGTTCATGTTGTTATTATGAGTGTCTGGCAACATTAGAGAAAGAACCATACAGAGAAATGAAGCATTTTTCCTTACTCATCGCTTGTTCCTGTTTGTTTTGTGCTCAAGTCTCGGTAAAGGACTAAAATCTATCAAGAGGTGACTTGTTGCAGGAAGGAAACAATGGAAATGTCAGTGAGAGTTGGAGAGACAGATGCCAGTTATAGTTTTTTGTGTTGGAGTACAGAGAGTGAATCCTACTGGATGAATGAAGGATTTGTCATGTTGGATATTTAGCTGATTTCAACAATGTGAAAAGTCAGCAAAATCCGAGACTTGGATCCAAAACAAACAGGGACGAACAAAAGGTACAGAAAAATGTTTCAGGGTTGTTTTCATAATGTTGTCAGACACTCACAATAACAATTAGTGGTCAAAACAAGCACTTTTGATAAACCTCAACTGACTGGGAGTACCTGCAGAGTGGTTGCATTTCAGCCTTTTTCATTTCTGCCAGCTGCAGCACTCTCTCTCAGTATTGGACCAATTTAAAAAAAAAAAAAAAAAATTGTTTCTACAAGTCACTCAGACACAAGAACATGAGAAAATGTGGCCCAGATTGAAAAATACTGGAGTTCCCCTTTATGAATTACAGTCACTGCCCTGGTTGAATCTAAACTGAATATTAAAGTAGATGCCTTTGCCTTTTGCTTAAATGGGATTTACACTTACATACGTGCACCTCCCCAGAAATGTAGCTATGCATCACGATGCAGACCTGTCTATTTTTGTAAGCTGAAACCATTTCCCTCAGTGGAAACAAAGCTTTTATTCATTTTTATTTCACAGATAAGAAACAATAAATTGTGAAGACAATAAAGCCTCCACAAAAATAGCATTTTAAGTCTTGTGTGTGATTTTTAACATGTTAAATTTGTTTGGAAAACGTGTTTAGTATAAGACAGTTGTTTTGTCAGTGAATCTTTTGAGCTGTAATGGAGCAGAATTTTGTAAAGATACCTTTTTTAAATGGTACCTGGTTTTATATGAGCAGAGGAAATCTCCGCTAGCCACTACGCTAATTTATATAATGTAAAATGCTATAGGCTTGTGCTAAAAACATTAGCATGTTGTATTTGTGGGGAAAATGTGTCCAGATAAAGACAAGTGTTTGAAGCCAACTGTCCCTATTAAGTCACGTTTATTGTGTATTTTGAATCAACTAAACTTTACAGTACACCTATTGTCTTTTTCATCCACTCTCATCCCCCTGACTCATATGTTTTCTTTCCCACTCATGCTCATCATATTGTATCTCTGCATTGCTCCCTCCCTCCCTCCCCTCGTCTGTATCTTTATTTGTCCCGTGTTTAACTCCACAGTTTGACCTCCAACTCCTCTGTAAGATGTCCCACTGGCTGCTTAAGCATTCTGCAAACACCACCATGTGTTATTGCTCCCTCTCACTTTGTGAGACAGCAGGAATTTTCCATAGATCTGGTCTCTCTATAAAACTGCTCAGCCCTGACAGATTGTGTTGATGAATCAGCCTCTGTCGGCCCTGTATTGAAGTGCTTTTCTCTGTGGCACTGCTCTCCCTGGCTGCTGTCTGCAAGTTGTACAACTCCCTCTTTGTGCATTTATCCCACGACTGTCCTTCAGAAGTGAAATGTACATTGCAAAAGTGGAACTTGAACATCTTGTCGGTGGTTTTTCTTTAGTTTTCTCACAACCTGGATCAGAATTTAAGGTAAGCATGCAGACAGTTTTGTGAAGTGGAAGGGCATCTTTGATTCACCAGTCTGCTGGCAGTCTGGTATTTAGACTTGGGTCAGCTTTTCTTGAACATCCTGCAGTAAAACTAAAAACAAATACCATCATCCCTCAATAAGCTCACATACTGTATGATACGGGATGTCCCCAATTAACACTATGTTTACACTGGATGCTGAAGCACCCAAATATGTCAGCTTTATGCAGCCACTCGTCAGCAGTCGCCTGGCTGTCCACAGCAGAAACACATTTCTCTGTGCAGCTCATAAAGCTCTTTGGCTCCTCTGCACTTTTCTAATCACATGTCGAGCTCTGTCTGTGTTTGCTCTTGTGTGTGTCCATGCTTCCTTCGCTCTGTTTAGATACCACTGACAAATATGGGGGAGCACGGGGTGCATATTTTCCTATTTATCATAATCAGATCATTTATATCATATCTAGTACATCCTTTGTGTGTTTCTTGCTAGACTCATTTGCGGTGCACGGGAAAAAATTAGTATGTCCCAAGTATGTCAAATGCAGTATGCCAAAAATACCAGGATGTTCTACTACATCCAGCCGGACTTGGCAGTACAAGCCAGCATGCTTCACTGGCTATTCTGACCCACAATCCTCTGCACAGCAGCTGATATGTCAAATTGACTGAGCTGCAAACAGACGACAGCTGATTGAAAGCTGATTGACGGCTGTCAGAAGTTGCAGTGACGGATGACAGCGCGTTAAGTAACTGATGACCAGTCAAAGAGTACTAATATTGCAGTGGTTAGCATTGTCGCCTCACAGCAAGAGGGTTCCTGGTTTGAACAAGGGGTGGGGGAGCCCTTCTGTGCAGAGTTTGCATGTTCTTCCCATGTCAGCGTGGGTTTTCTCTGCGTACTCCAGCTTCCTCCCACACTCACAGACATGCAGGTTAAGCCTAGTTCACATTACACGATTTTCACCCTGATTTTGCATCGCAGAGACAGTCGTAATCTTTTGAGTGTTCATACCTGGCAACGTGTGTTTCTGTTAGCAGGTGTCTCGCCAACTGCGTTACGACCTGTGTGTGCACACCATAACATTTCTCCACCGAGCCCTCGCCGTCAGAGCTCCAGATAACGTGGTGCTGTCACCAAACTTGGAGACGACACATTGTAAAGGCATTGATATTCTTTATTATCCTGGGTCCAAACACAACGCGCTCCCCGTGATCCTGTGGATGCCGCCATTGTTGTTGTTGCTTGCCAGCCGGCTTGTCAGTGTTGCCAGATCTTGGGAGAGAAACAAGCACCCAGGGCTATGGAAACGAGCCCAAAAGAAGCAATTGCTGTCCGACATACTATCATGCGTTTTTAAATAACTTATTAGACGGATATATATAGAGTAAGGTGACGTTTAGAGAGCAAGCCCAAATAAGTAACTCCATAAGAAACAAGCCCAAAATCGCGGCTAATAAGCGGACCTGGCAAGTGGCAACACTGGGGCTTGTCCTCTTCACATTTCACCCGTCCTCCTGCGTACTGACATGGGACGTATCCCACTTCTCATTGGCTGATGCTCTTTGTCAGTCATGTCACACTTCTCCAGTTTTCTAGCATGCCAGATATCCAGTCCCAGTCTCAGAGTAGGGGGCGACTTGCTCGTAGGCTTGTTCACACGAGGACTCGTCATGGCAGACTATCTGCCGACTCACCTCCGACCCAAGGTGGCTCTCAAGAGCCTCTGTGACGTCAAAATCAAGGTGAAAATTGTGTAATGTGAGCTAGGCTTTACTTGGTGACTCTAAATTGTCCGTAGGTGTGAATGTGAGTGTTAATGGTTGTCTGTCTCTATGTGTCAGCCCTGTGATCGTCTGGTGACCTGTCCAGGGTGAATCCTGCCTCTCACCCAATTTCAGCCCCTAATCTTGAGTTTTTTTCTGGTTAAATAAAAGTCAAATAAAATGACCATATGTTCCTGCAACTGTGATGATTCAACCATGAGATCGGCAGTCGAGTCAGGCCCCTTGAATCAAATCGTCAAAAACTCCATCCTGCTTTTTACCGTGGATTTTTTTTTTCCATTTAGGTAGAGAGTAACACCAGATTTTTGCTTTTCTAAATCATAAATGCAGCAGATGTTTCACATTATTCAATAAAAACACAGCCGAGATTGACACCCAGTTTTATTTTGAAATGTAACAATACTGAAGCGAAGAAGGTGAAGCATCAAGTGGTATGTCACTATAATGATTTGGTAAACACTCTTCTGAGTTATAATTATAATTTTTGTTGTCAGTTTGCTGTATTTATTTGTCAGCTCCATTTTTGTCTCTCGGCGCCACTTGGGGATTAAGATATTTTTTTCAGGGACCTGGCTCATGGGATACATATTTTCATCAGTGT